>NC_139780.1:4274202-5474202 GCF_965231275.1 Zosterops lateralis | reverse complement strand
ACAATGGAAATTGTTTTAAACAGTACAATTACATGACGGCACTATTCACTTACAAACTTCCAAATTCTAGCTGCAATTTTTAAGGAACACAGCAGTACTTCTTTTAACTCAGGAAGAGGAAGACACAGCCTTCTGAAGGAGCAGGATTCCCCAGCTTCCAGCCATGAACAATTCCAAACATTTTCTGGGTGTTTTCATCACCTTTTTTTTTTCCAAGGGCGGTCTGAAGTCTTCCCGGGCCCAGCGCTGACAGAGCTTTGGAATCACCACGAGTGACAAATCAAACGTTGCCACCGCGCCTCCCTTAGCAACGAGGCTTAGGCGAGGAGGTTTTCCATGGAATCCGCGGGCAGCCCGGGCTGGCAGAGGAGGCGGCCCGGGGCCCGAGCGCCGCTCGCCGCTCTGAGGGCAGGGCAGGCCCGGCAGGGCCGGCAGCTCCCAACGCCCGCCCGCCCCGCGCCGTTATGCCCAGCCCGCTGTCTCCCGCTGCCTCCCAGCAGGAAAGAGCCCCAAACCCACGGAGGAAGGAATAATTCCCCGGGAATCCGACACCCACACGGCGAGGAACCACACAAATGGCGAGGACACTCCCTACAGGGCGAGGAGACGCCCACACGGTGAGGGGAGCCAGTCCCCGGCCCCGGCCCCGGCCCGTCCTGCCCGCCGCTCTCACCAATTGGCGCCTCGCGGGGTGCGGAGCCACTTCAGCTCTCCATCGGCGCGGCGGGAGTTGGAGGGGCGGCCGTGGGTCGAACTCGGGGGGGGATGCCCGCAGCAGACACAGGAAAGACGGCCACAAGGCCCCGGCCGCCGCCGCCGCCGCGTCGCCCGCGGTTCCACCATTGGGCGATTCGAACGGCCCTGAGCGAGCGGCGGTTACCGCCCCCGGTAACCAACGGCCCCGGCGCCGGGCGGGCCCCGCGAGCGGCACAACGGCCGCCCCGAGCCCCGCCGCCCCCGGGCCAGGGGCTGCTCGTCCTGGCGTCTGAATGGAGGACGAAATGACTGGGTTGTTAAGTCAGTTTTCTTGGCGTTGCCTTTGAGATGGGTTTTACCTGTCTAAAAGGTGACACCAGGATTGTGTATGCAGCCGGTTTTACTGTAAATTGTTAACCGTGTGGTCCTTTTTCTGACCATCCCCAGCAAAACGACGTGGAGATGGTGGAGGAGACCACGAAGTTGATAAAGGGCTGGAGCCTTTTCCCTATGAAGGACAGGCTGAGGGCTGGGGATGTTCTGAGCCTGGAAAAGAAAAAGGTCGTGTGGAAACCTCAGAGCGCCTGAAGGGGGCTACAGGAAAGCCAGAGAATGACTCTTCATCAGGAACTGTAGTGATACAATGAGGTGAAAATTGAAAGAGGGATAATTTAGGTTAGATATTAGGGAGAAATCTTTCCCTCTGAGGGTGGTGAGACACTGGCACAAGTTGCCCGGGGAGGTTGTGGATGCCCAGCCCTGGCAGTGCTCAAAGCCAGGTTGGATAAGGCCTTGAGCACTTGGCCTGGGGGAGGTGGCCCTGCCCATGGCAGGGAAGGTTAGGAGTAGATGATCTTTAAGGTCCATTCCAATCCCTTAACATTCCTGGACTCTGTAAAAGGTGATACAAAGTCCTGAAACAGTCTTTATTTAATGTAATATTACCGGCATGTTAGTGTTAGGGATATTCATCTGGAGAGGACTGATTCATGTAGCACGGCACAGCAAGGAGAAGTGGAGTCACTGAACCTTTGGTGCTTCAGATCCTCATTTAACATGAAAATATCTTCCTCTCTCTCAGGTTGAGGTGGATGCTGAAATTATCATCAAGCATTTCTTCAACCTCCTGTTTATGCATGCTCAATATAATTCTTTAAAAGAACATTGCCTGTTGATACTGTGGAACATAAGTTTCAGTACAGAACAGTTCAAAGAAATAAAAGTCAGAGCAGCCACACAGCCATTTGTACTGTAAAGTTTTTTTCTTCTTTCAGTGTCAGATCGTAACTGAATTTGGAACTAGTCCTCCATTCAGAAAAAAACCCCAAACCTCTATCACCACCATTGTTATAACCAATAAAGGTACTCCCCATGAACATACAGTGGGCAAGCAGTTGTATTACAGAGCAACTTCAGCTGCACCTGAAATACCACAAATCAGATTCCCTGAAACCTGCCTGTTCTTCCAGGGAAACAGAACTTGATCAAAGTGGTAATTAAAGACACTAAAGCCTTCAGCTGTGCAGAGGATCACTCACATTTGAACCTGCACTGTCTCTTGATATGGCAAATATTGTTTCTGCAGCTAGAGAAGGACTTTGACAGAGGCAGTGGCTCCCACTGAGAGAGAACAGGGTTACATGGGATGTTACAAAAAAATTCTTCCCTGTGAGGATGGGGAGGTGCTGACACAGGTTGCCCAGGGAAGCTGTGGCTGCCCCATACCTAGAAGTGTTCAAGGTCAGGTTGGATGGGGCTTGGAGCAACCTGGTCTAATGGAGGGTGTCCCTGCCCATGGCAGGGGTTGGAACAAGATGTTTTTTTAAGGTCCCTTCCAACCCAAACCATTCTATGATTCTACTCAGCACAGCTCAAGCAGACTTAGCTGCAGGTACAGCTCCTAATCTGACTGCCACATCAGCAAATCCTTTGTTACTCTTTCATGACAGAAACATTTAGAGATCCCCTGGCCATGCAGATGGCTCTTAATCCTCCTTGTCCTAAAACAAGAACAAACTGATCTTCAGGATATTCCACAGACATCTCATGCAAGACAAACCTTTCCAATAACCACTCTGCATTTGTGATTTCAGTGTAGGCCGCATTCTTTGGGTGTAAAGGGTAAGGTAAGGACTCAGATCTCACAAAGGGGACAGAATAAAGCCAGCCTTTATCCGTGCACACCATACAGAATCAAGTCCTGAGAGAACCGTTTACATGGAAGAGAGAAAGCAGAGCCCCTGCCGAGCAGCCTCGCTGCCTCACTGTAGTGCCTTCTCCAGCACTGCAGATTCCTCAGCTTTCTTAGCTCTAGGTTTACAAGATTGTATTGCAGGAAATATTGTCACTTAAAAACCAGTCTCCAGCACCTCAGTCAGGAAAACACTTCAGGTGACATGGATGAGTAGAAGACAGCCTGAGGCAAAAGCTGGTCAGGCCAACCACATCTGACACAGCCGTAACACCAGCCAAGATCATCTTGCTTTTACAGTAACCTGCTTTGAGGATGTCACTTGTCTGAAAGACAAGTGCTTTTTGCTGCATTCTTCAGTTCAGAGCATCTCCTTTCCAGCAGCATCCAGGATCATTTTCTTTTACCTGTCCCCATCCTTCTACAAACACCCAGCTGGACCCTTCTCTCACAGTAACTCGATGTTCTGAACAGGGTGGTCTCTGTGCTCACATGTCAATCCATTAGGTATGACCAGTCAACTCTAAAAATAAAAGCCATTTCTTCTGAAGTTTTCACCATGCAAGTACTTCAGGGAGGCAGCTGCAGCTGGGATCAGATTGCAACTCCAGTTTTTTGAATGACTTCTTCCATGCGCTGGTACCAAGGTTGGATATTGGTGTGAACCATCATGTCATCAAAGGCTTCCAGCCCCTCCATGACCCGGAGCACCCCGTACACTGCCTGTGCAGAGCAGAGAGATCAGAACAACACTGAAAAAGCAGTGGAGAATAGTTTAGGGTACAACAAGTGTCTCACTCAACAAGTGTCAGCCAAGCCAGTACAGCTCTTCCCCTGCCCTGCTATCTGATCCATTCTTCTGATTAGCAAGAAGAGTGAATGGCAGAAAGGTAATTAAGAATATGCATGGTTTTCCATGAGGAAACAGTAAAGAAGGATCAGGATCTGTGTGCAGTTATGGGGAAGTCCTCACTGTGTGGGAACTGTATTACTGCACAAAGGACAATTGTATTAACCATTTCACAGAGATGAGCAGCAGGATAATTTGTGACAATGAATGATAATAACCATAGGGATGAAGCCCTTACCAGGTCAGCAAGGTTTGGCTGGTTCCCGCCCATGAACAGTCGATTTTTGCCAACAGCTTTTACCCACTCGTTAACTGCTTCATACAAATCTTCTCGGACATCATCTCGAAGCTGGTGTCTGGATCAAGAGAAGAATCAGTTTGAAGACACAAGTTTGTCTCTTTCTTTAACCTTCTATCACCTTTCAGCTTTATGGGCTGGTCTTGGTTTGCAAGTAAGGGCAGTATTTCAGAGTGAAGGGGCAATCAGTAATTAAACAGTGGATGAGTAGAGGGGTTCAGTGCCTCCAGTTAAAGAAGTACAGTTGTTACTCCTACAGAATTAGAGGGTTCAGTTTAAAATTCTGAGGTTCTGCCCTTTGACATCTGGGGTTCACAGCTAAGGAGGAGCTATTTCTTCTCTTGTGTACTTGGTGCTTAGTGATACCAACCTTTTCTTCAGCCTCTTGCTAACGAAGAACATGGCAACAGCCCCCACGTATTTGGCAAAGAGACCTTCCAAGGTGCCAAACTTCCCCTCACGGACAATGTAATCAAAAGATGCCAAGGCTTCCTTGGGGGTGCGGTAAACATTGGGGGAGATGAGGTGGACAAGCCAATCATCTGCCCATTTTCTCCACTTCATTTCTTCCCTGTGAGCAGTCAAAAGAAAGTTTTCAGTGAATGAGGTACAGATAGAAGGGCTACAGGAGACAGGATCACAGCTGCCTTAGCCAGAGATCCTTCCAAGGTCCAACACTCCTACCCACTGGACAAACCTACCCACTCCTACCCAGTGGTCAAACACTCCAGTGACCCCTCTAAAATGCACTCAGCATCATTATCTTTGGCAAGCCTCCTCCAATCTCAAACTGAATTTAAGACTAAGATACAGCATTAGGTTTTCTGCCCAATACGAGAAATAAAGCAGCAAGGGAAACTCTCCCTCAATAGCATTCCTCTGTGACACAGAGGAAACGCCAAGAAGGAAAGTGGAGGCAGCTGAAGGCCTGTGCGACCATGGTGGTGGTAGCTATGCTGTGTAACAGCTTTGTTTTGAATTATCTAACAAACACAGCAAACCCGCTAATGAGGCTTGAAACACTAACAGGGGTGTGACAAGACTTGTCAGCCCTAGTGGGATTTCACATCTACATCAACCCTGAGGGTATATGGAGGGGGCAGTGACCCTACTTGGAGAGCTCAGAAACTGAAGAGCACTTACACTCTCACTTCTTTGACAGGATAGACTCTCTTTGTCTCCTTCTCATCCAGCATGAGCCAGTATTTATTCTCATACTCAACCACCTCCTTGCCTTTCTCAGTCACTGTTTTAACAGGTGGATAAAAGGACACAATTTCTTCTAAGCTATTCCTCCTGTGAAAAGAAACACAGTTAGCACTGATCTGGCTGCTACAAAAAAGAAGCAAGAGCAAAGGACAGATTGAAAGATACACACTATAAAATGTATTATTCTAAAAGTAAGTGCACAATGTTCCAGATTCTATTTGGAAAAAAAAAAAAAAAAAGCGCAACTGGAACAGCTACTTGCAAATAACTAATAATAGTGCACATACTTTTGTCTGTGACAGAACAGAAATTTCTGCAGGCATAAAACTTCCTACCATTCTCAAGCAGACCTAAAGGACAGGCCATAGGCACAACAATGTTATTTCACTCTAGATGTTATAACTGGCTAATTGTAAGCTCAGTTCCAGGACTAACACTAGTCCATGTTTAAGTAGGTTTTGTGCAAACAGAATCTCACAGATGAGAAAGTACTTCTGAAAGGGACAAGCTTTGCTTTACATCACACACATCACAACATATATAGGCATCACCCATATTATCACAGCCAGGCTCAGGTCACTCAGAGCTTCAGAGCCTGAGGTCAGCAAAGACTTATAGCACACTCAGAGTCTTCCAAATCTCTACTTAACCTGGGCCCTCCACATTCAACTCTTCTCTCATCACCCTGTTTTCTTACCTGGAAATAAGATAGGTCTTTATTGCACTGATTATCACTGAGGAGTCATTCAATTGCTGAAAAACAGGATTAAAACAACTTTTAAAAAAGAAGCTGGTTAAATTGAAAAGGAAATTCTTCAAAACCTTTTCCCCTACATGCTGAGGCTCCAAGTCAGAGAGACTTACCAGAGGGCTCCCAGCATTGGCCAGCAGGATGGGCACCTTTCTGTAGGAAGAGAATTTAATCTCTCTCCTCATGATCGGGTTCACTTCCACAATTTCATAGGGTAGTCCATGATAATCAAGAAAAGCTCTGACTTTGCTGCAGAAAGGACAGGTTTTATACTGGTAGAGAGTGAGCTGCAGGTTCCCTGCAGGCAGCTGGGGAAGAAAGAGAACAGAAGATTCCATTTTCTGCTAAAAACATAAACACTACCTTCCTTCTACCCTTATTTCTGTCATGAAGTCATAGTCACTGACATTCAGTGTCAACATCTGATGTGAGCATATCTTGGCTATCAGATGCCTTCTTTGGCATCAAATATTTAAATATTCACCATTCATTGGGATTGATAACCTGTTTATCTAAACAACTATTTAATGTGCTGGAAACTCCTATTTGCAGCCAGGAAAAAAAAATAAGTTAAATCCAGACAATTTACCCCTTTATAGGTTCTATTCTGTGAAACAGAAGTCTATAGAAAACTGCAACCATTTGCAGTAGGATTCAAATAAACACCCAAAAAAAAAAAAAAAAAAAAAAAAAAAAAAAAAAAAGCCTTTGCAAGCCAATCCCTCCCCCACAACAGCCTCTGTTGAGGCCACAAGGTAGGGAGAGCAGAGTTTGCATTTGTGTCTGCCCAAGTTCACACTCCTGGGCACAACCGGCACCAAGGCAGGGAGAGCCCAGGGCCGCCGGGACACCAGTTGCGGGATGTTTCGCAAAGCTGCCACACCTCGGCAGCCCGACAGGCCGTGCCGATCATTCCTCACACATTAAAGAACAAATGTAGTCACCTGGCTTTGTTTCTCATTTACAATTTACTGGGTTACACAACCCCGCGCGGGTGCTGCGAAAAAGCAACAACAGAAAAGGCTCCGCACCCGCAGGAAGCCCCTCACTGACAGCCTTTCCTCACAGCTCCTCAAGGAACGCTCTGCCAGGGGCCTCCCGGACCATTTCAAGCTCTTCCCTCGCTCAAACCGGGACAGGAGGAGCCGCTCGGCCCGCGGGCGAACCGCCGTCCCCAGGGGCTCGCAGGGTCCCCGCAGGCCCTGGGGAGAGCACGGCGGGATCGAGGGGAGCCGCCCCCGGCGTTACCTCAGCGGCCGAGTGCTCCCGCAGGCGCTGCCGCGCCGCCAGGCACAGCCCGGCGCCGCCGCCCAGCGCGAACGCAGCGCCCAGCAGCAGCCGGCCGCCACTGCCGCTGCCTCCCCGTCCCGCCGCGGCGCCGAAGGCTCGTCCCGGGGCCCGCAGCCGCCAGGCCGGCGGCAACAGCAGCGCTCCGACCCGCCACACTCGGCCGGCACCCGCCATCTTCGGCTGAGGGCGGGCGGAGAGCGGTCGCCCCGCCCCGGGCACGGCGGCACCGCCCCGGCTCGGCCCCGGCTCGGGGTTCGGGCAGGGCCCCGGCTCGGGGTTCGGGCTCGGGGTTCGGGCACGGCTCCGGCTCGGCCCCGGCTCGGGGTTCGGGCTCGGGGTTCGGGCTCGGCCCCGGCTCGGCCCCGCTCGGGGTTCGGGCTCGGCCGCGCCGCTCCCCGCTGAGGGCAGACTCCGCGCGGGACACCCAACGAGGGGCGGACTCGCTGGCCTGTGTTTATCAAATCTGAGAACATACCAGACTCTAAAGTGGGAATCAAATAGTCGTTTGAAAGGGTGAAGGAGCTGGGCCTGTTCGGCCGCGAGAGAAGGCAGCTGAGAGGGGACTTCATCGATGTCTGTCAGGGTCTGCAGAGAGGGGGCAGAGAGCAATAGAACAAGAGGATCGGGTAGGAACTGATCCCCAGAAAGCTCCACCTGAACATGAGGAGGAACTTTCCTGCGCAGTGACCGAGCCCTGAACAGGTTTCCCAGAGAAGACATGGAGTCTTCCTCTCTGGGGATATTCCAGAGGCGTCTGGACACAATCCTGTGCCGTGTGCGCTGGGATGACCCTGCCTGAGCAGGAGGGGGACACCAGATGGCCCCTGTCACCCCTCACAGCCCGGCCCCTTCTGGGATTCTCTGCCCAGGGGAGCTGTGGGTTCTGACCAGCACATACCCACAGTGCCAGTGCACATCTCCACGCTGAAATCCATCGTCTTTTTTATTAACATGTGGTTACATCTATTAATTACACTTATAGTGAATTTCCCTAATTGGGGTGCGACACGAGCCTGACTCTGCAGCACAACAGGGTTATGACCCACAGAAAGGAGGGGCGGCTGCAATGTTAAATGAGGACATGACCTTTTCTTTCGTCTTTGTCCCAAATACCCACTTAATAACGGAGTCCTTGATCTCAGGAGGACTGTTTGAATCAATGCTCTAATTGTGGGTTATTTTCATCCCAGTAACTTCCCTCCTGGGGATGAAAGCACCACACACCGGATCTCCTCGAGGTGACTGAGGTGTGGCTGACACCAGGCCAAAGACAGAGAAGGGCAAAGTGAATCCTGCTTGTTTGTTGCTTCAGAGAAGAGGAGTGTGAAGGTGACCCGAGGCTGGTTCAAGCCGCTTAGTGGACGAAGCAGAGCTGGTGACAGGGCTGTAGTTGGGAGTTCAGCAGCAAAGCCCTCGCTAGGACGGGATGGCCCGCACGGACAGGATGCAGATTTACCCATACGGAGCATCACTTGGGAAAAGAAAGGCTTTGTACTGTTGGGAAAGAAGGGCTTAGTGCTGATGGCGACCCCTAAGCGGGGGTCTGGGAGGACCTGAGGACACTTGGGGAGGGCACGGACACAGCCTAGCGCTGGCCACGCGTTTGGGGAAAAATCCCCGGAGGAACGTGGTACTGACCCCCGGGGCCGCCCCCTGCCCAGCGCCGCTCGCCGCGCCCGCCCGAGCGCCTGCGGCCCGCGCCCTCCGCGCTAACCACAGAGTTGACCGCAGCGCCGGCCTGCATGACGCGCAAGGCGCCCTGCCCTCCCATTGGCTGGAGGCCCCGCGCGTGCCCGGGCGCGCCGTACGGGCGGCGCCGAGGCGCGGGCGGGCGCGGCGGGATGTCGGGGCCCAACGGAGACCCGCACGTGGTGGGCGGCGGCGCCGGCGACGACGGAGACGATGGCGGGGACACCTTCGAGGAGGAAGGTGCGTGCGGGAGAGCGGGGCCGCGATCTCGGACGGGATCCCGTGGCGCGGGATGGCCTGGCCTGGTCCCCTGGGCTGCGGGGGGCGGAGTGCAGGTGTGTCCAGGTGTACTCAGGTGTGCCCAGGTGTGCCCAGATGTTCTGCCCGGAGCGGTGCTCGACGCCAGCGATGCACTCGCTGCATGGCAGTAGGACTGAGGGGCTGCAGGGTTTGATTCCCACCCAGCCATGGGGCATCGAGCTCCTTCCTACATGTTGCTCTGGGGGTGAATTTTTTCCTTGTGAAAAAACTATTTTGTGCCTTTGCTGGCGTACGGGGTGCGGGTGTCAGAAAAGAGGATGTTCAGGTTTCGAAACCACGGGGCAGATCACGTGAGTGCATCTGGGAGAAGTAGTCATGCATGGAAAAAGAGAATTTAATGCAGGTAGCTTGGGAAATTCCACTTCGGGGCATCTCTGCAGTGCCTGGGTATTAAGTTTCTGACACTGCCCTGTCCGGTTAGAACCAGCCAATGGAGAAAGTGAGAAGACAGCAGAACATTAATGTGTAGAGGTCACTCTTAAAACTGGAATTCTTTCAGAGTAAACACTATGTTACTCTTCTGTTGAAAATAGTAGAGTTGCATGCTGCTGTTTCCCAAAACATTCAGTTTCCAGATGTGACCTACACAGGAGATTTTAGGAGTTGTGTCTGGGTTCTGGTTGCAGTGACAGGACAATCATTTCTGCCCTGAAACACCCCAAGCACATTCACTGCTTTGCATGATCACAGTGATTTGCATTTCACATTTTTTGAAGAGCTTAGAGACACATTGGATATGATGGAGAAAGTCACTAAATTGGATCTACATCCTAACTAATTGGGTTGTTCAGCTTGTAATTAACTGGGCTTTGTGTGCAGTAGCTGGTCATAAAGGGTTGCAATTATGTCCTGGTCTAGTGGAGCTGAGGCTGTGGACCTCTCCATCTCAAGTAGGAAACCTGATTTTTGTCAACTATTCTTGTAAGAATGTAGAGGAGTTAATTGCAATTGACATACTCCTGCTCAGTGTTTCCAACAGGGACATGGTTTATATTTCCACAAAAATTCACCAAGCTTGCAATCAAATAAAAGTTTTTACAGCTTATTTTTAAATGGTTATTATTTTTTTTAATTTCCCAAAGCTGCACAAATTATATAACCTTCAAGTTTTAGGTACTGAGAAAATTAAGCTTCTGCTGTGATTAGAGACTTCTTGCCAAGTTGATGAATGTTCCTTGTCAGAAGTAGTTACCATGTCTGCTTGGGATCTGCTCACCATTTCACTGGAATATGGTGCATCACATTGAAGAGCTGTAACTCAAGTACCTTGAAAAATGCTGTTCATTTGAAAAATACTGATAGTGCCTCATTTTTGGAAAGCATGTGGTTGTGGGATTGACTTCTAAATGCAAGAACATCATCAGTGCTTTCCCTTGTAACGCCACCTCTGTGTATACCTGCAAGGCCAAACTTTTATTAATGAGCTCAAATCCAACTTTCACAATTCTCCAAAGAATTAAAGGCTGCAACACTCTGAATGGCTCCAAAGTGGTTATAAGAAAAGAAGGATGATTATTTTTCATAACGAAACTTCTTGGCTTATTAATAATGCAAATGACTTCAATGTTTAAATATTCACAGTTCTTTTAAAGCTGTGGGAAATAGCAGTGCCTGGACCTGGTGTGCTGGGGACACCCTGGCAAAGGGGCAGCTGAGAGGGGCAGAGCTGGTGTGGGGGATTTCAGGGCAGCCTGACCCTCCTCGGGTGCCCAGAGCACATCCTCATCCTCGCTCTTCTCTCCATGTCCTTCAGCTCAGCCCAGCATTCCAGGCACCGTGAGTATCACACTGGGCTGGCTCAGAGGAGCTGGGTGGAGAGGAGCCAGCCCCAGCCCCTGAAGTGTGGGCTTGTCCCACCCACACAGGCATCCTTCCCTGTCCTGCAGGGACAATCTCACAATCCTCAGCCCACAGGTCACAGCTCTACCTCTGCCTCCCTGCACTCCCCCAGCTTCAGAAAGGAACATGGGACTGTCTCCATCGGGGGTCCCCTGTAGCCCCCCAGGGGTCCTGAATAACCTCAGCAGTTTATCTTGTCTGTTTTTTTAGTTTGGGTTTTTGTTATTCTTCAGGATTGTATGAGTATTGCTTGGAGCAATCCAAAAGCAAGTGTTGCAGTAGCACAGCACTCTTCAGCTGAGTACCAGTGCTAACACACACCACTGTGAAATGCCATTGCACTGAGGCAAACTGCTGCACTTGAAACAATGCTGTGAATAAGAAACTGTACCTAGAGAACCAACTGCCAGGATCATCTGCAGTGAGTCTACGTTTAATCTGAAGTACCCAAAGCCTTAATAGAGCATGAAAATCCTGTGGGTGAACTCGGTGTCCAACACTTACCTTCCTGTGGAAATAATGGTGCCACTACCAGCACCTTGGGGCTCATCCCCTGCTCCTGCCACAGCCATGATGGCTGCACTGTTATGGCAGCCTGGCTCCAGCCAGGCTTGAGTGCAGCACATTCCAGCTTGAAAGCCTTATCCAGATAATTCACAGAAAATAAACACTGCAAGATGCTGACAAAATGCCTGTACTATCAGGAAAGATGATTCCAAAGGCAGCAAAAAAGGCTGACTTATCTTTGGGATTTATCTGGTACTGTGGCAGTCAGCACTCAGCCCATGACTGCCTGTTTGTGTGTGAGATCTCAGGCTGTCAGATGTGCCCACAATGGGTTTGGACTGCCCAGGTACCTTGCCTTAGATCTTGTTACCAGTGTTCCAGCTTCCCATTGGCCTAACTTGATCAGAGCACATGCAGGATTCAGTTGCATTTTATTTTACCCACCCAAGAGCAAGTAAGGCACAGCCAAAATGCTGTGGGCATGTTTTGCCAGAGCTCTCACTGCCTGCTCTGACTGCAGTGACAATGTACTTACATTGTTCAGTCTTTCATTTCCCTTGCTTTTAGAATATGCAGCAATAAACTCCATGCTGGACCAGATCAACTCCTGCTTGGATCACCTGGAGGAGAAGAATGATCACCTACATGTCTGCTTGAAGGAACTGCTGGAGTCCAACCGTCAGACCCGGCTGGAGTTCCAGCAGCAGAGCAAGCAGCTGAACACAGGAGCTGATGTGCAGGGATCCCAGCCTCCTGCCTAGAGTCTGACACAGACTCAGCTGGTGTTGCTTAGGGGACAGTTACTGGTCACCAATTTAATGTAAAACTTGAATAGCAGAGGTGCCTCGTGTCTGTTACTTATTCCTTTCTGTGTTTGTATCCTGCCATTCACCTCCTTGTTCTGTTTTCCTTTAGCTGTGAGACAGGTGCAGAAGCACAAGGGTGGGTATAGGAGAGCTGGTTCTTTCTGCTCCCCAACATGAGCCTGGCACTCACACTTGGTTAAAGCTGGCTGTAGGAAACCTGAGGCCATGCAAGTAGTTTGCAGGCAGGCCTTCCTCACAAAGTGGAAAGGGCCTCCTTCTCTGCTCTCTTTTCCTTAAATCCAAGCAAGGTGTATTATGGCTCTACCCCTTCCCTCAGTAAACACAGTTGGCAGGGGCTGTCCTGACTCCAGGCTTGTCCCTAAGTGTAACTGATGACAGCCCTGGAGAGGGAGGGCCTAAGCCAGCTGCTGCCTTGAAGCTACAGCTTCTCCCTTAGTCACATTAACTGTGATGTACAAAATATTGGCACATTGTTCCAGATCACTGGACACTTCCACTCCATTCCAAGCAAATAAGCTACCAGGGTGATGTTTCTGACTCTTGTAACTGGGAGCTGCTATTAAGGACCAAGATGTGGAGAGAGGAAGAGCAGCCTGGTTAGCCCCCACCACAGCAGCAGCAATAGAGAGCAGAGCCCTCCTTGTATATTCTGACAAGGCATGAGAGGTCTGGTCTGTACCTTGTGATCTTGTCATTATGTCCTAGAGCCAGCACTTTTGATGGAAGTCTTACTGTTCTGCTTATGTAGAGTTAAAGGAGTTTTTTTTGAAAGTTAAAGAGGTTATTTAAAAGAAATCTGTTTTATTAAAATCAGTTTGAAACAAAATTTGTTCCTGAGAGTCTCCACTATGAGAACAGATTGGATTAAGCCTTGTAGTATTAACAAAGGACCAAGGTGCATGTTCTTGCCTAGCTTAGGACTTGTCCAAGACTGCTTGTCCAACAGTGTGTGTCTTAGAAAGGAAAGTGTTCTGAGAAGCAGAATTCAGCAGAGTCTCCCAAGACATAATAAACATTTTCTCTGGAAAGGAAATGAGAGGAACTACAAAGAATTCTTAAGTCTGTATCCATCACTTCATAAAGTTTGTCCCCTATGGAAATCCCATTACCATCTTCTTTCAGGTTCAACAGTCCAAGCCTCAGTCTTGCAACACAACTGCTGTATCCCAACAGTACAAGTAATAAGCAACACTATCCTGTATTAGACACGCTAAAGCCAGGCTTATTTATTCTTAAAATAAAAACAGCAGTAAAGTTGAAGGTTTTGCTCTATTAAAAGACTCAGAAAATAAACATTTCCAGCAAATATCATATGTAAAGGGCTCTCCTTTAAGGCCACTCTATCTGGGTTTGCGCCTGGAAGAGCGTCTGCACCCAGCAGAGGTGAGACCGGCTGTCTCACCTTTGGCGAGGGAGGAAGGCTCTGCTGCTGCCTCCTGGCCTGCATCTGCTGCCTCGTTCTGTCCTAAGCCTCCTCCACTCCCTGGATCCTGGTGGTCGTCTGTGCCTGCCCTCAGCCTGGCTGTGTTGGCTTCTTCCTCACGTCCCAGTGACTCCCCTAGGGCGTGGCTCTCCTCAGAGAATGAGCAGTCGGCACTACTGGCAGTGGACTTGTTCTCTTCCTGTAGACTTTCTTCTTCTACAACCATGATACCACACACATCGTCAGTCACACTGGCCAGGCTCTTGCCCTCTGGCTTAGAAGTGGCCAGCTCACCCTTACCCTCCAGAGACCTTGAAGTTTGTTCTTGCAGGGCTGACAGCTCTGTGCCCTCCTTATCTATCCCACCATCATCATTCATCATCTTGCTGGTATGTGCTGTTGTAGCAAGAGGCTGTTTTGGATCATCCAGCAATTGGGAGCTGGAGCCCTGGGAATGCAAAGGAGCCTCGGAGTAGGCAGCTGTGGCACGCTGCCTTGCTGCCTTGTATCTCTGCAAATACAAACAAACCAACGTGAGAGAGAAGCCCAGCTCAGCTCCTATCACTGCAGCAAAGCAACAGCTGATCCAGGAACACCTGTACAAAAACAGTGGTGAGTGGCAGGGGCACAAGTGATCTCAGCAGCTCCTGGCCTGGCTGCTGATGATCTCAACAGAGAAGGGTCAGCTCCTGTGAGGAAAAGTGATATTAAAAACTGAAGTCCCTCTTGCATTACTTAATGCTGAGCGAGTGCATGGCAGACCTGTGGCTCTTAAGACAGAAATCACGATCTGGCAACTGTTAATCTTAGTCAGACTCAGGACTCTGTAGATGCAACAGTGCAAGTGACAGCTCCTGCTTCAACTGCTGATAGGACACATACCCTGGGCATGTGAGGCTCTGCACAGCTACTGGTGTGATTTAATGTTTATCAGCCAAAGCAAGGCTTAAGATGGAGCTCAGTATTTCTTCACTCTGCTGATACAATCTGGCGGTCAGTGGAACTGTTGACAGGAAGGCTACAATATCAGTTATATCTTGTTATACAAGTCACTGAGGTTTTTCACAGAGTAAATCATCATCAATAAAATGACTCATTTGCACTTGCTATCATGATGAACCAGTAGAGGTCTGTAAAGAGATTAAAATGGCTACTACGCATGTTCTAGACTGGATTTTGGGAAAACAACTCACTGTAGCTAGTTAACACATAGCACAAACCCAGTCCTCAATGCCCAGACAGAGCAAGACCTAAAGGAACAAACTGAAGTTCACTCTTTCCCACAGCAGTTCTCTTCATAGTCAACTCCCTTTCAGCTGCCTGCTGAAGGGTTCCTTGAATGGCACTAGCATTACACCTGACAATTTAAGGGAACTATTTCGAGCACAAGGGTTTTCACCAGTCTGCAATGTGGAATCACAGCACATCTGACAGGCAGTTTTACATTGTAATTCAGTTTATCACTGCAGGCTTGTTCTTCCTCTGTCCTCAAATTGTGGGATATGAACAATATTATATCACACTGGAATTGGATCAATTGAGTCATTTTGTACCCAATCCTAAGCAGGTGCAGGCATGCAAATTGGTGTCCAGAGTGATGCTGTAAATTGTCTCAACAGCACACAATTCTCTGCTTTGAAACCCTCTGCTGAGCTACTCTGCTAATACCCCAGCAGCTGGCAGTGATTTAACTCAGACTGTGACAACCCCAAGACACCCAGGCAGCCAAGAATAGTTATCTGCCTGCAGATATGTAAGTCTGGACTCTTCTCATGAACTCCCCAGGTCATTCTGGCATGCATTTGAAGAGCATCTGATTTCAGCTCTAAATGGGCCAAAAGAGTAACATAAGGGACTGCTGCTGCAGTTTCACTCTATGCTGATCTAAAACAAGCCAGGAAAACAGCAAGGCCAGTTCCTTCATTCCTGAAATGACTAGCTGCAGGAGTGGGAGAGGATGAGCAACCATGAAGGAACAGCTGTGGTCTCCTCCCATTCCAAATCCACTGCTCTGAGTGCTGGCAGAACTCTAAAGCACTCCACCCCTTCCTGGAGGCAGTGATGGCCAACTGGGAATAGTTTCTTCTGTCTGAAGACTAAAAAAAAACCCACAAAGTTTTGGGGGTTAGGGGTGTATGTCTGTGTATGCGTTTGGGGGGTTTTTAAAGCACTATTTTAAAAAGTGGTAGGGAAGTACAGCAGTTTTTGGGAGTAGATTGTGGGTGCAGACAGAGGACAAAGTCGATGTGGGAGCCTCTCTGCCAAGAACAGGGAATAGTGCTCTCCCATACAGGAGGGCCCAGGCAGTGGTCGCGGGGTAGGGCAGAATCAGTGCAAGCCCTGGGTACCCTCCACAAACACTAATCCAGGCCCCTCACCCCCTGGCAAGTCAACAGGACAGAACAATGGAGGCAGATTCCAGGCCAGCCGAGTAGGAAAAGCTTTAGATACAAAAGCAGCAAGGGGCAATACGGCTTCTTTAGATGGAGCCAGAAAAGCAAAGGAACAGCATCAGTTTGCAGAGCTTTGTGCTAAGGAGTTTCTAGGAAAGGGTAGCAGACAGAGACAGACAGACAGACTTCCTCTTGCAGGCTGACCCTGGGGACAAATGGACTCTCACCAGCTTGTAGATTCTATCACATAAAGAGTCTGTAATGTTAAATTTTCAGATTTCTAAGATATCTGATTTTACCAGGCCTCTTCCTGGATGAATCATACCCACACTTTTGGCTAAAGGAGCTGTTCTTGCACTATCACACCTGGAGATGCGTATGCACCAGCTTTCTTTACAAGGAACAGCCTCTCTTCCTGCTCAAACCCACCTTGACCAACCTGTAATCTAACAGAGAAGAGGCCTAGACTAAATGACAGACTCCACAGGTTCAGCAAACAGCGGACACTCTGAGGAAGATTCCCAGCCAGAAACAGGCAAAAAGATGACAGCAGCAGTAGCTGGGAAGCAGGATTTTACTGGTTTTAGATCTACAAGGGCCAAGGGAGACAAAGACAGAGCACACCAGGAGAAAGCTACGGCATAATGGACACCAAGGATGATGGAAATGAGCTGGAGACAAGACAGCTAACGTGGTGGATTCACTGGAGAGACACGCACGGGGGGTAACAAATGTCAGGCCATGCAATCGCCAAAGGGTCTAACCTGAAAGTTCTCAAAATGCATCAGGGACTTGCAGTGTGCGAGCCGGGCAGCGGAGTCGCTATGGTAGAATTTGTGACACAGCCTGCAGAGGTAACCTGCGACGGGGACCAGAAAATCCAGGCCTGCGAAACGGGAGGGGAAGGGAAATCACAGATCACATTGAATGGAACTCAAATAATGAAAGCATGTTAAAAGAGAAGGGAGGGTGGGGGTAAAAAAGATGTGGAAAGCTTTGCTTCTGTTAATCAGGGATTTGCAAGATGACTTGCTGAATATCTCGTCTTACCATGGAATGGCTGTGGGTTGATATTCAGAGGGAAATCTGGCTGCCAGAGCAAAGAAACTACACAGAGCATTAAGGGGGGAAAAAGGGAGAAAAGAATACAATGGAAAACTACAGAGAACATGTGATCTAATGTAATGGGATCAAACCAAGCAGAAGACAGCAGGCGCGCAAGAGGAACACGCAGAGAACATTCACAGCATGAATCATTATTCCATCTGCCACACGATAGTGGAAGGTTACAGCGATATGGAAGATTCATGTAAACAGAGCTCTCCTTGGGCACAAAACAGCCTCGCCTCAAACATGAGTGGCCATCAGGGGTTTGAAGTCGGTCGCTTACGGGGTGGGGACCAGACACAGCCATCTGGAGGCACCAGTGCCCACCAGGCCAGCAGCACGACTGAGGAACTGCTCGGTACAGCGTGGGGGTTCTGAAGCGGAGGAAACATGCACAGTTTGGGTCTAGCAGAGAGTTTGATACTGTCAGTGATGCTCAGTATCTCTCTGCAAGCTGCATTTCTGTTGGAAAGCATTCCAGTCGATATGCTTTCCGACTTCATCTTTCCAGAGCATCCCTCATTTGCTACCTACTTTCTTCAGTACTCCTGCCTTGCTTGTTCCATGTCCTACCTTAGAAATGTATCTGGCTCTCATCCTTCTTCAAAGCAAAAGGCAGTTGACAAACATCAATCACATCCTTATGTTTTACCACACAGTAATAAAGAAACATCCTGCTCTCAGGAGAGGTTCTTCTCCAGGCAGCAGTGACCTGCACCAGTCCAATGCAGATGCTGCAGCACCATGGCCCAAGAAGTCATTGTAACAGTAGGTAGAGACCATCCTCTCCTACAGATACAGCATGTGGCCAGAGAAGGCTCTGTGGCCCTTTGTGCTTAACTCTGCTTGCTTACCATAGGCTGTGTCTGGACAATACTTCTCACTTCCTTCGTAATCCTCCAAAGACACTTCCTTCAGCCCAGTCTGGAAACCGAAAGAACATTAGTGCCTACTGTATCTATGACAATTGCCAGGCTTTTGTATTTTTCTGGTAAGCTTGCGATCAAAACAGGATTCACATACCAGAGACAGAGTTGCACAGCCTCTGGTCAGAGACAGATGCAAACCCCATTGTCAGGAGACTACTTCTTTAAACCCCCCCTTGCACTCCAAGCCTGAAGGAGCTTAGCCATGTACCTCCTTCTTGGTAACTGCTCTCTAGTGGGAATGTATTTGTCAAGATAAACTTCTACACGTGTTCTATCAGACCCAGCTACTGTTGGGCTATATTCAAAGAGACTGTGTCAATCCTGCTTTGTGCTCCTCAACAAGGTTCATGTCTGAAGACAGTAGAAGCTGTACAACACAGCAGAAACACCTTCATGTATCCCACACATAGTGCCTGATTGTCTTCTGCATCACTCTGGGCTCTGGAAGAACCCTACAGTCCCACCCTACTGCTGTGCTAGGTGGAGCAGACTCTTGAAAGTCTGAGCTCAGCCAGGAAAGACCAACTAAGTCATAAGATCTCACAGCAGATTTTCAGATAGGTCATTCCTTCTCCTTTTGCATAGCATACCTGCTTGGCAGCAGAATCCTCATTCTCCATCAGCACTGCATCACGGTCTTCCTCCTCACCGGCTCCTCCCTCCTCCTCCTCCTCTTCGTCATCATCATCTTCAAAACAGCCAACAGCATCCACAGTGATCAACTCTTCTGAATCTTCTGGGCTCCCCAACTCCTTCTCTCCTAGCCTAACCTGTAAGGTACAGAAAAGAAAGATCAGATCAACTTTGCATTCGCCGTTAAACCAAGGAAGAGCCCAGACTCAGGGCAGATTGTATGTGATGAGCAGAAGGGACTGCAAGAGGGGCAACAAGCTTACTTCTAGACACATCCAACCCCTTCTCCCTTTTTCACTCATCTTCTTTCAGCACTAACAATTGAAGTTCAGCAAAAAATGAAAATTAAAACAGGGTTGCAAGATCTGCACACCTTTCTTTCAGCCCTGCAGTAGTCAGGGAAGCAGAAAATTATGCTGCTCTACATTGTAGCTGTTTCCAGACCTGCACAGCTCTCCACCCAGGCAGTGTTACCTCTTTGGCTTTCTGTTTGTGCTCAGGGGACTTCATATGCTCCACGAACTTGCGAGGGGTTTTGAAGTGGCGGCTGCAGACAGTGCAGAAAGGACGAAGCGAGCGTTTGGCCAGCTAAAGAAAGAGGGACCAAATTCCATTAAGTCACAAGAGGCACTGCTTTGCAGGAATGCAGATGAATCCTGAAACAAAGTCAGCCCTGCATCCTGGGAAACCACAAAGAAAATAGTCTTTCTATCAGAAAGGACTCCCTAATTCTTATCCACCAAAAAGATGAAAAACATGCAGAGCAAAAATAAGTGTCTCACAATAGGTGTTCTGGCACTTCTTCCCTAAAAGTCAATTAATATGCTGGCCTGCCTGAAGTTTAGCTTAAAGAGGTTGCCCACCAATTCCTTCATTCAATCGATTAGGCAGGTATGATAAGCCGTATTTCTTAAGAAAAGTCAAGAATTACACACTAAAGGTGCCTCAGGCCATACTGACACATCATGACAACTGGCAGCTCCAACAATGCCAGAGGCAGGAGGGGGCACTGCAGTGCCCTTAGGGAGGGAGTTACTGGCAGAACTTTATGTACAACCCTCCACTTCAGTCATTTTTCCTTTGCTGCTTGGGGAGCAGGAGATGCTACACACTTCCATTTAATCCCCAGACAAAAGGTCAGTGCAAAATGAAGTCCACACTCTGGCTGTTACCTTGTGTTCCTGGGTCCTGCGATGTTTGATGAGGTCCCCTGTGAAATGCACCTGACATGTGTTACACCACCGCTGCTGGGTCTCTCTGAAGTGACAACAGATAGAGCTGTAAGTCACACCTTTTTCATTCCCCATAGAATACTGCAGTTAGCAATCAGTCCCTGGCATTGTTTTCTTCACAATTCCTATCTTTACAGACTTGGATTTATCTTGTCTCCTTCTCACCCACTTATAGGTTGCTTTAGCTTGTGCTGACAGAAATGCACCAGATAAAACAGGTCTCCTACTTAATCTACTGTATTAAAAACTACACAGGCCACAGTCAACTCTGGTATCCTTCAGCAAGACAGAAAGTTGCCTGAAGGAGATTAAGGCCCTTGAAACCAGAGGGAGTTTGTACCTTATCTAAAACTGAGAGGTACCCTGGTGCAGTGAAAAATTTTAGAACCCATGTAGGGCCACATTCAGACTGAATTTTCTATGCAGACCAACACTTACCCATCTTTTCCTGCTAGCACCTTCTGCTGTTTCACCATGGGCAGTAGTGAAACAAAACAAACATTGCTCATGTGCTGAATCTCCCCAAGTCGCTGCTGGTGCTGAATTCCAGCCATGTGGGATTGGAAATTCTGAAAGAGCAGTTAGGAGAAAAATGCTTTTAAATGTATCCAAAACATAGAAAATAACAGGTATGAGCTATGCTTTCCTTTCTTTTGACTGCTGTTTAACAATGAAATATAAAAGCTTAAGAGCATGGCTGCCTGTGGATCCACCCACATTCTCTCTCTAGCAGGTTGCTTGCCAGCTCTCAAGAGAGGTTTATTTTATCTGCATACTTGTCATTATTTCTTATGTTTCTTGTTCCTAAAGCATGAGCCCTTGCTAAGCCAGCCATCTAATTCCCATCTCTTGCCCACCCTGTCAGACCTGTGCATTTTTACCTGCTGACTGCAGCAATTGGTCTTGCAGATGTAACAGTAGAATTTAAGGACTGATTCCGGGTTGGGATCGGCTGTGCCCACATCGCAGGCCCAATGCCCTGGTTTCAGAGCTGTTGTACTGATGGCTCTGCTCTCACTGCTCTGCTGAATAGTCACTTTCAGTGAACCTCCAGAGCTCAACACCTGCAAAAAGAAGGAGTCAACATTAAGTTCAATCCCTCAATAGAAAACTCCAAAAATTACACCACCTGCTTTTTGTATGTCACCTAAGCTCTTTACCCTTTAGAAAAATGCACTTAAGCTTGAACCCACAGGATGCTGATCAGAAGGACTCTTGTACATATTCCTCCCAAAGCTGCTAAATCAGCAATCCCTGTGTCACAGCAGCAGCCCTATTAACACAGATGGTTGTTTCTGCAGCCTCTGTATGATCCAGTCTCTGGGGACTGGAGCCACAAACAATTGTTGCTAAGGGACACAGTCAACTCATGTTTCTCCACAGCAAAACTAAAGTCTACTCAGCACAACACCTGATGGAGTCAGGAACTCAGACATGGGCAGGATGATACATTTGATCACGTCAATAAATATCTCCAATTATGGAAGACTGCCAAGTCTGATTCACACCTGAGATTAAATCTTTGTCTGCTCACAGCTCTACAGAGCCTAAGGTCGTGATTTAACATCTAGCATGGGGGCCACATATTTCATGCAAAAGACTCTCAGGTTGCATCTTTTAACACCACCCGAATCTTTTTACACTTGCTCTTTAGCAATATGAAAGATGTATTTAGCTATGGCCCTCCCTACATAGAGTTTTAAGTAACTCTTTCAATTCAGCTTTCCATCTTTCCAGCTGAATACAAAAATCTTAATGAACACCCTATCCATAGGCAGCAGTAGGTAAGGAACAGGCCAGCAGAGGTACAAAAGCAGCAAGTCAGAGCAGACTGCGCACTAATTGCAGACATATTATGCCTTATTGCCAGGGACAACAGCTTACAGCAGGAGACAGAGCTCCAGACGTGGGTGCCAGCTGGTTCCCAGTGGCAACAGGCTTCTCCAGGATGGAGGGGGAGGTTGTATGTTCTGCACCACCCCTGCATGGAGCGGTGTCTGCTCACCTCAGGAGCCTTCGGTTCCTCAGAGAATTTCCTCTCTCTGGAGAGATCTTCAGCTGTGTACTCCTTGGCATTGTCTGTACCTAAGAAGGGAGAGTCCTTTTAGCAGCCTTAAATCAAAACAGCAATGACAGGAAATACAAAGCAGCAGGTGAGTGAAGTCAGGGAGCTTTCCTCACAGCACTGTTGGCCATAAGCCAGTTCACAAACCTTTCTCCTTATCCTTAATAAAGATGGAAACATCCAATCATTTGCTTCTGCCAGGTAACAGATTAGGGGACAAAGTTTGGATTTGGTTCCTAAATTTTATCCTCCTTTCCCCATCCTATACAACTGGGGGAAAACATTTCTGTAGACCCATGGGACCTACAGGTGCATTTCCAGCAAGGAGTGCCCTAGAAGTTCAAATCACAGGGTTCAGCAACTCACCATCAGCTTGGACATGGGTGCACGAGACTCCTGCTTTCTTGCTGTCTGTGGCATCCTCTAATGCAGACTCTCCAGTCACACTTCAAGGATATCAAGAAAAGTACTTTAATTGCCATGTTACAGACAAGAGTTTCAAAAGACACACAAAGGCACAGGCTGGGGTCTAACCTACTACACTCTCCACTAAACTCCCAAATCAATAAGCTACTGGAAGTGGTATTTCAGGCAAGAATTTGGCAGAAATAAATAAAAATAATGTAGAGTGGGTGTTCTAGAATGGATTCAGAAGCCAAATAATCTGGACAACAAGCTAACCAACTGATTGTTTGGTCAGCTGTCCTCTCCTGCAAGAAGCCTGAAGGGAGTTAAGTTCATACAAGAAATATTCTTAATAAGAGTTCTGAGAGTCTCTCCTGTAGCGACTGGTGACCTGTAGGGAAATTGCATCACCTGTACAGTGCTCCTGGCTGCTCTGTGCATGAGAGAAGAGACCTGTCAGAACTGAAAGAGTTCTCCATGGTGCCTCTACAGGGATTTCACCATATCTGCCTCTTCTATTAATACCAGTTGTGTTTCATTTCAGAGTTCCTACAGCTCTGCTTGTGGGGGAAGTGAAACCCTACAAGATGCAAATCAGAAGTGCCTTGCTTTGTTTTATTTGGTACTGGTGATCTGCTAAGGAAAAAAATGCTCCTGAGGGGACTATTGAGAATAAATGTCTGACTTCCAGAGGGCACAGAGTGTTCTCTGCAGTCTCTTTCTCCATCCCCTATTTCTCTGTCAGGACTAACTTTCCACCATGACTTGACTGTCTGCTCTGAGGGTGGCTCAAATTCCCACCTGCTGGTGTCCTTCTGCCAAGAGGGAGCAGCACCTTCTGCACAGGCAGGACAGCTGATAGCACAGGTACCGCATCCCGCTATCCGAACACATGCACACCGCATAATTTATCAGATTGATAAGTGATAATGGAACTGGGTTACACGGCTATAAATATGCAGCAGGGTTTGGGCACTGCAAACACAAATTAAACAAGAGTGACTGGCATCAACATTATTTGTCAGGTGCTGCCAGCAGGCTCAATGCTAACGGTACCACACACAGATGGTGCCAGCACTCAGGGTGAGAGTTTGCAGCCTGAACTGCAAACCTAAGGAGCAATCTAAGGGAGCAAAAGCTACCACGAGCATGATTTAAAGAGGAAATGGTATTCTATGGATACTTGTCATGCCATGTTAGAAGTGGGTGTTCAAGGAGGATTTGAAGATGATGAGTGCTTTCTGCACTGGAATGAGGATGTTGTTCCAGGTGTACAGATGGTACATAGGAGCAAAGGCAGAAGTGGGAAAAACCTGAAATGAAGAAGGAGGCTGGTATTCCTGGCTAAAGGGAAATGGAACAATGAAGCATGAAATACAAGTTTATGACATAGATGGGGGAAATGCCCTTGTCATCTGTGAAGGGCAGTATGAGAACAGTAAACTATTTTTCTCACAGATCCATCATCTGTTCATTGGAAGATACTAGAAACACTTAGAAAAAAAAAAAGCTAAGGAATAATCTATTCTAGGTAAATACCAGCCATAATATATGCATCAAATCTGGCAGTCCCTAACTGCAGCTTAGGAAAGAATTTTCCTAATAGCTGGCTTGCTGCAGCGAGAGCTGTCATTCCTCAGACTTGATTCTTGTTTTCAGTGCATGTAACAGGACTTTGATTAATACCCTGCTAAATATTAATGTAATTAAAATTAAATTAGCTTTGGCAAACAGATTAACAAAGCATACACTCAAATGTATTCGACCTAGCTTTAATTGAATTTATTCACTTCCTTGCTAATCAGAGTCCATAACTCACAATGGTCCCTGAGCACACAATATTTATCATCCTTTAATGTTTTACTTTGATGTTCAGATATTACCTTGATCATGTAATCCTGGAATATTCCCCCTAAAGCTATCCATTAATCTGTAATCTACAGATGGGAAACAGCGAGGTGAAGAAACTTATCCAAGAGCAGGCGGCGAATGCCTAACCGGGAAGGTAAGAGGACCCAGGAGTCCTGACTCATCCTCGTTAACATATGCTGGAGAATTCTCAAGTCAGTGCCTACAGAAATCTGTATGCACTCCCTCCTCTTCTCCCTCTACACCAGCCAAGGGTGACAGTTCTGGGAGAGGAGCAGCCCGGTGCAGATGGCACCGGGAACTCCGCAAGGTGCCTTCCCACTAGATGGCAATGCAGCCCTGCCTGTCCCTGCCGCACCCTCTGGAGGCCGGGAGAGCCGGGATGGGCCTGCCAAGGCCAGCCTGCCGTGCATCCCCGGGGGATAATAGGATTGCCTTTGTCTATTTTTACCCAACAGACAGAGATACTGGCAAGGCAACCTTTGCAGAAGGGATACAGAACTCAACGCTCATGGATACTAGGGACCATGGATTCCCTTTCCTTTATCCTTTCTCAAACTACCCTCTCATACGTCTGCTGTAACCTAACATATTCCAAGGCTTTCCCTTTCTGTTCATATCACATTTTTGACATTTAGGGAACGAACTTGGAGAAATACACCAAAATAGAAAAAAACCTCTGTGCTTCTTACAAGACACGATAAAACTCAGCTTTGTTGCACATTTAAATGAGCTGCATCTCTCATTTTTCATTCTCATAATTGGATCACCCCTTGCAGAGACCGCACAACACCCAGTATCTCATCAAGCACCACGAGATTTTCTGAACTGTGCACAAGCATCTGAAACACCTCTTACATGCTAGACATCAGGCCAGTAAAGTATACAGCCCTAATTATCAGAAAATAAAATTAGACAATAATTCTAAACTCAGTAACTATCTCAATACCCCATTCAATAAATACCTCTTCAGTCTTTTTGCTGCAGGCTCAGTGTTCAACACAGACTCAGTTGGAGTTCTTGGTTCTGCAGGAACACAGAAGGAGATTTCCTTAGCAAAACAGACCATGCCACGTTGAGCACGCTCCATATCTGAATGGCAAATGCCAATGAGGCTCTGTTAGAGCAAATAGTACTAAATACTTGCTTATTCTGAAATTATGAGCTGCTCTGACAAGGTTATATAATGACCTCAAATATCTGAGTTTTATTGCAATGTCACTGTATGAGGTGTTGGTCAAAAAAAAGAAATCTATGTTCATATCTGCTAAGTGGGTCTTAGTCCTGTAGCTCAGTGACAACAGCCATGGTCATGGTAACATTAATATAAGCCAAGGTGGCACATCTACCTGACAGCAACCAGTTAATAAGACAGCTTTCACTGCTTCATGTTCCCTGGTCACAACCTCATCAAAGCCTGCAGTTTTAAATCGTGCACTCTTCAGTCAGAGATGACATTCCCACATCTCTGTTGTATCTGACATTAAGATACTCAGTGCCAGCAGTTTCTGTTTTGACAACTGGCACCAGGACTTTCAACTCATCTTTTCCTTAGCATGCTGATTGTAACTAGTTCTGCTTGATGTGTTTGGCTGAATGAGATGTTGACTTCAGCAGGGGTAAGGCAATGTGGAAGCTTTAATTTCAGACCAGTTTTCTTTTTTCCCGGCATCTTAAACAGAGCTCAGTGTCAAAAGGACTTCTGAGAGGCTTCCATGCAAGAGAAATGGAGTAGAATCATTAAAAAAATGAAAAATATTCAGGTAAAAGTGGTACATGAAGCACGTAGCAGAGGGCTATCACAAGCAGTTTAAATATTTACAATTAGAGAGAAACATAGCTGATTAAGCCTAAAATCATCTCCAGTTTTTGCTGCAGGACTAGTCAAGAGAAATTTATAATATTTGCAAGCAGCTGTTTCACTATGGCTCCCCCTTACCTGTGGATGGTGAAGAATTGTTCTGCTCTGACCCTGCTTGCATTCCCTCTGGAATTTCCATTTTCTCATCACCCTGTGTCTGAGATGAAGAACCAGGATCTAGTTCCCGCTTCCTGTCAGGAACCCTCTGGAAGTCCTGCAATGGGCAGAGAGAGTCACTGCCAGCTCTTAGTCCTTAACACACACTGCTCAAAGCACCAGAGTTTTACTGTGGGGCAGGAACAGGAATTCCAGCACGTGATAATGGAAAGGAATAGATGGTTTACAGTAGACTGCCCTGCCTAAGGCAAGTTTACATGGTCAAAGAGAGCAAGGCATTTCAGTTCCTCAGGCAGCCAGGACATGTCCCCAGTGCTTTAAGCAGCAGCTGTAGGAAATCCAGCTGCTTGCAGAGGGTAGGGTCATGATAGAGGAATTCTGGAAAGAGGTACATGGGCAGGGAAAAGGATAGTCCAAAATAATCCCTCTTCTTTTTACTCTAGAGGACAGCCCAAGAGAGCAAGTTTACCTTATCCACTACACCTTTTTGACAGAATGGGATGAAATATGCCAAAGCTAATCTAAGAGGAGGCAACTAGCAGTCAATCCAATAAACATTTCCAGGATACAAAAGAGGTCTGAATGATGGAAAGTGAGAAAGGTTTCTACAAAACAAGAATTATAGATTTTTCAAAATCCACAAGGACAAATATGAATTTGATCTTAAAAACTGGGAGAACAGCCCAAAGAGGCCGAGTGTCCACAGCAGGAGCAAGTTGTCTGGGAATAACAAACTGCTTTGGAACACCAAAGCACTTAGCCAGGATTTCTTCTGCTGTAATTACTTTTAAGCTGATACTTCTAAAGGCTCCTTTCATATCCTAGGTTTAAACAGTTCTATCGTGGGGAATTCTCTCTCTTGGGCAAGTAGTGGCAAGAAACTTTTGCATCATAAATGTAAATAAATGCAAAAGCCTTTGGGATGGAATGAATTCTGCATTTCTGTGTCAGCAGCATAGCACAAAACATTATTTTCTTTGTAAGGCTCTCTCCCTTCTCCTTTGTACTCCACCTACTATACAGTCAGCAGCTGCAAGTGTGAAAGGAGCACAAAGCTCCCCCGCAGTTGGAAACCACAATCCCACCTTGCGGAAGGTCCGGTTCTGCCGCTGGAATGGGAGGCTGGGGAAGCCCAGCCGAGTTGGCTTTAAGGAGACCCCAACAGGTGGTGGCCCCAGGAGGGAATGTCTTGTAGCCTGAGGGAAGAACTGCTGCAGTGCTGGCGCTGTCATGTTAAATCCACGCAGGTTTCCTATAGATGCAAACACAGCATTTCACCACCCTGTGCTGTGCAAAGGAGAAAGAAAATCTTCCACCTGAACAAACAGCAGGTAGAGGGGAAGGGCTCCTCTACACATGACCCTGTCCTTTACTGGGCACTGTATAGGTGCACTGCGCTCTACCCTCTTCAGCACACAGAATGATTTGATGTGATAGCAAACATTACTATGGATCAGGCTATTTAATTATAATTGTCACTCCAGGCAAAGATCATTAGAGCAATTATTTGATCTGAGCACATTAGCACTCGTGTTTGCGACAAACAAGGTCTCATTTTATGAAAACTCTCTGTTAAAAAAAAAGGTAAATTCACCCCACATTTGTGCAGCTTACTGCCCAAACCATAGCATGGAGCCCTTTAACACAAGCCAGTAACAGCATTTTATTTAAAACACCATCAAAGTTTTTTAAAAAATCCCACCGTCCTCTCTGCCACCTGGTTGTCATGCAAGCTCAACATGTCAACCTCAACACTGACACTTGAGACTCTGCCATTTCCAATTATAATGCTCTGCTTTCTGAACAATTCAGCATCCACAGACTATTAATCAAGTCTCAAAAATTTCTTCTGAAGACAGTCCTTGTCACCCCATTTCAGGGGGGAGGGAATGGAGGGGCCCAGATGCCTCAGCTATACCCTCAGAAAACATCCATCATTCAGGGAACCTGGACTTAAATTGCCATTTTTTCTCTCTCACTTGAATTAGTGCATACTCCAGCCTTTCAGCAGCTGTCAAAACAGGGCAGCAAAGTTTGGAAACAGGCATCCAACATCTGAAAAACCAAGCTACAGTGTTAAAAGCCTGCAACACAATAGGAAATACTCCCTATGATTGTCTTCAAAAGCAATCTAATCTATTATTACTTCCCATATATAATCCCTCACTGTAAAAGGGCATAGCTATATTAAAAAAAAAATCTAAGACAAGAAATCATCTTCTTCTCTTGGTTTGATACCTTTAAAGCACCACACATCTGTTTCAATTTGAAGTATTTATCTTTTCCTATTCCCACTGCTGAAGCCACACACGGCCAATGAATTATTTATGCTGATGCTTCCCAGGGACAGAAATCAGATATTCGTACATGTAACCCAAACCTGAATGACCAAAAAAATTCATAGTACTAAACAGGGCCACACTGAACATTGGCAACCATATTCCATGTTACCTGTGGCTACCTGAGGTAGGTTATTGAGAGAAGTCACAACTCCATGGAGAGGTGAAGAGGAGCAACACTAAGACAAAGTGCATGTAAAAGTGCTCATTAACATATCTTATCCTGGTCTATCTGATTAGCCCCAGGTCCTTAGCACACTATTTAAATACAACTTCTCAATAAAAGATTCAGGGAAAAAACGTCAGCTGACTGCAAATGTATCTAGAAGGAGCATGACTGACTGAAGGCTAGTGTCACAATTTTTCCTGACAATAATATATGTACACTCATCTTCAGAGCATGGCTTGTCCTTTTTCACTGTCACTTTCCCTTCAACCTGAGAGAGATCTGTGGAGAGCCACTGGAGTCACTAGAGAGCCCTCTCATTAAATGGGCAAGAGAGAACAAAAGGAGAGTTAACGACATGCAGAATAAATCTTTTGTCTTCACATCTGGGCATGATTCACAGGCAAGGTAGAAATTGCAGGCATTAATGTAGACTAGGCACTTGAAAACTATCCCAGGTACTGATTTTCTGAGTTGAAAAGAACTGTCAGGTTAAGACATAAGCAAAAAATAAAAACATACCTTTTTTCCTATTACCTTTACATTAGTAATGCTATTATTAAGGCAGCTTCATAAATTTGTTTTGAAAACACAAAAATAAAAGGAAAATCCTTTGGAAACACAGTAATGGAAAGACAGAGATATTACCCACCATAGAAATTACAGCCATTTCAGGGAATCAAAATTTCACAATACAATTGACACCCAAACCATCTTCTACCTTAATACACTGTATTTGTTTGTACTAAGTTTGGACAAAAGAATCTACTGCAAACAAGGTTAGTGTGTATGTAACAGATAATCAAATAAATGGCCTTAACCTTGTAACCAAGAAAGACAAATAAATAATCACAATCTCTGTATTTTATCTAAATATATTGATGGAAAAAGTACTTGCTCCATCAAGCCTAAATGGGAAGGCATGTATTTAGTATCTAACCTGACACCTCCTAGTGCTATTCCCAGTTGTGAACAGTTGGGCACACGTGATTTTCAACAACTGAAGAACCTCTGTTCTGAGGACTATGGACTAATTTAAAGAGAGGGGAAAAAAAATATTAGACAACAAACGGAACTGCCAAGTACAAGAACTGCACTGGTTCAGCAGGAAATAGCCATGGTATGGTTTCAGTCCAAGAGGATGATTAAATAACTCCAGTAAGTAAGCGTTTCCCATAACGACAGTACCTTGCATCTGCTGCATGAGTAAGGCCCGCTGAAGCATAGGATTGGCATTGAGCAGCGACGGCTGATTTGTTGCCCGTAAGCTCAGCATCTGTTGCTGCTGCGGCGGCGGCGGCAAACCCCTGGAAAAAAGGCATCTATCATGAGAACCCAATAAAAACTGTACCTTTCCATTCCAGGCACCTAGCAAGCATAAAAGGGGGGAGCAAACGGCTGAAATGCTGATATACGTGCATGAAAAGACACCATGCGCTGGTACTGTATCCTCTTTCCCCCACTCTTCTGGAATTTCCAAAGCTGACAGATTGTCTATCAAACAATTTGAGGTCAGAGACAACTCCTTAGCACCAATCCCACATAGAGCCTCCCAAGCAGCATAAAAAAAGCCCAGGAGCTGACTGCGGTTCTACAGAATTATGCAGCACCCGTCAGGAGAAATGAGTGATCTAGATCAGCAGCTACATTTAACACGACAACAAAAAAGTTCTAAAAAACAGGGAGTTTTCGCAGTAGCTTAGAGCTCATTTTCCCAAAATCAACACCTCCCACACAGAGCCAGACAGGTCAGAACTGTCAATGGTGCCCCCTAACTGCAAGAACCAGATGGGAAAATAAACCACGGCCTTCATATTTAAAACACGAGGAGGAAGAAGCAGCAGAGAAGAACTCTCCAGTTCTAAGGAGGGTGGAGCAGACGTGAGAGAAAAGTCTAAGGAAACTGGCAGGCACTTCTTCAGGCGATTGCAAGGTCAGGCCCACCTCTATGCACGCTGCTGACACAGCTAAATCTGTCAGAGCTGAAGAGAGGTACAAACACAGATCGAAATATCCACCCTGACAAAAAAACCCAACCCCTTTAACAGAATTCACAGTAGCTCATCTTCACATTTGCTGCTCTAGATTGTTCCAGTCTCTGAGCCGAGATATTTATACCACAAAAATCATACTTTTAAGGGTGTAAGATGCGGCCGTGCTATCTAGCAGTCAGCCCTTTACTGGCATTTTAAGTGCAGCTTTTTTTATAGTATAAAACATATAAAAATGGTAAAAAGATTTGCAGGTTCATATTTCTAGTAAAACAGAAAATTTCCCACGCTTACCTCAGAGACAAATGCCTTATAAGGATAAAGCAATACAATAATTCCTTAAATAACGAATTAACTTTCTTTCTAAATTCACATCCCATTGCTTTTAATTTGCAACGAATAAGGCTTTAAAGATAACAGTAACTGCAAATAAATGCATCATTTCGGAGAATTTGTGTCGGTTCTACAAATCTCAGCTCATCGGGGACAACTGATCATATCCAAGTTGTTTTACATCTTGCATTTTTTTTAGTAAAGCCGTGGTTATTTTCGGGCATATGTCCTTTCTCCTTTCACAAACAAAACATGATTTTCTCCATCCCCTCCCTGCCCCACCGTGCTCAGCCACAGCCTAAGCCGGCGGTGCCACTGCAGAAATAAGTTAAATCATCGCACCCAGAGCGGGAGACCCAGGCAGAGAAAGCAAATAAATAGACAGCTAAGTTCAACAATAAAACAATAAAGTGCTCGTGTCTGCTGAGGGTGGCTCTGCCGTGTTTCTGCAGGAGAAGGCGTTTTCCCTGAGCCCCGGCTGCCCTGCCCGCCCTGGTGGGCTCGGAGCATCCACCCACCCACCGCTCCTCCAGGGGCTGCCCGGGTCATCCGGGGGCTCCCGGGGTCTGGCAGCCCGGACGGCGGACAGAGATCCCCAGAGCGCTGCGGGGACACGGCAAGACCCCACAGGGGCCGCCGCCCTCCCTCCCTCCCTCCCACAGCCCCAGGCCCCTCGGTGCCTCCAGGCTCTGCCCCGATCGCGGCCCGCGCCCCCCAAGCCTCGCTCGCGTCCCTTTGTCGCCTTCCCCCCAGGGGAGGGCAGCCCCGCTCCAGCCCCGCCGCGGCGAGGAGGGACGGAGCGCAGGGAGGCGGAGGAGAGCGGTCCCCCGGGACAGGCCCCGGATCCCCGGCCTCGCGTAGCGGCGCTTACCGGCCTCCCTGCTGCGCCGGAGGGTGGTGATGGTGCTGCTGCTGCTGCTGGAGGAGGTGCTGGAGCTGCAGCAGCTGCTGCTGGAACTGCTGCTGGTTGAACATGTCTGGGAAGCCCCGAGCGAGGCGAGCCTGAGACAAAATACGGGAGGACGAGGGAGGCACCGGCTGCGGGGCTGGCGCGTATCAGCCCAGCAGCCATTGAGCAGAGGAGCCGCCGCCGCTGCCGCCCATTCATTCACTGAGCCGATCCCCCCCTGCTGCCTCCTCCTTCCCCCCGGGGTCATCGCAAGCGGCAGCCTGTGGAAGAGGTTTCCAAACCCCACCTCCCAAAACCCGCTCCCACCCTCCCCTGCCCGCGGCGCCCGCCGCCCGTCCCGCTCCCCGCGGCGGGGCCGCGCCGGGACCCGCAGCCGCTTCCCGTCCCTTCGCCTCCTCGCCCCGCCGACACTCACGGCGCAGCCCGCGGCGATCACCGCTCCCCGCCCGCCGCCTCCATCTTCCCGCCGGGGACAACAAGCACCTGCCCGGCCCCGCTCCCCGGCCCAGCCCAGGCGGGAGGCAGCTCCTTGGGCAGGGCTGCGGGACACGGCCGCCCCGGCGGGGCTGGGGATCACCCCCGGAGCCTCCTCTCAGGTCGCCCCAACCCGCAGCACCTCCATCCCTCATTCCCCGAGCAGAGGCGGCATTGAGGTCCCCTGTCCCTCGAGAGGGCTGGGAGGGAATGGACACCATCTGCCCAGGGCTGGGCAGGGAATGGAATAAACTGCTGCACAGGAGGAGCAGATGGCATCCAACAGCGTGGGCTTTCTGCTCTTTTTTATTTATTTTTTTTTTAATTTATTTTTTAATTTTTTTTTTTTAAATAGTCTAGGGGAATCTTTGGTAACCATCTCACCGAGAAGATGGAAAAAACCCCAAAGCAGCCACTGGCCATTTGCTGTGGTCACATCTTGGCAAGCCTGTCATGAGAACCTGGAAGAAAACAAACAGGGACTTTTGCAATATTGATCTATGCTGTAGACTGAGATGACTTCTCTAGCAGGTCCGTCCCCCCACCTTTTTTTTTTTTTTTTTTTTTTTTTTTTTGGATGGGGGGGTTGGCAGGGGGTGGGTTTGCAGCAAAATCTTTCCTGCAGGGCCTGTTTTCCATAGCAAAATTATTTTAAGAGCTTTCAGTACACACAGGCTCTCTATGAAAATATACTGTGACTATCATTTCTTCTTATGCTAAACCTCACAAGGAGAAGTATGCATTTCTGCTCCTTGCTACCCCAGAGAATCCATCCTGAAATAATTTACTTTATAGTCTTTTTTATTCATGCCAGTAAAAACTGCTTGATTCATTAAAGTCCTTGGAATTGATTTTTACCTGAAACGTTGTAAGCTGAACACAGAGAGTTATTGGTGATATACAGTTATTAATAATTTTCAATGCAGCAGCATATGTTGATTTTTCCTTTGGGCCTTTTTATACCATCCTGATTTTACAATAATCAACTTGGAGATGACCATCCATATTAATCAGTGATGGGCTCTGTTCATGTCCAGAGTCCTTTATGGCAGTCTGCACACAGAGAAAATACTTTCCTGTTAAGCATGACAACTTAAATGTCATCCTAGGGAACACACACATGGAGAAAAAAACATGCCTGGAGTATTTTAAAAATCATTTTGCATAGTTCAACCTCTGTTCCTGTAATTGTGCTGTTAGAGCAGCCACTGGCCTGGCTGGTTAGCAGCTGTGGGGTAAGGGTTAATCCTACCATCCCAGTACATAAATTAGCCAGACCTGGGAAAGGCAGAATTCAGCTTGTATAGATCAATGTAAATCTGAAATTGATGCCCTCTGTTCTTAATTCTACAACTAAAGCTCTTGTAAGTATTCTTTGTTTGTTACATTTGGAAATCCACAAACCACTAGACTAATGAAACATTGAAGTAACTAAGTTTCTTCACTGTTAGATTTTATGTTCTGACATAGTCTAGAGGCTCCACTCATAAACTGGGCTTTTCTCTCTGAGGTCCTACATACAAATCATTAATTAAACAACATTTTTGAATTTATAAACAGTCCATGGCTCTACTGCCTTGAACATATATCTGACATGGATTTAGTCCTGTGCCTGCACAACACAAGACAGGACTAGGGCTATGGGAAGCAAGGAAAAATGTGCTGCTCCATCAATCTACAACCCGAAGACAGATTTCAGACATGCCTTCATGTCCAAATTTGAACATCACACCTACCAGAGAGGGTTTAATTGAATACAGAAGAGAAAGCTCCAGATTCAGGTAATCACACCATTTAGTTTGAAAGTCATACAGAGATATAAGGGAACTGCAGAAAATTGGGTTAAGATCCTTTCTTTCACTACAAGCAACAAAACAGTGTGTCAGGCTGACAACTGAAAAGTGCCCAGCGATCATTGCTACACAGACCTCGACCTCACATCCACTGACAGTTGTTTATTCCTGCAAGAAACATCTCCCTTTCAATAATTAAGCAACTCATTACTCAGCGTGGAGGGGCAAATACAGCTCTTAATGGGAGAATACACAGAACCTTAAAAAGAGCCACACTGCAGACTACAGCATCATCCCTCAAAAACAACCCATGTATCCTCTAGGTTTGGGAGTGCCTCACTGGCAATGAGAGTGAATGAAAGAGAGTAAGATTTAGAAGTTCAGGGTAAGAGAATGACCCAGAAAGTATCCTGCAATGCAGAGACTATAGTCAGTGGAGTTGTTGGATCATGACTGTAAGGGAACCTGCACTACACCTCTGTATGATTAGATCAGGGTTATGAAATTTATTGGCAGATAAGAGGACATATGAATGTTTTTTATTCAAGAGCTGGATTGTATCATACAGCCAAGATTCTGCTGGGCTATATGATTTTTTTCCAGAGACTGGATCAGGCATGCAGATAATCAGAGATTTCTAATTTCTAGCATATGACTGCACTGTGCAGTTTTATGTTTTAATTTTGGCTTTGAAAAAGACTTGGTATGCAACCCTTGGTGAAGCCACATTGCTTTTGAAAACCCAAGTTTTCTCAGTGCCTATGACAGCACCAACATACTGCAGTGCCCACAATTTCCTCTGCAATCTGCAAGGATGGTGGTATTACTCATCCATTTCACCAGGATATAACTAGTTCTCACCATGATGTATTTAAGCCTCACAAACTTATTGGAGAAAAAGCATATGGAGCTTTAAAGTACTTTCTTCTCCCAATTTGGGGGCCTATCTATTGAAAGAATGGGTCAAGTTTCACCAGACATGCTTGCAACAGCTGATAATAGTTACTGGAATTACACTGTTTTCCGTGTCTGTTTTATCTGGAGGATGACTGGATTCACACATAATTTCAAACCAAAATTATCTGTGCATTAAAGGATGTTTTCCCTTATTCTTTTTAATATAGTTCTAGAAACCAATTCCTGATACTTCTTGCTGGGCAGGACAGGCCCACAGGAGGTAAAGATACAGTTTTTATATCCATTTTACCACATGGTCAGTCAGGTCCTATTAGTGATTTTCAGTCTCACAAAGTAAAATATATCCAGGAGCTATTTTGTGACATCTCACTGGATGCAGAAAGCACAGAGAACTCAGCTTTGTTGCTCTTAAAATATTTATTTAAACTCACATTGGTGTGCAGATCCCATTCTTAATGGAGTATAACATTCAGCTTATTTCTTTCCTTATGTATACTCTGGCTTCTGGGGAGTCACAGTAACAATAATACTGTCCTAGTGTCTTATACACTAAATTTACTTTCTTTTACCTTTTTTGGGAGATTTGCACACCAATTCATTTGAAGTACAGAAGATGAAGAAGCATTTCACTATGTTATTCTATGAAGAAAAGCTTTATATTTGAAAACTCAAAGGCTGCTTTTCTTTCAAATAGCTTTTGCAATTAATAGGAGTATTAGAAAGCAACTTTTTTTTCTCTGAGCAACTGATAGCACAAGAGATCAATGATGTTACTATTGTAGCACTTTATAGTACCTATAAAATAGATACTTAAACGTTTTCTATCTCTATTGGCAGCTTTAGATAGTTATAGAAATTTAAGAAGCTAATTTTAGTTAATATTTTTAACTGTTCAGCTGTGTCATGTAGTCTTAGTATGGACAATAACACTCTGTTACTGTTATTGGGCCTGTTTCTTTTTGGAACTTTTAACCTCTGCTTTTAAACATTCAATTTAAATTCTCACCTGTGTTTATAACCATTTTTAGGACTCAAAAGGCCAGAATTGTCCACTTCAAGACCTGCAGTGAAATATTCTAAACACTCACACTACCTGGAATCAGCAGAAACATTTTGCAAATAACTTACAGACTCATAAGCTAATTGCATTCTACATTTTTGCCTCTGTTTTCCTCTGAGGACTGGATGTGTTATTTTTGCAAGGGCAGGGATTGAAGGACAGGATCCAGCTCTCAAATGTCTATTTCTAATTATGCTAACTAAACTGGGAGTCCTATTTGCATGAGGCGACAAAATCAGCATACACAACTGTCGTTATGTTGATAGCCATACATAGAAACACACATATGCTTGGCCACATGCAATTTTAGGGATTCATGTTAAAGTACATTCAGAAATATTTATAGCAACGGGGGGAAAGGGAGGGGGGAGGAAATCTTTAATCCCCCTTGTTTTTCTCTGCTCACATCTTCAGTTTTTATACTAAGATAGATGGAAATAGATTTTTTCCTATTCATTCCAGTTTATAAAATTCCTTTTTTTTTTTCCTGCTCTATCTGCTACATGCTGTTGCATAAGTCACAGGTAGGAGGTATCACAGAATCAAAAGGTACATTTGCTGACCACATCCTTGCAACTCCGTTTGTGGCAGGAGAGAAAATGGAAGGCTCTAGGAACGATTCTGAGTGCCTGCAGTTCGCTTTTTCGTCAACGGGAGGTGTAGGTTTGTAAAGCTTCAGAAAATCCCAGCCTCGCTGTCTCGGATGCTCGTTCATTCCCCCTGGGCTGAGCGGCTGCAGTTGCTGTAGAAGGGTTCAGACTTCCCGCTGTAATTGAGTGGTTTAGGGTGACACTGCAGGCAGACACTGGAGCTCATCTGCTTACAAATATCTTTTCAAGACAAAGAAGCTGGAGCAGATTCTGTGCATCTCTCAGTTTTACACCAATATTGATCTATGTAAAGTTTGCCAATATTTCTGCATGTTTTACTACTTCCATCATTCCTTTTATTCCTTTCTTGTGTATCTGGAGAGTATCCTATTAGCTCCCCTCATCCCTCCTGTCAAGTTTTGCCCTTTAAGACTTCACTTAGGCCAAAACCCCCCATATATCCCCCAAAGGACTAGGTTTCCTAAGAACTAAGTATGAGTTTCACGGAAGACTAAAACTAGATAGCGTAGGAAAGAATACCTGCAAAGAAGTCATGCATGAGCCTTTGTACTTTGAGATCCTTAACTGGCAACATAAACCCTACTTTTCCCCTCAGTCTTCAACATCAGCTGTTGACATACTGTGTTTTCAGTAGTCTTTCACAAACATTTCTCAAAGCAAATAGATTAGTTTCATTTTAGCTTTTCCAAAAGAATGGTATAACCTGGATGATTATTTCTAGAGCTGACTCACTCAGAACAAAATACCTCCCCAGAGTACATGGGGACAAAGCTAAGGAGTCAACCTGTGAGTGAAATCCAGACCCACAGACTCCATGGGCTGCAAGTGACCTAGAGACAAACACATCTCCATAATTCAGCAGGGACTGATGGCCCTGAACTGAGCTTAATTAAAGCTCCCAGGTCCACAGATGTGGGGGGAACCTCAGCTGAGGCTGGCCATGGCTACTGAGAGTTTTTAGTACAGCTGGTAAATTGTGTGAGATGAAGTCATTAGACTGAGCAGTCTTTCTCTGTATTGCAGTTGGTGAACTTCAAGTTACACCAAGATCTGGGAAAAGGACAATTTTATTCTTATGGTTCCTCAAATAAAGCTTCAAAGGTCCTCATGGTCTAAAGTTCCCTGAGCTTCAGCTCTGGTCCAGGGAGGAAGGTGACATCATTATTTGAGCCTTTGATACTCTTTACTGTTCTTTTTGTGGTGACCTCTTACAAGGAGCAGCATTTTTTCCCCCCAGAAACCTTCAACACAGATTATCAGAATGGCTGCAGGGATGCTCAAAGGCTTTTGTCCACAGTCTGTATTAAATTTCTTAAGCTTATTTCTTGAGATTTACTGGGTAATTTGCTGAGAGGAAAAAATAGCATTGACAGCCCCCAAAACTGCCCACGTATGCCCTACAATGATGTTACTCTTACAGATGGAGCAGCTCCCTCCCTTCCTTCAGGGTTCTTACCTGGTGATGTGTTAGAGCACGAGGCAAATTCATCCCTCACCATGGTTGCCTCAGTTTCTCTGTATGTCCAGGCAGGTATTTTTGCATGGATTAAATCTGATGGACATCTGTGAAATATTCATTTTAATTATTATAACTAAAAAGCTGCCGTTCAAAACAAAACAGACAGCTCAAAATCTGTTGCAGGTTTTTTGTATTTCCTTTCCCCCTCCACCCCCATCTCCCTCTGAGCTGTGAATAGTCTTGGGTAGCACGAACTGAGAGGTGTTTGAAATGCAACATTCTCCATCCTTCTGAGTCATTGCTAGCCATCAGATGCTTTTTTGAACACTTGTTTTCATTGCTATACTTTGAAATCAAATATGGCCTCGTGTTATATTCTTATTAAAAACCCATCCCTTTTAAAAAACCTAAAACCAAGCTGTTCCCTCTTTATTGCAGACAAGTAATTTTAAAAACAAAATCTGGGTGCATAAAATGAAGCACCTGTTTGCGTTTGTCTAAAACAAGCCTGGCAACACATCCACTGTTTTATAGCTATAACCAGAAATTGATCCATTTTTCATCTGTGTTTGAATGAAGCAGCAGAGCCATAGAATGGGTTGGAAGAGGCCTTAAAAAACGTCTTATTCTAGCCTCTGGCATGGGCAGGGACACCTCCTGCTAGACCAGATGCTCAGAGAGTGCTAGAGTTTTGCAAACCTCTAGTTTAATCATCTCAAGCGTTTCTTGTATTCTGGCGATTTCACAAGTGCTGTCTTCACACAAAGCCCTCCCGTACAGGTGCCATTCCCAAATGGGCTGTGACCAAATGATTGATGCTGCACCGACTGTACGGCGTGGCTGTGAGGATAAAATAGTGCAGGTGCAGCAGTAAGCAAGCCATGTGGGTCCTTCCACCGAATCGTACCTGTTTTCTGGCCATGTGGGTCCTTCCACCGAATCGTACCTGTTTTCTGGCAGCGCTGCACAGCTGGAGGAGTGAATGCCCCAGGGATGCGGCACCGTGCGGGCGGTACGGGCTCGCAGACAGGTACACCGTGCCTGCTGCGGGGCGGCCTCACCGGGCCACACACCCGCACCGGCTGGCCCACACAGGTGTGTCACCCTGTCGCACACAGACACGGCCCCCCGCAGCCCCGGGGCAACCTGAACCGCTCTGGTTTTGGGGAGCGAGCCCCCTTCCCAGGTCTCTGGGCACAGACATCAGTGCCGTGCCATCCCCATCCCGGCCCCCTCGGCCCCTCACAGCCGCAGGACTACATCTCCCAGGGTACAGCGCGGCGCCGCTGCCTTTAATGCCCCCTGGCGGCAGCACGGGGCGCTCCACAGGCGCGGCGGGCGGGCTGAGGCGAGCGGAGCTCGGGCGGCGTCGAGCGGGGCGAGGGGCGCGGGCTGGAGCCGCTGCCCACCGGCCCCACAGCCGGGGAGGGCTGCGGGAAGGCTTAGTGCGAGCTCGCCTGTGCGAGGAGCCGCGCCGCCACCATGGGGAACCGCGGGATGGAAGATCTCATCCCGCTGGTCAACCGGCTGCAGGACGCCTTCGCCGCCATCGGGCAGAATGCCAACCTCGACCTGCCGCAGATCGCCGTGGTGGGAGGGCAGAGCGCCGGCAAGAGCTCCGTGTTGGAGAATTTCGTCGGGAGGTGAGCGGGGGGGTGTCCCCGGGGGCGCGGGCAGAGCTTGCCGCGTGGCCAGAGCCGTGCGGGGGCAGCGCCGCGGGGTCCGCGGGCAGCGCGGTGCGGGCAGAGGCTCCGCAGGGACAGCGCGGAGCGGGGACGGGCACAGGGACAGCGCGGGCAGAGGCTCCGCAGGGACAGCGCGGAGCGGGGACAGCGCGGGGACGGGCACAGGGACAGCGAGGGCAGAGGCTCCGCAGGGACAGCGCGGAGCGGGGACAGCGCGGGGACGGGCACAGGGACAGCGCGGAGCGGGCGCTGCGGGGACGGCGCGGAGAGGGGGGACAGCGCTCCGCTCGCCGCTCCTCGGCTCCGCACGGCTCCGCAGGGCTCGGTGCGCGGGCAGCGCTGCAGGACGCCCGGGCGCTGCGGTGCGAGGGTCCAGGATGCGCGGGAGGGAGGCAGGGAGGAAGGGAGGGCTCCCCGGCTGAGGGCAGTTCCGCAGCGGGGTCCCCGCCGCTGCCGCACCTTGGCGGCCGGTGGGAGCCCCCCCTTGTCCTGGCTGTTACATAACGGAGGGGGCTGAAGCGGCTGTGGGGGCCGGCCCCATCCATCCCCTGCTCGTGCGGGGCTCAGGGATGGATGTTGTTGCTGCGGGAGGGGGGGGGGGGGGGGGTGGGTGATGCGGAGGGTGTTTAAGTTTAATCTGCTCCGTCCCCCTCCCCCAGCCCAGGCTCGCTGTCCTCCATAGCGGATGCCATGTCAGGAGCTGCGGGGAGGCTATAGGAAGGACGGGGTTATAGCTCTCCTATATGCTCAAATCCCCGGGTGCTACCATTTTGTGATAGGCAATATACTGATGCCTTCCCTTCATGTGACCTTCGCATTCATCATCTGCAACTTGAGTAAATTGCAGAGCGCGCTGCCTGGGTGTCTGCTCCAGTGCGGACACACAACACCTGGGGGGGGGGGGGGGGGGGGGGGGGTGTTCCTCACCTTTTTCCTGGACTTGTTAATTAATTGTATTAAGTTAAATACGGGTTTTAGTTATCAAGGTGGCTTTTTATGCTACGACAAGCACGTAGGTTCCTGGTGACTTGCCTCGAAGCAGTGACTGCTGATACCTGGTCAGATGCTTGCGTGGGTTTTTCTCTTCCAGCAAACTGCATTTGTGACAACATCTATTGGATCTCGTTCCCCCACCCCCACTTTTTCTTTTAAGTTGTTTGCTGTTGGATGGCTTCTAGAGCTTTTCCACTGTCAGAAGGGTCTGTGGTGTGGATTAGCTGCTTGTTTAGCTGCAAGTAGCCTCAAATTCTGAACCTGTGCAAGGGTGGCTTTGAGCAGTGAGTGCAGGGTGTGCTGGGTGTACTAAGGAAGGCACAGGGGTTGTATCTTGTACAATGAAAACATGGTCAAAAATTAAAAAAAACAACAATCCTCTCTGCTATAGGTCAAAGAGTTTTGAAAAAATAAGAATAGAAAATTTAAAGAGTTTGGCCTATTTTCTAGCTAACTTCCAAAGGTCCATGCAGTGTACCCCCCAGGGATGCTGGGATCATGCCAAGGGCAGGACATTGCAGAAACACATTTTATTAAGCCTCAGGTCATAGTCCAGAATCCACTTGTTTGTCCATAGCCACAGAAAGTGGAAAAAAAAAAATCCAGTCACCCAAGTGAAAAACTTGTTGGGCTGTAGCTTTCTAAGAAGGGGAAAATGGATCTTCTGAAATCTTTGAGCAAAACAGGTTCACCTGTTGGCTCTGCTGTTTTCATGCTTTCTAAGTACTGGCAGTCAAACATCATAAATCGTTTTTAGAAGATCTGTGCAGGCACTGCTGCAGTGGTGTCGTGGATAATGTCGGGCTGCTGGGCCAGAGGAGGATTTGTTGAAGGAAGGGCAGTCGGTGTATTGGGGTGTTCTTCTCCTCTTCTTTAGATCAACCACACAAGGGGATTTACTAATCCTTGGTGCATCTCCAGTGGCACCAATTTTTAACTGAGGATTTTATCTACTTGGTGGAAAATATATGAAGCCAATTATCTTTTGTCTGTTTCTGATGACTCCTGTCACAGGAGAACCTATGACCTCACTGTGTCCCATCAGCTTTCTCTCTAGCAGCAAGTTATAGTGCTGTGGCTTTTAGAAAATGAAATAATTAAGGGTCCCCTGAGCAGAAGCTGAGAGCTGTCTGTAGAAAAGCATTTAGAGGAAATAATTGGAGGGGAAATGGAAAATGTCAGTGTGAAGAGGTCTTTCTCCATTTGATACCCCTGAGTGCTGGCTAGTTTAGGCTGGTAACTTGAGACCTCTTACCACAGAATGTATGTGTATTTGCTGCAAATCCCAATCCTGTTAAAATAGTGTTGGGGCCCTGCTGTAATGTATAGTCTCTTTTCTTTTCTGTGTGGGTATTGGAAACCATGATAAGGAGCTATGGTAATAGTACCCATAATAAGCATGGCTCTTCAGTGTAATTGTGATATGGGCTATTTTCTTGTCTGAATAGTCATAAGAAGAGATTGTGTGTAGACCTACTGTGTACAAATACAATTATTGCTGTAGTGTGGACATGACATATGTCACTGCTCCAGCTTGATACCAGGATGGTGGTGCAGCTATTGCTCAGCAGCTGCTCTCTACACAGTGAATGTGAGTGCTGATGAGTTTCTCTCTTGAGTGGATGGAAATCTGTGCAGCAACAAATGCTGATGTGGTTGGTACTGTCTGATGTGCATGATGCAGACACTTCAGCTGGAGGCCCCGCCAGGGCTGGTTTCCCAGCTCAGGAGACCTGTGGGGTTCCCTTCAAATTGTCACGTTCATCAATGTGTCCCTTCATCAAGTCACGTTTCCCTAACAGGACAGCACTCTTGCCCCCTGCCAGGCCTGTGTTGTGGCTATGCAGGGCTTCAGTCCAAGGCTGCTGCAGGCACCTTGCAGTAGCACTGAGTCCCACTCAGGGGAAACCTACAAACAGGGAGGAACAATACTGCCTGCAATCGGTGTTTAGTTACGTGTCTTACCAAACAAATATTTATTTTCCTCCTGAATTCGATGGCTTACTAGTTGCTGCTAATTGCATTTTCAGTGACACTTACTCTGCTGTTAACAGAATATCCAACAGTGCAGAGCTTGTATTTATAATACCAAACGTCAGCGTGGCTGCTGTGTGTGCTTTTGCTGCTGGAGTCTGTGTGGTGATACGGCTGGTGGTGGTAAAATCACTGAAGAAACAAGAAACCATGTAGAAGCCAGACAGGTGACACATCTGTCCACAGACTGGTTTGTCCTGGGCCCCAGAACTGGAAGGAAGGTTAATCGGGTGAGCTTCAGGCATTTCCTGTTGGTGTGGTTATAAGCTCGTAGGATAACTCAGGTTGGAAGGGAATCTCAGGGACCATTTGGTCCATTTGTAAGGTGTTGTTACTTTTCTGCTGCCTCCTTTTCTAAATAAATAGGCACCTGTACCAGCAAAATTGGTCTGATAAAAAGAACAAAGCATGTGGTGTGTGCTAATTTGACTTGAGAGCCCAAATGACTGAGGAGGTTGTACGAGACAGCCCACAAGGCTGTTTGTATAATCATCCATATTCATGCCACTCTTACTTTACCATTTGAAAATAACAAATATGTTTTCTTTAAATCCAATTATCTCAGAGTACTGTTACACAAATCTTTGGATTTCTGGGAGTATTACTGTTGTCTGTGCTTTACAAACAGGAAAACTGCAAACACTGGGCTGTGTTCAGCTGGTTCCCAGAATGTCTGTTCCTTTTGGTGGTGTCTGATCCAAGGCAGGGTTCTGCTCAGCCCTGCTGGGACATCTGCATTGCTCTTCATGGGGAAAACAAGGCACCTCTGACTTCTCCAGAACAGATGGTTTCAGGGGGCTGCTGAGGAGGCAGTGACTAAGGGCTGGGAACAGTGCATGGAGGGACTTGAATGGAGATGAAACCATCTTGTTTATGATTAAGGGACCTAAGCAGTGCCAAAGTTGTGGGAAGTGAATCAGTGTTTACTTGACCCCAGACCTGAGCAGGGATCTGGTACCTCACAAGCATCTTCTCCTGGAAGCTGTGCACCCAAAATAGGGGTACTTAGCAGTCTGTCACCAGGCTCTGATGGTATATTCTGAATTCCCTGATGTTTGTGTGTTGCCTGGAAGGAATCAGGAGACAGGTGTGGGCCTAAACTCAACCATGTTGGGCTAACCTTGCCTCTCCTAACACACTGAAATTTCCACATAGGTGAAAGAGCAGGGAAAATACAGCACTGCAATGCCTGTGGCAGTGGAAAAGCTAAATACTCATTAGGCATAGCTGCAGTAATTGCTGTGACAAAATCAGGCATGGGCCCGGCAGCAAGTGTCTCTTTGCCTTTCCGTGTCTCATACCGGTGATGCAAAGCTAGATCCTGAAGCCACAGAGTTTAGTTTAGCTTCAGGTATAACTTTGAGGAGCAACTTAATACCTTCCACAGCCATTTAGAGATAAATATGCCCCCAAGATATGATGAGAGAATGCCTTCCTTGATAACCCATACTTTGCTTTGTTATGGAAAGCTTCCCCAGCAAAATACCTTTAGAGACCAACAGCAGTATTTAGCAACTATATGGAAGTGGAGGATCCTAAAGGGATGCATAAAAAGATCCAGATACTTGGCCTGTTCCTGCAGGAAAACTGTTTTGTTGATGATCTTTGGACTTTTAAGTTGCTCAGGCTTCTGCTGCAGTATGTGCTTTATGAGCTTCAGTGTTGAGGATTGAGTGTTCAAATCTTGTAAAAGTCATAGTTATGTTATGTATAGATTGAGGATGTTGGTTGTACTGGGCAATGCTGAGCATCACTGCAGTACTTCAGGCACAGATTTAAATTTAAACAAAAAGATCCATTCACTACGTGTGCTTTGGCCACAAAAGAGGGTTTTAAGTGTGACTCTTGTAAATTTTTGAGGGTTCTGGTTTGAGATGTGTGCTGGCAGAGAGAGAATTAATTGCAAATCATGGACTTTTAATTGTTATATGATAAATACATCTGTTAGCCAGTCAAATCCTGTTGTGTATTTGCAGCTGAAAAACACAGGCACTCCTTGTGAAGTGACTTAATTAGGATTGCAGTGGATGGTGCAAGAGCCAGGGGTAGGATTCTTAGAGAAATAAATTATAGTCAGGTAAGTCCTTCAAATGGCAGACAGTCTTTGGTCTCCTGTGAAGAAAATACTTATTTTCATCTTGGATTAATTGGGAAAGGAAGAAAATATGGAGCACTGGGGGATATGGGTAATGTGTTACAGCAGACCCTAAGATAAAATAATTTCACTTAAGAGAAATCTGTAGAGCTCTGAGCAAGCACTTGTGGGAGAGGAATGCTAGAAGAAGATATATTATCAAATTAAAACATAACATAACATGAATGGCTGTGAGGGAAAACCCCATGAATCTCAGTGTTTGTAGATGGTGCAGCAGTGTCTGTCTGTGTTTGTTGTCAGCTTTTTTAAAAACCCTATTTGGGTTGGCTCAAATAAGTAGAAGTTTAATATTTTTTCTGCTTCCTGCAGCAGTTACGTGTTCTCTGCAGATCTTGGTAGCTGTACCTTTCAGCTTAACTCTTTAGTGATGATCTCGTGTTCCTGGTAACTGCCCACTAGCCTTGTATTCTCTAGAAGAAGGGATCTTTATGGCATGTCTCAGATCATATCAGAATTCACCAAGGGAAAGGAAACCAGCTGCACTCCAGTGAGGAAGCTGGCGCTCAGTGTTGTGCAGGTTGGTATTTGGACCTACTGGTGTGTGAAAATGACAGGTTGCCTTGTCATTGCTGGAATTCATCACCTGATAGCTGACAGATCAGGGATGCTGCATTTCCTTGTGTAGACTCTTTCCTTGTTAGCATGATAATCCTCAAGCTGAGAGTCTTAGAACATCTTGGGTTTTTTTGATTAGTCCTTACTGTACTTTGAGATACGTAAATGTGGATTTTTTTTTTGTGTGTGTGTTTCCTCAGGAAATAGGATGCAGTGATAGAAGGCTGTAAAGAGGGAACAGAACCAGTGGGGAAAGGAGTCAGAAACTTGTGAAAGCTAAACTGCTCCTGTTTTTTAAAACTTGGTGTGCTTATCACACAGTCAAAAAGCCTAAATAAACCCAGGCAAAGTAAAGATGACCTACTGTTTTTAAAGGGTATTGATTGTTTTCAGAAGCCATTCAATACCTATCTGAGAATACCAAGCTGAGTCCTTGACCCTGACTTTTCCAGATGCTTAGAGCAGGCAGAACCCTGCTAGACTTAAATAGATGGAGTGGGAGTCTGTCTGCAACACCTCCTATCTGAGGCAGCTTCTGAAAATGTTATTCTAAGGCAGGAAGTTAATCCCCTTCCTGATCTGGCGAATTCCTGAATGTCCCTACTTTGTACTTCAGGTTTGAATCTGTCTGTAAAACCGTGAGTAAAAATTCTGTGTAAGGTTTTTTTAAGATGGATCTTTTTGAGGAGAAATGGAAGCAGCTTACAGCTTAGCATAAGTTAATCAAGAAAACAGTTCTTGCTGTGTTCTAGCTACTGGGGTGAAATTTATTATGATGCCTTGAGCGGTGAATTTATTGGAGAAGAGCAAACCCATGTGTGCTCCACCCATGTGAGCCAGTACTTAGTGTTTTGTTTCAGGCAGTGCATGAGTAGCAAAACCAGAAGAGTCAGTGAAGGGGTGGCAAGCAGTCATCTAGAAGCATATGGTGTTCAGCCCGTGTGCTCAATGTAAAATTAGTTTTGAGGTGCTGTCTGTCAAAGGAGATTTACTGATAATATGCAGGATAAACCTACTTCCTTGATATGCCACTAAAATAAACACCCCAAAAACTTTGAGTGTAATACTTTTTTCCTTCTTGGACTCACAGCTCTGTAACCATATGAGTCAGAGTGCTGCTAGTTGGGAGGAGAGATGAAATTAAATCTGGTCCAAAAAACAACCCAAACCCAGAGGTCTAGTCATGCATGGTGGGAAAAAATAGCTTACTAGTGGGACAGTTTCTCATTCTACTTGGAGTTTTCTCTTCCTGGCTTCTGACCTGGTTTTGCACATTCTGATAGAGAATGGAACCTCATGGTTAAGGAATATTGTCTTTTATTACAGGCAACTGGGCATGGTCAGCTTTGAGGTAGAATTCTGTTCTTTGCTCTGAAGCTAAATTCTTAACAATTGATTTTTATACCTTTTTCTCCATCCTTAAAGGAGAGGCTGTTGTCATCTCCCATGATATGTAGGTGTATATCATTAATGGACACTTGAAATAACACTGGAAAAGATTAAGCATAAAGTGATAAACTGTTTTTTTAAACAATAAATGAAAACTCTATAAAGATGGCACTGTGATATCTGTCTGAGCCCTTGCAAAGGCCTGCCTTCTCTCCAGAAGTGTTGTGCCAAGAACTTTAGTTCTTCATGCAGGTTGATTTGCTCAGTATTTTGCAGGCTACTTAGGTTTACTCTGCAGAGGCTGAGTCTAGTGCAGCCACCTTTGGCTGCTGGCATAAATCAGGTGAAATGCAGGATTTGAGGAGTGAGGATGTTCTTAGAAAGCACTGGGAGATGAGAGGCTGCCCTAGATGGCCTGGTAGCACTTGAATTTTTGAGCATGTTTTTTCAGGACAGGTATGGGTAGCACAGCCCTACAGAGGAATGAGCCCAGGGTTTTGTACTGAGGGACTTTCAGCAGTTGTGAGTTCTGGTCAGGTTTGGGGGTGGTCTGCCTGCAAGCAGCGCTGGTTCTGAAAAACTGCAAAAAGTTATTTCTCTTGATTTACATTTGTCTGTGATCCATCTAAAGCACATATCATGCCTATTTTGGGGTGACTTGATGGAGTTTAGTAATGCAAACTGGATGTGTTGCTCCAAAGTAACTACTATAGATACTGGGTTAGCTGTGAAAAGAGGGCTGAGAACATTTCAGTGTTTACTGATGAGCGGGCAAGACTGCATCAAAACACTGTGATGGGCAACTGAAGGCACAATTTAATGCTAGATATTTAAACAGTTATTCCAGATGACTCATTGATACTTTGTACTTAGGTCCAGCTTGTTTTCAAAATCTATTTGTGAATATTTTAATAACAGTTGAATATAAAGTGGCTCCACAGTTTCTTAAGGTGTCTTAAGTAGATGGGCAGACAGGACAATTAAGTTGCTGGTGTTTGCTTCCTTTATGACCTTCAGGTTTGTCACAGCTCTGAGCCTGGTGCTGACTGTAGTAGATAATGCTTTGCTTTCCTTCAAGACACAGTACAGGAATAATGAGCCCTGAATCTGAAGTCTTAACAGTGCCTCTGTTTTCTCCAGTGCATCTGACATGGCAAGTTTTGGCAGACCCAGCCATGACCAAATGGAAGTGAGATGGTCCCTGGTTAGTAGCTTCTTGCAATTCAGCATAACATGCTTTTGGAAGCTTCTTGGAAGCAGACGTTATGCAAGCTCCTCAAGCTGTGTCTTGCTGACTGGAGGCAAACTTGCCAGCTTCTGCCATTTTTCTGCAAGTCTTGTGACTTGTGTGGCTTTTCTTAGAGCCCTGGCCGCAGCAATTGAGCGAACAGAAGAGCAGTGTAGCTTTTGTATTGAAAACAGCAATTTCTAACGTGGAGGTTTGAGGGTATTTTTTTTGTCTAAATGATGCTGTTTCCCTAAATGCTTCTGGAGATAAGTATAAAGAATTCCAAAACTTCTAAGATCTGCATTGTCATCTCTTTCCTTCCTAAAAATCACGGCTTAGTCTCAAAACTATAAGCTCTGTTAAAATACTTGTGTTGCAGTCGCAATGAACAATAAATGAGGTTTGGAATAAGCCCAGTACCTCACTTGTGACGGAAATGGGAATTGAACTGGAGTCTCTGGGGCTGAAAATACTATTTTAATAATGTATTGCCTCAACAGTCTCCTTTAACTCTCCCTTTCCTGTTTCTTATGGCTTTAGGCTGCGTTGCTGCAGCCGTGTGGAAGGGTGAAGAGTTAATAGAACCATAACAGACATGGGAAGTGCTGGGCTCCTGTCTGGCTGCTCAGACTGTCATTTTGGGGCTGGGAAATGCTCTTGCTGCAAGAGTGGCCAGTGTAGTATATGTGATGCCTAGGAGAGGACACAGCCAGTGTTAAACTGATACTGCTGTGGGTTTTGGCTGCAAATCCAGGCAGCATTGCTGTAATGCTGGATAAATCTGATCATAAATTGCAGCTGTATTTCAGAGTAGTGTTTCTGCTGCATTCAGACCCTTTCTCCTATCAATAGGCAGAAGTCTACAGAGATGCTGAGCAGTCGGTTCTCAACATCTGCAAATGTTTTCACAGCACAGCTAAGTTACCCTGGAGAGCACTAGGAGAAACTACAGTGTTTCTCTTTTTTAAAAAATTGAGAATGGAAATCCAGGGATGGGGGAGGCAGTGCTGAATTTCTTAGAACAAGGAAAGACGTACCTAAAGGCAAGAATCTTGAAGTCTTTGTTCAGTTCCTCCTCTTTGTCTTCCTGCCACTCTTACGTGTGTAAAGATAGAGTAAGTTACATAGGATCTGGCTCAGGGCTCTGACAAATTAACAGACTGTTTCAGCCCCAAGAGCTCTTCCTCATACAAGTAGTTGCAAACCTCTAAAAATGAGGCTTATAATGACTGTCCATTTGCCACCTGCCTTCCAGCATAGGAACAATTCCTGTCAGCAGGGAAATACATCTGGTGACCTGTTAATTCAGAATTAAACCAATAAACAACAAAGCTCTAACCCTCACAGATTTTATGCTGATATTTAGCCTCGCTGGCTTGTTTATGATGTACTTGGAGCTTACACTGCTCTGGGTCATGATGAGACCCCTTGATTCTGATACATGTTAGGTTTTCTCTCTTTCTGGCTGCTGTGATCTCTTGTGTAATCTCTGGATATTTCTTAAGCTGATTGTGCTTTTACTTTTAATAGAAGCTTCTCTATGAATAGCTGGGAATTGCCTGAGCATGGTGGTGGCCTTGAGAGGAGATCTGTCGCAGTGAGGTTAAAGCTATGGGTAAGGAGGAGGTTGGTACGTTCCAACATGCAGAATACCCTCAGGGATTGGTGCATGACATGTGTCACACTGCAGAGCTGATGCTGCAGCTCCAGCACTGAAACTCAGGTCACCTCTTCTACATCATGCAGCTCTCAGCAGAGATCCCAGCAATAAACTTCTTCTCTCTGGGCTGTGCTACTTTGATTTATTCCTGTTCCTAAGAATTCCTCTGCTTATGCCTATTTGTACAAGATGTGTTTGTTATCTCAGGCCTGCAAACTACCAGGCACCAAAAACTCATTTTTGAGGAAAAGATCCATTTCCTGAATGGATTTATATAGACTATTGAAGGAATGATGTTTAAAGAATGTTTACTGCAAAAGAATAAGTGAGTTACTGCATTGGTACTTGGTATTTTGCCAACTTCTGCTTGGACAAAGTTGAACTCACATTGGATACCTGGAGGGGCAAAATCAGATGTCTTAGAAATTACTGTATTGGTGGAGTGGAGATAAAAGACACAGAAAATTCGTTAAACCCTTTACTTGCGGAAAATAAGGAAAGGAATGGAAGGCTGTAAGACTGGTCTGTCCAAGTCACTATGCCACAGTTTTGCTGTTGGAATGCCCATGGATAAGGCAACACCTGCTTTGATCTTCCTTTATTATTGAATTTAAACCCAGACTCCCATGGTCACTGCCCAAATTTGAATAGAGCAAAATGTGCCTTGTGACATGAGAGATCTTGTTCCACTGGCACATTGGAACCAGACAGGAGGTCAGATGCTCGTCTCTTCTGGGACTATTGATCCAATTTTTGTTCTGGTGTATTATGAAATGTAGATGTCTTGTGTGGTTTTTAAAGTAGAGTTTAATGCTTCTGACTTTGCTCTGCACTAGAGGTGTTTGCAGTCAGTCTGCTGGGTCTCTTTCAAGGGTTTTAAGAGGCAGTGCCTCTGCACCATGTTCCCAGCCTGAGTTGATCCTAATTATTTCTGGAGCTGCAGAGGTGCACTGCATAGCAAGGAGCCTGGCGTTGTTCCTGCATACTTCTCCAGGCAGAGCAGAGATGTAAATTGACATCTTGATTTCCCTCTGCAGGACAGCCATACACTGTGGGCACTTTGGTCAGGATGCCTGAGTGCAGCATAACTCTGTTACCCCATGGAATTCTGTCCTTCCTGCCTGGCCTGTTGGAAGGGAAGTAGGCTACCTCCCCATCCACAACACACTCTGCCTCTTACCACTGACCTGAGATAAACTTGGGGTACATGCATTCAGCTTTATAAACCCACCACCAATGTGTAGCAACTAACAGTGAGTGCATCATGGCTTGTTGAGGTACCATCCTTCCTCATGCAGCTTCCGTTTGGGTTTGTGTCTGTGGGCTCATCAAAGTGACTTTGCCTTTCCCAATGAACTCTTTCAGTTGTCTGTACCCTTTAAGGAATTCAGGCTCTGGGCAGCCTGTCTCCTTTTCTAGCACACAGTGCTGTCTGGGAGTGGAGGAAGTGTCATGCTGCAGTGATGAAATGTGCCTCCAGCTACGTTTGTTCTTCTCTTGGGTCTTGCAGCAAATACCAGGACTCCGGAGGTGGAGTTTTGACAAGAAATCTAAGATTATACTTAGCATAAGTATTTGATAGCTTTGAATTTGCCATCATACCTGGTTTCCTTCTCTGAAGGAGAGAAGGACAAAAAGGGGGATAAACCCCTTTTTTATGCAGAGCCTCCGTGTGATGAGTAGATTAGCAGTGTGAATATTAGTTACTGCTGCATAATGGTGTCTCTGAACACAGGAGAGCCTCTACTGCTGGGCAGCCTTTAGTCTGGACTCAGCTGCAGCCTGGCCAGAGATTAAGACACTGGTGGTGGGAAATAGCAACGTCAGCCTGCTGCTCGTCAGTCTTAGCATCCATTAATCCTAGGATGTTATTGTGGCTGTGCTTTCCCATCAGCCATTCCTGTCCCAGAGTTTTAGTGTACAATTTGTCCTTTTGTTTTCTCACAGCTCAAGTTGCAGGTGCTGAACAGGTCATGTTTTTCAAGGCTGCAGCCTTCTGTTACAGCAGAGCCAGGGGTTGTTGGTAGATTTGTTTGTGCCAAAGCAGAGCAGTGTTGCTGCAGTGTTATGACAGATCAGTGCGGCTTGAAAAAGAAGCAAAGATGCTGGGTAATGGGTTTACCTTTCTGGCCTTAAAAAAACCCTGTTTCTTCGCTACTGTCATAGGGACTGAACTAATTTGATGCTCGGGGGTGTTGCTGCTGCCTGATATTTTCTTCTTGGGGACTGTCTGGAAATTACACAGAGATTCTGCAATTGCAGAGAGGCTTTTGCCAGGGTAGACATGCTTTTGAAGTAGCAAAAGGAAAACTTGCTTTTGTGCTGTGATGGTGAAAATTAAGCAAGACAGACATAAAGGTCTGGTTTATGGTTTCTGGGTTGGAGAATACATCATACAGTGCAATATTTCTGGTGTTAGTTTTTGGGCTTTTTTTTTCACATGAGTAAAACCAGCCTTGTTTCCTTTCTCCTGGGATTGTAATTCTTGAAATCAAAACTGCATTTTCCACAAATGTGTAATCCTTACTTGCCACATCCATTCAGGATACACTAGGCTGCTTATTCTCTTGAGCTCCTGATATTGTTACGCAGAATCAGTGCTGTGTTATTCTTTACCTTGAACATCCCAAGGCAGCAAACAAATTCCAGGACTTCATTTTCTATTACTCAAAAGATCCTGGAGGAAGCTGCACAGTGCTGTGATTTCTGCTCTCTCCAGCCTCTGCTTCCCCAGCTCCGCAGCCTGGAGTCAATGCGGCATTTGCTATAACGGGCAGTGACTTTTTCAGATCAGGCAGTGCACTGTAGGCTGTACCACTCTCTAAAGAATTCTGCACAGTAAAATGCAGAGCTCCAAACAAGAAAATGCCTTTACAGTTTTTTACCTGCAGAAACACAGAGTAAATTGGCTCACGACTGCACGTGAAATGCTGGAGTGTTCTGTTTTGATTTCCCATCTGTGTTCTACGTCCTCACGTATTCTGGACTAACCCATCTGCAGGAAGATAGCAGGGAGGGAGCTGGCAGATAACTCAACCCTCAAAATGGAGGAGGGGAAGAATATTCCTGATTAATTCTCTCACAGCAGAGATGAACTGAAGCAAATAACATTTTGGATGAGATGGTCGGGTTTGCTGGGAGTGCTTCTTGTTTCTCCTCCAAACTCGACCTATAACTAGATACTTGCTTAAAACCTCAGCAGCTTGGGGCTGATGCCCACCAGTGAGGGATGCAGGAGCTGTGTGGACATCAAACTGATTTGTTTCTATGGAAACAGTAGATTTCACCATGTTTTAGGGAAGTAGGAGGGGAATTATTCCCCTGGGCCTGGTTCTGGCTCTCAGAATGGATTGGTTGCTGCACAGCAATTGTAGAGCAGCAGCCCATGAAGGGATTATCTATCAGCCAGTGATCACAATTAGGGAGAGAAGCACGTGGCTCCAATCTGCTCCCATTGTGGGATTCCCAGGATAACAGCCCTCCATGGCACTTAAAAACAAAGAGTTTAACCTTGGTTACTCATAGCCCCAAAGGCAGGCTGCTGCACCCTGACTCCTCAGTTGGGATGGCTGAGGGAATGTGCTTGTACCTTACTACACCTTTTAGGCAAGACCTGAAAACTGTTTGTGGTATCTACAAGGTCTGGAGGAAGCTGAGATTTTTCAGACAGGCTTCAAGTGATGCTTGCTGATGAAATGTTTTAAGTCCAATTTGTTGTACTGCTCTCACAAAGCCCCAGCACTTGAAGTGCTGTAACTAGGGGTGATGATTTTGAGACCTTTTTTTCAAAAATGAAAGGTAGCCTCATGAAACCACAGAAGGAATCAAAGCATGAATATGAACCTTGAACAGGTTCAAATAAGAGGTTTTTACTAAATCCTATGTATACTCAGTGGTCTGTAGAACTGAGTCTCTTCAAACAGGCCTGGTGCCCTTGTGCAAGATCCCAGTGCTGGTCTTTCTGAAAGAATTAACCAACATCTCTGTATTTCAGGCTCTCAGGTCCTAAAGGCACTTACCTGTCCAGGCTCTAGCACTGACTGAGAGGGAGAGCTTGTATTTCTAGATAGAAAGAAGGCAGACCATGGAAAACTGACAGAAGGGGTAATGCCTGTGTGTGTTTGAACTTTTGCCCAAGGTACTCCCTTGTTTCCTACAAATGTAGGACAGGAGCTGTGTAACTGTCTCTGATGGGGAGAAATTCTGTTTGCTCAGCTTGTGTCTCCCCTTTCTGTATACAGGGACTTCCTATATTCCATGTTATGTAAACTGAGTTAGGGATGCAGGGCAGTTTATAGCAGAAATTCTTGCTTTATGCTTTGTAGTGCAGCCACTAAATCAATTGGATGGGATAATCCTGGTTATGGATTTGCAGGGGTGCATCAGAAGAATGCAATATCTCTGCTTTGCTTTCAGGTCATCTAAAAATATATATATAGACAGACCTTGAAAGTCAGGCCAGATCCTGCTGTAAGGTCTACCAAGCATAAAGCTGGGGTGTGCTGGCTTCTTTGGAATTACTGTAGACATACAGCAGCAGAAGTGCCCGGGGCAGACTCTTGGCTATGCCAGTTTAGTCTGCATGCTGGCAGGCCCCCAGGCCATTGACTAGAAGTGTAACAGTGCCTGTGACTTCCTTGGAAGTCTCTTGCCCTGTGGAAGCAGGGCAGCCACAAGGGCTCTGTAGTTGTGCATCTGATTAACTGGTGCACAGCAGCTCCAGCACAGCCATGACTTGGCATGATGCACACAGCTGTCTTCCAGATTTTGATGTATCCTGAAGCTAGTGGAGTGTGAAACAGAAAAATCAGCCCAAAGGATTCAAATAAAAATAAACAGTAGCAAAACTTATCCTACTGGTTCCAGCAACCTGCATAGAGGCATGTACAGGAGAGGGGCTGAGGTGCAGAGAAAGGAGTTGTGGAAAGAGTGGATGAGGGAGGCACCAACTGCTATGGATGGCTCCTGGGAACCAGTCTGTGCAGTGAGAGATAAGCCAGAAAAACAGAATTTAGTGTGCTTGGGGAGGGGTGGGGGAGAGAGCTGTTTCCAAAAAAGCATTTATATAAAAATTGCTGTGTGCTTTCCTTCTGGCTTTAGCAGTGTTGAAGAAGGTGCTGCAGGCAGAAGCCTGAACATGGCCACTGCAGTTAAGTATCAATGATGTGAAAGAACATTGCCCCAGGGTGTTCCCTCTCTCATTGTCTGAGCCCCCTCAGCCCACACTTGGCTCAACAAACAAGTTGGGAGTGGGAAAAACACGTTTTTGGTTAACACTTCTGATGTTCAAGGCATGTGGGTGCTCCCAGAACACATGAATATGACAATGCCTTCAGTAACAAAAATCTTTTTCCTGTCCTGGTAGAAAGATCTGGGCACTACCAAAAATTACCCAGACAACAATATTGGACACTGTCACCTCTGTATATGTAGCTCAGTGGCCAGTAATTGTGTTGTGTCCTAGGGTGAGGAGACAAGCTGATGATAAAATGGTTGAAATGAAAGCTTGAAATTCAACTTCTGTCCCTCCATAGCACATCAGTTTCCCCAAATGTCAGTGAAACAAACCTTACCATTATGCTTGTCCATGAGGAGCTGGATTTGATTCCCCAAACTCACTGTGTAGGCTTTTAAACAGCCAGGCATGCAGCTTTCTATGGAGGTGGATTCTCTTGGAGGGGGCAGTCTCCTGAAAGGTTTCTTGTCTTTTCAGCAGAGCCTGTGGTATGGGGTCATTGTGGTTTTTGAAGTGTTGTGTTTTGCAATACATAAAGGTTTCTGATGTGGTTTTATTGAGGTTTTATGTTAACTCTATAAATACATTGTATTTTTCTTATTTTGAATGAAATGAGAGCACAGTGTGAGAAGAAGATAGAGGAGAGCTCCATAACATGGCATATCCACTGGTCAGTGGTAGAAGAGGTGCAGGAAACACAGCAAGGATGGTTCTTGTGGTGAGAATCATATCAATTCTGGAGCAGGATGTGGTATGAACATGTAATACTACTATTGCTACACTTACTTATTACACTGAATTAGCACAGTTGCTGTCCTTTCATGTTTGAAGACCTCAGTGCCTCAGTCTGCACAAAACATTGAGCAGAACATCCCTCCCTTGCTGGGCCCTGTGCTGATATCTGGTGCAATTCTGAAAAAGGAATAGAACAAGTCAAGGCAGACTGGAAGAAAGTGCCAACTTCAGAAGTTACTTTCTACTTTATTCTTTACCCTCTCTGACTCATGTTTGCAAATTACCCAGTTTTGTGTTATAAATGTGTCCAGTTTATACTGGCACTTGTATTTTGTCCTGCTTGGGTGGCACCTGTGAATTTTCTAGGACAGTCTCTGGGAACTCACCTCAAGCACAGCAAACTCCCACACTTGAGAGGGCTGTTTGGTCCTTTGGCTTGCTGACTTGGGGAGCTCTACTGGGGAGGAGGCCAGGTGTTGGAGAGGCTGTTTGAGGGTCAAAACTATTTAACAAAGCAATTGTAAGTGTTCCAAGCCAGCACAATAGTGTTAGCCTCCCTCTGCACTATTGTAAATAGGAACTCAAGGTACAAGGCAGTGGGAAGCCTTCTCTTTAATTTTTTTGTTTCTCCTAACATGTACATTATGATGACACTCATGAACTATTGCCTGTCTTTATTTTTCACAATTGTTTTCTTCAATAATGAATCATTGTGCACAATAATATTGCCAGTATACTGGAAAATGGTGTACTTACAATAGATCTTTATTTCTATATGTATCCATTGTGTGACCAGTACCAAGTGAATCCTAAGAAGTTACATTATACTGAGTGCCTATGGAATTGCTCTTGTTAACTGTGGGTCAGGACTAGGCATACTTGTGCTGTGGAGATTGGCTGATACAATAATGCACATCCTGTGGCTTAAAGTTATCTAAAGGTGCTAACCTTAATGGAAAAAACCATGGCTTAACTAGGAACAAGACTTACCGTATGATTATGAGTCTGTAAGACTGGTGTCCAAGTTCACATGATGCAGTATGAAAGGAGTATGAAAGCTTAGGGCAGAGGAAAACAGAATAGCAGGTTGATGGATGTTTTTGTTCGCAGTGCAATTCTTTTTAATGCTAGCTGTTTCTCTTAGCCTGTCTGGGTTTTTTTTAGTTGAGAAGTACTTTGGCTCAGGCAAGAGAAGAGCTCACAGAGTCAACCAAGTTAGCAGGAAAATCTGAATCTGCAGTGCAGCCCTCTTGGTAGCCTGTTGAGTGGCAGGAGAAAGAAGAAATTTGTCTTTGTTCTTGCCCCACACCTGAGGTATGGAGTTGTTTACAAATGTACTTGCATGTTGCCTGAAGGATCAGACCAGGAAGGTGCTCCAAGGGCAGTCCAGCATCCTTCTTCCTTGTAGTAGAACTACATGATGTCTGTTGTGAAGGAGCAGCAGGGGTTAGTGACCAAGAAGTATGAAACTCCTACTGTTTCTGAAGTGCTTGTTTTAGCAGTCAATATGATTATTAGTAAATATTTAAGGGCGTGGTTAATATGCCCCATAGGTGTCAGCCAGTGTGTTAAGGATTCCTTTTCATGTGCTGAAGTAACATGTCTGAAAATACAAGTGCTGTGAGATGAAGGGCTGTTCAGAGAACTGCATAAACTGTCGATAGGATGCATCTTGTATAAAGATGTGAATGTTGCTGATGGGCACAGGGATCAAAAGAATCATATGTCAAAGGTACCAATACTCCTAGATTGGCTTGGATTGTTGTAAAGCACTGTGCTGTCATTAGTTAGGGAGGAACTCTTGATCTGGATGTGTCAGAATGATGAATGATCAATTTATGAGCCTTGACAGGTGAAAATGGTTTGAAGCTTAAGCAGGAACAGGTCTGTACTGTGTAACCAGACAGTAAAATCCACAGGGACACAACTGTATTTCTTGTGGTGTACTGGCACACAGCTTTGTGCAGTGTATTTCTGATTGAATTGCTGTCCCCAGGCACCATCAGAACACAGGAAGTTACAAATACTCGAATTAAAATACAAACAGTCGTGTGAAATTATGGAGGCTGTGTGAATTCTAATTTTCTGAAACTAATATAATCCAACGCGGGGATTAAACACATCCCTTAATACCCTATTTTTCTATAGATGTTTAATAAGAAATCAAATTGAAATTAAACAGTCAGATGCTGGTGTTCCCTTTTATTCTTTACAACTACTTTTATGTCTTCGTAAACTGCTGTTTTGGCTCTTTAATTGAGGCTTTAACTTCTCTAGTGTATTCTAATTCAAGAATCTCAAAGGTCTGGCAAACAATTGACTGCAACAATGCTGTGTTGGTTTGTCTAGACTAGGCCTAGATTTGTATTTGTAGAGAGCCCTCTACAAACAGCTTTCTGAGCTTTCCATCTTCTCCAGAGACAGGGAAGGCATTTGGTCTGTGTTCCATGTGGAACAAGAGATGGTACTGTGGGCTCTGTTCTGGTTTTGGCTGCTGAAGAGTTCCATGGCAACATCAGTGAAGACAGTAATCATATATGAAAAAGCTTTGCCTCAAAGTCCTTTCAGAAGTACAGATTACCAGTGGATGGAGAAGGTGCAAAACTTGAATTTTGTGGAAAGAGGGAATAAATTATGCTCATATTTGCAGTGGAAGAGAATCTATGGAGAAGTAGTTGTAGCTTGAGTGTGGGGATGCCATTCTGCCCTTCCCCGTTAGGGAGTTGTGGTTATCACTTCTGATACCGTGGCTACAGAGTCAAAGAGAGGTTTGCAAATACCAGATTGCTGGAATGAAACAGCACTGTAAATATTACAGGAATCTCTAAGCCTTAGAGCACAAACCTAAAGCAGTGAGCTGACACTTCTGGCAAAGCATGAAGGCACAACTGGCTCATGCAATCACTTGTCTTGGATTTATCAGGATTTGAGAGCATTTATTCCAGCAAAGCTGGTGGACCAGGCACAACGTGCCCCTAACAGTCACTGAGATGCTCAAAGACTTGCTCCTCCTCTAGAGGTCTCAGTATCTCATTTAACAGGAAAACATCAGATCAAGTGTTTGACCAAAGGAGTAAGCAAGTATTCTTTGGTTTGAGCAAACTGTGTGTGTGTGTGGACACAAATGTGACCCTCCTGCAGTGAACTAGCTCATCTAAGTATCTTCTAATGGACAGTCACATTTTCTTCAGTGTAGTAATGGTGAATAAACACAAGAAACATTCCTGAAAGTTTCAGTGTGTGCCTCTTCAGGTAATTCCAGGCTCTCCATATGGGTATGTGTCGTACTTTTTTTATTGCATCTATCTTTGCTTCCCTTTGCATACAATATATGTTGATTTACACAAGCAGTTTGTCAATCTCCTTTGTTTTATGAATAGTCTGGGCAAAGTGTCTTTGCTTGATGATACTTTCAACTGCTACTCCTCTGTACTGTGCAAGTCATTAAATGAATTTTAAAACTTTTTTATAGACCAATGGTGTGTAGTTTTTTTTATTATTATTTGTTAATAGGCACCTTTTTGTTCTGTAGAATTCTAAGTTACTTAATGCATGAAGGCCTTTTGCATATAGTGTCTGGCTTTAGTTAAAAACTTCAAACAAACAAGCTAACAAACTAACAAAACAATTAAGGAAACCCCAATTCCCAGTGGCCTGATCATGAGTGTATTGTTGCACGACATCAAGGTTGCTTTAATGTGTTTTCAAGGTGTTTGGATTTTGTTTTAGTGTTGCTCTGCAGTAACTGTTAGATTGGTTCCCTTCCCGTCAATACTTTTTTTACTGCATTACAAATCAGCTTTCAGCCCAAATCTGCACTCTCATGCAGCTCTGCATATGAAAATAGTAATGAGACTGGAAGGGAAACTGTGATTGTGCTTGCCCTGAGGTAGCTAGTCAAGAAAATGTGTAAGCACCTCAGAACTGAGCAATGCAAAATATAACAATAAATGCCTTTTCAGGTCATTTCCCTGCCTGAACTCTTTCAGCCCATCAAGACCCATCAAGATTTGCATCCTTGGTTCTTTTTGATGCCTTAGTTTAGAAGAGGAGATCTATCTCTGGTCAGACTAAGAATTTACCTACCTTGATATTCTCTCTCTGCCTGTTGTTAATAAAAAATGAGTGTCAAATACATAGAAATAAGTCTTCCAGTAAGTGATGTTTTGGGAAATGTAGTTATCTGGGCCTAGTTTTCCAGCCTTGATAAAATACTTGAATTTGCATTGCTAGAACAGATACCTCAATATCTTGATTCAGAATTTTGAGTCAATAGCTGAGAAAGCTACAAGCAAATTAAGTATTTATATTCCCTGAATACAGCTCTGTTTTAGCTGCTACTTTGTGTATTTTCTAGATGAAGCCTAGCCTGAAGGAGTGGCACAGTGTTGTATTCCAGCTTTAAAACACAGGAAATCAAATATTGTGGTACACTGCTGTGTGTTACAAACAAAGCAACTGAAAAAGGACTTTCTAATTCTTAAGATAAAAAGTGAAAGAGAAAACCAGGGGGTTGATGCCCTCAACCTGAGTAACATAATTCAGGCACAGTCACATACAGTGATGTATGTAATGAGGCTCTGATGTCATGCTAGAGGCTTCCTTGTCTCAGCACTCAAAGCCTTTATAACATTTTATCTCTGAAGATTTATTCCATGTTTCTTATTCCTCCCTCAGCCTTGTTCTTTTACATCTCACCTGCTGGAAATGAATGAGCCAGTTTAACCCATCTGCTCTTGCCTGCCTAGGTCATCTGGCTCGTGGTGGTTTTTACCTGGTGTGTTGTCTTCCCGATTCAAACTTGGTGTCATCACTTTGGGCTGCTCTTTCTGGAGCAATAGCTGTGTGTGTGTGTAGCTCTTCCTTCAGGCTCTGAAGTGAGCTCAGACTGTTCTGGGCATGTTGTCTGTGTCACACCTGCTCTGTGGTTGTAGTTTATCTGCAGGAGCAGTTTGTGCCCCTTGCAAGAGGGCAGGTAGGGCTCTCCACTCCTCCTTGATGCTCAGCCAGCTCTCTGCAAAATTTACTAATCCCTACTATTTACTACTTATTAAAAGTATAAATTTACTTTTTTTCTATGATTTGAAAGGCTTAGCTGGAGCAGGAGGAGAAAGAGATTTTTCCAACAGACTGTAGAGAGAAAGTAAATGAAGAATAGGAAATAACATGGATACCATGGGATGATAGTGCATCAGTTTAGGTTTTGTTTTTTTTTAATAAAGCTTTTTGGCTTTAACTCTCAGTAGGAGTCAAGTGTAGAGAAGATTTGAAAGTTGAACTGCATGTACATCCCAAGAGTTTGTGTGGGTAAGAGCACACATTCATTTTCTGATATTAGGGATCAGATTTGCATGTTTTTTCACTCAGAACTAGAACAGCACTAAAGATTGTTGGTTTAGGTGACAAAATTTGGCTTATGGATTTGTTGTCTTGTCCTCTAGAGGACTTGGTGTTTTTTCCTTGACTAGGAGCTACTTGAGATAACAAATAAATTGGATCTTTTAAAAATAGTTCAGGAACCCAGTGTCATAGGTTTTCTGTCTATCTTTGTCTTGAGATTTTTTTTCTTAGTAGCTATGATAAGGACAGCAGAGAAATCAAGATCTTAACCAAAGCAGAAAGATTCAGGAAAACATAGTGCAGCATGAATAGGATCTTGCTTCCTGTTGTTTTCATACTTATAAATGCACATGGTCCTTTTTCTACAATAAAGCAAGATTCGATACTGCAAGTTGGAAACCAATAACTAGAGAACTGTCTTGGTATTTTGAAAAGGTAATCTGTAGTATTAGGATTTATTTTTCTCAGGTATAAGTTCAAAATAATTCAGTGGAGCTCAAGTGGATTTGTTACAATAACAACTGATACAAGGATAGGACTTTTCCACATATTGACCACAGACATCCATAGGAATGGAGCTGAGACAGCAGAAAACTGTTACAATGATGCACTGTCTCAAAGATTCCAGGGTTAATCCCACTGGAATGGAAAAACTAGAGCTGTATTATTTGAAAATCAAATGAAAGACAATCCCCAGTTAACCCTTTATACTTCTGGAAAGTCTAAAATAATGAGTTTCAGTCTAATTTTAACTGGTAGAGTTGTACCAGAGGTTCCATTACTCTTAGTTATTAATAGGTGATATTTTTATTTGAGGTGTTAGAGGATGTACAGTGCCTCTTTACACTCATTTCACTTGAACCTAGTCCCAAGTTATTTTGACATTCCCACAGATGGGGCATTACTTTTATAGCTGAGGAAATTGAAATACAGAGAAGCAGAATAACTTGCATAGGGTTACACAGGAAATGAGTGGCCAAACCAGGAGCTGAGACAGAGCTGCTGAAGGCTTGTCTGGTGTGTTGAAACAGAAACTCATTTCTCATCTTCATGGACTTTGTCAGTCTTAAGTTTGTGCAGGAGTAAGAGGAAGACCTCAAAGTGGAGAGCCCTGGATTTCTCATTCAACAGAGTCAATATTTACTACTGAATCAGCAAAATTATTCCTTGCCACAGCTATGAAGGGAAGGAGGATTGTCTGCCAGAACCCTGCCAGTGTAGGCAGGGCTTCTTTTAACAGAGAAAACTATGTTCATGCTGTAGGAAATACATTTTGAAGTGATGCTTCTTGCAGTAGGTAAGGAAGCAATTGATTATATTTTCAGAACTGCTCAGTGGCTCTTAAAGAGCCAAGTACTAGAAAACCAGGCCACAAAGTAGCAAGGTCATCAGCTGATGAATTGAGCACGCCTAGCTTTGGATTGGAAAAAAAGGAAAAGGAAAGGAGAACTGGTGGGCTGTGGCTGCTAAGTCAGCATTTGGAGAATGTTAGTGAAAGGCTGCTTTCCCTTGAAATTGCTTGAAGTACACAGAAATTCAGGATTCTTGTAAATATAGAAGGAAACTGCTGCTTTTGCTTTGGCAATACTGATACCTTGAGTAGTTAGTTATAGCCAGGAGAGACCCTGAGTGGAAACAAGCCTTTGGCTTGCTGGTTATTTTCTCAGTTGTATCATGTGGTGTTTGCACACTGGGACAATGTGGTGTCTTCCCAAGCCCCAAGTGCAGGGTGTGAGTGAATTTGTGTAATTGTTTTTGCCAAAAGGAGGCATGCCTAGTTCTTTGACTCTGTGTCAAGTTCTCTTTTCTTTCTGAAAGATTATTTTTTTCCAAAGTACAGACAGCTGTATTAAACGGGCTTGTTAGTTAACTTGGAACTTCCAGTGAAGGAGCTCTACTGTCACAGACATGATTAGAGGGACTCTGCTGTGAGTATAAACTACTTAAGAACAAGCTCTTGTCCTTCTCAAGGAGAGGCACTTTGTGTTTAGTGCCTTAAACTTTTTTGTGCTCATAGCTAGGGCTCTCTCTTAGAACCCGTGTACACTTACAGAAGAAGAAAAGCTGTGAGAAGGGAAGGAAACAATCACTCACTCATCCAAAACTTCTTGTTTCATTTCAGGGACTTTCTGCCACGTGGATCTGGCATTGTAACCAGGCGCCCACTGGTCCTTCAGCTGGTAAATGCCAGCACAGGTATGTGAGCTCCCTTCCCCTGTGTGTCCAGCTGGATTGCTGCCTTAGTCAGGAAGGTCTTATTTGATCAGTGGCACTGCTCAGTGGAGAAATGAAATAAGAATTTTCCCCAGGAAAAATGACCTGCAGCCTTCTTGCCTGTTTAACAGCTGAGGCATTACATGTTCAGAAGTGAAATGCTTCTTAATTTTTTTGAAATTTATTAGTTGAGGCTCCATGCACACATTATAATTTTCCTTTGCCTATGCAGCTGTGACTGTAATGAGTGGGTACGACCTAAAAGCCAGACGACCCTGCTGAAAATGTAGTGAATTCAAGGGGTGAAGATGTTGGGCTCACCTGAATTATAGGAGATGTTGACTGCATAAACATGATTGTAGTAACTTCTGTTCCAACCTGCAAACTCTGTTGGGAAAGGCCCTTGCCAGAGTTCATCCCTTCAATTGTGTTTTGTTGTGTTGTGCTTCAGGATGTAATGCTTTCATCACACTCTTTTGAGTGTTTCTCTGATTTCATTGACTGTTTCTGACTCTGCTTCTATTTAAATAGAATATGGAGAGTTTCTACACTGCAAAGGAAAGAAATTCACTGATTTTGAGGAGGTCCGTTTGGAAATTGAGGCTGAAACAGATCGTGTTACTGGCTCCAACAAAGGGATTTCCCCTGTGCCCATCAATCTCCGAGTCTACTCTCCCCATGGTGAGTCCTAATGCAGAGGGACCAACTCTTCTAGAAGGCTCTGCAGTCCATTGTGAAGTAAAAACAAAGAACTGTTGTCCCTTCCTGTTCAGTGTGGAAGCATATGTGGAAGGACTTTGAGGGCACAGTTTTCCTGATCAGTGTGACAACAAGTGATTTAAAGGGAAGGGTAATGAGATCATTGATACTCACAGTAGAAACAACCTGCAACTGTTTCTTACTAAGCCATAAGGGAATAGGAGGCTTTGTGTGCTTTTGTGTGCGTCTCTTATCCCTGTGATATATTGGAGTCACTTTAACTACAGGTGGTACTTAAAGACCATTCTTACCTTAACAATCTCTTGTGTTAACTCTTGTGTCCTGTGTCTAGTCCTGAACCTGACCCTGGTGGATCTGCCAGGTATGACAAAAGTCCCTGTAGGGGATCAGCCCCCTGACATCGAGTTCCAGATCCGAGACATGCTCATGCAGTTTGTCACCAAAGAGAACTGCCTCATCTTGGCAGTATCCCCAGCTAACTCAGATTTGGCCAATTCTGATGCCCTGAAGATTGCAAAGGAGGTGGATCCTCAAGGTAAATGTCTCCTAATTTTTCCTGGCATTACTAGAGAGTGGCCTGATTTTCATTTGGTTGTGATTAGCCCTGTAGCTGTGGCTCATGTCTGTTGCCTTGGGATGTATCTTTACCAACAAACATTCTTCTGAGAGGTATTAGTGAGTCTTAACAGTTGCTATAGTAGAAATTTTGTTACTCTCCTTTTCTTCATTTGTCTAAGCCCCATATCTGAAGAGTTGAAGGATTTCCTTTCCTTTAATCATTTGCATTTGGCCTAGAAAGAACTAGGAAAATATGCACTAAAATCTTTTTCTGCTTTGGCATAGCTTGTGCATTCAGGAGAATACAACTGAGAACTGATCTTGATTTTTGTCTGTTTTGCTCTTGTGGCCTCTTGTACACGATGGGAGCTATAATGTGTGACTTTAAGAGCCCTTGGGTAGCTAAGTTGGGCAATCTGTAAGCTCTGTGAACAGAGGAAAATAATACATGAGTCGTTTGCTGATCAAGTATGTTTGGTTTTGTTTTTTTTTCCATAGGCCAACGCACCATTGGGGTCATCACCAAGCTGGATCTTATGGATGAAGGAACTGATGCACGAGATGTATTAGAAAACAAATTGCTTCCCCTCCGTAGGGGTATGTTTCCTCATGCTTTGTCCTTTATCCAGATCTCCTTCCTCTGTTTTCCTTGTGTGAGGTGTCCTGGCCTCATCCTCTTCCTCCAGTGCATCCTCTTTCTGTAATATCTATTACAACATGTGGTTAAGCCATCTCTGTTCCAATCTAGAAGTGAGAAAAGCTGGGGAGCAGGGCTCAGTCATGATGTTAACAGAAACTTTTTAGATATTTATACCTTGATATGTAGTCCTAGCAGAAGCAGAGTCTTATGCTCTTATTTTTACTTTCTCTTTCCTCCTTTCATTAAGGCAGTCTGTGAAAGATGTCTAAAATGCTCCTCTTGCTGCCACAGTAAAGAGATTAAATAATTCTGAGCTGTGACACTTACTGTGGCTGTAGCAAAAGTACCTGTGCTAAGTACTCATGAGAGTCTGAAATAAATGAGACTGGAGTGTGCTTTGTGTTAGGGGAACAGTAATAAATAAGCTACTTCTCTGATCCATATTCATTTTTTCCTGCATACCACAATATCAGAACCTAGGCCATTCAAGGAAATTCTAATTTTAAGCTCTTCCAATTGCCCTTAATAATGTGTTGCCACTAGAATCCCCCTTTTGTAATGCTCCCGACTGAATAACTTCCTCCTGAAGTCTGAGTTTTATTTACATCCTTGCAACCATCTGATCTCTAACCTCACTCTCACAGGTTACATTGGTGTGGTCAACAGAAGTCAGAAGGACATAGATGGCAAGAAGGATATTCAGGCAGCTCTGGCTGCAGAAAGAAAGTTTTTTCTCTCCCATCCAGCCTACAGACATATGGCTGATCGCATGGGAACCCCATTCCTGCAGAAAGTGCTGAACCAGGTACTGTCCACAGCCAAGAACTGCTGCCCGTGGTGTCACTGGCTGTGAAACACACTGAGGCCAATAATGCAGCTTGCACACCAAAGGCAGAGCACTGATTTATCCTTTCACTTTCAAATTCAATATGTGAATTCATTCAAACAAATTCAATATGTTTGTAGTATGCACACTAACAGCATGAAAAGTCTTTCTGGCGAAGTTAAAAGATACCTTCTAAATTCTAGTGATTCTGTACCTAAGAGTATTTATGTGAAACTGATAGTAATTTCCCATCTATTGAGGCTATCAGTTTTTCATACAGTAGCAATTTACTGTTGCTTCCCTCTCTGCTCCCTTGAAATACTCTCTGAAGTGAAAAGAGTCTCCTATTTCTCCTTATTCAAATATTCATCTTCAAACTGGAGCTTCCCACAGATTTCTGCTTTATGGAAGCCATCTTATTAGAACCTCAGGAGAGATGCTGGCTCCTTCCACCTTGTACTTTTGACCCTTTTTTTTTTTTTTTTTTTGGAAAAAAGGCTTTACCACCACACTGGGTGTCAATGGTGTGCTAATCTGAAGGCAGAATAGCCTTTACCCTTGTGTATAAAGCAAATGCTAATACTTGTATGTGAAGTTTATTCTTGGGTTTGAGTCAGCAGGTTTGTGTGGAGGGGAGTTTTTCACCAGACTAGAAGGTAAACTGAAGGTCAGGAGTAGAGGGGGGCAATAGGCAGGAACTGGGGAGGGGGAATATCTTCAGCTCATAACTGGTATTTGTCCTGGGATAGATATTTTGTTAGGACCACCCAGCAGAATTGAACACAGAGAGGAGCCTTCATCTTTTTCGTAGTGTGGAGGCAGAAAACTCTTCCCAGTAACTACCTAGAGGTTTATTGTCATCTTAAACCTTCTTTTTGTGCAGCAATTGACCAACCACATCCGTGACACGCTGCCAGGGCTGCGGAACAAGCTCCAGAGCCAGCTCCTCTCCATCGAGAAGGAGGTGGAGGAGTACAAGAACTTCCGCCCTGATGACCCTGCTCGCAAGACCAAAGCTCTGCTTCAGTAAGTGGCCTCAGTGTCCCTCCCTGGAAGGGACTGCTCAGCAAAGAGTTCTGCTTCATGCTCTTGGTATTCTTTCAGGATGGTCCAGCAGTTTGCTGTGGACTTTGAGAAACGCATTGAAGGCTCTGGAGACCAAATTGATACCTATGAGCTGTCAGGAGGAGCTCGGATCAACCGCATCTTCCATGAGCGTTTCCCCTTTGAACTGGTGAAGGTACTGCTTCCTCATGCTGCTGAAATGCTTTTTTTTTCCTCTTGTATGTTACTACTTCTGTCTCTCCTGACTCCTCTTGCTATCTTTCATCAGCAGACTTTCTCTTCAGCTACTTTGTTTCATAGTTTTCCCTTTTATCACCTTTTTTCACTTATTTGTCTCCTTTATTGGGACCTTCCCATAGTGTTGACTTTTCCCTCTGTCCTTGTTCTTATGACAGAACTTAACTTTCTCTAAAGTAAATGGCAATGTTCTTTAGGCTTGGTTCCTAAATGTGAAATTGAGTGTGAAAAATCACTTTAACACAACCAGTGGTAAATCAATGGCTGAATGCCCTCACAGATATATTATGTCAAAGCTACTGTGACTGAGTTTCATGTAGAAGGAATGATGCTGAAACTCCTACTTCCTTCATTCTAAGCATCAGACTAGATCTAAAGTTGGACTCATAGATACCTAAGAAGCAAGAAAAAGAATTGCAGGTGTACCTGGGATTACTTCTGTCTGTCCCCTGTCAATGGCCTGGAGGTGGGAATGGTGTAGAAACTGTACTCCCCTCTTAACAGTGGAAGAGGATTCTTATTGAAAGACAGCTTTCTTGGATGGTGAAGTACACTAACCTGATCAGGAGGGGTACTGAAAATCTTTTTTTTAATGTTGATTGGAATCAACTTGAGCGCCAGATCTTTCTGCTTCAGTATTTTTTGCATTCTGCTTCCTTTTTTTCACATTTGAATAAGATGAGGCCTTTCTAGTGAAATAAATAGCCTTTCTTGTGTTAGATTTACAATTCACACAAAATGTTTTATCCATTTGTGGTGTTCACTGAAAAAGCAACTGCCAAGATCTCATGGTAAATGTTGTGAGGCAAACCTGTTTGCTTTAGAAAGCCATCTAACAGTTCAGTCCTAGTGCTTTATCTCAAAGAAGCTCCTTAAGAGCAGCTGGGACATCTGTAAATGGAGGCCCTTAGCTGTTCATTTATGTCCAAGGCGTCCTGCTTTGGCCACAACAGTTTTGTGACTGGACTCTGTATCCAACACTTGAGCTCATATCTCATATATCACATGGTAGTGCTAGCATGGGATCTCTTCTCTTCAAAGTCTGCTGCTGTGTCCTGCTATGCAAATCAGTGTCAGAAAGTTTCTGATGGAATTCTCTCCTGGTACAGATGGAGTTTGATGAGAAGGAGCTGCGGCGGGAGATCAGCTACGCCATCAAGAACATCCACGGTATCAGGCACGTATCACAGGCTAGGCAGAGCTCTGGCTGAAAAGCCTTGTAAATACTTCTAGACCTTCCAGATGGAGTTGAAGACTTCAGAGGTACGGTAGGTCAGCCAAAGGGAGGGAGAACCTCTGGCCTGAATCATGGATAGGGACAATCATTCAAGTGAATTTGCTTTCTTTTCCCATATGGGAGTCACAGAAGCCTAAAAGGTAAAAGCCTGGGTGACCTGACATCTTTTCCATCCTTCTTGGGCCTCTACATATGACAGGGTAGGAAGAGGGACGTGACCCCATACTACTCCTTTGTTTAGTTAAAACTAAAACGTTGATTTTCACACTAACCAGCAGTTAGTTGTTCAAAAGAAGTGTTGGTACAGAGCCCCTCCTCCCCTAGAGTTCTGAGAGAGCACTGATGTGCCCATCACCAGGGTCTCACTGGCCCACATAGTTAGCAAACAGTTTGTGTTCCCTTCAGTGTGAAGGTGAGTCAAAAAATTCAGCCCTGAGGTCCTGACTTGTGCTGCTCTTGGGAAGGTGCCTGTTGGAGCCCTTCTGCACACAGGGATGTGAACAAACACTGGCCTAGCTTTATTTTCATTCCTTTCTCTTGGTCAGTCACTAGCTGAATTTGATAAAGGGTATCAGATGTGTCAGTGTCCTAACCATTAAGAAAATCTTCCAGAGCAGGCCTCATCTCCTGCACAGCTCTGAGGTCAAATACTCTGTGGAGGGGTTAGCCCCTGCCACCCTTAGGCTGAGGTGAAATGGTGACCTGACTATAGCTGTCCAGCTAAGATTCATTTTGCCCTCAGCACCTCCTTCCTTGCAAGTGCCAAGCATCCCTCGTTTTTCCATGAACTTCAGTCAGGGCTTGTCCAGGGGATGTAACACTTCCCAGCCCAAATGTCCCGGGTTTTGGTGATGGTGCCTGCTCCAAGATGTGTGTGTAACGCTGTGGCATTCTCCTTGCCCCTTCTCCCCTTCCTGCCTTGTCTTGTCCCCACCCTGGGTGTTTAGAACCGGTCTCTTCACACCTGACATGGCCTTTGAGACCATTGTGAAAAAGCAGGTGAAGAAGATTAAAGAGCCTTGCCTGAAATGCGTGGACATGGTCATTTCGGAGTTAATCAATACTGTTAGACAGTGCACCAAGAAGGTAACCAGAGGCAGCATGGAGTTGGCACCTTCCACCCGCTCGCTGGCTGCGGCGCAGCATCGTGACCTGGGCAGGGACTTGCCTGCAGCCACACTTGGTGTTTTCACCACCTCCTCAGCATGACTAGACCTGAGCAGAGCCAGCCTGGAGCGATCCAGCCAACAAGCCAAACAGAAAGGAAGCACTGTGGGATGTGTGATATGGCCCTGCTCCCTGAATCTTTTAGAGCTGAGGCATGCTGGAGATGTCCTGGCCACCCCTTTGTCTGAAGCATTACTCCTGGTTCCTTTGGAAACCAAAGGAATAGTATTTCTCTGTGGCTACATTTATCTTTAAATTTATTATCTGGATTTATTTTCCAACCCAGAGACTAGCATTTAAATTTTGTGCCCTCTGTTTTTGTAGAAGTGAGATGATTAATCCCAGAGTTGCCCTTTGGGGTGTTTGGGGCTGAAATTTAGAGCTACAGCACTTAAGAGTTGTGGGTTGTATCTCAAGGAAACTTTCCTGTGGTGTTTGGCTTGGTTTCTGGCTGGTTTGGTCCATAATCCTGATCTGGAATAGCAGCATATGGCTGAGAAGAAGCAAGTTAGAAATGTTCATCAGCCTGTGGGGTCCATCTGTGCTGTCTCTCAAGAGAGAGGGCATCAGGCTTTGCCCTTTGGGATCCATACTGGTATTTTTGGGGATCAGGGGTGGGAACCTGCCTTGATTCTGCCCTTTGGATGTGGCAGCTTTTGTTTTTGAGGTTGGGGTTGAAAGAGAACAAGATAAGATGACTTGTGCCATTCTTCTCAGCCATGACTTGCTGCTTCAGGCAGGGCTGGGTGCTGGTGAAAAGGCACCTCAGTTAGGATTAGGTGGACACTGGAGACTGGAATCGCTACTGGCTATTCAGGTGCAGGTAAATGGGCACTGCAGGAGGTTTCCACACAGTCTGACTCCCTCTCTGCAAGGGTGGGGACAGGTGCCCAAGTGGTGGCACTTGCCATCCCTTGCACAAGTACCTGGTCCTTAGGGCCAAGAGCCTCTGCAGAAGGGCTCAGGTGTGCAGACACATGCTTTGCCCCCTGGGACAGACTGGGAGAGCAAAGTGGATGCAGTGAGAGGTTGCTCAGGTTTCTAGAGTGCTGGAGGAGCTTCCTTTTTCTGTCCTGCTGTCCTCTCTTGGGGTGTGTGACTGTGGGAAGCACCCAGAAAATTGCCATTAGAGCCTGTTGACAGGTAAGCACAGGCCCTCGGGCTGCCAAGTATCCAGAGTCACCTGCTAACTGGATCAGAAGGGCCCTCCTTTTTCATGCCCTCTGAAGCTTCTTTTGATTTGTTCTCCATCCATCAGTTGCTATTCAAAACTGCCCATTGATTCTTTCTCATTGCATCCTTTCCTTCACTTCCTATTTCTTACTTCATTGTTTATTTTTCATTCATCTTTTTACTGATAATTTTAGAATAACCCCTCTGTTCTGGAGGCAGCAGTTCCTCAAGTGATCTGATGGTGGGTACAACAGGGTGGGAAATACAGGAGTAGAAGAGACCACATGGATGGCGAGGAAATGCCACAGATTCAGGAATAAAGGATTCCATTTCAGCTTGCATCCTACTGCTAAGGTGCTCATGGTTAACTTCAGTTCTTGTTGCTCTGTGTGTGCTCTAGTAGCCGTGGTTCCAATTTTGTATATGAAGAAACAATACTGTCATTCAGGTGATACTTGGGTATTGTAAGGGACTAATTTTTTTAAAAAAATTACTTCCCCTGAAGTCTAGTGGGGGAAACAGCCTAACTTAAGCTTAGCTGGGGAGCTGGGCAACTGGATTTTTAGGAAGCCTCTGCTGGGTCGGAGGATGTGAACTGAACTCTGGAAATGCTCTTGCTTTGCTCAAAAGGGGCACTGTTGGCACCTGGAGAGAGATCCTTGGGTGAATCCAAATCCTGTAACATACTCCAACTCTTTGCTTTTTAAAAGGCAGAGTGATTGTACATCCCCTAATACATGTTGGAGAGTGTTTTAATACTGCTGTTGCTTGGGGACTTGCAGGTGTTGTAACACAAAGATGTGAAACATGAGGTGAAGGAGTAAATACCTGATTTACATGAAGCAGTGGTTATTTATAGCCATCCCAGGATTTGTAGTTAGCTGCAGGCACACCCCAGGTGTGGTTATAAACTGCAGCTCTAGAAAAGCAATATCCCCTTCCCACGCCAAGGGGATGTTATTCCCTGAAGGCACTGGCAGAGGTTGTAATGGTAAGACAAGCAACTCAGATTGTGTAACAAAGAGCATCCAGTAGAAGCTCTGAAATGTTAAAAGAAGTGCTGGAAAACTTTTTTGGGTGCAGTATGCTTGAGTTGGATTGATCTTGGCTATATTTTGGTAACTTTAGTTTCTGTGGACCTTCTGTTCTTCCTGAGTGGAGCCATTGAGAACACAGACCACAAAATATCAGTGGAAATTAATAGTTCCTTATAAATCACAGCAGGCCAATGTTGGGTCTGATGCTGCAGGTATAATGGATGCTTTGTATAGCTGTGGATGTCCTGTAGCACATTTGCATTTTCCTAAATACTGGGTGCATCTATTCTTATTGAGGAAGTCGATGTTGCAGGGAAGGCGGGTGAGATGAAATACATTCTGTAAGTGGAGTGGTTTGCCCAAATCTCTGAAACTTAAAGACACAGGTTCAGTTTTGCCAAAACAAGATGCAAGTGACAGACCTCTGCAGGTCTTAGCCTGCCTCCTGTTCAGGCTTCCTGCAGCTGGAATAAGGAAAACTTGGAAGGGGAGATAACTGTGGTGGGAAGGAAATAAGATAAAGAGAAATGGTAAACCTCTAGGAAAAGAGGCAGTGGCTCACTGGCAAGAAGTTTTGTCTTGAAATCCAAAGAAGCTTTCCTTCAGGAAGTGATCACTTGATCCCTGGGGGCTCCATTCATTCATCTTGCTCTTGACAGCTCACCATTTCACTGGCCCAGCTGCTCCTATCTCATACCTCCTTTGACACTTCCATTTGCCTGTAGACTCTCCTGATACTTGGCAGTGCACAGGCCCCATAGCAATGCTCACCTGGTTCAGTAAACTAATGGAATGAACCAAAATCTCACTTCTCATTTTGCCTTGTGTTTTCTCTCTTCTCCCTCTTCCTTCCTTCTTTCTTCCTCCTTCCTACTCTTTCTCTGCTTTGCTTTCTTCTTCCTCCTCGTTGCTTCCTCCCACCCTTCCCCTGCCATGCAGAACGGGTCTCTTCACGCCTGACCTCGCTTTTGAAGCCATAGTGAAAAAGCAGGTGCAGAAGTTGAAGGAGCCAAGTCTGAAGTGTGTGGATATGGTAGTGAGTGAGCTCACATCCACCATCAGAAAGTGTAGCGAAAAGGTAAACAAACAAAAAATCAAAGGAAGGTCAATGCCCATCCCCTTCCCACACACTTCCCTGCTGTTTCTCCACACACACCCACCCACCAGGAACTTCAGCAAATCTAGAGAGAGAAAACTGATATAACAATGCCTCTAGAGGAGAGCAGCAACCTGCAGGTCCAGGAGCAGTTTAAAGGCAGGCCAAGGGGAGTGGGTGGCAACTTATGGGCTCTTTAGCTGAGCAGTGAGCTGGGACCTAGTGGGTTACTCTGGCATGACCTTTTCCTCTGTCAGTCTCAGTGTGGATCAAACCCTTTGTAAGACCAGATTGCTGTGCCATTGCCTGCACATTTGACTTCTTAGTTGTTATTTCTGGGACCCCTTAAATCCAGGTACTTTTGAGAAAAGCTTTTTCCAGGCATTACACCCTCTGCATCATTCTCCTGCTGATTTCTCACTCCATGGGCAATGCTCAGGGGGAAGTAGTGATGATATCACGAGTAGTGATGCTTTTTCTTGCTTGCTGTGAACCACAGGAGGTGAAGCCTGAGGGCAGCAGCAGGTGGAGAGTGACAGGGAAGGTGTCGAGTACTTCCTGGAGGCTGGGGCAGGAGTGGCTTTGACTCCCAGGCTGGTTCCCTCCAGGAGAGGGCACCACATGCCTCCTTTAAAAAAAAGGCAGATGTGGCAATTGGTGTTAAACTTACCAGCGAGAGGCCAGAAACGTGGCACAACAGAAGTGTGTTCTGGAAACTGAGTTGGAAAGGACTGTTTGATGGACTGTTTTAGGACTTGGAAATTACATTTTCCTTTTTCCAGGGTTACAGCCAGACTTACCAGCATTTTGGTGAGTCTTGAATTGGGAAGGAAGGGAAGATAAGAATTGATGTGAGTTCAGAGTGAGAGCAAAAGATGAGTTAATAAGGTCTGGCTCATTTAGGAATGCAGAGCTCATTGCCACCTCTGTAAAGGACATGTCTTTGATGTGTCCCAAGCTCTGCGCAGTCTATTTCTTGAGGACTCCTGCCGTTGCCATATTGTGGGGTCTGATGTCGTGAGGCAGTGTAACTCATTCCCAGCCTATTTCTAATGTGGATTTTTTATTTTGATGGGTGTGTCTGCTTGCACTGTGTTCTGTATCCAGCTGGTGATGTCTGCTCTGGGTGGGGAGAGAGAAAGATGATGATAAAAACCCTAAGGGTGTTAAATTCTAGTTTCTCTATTGGACCATGTCATTAGAGTGGCTGGATACCCACTTGCTCTGTGGATTTTTAATCCATGATGTGAGGATATTCCCAGGTGATGCAACCTGGGTAATCCTGTAAGGAAGGTGATAGTGACACTGTAGGAGACTAATGGCTGTGGTTAAAGCCAGGGAGGAAGATATTAGATGTAAAATAACCACCTGAATGAAAACACATAGAAATAGTACTGGAAGAAAAAAAGGAAGACTTTAGTAATGTTTTAAGTCAAATGTCTGCATGTAGTGAGAAGGTTAATCTTGCCTGTACCTCCCTCTGAAAGAGGAGAAAGAAAGAAAAGGCCACTTAAAGATTGCAGCTGGACTGAGATGGGTTCTGATGGCATAAGGTAGTAACAGCACAGGGACATTAGTAAATTTGCAATATTTATTTTGCATGTTATAGCTCTAACTGCTTGACATGGACAAGAGCATGTGCTATTAGGGGAAGCATCTGGAAAAGGCTACTTTAGGACTGATGCTAATTGTAAGGTAATACCCAGCCTGCCGTGTTGTGGACTGCACTGTAATGCTGCATCTGAAAAGATGACAAAAACTTTTAAATTCATCTGAAGTCCTGCAAGGCTTCTGGAAAGGAAGGCTGCTTGGGCTAACACCTCTTGAATTAGCTTAACAGTCCTGTAGCCTTGGTTTGTTGCTGTCCTGAACTGTTGTGTGTTACTGTTTATGTTCTCTCACAATTATTTCATTTCACCCCAGATGGTGAAGAAATCATTGTATATACAGTTGATAAAGCTGTAAAGATTGACTATTATGGGACTATTGAAGAACACAGAAGGTGAAAAACCCATCTGTGTTCACAGTACAGTTTTCCTGTACGAAAAGTTGACTATTTCTTGACTATTAGACAAAGTTGAGGGCTGAAGAAGACAGCCTTTAATAGCTGTCCTGTGACTGACTTGATTCTGAGCTTCTTGCTATTGGAGAGTAGCTCCAAAGGCAACAGAAAGCTGGTTATAAGCATGCTCCCTTGCATTTAGGAAGATAATGTTCTAGCTAGTGTTTTTCCAAAAGCAGGAGCCTTCTGTGCCAGACTGCACTGCAGTGTCTCACAAGTGCAGGAAAGTCTTGCAAGTCAGCAGCCCTTCAGCTGAAGGTTGATCTTTGGTGTGCTGGCAAGGACTCATAGAATCTGCAAAGAGGGGAACTAAGGAACATTGGGACAAATTGGTTTTCAAAGAGGGCTGTAAGCTTGTATTTTGATTGAACAGGAAAATGATGCTAAAGCAGGATTGAAACCCCACTGAGCTGGGACATGATCCCAGGCTGACAGACTTTACCCCTCGAAGGGTCACCTGCTCTCCTGTCTTTCAGAGTCATGGCATTTCTGGGTGCTGTTTGTCCTGCTGGTGATAACTCCTTGCCCCTGTATACCCTGTTGCATGTTCCTTGGTGATGTGACATCCTGTGGCTTGTTTATCCTCTTTCCTTGCCCACCCTTGCTGCTCCTGTGCATGCTTGAGGTCAGAAGCTCCTGCATGGGGACCAATGCTGCCAATTTATTTTTGCATATGGATGTTGCTGGACGAGCTGGGTTCTGAATAAACAACTACTTGTTTTGCACTTAGTGTGCGTTTGAACTGGTTGGGATTGGGATGGTTGGGGGAGGTTTTGTGTGGTTTTTGTTTGACTGTGTTTGTTTTTATTGTTTGGTTTTTTGTTTTTTTTTTTTTTTTTTTTTCATTTGAAGCAAAGAAGCTGAGACTTGCTTAAAGGTTTTCCAACTTCCTGTTTTTCTGTTTGACATAACTTGCCCATCTATCCTTTGCCAACCCCCTCAAAGGAAACAGGAAGCTTTCCCTGTCTGTCTCTGAAGCAACCAGCTGCCTGAACCAAAAGATCATGAAGAACACTTAGTTTTTTTGCTTCCAAGACAAGGTGGTACTGGGGAACACTAATTCCGCTTTTTTCCTGCCTCTGTGGCCTTCAAAACCAAACCATACATTTAAAAATAGTGTCAAATCTACTCCAAATTCCTGTTCTAGGCTGTTGCAACATGCTTGAATAGGAGGGGGCTCAAAGGGTTTGAAACCATTTGTTGGCAGATGTTAGGAAATTGGTGGTGGTTAGTGTGGGATCTGGCTTCCAGAAGTAATGCTGCACATTTTGAGACTGTTCCTTGTAGCACGTTATAATTATGTATACAAAACAAAAGGGAAAACCAGTTTAAGAAGCTTTCATAAATGGAAGGAACAAAATAAATGCAGTACATGCCTTGGGCAAATGATATTTTCTTTCTATACATCTCCTTGAGCAAGTATAAAAGACTGATATTGGAAAATACTGTTTGACGTTATAGTCAAATTGGACATAATATAAAAAAACCCCAGGGAAAGTGGTTTCACAGGGGGTAGGTGAAGTAGGGAAGACAGGGCTGGATTCTGGATATAGAGGATTAATTTAATTTGACTGTGCTGGGCTTGACCTGAGATGCAACTGTTGCTGCTGTAGGAATCACTAGAGGTTTATGACTCTTGGCAAGGAGGCAGGTGCTGTGTGAAACCCGGAGGACTTTAAAGATGCTGACTCTAAAAGTGTAACTCAGGTATTATCTCTGTAGATAATCTTCCCTTGAATCACAGCTACCAGAGTCCTTCTCCTTCTCAGTGTGGGCAGAAAAGGATTCACTCCTCAGTAATGTGGCAAAAAATGTGCTGTAGATGCAATGTGAACATAGATATCAGCTATTGTAATCCTGTCCCAGCACGGTGGAGAGCAGGTAGAAGCAGCTGGATGCCCGGAGCATGGTGTTTCTTGGACACATGAACCCTTGAGCTGGTCAGATCCTCTGTCTCTGCTTGCAGATGTTGGAGGGAGGACAGATGCTTTTGCTTAGTCCTTCAACAAACAGGGACTGAAATCCACTTCACTTCCTGGAGGACTGACCAGGTTGTAAGAACAGGCTGTTCACCTGCTTAGCCTACTACAGTGAGATGCTGAACATCTAGAGGAACTACTCACTTTAATGGGAAAAACCCAACAAGCAAGAAGCAGTGCACTTATACCTGGGGTTTGCCAAAAGCCTCATGACAGGAAGAGTGTGGTGAGTTTGGAGCAGGGCTCTGGTGAGACAGAAAGGTTGCTGCAAGACTGAAAAGGGCTTTTCTCTAGAGCCCAGAGCAAGCAGAAATTAACTTTGCTTGCAACAGACCTCCAGGAACTTGGAAAAACCTGTCTGCAAGTCCAGCTTTCTAGAACTTCCCTTGAGAATATCTGGTAGCAAGGTATATGTGTGCATGTGTACATGTGGGGGGCTGCAGCCCCCATTTTACCTCCCTTTCCCATGTGCACGTGTTTCCTCTCTCCTGCAGCTCAGCCAGTACCCTCATCTGCGTGAGGAGATGGAGAGGATTGTCACCACACACATCCGTGAGAGAGAAGGCAGGACCAAGGATCAGGTGGGGATCAGGAGTGTGTGTCATGAGGGAAATGAGTGGGGGACACCTTTTGAAGATGTCTAAGTCAGGCCTGAGCCGAGGGGTGTCTGGCTGCAGAGGGGATCAGATGAACAATGTCCAGGGCTCTGTGTGCCCCTGTTGGCAGTGTCAGTCACTAACTTCTTGCTCTGTGCCTCTCTTTGGCAGGTCATGCTTCTAATAGACATTGAGCTGGCTTACATGAACACAAACCACGAGGATTTCATTGGCTTTGCCAAGTAAGCCCCCACCCTCCTATTGCCTCCTCTTCTCCACTTGTATTTCCTGTGGCTCTGTCCTATAGCTGCTCCAGTAAATGAGATCTAGAGGCCCTGGTGCAGATGCTATTGTCCCAAGAATGGTGCAGCTCTCAGTATTGCTTGTTTTTTCACTGGCTCTGGACTGCAAGGCTGGGGTGAGAATAGAGATGCATGGAAGGGGGTGTTACAGTATTAAGTGTGTGTCAGAACAAAAAAAATCCAGCAGCTGTGGGGGGCTTAGTGACCCAAATGTGGTTCACGTGGGAGTGAGAAGATGAGTAGTCCAGGCTGAGAGAGTAGATGGCAAAAGATGGGGTTATGAAGGCTTGGAAGCCAGTGGTGGGGGACCCCAACTCACTATAGCAGCTAACCAAAGGGAGGAGGATTCAGGTGATCAAGAAGAGCCTTAGAAGCTTTCAATGTCTCTGCTGTTGTTTTCAGTGCTCAGCAGAGGAGCAGCCAGATGAGCAAGAAGAAGGCAGCTGGTAACCAGGTAGGCCAAGTTCCATCTCCTTCACTGCTGCAAGGAGGATGTGTTTGCTGCCTGGAAGCTACCAGGTGGACAAGTGGTGGACTGGATGCAGCACTGCTCTAAGTTGTTTTGTTGTGTTGTCTTTTTTTAATTCATCAAACTATTTACAACTGGAGGATAGTGGTTTAGGCCCCCTGCAGTCAGGAAGAGCTGAGCATCTGGCAGCAATGGAGGGCAATGGCAGCTTGATAATCACTGGTCTTGCTTTTCTGGTAGAAATCCCTATTAATGTTCTGTAAATTCCTATTTGTTCAGCCTCTTCACTAACTGTGCCAACTCTCCTGCCAAGGTGAGAGGTACAGAACACTGTGTTGGAACTGTTACAGGACTGTCCTTTCTAGTTGTCTTTCCAATGAGTGGCATCTACTTTTTGAAAAGAGATTTCAAGAGAGTTCATGAGCCCTTTTTCTGAGAAACTGCACTGGAAGTATATAAATCTCTGTACAGGAAGATGGAGGGTGATGATAGCCATGGTTGTATTGGGTATGGATTCGAACACACCCATGGGAGAAGACAGCAGTAGAGGGGAGGACTTCCCTTAATCTTCCAGGAACTGTAAGGAGTATACACAGAATTAAAAAGAGACTACTGGCACTTTGTCCCAGCTTTGCTGGGGACATGGCAAGACTATCTTGGCTAGAAGATCTTGGAAACAAAGCCTTACAAGCAGCTTCATAGAGAATGGAAGCAAATGCTTTTGCTTAGTGTTTTAATTTAAAAGACATTCACTCCTGACATCCTTCCTCTTCATAACAGAATGTTTGGCCACCTCTCCTTGGACATGACATTGCAGAGTGTTTCAGATTGTTGGCAGGCAGGTGTTCTCAGCAGGTTGGGCTGGCCAGCCAGCCATTTTGGAGCAGCTGTAGGGAGTCCCATCCTCTGCAGTCCCTTACAGTAGAGCTGAGCGTAGTAGAGTGCAAAGGGCAGACTCTGGACCTACTTGTAAAATGCTTTTGCTTTCCTGTTGGCAGATTTATTTTGGGATGGGGATTACTTGTGTTAACACCTGGGGTAAAATATTTGGTACCAGCCTCCAATTTATTTTATTTTATTTTTGAGCCTCTCTTCTCCTGCTCCAGCTTTCCTGGTAATAATCTCTCCTCTCTTTGCTCCTCTCCTGCTCTCTGCTCTGCTGCTGTTGCTATGGTTCCCCTTTGCAGGATGAGATCCTGGTGAGTAGAAGGCCACTCAGCAGGGTGTGCTAATGAACATTAATGTTGCATCTGGGAAGGCAAAACCAGGGCATAAACACATTATTCCCTCTGCTGCGGAATAGGGAGAGGAGGGAAGCTGGCATTAGACACAGATGAAGCAGAAACGAGGTGGAAAGGTAGTATGTTGAGGAAGAATTCAGAACTGCAGATACATCTTTCGAGTGGGTGGAGATAAAAAGCAGCAATCCAAGGATGTGTAGTTCTGTTCCACTGCCCCCTCCTGTCCACACGGAGAGTAGGACTAGCTCGAGTGTAGAAGGGAGGAGATGGAGATCCGAGGCTCCTACATTTGCCTTTACAGAGTAAATTGCCAATTAAATGATCCTGTACCTCCAGAGCAGAGGTAACCAGGTAGGCCAACTAGGCAGGTTGTTCAGACAATGCAAGCTGCTAATACACAGTGCAGTCTCATGGTTTTTCAATGCCAGGAAGTTTTCAGCAAGCATATCTATACAGCAAGGTACAAATAATGCACGCAGATGTTTCTGCGTGTGAACAGTGCAGTAATAGTAAAAGCTAATGCCTTTAAGCTGTTGCATACCTGCATTTGATTATGGCACATGTGGGGTTCTAAACTAGCACTTGGTGAATAGGTGTCCCCTAAAGAGTAGTAGCCTGGCTTCTTTACAGACTAAACTTCTAGGAACTTGTCTTGCCCTAGATTAATATGACTGCCCAAATACCTGGGTATTATGAACTCCAGGGTACTAATTCCAGATGCACCATTTTGTTCTGTTATCCTTAGTGACTTCTTTTACTAAACTCAGTTCTTTCTGGGGTGTGTCCTGAACTAGTTCCCTCTACACTGAATTGAGTGAAGCACTCCACACCTGCAATGTGCTGAAAGGTGTGCTGGTGTTGTAGTTTTCTCTAGGCATGGCCTTTTCTGCGTGTCCTGCTGTGATTTGGTGCTTGTAGGTTGTGCCAGTGTCCAGGGCACTGCTGATGTAATTCTTTCTGTATCTCTTTCCTCTTGGCAGAGGGTATAATGCACAGCACTTCCAGGTTCCTTCCTGCCTCCTTTTTATGCTATTCCTGGCCCTTTTGGGGCAAGGACCTTCACTGGCTTGTTGAATGGGGGGCTCTTCTGGCAGCAGCAGAGAGCACCATGTTCCTTGTCTTTCCATACTGCTCTGCATGCAGGGATACCCTTGTATCCTTTCTCTGTCACCTAAGACCAGGAATGATTGTCCTTGTTAATGCTCACTGCTTCCATCCCCTCAGGTGATCCGGAAAGGCTGGCTCACCATCAACAACATTGGGATCATGAAGGGTGGCTCCAAGGAGTATTGGTTTGTCCTGACAGCAGAGAACCTCTCCTGGTACAAGGATGATGAGGTGAGTAGCTCAACTCTGCCATGTGAATCTCAGGCATCTGATGAGGACAAGCACTTCAGTGCTTGTAGTACCCATACACTGGGTATTACAGATGAATCTTCTGAGTGCTGTCTGCAGCTTGTGACAAGCTGAAACTATCCTTGGGCCAGGCTCCCCATGGACTCAGTGCTTGCTGAGCATTTCTGAATTGATGTGAATGTGCCTTGTTTGACGCACAAGGAGTAATATTTATGCTTGAAGTTCTGGCTCAGTGGAAAGTTGACAGGCCCTTGGAATGAATTTGACCTTTATTCGTTTTGCTGTGGCAGCTGTGATCATCAAGGGTGTGATGGGTTAGTTCCAAGATTAGGACTTTTAGGCATTTGTTAGGCAGCAGTGAGTTTTCTGAAGGCACGTGGCAGTGATTTCATGTATCTGCTGGTTACAAGAAAAAAGCTCCCTCAGAGCAAAGCAACAGGAGCTGTGGACCTGAAGCTCCATCTCAGGTGCTGGCTCCTTCTGATTTAGAATAAATTACTTAATCTCTCCCAGGTCCAGCTCTTAAACATGCAAAGTAGGAATGTCTTTTTGCTGATTCTATATTGAATGTGATAGTTAATGTGTTATATTTAAATTTGAGTTGTAAATGGTCAGAGTTCTGCTTATCAAAAGTACAGTGATGTGTGGAATATCACTGATATGAACATGGACCAACTCTGTAGAGTTGCTTGATAATCTTGAATATTAGCAATTCTGGCAACATGCTGTGATGTGTTTCTGCTTCAGTGAGAATTTTCATAAGCAGACAGAATTGTTCCAGCTGAAATCACTGTCAACAGTGTCTTGCTTCCTATGCAAGACAAAGGTAGATAATTGTCCTTTTTGATTACTTTGAAAAGAGAAAGAATAGCTGGATGGTTCTGGTAAGAATGTGATTGAATGGTTTAGTGTCCTCAATGTACTGGGAGATGAAAAAATTTCTGGTATGATGTAATCATAAGCTCTGAGTTGATCAGGGTTTCTGATTGCAAATTAAGAAACTTCTCTGCCTCTTACTGTGGTTTGTGTCCCTCAGGTGTTGTGAGGCACTCAGTATTGTGTCTGGGAGCTGCAGCCAGGCCTGGCTTCTTGTCTAGTTGCTATCAGTGGGCCTGTTTCCCTCTCAGCAGGTAGAAATGATGACAAATACAGTGATGAATCAGCCTCCAAATATTGCTTTCTGTATGGAGATGGCTGCTGTGCTGCTATGGATGAGCAGGCAGCATTTTCCTAATTAAAGAACTAGGCATTGAAATGGCTTTGCTAAATCAGTGTCTCTCTGCTGTAAGACCCCTGCCCTTTGTGTTCAGAGTTGCTTGGGGAAGCTTCCCTCTCCTCTGGGCTTCATATGCAGGTCGAGTGGTTATAAACATCAAGTAGTTTAATCAAAGCCAGCTGCTACATCTGTATTACAGAGATGATCAGAATTCCCTGTTCTTCCCCCAGGGAGTGGGAGGGAAGGCGGTCTGCAGTGGGGATGTATAAACTGTTGATAGATTCCAGTTGTCTGGGATGGGGATTGGACCTCCCTCCCCTCCTGAGGGAGGGCAGCCTTGGGGGTTGATAGCAACTGGAGGTCTGCACCATTTCCCTTCTGCAAAGCTGCTTAATGAAAACAGTTCCCTGCCAGCCCCTGTCCCTTAAACACAGAGACCCAGCACTGATGAGGTCTGAGCTGCCTCTGAGAAAGGAGCCTTTGTTTTCAACTGAGTGGGAGCAGGGGGGAAAGGGAAGTGTGTGTTTTATTTGCTTCCTCCCCAAGTCAAACTCCTTGATCACTCGCTCTTGTGGGGGACAAAGGAAGCCACGTCTGCCTGGACTCAAATACTGAGTCAGGCTAAAAGTTTGGTGCCTTTGATGGGCAGCTGGGAGAGCCTTGAGGATGGGGATTCCCATCCCAAACCTCAGTCCTGCATGGAGCTGACTCAATACCCAAGAGCTGCTCACAGTGCATGGTCCCCTGTCAGACAGGAGATTTTTGCATATCTGTTACAGAGCTCTTCTTCACCAGTTCAGGAGAACTCATGTCCTCTTCAGCTCCTGAAACAATCTCATGTGGTTTTTAAAAGCTTGTACACCATGGTCTTTCTCTGCTTCAGCTCTGGAAGGAAGGGGGAGGCTGTCTGCCCCACCCTGCACTTTTGCGGGCTCTCTTGTCCTAGTTCCCTTGTGCTCTGGCTGCTTTCCAGAGGGAACAAGGAGAAAGCTGAATCTGCCTTTTGTGGATGGAAGTGCTGGTAGCAGAGCTGTGGGTGCTGATGGGGGAAGGAGCAGGGTGAGGTGGTGTGTGGTAGGTTGAGGGTGAAGGCTAGGCCAGCACCTCTGGGGCCAGGAGGATTGGGGACACTGCCTCTCCCTGCCCTGTCCCACAAGCCAGGACCCAGTGTCTGTGGAATGAAGACATCTGGACCCCATTAGTGAAATACCAGTCTTTCCGCAGTGCTGGCTTGTTTTTTCTCTGCCTCTGAAGAAAGGAACTGAAGCTTAAAATGTCTTAAAGGGCCCAGCTTTCCATGTTAGCAGGGATATATGGCTGTTGATGCTCTGGAGGGGCCTGAAGGAGTGTGCTGGGGAATGGGAGGGGAAGGAAAGAGTGGGCCAGGCGGGGGTGGAAAGTTGGCTCCCCACTCTGCCTTGCTGCCAAGAGCATGTGTGTGTGCTCCTGGGCTCTCTGTTTTTCTTCCTGTCTCTTCTCAATGAGTCAAACACTGGCCCCATGGAGAGTGGCCCCACAGAAAGCTTGGCCTCCCAGGACCTGGCGACCCTCCTGAGGTACCTGCACCTCCTGAACCCTGTGGGATCATGCAGTGGGAATGAGAGGTGGGGAGGAGCCTGCTCTGGCTGCTGGCAGTACAGAGTGAGGTCTCCTTGCTCAGGGAGGCCATAGTATCCCAGTGGAGCAGCAGCTCAGAACCAGAGCACGCTGGGCTGCTCAGCAAGCACCACAGTGGACATGAGGCAAGAATTTGATTTGAATACTCCTTCTGCCCAAGATCCCTTATGAAATGCACAGTGCCTGTGACTCTGCGGGGCTTTCCCGCTTGCTGGAAAAGAGGATCTGTGTCTTGGACAGAGCTGCTGGTGACAGGGACCTTGTGGGCAGGATGGAATGAGCACTGTGCTCTGTGGTTCCTGCCAGTAAAGCTCACTCCCTGCTCTGCAGGGTGACTGTTCCTGCTAGAGTGCCTTTGTGCCACTGTGGGCTGGAGTGTTTGCACAGCTGGGTGGATGGATATATCTGCTGCTTCCTTTGGGAATTTGTGTGAATGTGCAATACAGATGGAACCTTTTGTCCTTACTCAGGTAAATCATGTACTAGAAATCTGGGTCTTGTGTGAATGGGTGGCTACATTAGAAGAATTACCTTAATTGCTTGTGTGAGGGTATTCACATGTTGCATGCGATGTCACTGCATTTAAGAGCTGAGTGCGTACAAGGAGGGATGGCTGCAGAGTTTTAGGTACTTTAGGTGCATGCAGGTGCTTTGTGATCCTTGCAGATCACATTGATTCCTGATGCATCAGTTGTTGTTGAGCTTCTTCTCTGTCTTCATGCCTTCTCTTCTGCTTGAAACATTCCTGTTCTGGGGAAGATGTGACCTTATTGACAGTCAATAGATGGCTGTGTATTCTGTGCCTGTCAGTGTCTCTTACCCAATTCTAGTTTACAAATAAACACATGGATCAATAGACGTTGTCCTCCCCGCCCCCCCCACTGCACACATTCACTTCTCTATTCTCTGGCCCCTTCCACTCCCCAATCCATGTCCTTGAGGCCCAGATCAGCTGGTAGAAATCCTTTTTTCTTTCCTCAGATGCTCCCAGTCATCAGAAGTTTGCTGTGATGAGTTGGCTGCAGTCAAGTTTTTGCATCCAGCTTGTTTTAAAGAACATAAAAGCAGATCTGCTCTAAGGTGGTTCCTCTCCTGCTTTCATGCTGCTCTCAGGTGCTCTCTGGAACATGTTCATTTTCTTTACATTTTCTGGAGCCTTTTCATTCATGCACTTATCTTTTTTCAGAAGTGCATGTTTTCTCATAATCTTACTCAGTTTTAATCAGTCCTCATTTATTCTTTCACTGTTTCTCTTCTTTCTCTGTCAAACAAACATCAAAGCAAACACAACATCCCGAGCATCCAAACCTCCAACTTTGAATCCCTTGTGGGCTTTTCTTTGTATTACGAAAAATATTCTTTACACTATGAACTCCTCTTTCTCCAGTCACCTTTCTGTACTTGAACCTGCCTTCTCAGGTAGCAAAGCACATCACAGTTGTGCCTCTGACAGGCCCGTGTGTTTATTTCTGCATTTTATGGCAAAGCTTAGCATGTGAAACACAAGCCATCCTGAACAAAGCTACCTTGGGTCAAGCACATGAAACTGAAAGAAATAAGAACGGGATGAAAGAGACAGAGGAGAAATAAGAGGGTTGTGAGTAGGCTGGTGAACAGGCAAGTAAAAGTGATGATCAGGCACGGCTCCAAAGGGTTAGACCCTCCCAGGCTGAGGGATGAGTGACCTCTGCATGCAGCCATCCCCAGAGCCCACCCTCTCCAAGCATGTCTCTCTGCCGTGCAGGTGTTGCCGTCCCCGTGCAGCACTGGCAATGTGTGGTGTATCCCAGCACAGCCTAACCAATGTGCAGACTACTGTACAATCTCGTAGTCCTGAACAGGTAGTCTGAACACTGGGCAGACGGAGTGGAGCCTCTGCGATCTGCTCTCCGGCAATCAGCAGCTCATTAGTCCTCTCCCCTCCCTGCTTTTGGGATGGGGTTGAGCGGGGCAGAGATGGGGTGAACGAAAGTCCAAGTCCTGATTGGAAAAACATCCTCGTCTGGCAGCTGGGGGAGAAGAAATGCTGCTCCCTGCATGTTTCCAATTTGGAGCAAGTTTCCAAGCGCCTTCCTCTTCCAGTGCTGGTGTCAGGCTGGTACCTGGATTCCACCTGGGGTATGCTGCACCTTTTTAGAAAGAGAAAAAAAAAATCGATTACTGCAGTTTGAGGAGGAAATGCTGTGAAGTCTTGGCTATCACCCAGGTGCGCAGAACTTGTTGCTTCATTCAACTCCTTTTCTTCCCCATGGAGGTGTGTGGGAGGATCCTCAGGCCCCATGCACCCTCAGCTCCTGTCCTGAAGATCAGTGGGTCCAAGCAAAGCTCAAACACAACCAGCCTTTGCTTCCAAGCCCTCCAGAAGGTCCTTTGACAGGGTTGCAGAAGGCAACCTTGGCCAGCTGCCCTTGCAGATCACCTCTGGCTGCTGCAGGAGCAATCCACATCCCTTCTTTCTCTCCCCCCACTACGCCCTGGCATTGCTGAGCCTCCCTCCCTCTTCTGGTTTTTGCTCCCTCCCTTCTTGCTTCCCTTCTGTCCTTCTGCCTCACTTGACGTGGCAGTGGAAAGCTAACTAGACTCGAGGGAGGAGCTTGCTGGCTGCTGGGAAGGCAGAGTTTGGCAGGAAGTGAGCGGCTGACGGATGGGGTTGCGCGGGGGAAAGGAAGGTTCCCTACCCTGCATGGAAACTTGAGGAATGCTGTCGCTTTCTGTGACGCCTGGCTCTCATGTAGTGATTCCAGATGTTAGTCCCTGCCCACACGGTTTGCTCCCTCTCCCTGTGCTGCAGGGATAAAGAGGACTTCATTCACGTGTCTCCCTTCCAGGATTCCTTCTCCTAGTGTGGCCAGTTAAGATTTGTGACTGAAAATATGAACACTTGGAACTCCCATCATGGCACTGACCATGCACTGGGGAGGTGTAACCCACCCTCTCTCAGGGGTGTGAAACACTTTGTGTGTGTGTTGTGCTTTACCTTAGCAAAGCAAGTCAGATACTCTGGGATGGTTCATCCCTGTCTTGGCACAAGGACAGGGAGAAGTGCCTGGTTGTCCTTTGTGAAGGCTGGTGGGCATTGCTGTGACCTTAGAGGGTTCATGACAGTGGAGTTTTGGGCACTACAGCCTCTCTCAAGCAACTCAGGTTTCTGCCTGTGCTTCCTCATAAAATCCCTGAAGGCTTCCTAGGGTTGCACTTGGCTGCAGGTTTAAATCTGTACGTTATTTCAGCTGATGTGAATAAAAATCTTTACTTTTGTGCAGGTGAGTTAATTACCATTTCTGTGCTTACTAAGCCAACAGTAATGGTTGTGATTAATCACATGAGTCCAGGTCTAGTGTCTACAGAGCTTTTGAACTAAATCAGCTTAAAATCTTAGGATGTGTTGTTTAAGTTAAACCAAGGCAGCTTTCTGATGTAAACAAGCCATTACAGCTGCTCTGCAGCTTGGGGGAGGAATCATTCCTATAAATTATGCTCTGAGGGTAAAAGTGCTACGGGTGGGCTGTGTCTGAGAAAGATGGTCTCAAGATGTGTGTATGTAGTGGGATGACCAGGGCTTCCTGGAGGAATCACATCTCAGAAATTCAGCTCTTCTACTTGCTAAGACAAGAAGCAGAAAGCAGTTGGTAACATCTTGTTTGGGGGAGTGGAGTGGTTAGTTCAGCTTGAAAAGCTCAGCTCACTTGCTTTCAAATATTCCAGACGCTTTTTCCTAACTAATCTTTTAGTGTGCATGTATTCATAGAGTGCGTTTATTATAAATTACAATGCTAATGTTTCTCCATTGGAGTAGAGTTTTATTACTGGAGTTCCCAAAATGCTGTGCATGTGTTTAACAGAAACAATTTTACTGAAACTCCAGGCATCTCTGGGGCAGGTTTGTTTACCCATAATACTTTACATCTTACAGGAGGGAAAGGAGATTAAAAGGTTTAAACAAGATGAATTTCTCCTAATTTCATACAGCCCCCAATTAAAACAATGGCAATGTTTTCTCCTGTATCCACAGACCCTTGTCTCTGTGCAGAAGAAGGTGTTTGTCATAATGGCTACAGGGAAACCTTTAATTAGTTTATTTATGCTCCAAATGCAAACTGAGACCTAATAATTCTGCCAATTATTTCTTGTGCTGTGAGTGCCAATTTCCAACCTTAGGGAGCCCACACATGCATCTGTCAGCTTCATTTTGCACGTATCCAAGAGCCGGAAAATTTACTTTGCTGCTGAGGCAGTCCAGGTGAATGGAGGGAATGCTTGGAGTCATGCTGGCTTGCTGCCTGCTGAATTCTGTGAACTTCTTGTAGGTTATTACCTACAGGTTAGCAACAAATAATTCAGGTGTTAGTGCAGATTATTGCTATATTGGCCCAAAACCCATCTCTAGGATTTAACCATCATAAGGAGATGTATATAAACAATAAAAGACGTTGGAACATCAGGCTGCAACGGCAGCATCTCTTTTTTTCCTGCAGTTACTGTGCTTTCCACCCCACAACTGGAATGGTTCGTGGATCCTGGTTGGCTTCCTGGCCATGTGTATTTTCTTTCCCTCGTAGATGCAAAGTACAGAGCCATATGGCTGTATTCTGCACTGTGCCGGGGTGAGGGGGCGGGGGGAGTAATCCTCTGGCACTTATCCTGCCTCTGCAAGGAGCTTGCAGTCATCTCTTTCTGCAGGTCTCCTTGCAGGCTGAGACTCCTGTGGGGAGCAGCAGCCCTGATGAAGGGTGGTTACCCTGTGCCTGCAGTATTCCCAATCCAATGCTGAGCACCATGTTCTGTTTTATACAGTCTGGGGGCCTCTGCCACTGCTGCACCTCCCCTTGGCCTCATGGCTCTAGAGATTAACTCACAGCCAATGAACACATTTTATATAACACATACTCTGCTGCCGAGGGAGAGTTTTGTCTGATTTTTTTTTTTTTCTTCTCCTTATTGATGAAGGGCAGTATGAGCAACATAAGCCTCTTGGGATCAGACTGAGGACTTTGAATATAGGATTTCACAAACTACTTTCCCATTTTGGTGTGTGCTGGCTCTTCCTTCTCTTCCCTCCTGCCTCAAAGTCTGGAAAGCTAGAGAGAGAGAGAGAGAAGCCCTTTTCCCCTCTTGGCCAGGATGCTGCTCAGCCATAGCATACCCTGCCAGATTGCTAACATATGGGCAGAGTGCTCAGCCAAAGTTTTGAGAGGCTCAGCCCTTGGCAGCTCATTCCACACTTTCCTGTCTCTACATTCAGGAAATGAAGTCAGATTGTTGATATAAAACAGGCTGGGTTGAAAACTGAGAAGCTGGAAAGGCTGAAGTGGGGGACTGGGAAGGGGGAGGTGTGGGGAGATGAGGAGCAGCAGGGGCTCGTTGCAACTTTCCTGGCTTGGGGGCCTCTTGCTTTGTGCCCATGTCCTCCACTTCATTGCTCTTGCTACCTCCACCTCGAGGACTGATAAGTTGTGCTGGTAGACAGATATTTTGTCTTCCTTGTGGTCTGTGGCAAGATCAGCATGAGGAGATTGTGCTGTCTTGATCACGTGGCAGCATTTATGCGAGAGCTTGGGAAGGGTGAAAGTTGAACCTCTGGCAAAGAGCATGTTGTTTCCATATCAGGGACATGGAATTCCCTTACTTCTTGACATTTTTTTTTTCCTGAAGAATGACACCATTGCAGAACTTCTATGGAATTATGTGGGTCTAATGCAGAAGGCTTTCCTCAGGCATCTTTAACATCAGCAGTTTTTGTTGGATTTTGTTGGGTGGTTTTTGGGGAGGTTTTTTTTTTGGTGGTTTGGTTGGTTGTTTTTTTTTTTTTTTTTTTTTTTTTTTTTTACTAGCTCAAGGACTGTGGAGTGAGAGCAAGGAGTTCCAGTTAAGTGAGGCTGCAGTGGGGTTGGTCTGACTCGGCCAGAGACTCAGCAGTTGGTGTTGCTCTCTTCTAGGTCACCAGTTCAGCCCAAGTCAGCATAATAATAACCCAGAGTAATAGAAAGCTGCAAATTGTTTGTGTCTCACAGAATCTGAAGTAGTCTGTGTAGCTCTGAGACCAGCATGTGGCTGACAGATACCCCATTAGAAAAATGCCTGCCTACATCTAATTAAAACTGATCAGCAGTATTAGAGAGTCCAGGGAAATTTGCTTGGAAGAATTCTCCTGTTTTTATGGCCTGGCATCGTTGAGACAAGAGTCTGGCATCAATCCAAGTGATCTCTTCTGTTTTCTAGATGCTGTTTTTTGGGATATTCGCGTTGCATATGATTAGTAACGAACTGGTAGTTTGATCTTTGGGATATTTCAGAACTGTGAGATGCTGATGTCCTTAGCAAACTCCAGTCAATTTAGCTGAAGCTTAGGAGAATGTTAGGCTGGACTTGCCATTGTCTGGGTGCTTGAACTCAGCAGTTTTGTCACTTGTATCTGCTCCTTTGCCCTGGTCTTCCTTCCTGGTCAGTTCTTCAGGATCTCTCCTTACTGCCCATCTTTGTTTTCCATCCTGTTTCCCTCAAGAGTGATCATGTTGTTTCCAGCCAAGAAATGTCTACAAACACCCAAGCTCTCACAAGGGGACAGTCACACATGCTTGCTTTGCACATAGTTTGGTTTAGTCTTGGATAGTTGTGTTCTGCTTTTTGGAGACCAGTGTGAGGGCTCCCTCTCTCGTTATGCTGGGGTATAATTCCCAGCTGCAAGAGGATGCTCCAATTGAGGGCCTTAAACCAAATTCAGTTCTATTAATTTGCTGTAAATCCAGATTTGAGACTAAGTAGGGGTTGTAATTTCTGACTTAGTTTCTGAATGCAAATGTAGAAGTTAAGATCAAGTTTTGATGGTTTTGTTTTTATGAAGGTAAAGGCTCCACAGTAAGTAATAGAGTGTAGGACTAGGACAGTGATAGGATGAAGTTAAAAAAATCAGCAAGTCAGGTTTTCTGAAGAGGTAGATTTGAGATTATATATATATATATATATATATATATAACAGATCTTAAAAATAATATTTAACATCAAGGTTTATTGACACTTAACTTCTGCATCAAACCAGCTTCTCTATTACATGCCTGTCTTTTTCTGAACCTGGATTGACCTCTTTGCTAAGAAGAGTGGGACCACAGTGCTGGGCACAGTCTGGGGAAGTTGGACATTGCTGTGCTGGTGCCTGGTCCTGGAGGAGTTAATGAGACACAGTTGTTGGGCCATATCACAAAAGCAGTTGGGAAGGACACACTCTTGTTTCTGGATTTCCCCTTCGCTCATAGACTCAAGGAAACAGAGGACCTAGGTCTGAGAATGCCTCTGTGTTGGTGTGGGGCCCTGTTGCTTGGTGCTCCATGCTGGCAAAGCAGAGGTGCCCCTGGAGCAGGGAGTGACTTGTTCCTTATTCCCTTTTCAGGAGAAGGAGAAGAAGTACATGTTACCAGTGGATAACCTGAAACTGCGAGATGTGGAGAAGGGGTTCATGTCCAGCAAGCACATCTTTGCTCTCTTCAACACTGAACAGAGGTACACTCCCATCTCAACACACCAGGCTGCTGGAGCTGGAGAATGGATTTATGTAACAGAGTAGGGATGAATGTGTTAGGATAGCTGTCCACTTTTGAAGGAGATGGGAGGACTTAACTTCATTCCTTCTGGTCTTACAGATATATGTATAATTTTCCTTTTGTTTGCCAGTGCATGGCATGTGGTGTGAACTTAACCCTTCAGCCTTTTGGTGTGGTTGCCTCAGTCTGCCTGTGGCTGGGATATATATTTATAATCAAAATGTTCTTGGTGAGTGACTAGGGAAAGCCATAGGACCTGGGATGGATGGAGGAGTCCAGCAGCAAGCAGAATTGAAAAGGGAATCTTTTTCAGGCCTTGTGGAAACATACAATTGATTTGAAAGCAAACTTGATTAAAAAAAAAAAAATTCCTTTTGCAGGGTCATCATGAGGTTCCTAGCAAGGGACCAAGTGTCTGTCTTAAAATGACAGGAGGATTCCCTAGTCATTGACATCTTTGTCAAATGTGGGCAGGTCTCTGAGTTGCGAGAGAGAATAATAAAATATGTATCCTCCTGTCAGGAATGTTTACAAGGACTACCGGCAGCTGGAGCTGGCCTGTGAGACCCAGGAGGAGGTGGATAGCTGGAAGGCTTCCTTCCTTCGTGCAGGAGTCTACCCAGAGCGTGTTGGGGTAAGTGACAGCCATAATAATGGGATAAGGAGAAGCACAGTGTGTGTCTTGAGAAGGATAGCTCTGTCTTCTTGTGTTAAAAATAAATCTGTAATGGTTTTGTGTCTTTCCAGAGCTGAGAGTCTTTTATAAGAAAAAAAAATAAATTTGCTATGTCCTGGTGCTTCCATTAGGGAAGCTTGAGATAAAGTAACTGGCAGCTTCAAAGGGAAGATACAGTAGGAAAAGACTGCCTTGATGAATCCCTCTAGCTGTCTTTTGTGGACATTAAATTCACAATGTAAGGGTGACATTTAACTACTGTGACTACTAACTGATATGGTATCCACTGAGCAAAGGCACCGTTCCTTTTTGGTAACTCTGTACAGCCTTATTAGAACTTCCTGACTTAGCAGTTGTTCTCCCTTTCCTTCCTCCAACTAATTAGGGAGGGATGTTCTTTAAGTTTTTCTTTTGCTTGGTAGATACTCTGATATGCTCCTTTAGCAAGAACTCTTATCTCTTCCCTTCCCCTTGTCCCAGAGCACTTACTGTAAGCATTATTTTCTGCTTTAAAAGTATCTTCTAGACAATTGTAGTATTTGTTTCTGTTTAAAGCCTTTCCTGTTCCTCTGTGAGAGGAAGCTGCTATAAATAGTTTTCCCATTAGAAAAGTGATAATTGCTTTTCTGTTTATATTTGTCGCTTCTAATAGATTTCTTGCATTCATCTGTCCTATTACACTTGAATATTGCTGGTTTTGCCTTAAAGCATTTCCTAACAAATTGGTAAGAGATTTTAAAAAGAGAGCTAGGGACTGGGCTCTAACATGACTTCAGATCAGCTTTGAGCCAGACTAGACCTCTTAACCACAGTGACTGTGGGCCACCTGTTGGTGTGCAAGTGGAGGGGTTTGACATGGGAACCCTGATCCCTGTCTCAAAACCCCTGTAAGGAATGGCAGTGGCCCTTGCTGGTAAGTAAGTTGTCCTTGGTTGCTAACAATGTGGTTTCCTTTGCAGAGCATCCCTCTTCTCAGTTTAGCTAAACAGTTCACTTGTTCTTTTTCTAGGGTAATAGAGGTATTTGATGTATTTTTAGTGGGATTGGTCTTTTGCTTGTCAGTGCTATTATGAGACCTTCTCCAAATTGAGACCAACTAAAAGTCATTTTTTTTATTTTTTTGTCCCTTTTTGTTTTAATTTTTTCCACGTATGCTCAAACTGGCCTGCCAGGACAAGGATAAAGTAAGTCTGACCCCCTTTGCCTGTGTTGCCTCCTGGGGCTCTCACCAGATAGCTCTCATTTTTTTTCTCCTTTTGTCACAATTTCCTGAGAGGCATTTGCTTCTTCTCCCTCTTTGTACCCTCTGTTGGATTCCTGCTGTCTGTTTCTGTTCTTGGTTTGAGTTTTCCTTTTTTCTTTTTATTCCTCCCTTTTTGTATGACTTCTGAATCTTGGTGCAAGCTTATTTTTGGTTGGTTTTTTTTTTGCCCCCCACTTTTTTTAAGTTGTCCTCTTTGACATCCACTTCCTTTACTTTGTTTCACACTGAGACTTTGCATTCCTTCATTATATAAAGATCTTCTCAGCAAAAGCTCAAATGAACAAAAGAATTTGCCCTTTCTCATATATTTTGTTCCCCAAAACAAAAGAGAAGCCATTTCCTACATGGCAAATTGTTCAGACTAGGGCTGTGTAAAACAAAGACGTTTCATTATACAATCACAGGGATTTTTTTTATTTTTTTTAAAATAAGCATTGAGGAAGGCAGCAGTTCTTTCATGCTTCAGTGCTTTGAAATTGATCCCAAATGGAGAAGCCCTGGAGATTGCTCGCTGTCAAACAGCACAGTCCAGGTTTTACTTTACAGAATAAACAATATACTTTAGGCAAACAGGAAGAGATTAATCTGCTTGGTGTAAAAGAAAAGGTAATTGTAACTTATGATGCAGGAGTTGTAGTTGAAGTGATAGGAAAGTTTTCTAGTTTATTCCATCTACTTGTGGTCAGCCTGAGAGGAGCAGTTACTTCACTTCTCTGTATCTGTTTTCTCATTTGTATAATGAGGGCAAAGATGCAGCATGGCAGAGAGCCTGTGAGACTTAATTTATGCTGAATGATTCTTGGTTTTAACTGACTCTGGTCATGGAAAATCCAGATCAAATGAAGAACCTTTCAGGAAGCTGTAAACATTAAAAAATAATAATATAGCTTTGAGTATGCACCAGGGCCATAACCTGTGAACATGGGTCAGGAGTCCCTGTTGCCTTTCACCTTTTCTTAATAATTTTGTATGAAGAGAGCAGCTTTATTGCTGAAATTTCTCAGATCTGAGCTGGAGAAGTCTGTACAAACTGAGTTGTGCATTGACAATCACAGCTCAAAATGTAAGTTTAAATAAATTTTATTTATTGCATGCGCTTCCTGCCTGTTCCCATCTACTCTTCTCTTAGCTCTCATGAAAAGCTGATTTTGTGTTACATTTGAAGAACCAATCTGTTTCTCCTTTTTTCTTCAGGCCAGTGAAGCAGAGGAGAATGGAGGAGATAGTTTCATGCACTCCATGGATCCTCAGCTGGAGAGACAAGTGGAAACGATCAGGAACCTGGTGGATTCCTACATGGCAATTGTCAACAAAACCATCAGGGACCTCATGCCGAAGACAATCATGCATCTCATGATAAACAATGTACTTATCACACTGTGGTCAATGGAGGTGGGAGTGGCAGAAAGGGGAAAAATAGGGAGGGAGGAAAAGAATAAAGACAAATGGAAGGCAGCTTGGAAGGAAGAGGTAGGGACAGCATAGAGTGTTTTGGGGAAAGATGGTGAAAACTGATTCCCTCTCTCTGCTGCACTTACAGACCAAGGATTTCATCCACTCAGAGCTGCTGGCAAACCTGTACTCCTGTGGGGACCAGAACACGCTGATGGAGGAGTCGGCGGAGCAGGCCCAGCGACGCGACGAAATGCTGCGCATGTACCACGCCCTGAAAGAGGCCCTCAACATCATTGGGGACATCAACACCAGCACCATCAGCACCCCCATGCCCCCACCGGTGGACGACTCTTGGCTGCAGGTGCAGAGCGTACCGTCTGGACGCAGGTACCAGAGGCTCAGGGGGAGAGCCCCGCAGACCTGCCTGGTGCCTCTTCAGTGCCTTGCCGGGGCCTCCCACTGAGACAGGGAGTCCTCCTCTTCTTCCTGTGGATGAAGAGTCATGAGTATTTCTGCTGGCAGGCTCTTAGGACGTCTTTACACAGGTGTTGAGACTTTCTAAACCCTTGGGTTGGATGGGGCTGAGGTAGCTTTGAAGGCAACCTGGGGCCTGGCGTGGCCCTTGAAAGCGAAAGGGTGGTGTGCGAAGTGATGTGAAGCTAAAGAGAGAAACACTGAGGGCAGCCTGTGGTGGCAGAGGGATGCCAGAGCTGTTGCTGCAGTTGAATGCCTTTGTTTGTTTGGCAGGTCCCCCACGTCCAGCCCCACACCGCAGAGGAGAGCTCCCGCAGTGCCCCCTGCCAGACCTGGGTCTCGCGGACCGGCTCCTGGACCACCTCCTGCTGGTGGGTCCACGCTGGGTGGTGCCCCCCCTGTGCCCTCCAGGCCAGGAGCCTCTCCTGATCCCTTCGGGCCCCCACCTCAGGTTCCTTCTCGGCCTAATCGTGCTCCTCCTGGTGTTCCCAGGTAAGTCCTGAAGCACTGCTCCATGCAGGTGGAGTATTTTCTGGTTTTGGGTTGGAGTCTTGGCAGCACTTGGCCTGCCTGGGCTATAGGAGGAGAATGGAGTGTGTGGTGTGGGTACAGCCTTTGGATATTTGAATTGCATCCAGAGGCAGGAGCATCGTTGTCCTCTGAGATTTCATAGTATGGATGAGGCAATGCCAAAGCAGCTCTCAGAAACAGAGGGGCAGCTGTTTCACTCTACAAACCTCTATGAAAAATGTGGGAGGAAACCTTGTACCTAAAGTTTACAGCAGTTGTACCAATGCTTGTAGTCACCAGATAAATCACAGGACTGGGGTGAGATTCCCCTCTATGCAGGGCTCCCCAAAGTCTGAAGTTGCTTCTTTTCTCTTGGCCCAGAATTCTTCAAGGTGAGTTGGAAGACCTTCAAAGCTCTTCAGCTGCTTTTTGGCTGGGAGAGTACTGCAGGATCACTGGCAGGGAAATTAATTCTTAGGCAATTCTGTTGCTTGTGTAATCAACTTCAGCATTTTCCAGTCTAGAGGGTTCAAATCACACAGCTTTGCTTTCCCATTAGGAAACTCATTTCTTTTCCTGTTCAGTCACTTCAGACACACTTCAACATAGTAATAAGGGATTATCCCCTGTGCAGCTGAGTAGGTGTTCCTGAACAGGACAGGGGAAGCAGTCTGGAACCAGGAATGCTTTTATGTTGGGTACTTAGTTTCCCAAGAGGAAGAGGATGTAATTGCAGTGTAAAGAACAAACATAACCAGAAACTCCCCAGTGACATGCCAGAGGGAACACTTCCCTTGTGGAAAACACCTCTCCAGTGGGTGCTGATGGCACAGGTCTGAAACTTTGCCATTTTCTGTGGAAACACCAAGCCTGTCAATGGTTGGGGATGGCATATAGCAGAATGGGTCCACTACTCCTCCTGCAATAGTGCCCAGCTCTTATTTGGTGCTGCTTGTTTGGAGGGAAGTGTTCTCTACCAGGCTATAGCCAGCCCAGAGGTGGATGAGTCCAGACAGCTTTATAGACCAGTTTCTGACTCTGGTGTATGCAAAATGGTTTTACTTTCTTGGTGCCTTTGCCCCAGTCCTTCCTATGCACCTTGATGCAGCTCCACAGTAACTTGTCCTCGTGTACCTCGGTGTTGCCCCAGAGACTGTGGAGGCACCTATGGATGTCAGCATGCTTCTACTGTGTATTTTGGCTCCTGCTTCTTGTGACCCTGCCTTTCCATATACTGTTACTTTGTGGTTTTGTTTTCAATATACTTTTGCTTCTTTCTGTCTCCATCTTCCTCCTTTCACTCAGTTTCATTTCTTCACTCATGAAAAATATTCTATATACCTGGCCATCGTGATAGGATTCCCCAAAATGGGCTGAAATGAATTGGCCTTTTTTTGAAGAAATCTGTTAAAGCCTAATGGCTTTTCTGCCTTTTGCATGAGTAGAAGTGTTTAGGGAAAGGTAGGGAAAACAGCATTGGAGCAGAGGAGAAAAGAGTTTCATGCTTGACTGAGCAACCCCTTGGTTTAGGAGAGATTGTAGGTTGGATTGCATGCTACTGACTGCCCTGATCTGGAGTTGAGAATGTAATTCCAGAAGCTGTGAAGTGTGATGCTCATTCTCTGATCCCCCTCTCTGATTCTTCCAGTTGTTCATAGACTCCTCCGGATCCTGATACCAGCTTGTCATTTGAGTTCACTGATGAACGGAGAATTTCCAATGACAAGGGACTCTTTCTCTTCCTCTCCTGTATATAGAATAAGAATGTTCCCTGCTAGCACTTGGACTCGGGTCCTTCTGCCATGGGTGAACGAATGCCATCTCCATTGTTGCTTTTTTAATACCCATCTTTCCCTTGCTAACCGGGCTGTGCAGTGTGTGTGTGAGGGAGGAACAAAGCTCTCGTGTTCAGCACGAGTGGGCTTTGATGGAGGAGTTGGTGGTGTGGAGTGAACTCAAATGTGTGGTGCTGGCTGGGTGTACTTTGTGTCCTCATTGATGCCTGTGTAGAAGTTTGGTAGTTTTGTGCCCCTGGTTTGAGCATCTGATTTTATGAATGATGAACTTACACAAGTGTCATGCTACTCCTTTTTCATGAACATAAGTTTCACATATGATCACCACATGGTACATTTTTTTGCACAGAAAGGTTTTCCTGCATATAAATAAGGACACCTGAAACAAGACTTCTCATCCTGCTTCTATGCTTAGGATTTATTCAGTTTACTGTGAAAGTGCATATAAACAAATCCGTAGTTTTGGGAGCTGAAAGTTACAGACCAAGATCCTATCAGTGTACAATGGACTGCATTTTAGGATTTGACCTGGGAAAGAAATCTGTGAAGGTATTCCCCCAGGTATTTTGGCACTTTATTTTAAAATAGTTTGATAGAAACTGTAGGTAGAAGAGTTTGAAGGAGAATTAAGGAAGTTTCAGTGCAAATGACTCAACCATTGGAAAAATGTGTTGAAGGCATTAATGGGTTTTCCATTCTTTGGTATCACAAGGGCATGGGTCTGGGGTTGCCTCCTGGCAGGGATGGTTCTTACTGGCTGCTGTGCAGGTAGTACAATGAGGACACATCCCTGGAATTCCCAGAGGGTTCTTGGATGCAGAGTTTCAAGGGACAAATTGTCTCTTTAGTGATTTAGTAGCTGATGTCTGTTCCAATGGCCCGGGGTTGGAACTAGATGATCTTTAAGGTCTCTTCTAACCCAAACCATTCTATGATAAGGTCACATAGCTGTATGATCTGAATTATTCAGAAGGTTGGACTAGCTGATTTCATGATTTATGACCTTCAGAAAAGCCTCCGCCTGCTTTGTGCCATTTTGGGTAGTGCTCAGGACTGCATGTTATCTCCCTCTTTCCTGAGGTCTTTCTTAAACATTTAGTATGGTCAGAAGATAATAATCCTCAATGAGAGACAAGCCCAGCTACCTGTGCCCAGCTGGTGGGTGCTGAAACCAGGGTATGACACTGGTGTGAACGTCAGCCTGGATGTGTGAGGAGCTTGGGTGAGTGAGCAACAGCCAGTAGGTGTGTGGACAGATGGGTTTTAGTGCACCCCTGTGCACAACAGGGTCTGGATGTGTGCAAAGCGGGGGCTGCGAGTGTTTTCTGTGTGTTTGCAGTCCCTCTACTCATGCTGTGTTTGGAGGGGGATGTGTGACTGTGTCTGTGCAAGCACTTGTGTATCTGTTCCACCCTCCTGACAGTCTGTGTGGCCTCTGCCTTGAACTGTCTGAACTGCCATGTTGATTTCGTGTTGTCTTTCAGAATCACTATCAGTGACCCCTGAGGACTGGCAGCCACGGTAGGTTTTGCACTCTCGCTGCGATGCATGAGTCACTGTGTCCCCATCCTCCAGCACTGCTCTGCAGCTCTCCTCTGCTGCCCAGTTCTTGTGTTAGTAACAGAGTCCCTTGTCTGATGAACCACCCCTGCCAGGATCTCATAAAGGGAGGAGTCTTGAACAGAAAACTGGCTGATCAGAGAGAGCAGCTGTTTGAGCTGCAGGAGCTGGGAAAGCCTCAGTACCTGATTTAAGGTCTGGAGGACCCTTTCTCTGCTTCTAAATAGAGAAGGTGGGATGAGGGAATGAGCTGTGGCAACAAGGTCTAAACTCTTGTGTCTTTCATTTGGCTTATATCCACACTAACTGTAAGATCAGCTGAATAAACTCTGCTTTGATTTGGTCTGTCAGCTCTGTTAGGATTAAGACAGAGATTTGAGGAGGATAGTTCAGACTCCTCTTCTTATCTTCTAATGTCTGGCTGGAGAAGTGCTCCCATCCTCACTGTATCCCTAGTGCTCATGGAAGTCAAGAGGAGTTTGGGTCATTAATATCAGGACTTCCCTGTCTGAGTGCAGGGTAACTGACATTGAATGTTCCCTTTTATCCTTGTGTCCCATCATCAGATAGATGTGAACTCTCTTTGTTTGTTACCCTTTTGACCCTTTACCTTCTAGGTTACTCTCCTGCTTCCATTCAAACTGCCTTCTCTCCTCTGCCACCTGCCTCTGCAAGAGGAAGGGTGTAGTGATCTGTGTCCCTCAAACACTCTGCCTTGAGCTCCTGCCCATTTCCCTGTCCTCTCTCTCCCTGCATTTTGCAGCATTGTAGTGGTTCAGTGATGTAGCAGGGTGTGGGTTTGTGTTGTGTATTGCTCATCCCGGTAATGTCAGTGGGAGTGTGAAGAGGGACATTAGCAAATTCTCCTGAGTTCTTTTCCTGGGAACCTCCAGCCCCTATTGATAGAGGTACACGGGGCAAAACAGGGCAGGTGTGGATTTTTTGGGCCCCTTCTCCCTTTCTCTGTGGATGTTGTTTTATGACAGAGGAGTGGAGCAGCAGCAGCTCCTACAGATTCCCCTGCTGCTGGTTGTGGCAGAGAGATCTGGGGGCGAGGAGCACGAGCTGAAATCCTACTTCAATAAGAATAGCAGAAGTTCAAGCCCCTGTTCTGGGGCAGGGGGTCTCAGCCAGCCCCCATCTTGCAGTAGATGGTATCTGTTACTGCTGCACAGAACTGCAGTTAGAGCTGCCACATTGCAGTGATTGCTCATGATTGACATCTCTGAGGACGTCATCGTCAACCCTCCTCATTGATGACGCACTGCAGAGGTGTTAGAGCAATCAGCAGTTTCCTCCAATATTCTGCCTACTGCAGACATCCCTGACAGCCCTGGAAACATGCATCCTGGGTGAACAACCTTGGGAAGGAGCCTTGCTGTTGTCTGTTCCCCATTCTGGGACTCGCTGTTATGGGGCATTCTGTTTTTAATCTGGCATAAAGAGCACCAAGGAAATAAAAATTTTTTAAAAAACCCAAAAAACTCAAATGGTCAAAAAAATTACACCCAAAACCTTTTGCAGTACAAGGGAATAAACATAATATTTTCCCACCTCTGTTAGATCTTTATCAACAGAACTCCCTTTTAGCTCAGTGGTTCTTAGATAGGATTAGCTCAGTGTTCTCCCTGGGTATGGCCTGGAAGACCAACTTCAAAGGATGTGACAGTCACTGTAACTCATCTCCCTGGGCTCCTGCCAGGGCTCAGGTCTTCCTTCTCATGTACTGGAGACAGCCACAGGCTTCCCGGTGAGCAAAACTTTGTTCCTTGTCCTGACAGAGAAAAGTAACTTTTCAGTGATATAAAAAGGCTTGGCTAGCAATGTAGTCAGACTGAAGCAGAGTTTTGGGGGTAGATGTTGCCTGAGAGACTTCTCTGTTCCTTTTAGTGCTGGGAAACAGTTTTCAGCTTTTTACTAAACTTACCAGGCAGATTCTGCAAGCATCTCTGGAAAACCTCAACAGAAACAGCCTACAAGTTTAAAAAGTGACAGCCCCACACCCTAAAATGCTTTGGATGCTGAGAGAAATAAGTCTGCAAAAATTAATCATAGTACATTACAAAAAAAGCAGCCCATCCACCTGTGAATTACTTGTGCTCCTTTCAGCCCTATTTATTCTGCTAGGGTCAAGTGGCCACTCCTGCCAGAACACTTTACATACTCTGGTGGCTTCAAGCATCCTTTTTATGTGAACCCTCAGAGGCTTTTAGCACAACCTCTGCAAACTCCTGAAATGCAAACAGTCCTTTAACCTTCTCAAAAAAATGCCTTCTAACATGTGATGATGCATCTCACTAAAATGTTGACCTCAATTCTGTAAGGTTTTAATTCAGGTGCTGTAGCTGTTCCAATGACAGTAGAAGCCACCAAAGGGTTGGTGTGGCTGCATTTACAGTGTAAGCACCATTAGAGATAATGGACAGATCCCACATGTTATGAGGTTTAATAGATCTGGAGCAGTAAGTTCTGCTGAGGTTTAATAAACAGGACTGGAGCGATGCTCTGGTTTATTTGCTAAATGAGGGAACTTGCCCCAGTTTATAGGAGTGTAACTCCTCTAGTGCCAGTGTGATTATAGACTACTGGTACAAATATCCTCTCCCTCCCTTCAGCCCCTGTGTCAGGAGAGGGCCTTCATTCCTAGCAGTGAGTTGATTTTCTGTAATATAAATGTTGTCAGTGTGGAATTTTTGAAGCATTAATTCTGTGAGACCTGGTCCTGTATGATCAGTGCAATGGCTTCTCCTCTATTTAGTCTACATGACTGTTGGCTTTGCTCTTTGCATTTCAGGCAGTTTGGACCTTAAAGCTACTCTGGCTTGGTACTGAACAATTTATTTATCTTAACGAAAGAAGCATCAGTAAAATGCAGTTGAGGTCACAGAGACTGTAGGGAGCATGTTTTAAAGAAAAAACACAGATTGGACTCAGTCTTAGAGAACTTACAGCCTTCTTACAGCCTGCAGTCTGAGACTGAAGTGATATTTCAGGTAACGAGCTGAGAGCCATGTTAGGGGTGTTGTCTTGTATGTTTTTGTTGCAGCGTTTTTATCCCCCAGTCCCTTACAGGAAGGAAATTCTAGAACACTTAATCCATGAAGAGGGCCAACACTTAAGTTTAAGTAGCTAATGTATCAGCAAAAGTGTTGGAACAGAGTGGAGTAGGAGTAGCCAAACTTCCTTTTATTGAAGTAGAAGCTGCATTTCCTCTGCAACAGAAAAGTTAAAGGTGTGAGCTTGCCCCTGACATCCAAGATCAGTCTCATGTCAGAATAGGGAATCTGAGGCTTTGAGAGCAGGGGAAGAAGGTGCTCCTCCAAACCAGCCAAGAGCCTCTGGCAGCAGCGCATCTCAGAGGACCCCATCCATGCTGTGTGACTGTCATGTGCTTGATACAGGAGCTCACTGTTGTCCATGCTTCTCCACTCATTCCACAGCCAGGGCACTTACTGGCAGTAAATCTCTGCACTTCCAAATTTGAGAGGGAAGCAAAACTGGCACTCCAGGGGATTGCTCTACTGGTGATCTGTGCTGTGCAGAAGGGCCAGTGCGAGGCTGAGTAGAAACCTGAGTCTCCTTTGTGGGGCTGCATTCTGGAGGTTTGTGCCTCAGGTTGGATTCTTTTGCTGGCTCAGGCAAAGTGGAGAAGCATGTGTGGTTGTGACTGCAATTGCTGTGCTAACCACAGTGTGTGTTCTCTTGTTTTTGTTTCCTGCTTTTTCACAGCAGAAGGGGCCCCGCCTCACCTACTCGACCTACCATAATTCGACCGGCTGAACCGTCCCTCTTAGATTTATAAATTGAGGCTGTAGACAGCTGGCGACGAGTGCCGTGCTGGTGGCTTCCCCATTCCACCCTCCCTTCCACAGCCACAGTCACTCCTCTCATCCATCCCACATCCCTGCCTCCCACCACCCCTCCCCGGTGTGTCGTAAAACTCTAGCCTAGTGATTGAGCTCTTCGTCTTCGCTCGTGCGTCCTGTATTGCTTTGTGAGCATAGAGTAGCCTTCATTCAGTGGCATGGATTCCTGAAGTACACAGACTCCTTGGAGAGATCAGCCACAGGGACATCCTTAGGTCCAGGTGGTGGCTGTCCGTCCAGTAATTCCCTCTGCCTAGTCTAGCCTGGATAAGTGTCCTGCCTGCACCAGTTAGCTGTAGCACCCAGGACTGAGCTCTAGCTGTTTTCTTTCCTTGTAGTGTAAGACAAAAGCGTGGCTTAGCAAAAATATGCTGTCAAAACACATGACACCTGTTAGGAACAAATTAAATGCCCTGTGTATTAGCTTGACTTCTAAGGTGCAAAAATTTTATGTTGGGAACAGTGCAATCAACTTCATATCAAAGTGAGGCAGGGAGATCAGTGAAGGGGGGGAATCAATGGATCAGCCCAGTCCTGCCAGAGTGAAGTCTGAGATAGCGCACACACCTCAGCGTGCAGGGAGCTCATGGACCTGCTCACACTCGGCTCCTGGAGCCGGGCCATTCCTACTGGGGACACACTGGCTCCTGCCAGCAGTTGTCTTGCATCACCATTTTTGGCTGACTTTCCTGAACCCAGCAGGGCGAGGGGAATAGACACGCTGCTCCCCCCTCGCAAAACGGACAGCCAAATGTTTCAGGGAGTTTGCTGTGTGGTGTTTTGTTGAAAATATTTCTGCTTTGAACTAAGCACATCTTTCAGTGTTTTTGGGGTACTGTGGTGACTTCTTCCGTAGCCTTTTCTTGCATGTGGATGGTACGTGTTTGGGGAAACTTGTAATAACCGTTGTTGATCACAACTCATCTTAAGGTTTGGTTTTTATTTTCATGCTACATGTATTTAAAAAAAAAAAAAAAAAAAAGAAAAAAAAACCTACTTGAGAATTAAAAAAATATATCAACCCTGTACATCTCAGATGTCATGTCTCTACCAGCGCTAAATGAACCTGTGTTGCAGGCTGTCCTCCAGGCCTGATTCCTGTCGCAGTTCTCTCATTTCAGTGCTATTACTCTTAATTTCTCTTGTGGATCCTCTATTGTTCTGATGCCAGTTCCTTTCTGTATTTTAACTATTGTTTTACTACTTCTCCCCCTTCTCCTTCCCTTTCCCTTTTTCTTTGTTTTTCTTGTCTTTAACCTCCAGCCGGCCGGGTAAGGCCAGTCCCGCCCGCCCGGAGAGCCCAAAACCACCATTTGACATGTAGGCCTGCTCTGAGACTCTTTGCCTGCCTCTTAGCTGTTCTGTCCTGGAATGGTCTGACTCCAATCTCACACATGGCTTGTTTTGTTTGTAATTTGTGACACACACAGATCAGATGTGATTGTAGTGAAACTGTTTTTTGGGTTTTTTGTTTGGGGTTTTTTTTTTGTTTGTTTGTTTGTTCTGTTTTATTCTTCCCAGCTGCTTAAAGGAGTTAAACAAGTATATTGTAGTAATGAGAAACATATCTTTACTGTTATAAATATCTATAAATATATATATAAGATGAAAAATCTATATATGTCCAGGTGTTAAAAGCCATTTGTGCTTCCATGTGAATTTTAGGAAATACTTAAGTAGGAAAAGAATATCTATATACATATATATATACACACACATCCAAAAAGTTAACCAAATCCCAATGTTGAGTTTTTGAGCTGATTGTTAAATTCTCTGCTGTGTGCAGTTGGGTTATTGTATTACCCCAGACTTGTGGGTGAACTGTCTCAGTGCTGGTAGTAGCTGTGATGCAGTTTGTGATCTACCTGTCACTCTTGTTTATTGGATGAAATAAACTCTCATTTCTGTATAATGAAGGTCTCCATGACTAGAATAAAACCATCTCTCTTTCTCTTGCTTTTTCTCTGGGTGGTTTTCAAGCTGTGTTTCATTATAACCTGATCTTTTCAAAGCTGTACATGCAATCAGCGGCTGTCACTGATAGGGAAGGTGGAGCAGATCTGCATAGGCATTGAGTGTCCAGGAGCTGCAGTAGAGTGAAACAGCTTGTCAGGTGCAGAAAGGTAAATCCCTGTGCAGAAGGAATTGTGTGGAGGTGCTTCAGAGTTGGGGCATACAGAAGGTGGGAGTTTGCACGCAAATTGCTTCTTAAAAGGGATTTCTGCCTATACTGCTTATGGAATACAGCAAGTGGCTGTTAAGTAAAGGTGAGTTCATAATCCTGAAAGGGGTCAGGGTAAAAAATGAATCTGAAGCTGGGGTCTGGATATGAAATGCTAGCCAAGAGCCACCCCTCAAGTTTGCCAGCAGTCTGTACAGAAAACATTCATGAAAGCTCAGTGAAAATGGCATCACTGTCAGGGCAGGTGCTTCAATAAAGAATTCTCTTTTTCTGGCCAAATTTCAAGGTGGTCTAGGCAGAAGAAATACCTCTAGTCAGTGCCCCTCTGAATAAGTTTATTCAGAAAGCAAATTTGTAACAGGATTAAGTCACCTCTGCAACAGACCACAGACTTGCTTCACTGGTCTTGTCTCCTTCACAGGTCTAGAGTGAACACCTAATAACTAAATTTCTTCCTTTTGCAATAATACTCTGTCTTAAATCACAGCCCTTCCCCTGTTAGTTATGATACAGATTTATGAATAGCCTGAGCAGCTGTAAACACTGAACAGGCTTAGTCTCTCTTCAGGGAATATACACTATTTTACACAGATACAGAATGTACATACCCCATGCCCTGGGGAGCCTAATCACTTGTGCTGAGGAGAGTGACACCACTTGTGCCATTTAAATGAAAGGAGTTCAAAAACCAGCTTCCCCTGGGGGCTCACAGGAAAGCACTGATTGTGCTGTGTGTCCCTATTTTCCCTTGTATTTGAAAATAGCAAGACATGAACCATTAAAAAATCAACCCACACATGATCTGCTGTGCTGCTGTAAAGCTTCACCAACTTGGACATGAAGAAATTAACCATCTCTCCTGTTGAACAGACACAAATCTGTGCTCCTGTGCTTGCTTCTTGTATCTCAGCAGGTTACAGGGTGGCAGCCGATACTGCTTCAGGCAGCAGCCCAAACTCCTGAGTTTGACCACACAGCTCCAATGATCACGCCCCTTTAACCTCTCCTGTGGTTTCCCTCAACACTCCACTGTTGACACCACCCATCCTAAGAGCAGGCAGTTCTTGACTGAAGGCAGATTCAGTTGCAGGATATCCACATGCAGTTCACATGGCATAAACTTCCACACCCAGATTTGTTTTGCTGCTGTTTCAGGGAGTACTCTCTTCCTTCCATGTTCTATTTTATCCTTAGAATCAGGGCTATGGCTTCAAGGCAGGGCCAGGTACAACCACACTTGCTGCTGTATGACCTTAAACATGGGCCATGGGATCTTGGTTTCCACTCATCTCCTGCAATCCTTCCCAAAATGGGAGAAAAGGAAAGTTCAGGGATGGAGAACTAGACCCTCTGAAGTCCAGAAATTCAAAACGAAGCATGTTTATTAAGTGGTATCCTTTTACTTATTTCTCCCATTTCTTAAAATAAATAAAACCTTCAGACACATACAAGTGAAACACATCATCCTTCAAAGTGCAGTTACATTTCCACCCCACTCCCAAGAATCACATAAAGCTTTATCAAGTAACCAAAAGACCCCTCAAGGCTCCCATGGGTCCCTTCCCCTGGCAATGAGAACAGACTGTGCTGCCCAGGGGCCGCTTGCTGGGGGCCTGTTCTGAAATACAGGTGCAAGAGGCAGGGCTGCAGCAGGAAGGGGGAGTTGAGGATACGTAGTATGAAAACAAACCCAACCTGTTGAGAGTCCAAAGAGTCCATTACCAGAACAGTTAGTTACTTTGGGAGCCCTGGAAGGAACTGGGCCGATGACAGGCATGAGTGATGGATCAGAACCGTGTGAAGCTCCTGTGGCAGCAGAGTCTGGGACAAGGGATTAAGTCATTTTGCCAAAAGTCATGGACTCCCTTTGCCCTCAGTCTGGGCCTGGCCTAGGTGATGCAGCAGCACCAGCTGCCTCCCAGGATGAGTTAAGAGTCTGCCTGTACTCCAAGCACACCAAGTAACAGAGAAAAGAGAAAAGATGAGGTCTGATGCTTGAATTCCATCTGATATAATCTCTCTTTACTGATGTCTTTAGGAACCTGTTCTCACCAAGGGCACTGAGCAGAGGTGTGGGCACATACAAGTCCATCAAGTCCTTTCAGGCCCACAGAAATCTGTCAGTAAGATACAGCACCACTTAAACTACCATGATTTTGACCTCATCATTCTCATCCGCACGGTAGAAGAAGGGAATGCATGGGTTTTCCAGCAGGGAGCCCAGCCTCTCCTGAGGGTTCTGGATTTCTCTGAGAAGCTGCATTATTTGCTTTGCCGTGGGGTCCTCTTGGTTTGGCTGAGTAGCTTTATTGTCAGCAGGGGGGAAACCGGATTGATGAACAGCAGCCTCTTGTTCCGCTTCATCTGACAGATTCACCTCTCGTAACCCTGCAAGGAGCACAGACAAGGCAGGCAGGTAACTCCTCCCATCCACACACAAGGCTAAGAGCAGGGGCTGCTCCCCCTGCACAGAGCTCGTCCTGGCTGCAGCTCACCTGCTCCATCGGTGGCGTTCAGCTCAGTGCGCCTCTCTGCTGGAAGCACACCTTCAGTCTGGCTTGCCAACAGCTCTGGGTTCTGAGCAGCTGCTACATACTTGCTGTACCATTCATTTCTTTCCCTGACCAGGCGCATCACTAAGTCCTGCAGTTCCAGTAGTTTCATCTGTACAAAGTAAAGGAAAGCCCATGAAACATGCACACAAAAACACCACTGCGGTTTGCAGTCCTACTCCTGTTGCAGAATTAGCAAATGAACACACAAAGGTTTGCCCTCCCCAGGGCCACCCTGCTTGGAGTAGTAGCACAGAAAAGAGTCCTTGCCTTCATCTCTTCCTTATCCTGAGCCAACCTGCTGATGTACTCCTCCTTCTCCTGGTGCCGCTGTTTGAGGATAGCCCTTTGACTCTGGTACAGTGCAATGTACTCCCCTGGAACACAAGAGAAGCCTCAGGAGTGTCTGGAAGATTGGGGTACAAGCCTTATAGTGAGGAAATCCAGCCCTGGAGTGGAGACCTAGCCCAGTTACACAGCAGGAGATGTGGAGGGCTTTGTAGATTGAGGGCTCCAGCTCCAAAAGCTTTTTGGGGACCTTCTGCTCCCCACATAAATAAGGCACTGAGCAAGCTCTAGCCTGTGCTGGTGCTGCCTAAACATACCAATGGTGTCAGTCTCCCCAGAAAGCTGGATGCAGCGGTGCTCCAGCTCCTCCAGACGCTCCTTCAGATCAGCCTTCTCATGCATCAGCTCTGTGAAACGCAACTGCACACACACACACAGTGGGGTCAGTCACCTGGGCTGTTCATGTACAGACAACACCCATGCTAAAGATAACACCCCTGTGACTCTGGTCTGAGCCTGGGGAACAAATGCTGCTCCTTTACAACCAAGCATGAGCAAGCTTTTTAGGGTGGAGCATCTTTTTATGGAACATCTGCTGCTTACTCCCCTACAATGTGCTTGCGTTGTGTTTATCTGACACTGGATCCCAGTCTGGCTGAGCAGAACAGTAGGGCTGAAACAACATGAGATGCTTTTGCTTACCTGTAGCTTATCCATGGCAGATTTCAAAGCCTCGTGAACCTCCACGGGAACAGTATCCATAATGGAGCCTGGAAGGGATGTGTGCAATTTACAGTTTCTCCTGGGGCAAGATGCACTGACAGACCCAGGGGTCTGTCTCAGAGCAGCCATGGCCAGCTGGCCCAGCACCTCATGGTCACACTGTCCCCAAACTGTGCAGAGACTTTACCTCCATCCAGTGTGACATGATGTTGCTGCTCCTGCCTAAGAGCTGTGATTTGCTGCAGGAGGGTTCTACACTGCTGCTTCTGAGCAGCCAGCTGCTTCCTCAGATCTTCTCGCTCCTGTTCCACTTGGGACATGGCAGAGGTCACGAAAGTGACCTAAGAAGAATTTCAGAATGTGGACATTAGTGCTTCCCCTCTGTTCAGCAGGATCTGTGGTCCATCTCAGGATGGAGTAACAGTTTACCACATTTTATTTATGGGTGCAAAACCAAAGACCTGTGTGACTGCTCTGGAACTGAGCCAGGCAGCTGCTACTGCCTCTTCTCATTCCCAATTAGTGCAGGTTAAAAACTGGGTCCCTTGAGAGCTATTTGACTGCAGTATTATGACTGTACTTGCAGATAAATCTTGTAGATATTTGACACCATTTCCAAGTTGCCTTCCAAACTAAAGTGAACATCATCATCAAAGCCCCATTAAAGGGCTGCTCTGCCAGCTGAGTTGTCACCGTAAGGAAACCACTGCCAGACTTCCAGCCTGTTTTGTAAGGATGCTGCAGAAGTCTTGGCTTTGCTGCTGCACAAGGAACTGCTGCATTTCCCTCATGACTGCACTCAGCTGGCAGGATAACAGCTGATAAACCTCTCTGCAATTTAACCGGTTTCCTTTTCTAGATACTTATTTAGAAATAAAACCAAAGGCTTTTCTACCCATTAAGACTCACCATTTCTTCATGGCTTTCAAACTTCTCTGGGATCACAAGAGAAGGCTTTTGGATTTCTTCAGTCATTGCTTCATCGCCTTCTGTAAAAGAAGGAAGGTGAACAAGGAGGCAATGCTGCAGAGAACCCAGCTCTGCCTCCTCCCTGATGCAACCACTCACCCTCCAGTTGGTGCAAAGTCCTGCCGTCCATTTCTGCTGCCAGCTGACTGATCTGGGCCTGCAGCTCTTTGTTTTCCTTGGCTACAGCTTCTAGACTTTCCTGCAAGAGAAAAGCAGACAATCACAAAAACCTACACAAACCACACTGCAGTCACTCCATCTTCAGACAGCAGCACTTTAGCTCCAGACAGGTACCACTGATCTGTAAGGAACAGGGTGTCATCACAGCATCACAGAACAGCCCAGGGTGGAAGGGACTGGCAAAATCTCTCACTTATCGATTACCTCCCATCTTTCCACTTGGCTTTTTTTACTGTTACCTTTGTCTGCTGCAGCTCTTTCAGGTGCATTTCCACTGTCACCTTCCCCTGGACCTCCTCATGCTGCAGGCGATCCATGAGCTGTGTCTGAAGCAGGAACTGCTTGTGCAGTTCGTCCTTCTCGGCAGCGAGCTGCTGGAAGGCCAGGGTGTACTGCTGCAGGTGGCTGTAGCACTGGTCCCGCTGCTCCTGCAGGCCACGGGCCTCCTGTGTCTTCAGCTCCAGCTGAGAACAAGATCAAACCACCACATCAAACCCTTTCTGCCTGAAAAGCTGATCCGTGTGACGTGATCCAAACTGTCAACATTGCCCCAAAGCCACCAACCAGGCAGACAGCCACCATCTGCCCCCACATGCTGGTCCCCCACATCAGGCAGCGGATGACAGGGGAAGGCTCCCAGCTGGATCTTTGCAATACCCACTTCCATCCTTCCATCAGTGTCTGGGAAGTTGCCAGCAATTTGCACAATCCAGCCCTGCCATCCCACTCCTGGTGCTCACCGTCTCCTTGAGCTCTGCCAGGTTCTCCTGCAGCTGCCCAAGCTTCTTGGCCAGCTCTTTTTTTACATGTTGCTCTGACTGTAGGGCACTTGTAACCTCCATGTTTTCATTTGTCTGCAAGACAAATACCACTGTGTAAGGAAACTGCCCCAGCCACCATGACACAGGCTCTCCATAAACCACATTAGTTCCCAGTACAACAGGGTGCTATCCCTTGTGTTTTTCTGGACTGTAACTGAGGGCCATAAATTGACTGTTTAGGACAGTAAAAAACTTACAGAAAGGTTCAGAAGATGGGAGAAGAGCAAGGAAAGAGTCAGGGGAATCAGTGCTGGGACAGTGCCAAGAAGAGGCCTGGCACATCATGCAGCCTGTCAGCTCCAAAGCAGATGGGTGGTATGAATATCCCAAAGAGAGGCACAGACATTCAAAAACAAGGAGTTCAAAAAGGACTAAAGAAAAAAAAACAAACAACAGCTGGACCATGTGTCTGTCTGCTAGGACCCCAGAGGGGAAAGTGATAAATTGAGAGAAGCAAAGCAAGAGTAAGGATTCAGCTCCAGGATGGGTAAGAATGACAGCAGCAGGAGAGAATACTGTTGCGAACTTCCTCATGGGCAAATACAAGGGAACAGAAAACAGGTATTTTCAAGTAAAAGGGTAGGAGGAATAGCCAGGGACAGAAACAGCCTGAGTTCCAGGAAATGAGAAGGAAAAAGTAGCAGTTCTGTACAAAGATATTCATTCATCTGCTAGAGCACCTGAGGGAGTAAGGAACTGGAGGGAACCTCCTGGTATGGCAGTACATATCAAAGGATGGAGCAGCCACAGTCTCAGAGGATAAGAGATGGATAATGCTGCTGCCAGCTTTTCACATCTGCGCTACAAAGGGATTGCAGCACTGAGGGAAGCAGTGGGAAAAGATGCACAGAAGGGACCTACCAGTTTGACAAAGCCATTCTGCAGCTCAGCCAGCTGCTCCTTCAGATCCCGGTTCTGACTCAGTGCCCTACTGATTGTGGCCTTGTCACTCTGCATGTCCTCCAGGATCTGCTGCCTGTCCACAGCCTCCTCGTTGTAGCGCTGCACAGTCTTTTCCAGCTCCAGCAGCCGCTCCTCCTGCTCCCTGTTGAGGTGGCTCAGCTGCTCATTGTCACGCACCTGGGCCTGGAACTGCCCATGCAGCTCCTCCTTCTCCTGCTGCAGCCGCTGGATCTCCTCCTGCAGACTGAGCTCAGCTGCCGTGGGCCCCGGCAGGGAGGGAGGCTCGACATCCATAGGCTTCACTGCTGAGGAAATGCCATCAGAAGGGGCTCAGTCACAGGGAAAGTGGCTGGGTGAGACACAGCCCTGCTGGATACACAAAGCACACCCCAGCCCATAGGGCTCTGTGACCCAGAAGGGATCACCAGCTGCAGTATCCAATCCTCAGTGCACAGCACTGACAGGAACAAAGAGCAAACCTGAAACCAAAGCATAGCCTCCTGCTGTCTGCTTTTGACTCCCTCACAGCCCTAGCAGAAGCATCCTGCCTTCCCAAACTCCTGGGCCAGAGAGGCTGACAGTAGAGTCAGGCCAATACTACAGAGGTAACCAGGCTGCTGGTCCATTCATTGCAGGAGATCACTTGCTGTTTCCCAGGAGAAAAGGGTTCTTAGGGTCACCTGGTCTTCATCTGCCTTCCCAGCATCAGACCTACTTGCAGCTCCTGTGCAGAAGCATCTGCACAGCAGGACAGAGTTATCCAGCCCCACTCTGCAATGGGATAGCCCCACTTTGGAAGCCCTACCTGATGTGCTCAACAGCTCTGTAACATTTTCTTCCAGCTCCTGAATTCTGGCCATGTGCTTCTCCTTCTCCTCTGCCATCGTGTGGACCTGCAAGGCCACACAAATGAAAATTACAACAATATTCATGGGGCATTTCCTGCTGCCTGTGTTTGTCCAGAGCTGGGATACTGCCCCTGGGGTTACCTGCTCAGAGAGCTGCTGTACCCGCTGCTGCCAAACGCTCCCCTCCTCCCTCAGTTTCTCCACATACTGATCTCTTTCTGCCTGCAGCTGGTGAAGTGACTCTGAGAGCTGTTCAAAACAAAATCAAACATAGTAGTGGCTAAATAAATTTGGTTTAAAGGATAAAATTTGAAGAAACCGGTGTTAGTGCAAAACTCAGACTACATTTTTCTGCCCCCAAAGTTTCCTTACAGACATCAAGATTTGGATCATATTTCATACAATCTCTTACCTGAGCTACCTGGGTTTCCAGGCTTGCCTTCTCCTCCAGAGCCATCTGCAGCTGCTGGTTTGCATCCAGACTCCCTCCCTGGCTTGAGAACTGTTAAAAAAAAAAATCAGAAATTTAAGGCAAAATGTTAATGCTCAATTCCTGCACAGCCTTTCTGCTGAGAGAAACCTGCCACATGATCTATGTTGTAACCTTCTATAGTTCTTTAAAGTGCTCCAACTCATAGTGAAGTTCAGTGTGCAAAAGATAGGGGGATTAAAAACAAAAAGCTGAGATTTTAATCCTGTAAAAATGGCTGAAGTGGGAAGCTCCTCCCTACCAATTTTACATTTACTATTTTTAAAAAATTAAGAAAATAGAATTCTATCAAGCTTTGGCTCAGAATTCTTGTGCATTTCCAGAGTCTGTGTTATACAGCCATATCAAATGATATAAAAGCTGTGACCTTAAAAGCTGTCAGACACGTCAGGAGTTTAAAGCCGGTGTCTGGAGCATGTCAGTGAACTGAGCATCAAGGCTCGTTCAGCTGAGGCACAGCACTTTTCCCAGAAGAGAGACAGTTGGCTTAATTTCAAGGTTAACTTAAGGCACAGTCTAGGAATAAAAAAAGAGCATTTTCTTCTCTCCCAGGCTCAGAGTTACACCAGGCTTGCTCTCTGACCTGCTAACAGCTGGCTCCATGCATTCTTTCCCCAGCTGACTTCAAGCTGCCACTGTCCAATTCACCACCTTCCACTGGTGGGTACAAACACCACCCCTGCTCAGCTGCTCAGTCTCAGTGAGACTGCACAACTAAATAACCAAAATCCTGAACAGATACAATCAGAAAATTCACTGTATTTCCACATTTCACCCTCTCTCATTGGACAACAGTTTTAGCTGACTAATGTTACACTGCTTTTCAATCAATGTGTGCTCTTCAATCAATCAATTTACAGCTCCAACACCTTAGAGAATACAAACTTTCTGTTCTCCTGAGGCCTTGCTGAAAGCTTTTTTCTAGGAGGATGTCTTGATGAGATTTCATGCCTTCCTTTAAAGCCAAGAGTTAAGTCTTGCCCCCTCTCTCAGAAAGAAGTGTGTCAGTGTCATCAGTGTCCTCTGCCCTCACCTGTTGAATCATCAGTTCAGCCATTTCCAATTTCTTCTGCAAATCTTCCACATCCAACTTCATAGCTGAGTTCTGGGACACCAGGGAGTGAACTTTCTCTGACAGCTCTGAATTCTGCTGTTTTATTTCCTCACTACTTTTGCTAAAACAAACAAAAAATTAAAGTGGCTCTGGGTCTGCTGATGTCCAGGTCATAAATCTACAAACCAGTGCTTCCTGGCAGCTAGAATCACAGAAACATCACATCTAGTGACTTTTTTTTTTTAATTGAATATCCAACCTCCCAAGTCACCACCAGTGGTGTTTGCCACTTGTTGTTTTGGGGCTCTTCTTCAGAATTAAGCAGAAGGGACTTACCTTCGTTTGTACAGTTCCAGTTTCAGGTTGTCTCGCTCCTTCACTAACTCTTTATTATGCTGGAGAAAAAGGAAATGATTGATTCATCTATAGACTTCAGCCAAACAAATAAGGTATTAAAAATACTTCATTTCACCTTCAACAGATCAGCTAAAACAAAAAACTCAGGAAAGGTTTGCTTAGAACCTCCTGAATTTTCCAGTAATAAGTCTGCTCAGCCTTTTCAAATGTGATGCTACAAGTATTTCTGCAAACTTCTGGATTAAAGAGAAAACTAAAGTGTGTGATGGACAGTCTGGGACGAGGTGTCTCTCTCTTGTGTGGAGCTGCCAGACTAATGAATGAGGTGCCAGATCTGACGACACCAACTGGACCATATGATTAGTCACAGAAACTTGAATGAAGTTTGCCTTGATCGTGGGGAATACAGGGCTTTAAAAGGTCAATTAACAAGGTTAACATCTGCCTCTTCTCCAAGCAGGCAGTGCAGACTTTGCAGCAGTATAAGCAAACAGCCAAAGGCAGAGCTGCAGGTTAGGCATGAACAGAGGTGTCTCTTACCTTCTCTGACTGTTTTTGCTGCATGGAGATGGAAGACAGAGTGCGCTCCAGCTCTGAGACCCGCTGGCGAGATGAATGTAAACGGGCAGCAAGGCTCTCAGCTTCCCCTGGATAAGTCAGAGCACAGTCAGTTGAGGCTACATCACAATGAGCATTTTGGAACTGGCTGAACAGCACTTTCTACTTTGTCAACAAGCTCTTCAGGCAGCACAGAACTTAGTAAATCAGCAGAGCTGGCTCCACTCCTGGCTCTACAGGTGATTCACTAACAGCCCTGGGAGCACAGCTCTCTGTCTCTCTGTAACTACCTGCCTCACTTTTAGAGGGAGATGATGAAACTTCCTTTGCGGAACAATAGACAGTATGTTGTTTGGGTTTTTGTTGGTTTTTTGTTTTTTTTTTTTTTTTTTTCTATTAGAATAAATTGCTCAAATGTAGTTCAGAATAAAAGGCTCGGCTAAGACCTAGATTAACATGACAGCTGTGTGGGAGGCAGGGTGGAGAAGGGAAACCAGGTTTTAGAAGAATTAGAAAGAAACAGTCTGGGGTAGTCATCAGGCCCAACAAAGCTGATAAGGCTTTAGTGATGCACAGAAGAACTTCAAATGCCATAAGACCAACGTGCTCCTATCTGGGGACAGCTACAATGACAGCAGCAGTGCCAGTGCCAGAGGCTGCTCACACAGGGGTCAGGGAGTGCTGTGAGTTGGCTGCCAGCAACTGTTGTGCTTGTAACTTGACATCCACAGTCCAACCTCTAGCCTGAGCTGCAGAGACAGTCACGTACCTGATTTCTGCCGTGCAGCTTGCTGAGTGTGGCCAAGGGCTGTCTGCAGCTCAGATTTCTCAGAAACGAGAATTCCAATAGTCTGGATATGAACCTTTGGAAAAGGAAAATCAGCTCAGCACAAAACTTCTTTGCTTGCCACTGCAACACCACTGTTGTCACAAAAGAACAATTCAGTAAAGAGCTCTTGCAGTTAAGTACAGTCTGGCTGACACTCGCAGTTTTGCTAAAGGAATGGACTTCTGCCTTCCAGGATAAGGACTGTGAGTGCTCAATAATCCACAAAACAGCACAAGTCAGGTGATATTACAGTAAGGGAGGCTCTGCTTTACCTGTAACTGTTCCCTCAGTGCTGCTTGCTCTTTAGAAAATTTCTGTTCAAACTCCTTCTTTTCCTGTAGAAACAAATACTGCTTGGTCAGCATGGACACGCAGATCCTTAACCCTTGTTTTACATCAAACTAAAAAAGCAGGAATTAATTGCTACTATTTCTACCATCCGAATGATGCCAGTATTTTTAAAGACACGCTTAAATCTTCTGTTATTTGAATTACTTAATCATTTTTCCATCCCAGACCAGCAGTGACAGCACAGTGCAATCACTGCAGCACACACGTGGCAGTGTTGGAATGGAAGCTCCTGGCAAGGACTGAAACTGTAACCTCCTGCCCCCACTGCTCTCCTCCAACTTGAGCATTTAAACATTAACTTTGGACAAAATAAGAATGCTGCCTGTCAGGCCCAACTCACAAAGTCAAAATATTAAACCTTATGCTACAAATAAAACTGAATCTAACCCAAGACAAGATCATGCACACTTGTGCCACAATCCATTGTGTTTTCTACTCCTCAGAGAAACAGATACCTATTTCTGTATCTATCCAAAAATAGGACATACTTTACCTTCTCCAGCTGATTCACTGCTTCTTGGTTCTGCTGTTTCTATGGAAGAAAATTGATGCACCAATATTAAGAGAAAATATTCTCATGCTGCTGAAACACATTTTCACTTTGATGAAGTAGGATATATGCCCAGTTAATGCAATGAGAATTTCCATTTCTGTAGAAGACTAGGAAGTTCATTTTAGCTATTAAAAGTAAGAGATTTGGGGCTCCCTTCACTAATAGACGTGACATGTTTTTCATTGTCCAGTACATTATCACAGCTCTCCTCCAATACCTCTGCTGAAACCCCTCTATGTTCCTATCTGAGCATCCAGCAACTTCAGTTTAAACTTGCAATATCCCACCTCCATTCAATTAATCATAGTCAAACTGATGTGTTAGGAAAACCAGCAAAAATGCTTTCAATAAAAGATAAATACCTAAATCCTATAGCAAAAGTCCTTTCCTTTAAGTGATTCCTTAGACCTCTATCCCAGTTAACAACTGGCCAAGTCATGCAGAGCTGCACGTACGATGGCAGGCTCCCACCAAGGTGGTATGAGACAGAGCTGAAGCCAAATGCAAGGAAAGGGATAATTCTGTCCCAGCCAATTCCAGTCTTATGGGTGAAGTACTGGAGTGCTGTGACTGCACAAAGTGCATCTGTAGGCGTGATGGGGATAAAGGCTGCCCAGGCTGCCACCAAACCCTGTTTGCCCTTTGCTGCTCTTGTCCCCCTGGCAGTTTTCTCACAGATGCCTCTTAAGTAACTACATAATTAGTATTTTTTCCTCTTCCCAAATGCTGAATATTTGCCAAGGTGTTTCTTTATTATCACTACTACCTCAGTGCATTTTGAAACATGACTGCAGATGGAAAGGTGATGAGGTTTTGATTTTAGCAATGCCAGCGCACAACATAATCAGGAAAAGCAAAGGCAAGAGCACAAATGCAGCAAAGGCCCTACAGAGTTCCAGACAAACAGAAAAGCTGGCAAACAATGAGAATCCTGGGTGGGCAATGCACTCTACCTCTGCAGCCCAACTAAAAGAAAAAGAACAGAACAAAAATAACTCAAAACCAAAAATGAAACAAAAAGGAGGTAATGGGGTACACTGGGAAATGCTGAATTTTGGGAAAAGTGTAGTTTTAGAAAGGAACAAAATGGGGAAAAGTATTTCACACAAGAAAGGCTCTTTTTAGCCTGGAATAGATCCACTTAGCTGCATTTCTTGCAATGTTAAGGCTGAAGGCTGAAAAGCAGCAGCAGGACTCCATGCAGGCCACAGGACAAAGCAGTTCATTCATTGTGCCAAGAGAAGCTGAGGATATGATCAGGAAACAGCCCCAGGCTCTCTTGGACCTATTGCTCCCACTCTGCTGATATATTTAGAACAGCATCACCACCTGCCGAAACAGGTTTTCACACTGCTGCCAGCACCAGAATTCTCTATTTCAAGGATTCAGACCAGGACCAGAAATAGCTGTTTTATGAGGATGCTTATCATCCAGAGACAGTGTGAGGAGATCAAGAGAGCACACGTAAATGGAAGCAACAAAACTCTGTTTCTGCTTCCTCGGGTGAGCCACCACACTCACAAGAGGCCTTAGGCTTTGATCCTCTCGCAGGTTTTCCATGCAGCCCATTTTGTTCCATATGAAGTGCTGTGTAAGCAGCCTTCCTTGTGGCACTATGAGGGAACCCGTAACCTTGCAGACACCCAGAGAGCGTGGAGGAGCAGCAAAGACAATGTCAAACTGGTTGGCTGGATTGTTTCTTACCAATTCCTCTATCTTTGTAACGAGCTGTTTGTTAGTTAGATTGCTGGAATCCAGGGCTACTGCCAGCTCCTGGTAACGTGTCTGACGGGCACATGCATAAAGGAGAAAAAGGAAGGAGCAGAAGAGGAGGGAAGGAAAAAAGCAATAATTAAAAAGGACAGAAAAATAAATCATTATCACAGTTTGATATAATCAGATTCTCCAAACAAAACAAAATCTGTGGTTTGAACAAAAGCAGCTGGGATGTCAACCTATTTTATCCGTTTCTGCTAAGGCTTCATTTTGACATAAAAGCAAATCAGAAATAAGAACTGCAGTTGCATGGAAGCCAGATTATCCCAGTCCCCAAACTGCCTCTGACTGTTGTGATCACAACTACCCAATTACAGCCCCAGCTGATGCTACACAGTGATGTATGTGACCTGTGCATTCAGTTAGGTCTCACTAACACTGCTGTAAGCACAGAATCCAAATGAGTGATCAACAGCAGCAAATAAGAAAAACAAAATCATGACAGACTGAGAACAACTTACTTCCATTTCCTTAATATTTGTGGAAGAAACAGGACTTTCTCCATTCACATACGATGTTGACTAGAAGTAAATCAAGTAAGTCAGTTTTAGTCCCCAAGGCAAATCACTATTAGATAAGATCTCATTATAACAGTAACACTCCTCATAGCACCTGTCACTTCAAACGACCACACACAGGCACAGAAAACACTTTTCTGGCTCAGGATAGACACTGGCTGCCCCTGTGACAAGCTGATGTGAATTCTTCAGACTTCATATTCTTTTCCAGTAAACCAAGAGTACATCTTTCCATGAATACATACAATTCATTCATCGCACTCTGCTTTTCTTCCTACTGCTGAAATCTTACATTCCTAAACCAGGATTTTTTTTGCTCCTCAATGTTTAAGTATCACATTGGTTAGTAGGATGGCTGCAGAGGTCTCTGAGATTGAAGAGTGTTTCCTTGAGCTGTCTGCCTAAAGTTCCACATCAAACACTGAGAGAATTAATGGGACAAATGGATGAAAAGGAGTACCTGGGAAACCAGGCCATTGAGTTGTTCAGACAACTGACGCAGACCCTCTGTTGACGAGAAAGACCTGGGAACAAAGACCTGGCAATGAAAACCTCTCCCTGAGAGCTGCCCAAATGAGCAGAGCACTGGGGCAGGGAAAAAACCTTAATTTGTTGTGATCCTGTTGCAAAGCCAACACAGACACTCACCTGTTCTCATCCAAAGCATTTTTATGATCCTCAGTTTCATTCATCTGTGGATTAAAACATAAAAAACTTACAAGCCTGTAAAAGATGGGAGTCTCGTTTATGAATGCATCAGTAAGACTTGATTACACCTGGCCTCAAGTTCCACAGCTCCTGTAATTACTGCTTCCCAAAGGAAGATGAACTTAAAACCACCAACTCAGCCCTGGCTTACACATAATTTCTGAGTGGTGTGAGTCTGGGTTTCCTGGAATAGAGAAGCATATCAGGCTTTATGTCTGTTGTTCCTTTTTATCAGAATAATCAACACTTTGCTGGAAAAAAACTACAACTGAATCTTTAATTAGTAAAAGGAAATACAGACTGACTGGACTGGAAACCTGTCTTATTAAGGGTACTTTCTGCTAATGAAATAGGAGAGAAGGGGAAGGAAAACAGCTTTGGAAGCCACAGGGACACATGTGTGCTAGTACTCCCTCTGCTCTCACAGACAGATGATGACTGCATGGAGAGTGGGGAATGAAGTATTTTTAACAGGAGAAAACCTGAACTAGTCATGTCATATTTATGAAGGTCATCTTTCTCCACACTAATGTGGCATCACTAGCCAATATTCAATGGTTCAATGGCAGTATTGATGGTAAGTCACAAACCTGTGTCAGCTGCATGCTCTCAGGAGCAGGCAGAACAGAAGCACAACTAGGGAGGCTGTTGCTGTTAGATAGCACAGGGACATCGGGAGCAAGCTGTTCAGCACTACGAGTGGCAACATCACTGTCAAAGTATGCCTGTCACAAAACACAGGACAGGATTACAGCCTTCATGCAAAATGAACAAAGACACACACACACACACACCAATGCATCACCTTGTGTCCTGCCTGTGAAAACCAGACAGATGTGAACAGTCATTAAGAAACACATGGAAGGGAACCTGTGTTCTCCCCAGAGCAAAGAGGTGGCTGCATCAGCCACAGACAAACACTGTCCCACAGTGTGTCCTTTCATAAAGAACCAGTGTCCCACAATCCAACTCCCTTTTTTAACACAGGGCAATAACGTCACCCGAACTCTTAAGTTCACACACAAGATTCACTGCAAAAGATTCGCCAAAAATCAAGCAAGGGCAAAGCCAAATGGCACTGCACTTTGAAAAGCACCACCTTCAAGGTGTTCCTGGGGAAAACACAGATCATTGTATGTAAATGAAGATGGAAAAGAACAGGGGAGTGACTACTTGAAAACTGGGTTAGTCAGACTCAAGTGCTCTGTCTAAAACTCGGTGAAATGTGTGGCATGCCATGACACACCAGTTTAGAAACAGGACATTTATGAACAGGCCACAGGGAGGGTGGCTGGGAGCAGGTGCCCGTGGCCCTGCTGCAGCCATGGATCCCATGACTAGAAGAATCTAAATAGAAGAGAGAAGCGCCAAAAAATTATTTCTGGACAGCAGGTTCCCATCCAGCCTCTGTGGGAGGATGGATGGCATCTACAGCCCCCTCTACACAGCCACACTGCACTGGACCATTTCATCTCCTTGCACAGCACTAGAGCCGTGAAGGTCCAGCAGTGCTCTTGTGTTTTATAGCAATTTGATTGATTTCATCATCCAGCTAAGGTAAGTCATCACTTCAAAACAAAACAAAACAAAATAAATGAGATAATCTCTCAGCATTCAGCCCCACCAATATACTGCAGCTCTCTGCTATTCCACTGGAAGAGTTCCCTCTCACTTCAGTGACTTCCTTCTTGGCACTTCAAAGGAACCAAGAAATCTCCCTTGGCATTCCCTGTTTACCTGCTCAGCACTTCCCTCACTAATCCAGCAGCAAGGTTAAAACAGCAACACTGGAGAGAGATTTAATGAAAGCAGTAAGTTGGAAGACTACAAAGGGAAAACAAAAATTTTCTAAATTTCTTTTTGCAGGACCGGTGCTGATGCTCTGAAGGAACAATATGTGTTAGGTGCTTATCAAGAAGGTCAGGAACTCCCTCACTTCCTCCAGCTAAAGGTTACTTCACCTTTATCAATCACACACTCATCAAAATAAACATCAGAGGGACAGGAGGAATTAATTCCCCAGTGCATCTCAAAATGATCATTTCTTCTGACCGGACATTCTTTCTGCCTAATAACTTCCAAGATGCAGAAACCAGTAATGTTCCTTAAGCACAAGAACTCCTTTCTTCACAAGGAACAGTTCTGTAATGAACTGTCAAAAACCCCCAAACTATCTGAACAATCAAATTTGTTGGAAACAAAAAGCATTAGAAGCAGAACACTTATACAGAAATTATGCATTGTGACATTCCAATAATGCAGAATAAAAAGTCAGTTATTCTGCTCAGCTTAGCATGGTAGTAGGATGCATTTGCTTTCACACAAAGGCTTCTACTTTGCTGGTTTTCCTCTGTTTCAGAGCCAAGAAAGCTGAAGCAAGAGAGAAGGGAGGGCCGTGCCTCACGTGAGACATCAGTGGCAGCAGCAGCTCAGCTGCCCAATCATCAGCTTTTCTGCCCTATTAATTAGCATCAAGTCTCTAAACAGCATTTTCCTGACTCAGGAATTTTACAAGACACCAACTGGAATGAGAAATTGTTCTTTCATTACATATTGCAGTTAAAGATTAGTTTTCAAATAATTCCTAAAACCCCAGGCACGACAATCCAAAAATTCTGTAATAGCCAATCAGATCAAACTGTATCTCTGAGGAAAAGAGAAAAAAACCCAGAGAAACGAGAATTAATTGAACTATAAATTCTGCCTTTGCAGAACAGGACTACAGGACTAGACACAGGTAGGCCTTCACTGCAAAGCTAAATATCACCTCAGCAACAACACTGGACCACCTATCTTCATCTCACTCTCCAATGAGAAAAAAAAATCTCCTCCAATAACCTACTCTGAGCTTACAGGTATTAACAGTCCCCAGGACAACAGTGACACTTCAGTCACAACACAAGTTTTCTGAGGCACATACAGCACCCCAAAAGCTGGCAGTGTGTCTTCACATCACTCAAGTTCTGCTGGTACAGACCTAACAACACAGTCCAGCTGTGTCAGACATACCAGTCAGACATACCATTACACAAAAGAAAAAAAAAAAAAAAAAAAGGAAAAAAGAATACAAAAGCAATTTAGAGGGAATTCCATTCCACCTTGCAGGTTTCACTTCATCTGTCAGGTAGTCCATGTGATTACTATAGTTATATTTATTGCTGGAGACTCATGAATATGCAGTAAATATAACAATGAGCTACTTTATGACAACTACATTGAAAGAATGGTAGGGAAATAAGCTACCAAAACAATCCAAGTGAAAATGAAAATCAGAGCTTTGGTACAACAAAACTGGAAGAATGTTCTGGGCTACAAAAGTTGACTTCTCTGAGTTCCTATCACAGTTTGGGCCTTATTTTAAATAAACTGACTGTCTGAAAATAAATACTTTTAAAAGGCTGTTTGCTCATGCATGCTCTGAACACCTTTCTCTTGCTTCTTGGCATATCTCCTGCCCTTTCCCTTTCAGGATCTTGGGAATGTGAAGACGCCAAAGCCTGTACATGCCTGCCTTTGAAGTGTCTGACTTCCTGCCTAAGCATATTTACAGCCCTGGTACTTGCCAGACTGTACATCACCTGTGCCAGCTTCATCGCCTGTCATGAAAGGGGTGGCTGGAATAACCAGCCAATGCAGCTGTTTGCTGGAGATGAGCAGAAACATGCTCTTCAGAAACCAAGCTCCAGAAAACAAAGCAATGACATTCAGAGCAGGAGAAATATAGAATGAGGAAACATTACCTCTTCCTAGTGCAGTTTTCCTCAGCTGTTAACTGAGTTTATTGCCTCACCCCAAATTCCTGTTTTCCTCCAAGCTCAGCTGTCTCAAGAAAGACTTTCTGACAAGGCTCACATTTTGAGGTGTTAACTTTGACACAAACCAGAAGGAAACAAACACTTAACGAGCAATGGTAACAAAGAGCTCCATGTTAAAAAAAACAGCAACAAAACTGAAGCAACTGACAATGGATGGTGTGAGGACAAGGCTCCATCCCATAGATGGAACTCAGTGTGAACAGAACCCGAAACATGCAGGAGGGAGAGAGAGTGACTTTGAGGGACACGAGCACTGCCTCACCTTCCTCTTGTCCAATGAGGGTATGGCTACCCCATTGGAGCGGTTAAGGTCTGACACCAGCACCTTCAGAATGTTCTGAATCTACAGGAGGCGAAAGAAAAGGGGAAAGAGAAACGGCTCAGAGAAGGGCAGAGAGAAAACATCAATCCAAGGCAGTCAAGGAACCAGCCTCGTCCAGCTGGTGAGGACCACATGCCTCAGCCAGCAGCTCTGGACACACCCAGGGCACCGTCAGACAGATTTTGACACCAGCTGTACCTTCCAGAACAGGCAGCTGCCAACTGCTGTAGCACACTTCATACAGCACCTACGCACTTTATACAGCACCTGCACCACTCAGCTCTTACCACAGCACAACCTCTTCCAGCTCCCGTCAGATTGTCCAGAAAACCAAAGAACAGGGAGGTGGCAAATGATGTGAAAGAAAGAAGGAGACACTCACATTCTCTGGAGGCTGCTGGTCATCAGTGGTGGGAGTTGCAGGTCTGCTGCCTTCTTTAGTTTTGCGTTTTTTCTTAGTTCCTGCAGTTGCTCCAGGGCTGTTCTTCTGCTGGTATTCCTTCAGCTGTGAACAGAAGAAGAATAATCTGAAGTCCAAACAGAATATGCCTTCTATAACCCCTCAAAACCCAATTTCACTGGTAAAAATACAGATCAAGTGTAAGGCCAAGCGAAATGCTCTTCCATTAATTCATCTGTCTGGGGGGAAAACAGGAATCCAAATAAGCCCACAGAAGGCTAAAGTTAGACCAAAGCAATGGGTTTGTGACAAGAGTTGTAAACATTCAACTTTTGTTTACAGCCAGTGCTGTTCCTGGGAAATTATTTGATACTTCATAGTGCAAAAGGAGATTGTAAGCACTGGTTTGGAGCATTTTTAGGGTTATAAGTAAGAGCAATAACACAAAACTAATAAAGGGCAATTAATCCTGCATGCAAAGTGAAAATGCACTGCCTGATAGTAAAATCTTCCACTCCGTGAAAGCTTTTATGAAGGACATTTGCAATCCCTACAGCAGACACTGCAACAACTACAAACTAAGGGGAGAAAAAAAAAATAAATCTACAAATGATTTTTAATCACAACCACTTGGCCCAGGAAGTGGCGGTCTGATAAGATGTAAGGCGAATCCCGCCAGGTCTGCCGGCATTTCTGTGCAATTCCCGCACGCCCGAGCCCCAGAGCGGCCGGTCCCGGCAGTTGTTTGTGCACATAACGGCACCCCCGGCCCGCACAGCCCGGGCAGGGCACCGGGGGATGGAGGAGGACGAAGGAGGATCCCTTTATTGGTAGGATTTCAAAATGGAAGCCTCAACTGCTCCAGGACACTTTCCCGTTCCCGTGACTTTGACACAGAAGCGCATCCCGCCGGGACGCCAAGCAGCAGGGCCGCCCCGAGGGGAAAAATACGGGGAAAAAACAAGGGGAAAAAAACAAGGGAAAAAAAAAAAAAAAAAAAAAGAGGGAAGCGGGGAGGAAGTGGGGGGAGACACGACACCCGCACACCAGCCCAGGCAACCCTCACAGCACCGCAGCCAGCCAGGCCCGGCCTGGCCCCGGCCGCCCGCCGAGAAGGCCGTGCCGCAGCCCCGGACACCCGCGGGCTCCCGGGGCCCCAGCGCGGCCGGGCCCGGAGCGAGGGGGCGGCGGCGGCGGCCCGGCCCAGCCCGCGCCCCTCAGGGGAGGCCGCGTTGGGCCCGGCCCGAGTCCGGCCCGCGCGGGGCTCGCGGTACGCGGCCGCCCCCCACTCCGTCGTGTCGTGTCCCGGCCTGCCCGGACCCCCGGCCCCTCACCTTCTTCTTGGCCGCGGCCAACCGGCTCTGCCTGCTGCCGTCCGCCATGTCCGCCCCGCGCCCGGGCCACGTCAGCCCGCCGGGAGCGGCGGCGGCTCCGCCCCGGCCGGCCCCGCTCCGCCCCGGGACACCCGTGTGACACGGCGGGACAGCCCGGCCCCCCGGGACACCCGTGTGACACGGCGGGACAGCCCGGCCTCCCGGGACACCCGTGTGACACGGCGGGACAGCCTGGCCTCCCGGGACAGCCCGGCCCCCCGGGACAGCCCGTGTGACACGGCGGGACAGCCCGGCTCCCCGGGACACCCGTGTGACACGGCGGGACAGCCCGGCCCCCCGGGACACCCGTGTGACACGGCGGGACAGCCCGGCCCCCCGGGACACCCCGGCCTCCCGGGACAGCCCGGCCCCCCGGGACACCCGTGTGACACGGCGGGACAGCCCGGCCCCCCGGGACACCCCGGCCTCCCGGGACAGCCCGGCCCCCCGGGACAGCCCGTGTGACACGCTGTGTTGTCCCGCTGTTGCCGTGACCCCAGAGCCCAGAGCGAATGCCGGGAGGGGCCAGCGCGGCTTCCCTCGCCTTTGCGGGGCGCGTTCTGCCCTGCAGGGTCCGAGCGCTGATCCCGCGGGTGGCGTGGTCGCTGTGTTTGATCCCAAATCCTTTGGCCTTCCGAGCGCGGCAGCACCTGAGGCTCGGGCAGCCCCGGCTCTGGGGCACGGCTCCCACAGGGACACGGCTCCCTGCGCCAGCCGGGCCCGGGCGCGGCGGGACGGGCCTCCAGCGCTGCCCGAGCCTCGGTGCGGACTCGGGGGGCCGGAGGGAGCTGCAGGGGCCCGGCGGGACACGGGGACAAGCGAGGCTGTGGGCAGTGCTCACCTTGTGAAAACAACATTGCGGAGGTGCTTAAGGATAAAGACTGGCGGTGGCACCCGGCGCCGTGGTCTGGTTGGCGTGATGGTGTTCAATCACAGGTTGGACTCAGTGATTTTTCAAACCAGACATCTTTTCGAACCAGATTGATTCAGTGATTCTGTGTGAGTGACCCCGAGACCCCCATAGCCCACGTCCCAGCTGAACCGCGGCACTGAGGTGTCTCTGTAGCACCACCTGTAACCACCCCGGCAGCAGCCATTGGGGGACAATTGTGCCCTGCCACACCCAATGTCACCGCCCCACGGCACTCGGGCCCGGCAGGGAACTATAACTCGCAGCATGTCCTTCGGCAGCAGGACTACAACTCCCGGCGTGCCCGCGGAGGCACGACTACAACTTCCGGCGTGCCTGCGGAGGCAGGACTACAACTCCCGGCGTGCCCCCGGAGGCAGGACTACAACTCCCGGCGTGCTCTGTGGCGGAGGAACTACACCTCCCCGGTGTGGCGGGAGCCCCGAGCCCTCAGCCCTGGCCCAGCGGGTCCCGCCGAGCGCGGGTCGCAGCCCGCCCCGCCACCCGCCGCCGCGGGCCCTGCCCAGGAGGTAGGAGCCTCTTCCCCTCTGCCCTTCCCCTCCCGGGCCGTGTCCCCGCCGAGGCGGCGGTCCCGGCCCCTGACGCGGCGCCCTCTGCTTTACCAGGGTCTCGGCCGGCGGCCGGCGGAGCGGCACGGCCGGATTCCGGACACCGGTGAGTCCTGCCCGGGGCTGCCCCGGAGCCCATCACGGAGCCGTTCTCAGGGGCTCAGCCCTGCCCGGTGGACAGTGTTTTCCTTTGAGGGTGAAGGTGCTGGTTCCCGGGGTTAGTGCCGGCACCGCACTTTGCACTGTGTCGTGCTGGGAGTTTCTCCTGAAAAGCGCATTGTGATTTTTAATTATTTATTTTCACTTTACACTGTAGCTCTCGAAAGTGCTGTAGGATGTGATATGAGGCAGGCTAACGTTATGTACACTGATCTGTATTTTAGTTCAATCCCCTCTCCCTGCCCTGGGGATTTTTTTTTCCATTTTTATTTTCTCTTGTTTTATCCAGTGACACACACACTATTTTCCCATTAGTGCTCCAGCATCGTAGCATCTTATCCAGAGCTGAGTTCCTGCTTCGTCTCTTCTGTGTTCTCCAGATCCCATCTCCAAAGTCCTTCCAGCCCAATGGAGCCAGTGAAGAAGCCCTGCAGTGTGAAATCGAAGAGCTGAAACAGAAAGACCTTGCTCTAGACCAGGAAATTGCACAATTATTGTCCGAGTATGTCCTTGGCAAGCTCAGTGTTCACTGTGATGCCTTAATTATTTTTGTTTTTAAAACAAGATGTGTTCCAGGAATTGGAGCTGAGAGCTGACCTTCTCTGGTGCCATTGTTGGCATGATGCAATGTTGGTTACAGTGATGTTGAAAGTGATGGGACTTGTTAGAGACAAATGGGAATTCTTTCCACTTTATGTGCTAAAGCAAAACAAGTTTTACTAGGAGCTTGCATAAGAGGATTTTTGCTTTAGCCTGGGTGTTCCTGAGGTAATTATGTGTTTACTGGGAACAGATAATTCTAGCCATTTGTTATTTGCTGTGAAAGACTGATATTTTCTAAGGTGAGTGTAGCGCATAGGGTGGAAATGGTAGAACAACAAAAGCTGTTCCAGAACCCTCTTTCATTTATCCTCAAGGATAAGCAGATTTTCTAGCAACAGGACAAGAGGAAATGGCCTCAGACTGTGCCAGGGGAACTTTAGGCTGGACATCAGGAAGAATTTCTTTGCTGAAAGGATGATTAAACATTGGAATGGGCTGGCCAGGGAGGTGATGGAGTCATGGTCCCTGGAGGTGTTCAAGAGATGACTGGACATGGCACTCAGTGCTCTGGTTTAGTTAATATGGTGCTGCTTCTACAATTCCTATTTTTTTTCCTATATGAAAATTAGAGATATCAATGGAATATCAATGGAATATCAATGGAATATCAATGGAATATCAATGGAATTCACCACAGGCTACTCTTGTTTCTCCTTCATTCTGAGAACTTGGGTGAATTTGCTTTCTTGAGCTTATTTAGAGCTTTCATGTTTACAGCTTGCAGCAGCTGCACTTTGCTGCATTCAGTTTCTGCTTTTGAGGTGCCAGGCTTGGGTATCTCCCACAGCAGCAGGAACCCCCAGTCCCTCTGTGTCATTTGTGACCTCTCTGGTGTTATTTTACAGGGGCTACAGCCTGGAGGAACTGGACAAGCACATTTCTCTGCTCCATGAGTACAATGAAATTAAAGATGCTGGGCAGATGCTCCTGGGCAAGCTAGGTAAGGAAGGGGAAGCTGTTGAAGACCCTTTTAGTCAGTGTTTTCATACAGACACAGAAAGAAGCTGCTGCCATGGAGGCAAAGCTTGTGCTTCACATTCTTCACTTTAAGAAAATTGTTTGGGCAAGCAGGAGGCACAGCTGCAAAACCTTGGGTTTCTTGTCTGTGGGATGCCCTATGGGATAATTAGGGGAGGAAAACACCACGTTTTTGACTCATCTGACCTTTGTTTAATGAAAGCAATGCTGCTTTATTTCCTAGCTGTCATCCGAGGGGTCACTACAAAACAGCTCTATCCTGAGTATGACCTGGAGCTCAGTGACTAGTCCTGAGCCTGGAGACTGCCATGTCCTGCAAAAGTGACTGTCACTGGGCCATTGCACACTGCTGTCATCCTGGTTTAGAAGAGACAGAAGGTGGAAAAGGGATGTAGGATTTGAGATAATTTCATGTACTACCTGATCAACAGGAATTTTTTTTCTTAATTTTTTTTTTTTTTGGAAGGTTGTAGTTCAGGTTGATGTTGAGCCTCTTCCATGGAGCCTTTGATTCCCTGGAGTATCCAGGGGCTGTTTGGTTACTGAATGGATAGAGGAAGTGAGGACATACAAATGTGCAATGTGATAGCTGCTTTGAAAGGAAAACCCTCAGAAGAAAGGAGGGCAGAAGGCAGAAATTGTGGTGGTTTGAGGTTTTATTTTGTTTTATCAACAAATCCAGAGAAGTCTGGGTGTTCTGCATTTTTGTACTTACCTGCTCTGGTATCTGGAGGTTTCGTATCATTTCTGTAGTAAATGGCAAAATGTAAAGTTGTGTTGAACTGTCTACTCTGAATAAAGCAACCTTCACGTCTGTCAGTAATTCACTTCAAGAGTCTACAAAACACTGCATGAACCTGGGAACAGATTCTAAAACTGTATTGAGACAACTATAACATGAGTTATTCATGTTTTCTCTGGGAATGTGCAGGTGCAGAATCACTTTTCTCTGCTCTAAGTGCAGAGTCATGGTGGGAGTGAGCACTGTCCTGGACAGTTGATGATGTTGGGAGCACAATTGTTTCAATGTCAGTGTTAGGGCTGAGGGTGACTGCACAGACTAAATTTGGCTGCTTTGGGCACTTGGAAGTGATGAAGTGCTCTGCTGACTGCAGACGTACTGTACCTTTTTCACTCAAGCTTGATGTCCTTCTGCCCATTTTTACTTTCCAAGACCTAGACAGTAAGTTTCCCCTGTGGTCTCCAGTTAGGCCCATGCTGCAGACTGCTTGTTACTTAAAAATCTGAATCAAATTAATTTGTCTTCATTGTGACTGGAAGCCAGAAACCAGGCACAAGGCTGCTGCTGAGAACAGATAATTGGTTTTGCACTCCTGGCTCTGGATGAGGCACAGAAACATCACTAATAAGTGTCTTGTTTTGCCTCAAGAGCTGCGGGGAGTGGTCTCAAGGAAGGACAGAAAGAGTCTATGTTCCATGATTCATCCAGTGTTGTGCAGCATATTTCCTGTGGCCAGACCAGAGTGGACTCTCAAGGGGATGTTCACACCCCTCCCTACCACATTCCCTTCTGCCAAGTGTGGAACACTCGTATTTTGGAATAGTTTTAAGGGGAGGAAAAAAGTCACAAGGGGGCAAGAACTGGGAAATGCAAACTTTGTTACTAAAGTTGCTGTTTTGGCTGGTATTTCCTGTGTAGAAGGACTGGTTCAGCCTGGAGTGTTCCAACCAAAATGTTCCTGTCAGCAACACACGCAACTGGAAACTGTTTTTGCAATAGGAAGTATATACAGCAATTCTTCAGTTTGTGTGAGATGTGAGCTGAGGGGATGAAATATAGTCCATTACCAAAGTTACTGAAAGTTGTTCAAGGAGTGAGAAGTCCATGTTTTCTTCCCCACTATGTAGGAGTGCTGGGGTTAAAACTTGCAGCTGTAGCTGTGCAAGTGTCCTGCTTGAGGCTGCAGGGATGGGTTTACACTTCAGGTAGCAATGGGCAGGTGTCCAGGGAAGGTCCCCTGATCCCAATCTCTTGTTCAGTGGAGGATGGGAACACCCACAGAACAACCCAAGGACAGGGCCTGGTGTCCTTGGGGAATCCCTGCTGCTGACACAGTGGCTCTGCCAGGCGGTGGCAGCTGAGTTCCACAGCTGTTCTGGCTGCTCTGTGCAGCTCAGAAGAGCCCAGAACTGAGAGATTCCAGGGGCTAAGTTAAGGACTCCTGGGATGCTTCAGGACAGGAATGCACGCTCCCACTGAGGTACTTCATCATGGCCCCTGTGACTGCCCCTCCCAGAATTACTCTTGTACCTTTATGGCTGTCACCTGGAGGATGAAATATGCTGGCCTTTGTCCAAGTCCAGGAGAGGAACAGAACAAATTTTCTGCTTTCCATATATAAATCTTCAAACTCACTAAGTATATAACTGGAAAACTATACAGTGCAATAATGGCAAGTGTAATTCCAGATTTTTTACCTAAATTTAGAAAGTGTGTTTCTGCAAAGTCAGACCCAGCTATAATCAGCTAACAGAGACCAAATGGTATCACAGGGTTTACAGTTTCACCCAAGGCCAGGACCTGCTGTCTGCAAGGAGCTGCTGCAGAGGAGGATACCAGAGACCACTGAACACCCATGACTCCTCAGGGAAAAAAGGGTAAAATAAAGTAGCACTTGCTGGGTTTTTTATGGATCAATATACATGGATGAGTACTGAGCCAAGAATCAACCTTGTCCCTGTTAGGTCACTTTCCTTTTTATTTTTTGTGGATCCCGTGCATTAGTCCCCATTATAAGGCCCTTTTCATCACATGCCTACTCTGGATAAAACCATTTCCTTGCATTGCTTTGGGTAAGCTGTGTTTTCTCCTGCACATCCCTCATTTAGCCCAGTTTTGAGCTCTTATGTGTCTGAGAGCAAGGCTAATGGAAAGAAAATACTCCAGGAGAACACAGGGAAAATAAAATCCATACAGCAGATAAGTTATGCTGCCAGTTGCAAGGAACAAATCTGTGCAGTCAAGGGAATACGGCTTTCTAAGACACCACTTCCTGCTGCTAAACAATTCGGGAATGGGTTTTTATATCCCTTGGCAACCTAATGTTCTCAAAATCAACAGGAATTTTGGCACAGCTGCCTCCTGTAAATGAACTTTGTGATGCTTTAAAAAAAAATTATGCAGCCTGTCACTATTAAAAAAAAAGTCATTTCAAGGAAAGGGTGGAAGTGAACTGCAATTAACCTCTTTCCTTCTGCTGTCCATCACGTTGCTGGCACGTCGTTGCTGTATTGTGCTGCAGGGATTGCTCATGACTGACCAGGCTCAGCTGTGTCCCCATCCAGCTGATGAAGGAGACTGTTCTCCCAGTGTTTTCTCCAGCTCTGTTTCCACTTTGAGCTGACAGTTTTGAATTGCCTCCTGGATGCTCTGCAGGTTCCACTGGGTTCTGGGGATAGCGTCGTCCACCGTGAAAACCCCGTCGCGGATTCTCCGCACTTGTGTGCACACAGCAGATGATTTCAGCTCCAGACCAATCTCGTGAACCATCTTCCGGAGGTACTGCTGCGTCTCGTGCAGGCAATGGATTTCTAGGAGGGCAGAGACATTCCTTCAGAAGCAAAGCTTTGACACAAGCTCTGACATTGTAAATCCAGACATCACTCGCAGTTATGCTGCGAGAACTGGATTGGCAGAAGAGCATGGTGTGATTTTCTGGAATAGTGCAGGTGTTCCACACCCTTCCCAAGTGAATACTTTAGAAAACAAAGCTATAGATAGAGAAGAGTAATGTAGAAATTTAGGTATTTCAAAGGAGATTAAAAGGCACCTTTTTTAGTAACACAAATAATTAGTGAGGGGAGGGAGACTGGCTACAGGAAAACAAACCACACTTAAAAAAAAAAAAAAAAAAAAAAAAAACAACCCAGCACTGAAATGCTTTACACTGAAACACTGAGCTGAGAAGAATTTCCCCCTAGGTATTCATGATGCAAATTTTCCAGCCTTGGGCTTAGATCTGAAGTGGCAAAGAAAAAGCTATGAGCTGGCTGGATTTACCAGAGAAGCTGTAAGTTGAAAAGAAATTCCCTCCAACTCATTTTGCATTAAATCATGAGTAAAAAAATTAAGTTTACCAGCTTATTTGCCATAATATATACATAGAGTTCCCCAGTATATTCTGTGCCAGTCCTACCTAGGTGGAATTCTGGAAGTGCAAACTGCAGGCATCGGACTGCTGTGATTATTGGGGGGCTTTTTCCCATGGGGCGAATCAACCCTTTGACAGCCAGCTCGTATGCCTCTTGTGTTTTCATATCTATGTTAGAATACCTAAGGAAAAAAAAAAAAAAAAGAGAACAGCAGAGACATTTAGAACTTCTTTCCAAAGAGATTCAAAATAAAACAGAGATGCAATTTTTATTCTTAAAACTGTCCAGTGAGGTTTTGCATATATTTTAGTGGTGTATGTACTGTCAGTAGCGTAGCACAGTTTGGGAGAGAGGTATTTGGTCATGTCTACAAGTTATTTTTGTCAGCCCTAATATAGCAGATTGGTCCTAAACCAGCAGATTGGAGATTTTGGGATACAAGGAGGACATTTAACTGCACCCTCTCACCAGAGCACAGAGCACTCAGAGTAACTCCTCTCTGCCCCTTGCTACCACTCCCACCTCTACAGACTTTGATTATGAGAAGCAAAATCCTCTTATTTGTTTTGAAGACCAGCAAATGGCAGTGGGATCAGCTCATTTCCCCGGTGGATACTCACATCAGTAGGGCCTTTTGGTTTGTCCCTTGAATGACAGCGAGAATACGCTCCAGCTTCTCCCTGGTGATATGATCTGGAAATATTAAGGCAGAAACAAAGTCTCAATTACCCATCCAGAAACTGGAAAGTCTGAAAAGTGCCACTGAGGTATTGTCTCGTCCCCCTCAAAAGGCACTGATGAGAGCTGAGGGGTGGCTTCACAAAGTCACTTCCCCTGGCTCTGCATGGAGCAGCACAGAGCTGGCAAAGGGAAGAGTTATTTGGCTTAACTGATTCCAAAATGTTGATGCTTCAGTTTTCTTATCGTATGTTTTCATTCAATGAAATTTCCTAACTGCTATCTCCAAGTGTGATTTACAGGGAGATCTGGGTTCTGACCAACCCAGTAGCAACCACAGTGACCAGCATTCACACTGGCTTTGTATATATCGTGGTTAGATTTAGAACAGGGGAACTACAACATCAGCAAGGACTAGAAGACATGAAAGATGTGGCTTTTGTCATTGTGCAATTCACCTGATTAAATGCTTTGCAGTTAATCTGTTGTTTGGTGTTCTGTTTAAAAAACAAGCAACACATTGAATCAGTTTCTTACCAAATGTTGTCTTCTCTACTAAATTCCCTGTGTCTGAGAAGTCATCAGTGGCTTTACCAAAAAGCCCACCAACAGTATAAACCTGGAAGAAGGACAAAGAGTGCAATTTATCAAAAAAAAAAAAAAAAAAAAAAAAAAAAAAAGCTCCAAACAATAGAGCAGCAGTATTGCACCATGCAGCTTCTAGAAGGGCAGGCTATGAGAGTTTTGCACAATAAGACAGCAGCATCCTCTGCTCAAAAGGCCACAAATGGATGCTCATGTGAAGGACGAAACTCTGCACCCTAAAAAGCTCTCAGAAGCATTGGTAGGTTTGAGGCTTGGTCTGGGGCAGGATCAAGTGTGTGATGGCACTCTGGGTCCCTGTGGCTTGTTCAGAGCCAGCACCTACCCTGCTCAGGTGACAGTTGTACAGGTCAGTGAGCAGCTTGTTCCCATGGCCGATGCCAAGCACTGAAACATAGAAAATGAGGAACCTGTTATTCAGCCCTGCAAAAAGTCACTGATGTGCACTTACACAGCACTGAACACTCACACCACTATTGCTCCCTGGACAGAGCTGTATCTCCTTAGGAGTCATGTCTGAGCAGTGCAATTAGACTCCCAGATTTTTGTCTGACATGAAAACCATGGGGTTGTCACCAGAGCTCTTGGATTCCTCACAGAACTTTCCACTTGGGCCTTCAGGGCAAATGCTCAGCAGTGCCAGCCCAGGTGGTGGAACAGACATGGGGACTGGTGTTCCTCAGCAAACTCCAGCGTGCCTGGGTCTCTCCCAGGTAGCTTTGCCAGCGGCTTGCTCGGACATTTCTTCTGTGTTTTAGCACTTGAACTCCCAGCGGGGCTGTGAGATCCAGGGGCTGCTGCAGTGCAATGGCCTTGTGCATCCACCCTCCTTCCTGCATGGAAACCCATCACCTCGCAGGCAGCAGGACACGGGACGAGACCCACCGAAGACTCCCGAGGCTTTCACATCCAGCCGGTGACCTGCCCCGATCTTCAGCTTCTTGAACCGCGGGCCTCGGACTGCAAGGGAGACAGTGCTGGAGCCGGTCCCGCCCGGGGCTCCCGCCGCTGCCCGGCTTCCCAGGCCCCGCTGTGCCCTTACCGAGGGGATGGTCGGCCAGCACCGGCACCTGGGCAGCCACCAGCTCCACGGCCCCGCCGCCGCCCGGGCCCGGGGCCGGCAGGAAGCGGATTTGGTGCCGCGGGGCGCGTCCCGGCGCCGCGTTCAGCTCTGAAAGAGAAGCGAAGGGGCGGGTTAGAGGGGCCGGCGAACCCCGGGGATGGGACGGGACTGGCCCCACCGGCAGCCCCTGGGGATGGGATGGGATGGGATGGGATGGGGGGGTCCCGCCGCCCGCCGCTCACCCCGCAGCAGCCGCGTCTCCACCGCCTCCCGGACGCGTCCCCAGGCCACCCCCGCCGGTTTGTAGACGGCGAAGAGCCCGTCCAGCCCGGCGGCCGCCATGCCCGGCCCGGCCCGCCCCGCCCCGAGCGCTTCCGGGGCAGCGGCGGGGCCGGCGCGGGGGATGCGGCCGCTGCTGCTGCGGGCGGCGCGGGCGGGGCTCCCGCTGCTCCTGCGGGGGGGTCCCGCTTCCCCAGGCAGGTGCCTCTCTCCGCAGCCCCTGCAGCGGCCGGGCCAGCGCCTCGCCCGGGCCGGTCCCTTACCCGCTGCTCCCCGCAGGCAGAGCCCGGCCGAGCCACGGCGAGCCGCGGGGCCGGGATGGACGCGGCGGGGAGGAGGAGGACGAGGAGGAGGAGATGGAAGGGTGGCACCCGCTGTACCCCGGGCACATCCCCACCAGCCCGCTGCAGAAGGCGCTGCTGGCCGCCGGCTCCGCGGTCATGGCGCTCTGTGACCCCTACAGACACGGTAAGGGCGGCCAAGGAAATCCCGCTCCCTTCCCTTTGGGAAGCTTCGTAGGAGAGTTTGGGACAAGCGCAGGGCTCAGAACTGCTCCTGCGCATGTGAAAGAGAGGGAGTGGGGAAACCCAGACACACCCCAATGTGACCCCTGGTGATGCCACCCAGACTGATCCATTTCTCCAGAGTCCCCCAGGCCTCATGCCTGCTCCTCCATCCCACTCACAGGAAGGGTCATGTGGGTGACACCAGGGCAGAGTAGCCCTGAAGATCTGTGGTTTATGGGATCCCCACTTTGTCACGGGCTTCCTGCCTGCTCCTGGTCAATGGCTTCATTGCCCTATTTCCTCACCTGCCAACCAGGGATAGCTGGGTGTTGCGAAAACAGCTCTGGGGTCACTCTCTGGTCTCTCTTTCAGACATGGTGGCAGTCCTTGGGGAGACCACAGGCTGCCTGGCCCTGCCAAACCTGCGAGACAAGATGAAGAACCACCCTGAAGGTTACCGCATCCTCCAGTGCGTCCCTCCCACCCTCCCTGCACGCCTTGTGCTGGGGAGGCCAGGCAGCTTCCTTGGCCCTGTGAAAGGAGAGATTGGAAGCTGCACAAGTGTTTTGTCAGCTCTAACCCTCCAGGCTAACTTTATTTTTAATGTTCACAGGAGCCCTGTGACACATCTAAGGGCAGGCACTACTTGCCTGTCTGTTCTGCTTCGCCGCTGAAACTGGCAGCTGCCAACACCAAGAGATGCAGCAGCAGGCACAGGGGAGAAATCCATGGATGTGGATGCTGAGCAGTGATGAGACCACACTACATTCATGGATTTCTTCCCTGTGCCTGCTGCTGCATTTTCTTGCATTGGAGACTTTGTCTGCTGGCCTGCCTCCTCCTTAGACACTTACATGTTTTTTTTCCTGGCTCAAGCTGAAATGAGGCTACTTCTCTTGTTTTCTTTTTTAAGACTCCATCGCTTCTGCTTCCATGTTTGCAAGGACTTGAGTGCAGCAAGGCTGAGGACCAGGAGGAATTTCTCTTATTAATCAAGCTCTCACTTTGTATCTGCTTGCCTTTTCCCTGTTCCCTCTCATGTCACACCTGCTGCTTGTGTCACATAGGAGCTTGAGAAAAGTTGCCTTTTGCCATATGTTTGTGCAAATCAGCCTCATCCTGGCTTGGAAAGTTGACTTAGTAAAATATCCAGAGCACTGGGATAGGCCTGAATCCCAGCAGAACTGCCCAGGGACAGGACTGGGAAGGGACATACCCACCTGCTCCTTGCCCTGTGGTATTGTAGGGATTTGCAGGGGTCTGAATTGGGCACACAGGTGTTTTTGTTTTTATCCCCCAAGCTGCTGATGTTCCTTTGACAACAATACAAAAGGAAGTGTCTGCAGCCAATGTGAAACTGGTGCCAGTGCTGCTTATCTCCCTGGCACTTTCGCTCCAAGAGCTGAGCAGCTCCTGGATCCACTGCAGGGCTTTTACCATGAGAAGAGTTTACCTTGTGAATGGAAATAAGAGGGCTTTTGTTTACTTCCAAGGCTGTGAGGCACCTGTTTGCCAACAACCTGTAGATGAGACCTTTCTCTGTGTGGCTGCCATGTGGCTGGTGATGAAAGTCTGAGCAGGACTGAAATTAAACCTGTGTTCAGAACAAATTCCTTCTCCTCTTTGGGGTTGTTCCTTTGAAGCTCTGGCTGCTTTGCAAGGGCACTAAATTTCTCTGCTCTGCAGGGCTGGGGGCTGTACCTGGCTGGCAGCCCACACAGCAGCAGTGTTTTAGTGCAGAGGACACCAGTGTTTTTTCCACCAGAGTTGTTACAAGCACACAAGATAAAGGCCCTTTTATTGCCAAGGTTTCAGGTAGATCCTTTAAGCAATTCATGTCCCAGCCTCTGTAACAGAAGTGCAGACAGTGCTGTCCCTGCAGTGAGCAGTCTGGATCTGCACAGGGAATATAGCAAGGATGGGCAGCGGCAGGGATGGGGGTTTCCAAGGGTTCCCTTTGTCCAGGACCTGCTGCTGTGGATTTCACTGGGAGTCTCACTGACCTGTGTTTTGCTTCCAGGGAACGGCCTCGCATCCGTCTCTCCACACTGGACATGGCCAGGCTGCAGGGGCTGCCGGATGGCTCACTGGGCCGGGAGTATGTCCGCTTCTTGGAGGACAATGTGAGTGGGGGCTTTCATGGGGTGCAAATTTCTATGGCTGACTGGAGCTACGGAGCTGAGCTGAACCTCTTTGGACTTGCAGAAGGTTTCTCCAGACACCAGGATGCCGCCCAAGTTTGTTGATGATGAAGAGCTGGCATACGTGATCCAGCGGTATCGGGAAGTCCATGACCTAATGCACACCCTCCTGGGCATGCCAACCAACATGCTGGGTGAGCAGCAGTGGGCTTGGGGAGATGCACTGCCAAACCTACCCATTGTGCTCAGCTGCCTCCCAGAAATGGAGCAGGCTGGGCCAGCCAGACGCCCTGATGCTCAGCCTGGGTCAGTGTGTGGGGATTTTGCATCATCACTGTCCTACATCACTGGCTCTGTGGTGACCAAGAGGCCATGAGATGTCACCTTTTCCCTGCTGAGAGATGCTCTGCCCAAGCCCTGGGCACAGGCAGCCACTGGATGGGTGGTTTCTGCCTGGCAGGGAGGGTGGCAAGGAGGGAGGGATGTTTTGCAATCTCTGTGCAAAAAGCAGAAGGGAACTCCTGGTTGCTCCTTATCTGCACGTCTCTGTGTCCTCTGCCCTCATTTTGTGTCTGACTCAATAGCAGGTCAAAGTGCAGCCTTGTGGGTGCCTGTGGGAAGCAGCATGACTGGTCTTCTATGCAGGCTTTGAGTCCAGGCAGTTTTGTGTAAGGCCTGTGCTGGGAGACCAGGAGAGCCACATGGAGCATCAGGCCTTGGCACTGCAGTGCTGATGTCTGTAGGGAGTTAGACTGCTGGGGATGTGTTCCCCAAGCTCCCAGGGCTTGTGGGATGCCATCCCTGTGGGGTGGGTGAGTTGGTGTGTGACAAGACCCATCTTGGCACAGCATGAGGCCATGGCCACACTTAGGAAGCATTCCCAAGCAGCCATCCTTGAGAAGGGCAGATGTTCAGCCTGTGCTGAGGAGCCACACAGCCATGGCTGGCCTTTGATCTGAGTGCTCTGTCTGCTCACACCTCCCTGCTCCCTCCCAGGTGAGGTGGTGGTGAAGTGGTTTGAAGCCGTCCAGACGGGGCTGCCCATGTGTGTCCTGGGAGCAGCGTTTGGCCCTGTCCGGCTCAGCTCACGGTAGGTGCCCAGTCTCTGCCCTGGGTACACCGAGCCTGGAGGGAGTCAGTCACAGATCCCTCTGAGCCTACTGCTGTCCCCACATCCCAAGGAAGTGATGACAGCTTTGCCTTGTCACTGAAGCAGAACCTGATGCTTAATCTGCATTCAACCCCAGCTCCCCTGTGTCAGGCAGGAGCAATCTCCAGCCCTTGGATGGCCATGTGTTGAGGGCCAGCAGGATCCTCACTACACTGGCAGCTGTTCCCTGCCCCAGCACATTTGTTTTGGTGGCCCAGCAGTTGCAGAACCTGAGTTCTGGCCTTGGGTTGGTGCTGACTGTAACCCTCCTGGCACACCATTGTCTTCTGTGCCTCAGTTTCCCTTGTGAGTTAAGCAGAGGGGGTGCCAGAAGGGAGAGGGATACATGGGACACGTGGGCTTGGCATCAGCCTACAACGGGAACTTGGAGAAGGAAATTAACAAAGTGTAGATACCAAAACTGTATCATTTTTTCCAGAAAGCTGCAGGTCCTGGCCACTGAGCTGGTTCCCTGGGCCATCCGGAGCGGGCTCAACGCCAGCTGTGTCCTGAACGTCTACTACGAGCAGCGCTGGGAGCAGCCAGTGGAGTCCCTGCGGGAGGAGCTCGGGATCTTCCCTCCCCCGCCTGTTCGGGTGTGAGAGCTCATGTCGGGAAGAGCTCAGGGGATCCCTGCTGGCAGCCAGCAGCCAGCCCCAGCCGCACTCCACATCCTCCTGCCCTGCCCAGGGGCACAGCCTGGCTGTAGCTCATCCACCACGGACCTGAGAGATGTGTTTTCTTTTGACAAGAGCTGGCACCAACCTGTTGGTAGAGGCCAATTGGCACCTCCCTGTGCTGTGGCAAAAAAACTCAAGCTTTTTTGCCCTTCGTGATTTTGGTTGTGGGATGTTAAGGTCAGATGTGCCTTTACCAGCTGCTTTGGCTGCTCAGGTCTCCCAGCAGCATTCCGGTACTGATGCTCCCAAATGCTGGGATGGGGAGGGAGCACATTGCAGCAAAATGATGCCTTGGCCTTCTGCAGCTCTGGGGCTGTGCAGGTAAATCCTTCCTCCCACTCTTCCCATCCTGGGAAGATCGAGGCTTCAGATCTTGGGGCTGCCCTGGACTGGAGGTGAACTCGTGATTTCCAGAGGAGTGCAGGGGCAGGTTTGGTGTGTGGAGTGGTGAAATCCCATTTTGTGTTGGTGCCTGACTGGTCTCCTGTTGGGTCATACTGGATGTGCCTCACTTCCTGCCTCAGAGACCAGGCAGTGTGTGATTGTGTGCCCACGGGGCAGGCAGAGAAATACCTCTGGGCATTTTCTCTCCTGGACTGGTTGTTTTGAGAGCCGATCCCAGTCTGCTGTGTCACCCTGTAGTCCCTCCCCCTCAAAAATTATGAAATCCATATGATTGTGCTGGCTGTTCAGTAAGAATCATCCCTTCCTTGGACAACAAAATGACACAGATAGGATTGTGGGATTGAATCCAGGGAGTGCAGAAACAGTGGCTGCTGGTGCTGTGTCTGGGAGCTGATTGCTGTCTGGATTAATTAAACTGTGCTCCAGACTGCCAGCAGCCAGGGAGCAGAGTTGCTGGATGTGATGGCAAAGAGCCACGAGGCCAGGGGCTCTTTTTTCATGTGTGTTTGTTGTTGGAATTCCTTCTTGTTTAATAAAATCCACACTGGGGCTTGTAGTTCATTACCCCTATCCTTTTTCCCCATCTCCGCTCCTGAGCTGGAGTTCTGATGGTGAAACCTCACCCCTTTTTGGCTCCAGCAGGTTTTCTTCCTGCCCCTCAGGCTCCTTTGTCTAACTTCTCCCTGGATCAGCCACCCCACGAGACAGACTTTGGGTTTTTCTCCAAATCCTGCCTTGGCCCTCAGAGTTATTTCAAGCAGGCACTAAAAGACAGCATATAAATACATCCTTTAGCTGCCAGTAAAACACACAGTGTGGGGGTTGTCCCAGTGCAGTGGTCGAGATGAAAGCAACATTTGCCTCCAAAATGACCCAGAAACGTCAGAGCCTTGGGGTGGATGAACCAAAGGGCAGCAAAGATTTGCTTTCAGGAACTGTGAGCGGCAGTCAAGAAAACACGGGAAATGATGGCTGTGAGAGAGGGTTTTGCTGCATTTTGGGTTATTTAATGAGGCCTTGAAGTGTCCGGGCTGTCAGTCTTGGTGGGGCCGCCTCCATGCAGCCACGTGTGGCTCAGTGGGCTGGTGCAGGCGCTACGGAAATGGCACATCGTGTAACTTTAAACGGCATCTGCTCGGCTGGATCAAGTAACAGTCTCTGGCCCCTGTTCCTGCAGCCATCGCTTGAGGAGCCTGTGGAAAGAAGGCGGCAGAGGGAGCAGGGGGTGATTTGGGGAGGGCAGACACCAGCCACATGAAAATGCTTTTTTTGGAGAGGATATATTCTCTGTGGGCGAGTGGCAGCTCCACCGTGCCCGTACTGCGGGGCCGTGCTGGGAGGCGGTAACAGTAACTCCTGAAATGCTGGGACAGATGGCTGAGTACCCTCCCCGGTAGGGCCGGGTTTTCCCCCGGTGCCCGGGCCGCCCGTGACGCCGCTCCCAAAATGGATCTCCCGCTCTCCCGAGGACGGGCGGACTCAGCTTGGCGACAGCACCCGGGGGCGGCCGCGGCTCCCCCCGGCCCGATACAGCCCCGGAGCCCCAGGAGCGACCGCCGCGCCCCGGCGGCAAAATGCGACTCTGGTGGGACTCGAACCCACAACCTTTGAATGACTCCCGTCACACGCTAGAAGTCCAATGCGCTATCCATTGCGCCACAGAGCCCTCGCTCAGGCGCGCCGCCCTCACCGCCTCTTCCCCGCGCCCCGCCCGCCGCGCCCGCCCCACCGTTCCCCGGCACCGCGTCCGTCACCGCGGGGCCGGGCCGGTGCACCGGGCGGGACTACAGCTCCCGGCGGCCCGCGCTGCCCGCCCCTCCCCGCCCCTGCCGCAGAATCGGGCGGGCCCCGCTCCCGGTGCAGGTGGCCGGGCCGCAGCGGACGCCCCGGAGTCCGGTAAGAGCGTGGCGCCATCCTCCTCCCCTTCCCGGTCCGTCGGCTCCCGGCGCCGCCGCGGCGGCCGCGCTCCCTTCCCGTGGGCGGCCCCGCGGGCTCCCCACCAGGCGCCGCGGCCCTGCGGGCGGCACCGGGGTCCCTGCGCCCCGCCGGGCTCCGCATGAGGCACCGGGGACTCCTCGCGGGGCACGGTGGCGAGCGCCGGGATCCCTCAGTCCCCCGGTGTCCCCAGGAAGGCGCCGCGGGCCTCGCCCCGCCGAGAGCGGCTGTGCCCGGGCGGTTCCGGGGCCTGGCCGGGGCTGGGCGGCGGGGCCCGGTTCATCCATCCCGGTGCGGGGCCCTCCCGGCCTTCCTGCCTTGTGCCGTGGGGCAGCGCTGCTCGACTCTGGGTTCTTAGGAGGGCGAGACGGGGGTCCCTGCCCAGGGCAGGTGGGGGACAGGTGCTTCCCAGGTGCCATTAGCGCTGGGGCTCCTCCCAGCCCGGCCATCTGCCCGCTGTCCCCTCTGTGACCCCCTCCCCGGGGGGATCCCCGCGCTGTGCCCGGTCCCTGCTGGCCGTGAGCTACGGGCAGGGAGGGCTTCGTTTCCCTGTGCTGATGCAGCTGCACAAGACCTGAATCTCTAACGCAGGGCTGGAGGTCTCTGGCAGCGACACACCGGGTATCTCTCGGGAATGTCTCCCCGGTTTATCTCCGCAGGAGGCACCGGGATGCCGGAGTGAGGTGGAGATATGAGCGGAGGATAACAGGGGCTTGCCTGAGCCTGCCTTGCCTTCCAGCGGGAGATTAAGCTGCCCACACAGAGGGGCCTCCCCCGCTGCTGCCTCTCCACATCTGGGTGGTGGGAGGCTGTAAAGGAGGGCCCAGGTCCCAGCTGAGGCACAGTAGTTCGATGGTGATCTAAAAGTTGCCCAGTTTAGTGCAGAGAGAGGCTCCCAGGCGAAAACACAGTGAGTCCTGCCCTGCTAAAAAGCAGAGGGATAGTGTTGTGGGACATCACATCTGGGGAGGTGGGTGTTTGGTGGAGAGTGTTCAAAGGTCACTGGCACAAGGGGAAGGAGTCTCAGAGTAAGGGCTATGGGTGGGAAAATGCCTCCAGGTGTCCACCTGGAAGTGGCATCTTGTGCAGTGATGCATCCCAGCCTGCTGGTTTGGATAACTCAGAGGTGGGACAGACAACGAACAAGACACATCAGGGCACAGTGACTGTGTGGCACTGCCTTGGCTCCCACCCTGCCAGCATCTGGTATCAAATCCACAGAAGCTGCTTGGGTCTGGGGGTACTGCACAGAGCAGAGGGAGAGCCACAGGTGTGGCTCCCAGCCCCACCAGTTGTAGAAGAGCCCATGCAGGGCTTTCCAGCTTCAGAACAGTAAATCAATTTCCAAGAGGGAAATGATGCAAATGTTTCCTTCCTCTTTGGCCTGTGTCCATGCCAGGAAAGGCCAGTTTTATCAAGGAGGTCTGAGGGTCACATCCCTGTCATTTTCCTCCTCCCAGTGCTGTTGCCTGAAAAGAGCCATTGCTGTCTGAGTCTCAGAGCCACTTCTGGAGTGTGTCTGGGATGGGGACAGAGATGCTGTTTTGGAGGGACAAGTACCAGAGATGGAGTCACTGTCCCCAGGGAATGGGATAGTGGCCTGGGCACTCCTGGCAGCAGCAACAGCTCTTGTTCTGCTCCCTCCAGCCTGGCCTCATCCCTGACCTGCTCCAGCAGTGTCTCCAGCCTAGCCAGGCCAGGAAACTGCCCGCCAGTGTGAGGGTTTGCAAACACAAGCAGAGCTCAGAGAACAGAGTTTCCTGTTCCTGATCCTGTCAGAGCTGTGTCGTGGAGCATGTGAAGCTGTGCTCTTGCAACAGCTGTGATGGCTGTCCTGGAGCCAGGCATGCTGGAGAGCTTGTGCTTGGGGCCTAGGAGACTCTGCATTTTGAGCATGGAGGGATTCTGGGGTAGAGTGGAGGCTTCCAAACATCTGTACAAGGTCTCCTGCCATGACTTTGCCCACACATCCATGGAAGTGACTTTATCCTGCATCTCATGTTGCTGGGGCGTGGCCAGACCCCTGGCTGGTGTGCAGGATGTGGCTCCCCAGGTGGGAATGCCAGGCTCTCAGCTTGCACCAAGCAGTGCCGTGCTGATGGCTCAATTGGAGGCCATCTCCAAGGTCAGATAAAGTTACATCTCTGGGAGCTCTGGGCTGCTGAGGTTACATCCTCACTGCCAGGAGTACTGATGACTCAGGGACCTCATCCAGGAAATTGGGGGCTGCTCAGGCATCCCACACCCATGGGATTGTTAGCACCAGGTCCAGTTTGCATGGGCTGATGGCCGTGGTTTCTCTCTCCCCGCAGGGCACAATGCTGCGTTTGGCTGCTTTTGCAGCTGTGCTGCTGTTCTTCAGGGTCACTCTGGAACTGTCCTGGGCCCAGGCCATCCCTGCTCTCTTCATCTTCTACCTGGCATCCGGTGGATGGGACTTCTTCCTCGTATTCCTCAAGACATTACCAAGAGATGTCACGTAGGTGTCCTAGCTGGGATGGCCCAACCATACACCCCTGGCCCTCTGCTCTGCCTTGGTGTATGTGTATGTGTGAGCACAGCCCCCGACCCCTTGCACAGCCTGGGTTTCTGCTGGCACCTGGCCTGGCTGAAAGGAGATCTCCCTCTGCCGTGACCGGGTGACTCCAAACTCTCAGGCAAACTTTTCTCAAGAAGGATAGATTTCAGCTGAGCTCAAAGTCTATTGACTGTCCTTGTACTTCACTCTGTCCCTAAAGCTGCTGGCATAGCACCAGGCAGGGTTCATTCTGAGCTGGTATCAGGCTGTGCCAGCTCCTGGCAAGGATTTGTGGGGGAGGGAGTGGTGGTACCTCTTGGAGAGCACCCAAGGCTCAAAAATGCCCCTTTGATTGAGGACATCCCTGTCTGCAGACTTCCAAAACACATCTCTCCCTAGTCTCTCCATCAGTCCCTGGCTATGAGCATCTTTGCAGATGTGTTCTGCCTATGTGCACACTGCTCAGGGGAGCATGCAGAGCTGCTGCTGACCTAGAGTGGGGTCTGGTGTAAGTGCTGGGCTGTTGCAGCCCTTCAGAAGGTCCTTGTGCTGTGCTGGCTTTGCTGGAGGAAGTGGTTTTGCAGGGGTCACTGAGCAGCTGCCCTCTTGCTCCCCTTCCTTTGGCAGCACGGGGCTGGTCCTGTTGCGGGTGAAGTGGCAGGTATGGAGGCACGTGAGGGAGAAGAACACAATCGCCAAGATCTTCCAGAAGACAGCGAGGAAGTATCCAGAGAAGACAGCACTGATCTTCCAAGGCACAGGGGAGAGCTGGACTTTCCGCCAGCTGGACGAGTACTCCAACCAGGTGGCCAATTTCTTCTACGGCCAAGGCTTCCGCTCGGGTGACGTGGTGGCCCTTTTCATGGAGTCCCGCAATCAGTACGTGGGGCTGTGGCTGGGCCTGGCCAAGATCGGGGTGGAGACGGCCCTCGTCAATTCCCACCTGCGCATGGAGGCCTTGCTGCACTGCATCACCATCTCCAGCTCCAAAGCCGTGGTTTTTGGGGTGGAAATGATGGAAGGTGAGGGGCTGGCAGATGTTTTGGGAGTGCTTCGGACTGGAGGGAGGTGTGTTTAGTCAGTGGGTTCAGTCTTCCTTTCCTGCCCACCAGAGAACAGAGATGTGGAAGAGAGTGGACAGTTGAATCATCCAGGAATTAGATTTGGGTTGTTTTTTTATTGTTGTTAATTCCTTTGGACACTGGGCAGGATCTGGAGTGCAGTGCTGTCTGCCTCCCAGGCAGGTCAGGCTGGGAATGAGGATCCTTCCTTGTGTCTCTCCATTCCCAGCATGGAGACCTGGGTTGGGCTGGGCCTGCCCCACTGCACGGGAGGAGCCTCTCCTCGCTCTCCATGGCTGTTGCCACATCCCTGCAGCACCTTGGCTCCAGTTCCTTGTGTGTTTTAGCCCACACCTCTGAGGCTGATGGTGTCAACAGACCTCTTGGCACCAAAGAGGTTTTGGATGGGGAAAGGTGGAGAACAGGATCTTCTGGTCCCTGAAGAGGTCTGGGCTGTGTCCCCAGCATCTGTTAATCATGGGAACAACATCTGCCTGGGATGGCTGTGAGCCCTTTGGGGACTCTGCCAAGCACAGTGGGAGTACTGCGACCTGGGGCAGAGTGTCCCTCAGACTGTCTGGGAGGACGGGGGGTCTCAGTTTTGTAGCCACCCTGCTGCTTTTCTCCAGCTCCCCTCTTTACTTTCTCAGCAATGCAGGAAGTGCAGCCCTCCCTGGATAAATCCATCCATCTCTTCTGGTCTGGGGAAGAAAGTCCTAAATCCGTGCTTCCTGGTGCAAAACACCTGGACCCCCTCCTGCAGATGGCCCAGCGACACCAGCCAGCTCCCCCTGATAAGGGCTTTCTTGGTATGTGGTCAGTTCTTGGGGCCAGACAAGTGGTGGTGATTTTGAGGGTCAGCTGGTTACAACTCTGGCAAGACTGCTGGGGATGCTGATGGCAAGGAGTGTTTGGGATGGGTCTGCCCAGCCCTGCATGGAGCAGTATCCTGTCATACCCTCCATGTGTCCAACAAACCCTAGGTGATCCCAGCATGTTCTTAGAGCTTTTACCTGAGAGTTTTGGCTAAGCTGGCACGAGTAGATTGTTTAAATTTTGCTTGTCCCCCTCTCCTGGTTTGGCCAGCTCCTAGATTAGGAATGTGACCCTGTCTCCTCATTGCTCCCCAGATAAACTCTTCTACATCTACACCTCTGGCACGACAGGGCTGCCCAAGGCTGCCATTGTGGTGAACTGCCGGTAAGGCTGTGGACAGGGGCTCAGGGAGGATGGGGCTGAGCTCTGCCCTGTCCTAGCACAGCACCCCTGACCCTGCTCCCGACATCCTTTTCACCCTCCCCTCAGATATTTCCGCATGTCCAGCTTGGTTTTTTACGGTTTTCGGATGAGGTCCAACGATGTGATGTATGACTGCCTCCCGCTGTACCATGCTGCAGGTAACGTGTGCCATACAGAGCCTGGCATCCTGGGGCTGATTCTTCCCTCAGCCAAGCCCAGGGCTTGGGATGGAGGCTGCTGTGGCTGTGATCTCCATGTCAAGGAAGATGAGACTGCTGCTTGCAGTGTGGGACTGAGGCTTTTTCTGCTTTTTCCCCTGGAAGCCAAGAATCTATCTGGCTGACCTTTGGACTGTGTGGGAAGGGCATTATCTTACCCTGGTTTTGGAATACCTGTTCCTTATTGCTGCTCCATATGGAAAGTAAGGGGGAAAGCCTAGGGGAAGGGGAAGCAGTGCCTGCCTGGCTGGATGAGAGACATGCTGGGATGTTTAGGTGCAAAGTGCTGCCCTACATGTTACTGCCATGTGTCTCCTCCCTTGTGCCTGTGGTCCGGGGGGATTTGGCTGGGTGAACCCCCACTTCTGTGAGCCAGCCATGGCCTCTGCCTTGCCCTGCCAGTTCTTTCCCCAGGTGAGCTGGGCTGGAGATGTTTGGAGACTGAGGGTTTTCCTGGTTGCTTCTCTTCAGGGAACATTGTGGGGATTGGGCAGTGCCTGCTGCAGGGCATGACAGTTGTCATCCGCAAGAAGTTCTCGGCCTCACACTTCTGGGAGGACTGTGTGAAATACAACTGCACGGTGAGGCTGTGGGGCAATGGGCCAGTGGGGAGTGGGCAGTCTGGGGGTCTGTGCCATGCTGGGGAGAGCCCAGATGCTGGAAGCAGGGGATGCCTGGACTGGTTCTGTCTGTCCAAACTGCCTCTCAGGGTGGTGGAGTTGTGTCCTTCCCACCTGGGCTGGTAACTCCATGTGTCTTCCTCGCATTCCAGCGTTAGTCAGGAGATAGTGGATGAGTTTCACAGCCTGGAGAGGTGGGTTAACCAGGGAAGGACAGGCTGAATGAATTAGCAGAACTTCTCTTTATTACTGCAGCCTCTTTAGCAAACTTTGGGTGTGTTGTACCATTCCTTCCTGCCCTGAAGAAACCTCAGACAACCCAGGGGCGGGCAGAGGGGTCCTAGTGAGTCTTTTCCTGTGTGTTGCTCCCAGATCGTGCAGTACATCGGGGAGATCTGCCGCTACCTGCTGAACCAGCCGTACCAGGAGGCGGAGCAGCAGCACCGGGTGCGCATGGCCGTGGGCAATGGGCTGCGTGCCTCCATCTGGAGGGAGTTCATGGCCCGCTTTGGCATTGCCCAGGTGGCCGAGTTCTACGGGGCCACCGAGTGCAACTGCAGCCTGGGAAACTTTGATGGCAACGTAAGGCCCCACAATCCTCCCTTGTGTCCCAAAGGGTGACAGCTGGTCTGGGCAGGGTTGGAAACTCAAATGGGCTGTTTGCTCCTTAAGCATGGGTAGCCATCCACCCAGAGGGGTTTTGGCTGTTGTGTGGTGCCACCTCTGTGGTGTCCTGGGAGTGTGTGAGCAGTGTGTTCAGGTGGATCAAATATCCTTGCTACCCACAGTTGTGAGCTCGTTCTGTTCTAGGTTGGGTCATGCGGCTTCAACAGCAGGATCGTACCAGGTGTGTACCCCATTGGTTTGGTGAAGGTGGATGAAGACACTATGGAGCTGATCCGGGGATCAGATGGTGTCTGTATCAGCTGCAAACCAGGTGAGACAACCAGAAGGGATAAAATCTCCTCAGCCCTGTGTGAGTGTGAGTGTTTCATGATACCTCAGGATAATTTCCCTGGATTTGTCTATGCTCAGTTAAACCACACCAACCCCATTAGACACCCTTTTTGCTTGGGGGGGTGGGTGGAGGTGGTGGTGTTTCCCCCCTTCATACCTTCTTCTCACTGCAGGGGAGCCAGGGCAGCTGGTGGGTCGCATTGTCAGGAACAATCCCCTGCAGCACTTTGATGGCTACCTGAATAAGTCGGCCACCAACAAGAAAATTGCCAGGGACGTGTTTACAAAAGGAGATGCTGCCTATCTCACAGGTGAGGACCCTCTGTCTGCTGGGAGTGGAGGAGAACGGCACCTGTGTGGGAGTGGGGACTCTCCCAGGGTAGCACCACTGCCCTGAGATGCTCCAGGGTTGCTCCTAGCCAACACCTCACTTTTTTGCCTATTCATTGCTTTCCCATAGGGGATGTCCTGGTGATGGACAAATATGGCTACATGTACTTCCGAGACCGCACCGGGGACACGTTCCGATGGAAAGGGGAGAACGTCTCCACCACGGAGGTGGAGGGAACGCTGAGCCGCATCCTCAACCTGACAGACGTGGTGGTTTATGGTGTGGAGGTCCCAGGTAGCTGAGAGTGAAGTGGACAATCAGGAGAGGCAGGCAGACCTCCAACACTTGAGTGTGAACATGTCCTGCATGTCTAGATTGATGTGTCCTTTGACAAGAGGGTAAACTGAGGCTCCCTGTGGGTGAGCTGGGAAGAGGCCAAAAGGGGTGTGGCTAGCAGGAACCTGAAGGTTTCCTCACTCTCTCAAGCTCTGGTCTCTGATTCTGGCTTTGTAAAGACCCTGTGTCCTCTCTGGCCATGACTGTGACTGCAGGGTATCACTGGTAGCCCTGGCCACAGGGTGATGACACAGCAGTGACACAGCTGGACGTGCCAGCACTTCAGTACAAAGCAGGGTCTTGCTGTTGCAGGGCAGAAGGGACATGCTGCTACAGGGACAGTGTGTCTGAGTGCTCTTCATTCTCTGCCTCTTAGGGATTGAAGGAAGGGCAGGAATGGCAGCCATCGCTGACCCAGAGAACTCCTGTGACCTAGAAGACTTTTCCAGCAAGCTGAAAAAGGCCCTGCCACTGTATGCACGTCCTGTCTTCCTGCGGTTCCTGCACGAAGTCTCCAAGACAAGTGAGCCATGGCGTGCACGCTCACACTGGACATGGAGCTGGGGGAACCTGGGAGGGGAAAATCTGGTTACAGAGATCAATCTGTAGGGTGGGGATGGAGGCTCTCTGCCCCACAGAGCCCGTGGCCAGTTCCTCAGGTGGTTTTGAGGCATGGTGACGCAAGGCTGGGTCTGGGATAACACAGGTGTGGTGGGGATGGAAGTATGTGTGGCTAGTGAGCCCTTACTCCTTCTTCTCTCCCCATTCCAGGCACTTACAAGTTCCAGAAGATGGAGCTGCGGAAGCAGGGCTTTGACCCCGCACTGGTGAAGGACAGGATGTATTTTCTGGACTCCAGGCAAGGCTGTTACCTGCCACTGGACCAGGCAGCGTTCAGCAGAATCCAGTCAGGAGAACAGAAGCTGTAACTGGTGGGGCTCAAGCAAGGCACCTCCCAAACCCTGCTGGGGAGAGGGGGCAAGGCAGGCACTGGGGAAGGAAAGGTTCATGGAGTGATATCAAAGGCACACTAGAGATTTTATTTGACAAGTTTTACAGATAAGGGTTTGGGGGGAACACAGGGGGGATTGGGGGGAGGGGGATGGTCACATACCAAAGCATTGACTCATTATGGCTTTATTTTCTACTTGGTACAGTGGTGGTGGTCCCATGCCATGGGAGGGGCATGGCCCTGGCCAGTTGAGGAGGAGTGAGGTGCCCCTGCCGCTCCACTTTGCTTTCCCTGTCTTTCCCTACCTTTTCCTGCCTGAAGCAACCCTTCCTTGTGAAGGCCATGAAGGGACCAGTGCTGGGCTCTTCCTCACTCCTCCACTAAGCAGCCAGCTCCTCCTTGGCACAGGGACCCAGCTGGCAGAGGGAAGGTGGGTGCCAGGCGCAGCCCTTTCCCTCTGCTGGGCCATGCTGGTGTTGTGTGTCTGCTGTGAATCAGGGGAGCAGGGTAGTGTTGGGCTCAGGAGGGGGACAGAAAGTCTGCCATGCCTTTCTCTCTCCTGGGGATGACATTTCTATTTTTCACAATCACACGCACATCATATTATATTAAATATATATATATGTGTGTGTGTGTGTGTGGTGTGTGTGTGTGTATATATATATATATATATATAATACACGCTAACTTTTTTTTTTCAATCTTAATTTATTGTCTGTACTTTTGAATGTGTCCAGGGTTTGTGCAGTAGGTGGAGGGATAGCCCAGACCTGTCCTGTCTTGGAGAATCCTTTTCTCTTGCAGGGAAGTGAGATGCTCATCTAGGACTGATTCTCCTCTTCCAGTGTGGGTGCAACTGTAAATGTCCTTGTGGCCTTGCTCCATGGTGGAGGACATGAGCAAATCCCACTATCTTGTGGACACTTCTCTGGGTCTTTTACTTCCTTTTTTTTGTGGATGCAGCATTGTTCTGTGAACCTTCTTCCATGCAGAAAGCAAGTGGGAGAGGGGGAAGAAGGGCTGAGCTTGCCTTTGCTTCGATGTACTCAGGAGGTAACTTGCCTGGGGAGAGAACATCCTCTGGAGAGTGGCCTCTGTGAGAGCCTGACTTCATGTGCTCTGCATCCCTTCCCAAAAGAGCCCTCCCTGTCTCCAGCACTGGAGCAGGGCCCTGAACTGAAATGTCCATGTGAAACATCTGACTTGTGCTATGTGAATTCCCCGTGCTGTCTCTGACATGAAACAGCCTCAGCCGCAATGTTCAATTCCAGTCCTCAGAAAACATGCAGAAATTTCTCTTCCAGAGAAAACTCTGGGTTGGTTTGGTTTTTTGTTTTTCTAAATAATTTCTTTTTATGCTTTTAGCAGGGTTACTCTTTAAAGTGACATCTGTCTTTTGTGAGGGCAGGGTGTGTCTGCTCTTCTGGCTGTGCTTCCACACCAACGTACCTGCCTGCCCCAGTCCGTCCCGGTCTCACAATTAAACAGAAGTATGGGTCTATGCTGGTGTTTCCTACCTCTTCCTTGTACAGTCCTGCTCTCTGAGGGAAGGTGGGGGACTATGCTGGTTTGGAGACTGCCACTCCAGAGCATCACCTCCCTGTGTGCATTTTGGCTCATCTCAGAGCAAGGGGAACAAGCCCCTTGCTGCTGGGTTTAATGACTGTGTGAACACATGTTGATCAGACCCTCCCCAGTTTCCTCCACTAACTCTCCACACCCTGTTTTTCCTTGTTCTGTCCTCAGCATTGCCACCCCAATTTGTTCTGGCCCAGTTCTCCCTGTTTACTCTGGGACATGTGGTGTTTCCACCCCTCTCTTGTTCTCTATTTCCTCTTCCTGCTGCTTCTCTCTGTGTTTGTCTGTGCTGAACTTCCCAACTCATTTCTGCCCTGACAGACAAGGTTTTTTTGTAGCCATTCCACTTCCCTTGCTGCCAGAACCATCTTTTAGACCTTCTGCATCCAATCCTGGTGAACAGGTGAATCTGGCTCCTCCTTAGTATGGGGCTGCCAGGTATAGATGTCTTCCATGAGCCTGAGTGAAATGCCTTGCCTGGTGAAACACACCCTAAGAAAAGTGTTGGAAATTTGTGTCCTTTATATACCAACTTCACCTTTGGACATGTTTAAATGGGTGTCTTCTCCAGCATCTCTAAACTGAAGGCTTTAATTTTAGTTTTTCAGTCCCCTGGACACTCACGAGCCTCTGTCCCAAAGCAGCCGGTGGAAAACAGATGTCACCCCCACGGCCCTGCAGCATCCAGGGGGCTCAGCCCTCAAACAGCGTGGCTTTGCCCGAGAGGTCATATTTAGGGCCCAGGGGGTCATATTTAGGGGCCGGGGAGCTGGTGCAGGGAGTGCAGCAGTGGTGCCTCTGGAGGTGCTCTGCTCCCACTTGCGGGTCCTGTTCCGCTCGCAGCCGCCAGAGGAGGGCAGGCTGGGCTCGGGAAATGCCTTCCCTCGGGGGGACACGCTCCTAGGGCTGTCACAGCCCTCGTGTGGTGCTCAGAGCCCTGGAAGTGTGGGATGTTGGAGCAGGGTGGGTGCTTGAGGCGGAGAGGAAGTTTTGGATACAGATAATGGTGCTGGGGGTGAGGCAAGCGGCAATCCCTGGCGCTGCTGTCCACTGTGCTCGGGCTCCTGGCTGGAGGCTGTGCCTGACAGAGACTTGGACAGCAGCCAGGTCACCGAGCTGTGCCAGGTGGGTGGGGGGCAGCCACCCGAACCACGGGGCTTCATCCAGCCTTCTGCTAAAGGCAATGAGGAAAAGCTTGGCCTCCCCAAAGTGAGACCTGGGGGTGGTCACCTAGAGATGGGTGGTTTGGAGTAGTAGAGGAGGATGCACTACTTCCTCCCTGGAGGAGAGGGGTTGCAGGGCAAAACTCAGCACTGTGTTCCTGTCTGTCTGAGAGCAGGGTAGGTTAAAAAAGCCTACCAAGGAAATTATGCATTCAGGGCACTGCCTGTTAAACACAGACATGAATAGCTTTGGAAGCTTATGGAAGTATGGCTATTACTTGTTTGCAAGTGAGCCTATATGAATGGAGACTGGCTTGCACTGTTGGGTTTTGGAGATGGATGGGAATTATAGGCCTGTGAGATGAGCAGGATGTAGCCCTTGCTGGTGCCAGCACAAGTCAGGAGCTGGGCCCTGGCTGGAGCATAGCCAGGAGCTCATCCCAAGCCCTGTATTTTTGGTCTGGCTGTGAGGAGAGGGAGCTGCACAATGCAGGCAAGAGGAGCAGGATGAGCACCCCCTCTCCCCGAGGTGAGACCTCCTCCTCTGGGGAGATGGGAGGTGCTGAGGTCACTGGGAAAGAGCTCAGCAGACACCATGGAGGGCTCTGGTACACAGCCCATGGATAGAGGAGACCTGCAGGGCTGTGCCAGAGGGCTGGGGTGTGCACGTGACACACACACCTCTGTGCCAGAGGATTTCCCAGGGAGAGGGGAGCCCCAGGGAGGTGTGTTCATAGCTCTGAGTTATGCTCAAAGGAACCCCTCTGCCCAGTGATGCTGGTGTTGGGGGGTTGGTCCCCACTGGAGCTCTGGTGCCTGGGGACCCTTCACCATTGGAGCTGTGTTTGTCCTGACTGAGGAGGGTTGTGTCGCGTTTGGCAGTGCTTCAAGATTCCCTGAAACACCCAGCTACACAAATTAGAGGTTTTCCGCTGGCTGTCAACTTTGGGTTGAAATCCTGGAGCCTTTCTAAAGTTCCACCTCCTCTGGAAAAGTGAAATTTATGTGCAAGTGTCCCTGCAGCTCTTGGCCCAGAAATACAAGTGCAGGTGTGGTGCTGAGCCTGGGATCAATGCTGAGACACAACACTTCCAGCAGGGAGGTATTTGGAACGAAGTAGCCAGTGTTTAATCATAGTCTGATTTTTTAAAATATCTTTTTATTTGTGCAGTTTTAAGGAAGAGGCTAATTGAATTCTCTTTGATTAGAGACACCTTGTGAGACATCCCTCCCCTTTGATCAATGCACTAGTCTGGCTCAACAGCTGCATGTAGATAAAAGTCCTATACATAAAGTACGAGGTATTGTTCTGTTTTAATTAAAACACTTAAAATTCTGTTTGCATGAGGTTAAGAAAACATTAAAATCCTTTCCAGGGTTATTATCAAACTGCTAATTTAAGCAAAGCCAAAGAGCTTTACAAACCAAATGTACTCTTCCCCACGGAGATGACTGCTTCTTCCCAGACCCTGTGTCCTGGACAGTGACAATATATCAAGACAAAAAATGTGGCAACTTTCTTTCTGATCTGCTCTAGGTCCAGCCCAGCCAGGCCATGCTTGGTGTGCAGAACGAGTGTTTTAAGCCTTAATGCAGGTGGGGGCTTTGTAAGTTGCTCAGAACCTTTCTGAGTGAAATTAATTTCTGCTGCTGAGAAAGTCTGTGACAATCCTTAACACTGCATTTCTCCAACCTCCCTCCTGCCAATCTTGGTGTTCTGGAGCCTTCCCAAACAATGACAGCTGCCTGCTCCTCTGCACATTGGGGAGCTGACTTTGCCTTTAAGTAGTGACAGGGAAATATTCTGGACTAAAGAAGCTACCACCCTTTGGTGCACCCTTTAGAAATGGAAATACTTGATCCCCCTGAGTGGTTCCAGTGTAACCAGGAGCAGGGCCAGGAGTGGCTTCCTCCCACTCCAGTCTGAAGGGACTGTGTGGCCAGGAATTCCACCAAAATGATGATGTGTGGAGATCTCATCATGGTGTGTGAGAGGGAAGGAACAGCTACTTTCCTTCTCAAAGCAGAGAGGCTTCAGAAGGGAAGACAATATCCTTGGGGCTGTTTGCTGCTGAGCTCCTGGACAGCATGGGATGGCTGGAGTGCAGCTGAGCAAGGCTCAGGGAGCAGGGATGAGTCCTGCTCTGCTTTCTTTGAGCCTGGCCCATTTCAGTGGCAAATCCTGCCTTCCTAAGTAAACTTGGGTTTGATCTGCTTTTCTCCTGGTTCATTAAAAATACACACATAGGCACAAATGATGGTAGGCCAGGCTCTAGGAGAGCTTTGGGCAGTTGAAATCATGCAGTACAGGAATTGCAGGCCATGGTGATACTGTCCAAGTCCAGGACATATTCCTGCTCAGGATGTGGGTCATTGCCCAGATCTTCCCTTATCCCTTGACAAATGATCCCAGGCTTGTAAAGTGGGATATGACCCTTAACTGTGCCGCATCCCCCTCTCCTTGTCACAGCCCTGCCTTCCTCCAGTCCCATCCTTGACGGTGCAAAGCATCCTTCCCAGGGCCCCTGCAGGATTTGCGTCCTGATCCTGCCCTGGAGGCGACACCTCCCACGACCCGCCCGGGGCCCGGCACACCCGCAGGGCTGTGCCAAGGGCTCTGAGGAAGCGAGGGCAGCCAGAGCCTTCCTCCTGCCCCCGGCCATCCAAGTGGCCGCCGGCTCGGCCGCAGGAAGAGGCTAACAGCGGCGGGCGAGCCACCCCCTCAGCTTTGAGTATCACTTTCAGCTATTCTGAAGGTTAAACGCCTGTTTAGAGCTCCCTATTGAAGGCAGAGCCGGGGGTGCGGCATTGTTCGGACGCCCTCCCGCTTTGTCTGGGCGCTTTCAGGGATGCCCTGAATGGGAAGCGGCCCCCCCAGCCCAGCACCCCGGCAGAAGGGCTCCCGGGGGAGAGGCGCTTCCTCCCGCCCTAATGACATTCAGGCCTCCATCGGTTCAGCTCTCGCTTTCTTTCTGCTGCAGTTTAACCCGGGCACAGAGGCCGGGCTCCATCTTACTGATCTCTGCTTGACACCCAATTACCACATGAATGGGAGAGAAAGGCTGCAAAAGGCTTTAACTCCCACTGACCCTCCTTCCCCTCTGCCTGCTTCCCTCTCTCCTCGTCCTACCCCCTCGCCTTTCTCCGGCGGAGGGAGTTCAAAACTGAGACGGGGAAATCAAACAAAGCCCCGAGTAAGGAAACCCATTGTCACCGCCTCCACGATGGCTCCCCTTTCGCCAGCTATTGTTTCCCTTGAAGTTTGACTTGCTGTGTGGAAGGATGCGAGCAGCTGTTTGTGCATTCCCCTGATGTTTTATTGAAAAATAATTGAATCGTCGGTTCGGAGCTCTCTGATAAAATGTTTCCTCGTGGCGCTAGGCCCTTGTGTATTTATAAACTACATTTCCCCCTAGGATGTGATGGCGACCTAAAACGTTTCCTCCAGAATAAACCCTCGGTGCAGGAATGGAGGCATGTTCCTTCTGCACTCAAGGAGAGAGAAAGAGTCCAAATGGCAGGAAAAAAAGACAGAAGATGGGAACGAGACAAAATAAATTAACCTCTCTTCACTGCCAGGCGCAATTTCCAACCGGTTCCCTTCGCAGTTGGCTTTGTGGGAGGGGAATGGGAGCAGTCAGAGCTCCTGGTCAGCGGCAGCCTGCCCCAGCAACCCGAGTGAGCACCACGGCTACCGGCTTTTATGTACCTGCTTATCAAACACCGTCTGTGTTTACAGATTATGTTTTCTTGAGGAGATTGTGTGCTTAGTTTCCCCATCCCAAACATATCCCAGAGAATTTGTGGTGCTCTGGTTTCAGCACACAGCATGGAGACAGGACTCATTCCTCCTCCAAGCACAAAATGTCCATAAAAACGTCCCCCTTGTCTCATGTGGTCACTTTTTGTCCAGGACAATTGTTAACAGTAACCAGCTTTGAATGCTTGAATGAGCCAAACTGGTATTTATGACTACTGTTCCCTTTCTTGCAATTTATTTTTGCTTTTCCAGGCAGGCATTAACACTAAATCTGTACCATTTTGTTGTGTAAGTCAGGAATCAAGATTCTTTTAGGAGCTAGTTCTGCTTTTATTTGGCCTCATAAATGATTTCTGGGAGCAAGAAGAACAGCTTATATAAAACCATAACTACAAACACTGATCTGGCATCACGATTACCAGATCCTCTGAATACAGAATGCTTCACCCATTTCTGAAGCAAAGATTTTTGTTGAAGGCTGCTTTTCCATACAATTCCATCCTGGGCCATATCTCCAAGATACTCAAAATACCCTGGGATTTAGAGATACACAAAATCCAGTTGGAATTTTTTGGATGAAGACCACGGTCAACAGCTTCACAGCTCTGCCATCACGTAACCCCGGCAGCGACGGCAGCATTCATCTGCCGGAGGGACCAGCCTTTCCTGGGGCCCAGCCCAGAGAATGATCTCCTCGGAGAACAAAAGGCCATTACAAACACCACCACCTTCTGCTCCCGGGGTTAGGCGTACTCTGACCCCCGTTAGCATAAACGAGGAGCAATCTGTCTGTGTAAATTTATGCCCCTTACGCATAATGCATCATGTATATGCATAGCTGTTACATTTCTCTGTGCATGTGTGCACACGTACATGTATTTTTTAAAAAAAAAACCCAAACCCTCCGCTGAGTGGAGGGAGGGTTAAGGGGCTGCGGTTTTTCTAGCAGCGCTGCCCCTGTGCAGCTCCGTGTCGTGGGGGAGAAGCAGAGCCCAGCTGTCACCGCCGTGGCTGCGTTCTGCCTGTGTACACGGCCCTTCTCTGGGGACGGCAGGGGAAAACAAACAGGCGACAGATGTGAGCCGCGTTGTTTAACGCTGTGCTGGGGGTGCCTGGCGCCGTGGGGATGGATGTGCTGCCTGCCAGGGGCTGCCCGAGCGGGAGGGGATGGATGCTCAACAGCCACCCCTGATGCAGAACTGCGTCTTCCCGGTGCTGACAGGAGCTGTCGTTAGCATCACCCAGCTGTTTCTGGTCGCCCACAATAATCCCGGCGAGCTGCGAGGCGGCAGGTTGGCACCGCAGGATCACAGAATTACATTACAGAATTGTGGGGCTGGGAGGGACCTCTGGAGATCCTTCAGTCCAAACCCCTGCCAAGGCACGTCACCTAGAGCAGGGGACACAGGGACACATCCAGGAGGGTTTGGAATGGCTTCAGAGGACACTCCACACCCTCCTCGGACACCTGTGCCGCTGCTCTGGCGTCTTCAATGTAAAGAAGTCCTTCCTCATGTTGAGGCAGAACTTCTCCTGTTGTAGCAGCTTTGCTGCAGGGAAACCCCCGCTGGGAGACCCGTGTGCGGCTCCTGCCTTCGCACAGCCCAAGTGGGCCCTTTGTGTGGTTCTCAGCCCGTGAAGGAGTTCTAAGGGCGAAGCCTGAACTTGGTGCAGAAATCGGTATTTTAAAATAACACCGCCTGGCACCGGCGCCCAGCGACTTTAAAGGAACACCAGCAAGGGCACGGGCCCCGGCGCGGAACTGCGGGAGCTTCTCCGGGGCAGGAACAGGAGCGGGGAGGAACAGGAGCGGGGAGGACGAGACAGGGAGGATAACACAGGGAAGCACCGGGGCCGCGGGCAGAGCTCGGGGCCGCCCCGTTCCTGCCCCGCCGCTGCCGCCGCTGCCGGCGCACCACACGGCGGGACCGGAAGTCAGCGCGGCACTTCCGGCGCGGCCGCGCGCGCCCGCCCTCCCCGCCCGCCGCCGCCAAGATGGCGGCGCCCTTGTCGCTGCAGGTGGAATTCGGGTGAGCGCGGGCGGCGGCGGCGGCCGGGCCGGGCCGGGGTCGGGGCCGGGCGGAGGGCAGGGCAGGGCCGGGATGGGCCGCGGCGAACCGGCCCCTCGGTGAGGCGGCCGCGGCATTGCGGCGGGGCGGTTGCTGCGTGCGGCCTGAGGGGCCGCTACGGGCGCGTCCGGGCCCGGGCGCCGCCGCTGTCACGGGAGCTGCGGGCCGGGGCAGCGGGAGCGGCCGCCACCGGGGAGCCGGGGAACCGGGCATTGGCGGGAGGGGCCGGGCACCGCCGGAGGGTGTTCGCAGCGTGGAGCCGGGCCGTCTGCCCGTCTGTCCCGGCTCTTCGCTCCCGTCTCTGTGAGCGTCTTGTGCCAGGCCTTTCTTTTTCTTTCACCTCTTTCAACCTTTTTGAGTTGCTTGGGTATTTTTTATTTTAATTATTAAAATTATTTGTGAAAACCTTCTTCTCGTTTCTCGCCTTTTTTTTTTCTTTTTTTTTCTTTTTTTTTTTTTTTTCCTGAGCACTGTCTGTGTGTGTTTGTGTGAACACGTGCCCTCACTGTGCTTTGTGTTTGAGCCCTGTCAGGTCTGTAAAGCTGCCAGGTTCTCACTCTCTAGCATTTCAGTTTCCAGGTCTTTGCTGCTGTGGTATCAGCATTGCTTATGCTCTGGCCCTGGGATCTTAAAGCATTTGCAGTGGAAGCTTGTGCATATTTGTGGAAATACTTGTGTTATGTCGTTAAAGCCTCCTTTTAGCAGAAACTAAAAGGCTGCTATTTATTCGCTTTTTCCCACCCTTTCACGAACACAGAAATGCCATAACCCTTTAAACACCCTTCTCCTTAAGAATCCTTCCCTCTATCTTTCCCTCTTCCAGCTGCAGCAACTCTCCTAATTTTCCCAGAAGAGTGAGATGCATTTTTGCTTCCCTTGGAAATGCATAAATGAGCTCTCTATGTAGGAACCACAGCTGAGTCCCCCACAGCTCTCGCCTTACAGAAGGACCTTATCTTGCAATCTACATCTCCCGCTGTAACAAAGCGTGACCTTGTTTCCATTACATGAAAAAATGTTTTTCATATCGTTGTTATGACTCGTTCCCTCGCGTGAATCTCCCCTCGTGTTAATAAATCGCTGCTTCAATTTTGAGATAACTATTTGTTGTGAGCTGGTGGAAGAACACCAACAGAGTGCTCTTTAGGAGAGTTGCTGCATATAAGTAATGCTGCTGAAGGCATAATAAGGGTTCTGTTGTGCTCTGCCATTGCAGAGTCAAGGAAACCTACCGTGGCATTTTTAGATATTGGATTTAAAGGAACTTAATAACATCTGGAAGTATCTTTGTTGACACTTAGGTGGGGATTGCTTGTTTTAAATATTTCTCTTTTATTATGTTGGTTTCCAAGGGAGGAGAGGCAGCAGTAAGTTCCCAGAAAGTAGCTTCATAGGAAAATTTTTCCAAAGTAACCTGCATTTAAGTTGGAAGAACATTTTGCCACAATTATGTGCCCTTTAAAAATGTGTTGGTAATTTTTCTACTTCAGTTTAATATTAAGTGAATTGAGTTTTTTACAAGTTCTCTAGTTGTTAAAACTTCAGCCAGTGTAGAGTTCAGTCCAGAGTCAAAAGCTGCTGTGTCCTGCAACTTAAAATACCTTTTGTGTTTATTATCCATGTTCCTACTCACATGGTGAAAGTTGTATAATCTAAGACTGAGTTTGGCCTGTGGCCTCACAACGTCATGAAAAATTATTGATGTTGGTAAAGCTCAAGATTTTCACAATTGTACTTTTTCCAGAACAGCAGTAGAGGCGAGGAGCTTGCTGAGGCTTCTGAGCTGTAGTTACAAAAATTAATTACTCTTTTGAAGAGCCTAAGGTTAGGGGCCAGGACCCAATTCAAATCCCATTCTTTTCCAGTGTGGGGACCAGCTCCTTTACCTGCCAGCCTCTGCACATCCTGCTCACACCTGATCTCCTGTGCTTGCAGAGGCCATCAGTTGTTACCTGAGGGTATTCCCTAATGTATTCAAAGTGTCAGAAGAGGGATGAACATCAGGTTGTTCAGTGGAGGAAGATTTTTATTTATTTATTTATATTTTACCTTGTCACCCTCATCACACACTTCTCCCAGTGGAGTCTCTCTCTGGGACACTTTGTAGTCGGTAGATCAAGAAAGAGTTGCCAGGACTCTCAGACTGCTGGCTCTGACTTGCTCTGTAACTTCGTGTGAGTCATTTTCCCTTTCTGTGTGTTCACACGTGGAAACTGGGGGAATATTTATTCCAGAAAATGCTCAAGTTTTGGGATTTCTGGCCAGCAGGTGTTAGGGATGAGCAGCGTTGGATGTGGTGTGGTCGCTGTAGTGTTGTTTGAGGGAAGCAGTGCTGGTGGAGGGTGAAGGCAGCACTGCACAGCAATTTGAGAGCACATGGAAATGGGAACCATCTTCCTGTTCTGCTGGGATGATGCCTGGCACCGTGGGGTTCTGGCCCTCAGCAGAGCCTCCTCTTTGTGTTGGCAACAGGAGCTGGCAGCTTCTCCTGTGGACTTCTGGTTTGTGACAGGAAAATAAAAGACAAAGGGAATCCTGTGCTAAATATAGTCTGTGTCATTTGTTTTCTCTGTTGTGGCATCTATGTAAATTGCCTCTTTTGTACTGCCTTCTTTTGACAATAAAGCAGAATCTCAGTGGTTCATTGTTTTTATTTCAGAGGTGGTGCAGAACTCTTATTCGATGGTGTCAAAAAGCATCAGGTGACTTTGCCCTGTCAACCAGAGCCTTGTGAGTATCAGAACCTGTTGGATAACTTGACAGAGGAACAACAAATGAAACAAAGCTGGTTTGTACAGCACTTAGAGTTGTCAGCAAGAATCAAAGTATTTTCAAAGCTCTTTCAGACATGGCATGGATCAGGCAGCTTGGCAAACAGGGGTTGGTTCTCAAAGTCTGAGGTCTTTCCTGTCGTCTTGTGAATCAAATCCTTCCTTAAGACTTTTGCCTCCCTCCTGCTGGATAGACAACAGCCTCTGGATGTTTCCATCAAGTCTACGTTTGCCTTTCTTGGTACTTGAAACCACCAATAACGTCCTTTCCCCTTTGTTTTTTCCTGCCTGTTCTGAGGTTTCCAGGAGGAACAGATAGATATGTGTGTGTGTTTATGTGGTGTGTAGATATGTGTAGCAATGTAACATAAATGTTGTTTATCTACTAATTTAACCTTTCAAGTAAACGTGATCTTATGTATGAATTCTGGAGTTGAAAACAGTAAACCTAATGCTCAAATAGGATGCTGGACATCCTGCCCGTTGCCTTCCCTGCAATAAAAACCAAGACTTTATGTTCCAGGGATAAGCAGTCATAATTCCTGATTTGCAATTTGGAATATCAATACTGAAACAGTGCTGCACTAACTCGCTTGTGTGCATACTTCAATTGTAGTGTAATTTTGCCACAGGTATGTTCTGAATTTTTCCAGCTAGATAGCACTGCTTTATACTTTTGGAGTGGGATTATAAACCAAAATAACACAAAGCCATGAGGGAATGTTAGCGACCAATATCTCTTGAATGGCTGATGTCATAATCTATGTGCTGGGAACCTCCAGGCCTGAAATCTTTTTGCTGTGCCTGGAAGTAATTAGAGATTGGTAGAAATGCTTTTGATGCTTGGACATAAGTATGTGTAATTCAAATATAATAGGAATACTGCAATATTGTGTTATCTTGTGGTTAAGGACAGGGACTAAGGCTCCAGAAACATGACCTGATGCTGATTTGCTTTGTGAGTTTGGTTATGTTGCTTAACTTTCCCCTGTTGCTAGAGATACTTTCATGTATCACAAGAGAATTCAGCATTAAATTCCAGCACTGTTGAAGCACTTAAGATCCTTAAACAAAAGGTAGCAAAGAAATGCTAAAACACTCATTTAGTTGGTTTATAAACTTGGAGAGTAGAGCATAATTTTCTCCTGCACTCTGCAGATTTAAAATACCCAATAACGCCCACTGTTTTGGTGGTGTTCAAACCATGATCAGATGCTGAAGAAAAAGGGGTTATTACAGGAGATGTTTATTTCTGCCAGGAGAGGGGAAGATATTAATACCAGAGAGGGATTTTTCCAGCCCGATGGCTGTCAGCGGTGCCGTTGTATGGGGCCTGATCCGTTCCCACTTGAAGTTGCTGGGAGGACTTCTGCAGCCTTAAGATAAACGCAGCCTTCTGCGTTTATCCTAAGGGATAAATCACTCCCTGAAGGTCTGTCTCAGCCTCAGGATTCAAATTCAGTGATCTCCAGTGGTTCTTTCCAGACTCAGCTAACACATTATTGCTCCCAGCTTTTCCCGCTGCCGTGTTTTCCAGACACTGCTCTCCCTGTGACAGGGAGTGGCAGAAGTGGCAGTGTACCCCCCTTGTCAACTCCCCAAGTTTGCTGCTGTCATGTGCCTTGGCTGTCAGGGAGGTTTCATTTTGGGGCTGGTTGTAGATTGCAGCATCTGAGAAGCATAAACGGAGCTGTGAGGCAGCTGCTGTAGTGTGACATTTACACCCTGCCCAGGGATGGGGCAGGCAGAGATGGCCTGAATGTCTGACAGTAAAGGATTGCTGGAAACACTCCTCCTGATACTTCCAGAAGACAATTATGTTGTGGTGGTGAGGAATCAATGGAATCGTATCAGAAAAAATGAATAATTTTCTTGCAATTTCATGTTGTTCCTAATGCCATGTATCTCCCTTGTTCACACTAAGGAATTTTAACTCTCCTGTCTCTGGGTAAATAAAGATATACATTGCCAGGTCCCTGCTGCCCTCGTGCAGCCAGAATTGCAATGACTGGAGAAATAAAACATCTCAGTTCTACTTGGCACATCCTGTTGCTTACCTTACCCTGAATGTCCATCTTTGAATTCTCTAGGGAAAGACCTGTAGTATGAACACTACTTGAAGACCTGCACTTCTAACCCCATTTTAAGTGATTTCATTAGCTGCCAAGTTTATTTTTGGCCATTTAGGCCTCTCTTACCTACTCTTCCTTTTTTCTAGGTTATTTTTGTCTTTGTCCTCTTTCTTGCAGAACAGTTGCTTCTCTCTGGGTTATTGGGCCCACCTGTATTTTAATTGTTTAGGCATTTTATATATATCCCAGAAGTGAAGTGAGGTGGAAAATTATATGAAGAAATACCTACAAATATTTACCTGAAGAAAACAAGCTGTGCTCCATGGTTAGCAGGGGCAATCAATGTTCTCTAAATTATAATGTTGCTTGAGCAAACTCTTTATGTGGTCATTTCTTTTTTTCCTGGTAGCAAGCACTAGATGGAAAGTAGGTGGGTTCCAGATCCAGTTATTTTTTTCAAGAAGATTTGATTCTCTGTCCTTTTCTGATGCCTGAAGGTGGACTCCTGGAGGGATTGGGAAAGGCAGGAGGAAGGAAGCTGCAAATGGGACAAGAGCAAGCCACAAGGGGCACAGCCACGTGGCAGGACCTATTTTTATTATCTGAGGGGCATTTTGTATCCTGATGTCAATTAAATAGCAGTTCTTTATTTCCAAAGTGGAGCTGTCTCAGCCTGCATTTTGAAGTTGCTGCCGAAGTGGGAACTTAGAAAGGCGTGGTGTGTGTGCATAGGCAGCAGATTTACCTAAGCCACACTTTGTGCAGGACTGTGTAATCTTGTAGAGCTGTTGCAGAAAGAAGACCTCAAGTTAACAAGAATCTTGTCCCAAATTTCTGGCTATTCTGATGATCTCACTGATAATGCTGTTTGAGGATCTAAAGGCATTATGCCCTGTTGGCTTCTTCTGCATAAAGAAGCAGCTGGGGGAATAACGATATTTGTCACATGGAGAGAGGATTAAATTGGCAGGGAAATCAACTTTATTTTCAAGCATCTAAGAGGCTATTAGAGACAATGGAGCATAAAAGAGAGAAACCCTAGATTAAAAACTGAAAATGTATTTGGCAGCCTCCTCCTGAAACAAGCCACAGTAATTTAACCAAGTGCTCCAGTAATCAAATAGATCATTGTACGACTGCTCTGCAAGTGATGCTGGAGCTCCTTCCTCCATCTCGCTGGGACTCACAGTGGTGGATTTGTCTTGGCCATGTGAGTTGCATGGATGCTATTGGAAGGGTAGGAAGTCACTGGCATTGTTTAACCCTTGTAGTCGTTTTAGGTTTAGCTCAGCAGCATCATCCGATGAAGAGTGTTTACAAAACCTCTCTGCTGTGCTGTCCTCTGGATGATGTACCCAGAGGTTGGGGTTGTGTGTAAAGTGGAACTTGTGCTGCAACCTGCTCAGCTGCTGTCATAGACTTGTGAATTCCAAATTCTCCTGTGCCTTCAGTGGTGGGTCTAGTTTCACTGGTGCTCCCTGGGACCTTCTGGGCTAATCAAGAATTCACACTGTGTTTTGGCACTTTACAAGTCTGGAAGGTTAAATTATTAATCAGTGTGATTTGGTAATTGTTTGTGGTTTTCCCTTTACCAAAACTCTAGGGAAAAAAGTCCACTGTCAGTCACATTTTTTTAAGAGGGAAAATAAAAATAATCTACCAAATGCTGCTTATGTTGAATCCCTGTAGAGAAGAGCATGATGTGCTCCTCGAGAGCTTTGCTTTCCAGGGGCCTTGTTCTGCACAGCATGGAGGACTGCTGGGGACTTGGGAGCATTCATCTTCCTGGAAAAGAGCCTGGGGATCTTGAGAGATCAGACCTATGTTACAGGCAAGGTGGCTCACAGAATACAGCATGGCATGTGTTCAGTGTTGACTGGGGTGCTGGGCCAAAAGAACCTGTAAAATCCAGAGTAGCAGTTGGCGTTGGCTCTTGGTAAGTGCCTAGTGCTGGGTAGTACATCGTACTTGAGTCATTCATATTCTGGCATGCCTTTATTGCTCTGTTTATTATTCCTAACATTTTAAAACGTGCTCCAAAGAAAGAATAAAAATGTATTTGCTAATGTAGAGGTTTATTAGAAGAATGGTAAAAAAAAGCCCCCATAGATCTGTGGAACTTCATGCAGTCAAATCTTTTTAACCACAGTGTGCGGTACTTGCAGCTCTGAGAGGACTTGGGTTATTCCCCTCCACGTGCATCCCACTCGTGCATCTCTTTTAGGCAGGAAATTATAGATTTAGTGGCGAGGGAAGGGGGCTCAGTGGGTCGTGCAGGGTGAGAGCTCGGGCTGGACCAGCTCAGCCCTGGAGCCACAGCCAGCAGTCAGGGTGAGCAGTGTTTGCAGCATCAGAGCAGTCGCCATCGAGCGGTTCCTGGCGTGGGTCTCAGCTCCAGGTCCCTGTCCCAGCGAGGCCACGGCTCCCTTTAGAGGGAGCAGGGAAATAAATGCTTGTCCTCACAGGAGCAGTCCCATCACCCTCCTGGGAGGCCGTGGAGCCGCTTTACCGGATCAGCTCATCCCAACTCATTGTGGAAGGAGCTTCCCAGGCACTGGGAAACCAGCTCTTGTGTGTGACCAAATCCCTGGGATAACAAAGCCTGGCTGTTACACCCTCCTTCCCAGCCGCTGTATTGCAGTGCGGACACCTAGCAGGATAACCCCTCTGTCCCACCCCCCTCCTCTCCCTCTTTTCTCTTGGTGGGATTTGCTGTGCTGACAGCGCTGTTCAGAGGGTGGCAGCGGAGCAGGGCTGGGGAGGAGGATCCGGGCCCTTTAAACCGCTTAGCATGCGGTTCACACGGCTCCGGGCCAGCTGTTCCTTTCTCTTCCTGCCCTCACTCGCAGGAGTTGTTTGCTGAGCTCAGAGCTCCTGTGCAAAATTGCTTTTCAAAAGAGCCACTTTCTGCTTAATTAAACAATGAGCCGCCGTCCCTCTGCACATCTGTAAAGCTCCCTCCGCAGCCCCTTTATCCCACAAACTGCTCCATTCTTACCTCCATTCACTTGTAAATCTTACTCCCCCCTCTCCTCCACCCTGATCATCTCACTGGCCCTTTCTTTTTCCCTTTCAAGTAAGACTGAGGGGCTTGGAGTATCTGTGGGGGTGGCTGGGTTGGGTGGACAGGAATCGGTTTAATGGTGCTTGGCCCTGTATGAAAGTCTAATAATAGCAAAGCAGATCTGAGCCCAAAAGTGAGAGGCGATTTCTGTATTTAGAGGAATAAAATCATGGCAGTTTCCTGAGCTGAGCTGAGACACTGACTCATCCAGCAGCCAGAGGGGACACAGCCACCAGCCAGGCTGGGAGGGGGGGCAAGGATTTGACTTCAAGGCATTTTCTGATCCAGCTGGCAGTGCCAGGGAGAGCCCAGCCCAGGGAATTCCCTCGGCCAGGCTGGCTGCGTGCAGAGCAGTGCCAGGCTGCCAGGGAATCCCTCTCCACTCTGGCAGGAGCAGCCACCTTCCTCCGTGGTCTGGGGCTGCACATCAGCTTTGTGGAGTCTCTTTAATAGCAATGAGGTTTTCCTTTTTAGCCCTTAGTGCCTGTGCACACACCCAAAACTCAGAAACCAGGAAAATAGGAGAGAGGGGAAATTTCAGTTTGCTGGGTTTTGGCAAAGCTTTACGCTGGTGGTTAGTAATGCATTCTCTGAATTGTCTTGCTGAGAGCTTAAAAAAAAAATTAACCAGTAACATTCAAGGTTAAACAGGATAAATGAATGGAAAAGTGATGAGGTGGGATATCTCCTTTATCACGGGGAAGGACAGATTATAGCCAGCATGATGCAATATCATCTAGCATAGATTGATAGGGAGGAATGAAGAAATGGGAGTTTAGTGCATTAGCAGAAGATTCCTGACTGCAAAAACTATTAGACCATGGCACAATCTCCTTGGGGTTTGGTAGCAGATCTACAGTGCTCTAGTCTCTTAAAATCAGAGCAGACAAATCTCAGGATGGTCTTTTATTGAGAATAATTTTGCACTGGCAGAGGGATAAAATCACAGGACCTTTTAAGGAGATGTTGTTTTTAATGTCTGCAATCTGGTACTTCACTGCTGGGGCAATAGTCTTTGAGGCTCTCTCAGCTCCTTCCTTTGACAATTTTGAACGAGAGGCAAGACCCTGTGCCAACACTAGTGATCTGTGATCCTAATTAAAAGAGACAGTTTGGTGCACTGGCATTTATTGGGGAGCCTGAAGTGACAATAGCGTTGGGTGTTACGGGATTAGATGCTCTGACTTTGGAAATGAGTAGGGATTAGGTTTACCCTGAGAATCAGCTCGAAGCTGCTTTTTTCTGTCATGGGAGCTGATGGATCTGGAGGCTTGCTGCTGGCTAGCAGTGGGATTGGAGATCCCTTGAACTTGTATTTCCCTACTAGCAATCTGTAAGGAGTGGAAGATCCCAAGCAGTTCCTCTCCAGTTCATAAGCATTGTGATTAAAACCTCAGGGCTGAGAATTGCTGGGTGATAGTTGGGATCTGAGTCCTCACTGCTAATGGGAAGGCTGTGAAAGACCTCTATGATCCTTTCCCATTTTGTGGACACAGGAAAATTAAGAAGAGCATTGCTCTTCTAGATGAGAAGCAAGAAAAAGACGTCTTAAAGCAATTAAAAATTACAGAAGCCAAGACCTTGGTGTTCATTTGTAGCAGACAAGAACAGATGAGAGCAACAATTGCAATTCTCTCATGCCTGGCTTTAGTTACCCCCTAATTTCTTCCCTAGTACTTAAATCACTGCCCATTCCAGTGTGTGGCAGGATTGGCTTGTGCACTTGTCAGAGAAAATGGATTTTGCTCTTGCTGCAAAATTTGCCTGGCTGCTCACTCTGTGTAATACCAAATCCATTTGCCTGTGACTCCATTTATATCAGCCATTCCAGGTCTTTTTCTGCATTTTATGGCACACCATGGTCTGCTTCAGAGAATGATTTGCATATCAGATGAGAGGCTGGAGGAGTTGGAAAGATCCCTTAGATCTGGTTTTGAGCTCTTTTAGAGAGCAGATTCCTGGAGGGTCTGCTCAGATCCAAGAGCAAAGAGCAGTTGTGCACCTTGGAAGAGCAGCAGGTATTGGGAGGTGGTTTGTCTGTTTTAAAAACAAGCTGCTTGAGCAGGGAAAGAGACGTACAAATTGTTTTTCCATACATTTCCATGCAGGCAGGGGGAATAATGGCAGAGGAGCGGCAGGGAAGGGGCTTTGTCATGGTTACAGGCCGGTGGCTGAGAATGTGGGTGGAGCAGCGCTCGTCCAGAGTTAGTGACCTCAGCAAATTGGAGCTCAGCCATGGTCAGTATGATAAATGATCTTATTCTGGGTCAAAGAAATGATACCCCACAGGGAGGTGTCCGCAAGGCGGCCCGGGAAAGCGCTGTGCTCCTGCAGCACTGACCCCTTAGTGACCAGTGCCACATATCTCTTATTTACTGCAGACCAGAAGGGAATTTTCCATGGTTCAGCCTTTATAGGGTTCCCCTATTTCCCTGAAATAATCTCCCAGTTCTGCAAGGAAGGCAAAAAAATGGGTGTAATTACACCTTCTGGGTGCCCTTCGAGGCTTTGTGCACGTTTGTATGTGGATTTTAAGGCAGGGGACACGTCCTTGCATATGTGTGTGAATCTGTGAGTGACCTGTGCAGCTCCCTGGGAGCCAAGGGCTGTGTGTCCCATGTCAGCTGGTATCAGGGTTGCACAAAATCCTTCCATGTTTCTGCACCTTTATCCAGTTCATTGTCCTTCTAGTGCAACACCCAGCTTGGTGTTTCTTATTTGAGGCACCTGGTTTCTCTCTGCACACAGCAAGTGCCCTCTTTTCTGAGTTGTCACTGATGGATCTGTCAGGCCTAGGAGGTTTTATTGAGCTAGGAAAGATCTATGGATTTCAGCCCTGCTTTTGAGGGTGCAGATGAACCCAGGCAGTGCTAAAATGGACTATTAGATGCATTCCTGTTGCAGAGGAAACTCAGGTGATTCTTCGTGAAGAAACAGTTGGGGCAATGCAGAAGGTCAGGCCTTGCAGGATTTGCAGGAGGACGGAGCAGGCTGTGCAGTACTCTCTGCCACAACCAGGAGTGTTTGTGGTGCAGCTGGGCTGAACAGGAGCCGAGTCTATTGGGTTTTGTGTGTGCTCACTGCAGTTCCTGCATCCCATCCTCTTGCGTGACAAGGCAATGACTTTGTGTCACTGCAAGCACACATCTCGTTTTCCTGAGCGCTGTGTTTCACTGGGTGATCGGTTTTCTGCGTTTATTGTGGGCTTGGGCTCCCATCTGTGCACTTGAACTAAGCAGTTTTCTCAAACATTTGTTGGTTTTTCTTTTTTTTAATTAAGTTTAGATTATTTTTTCTTAAGAATTCGGAGAGGGTTGATGTAGTGTTAGCACAGGCAGCAGAAACTGTCTCTGTGTAGAAATAAGACAGGGATTTCCTACCATGTGCTTCAGTCCCTTCTTTGCAGTTTGAGAATATTTCCCCTTCCTTGGCTGATTCAGTCTTGCTTCTCCTCTGATGTTGCCAGTAGTGAGGACAGTTAATAAGAATTAAGAGTGCATTTTTTATGTGATATTTGTTTGCTGTGAGTGAAATGGAGTAGGCTACCCAAAAGATTTCAGTAAGACCATGCAGCAGTGGTAAAAATGCATCATTACTGGGATGAGCTGGGTTCGAGCTGGTAATGCTGGAGTAAAATGCTGTATTGTCTCAGCTCTCACCTGAACCTCCCTCCAGAGCCAAAATGCACAGCAGGTTTTGCAGCCAAGTCACAGCACCTGTAGTACAACTGTGCTCCTGCCAAAGCAGATGCCTCTGTTCTGTGATGGGGGCCAGCCTCAAACCAACACGAGTGTGAAATCGCTGCATTGTAGTGATGATTTAACTTGTCAGCAGATGTGGTGCCTGATCAGGCTGAGATTTTTTTTCCTTCTTTATATGTCATCTGTAGAGAACCTGCTGTTTGCATAGGAAATCCTTGGCCCAGGGAGCTGGAAACCTGTTAGACCCATTGCATAATATCACAAAGAAAATGTCTTAGGAACACTACATATGTCAACTGTAAGAGATAAGCAGTTGTGCTATAATTTACCTCTTATTATTTCCATCATGAGAACACAGTCGTGAGCTGTTGATCAAGACTGCTGTTTGAGGCACTGAGCTGCAAGATGGCTTCTCCACAGACCACTTGCAGTGGAAGTAATCTTGTTCCTTTTCAATATCTTACTTGTGGGAGATTGTTTTGGTGTGGCTGTGGTAGTCTGTCATCCTTTATAATTGATTTGTTCTAGTAATATTGGTGTATAGGACATAGAGAAATGAAGGTGAGTGACAAAATTCAGTGCTGATAAAGCAGGTGAAAGTATTGTCTTAAAGTTGGCTGTTGGGAAAGGGTCTTAATTTTTGTACCTTTTGGAGTGGGCAAGCTCCAGGCATGCATAGGAGTGTCTGTTTTTTTTTTTTTTTTTTTTCTACTGTTTAAATTCTTCAGTACGTGTGTATGTGACTTCTGGGTAGGAGTAAATGAATGTTGGCTCAGGTGGGACTGAAAATAACATTTGTTATGGAAGGAGATGGGGCAAGGGAGTCTTCCAGCTCAGCCTCGAATAAATCAGTCCTCTCGCCCCTCCGTCCAGGCTGCTTCTAGGTGGCTGCCTTTTATCCAGCTAGTGCAGTGTGTTTCTGTTTAAATGATCTCTCCTGAAAGGTCCCAGAGGAAAGGGCTGCTTATTCCATGCAAGGAGAATGGTATATGGCACAGCTCATTGTTGTGTGCCCTGCTGCAAGTGCATAAATATGAAACAGCTCGCGGGAGATGCTGCGGTGGGGCTGGTGTCCCCTTCACAACCCCTCCCTCTCCTGAAGGCTCCTCTCCATCTTCCTTCCTTTACAGCTTTCATGTCTTGATGATGGAGAGCGGGAGCCATTTGGGTGTGAGATCCTGAGGGCTTGATGTTGCAGCAGCGTTATTCAGGGGATGGGGAATGTAGTTAACTCTTGTTCTGATGGCTGACTGACCACTGTGGTGCATATATATGTGTGTGTCTACATATACATACATATATTTATATATATATGTATGTATGTAAATACACACACCTTCTTAGTGGTGCTCCCTGTCCCCGGTGCATGTTGCTAGGAAAGAGGCAGGAAATGGTCTATTTTGTTCTTTTTAACTACATATCATTACAAGCCAGTCATGGGTTGGCCCCAGGCAGGTGATCTAGCTCACCAGGCAGTTTTGAGGACAGAGCAGCTCCTTTCCCCAGATCAGAGTGATCCAGCACTTGGAGGTAGCAATACCTGTTGTGCTTTGGGCAGTGCTGTGGTGAGATCAGGGTTTTGGGGTCAGAGTGCTGTTTTGGAGGCAGCAATGCCATGGGGAAAGCAGGGGGAACACAAGAGGGGAATGTCAGAGCATCCCCCTCCCCCTTTCCCTGGGAGAAGAGACCTCCGTCTGCTGCAGAGGGACATATCCCCATATCCTAGCTGATGTGCACCTGTCTACACCAGGGCTGTTCATCTTGGGTGTGACAGAAGAAACGAGGGTGACGCTATTTGGAACAACCCCAGTTTGGCTCTGGATAACATCCATAAGCCCATAAAATCCTGGGATAAGGCCTGGGCTGATTCAAGCCACTACAAATGCATATATTATTGCTGGTCATGAAGCAAACACGTGGGGAATGGTACACAGAGTGAATTTAATTCAGAGAAGCACATGTGGAAAGATTCCTTATGACTGCAGTGAGCTTGCCTCACATAAGAAACCCATCCTGCCATCCCTGCTCCTCCTGGAGCAGGGCTGCAGCCTCACTGGTGGATTTGTGCCTTCAGAAAGCTTCCTCGCTTCTTGAAAACAAACAAAACTCTTTTGGGGCTTTCAAAGGGCTGTTTAAAGGAGCCCCGGGAGAATAACTGATTGTGGATTCGGAATGATGAAGTGGTTTGTGGAATGGTGAAATATAGAGGCAAATGCAGGAGAACTCCACTTTGCAATTTGTCAGTTTCTCTAAACCCTGTAACGGATTGTTCCCCCCTCCATCTCCTCTCACCTCTCCAATAGGAAATTAACTGATGCTATCACTAAAGAAATTGTTTTTGCCTCACAAAGTAAAATTGATACTATAAAAACCCACCAGCAGTGTCTCCTCCTCCTTTTACATGAAGACAAATCCTTCCTGTCACCTACTGAAATGGAAAGATAAAGGCTGAGCTTTAATAAAGAAGCTCTAAGCATAAAGTGTAGAAGGAGGGAGCAGGCACAGTATGGGGAACACTCCACAGCAGCAGGTGTGATGCTGAGGGATGCTGTAAGGGTCCCTCCTGTCTGTTTAATGCATGGCCATGGACCCAGGGCTTGGACCCCAGAGTTCCCAATGTCTCCAAGAGTTTGTGCTGGTTTTGGTACAAAAGTGTCTGTCTCTGTTCAGGTTCTTAGGCTTGCTTGTTTGGACTTTCTAAATCTAATTAAACTCACAAAAGAATTAGACATAATTTGTCGGGTGACAAGATAATACACAGGATGTGGGACATGTTAGAGACCTGAATATTTGGAATCTGCTGCCAGATTGGTGCTTCAGCAGGAGCTGCTTTCATTCTTTGTGGGATGAGTTTTCTGTGAGAAACCTCTTCTGCCAAATCACAAGGACAGGACTGTGAGTTTCTTTGCAGCTATCCCCATCCATCCTGCATGTTCCTTCTCTGCTCTTTCGTGGATACACAATCGCTTTGCTCTGGCATCACCGGGAGCCATCAGCTAGTTTGTAAACCCTGTCCTTCCTTCTTCCAGGGGATATCAGAAACCTGCTCAAGTGGATCAAACAGAATCTGTTGAAAGAGCGACCAGAGTTATTTATACAAGGGGAATCTGTGTGAGTACAACTGTTATGAATCCTCCTTGTGTTTCTCTGTTGATCCCCACAGTTTGGGGAATTTTTCCTGTGAGGCAGATTTCCTATTGAGTAAGTCAATGACCATGAAAACAAAGGATTTGCTTAAGTGGTAGTGGGAGGTATCCCACCCACACCTTGCACTGTCCACAGAGAGCATTTTTTGCGGTCCTCACCCCAAATCTTTAAACCTTAAACATGAAGCAGGGCCATTTATACTTTCTCTTCATTGTCACTTGGAACAGAGAAGCACCTGTATCCTCAATTCCAGGAGCTTTAGCAGGTCTGTCTGTTCCCTGCTGACATCACTGGGACTGAAGCAGTCATTCTGAGAAATGCCAACAAATACTTCTTCTGGGAAATGTATTTTTATTATCAAAATGGGGCCAGTCTCGTGGAGGGGGAGCAGGAAAAAAAAAAGGCAAGAGAAATGGAGCAGAGTGAGCTGTGCAAGCCATCCCTGACTGTGGGGTGGCGCTGGGGGTGTTTAACATTCGTCACAGATCTTTGTGAGCTGAAGCATGTGCCAGGTCCCCTGGTAACAGGAGAGACAATTGCAGGACACTGAAGATCAAAGAGGGGGAATCCCTTTGCTCAGAATCAGGGGCTTGGAATGGATCCCAGGTGTTTAGTGCCTCTGCTAGGGGCACTGGAATAGCTCTCCCTACCTTCACACTGAGCTCTCTGCGCTTGAGTGTCGTGCGTGGGTTTTAATTACCTGGCTTTTCTGCATGGTACGGAAATGCAGTCATCCTGGAGCATCCTCTGAACGGTGCCTTTTCATTCAAATGAGCTTTGGGATTACTCCTTCGTCCCCTTTATTTGATCTGGAAAGGGCACAGACTGTACCTGCTTCCACCTCCATGCTAGGATCCCTTTTTTGGCTTTATAAGCAGTCAGCTTGTGATCTGTGCCGTGACATCCCTTGTTCTTAACTATTTGTGGAGCTTTTTAGCAGCCCTGTATCCTAATTATTTTTCTCTATTCTACAGGAGGCCAGGAATTTTGGTGCTCATCAACGAGGCAGACTGGGAGCTAATGGTCTGTACTCCTTCAGTTTGACTTTCTTTGTTGAAAATATTGCTCTCTCTGTTCTGTGGTTGCTCTCACAGAAGCTATTTCTGATTCTTGCCCCAAGCAAAGCATCTCATATTTGAGGGGGAAGGGGCAGGCTGGAATCTATCTCCTGTACTGTGGCTGTTCAAAAGCCTGGAGCCTCTCTCTAACCTGCTGAGTCTCATCAGCCAGACAGGGTCTGGAGAGAGATCACCCTTTTTCTCTGGTCTCTGGAGCTGGGTTTTGCACCTCTGGCTGCTGGCAGGTCCCCCCACATGTGGGATGACAGCCTGGGGGGCACCTGGGACCTTCAGGCCCCACACAGGACCACCTTCCCTGATGTCAGGTGGTGCCTGGCAGGTAAAGGCCACAGGGAGATTTCAACTCAAACAGGCACCTGGTAAATGTCTTCCCTTCTCAGCCCACTGTTGTGCTCAGACAACAAACAGCCCCTCGCCATTTCCCTGCCTCAGGCAACCACCTGTTCTGTCAAAACCTGGTCCAGAAAACCATGTGGAGTGATGAGCATCAGCATTGTGGCTGATCTCTCACCTTCACTTCTGTTATGATGTAAACATCAGTCTGTCCCCTTCTGCTCTCCCTAATACTCACCGTCTTTTTATGAGCTGTTTTCTCTTTGCAGCTTGTATTTGGAAATGACATTTAAACAATTCTTCTTTTTTTTTCTTGGCCTGCAGGGTGAGCTGGATTATAAACTCCAGGACCAGGATAATGTGCTTTTCATCTCCACATTGCACGGCGGGTGAACTCCTGAAAAAACAAGACGATGTAAATCCAAATCCCTGGGAAAAAAAAAACCCAAACAAAAACCTTAACCCACCCAAACCTCTCTTGAACTGCCTGTGTCCAGTCTCTGCATCTTCCCACTGCGTTCACTTGTTCTAGACATCAAAATAAAGCCCCGCCAGCCTGCGGCCTTCTGTCCACCACAGCAGCATCCATCTTTTGGTCCTCATTTCACCTCTCCTGACTGCAGTTCCAGGTACCCTAACAAGCAGAGAGCACCTCAGCATGTGGGACTTGATTTTTCTCTGACAGGAGGAAGAGAGGTGCTGAACCCTGAGTAGGATAACATCTCTTGACATGTAGTGAGGTGTTCTGGTGCTGGGAACCAGGATTCTTTTAACATGATGCTTAATGTTGGTACAGTCTCTGCACCAGCCATGGGAAGGGTGAGAAAGTGCCAGGAAACAAGAGGTAGCTTGACTAGCTTTTCCATGGGGTAGCAAACATGACAGCTCCAGAGCCCTTGGAAGCGACTTTCACCTTGTCATGATATTTATTTATGAGAAGCAGGAGAGAAAAAGGCTTTTTTGGTTTTGTATTTCTGATCCCCCATGCTGCTTTCATACCAGAGCTGAGGCAGGGTGAAGTACTGGCCCATGAATAATGTCAATTTATAATGATTTGGTTGGAGGGGAAACAAACCCTCACCCAGCCTGAGACAGCACAGAGTGATCAGGGCAGCAAATGATCTTTCTGTCACCATGATAGACAGAATTGATCACTGCACTGCATTCTGTGCAGGTGGGAGCTGCAGTCAGGCTGGAGAAGGGCTGGGGCTGGAGATACACAGTTAAAGTGCCAAGACCTGAGAAAGTCAGTGGCTTTTAACCCCTTGTGTCAGCGGGGGGCAGAGGCTTCTTGCTGCATGCCCTGAGGAGGTGGGTGTGTGTGGTTCTGCCAGGGCACGGGTGTTGTTGGCTTTCCAGAAGTTTCCTCGGATAGACAGACTGGCCCCTACCAGCCAGGAGGCTACAGCCAGAGCAGAGGGATGGGCTCAGAGAGCATTGGCACCAACAGGTCTGAAACATGCTGCATGAGCTTCCAGGAGTGCCTGACCAGGATTGTCTCCCTGCGTTCCCCCCTGCCCTGCTCACCTGTTTGGGCACGGGTCCAGCAGTGCAGAGATCCCCAGCAGCAGCTCCTGCCTGAGCCGCGGCTGTGGTGGAGCAGAGGCTCACCAGTGCTCCTTCGGTGCCTCTCACAGCTGATGTGCACCAGGTACTGCCCTAAGAGCCCTGGGTCTTCAGGAGCTGCTGGGGAGGCGGGGAGCAGCAGCCCTGCTCAGGCAGCCTGGCCCAACACCCCGAGTGCTGCGCACAGGGAGCCTCTCCCGCGCTGTGCCTGACGAGGAATTCCTCTGTCTGATGTGGAGAGTGATTCCCTCAGCTGACTTCACTGACTCCTCTCTCGTGCCTACCCCTCCACAACCTGTGGAACTAAAAGCACCCACAGCCTACGATGCATCTAAGGAGCCCCAACTTCAACCCACTGCTGGTCACAAGCCGATATTCAGCCTTTTCCAAATCCAGCCACAGCAACTTGAGTCCAGCTCACTCCATTTGCAAATGACACAGACGGGCCAAAGCTCTTCTCTGTCCCGAGTTCCTGGCCCTTAGCTTAGCTGGGCCGGGACAGTGGAAGGGGATTCCAGGTGGTGGTAGGAACTGGCTGAAAAACAAGGAACCTGAGTGGGGTGCGGCTTGAAACGGACTCAAACACAATGGGAAAAAGCAGGTTCATCTTCAGCGCTGCTGCCTGCCCTTCTTCTACCCTGCCTCTGTGCCTTAGGCTGGGCTTGTCTGTTCTCATCCCCCCCAGCTGTTTGCTCAGATAAGATGGGTTCCTTCCCCAGGAGCCGTTATTCCCCTTGATAGTGGAGGTAGACCCAGGTGGCTCAGCTCCTGCTGTAGTAAAAGCTGTCAATCACTGCTTAAAAAAAGCTAGAAATGGGAAGATGAAGGAAGCCAGGGGGGTGGAGAAGAGGGGTACCGCTAAATCCTGTAACAACAGCAACAAAAAGTTTCTGAAATAAAAGCCTTTTAAAACATTCTCTCCCTCCAGCTTTGTCCTAGATAGGCTCTTGGTGAAATTCTGCTCGGATCTTGTAATGCTTCCCTCCTCCTCCTGGGTTTCCTTGGCAGCCCCGGCCGAGCCGTTTGGCTGGTGGATTCATAAAGCCTCTCTGTTAGAAGGAGCCTTCCTCCGGCCGCGGTTCCGCGGGGGCTGCTCCGCTCCGAGGGGCTCCCCGGTCCCGCCGCGGCGAGGGCCGTGCCCGCAGCCCGGAGCCGCTCTCCGCCGAGCCCGCCCGGTGCCCGAGCGGCGGGGACGGTTCTGGGCCCGGCCGAGACTCCGCAGAGCCGGAGCGGCCTCCGTGTGCCCGGGGCCCCCGGGGCTGCGGCAAGAGCACCCAGGAGTGTCCTGGTGCAGGGGCCGGGGGCATTCCCAAATACGTTAAATGACATTAGGCCGCAATGTTAAAATAGGTAACTAAATAAAGCTAAGGAGGATAAACCGGGATGGAGCCGCAGGGCCGGACTGCCCGCCCGCCGCGCCCGGCTGCGGCCCCACCGCCCCCGGCAGACCGCCAGTGCCCGGGGCTCGGCCCCTCCGGCCCGCCCGGTGTCTGCCCGGTGTCTGCCCGGTGTCTGCCCGGTGTCTCCCCGGTCGGGGCTGGCCGTCCCGGTGATGACCCGGCCGCTGTTTGACGCATTGAGGCCGGGCACCCTCGGCCCCGCCGAGCGGAGCGGAGCCGCCGCTGGTGTTCCCTGTTTCCCCGAAATGCCGGCCCCGAGCCCCGGGAGCGTTACCTGCCGTGCCCCGGCCCGGGGAACGTCCGTGCTCTGTCCTGTGCCCCGAGAGCCGTCCTGGAGCCCCGCCGGAGGAGGTGAAACCTCTGCTACAGATGTCCAGACACAATTCTTGGTTCGTACGGCTCCATCGCACAAGAATTGCGTTTGGACAATCAGGAGCGGAGATTCCCATCCCGGGCTCGCGGGATCTTCCAGGGGGAATCCGGCTGGAGCCTGGAAAAGAAGGACACACGGGCCCTGAGTGGGCTCCCCCCGCTCCCGCTTCCCGGCCCCGCCGAGCCTCTCTCTGCTCCAGCCCCGACAAGTTTCGAGCGCAGCCGCGGCGTTTCGCATCCCGGGTTCGATTTAATGGCACCGCGAGGAGTTGTTTAATTTTACCTACTCATTTCTTACCCCTCAAAAAAAAAAAAAAAAAAAAAAAAAAAAAAAAAAAAAAAAAAAAAAGCAGCCCTATTTAAAAAAAAAAAGGAAAATAAAAGAAAAAAAATAAAAGAAAAAAAAAAGGAAAAAAGGGGAAAAAAGGGAAAAAAAGGAAAAAGAAAAAAAAATTAAAAATAAAAAAGAAACGAAAAAGAAATGAACAAGAAAAAAGATAGAAAACGAAAAACGAAACGCGCCGATCCATGGGTGCCGGAGCAGCCCGGCGGAGCGGGGCTCGCTGTGCCGGGCTCGGTGCCTCCGGCAGCCGCGGGGCTGATGCTGCGGGCACAGCCAGACCCCGGCCCCGCTCCTGCCTTGGAGAATCCACCAATTCCAAGCGGATCGCCCTCAAAATTCGTGCACTTTGAACAAAATCTCCGAAATTTATAAATGACCGCTGGGGGAAAAATATTAATAATAACAATAATAATAGAAAAAAGAAAAAAAAAAAAAAAGATGAAAAATCCAGGCTTCTTCCCCAGCCCCTTCTCACCGAGCGGCGCCCACGAAGTTGGGAACAAATCCCCCCTCTCCAGGCGGGGAAAATCCCGGCGCGCTGCCGGCGCTTCCCCCGCCGATGCCGGTGCCGGTGCTCCGCGGCGGGGCCGGGCAGGTGGCCCCGGGAGAAGAATGGGGGGCTGCGGGCGAGCGGCGGAGCCCCGGCTGCCCGAGCCGCCCCCGGCCCACGGGGCTCCGAGTTTCCACGGGGCGCGGAAAGTGCGTCCCGCGGGGGCGGAGCGGGCGGTCCCGCGGCTCGGCGGGCACAGCGCGGGGCTCAGCGGCACCTGCCGCCGGCCCCGAGCCCGGCTCTGCCCCGCTTCCTCCACGCCGAATCCACCCGGGAGGGTCCCAAATCCGCCCGGGAGGGATGCGCACACCGAGGCTCTGCGGGCTGCGCCGGGGCCGGGCAGGGCTTTTAGTTGAACGGCACAACAATAAATGTGTTGCAGAGCCGGCGAGAAAAGAATGGGGATGACCTTCAATTGGTACTGGATTTGAATAACACCACGGGGTGATAAATGCCCATTGTGTTTTAGGAGTAATGAATCTCCACTGTCTCTATAGCACAGAAACAGCAGCTGCAACCTGGAGCCAGCCATCTCTTAAAGACACAGCTCCCAAAGCTGGGCTCCGGCCCGGCCCGCAGCCGCCGCAGCGCCGGGCCCGGGGCTCGGGGGGCTCTGCCCCGGGGGCTCGGCGCCCAGCCCCGGGAACGGCCGCGCTGGGCCACGCTCGGGGTCGTGAGGATCCCCCCCGGGCCTCCGGCCAGAGCCGGCTCTGGGGTCCCCTCCCACACACTCGGCCCCCCTTGGAGACCCCCTCCGTTCTGCTGCGGCGGGGATGACACTGCCCGGGTACCCCGTGGGGTGTGGGGTCACCCGCACCCCAACTCGGCCCCCCAGCGGCGGGGAAAGCGCCGGGGATAAATAATGCTCATTGTTTTCCCCTAATGAATATTACCGAGGTGCCAGGCCGGCAGCTGCGGGCTCCGGCCGGAGGAGCGGGGACATCGCCTGCCTGTCCCCGTCGGGGGACCCCCAGCTCCGACCTGCCCGAGGTCCCCGCGGTCAAAGGGAAGAGCGTGGAGGTGGCCGGCCCTCTGCACTGCCACAGCCCTGGTGTCACAGGGGTCCCCGGGCACAGCGGGAGTGCAGGCTGGGAGGGTTCACCGCGGAGGGCCCCGCTCGTCCCGGCCTCCCCTCGTGTCCTCACACAGGGACTGGGCGCTCGGGGAGGGATTGCTGAGTGCTGGGACAGTCCTGGCCTCCCCTCGTGTCCTCACACAGGGACTGGGCGCTCGGGGAGGGATTGCTGAGTGCTGGGACAGTCCTGGGCTCCCCTCGTGTCCTCACACAGGGACTGGGCACTCGGGGAGGGATTGCTGAGTGCTGGGACAGTCCTGGGCTCCCCTCGTGTCCTCACACAGGGACTGGGCGCTCGGGGAGGGATTGCTGAGTGCTGGGACAGAAACTCCCGCAGCCCCAGGGATGTTTGGGGCGGCCCAGCCCCACTGAGCTGCAGGGTGACCCCAGTGTCTGTCCCCAGCCCTTGGCAGTGTCCCCTGCCTTAGGCCTTGCCCCTGGAGCTCAGGGACAGTGTCAGAGACTGTCAGGCCCCAACCCTGAGCAGGGCCCAACAGGGCAGGGATCTGCGACTGGAGATTGCTCTCCCACTGAGTCCCATTCCCTCCCTGGGAGGTTTTGCCCACCCTGAAGATGCATGAAGGTGTCCCAGGGCTTGGGGACAGCCACATCCTCACAGCCCCTTCCCCACGGAGCGGGGCCAGGGGGATGCCCAGCTCCTGCCACAGCCATGCGCCTCCCTTGGAAGGCTCCTCTGCGTCCCAGCACATCCCCGCCAGGGCCAGTAGCAATAAACCCACTTCCTACGAGCGTGAAGACCAAAAGAAAGCCAGCATTTAATAAAAGAAAAAAGAGCAGCAGCAGCTGAAGGCCCCTGAGCTGGGTTGCAGCCATTGACTGGGACTGGCCACTCTTTGGGAAGCAGGAACCATCCGAGAGAAGCCCCTGTCGCTGCTTCGGGTGTTCTGGCGTTGTTTTAGCCCCGGACCTGCCGACCTTTTAACTTGCTTTAATTCTTAACGTTCCCCACCACCACCTTTTTTTTTCTTTTTTTTTTTTTCTTTTTTTTTTTTTTTTTTTTAAGTCTCTCTCCCAAATCTCAGCCGAGTTAATGAAGTTATGTGATCCTATAAATGTTAATTGTCTAAACTTCTTCTCTTCTCTCTTTTTTTTTTTTTTTTTTTTTTTTTTTTTTTTTTTTTTTTTTTTTTTTTTATCTCTCTCCTCCTTGCTGCTTTCTGCTCCACTTGTAATAAAGAAAATATCTTGGCTGGTCTTAGCCAGTTGCTTGGCAACCTCAATAGAAAAAAAGAGAACAGAATGTAACCAATCCCGAGACAACCGAAAGATTTTGGTGACATGTGACCTCTCGGAAAAGGGCAGCCTTAAACTGTCCCTTCTGTCCTTTGCTCTGACCATTGGGGTCTCCCGCCCTCCCCCCGCCCCGGGTTCCTTACACCAATAAATATGGATTAGTGAAATACTTTTTCCCACAGTGATGAAAAGCCGGGATTGATCTTTCCACCTCCTTTATCTACCAACCTGACAAGTTTCTAAACAAAATTAAGAGGGAAGAGGCGAAAGGAGCCATCCCAGGTTGGGCGGCCGGGGACGGATCCTGCCCCGCCGTGGGGAGGGATGGGGGGTCCCCGGCGGGGCGCTGGCGCCGGCTGTGCCGGGCTGTTCTGCTCTGCTCTGCTCTGCCCTGCCCTGCTCTGCCCTGCTCTGCTCTGCTCTGTGCTCTGCCCTGCTCTGCCCTGCCCTGCTCTGCCCTGCTCTGCTCTGCCCTGCTCTGTGCCCTGCTCTGTGCCCTGCTCTGCCCTGCTCTGCTCTGCTCTGCTCTGCTCTGCCCTGCTCTGCTCTGCTCTGCTCTGCTCTGCCCTGCTCTGCTCTGCTCTGCTCTGCTCTGCCCTGCCCTGCTCTGCTCTGCTCTGCTCTGCCCTGCTCTGCTCTGCCCTACTCTGCCCTGCTCTGTGCCCTGCTCTGTGCCCTGCTCTGTGCCCTGCTCTGCCCTGCTCTGTGCCCTGCTCTGCTCTGCCCTGCTCTGCTCTGCTCTGCCCTGCTCTGCTCTGCTCTGCCCTGCTCTGCTCTGCTCTGCCCTGCTCTGCTCTGCCCTGCTCTGCTCTGCTCTGCCCTGCTCTGCTCTGCTCTGTGCCCTGCTCTGCTCTGCCCTGCTCTGCTCTGCTCTGCTCTGCTCTGCTCTGCCCTGCTCTGCTCTGCTCTGCTCTGCTCTGCCCTGCTCTGCTCTGTGCCCTGCTCTGCTCTGCCCTGCTCTGCTCTGCTCTGCTCTGCTCTGCCCTGCTCTGCTCTGCTCTGTGCCCTGCTCTGCTCTGCCCTGCTCTGCTCTGCTCTGCTCTGCTCTGCCCTGCTCTGCTCTGCTCTGTGCCCTGCTCTGTGCTCTGCTCTGCTCTGCCCTGCTCTGCTCTGCCCTGCTCTGCTCTGCTCTGCTCTGCCCTGCTCTGCTCTGCTCTGCCCTGCTCTGTGCCCTGCTCTGCTCTGCCCTGCTCTGCCCTGCTCTGTGCCCTGCTCTGCTCTGCTCTGCCCTGCTCTGCCCTGCTCTGTGCCCTGCTCTGCTCTGCCCTGCTCTGCCCTGCTCTGTGCCCTGCTCTGCTCTGCTCTGCCCTGCTCTGCCCTGCTCTGTGCCCTGCTCTGCTCTGCCCTGCTCTGCCCTGCTCTGCTCTGCTCTGCTCTGCTCTGCTCTGCTCTGCCCTGCTCTGTGCCCTGCTCTGTGCTCTGCTCTGCTCTGCTCTGCCCTGCTCTGCTCTGCTCTGCTCTGCTCTGCTCTGCTCTGCTCTGCCCTGCTCTGCTCTGCTCTGCTCTGCTCTGCCCTGCTCTGCTCTGCTCAGCCGCCCGGCCCCGCTCTCTGTGCGCCGGGGAGCCTCCTGCAAGGCACCAGCGAGTTAAGAAACAAAATGTACCTCATCTAACCCAAAAAAAAAAAAAAAAAAAAAAAAAAAAAAAAAAAAAAAAAAAAAAAAAAAAGCCCTGGCCAAGCCCTGCAGTCCCTCAGTGGGTGCCTGTGTGTCCTGGGTGGGGAGACCCGTCCTGCTCCTCACCGCGGAGCCCCAGCGCTCGCCTCGCGGGCGGGCGGGGGAAGTTGTCCGCAAATTTCATCCTGGAAAAAAAAAAAAAAAAACAAACCAAAACCGAAACAAACCCACAACATGATGTCATTGGCTTTCTGGTGTATCCCGACGGCGCCCCTCCACCTGCCGCCGGGCGCTGCTTGGCCGGGAGCCCCAGCACCACCACGAGGCTCGGCACGGCGGTGAGGCCGGGCACAGCCGGAGCCCCGGCACGGTGGGTCGGGGATGGGGCTCCCCCCTCCCGGCAGCCCCCCGGCCTTCCCAGGCTCCCGGGGCGGTGAATGCCTCTTTCACCAGCAGTTCCCCACTTTCCCAAAAAGCATCACCTTGCCAGCTCCCTTCCTCCCACCAGCTGCCAGGAAAAAAAAAAAAAAAAAAAAAAAAAATAGGGCAAGGACAGGGAGCTAGAGCAAAACCAATGAACTTGTTTCCAGCTTTTCCTTCGGATCAGCCGTCCAGCACCGGGAGAAAAACATTTATCCTGTAAAAAACTCCCTTTCCGTGCAGGCTCCGATCCCGCCGTCGCTGGGACACTGGCTGGAGACACGGGCTCCGCTCGGCAGCACAGGACACTGTAAGTTGTCTGCTTAAGCTTTTTTTTTTTTTTTTTTTTTTTTTTTTTTTTTTTTTTTAGGGCGGTTATGCCCCGGTTTAGGGGCTGAGACCCACCGGGATGGAGGAGGAGGGTGGGCCAGGGGGCAGTTGCAGACAGGGGGGTTTGTGGGGGCGCAGGGTGCGGGGTGTGGGCAGGGTGGGCACCGGCGCTCTGCCCGTGCCGGCGGTGCTGGGTGCCGGCAGCCCCGCGGTGCACAAAGCCCCTTTGAGCTCCTCACAGTGGAGCTGCTGATCCCTCGCCGGCCCTCGGAACCGGGAATGGCCGCTGCAGAGGAGGATGGAACCCTGGACACCCGGGAGGGCCGGCGGGGAGGGGAGCTCTGGGCTCCGGGTCTCAGCGTCCCCCGGGTCAGGGACAGCCGCCCACGGGGGGCCCGGCCCCAGCCTGAGCCCTGAACACGGGCTGCTCCCTGGGGAGCTGCGGGGAGCAGCGGTGTCCCCGCCATCCCACGTGGGGTGGGGACTCACTGCCTCCCGCACGGGTCACGGTGACATCCCCGAAGGCACCAGACTCCGGGGTGGCCGCGGGAAGGCTGCGCTGCGGACTGGGGGGAAGAGGCAGCTGGGACCAAATCGGGACCCAGGGGCACCTGCTGGCACCCGATGGGACCCGGCGGGACCCGGCGGGATCCAAGGGGACGCGGTGGGACCCGGTGGGCCCTGGCAGCGCTGCTGCCGAGGGCGGCTGGGCAGGAACAATACCGCGGCCCCTCTCCTGAGCCGCCGCCGAAGCCCCTTTCCCAGCGCCGAGCGCCTTTGTCTGGCCTTTGTGATGGAAAGAGCCCCCCCTCCTAAATCACTGCCCTGACACCCCCATTGTCTCCTTCCCGGGGAGGTTTGAAACGTCGTCCCCCCCCCTCTCGAGGTCAGGAATGTGGCCGGTTTCTATTGGGACGGAGGAGCAGGGCTGGGTGGGGGGCTGCGGGGTCACGCCGGCTCGGCGGGTCAACCCGAAAACAAAACCTTTTGAAATACCTACTCTCCATCACTGCCAACATTGTCCCCTGCCAGCGGGGGCCTGGCACGGCCCCTCGACGCCTCCAGCCCGGCCGCTGCCCACCCCAGCGGTCAGCAGCTGGGGGTGGGGGGGACAGAAGGGTATTGTGCCGAAGGGGACAGCTTTGTTTTCGGTCACAGCTGCCCCGGGATGGGACGGGACCGACCGTCAGCCCCACTGCGGGGAGAGGAGGGAGGGGACGGGAGTGCACCGGTCAGCACATCGCAGGGGGGACCTGCTCCATCGGGTACCTCTCTGCCACTGTCCCTCTGAGAGGTGGCATTGGGGGGGACAGAGGGAAGCTCCCTGCTGTCCCTGGAGTGAAGCCTCAGCTTGTGCAGCCTCTCCGTGCCCACTGACAGCCTAGTGTTGGCTTTCTGCCTCAGTTTCCCCTTGCTCTGCCCCAGTTTCCCCTTGCTCTGCCCACTGACAGGTGCCTGGGGTCCCCCTTTGACACCCAGAGCCAGGGCACTGCTGGTCCTGGTGCCAAAAGGAGTGGTACAGACTGGGGAGAAAAAGGACTATTCTGAGGCTGAACCAGCTGTGCCACCCAGGAGGGTCAGGATTTGACCACTGCAGGGTTTGAATGTGGCTCTGAGGGTGGCAGTGCCTTGCAGGTGGAGTGGAACATGGCCCTGGCCTTCCTGCTCCCAGCAGGACGTGAAAAAGGACCCCCAGGAAGCCTCCACACTCCCAGAATTTCACAGCCCACCAGGAAGACTCCCAGTGGGTTGAGGTTTGGGGACACTTGGCAGTGTGTCACTGCCCCATTTACAGTGGCACAAATCTCCCTTTCCCCACAGCCAGGATGAGAATTCTGTTCCCATCAGCCTCCAGCTCCTCTGGCACAGCATCTCCTGGGTGGGCCACAATCCCCCCCGGGTGGCCAAAATCCCTCCCAGGATGGCCCAAATCCCTCCAAGATGGCGTAAATTCCCCTGTATTTTTCTGTGTGGGAAGATCTGTAGTTTTTGCTCGCTGCAGAAGCAGCCTGCAAAGAGGAATGAGGAGCAGCGCCCATGGATGTGATGGGTTTAGCAGAGACCTGGAAGGAAAACCCAGCTGAGAGGGGAGCGCTGGCCTCCTGAGCTACTCAACAGCTGGGAGGTGGTGAAAACATCTGGAACAGCTGGAATGGCGCATGATGAGGGGCTTGGATAGCAGAGGGTACAGTGGATTCACAGGCACTCCCTTGGTTACAGAGTTCCCCCTGGACAGGCACTTGCTGGGAGGCTGAGAAGAAGGGGGGAGGGCTCCGTGCCTCAGTTTCCCCAGCAGGAAACAGGGCTGATGTTTTGAGGGTGGGTAAGTCAGGGGAGGTCTGGAGGGGAGAGCATCACTTGGGCAGTGTGACAGCGTGGGAATGGGGACCCTTGAGTGTACTGTGGACTTTGGGCAGTTAGTTGTGTCCCGAGGATGCTTTTTCTCGTGAAAAAAGATTAATAAAAATATTTAGTTGGCCGAGGGATTTGTACCAGCCTCAGCCATGTACACACACAAAATCTGCATTTATAGATACATACACATATATATACACACACATATCTTTATATATTTGCCTTTTGCAACCGACGTTGAGCCTTTTAAAGCAGAAAAATACGATGTTTGAGGAAACCAGAGCTTTTCAAAGGCTTAGCTGAAAATCCTAGAAAATTTCAAGGAAGAGGTGGAGAGAGATGGGAGGTAACCAAAATCCTCATCCCTGGGTCCAAAAGCAACTTTATCCTGTGAAGAAAAGAAAACATTCTCCTGTAAATGTTGTGCAGTGCTGCTGCTGCCTGGAGCCTTGGGGATGGGAAGGTGATTTTCCAGGATGTTTGCAGGCCTAATGCTGGCTCTGTATTGCAGGTATCACCATGAGTTCAGGGAGCCATGAGGATGTCCTGAGCCCCATGGGGACACCCTGGGCCCTGTGGGGACCTGCCACCTGCCTTCCAGTCCCATTCCTGGGGCACTGGCTGTCACAGCCCTGTTAGCAGCGTGGTGCAGATGGAGATGCTGAGCCACAGCACAGAGCTGGGTGGGTCATCACTCTGAGGACCACCCAGCAGGTGCCCTGACAGGTATCTCCATGTCCCCCTTCTCCCTGAGCTCACCTGGGTTGTTTTCCATTGCATGCCCAAAACTGCTTCTAAGGTGCCACTGGGCTCTCAGAGGGCTCTGAGGGTCCATTGTGAGCCTGGCAGCAGCCAGGATGTGGGGGAAAGGCAGATTGCAAAGGCAGGGATAATTCTGACCGCAGCTGATCTTGTAGGACAGGCACAGGACGCTCTGTCCCTCCATCAGTCCCAGCCTGTCTGTGCAGCACGTTTCACTGGCCCATGCCTCAGTTTCCCTTTGTCACAGTGGTGGCCTCCCTTCCTCTCCCTGCTGTGGGGGTGATGAGGCTGTAGGAAGGGCAGTGTCTCCCTTTCCTCCTCTGCTCTGGAGCCCACGGCCAGGGAACGTTGATAAGGGCTGCACCAGGACACCGGGGCCATCGCTGTGCTCGGGTGGCTGAACTGTGTGGAGCGACAGGAGAAGGGCAGGTCCAGCTGTGACCCTGAGAGACAATGCAGGGATGGAGGGATGTGGGGATATCAGGGTGAAAAAGGGAAGGGATGCAGGGAGGAAGAAGAGCAGGGATGAAAGAATGGAGGGGTGAAGGGCTGGAGGGGTGTGAGGATCATGGATATAGGGATGATGGGATGCAGGGATGAAGAAAGGCAGGGAGAAAGGGTTGTGGGGATGTGGGGATCAGATCCAGTCCGGAGAGAGCCCGGGCTCCCCACCGAGAGCCGGCCCGGGCGGAGCGGCGGCGCCGGGAGGTGGCAGCAGCGGCCGAGCGCGGGGCCCGGTGCGGGGGCGGTGCCGGGGGGTGTCCCCGAGGGACGGGGGGGCCGCGGGCTCCGCGGGCATCCCTCGGCTCTGCCGCCCGTGCTCCGCCCTCATCCCCTCCGGGGCTGCGGGGCCGTGCTCCAGGGCTCCTGCGGAGGGCAGAGGAGCTGCCCCTGGCTCAGTGTTCCCGGCGGGATGCACATGGATGGAGTCCCGACACGGGCACGGGTGGGTCCGGCTGTGCCGAGCTCTCGGGCGCCTGCTCCTTCCCGCAGCTCCTCTGTGGCTGGGAATTCCCGGCTGCGCTGGCGCCGCGCCCTTCCCGAAATACTTGTCCGAGCCGGGGCTGTAAACAGCATTTTTTTCTCTCCTGGCAGTCACTGCCGGGCCCTGTGAGTCCCCTGCCCTCTCTGTTTCTTCTTTCAGGTGTTCCTGGATTGTTCACTTCCCCACCCCTCTGCACCCAGCCCTGACGGAGCCCCCCGAGGGGACCCTGGGAGCCGCCTGGGGCAGCGCTCGGTGATGCGGGCGGGCACAGGTTTGGCCATGTGTGACATCCACCCGTCCCTCACCGGGGCCACCGCAGCGAGAGGCGCCCGGCATTGCTGGCGGGGAGCGCGGAGTTACAGCTCTGCGGGACGGGACCAACCCCGGCCCCGCGCTCGCTCTGGGAGCTGACGGCTTTATTTATGGATTGGGTGGATAAACCAGAAGGCTTGGTCAAACGTCCCACAGGGCCCGGGCCTGCCCTGCCCGCGGCTCGGACACGTCACAGACACTCCTGTGGGCCTGCGGACGGTCAGCCATGGAGGGCAGCCCGGGCGGGACACGGCTCGGTGGGGCGGGCTGCCTTGGTGGGGGCGGCAGCCGTGAGCCCCCTCAGCCATATCTCTGGCCATGAGCCCCTTGTCCGTGAGCCCCTCTGGCGATGATGCCCCCGGCAACCACCGCCCTCGGCCATATTCCCCCAAACACGAGCCCCCCATCCCATTGCCCACCGTGGGGGCCCAGCCGTGTCCTGGCCAGGGGCACACGGGGATGCCCTGGAGCATCCTCGGGGAGGGCGCCCCGGGCAGTGCCGCGGTCTCTCGCCCCCCAGCCGTGGGCTTTGCGGGACTCTGCACCGATATCGACTCTATTTAAGGAAACCCGACCCAAACTGGCCCCCAGGGCTTGCGGCGGCGACGGGGCCGGGCCGGGGGCGGGGGGTGCGCTGAGCGCGGCGGGTCCCAGCCCGCCCCTTCCCCGCCTGCCGCCTCCGCCATGGGCGCCGCGGGGCCGCTCTGCGCCCTCCTCCTGCTGCTGGGCACCGGCACCGGCACCGGCACCGGCACCGGCACCGGGCCGGCCCCGCCGCGCCTGGTACTCGCCCTCCTGGCCCGGAACGCGCAGCACTCGCTGCCGCACTGCCTGGGAGCCTTGGAGCGCTTGGACTATCCCCCGGGCAGCATCGCCCTGTGGTGAGAAAGCGGGACCCCGCGGGGAGCGGGCATCCCGCGGCGCGGAGAGCAGCAGCATCCCGGGGGAGGAGAGGGCTGTGCGGGAATGGGCATCTCGGGGGGAGCCGGGAAACTGGAGTTACGGGGACCACGGGGATAACGGGGAGCCCTGGGGGAATGGGGAGAGTGGGGGGGAAGGAGGGTCCTGGGGAATGTGAGGGGAATGAAGAGCCGAGGGTAGCAGGGACCCGAAGGACAATGCCGGGGGGAGCCAGGGAGAGTGGGGGAACAGGGGGCTCGGGGTGATCCTGGAGTAACTGGGGCCTGGATGACCAGAACAGATTCGAAGGAACGGGGGCCCGCGGGGGAATGGGGATCCTTAGGGGGCAGAGACCTTCGGGAAGAACAGGAACCCCGCTGGTAGCAGCGCCCCCAGCCCCAAAATGTTAGGGGTGGCTCTGTGCCGTGTGTGGGATCCAGCAGGGAACAGGGAGAGGCTCCGGCTGCCCCGCGGCGAAGGGGCAGGACCCCCATCTTTCCCCTGAGGAGGCTGCGGGGCTGATGAGGGAGGGAACCACTGGGCACAAGGGGATTTCTGCACCATCAGGGGCAGACGCTGCCTTCCCCCTCCCTGCAGGGCTCACCCTCAGCCACCGTTTCCCAAAGATACCCCCAAGCCGCCTTTACCGTGCTGGGGGCTGGCTGGAAGAGGAGTCTCCTTTCTCCTCGTTGCGCCACTGCCGTCTCTCGGCTGAGCTTGTCGGAAACTTTTCTGCAGCTGCTTTTGTGGGGGAGCTGAGGCGGGGGCTGGCGGGGGGATCCTGGCAGGGCTGGGGCAGGGGTCAGCTGCCTGCAGGGGAAGGGAGATCCTCACCTTTATCTGCTGCACCCCCTGGGAGTCCCCGGGCCCAGGACCCTGCAGGGTGTTTCAAGAGCAGCCTGTAGAGCTGGGGGACATAGATCCTGCTTTGTCCCCTGGATCCGTCAAATCCCCATGACGTCAGTGCCTGCGGGATATCCCGGGGCTCTTTGACAAGTCGAGGGTGCCAAGGAGTGTGGGAACTCGGGGTTTGGCCCAGTGCAAGGTGGGCTCAGCTCTGTCTCTGTTGGGCTCCTTGTGAACATTGTTGTGAGGACGGGTGGGAATGGTGATGGTGCCCGGCAAAGGGAATGTTCAGGAAGGGGGAGTTTTTTGCTGCCTGTTGAGTCCTTTCCTCTCACAGCTGGAACAGTGGGATAAACAGGGGTACTGTGGGGTGCAGGGGGACATGGAGGCTGTGCTGCAGTGCTCATAGTGGGCAGTCACAAGGCTGAGGTGAGGAGAACATGTCCAGGGTTGGCACTGGGCTGCAGGCATGAGGGGCAGGAACCGTGGAATAGCCTGGCTGGCAGAGGCACAGAGGAAGAAATTACCAGTTGGCTTTCTCCCTCCTGTCTGCGCAGCCTTGGTTCTTCAAATTACATGTTATGTTCCCAAACGAGTCTGTCACTGGCTCAGTCTTTTGGCCCCGTGAGCATTTCTGGTGCAGGGTGAGGTCCTGGTTCTCCTTTGAGGAGAACCCCCAGAGACTGATGTCCCCTCATCCCAGGTGTGCAACAGACCATAACTTGGACAACACGACAGCAATGCTGCAGGAGTGGCTGGGGGCGGTGGGGAAGGATTATCACTCGGTGGCCTGGAAGGTGCAAGAGGAGCCCAGGTGAGGCTGGGTGAGGGCTGGGTGGGGGCAAGTGTGGGCTGTGAGGGGCTCTGGAGCAGCATCAACTCTCCCTGGCCGGAGATCAGGAGGAGCAAATCAGTGTGGGGCTGACTCAGCCTGCCGGCACGAACAGCCTGCACCGAGTTAGTGCGTTCCCGGCGAGTGAGGTTAACCCCTGCCTCCCCCTGCCCAGCTCCTACCCTGATGAGCTTGGTCCCAAGCACTGGAGTGACAAACGCTATGAAAACGTGATGAAGTTGAAGCAGGAAGCTCTCACCTATGCCCGGGAGCAGCAGGCAGACTACATCTTGGTAAGGGGCTTGGGGCACTGCTGGGGTGGGGGCTGAGGTGGGCTTCTCCATGTCTCCAGAACATGTGCTGTCTCCGCAGTTCATGGACACTGACACTGTCCTGACCAACAACCAGACCCTCAAGTTTCTCATGGCGCAGAACAAGTCAGTGGTAGCCCCCATGCTGGACTCGCAGACCTACTACTCCAACTTCTGGTGTGGCATCACACCCCAGGTACGCCCCCAGAAAGCCCTGGAGAATGAGACAGCCCCATGGTGGAGGAGCCCTCTGCCATGGAGGCGTTGTGCTGTGTGCCACAGGGATTCTATCGCCGGACAGCTGACTACTTCCCCACCAAGAACCGGCAGCAGGTGGGCTGCTTCCGTGTCCCCATGGTCTATGCCACCTTCCTGATCGACCTGCGGAAGGAGGAGACCTTGCAATTGGCTTTCTACCCGCCCCATCCCAACTACACCTGGGCCTTCGATGACATCATTGTCTTTGCCTACTCCTGCCAGGAGGCTGGTGAGGGTGATGGGGGTTTTGGAGGGTGCAGGGGCTTGGTGGAGCTGTGCTGCTCACCTGTCTCACCTGGCAGGTGCTGAGGTCCATGTGTGCAACCAGCACCACTTTGGTTACATCAATGTTCCTCTGAAGGCCCACCAGACGCTGGAGGATGATCGTGCCAACTTTGTGCATCTCATGCTGGAGGCCATGGGTGAGTGCACATGGGTGGAGAGGTCCTGGAGACCTCCAAGTCCTGACAGGGCTGTCAGCCCCAGCTCCCAGCAAGAGGAATCTGGGCTCCACTGAAGAGTGTCTCCTCTCTCCACAGTGGATGGTCCCCCCATGCAGCGCTCCAGACACATTTCTCTCCTGCCCAGACCACTCACAAAAATGGGCTTTGATGAAGTGAGTGCCCGATGGAGCCACTCATGTCCCCCTGTCCATCCCTCTGGTTGTGTCCATCTCTCTGATTGCATCCATCCATGGCAAAGCCTGAGCCCCAGTCCCCCTCCTGCAGTAGCCGGGCAGGCTTTGTGTCCCCCATGACAACGTGTCCCATTGCTGGGGCTTCTCCTCTTCCTCCCCAGATTTTCCTAATCAACCTGGTGCGGAGGCCAGACCGGCGGCAGCGAATGCTGGCATCCCTGCAGGAGCTGGAAATCATCCCACGAGTGGTGGATGCTGTGGATGGCAGGTGACCATAGGGGAACCACTCAGCCAGTCCCCTGGTGTCACCCTGGGGAGGGGACAGGGGGTGTCTGGGGGGACACCTTACTGATGCAGCCTCTCACCTTACAGCACTCTCAACAGCAGTGACATCAAGGTGTTGGGTGTGGACCTGCTACCCGGGTACTATGATCCCTTCTCTGGCCGCACACTCACCAAGGGCGAGGTTGGCTGCTTCCTCAGCCACTACAATATCTGGAAGGAGGTATGGGGCCACACTGGCGTCCCTAAGGGCCACCAGCAGTGGGAAGGGACCCTGTGAGCATCACAGATATCTGGAGGACCTGGGGAGAAGGGGTGTCCTGCAGGGTCAGTGGCCCCAGTATGGCCCAGAGTGGTGCTGGGATATGCTTGCACGTCTGTCCCTCCTCCAGATCGTGTCCCGGAGGTTGGAGCGGTCCGTGGTCTTCGAGGACGATGTGCGCTTTGAGGCTGCCTTCCCAGCACGGCTGCAGCGGCTGATGGAGGAGCTGGAGCAGGCACAGCAGGACTGGGACCTCATGTAGGTGCTGGGGGTAGGGAGATGTGGGGTGGGGGTCCCCAGGGCTGGCTCTCATGGTTCCCTGGCCGCTCCACAGCTACCTGGGGAGGAAACAAGTGAACGACGAGGATGAGGCACCTGTGGAAGGCGTGCGGAACCTGGTGGTGGCTGGGTACTCATACTGGACACTGGCCTATGCCATCTCCTACCATGGGGCACAGAAGCTGCTGGCCACCAAACCCCTTTCCAAAATGTTGCCGGTGGACGAGTATCTGCCCATCATGTATGACAAGCACCCCAAGTAAGGAGGAGGCTGTGCAGGAGGGAGCTGGCCTGGCCATGCCATTGTGGGACAATGTGTTTCTTCTCCACTGTCACCACCTCACCCAGTTCCCCCCCTTGCAGGCGTTACTCATGCTGGAGGAAAACATCTGTAGCATGAGCTCATTCTCAGCCGGCTGCTGCCTGGCCACTGGCCGCTGGAAAATGGCCCTCTGCCAGCATGGGATGGGGAATAGGAATGGAGCTGGGGCTTGATGTTGGCCCTGCACAGGGTCTTGGCCTCATGGCAAGGGGCAGGGAGCAGCCCCCTGTACCCTGGTGCTGGGGGGCTGTGTGGTCCCCCACCCCTGGCTGGGGGTCTCAGCCCCAATTTGGAGCACTTTCATGCCCCTCTCTGGGGTAGGGGTCAGCAGTAAGGCTTTTTCTGGGGGGAGAGAGACAATTTAGGGGGTGAGTGAGCACCAGTGGGTGGGTGTCCTCGGAGAGAATGGATTGGGAAGCCCAGTGAGCAGGATGGAGAAACACGGGGATCAGGCATGTAAAAGGCAGGCTGGAGGTGGACGGAGGGACAGATTAGTGCTCTGGATGTGCACCAGGAGCAGCTGGAAGCCCCCCGCTTGCAGGCATAACAGCACCAGACAGCCCTGTCTCAGGGCCAGCTGGATGCTGTGCAGAGACCCACTCTGTGCCAAGAGGCAGCCCCAGCTAGTGGGGAGTGACAGGTCCTGTCCTCTCTGTAATCCCTCTACAGTCCCTGCCCAGCCTTCCCTCACTCAATGCCTAGTATCCCACATCCTGTCCTATACCCTGCCCTGAATGGAGCCTTCCCTGGGTGGTTGGTATGGTTTTCCCAGTGCTTTTGCTCCTCTGTGCCATGCTTCGTAAGCCAGTTTCTCCTCCTGGGTCTGCTCCACTTTCTTCAGTGAGGATTACAAGCGGCACTTCTCCCCACGAGACTTGCTGGTGTTTTCGGCTCACCCCCTCCTGGTTTATCCCACTCACTATGCTGGGGACAGCAACTGGCTGAGTGACACCGAGACTTCCACCATCTGGGATGATGATGCCAAGAAGACTGACTGGGTTGGCTCACAGAAGACTCTGAGGGACTCACGGGGCAGCGCTGGCCACCTCCGCACCACAGCCCGTGATGAGCTCTGATGGTGAGCAAGGCCATGAGACCTGGGCACAGGGGACAGAGCAGCTGGGGAGCATCTCCCTGCAAGTGCCGTGTTCAGATGTGTCCCACATGCCTAGCTTGTTTTTGTCATGAGATAGCAGCTCTCCCTGTCAGAGTCAACGTGTTGGGAAATAGAGACCAGACCGTCTCTTCCAGGTGGGGAAAGGAGATGTCCCATGTAGGGCTGCACTGAGCTGGAGGGGACATGGGGACAGGGCCCTCCATCTCCCTGAGTCCATGCTGCTCCCTAGTCCCTCAGGTGAGGAAGAGAGAATGCTCCTTTGCCTACTAAAAAAGTCTCCTCAGTGCAGAAAGAACTGGGGCATCTCCCAGGGGAACATTTCACCCCTACTGCTTGCTCCCCTCAGAAATGGGTCTCCTTGGGGCTGTGCATCTGTGGGGTGGCCATGCAGCCAGGCAGGCGACCAGCACTGGCTCAGCCCCAGGGCAGCAGAGACACAGTTAATGCTGGGTCAGACTTTCCCTGCCTGAGATTGCTTGTCCTGGCAGTAGAACTGCCCTGAGAGCTGCCAGACCAGGGGAGGCTGGAAAACAGCCCTCCCACTGCCTCGGCTGCAGGCGTGAACATGTCAGGGCAGCTCCTGCTGTGACCACTAATGCCTGTGTCCGTGCCTCCTAGGGACGAGGGATTGTGATCCAGCTGGAAACACCATGGGCAAGGACCTTATATTGCCCACTCCCCTCAAGAGATGCAGCTGCCCTGGACAGAGCCCCACAGGGTTCTTTGAATCTGCATGCGACGAATCCACCCAAGGCAGGATTTGCCCCAGGAAAGCCTCTCCCTGCCAAGTGGAGAGACTGAGGAGCACTGTGCTCCATCTCTGCTGAGGACACATCTCCAGGACAGTCCCAAGCAATGCCAACTCTGCCATCTCCCACCAGCATGGACTTTTGGGGAGAGGACTTTGGGCTCACATCTGTGGTGGCCTCCTGCCACTGACTGGGCTCGTTCCTCGTGCCATGCCTGGGTAGAAGCCCAGGGAGGATTAAAGCAGACTGACCTGATGTGCTGGGTGCTGGCATTGCCCCAAGTTCCCAGGGCATTACCCCACTGGGGTCACCTCGGTGCTGCAGGGGCAAGGGTCTGGCAGTTCCCCTAGCTGGGAACTTTGGGAATGAAATCTGTAAGGGGGAAAGAGGGGGAAGGAGAGAGGTGAGGTGGAGAGGAAGATTGAGGCTCATGCTTGGGGTCTTGGGTGGGTAAGGTGGGTGGCATCTTCACAGAGCTCAGCTCTCCCCTGGGAATGGAGGTGATGGGGCAGCAGGTGGATGCCTTGGTAGCAGATGCCCACAGTGAGATGTGTGAGACTACCAAGTGATTCAGGAAAGCATCATTTGGGGCAGGTTGAACAGCTACAGCGGGGACCTCCTCAAGGAAAAAAAACCAGCTCCAGATCACACGGGACCTGAAGATCCGAGTGGATCTACTGGAGAACAGGGAGGAGATGGTCAACTGCCTGTTCTGCAAGTGCAGGGTCCCAGCCAGTATAGACATGGGTGAGGAAGGGAGGGGACACTTTTGCTTCCCAGCTTTTCCCCTGGTCCCAGGCAGCCTCAGTGCTCCAGGAGGAGCTCAGGAGCTGGAGATGGAGTAGAAGAAGGTCTGGTGCCAGCTGGAGGCAGAGGATGGAAGTGGCAGCAGCACTGTGGTATACATCAGCCAGTAAGTGTCCCAGCGCTTGTTCCAGTGCCTGCTGGGATGCAGGAGAGGAGGTGCCTTTGCTGGGTGTCTCAGTACTCGTGGGATACAGAGCTGGGCAGGACATGCTGGCACGGCCCAGGACTCTGGGACACAGCAGTGGTGAGGACACATTGCCTCAGTCTGCCCTCTCCACCATGAGACCTACAACAGGTCTGTGGGAAGCTAGAACTCCTGCAGCTGTTGGAAACTCCATGGTTTCGGCCAAAATCACTGAACTCAAAAACACTGTGAGGCCAGCCCTGAAACTTGCTGCAGTTCAGTGGGAGCAGCATGCTATGAGATTCCAGGCTCTTTGTGCTTGCCAGTTTCTAACAAAGCTGAAATGCCTTTGGATTCTACAGAAGTAGCTCCTCTTGCTCCCCATTTCTCACTAGGAGCCTCCCTCCAGACTGTGCTGGTCGAACTGGGATGGGAACATAGAGTTGAGCTGCAGTGCCAAGGACAACCCAAGCTCAGTAGGCGGTGCATGGAAGAGAGGCAGGAGCAGGGCAGAGTCAGGGTGAGGGTTTATTTAATTTCTGTGCCAAACTGAGGTATGGAGCCTCTGCAGGCATGCAAGTGAGGCATGAGCTGCCTGGATTGGTGTGGGCATGGAAGGAGGCTGTCCCAGTGCTCAGCCAGGCTGCCCAGCTGGGCCAGCTCTGCTCTACACCATGGTCACTCCAGAGAGCCCGCAGCACCCTGTCCATCAGCACAAGGGTCCCCAGGGGTTTGTGTCAGCCCCTGTCCCCTGGCTCTGTAGGTGCTCGGCTCTGGATGTGCTCCAGCAGGCAGGTCACTGCCTGGGCCAGGATCTGCTCCAACTTCTCCCGCTCCGCAGCACTGAACGGAGAAAGGACATAGTTGGGCACTGTCGCATCCCCCTGTGGCCGCCCGATGCCGATCCTGAGCCGGGTCATCTCCTGGGGAGGAAGGAAGAGAGCTGGAGGAGCTTTTCCTCAAGTGTTCAGACAGAGCTAGGCAGGGTGACAGTGCTGAGCGTGAGGCTGGGCAGTAAGGGAACAGCTCCTCATGTTTTCCAGGTGGTTTTGAGTGCTCGCTCCAAGAAACATAATTTTGGAAGAGGCTTTTGCTGGGCTGTGTGGAGATCCCAGGCTCCTGCCAGGCCTGGCAGAGCCACTCAAGCTAATTGTTTCCATGTCCTCCATGGCGGCCAAACAGACAACAGCTCTCTGGGAAGAAGGGGAAAGGAGAAAAGGGGGGAAAGGGAGCAGGGGCTTGTCTGAGGGGAATCAGAAAAATGGGATTGTGGGAACAAGCCATGCATTGAGGGGGGTGCAGTATTGATACCCTTCTGATGAGACCCACTCACATTGGAGTGCAAAGCACTGATGCAGGATTGGACCCCGTTGTGTCCCCTTGAGAGAGAAAGAGAAAACCCACAGTTAAGTCTGTAAGACACCCCCTCATATAGCCCTGGAGTCTCCTGCTGCAGGAACATGGGAATGTGGTCCCAGCCAAGGGCTACAGTCCCCATGTCCTGGTTCTGCGGGAACATCCAGCCCGGGGGGCTCAGAGCAGTTGGCTGGGGGTTTGAGGGAAGCAGGGCTGGGACAGCACATTCTGCATGTGTCGGCTCTTGCTGCAGCTGGTGCATGTGTGACTGAGCACTGGGCCCCAGCACCAAACCTGGCCCATCCCGCAGTGGAAGCTTTCCTAGGTTAAATGTCTGCAGCCTGCCCCAGGGGCTGGCACTGGGCAGGCACTGTGGAGGCACAGTGCTATAAAAAGCCCATGTGATGCGGTCAATGGGCTGAATCCAGCCCATAGCTGCTTCCAGGAGGCTCCCTGCCCTCCCTGCCAGGGCAGGAACTGGGAGGCTGCCCAAACAGCCAGCTGTTGCCTCTGCAATGGATCAAGCCCAGGAGAAGAGCTGAAACATTGCAAGCCTGGTGGGATGGGGCCAAGAACAGCCCATGAGTCTGTATGGGCATGTTAAAGCCTCAAATCAGCTCACACAATCAGAGAGGTGGCTACCCCATACCTTGCACTGCCTCCCAGCTTGATTGCCACCTTGCCCAGGGCCTTGTCCAGGTCGTCATGAACCAGGTAAATGTCTTCAGGGCCAAGGCTGTATATCTCAGCTTTGGAAACAGAAATACAACCCAAGAAGTGAGGGGGAGACAGACTTGCCAGGCCCTGACTCTACGGAGTGGGGCTGTAGTGAGCCATGGAGGGCAGGGAGACAGCAGGGCTGTCACAGGGGGCTGGTGGGACTAGAGGCTTTGGGGCTGACCCAACTGCTCACCAGCACTGGCGACGCTGAGCCCATTGAGGTTCATGAACCTCCGCGGCTTGAGCAGCACCAGCTCCAGGCCGTGGACTGTGGCCAGGGCCACATCAGCACAACACCGCTTGTCTGCTCGCCAGCTCTGAGCCACCGCCAGCTGCCGGGCCAGCCGGTCCAGCACCTCCATGCCCACACTGTGCCGTGTGCCCCACAGCCCATAGTTACCCAGGCCGGCCACCTGCGTGACAAGTGTCAACAGGGCTCTGGCGGGTCACCATGAGGCCCCTGGCCCCTGCACGGGCCTGATTCCCCCAGCATTTCTCAGACCTGCTCCCTCCATGCTCCCCACAGCTGGCTGGGACCTCATGGTCTCGATCCCTACAGCATTCCCTTCAATCCCTCTTCCCTTGGTGCCTCGCTCACAGTCCCGATCGCGCCGGTGCTCTCCCATGACCTGATCGGCTCCGGCACTGCCCTCACAGCCCCTCTCCCTCTGCTTGCCTCACAGTCCTGATCCACCCTGTTCTCCTCACAGCCCCGTTCCCCCAATTCCTCCGTTCCCCTCAAAGCCCAGCTCCCTGCGATCCTCTCACAGCCACGTCCTCCTCACAGCCCCCACCGCCCCCCGTTCCCCTCACAGCCACGTTGCCCTCACAGCCCCCAGTGCCCCTCGTTCCCCTCACAGCCCCCAGTGCCCTGCGCTCCCCTCACGGCCACGTTCCCCTCACAGCCCAGCTCCCTGCGCTCCCCTCACGGCCACGTTCCCCTCACAGCCCAGCTCCCTGCGCTCCCCTCACGGCCACGTTCCCCTCACAGCCCAGCTCCCTGCGCTCCCCTCACGGCCACGTTCCCCTCACAGCCCAGCTCCCTGCGCTCCCCTCACGGCCACGTTCCCCTCACAGCCCAGCTCCCTGCGCTCCCCTCACGGCCACGTTCCCCTCACAGCCCAGCTCCCTGCGCTCCCCTCACGGTCTCGCTGCCCCCACTCCCCCCCCCCCCCCCCGCCCTCACCATGGCGCGCGGCCCCGCCCGCCCCACGAGCGCTCGCGCGCGCCCCGCCACCTCCGCCGCCAGCATCGGCCTCCTGGCCCCGCGTGACGTCACGCCGCGCGCCGCTCAACGTCCCGCCCACGTCGCCTCTCCCCGCCGCCGCCATCTTGGTTACGGGCAGCGCCGCCATCTTTCTAGCGGGCGGCGGGGCGGTGGCGGCGTCGCGGGCGGTGTCGTCGCGATGACAATGCCCCGCGGGACCGCTGGTCCTGGAGGTGGTCGTGGTGAGGATGGCGAGATGAGTTAACCGGACGTTACTGGGGGCCCGCGGCCTGGGAACCCCCTCGAGCCGGGAGAAGCTCTGCAGAGGGTCCCCGAGGGACTTGAAGGAGCAGTGAATGCCCAGGACTGGGCCCTGTGTTTTGTGTTTGTGCCCGTTCCGTCTCCGCTCACCTGCTGGCCCTTGGGATAGCCTGGATGGGGGAACACATCACTCCTCACTTTCCCCAAACCATCCTTCAGACCCGGGTGTGTCCTCACCCTGCCAGCAGGGCAGAGCTCTCTCCCAGGGCACTGTGACAGTTCCCCAGACCAGCAGCACATCACTGTGAAACTGCTCATCTTCCAAATCCTTCGACACTAGCTGCAGTCAGGAAAGACCTCAACTCTTTAATTCTTAAAAGATTTATTTTAAAATTAGAAATGCATCATATTTTTGGTAGAGGCGGAATTTTTGCCCATCTTTGGGCCAGCTCTTGGGCAGCCTTTGGGTGGTGTCTAAAATCCTCAAAGCTCTGGGCCTGGAGCTGGAATGGTCCCAAGCACTGGCAGCTCATTTCCATACAGGGAACAAGCAGAGCTTTGGAAGCTTTGCAAAGTGTCCCTACACCCATCCCTTGAGCAGGCTGTTCCTAGTAAGTGAATGATTCCAGTTCCTCTGACCTCTTATTCTGTAACAGCACAGAGGATATTAAAGTCTGGGCAAAAGCCAGGCTGTGCATTCCATGCTTGGCAGTCTGTTGCACTTATCTTCTCTAACTTGTCCCCAGGTCCCCCATTGTGACACTCCCCAGAAGCTGAACGGGTGCTGGCCCAGCCAAAGCCTGCAAGGTCTGACCAGCAGAAGGATGGACAAGAAGCTCCACAGCTCATAGCACCAACTCTGCTGTAGAAACTATCGCTGAATAAAAGCAATTTTCAAAACCGTTAGCAGCGCTGTGGGCTCCCCTGGAGGTAGGAGATTCTTCATGGCTGGTAAAACAAGCAGTCTTTTGTTCCTTTCCTGGTTTGCTACAGGGAAATCCTTTGGCCCTTTGGAAAAGATGGATGAAGGGGTTGTAGGGGAGGGAGCCTGGCTCATGGCAGATCCCGTGTTGCCCCCTCCCACATTATCCCCCTCACTTGGTGTCTAAGCTGGTCCCTATCAGCATCTGTTCACAGTGAAACTGGAATGTGGGTGGCTACAAAAGCTTCCTTGAAAAGAAAACTTTGTTGCCATATTGAGGTGTTCACAGGGGTCAGCACCAGTACTCATGTTGTGCCAAGGACCTGAGGCACAGCTACGCTTAAAAAGGTTTTTTAAAAACTGTTAAAATGCTGTAAGGAAGAAATATTCTTCTGTGGGCTCAGAATCTTAAGGTATTGGGCATCAACAGCTGCCAGAAGTGGGGAGAGCTGCGGGTAGGTGAGAACCTCCTTGACACTGCATCACCTTCTCAGCATCTTCGCCATGTCAGAGATGTCTCAGGTGATGGATTCCTTACCTGGCCAAGACTGAATCAGTAAAGTGCTTTAAATTACATAATTTGCACCTGGTCCTGCAGCTGCATCCTGCAGTGGACTCCTTAGGGCTGGAGAGAGCTAAGCAGGAGAGCACTTATGCTATGGAGAGTGATATACCATTCCCAATGCTCATCCCACCAGCCCTGGGTGCTTTCTAGCTCCATACAGATTGGGAGAGAGGCCCTTGCCAGTGACTAGAAGAAAAAACTGATGCGAGAGGCCACTGTTTTGCAGCCTGTTGATGAGAATAATTTCTCTTCTTCTGGGAAGTAGGGGATGCTGTCAGCCACTTCCTGGACGACTCCCGGGCGGACCTCGAGGCCTTGCTGGACAAGCTCACTGATGACACACTGCTTTACATGGTGGTGCTTCAGTGGGAGGAAAGGCACAACAAAGTCAATGAGATGTTCATTAATGATCCCAGATTTCCAGAAGCCACCTGCACAAGGAAAGGAAGAGAAGGTTTTACTTTCAGGGAGTCTCTACAGTCCCTGCAATTCAAAGAGCTGCTTTATGTGAAGTCAAAATACTCTGCTGAAGAGAGATCTTGCTGGTTTCATACAAGGGGAGGGTTGAACCCATCAGTTGTCACCTCTCCCTCAAAGAGATTTGTTTTCCAGGAATGGAGGGATTTAGCTTGTCTAGTCAGAATTTAGGCTCTGTTTCCTGTGCTAAGGGAAAAGCATGGAGATCCAGGCAGGCAATGGGGATCGATATAGCTCAGTGCTGTTCTGGCAAGTGTGCTGTGCTGTCTGCCAGCCCCCAGCTGCAAATACACCTTGTCTCCAAAGAACTTTGCTAAATATGGCAACAGGTCTGCTGGTTCAGAAGCTGGTTCCCTTGGCCATGAAAACCTTGTGGGATCACAGTTCCAATCCCTCAAAACTCCCTTGTCCCTTTCTGGCTGCCTGGGAGGTGGCAGGTGGTGTGGGTGGCTTCCTAGAACAGGCCTGGCTGCCTGTGCTGGGCTATGGGGCTACAGGAGGAGCTCAGCTTCATGGACTCACTCTGAGGGTTTTCAAACACGGCCTTGGAGATGGCTGGCTCCAGGTCCTGCAGGCTGATCTCCTCCCGGTCCTTGCGGGCACGCCACAGAGCCAATGTCACATTGTTGATCTGCTCCCCTCCTGCATTGCTGCACAAGAATGAGAGGCTTATCCAGTGTGTACCCAGGAAAAGGGTGCCTCAGGTGGCACCTGACACCCACCAGCCTGCAGAGTGCAAGCCAGCAGCTCCCAGCTGCCTGGCCCAAAATAACTCCTGTAGAGGCAGCCAAGTAACATGCAGAGGAGGCTTTTTCCCACTCTCCAGATCTGTCTGTTCACAGTGAGATAGCATCTCTTGGCAGTTGTAGAGGCTCAAGGCTTGGAGAAGGAAAGGCAAAACAAGTGTGTGCCCTGAAGTAAGTGTGACCTCTGCCCAAATGAGCAGCAGTGAGCTGGAAGGCCCCATGGAGAGGCCTCTCTCACCTGATGAAGATGAAGATGGCTTTGCGGTAGTTGGTCCCATACACAACCCATGAGGGTCCCAGGAACGGGATGATCACATCAATCAGGCCTGGGTGCATCTTGTCCATCTCATCAAAGAGAAACGCTGACCGTCCACAGATTGTCAAATTCCCTTGGATCCAGCGCTTCAGGCTTTCCTAGGAAAAACACCCACCAAGCTGTAAGGCAGTGAGAGGGTAAGGAAGGCTCAGAACACCAGAGTAAAGGCTGAGGCAGGAGCTCAAGCAGAGCCAAAGATGCTGAGAGCAGCGTGTCCCTGCACAGCACCATGCACTTGGAGCTCAAAGACCCAGTACTGGGAAGGCCCCTTTATTCTCGGTTTCACACAGTGGCTGTTTACCAGCTTTTTTTAGCCCATTGTAGGTCTTTTATTACAGATTTAAAGGAGGAGGCAGCACACTAAAGCTCAGACTCCTACAGCTCCCCGTGTTCTTCTCGTTCCCTGTTGTATCTACACAGTTCCTAGCTTCTTGCCAGCTCCTGTTCTGATGCAGAAAAAAGTGCCTGCACTGACCCAGAACAGCCCTTCATCATGGCTGAAGGTACTTCCCAGCCCACACAAAACCACTCACATTGCCTGGGGGCACGTGTAACTCCTAACTGAAGCACTTCAGCCAGGAAGGGATTTACTTTTCCAAAAGCATTTCCTCTAAGGACACAATACAACAAATAACTTCTCCAAACACACAGAAATTAAAGGTCCAGGTGTGCTGAATCCCCACTCTTCTGAGAATCTGGCATTTTGATTTCTCTCTTTTCTCAGCTCTAAGAGACAGAATGGCACCATGGAGAGCCTGGAGCTGCTGTTAGGGAGCTCTGTGCTGTGTGAGGAGGGGATTACAAGTCTAGTGATATGCAGGTTTTTACAGCCATCAGGCTGTTTGGAAAGCAATGGGAAAATTTTAGTGCCTTTCATCTAAGCCAAGCACTTTTGTTTGTGCGTTCAAAGAGCTGTGTAAATATTTAAGAATGAGAACATGATCAGGGCGAGGACTGCTCTGGAGAGGACGAAAGCAATAACTGAGTATATCACAGTTACTAGTGGATCCTTCAGCCAGTGTATGGAGCCACTCACTCAGCTGTGTTTGTCTGAAAGGGTAAAACAAAGAGCTTTTATTCCTACTGCACTTGGGGAAACAGCTTGAATGCATATGTCCTGAGGATCAAGACAGATATAGCCAAACCCCCACAGTCAAGTGGCAGGGCTGAGCAGTGTCCCTTACCTTGTACTGCTCTATCAGCTCAGCGTGGGGGAAATGCACTATAGGGGAGAAGTGGTGAACATAGGGGCTCTGCAGCCCCTTCTGGAAGAGGTAGCGGATGAGCATGGAGCTCACGTAGGTTTTGCCTGTTCCTGTCGAGCCGTGGAAGGACATCACGAGGGGTTTCACTGGATTCGGGTTCTCCAGGAACTCCCTCAAGCCCTTCATCACCTGCTGCCTCACCAGGGGCTGCCCCACCAGATTCGTGGCCAAGTCAAACTCCAGACCTGAAAGGAAGTGAAACCAGGACTTGGAGAAGGCGGGTTGTCATGTCTTGTCCCGTCCCTGGGGGCCGCCCCGCTGGGCCCTGGCTTCCCCGGTTGCCGCACGGCCGAGAGACCCCGCTGCAAGGGACGCCCCAGGGAAGGTCTCCTGGAAAGGCGCTGGCCCCCGAGATCCCCTCGCCTGCTGTCTCCTGGCCTCGGCGGCTGCGCGCCCCCCGCCCCCGGGGGGTACCCCTGCCCCAGACCCCTTTCCCGGCCGGCCGCTCCCGCTGACCGCGCAGATCGGGCCCGAAGCCGCACTCGCAGTCCGCCGAGAAGCCGCAGCGCAGCGCCCACAGGTCCCAGGCGGCGGCGGGGCAGGCGGCGGCCGCCAGCAGCACCAACAGGACCCCGACCGGTACCGGGGCTGGGGCCGCTCCGGGGGCCATGACGGCCGCGGCTCCCGCACCGCCCGCACTACAACTCCCAGCGTGCCCCGCGCGGAGGCGGGGCCATGAGGGCGGAGTCTGAAAGCTGGGGCCATGGGAAGGAGGCGTGGCCATGAAGCAAGGAGGTGGGGCCTGTCCCGTATCGCTCCGCCTGCCACCTGGGCCGGGTCCCTGTGCCCCCCTGTCCCCATGTGCCTTGGGGACCCGGGACCCTCTCGCAACCTTCTGAAACTCAACAAGGGCAAATGCAGGGTCCTGCACCTGGGGAGGAACAACACCGGTACCGGTTGGGGGTTGACATGGAAATCGGTTCTGCAGAAAAGGACTGGGGGTCCTGGTGGACAACAAGGTGTCTGTGAGCCAGCAGTGTGCCCTGAGGGCCAACAAGGCCAGTGGGAGCCTGGAGTGGATTAGGGAGAGTGTTGCCAGCTGGTCAGGGAGGTGATCCTGCACCTCTGCTCAGCTTTATATGTACATAAAGAGATTAGATATATATCTAAAGAGATTATATATATCAAAAGAGATTATATACCTCTCCTATTAGAGATATATCTCTATATCTCCATATCTATCTCTAAGGGGGTTGCCAAGAAGATGGACCAGGCTCTGTTCAGTGGTGCTGCGGACAAGAGTCAATGGGTAGAAACTGATGCCCAGGAAGTTCCTGAACACAAGGGAAAAGTTCTTTATTGTGCAGTGACCATGCACTGGAACAGGTTGTCCAGAGAGGGCGTGGAGTCCACAGGGAGGTGGGACCAGATGATGCACTGTGGTCCCTTCCAACCTGAACCATTCTGTGACACCACACAGCCCTCCTCCTCAGGGCTGTCACTGGGCCACCATGGGGTCTAGGGCCAGGTGGGGCCGGGTTCAGCATGGTGGGTCCCCATGTCAGCCCTCCCCATGCTCTGCTCACCCAGGGGGCTCCTTTAAAGGACACCCACAGGACAGGGGGTCCCCTCAAGGAATGGGATAAAAGTTTATTGTATGTAAGAACCAAACCCATGAGATATGTACATGTATTTACATGACAAAATGAATAAGCCTAATTATTTACAACAAGGACCGTCCTTCACAAGTCTGTACATCAATACGTAATCATGAAAATATATTTACACACGGGATTCAGCAGCTGTGGGCAAGACGGAGATGGGAAAAAACAAAACCAAAGGGTGAGGTGAGGGGCACCATGTTGTCATGGACCTCAGCAGGGCTGGGTGTGGAGGCCTGTGCTGGCCTGCCCAGACACTGTCCCCACTCTTCAGAGTAGCAGTGTGGACCCCGGCTTGTTGTGTCCTGAGGAGATGGGTGGTAGATTTGAGATGGCTCCTTTTCATCCTCTTTGTCTCAAAATTGCCGACCTGTGCCTCAGTGCCTTTTTGGGCCATCTCTCCTCCTCCTGATGCTGGGTGCCTGGTCCATTCTCTTGCCCCACAGGCCCTGGTGGGACGCAGGCTGGGAGCTGGGGGTCTCTGAGGGCCTGGGAGGGTTTACAGCTCACTGAAGCGCACTGCTGGCTCCAGCTTGTGGGACAGGGCAGTGAGGACCTTGTCGAACTTCTCGTAGCGCTCAGCCTGGCTGCTCTCAGCCCCACGGCTGCCCCAGAGCAGTCGCAGCTGGAACTCGGTGCTGAACACTTCCAGCAGCTCCGCCTTGCCCTGGAAACCTGCAAGAGGGAGAGTCAGTTCCCTGGGATGGGATCCCCTGCACCCGTGGGATGCTCTATCCCAGTGCGCATCCCAGCTGCACACTGGGAATGTGGCAGAGGGAAAGGGGCTCTGCTGTCTCTATTGCTTACCTTGCAGCTTCACCTCAGCATTGGTGTGGTAGAGCCCCCCGTGGTGAGCCACCATCCGTGCTGCCTCCAGGTGGGCCATGACTACCTCCACGCTGTTGTCACTGGCCTCCCAGGGCTTGGGGCTGTCCGTCAGAGCCTCATCCCGCTCCAGGAGGGTCACAAGGGGTATGATGTAGGGAAAGGTGGTGTTGGTCAGCGGTGGCCCTTCTGGGGAGAGAGAGACACTCTTAGGACCCCGCAAGGCCCCGTGACCCTGCATCCCCCTCCCCATCTCCCTGCGGAGTGCTCATGTGGCCAAACGCTGCGATGACACCAGGCTGCCACTGCGCTCCCAGGAGAGGCTTTAAGGCTCAGCTGGACACAGCAGCTGCTGTGTCTATTCGATCGTTGTGCCTGGGGCCATTGCCTTGTCCAACACCAGCTCCTCCCAGCCAGGGTTTCTGGCTGTGCTGGGAAGGGAAAGCTGATGGCCATGCTCAGGCTGCATTCCCGGGGCTGCAATGAGGAGCAGGTTTGCAGACCACAGGGCATGAGGCATTAGAGACACATGGCTTTTCATCTTTCCAACTGGCTGCCCCGTCCCTTGGTTTGGCACTCACTGCCATGCGAGCACGATGGCTTGGCTCAGCTGCTGGTTTTATTTAGTTATGAAATACTTCCTTGGGAAGGAAGGGGCAAACAAGGCCAGATGGGCTCTGCTGAGTGCTGGGGCGGTTCAGCAGACGGAGGGTGTCTGGCACTAGCTGAGAGAGGGTCAGAGCTCTCAAACAGTGCCCAGACAAAAGTGGGAAGGAGAAAGCAAGTGAGACAAGAGGAGTTGCTCCTGTTACCTTTCCCTTCATTCAGGCTCTTCAGGAATGGCTTAAGCTTCTTCTCATAGAGGATTGCACCCTCTGTGTGCCGCTGCCGCAGCACCATCCAGGTCTGCTCCAGACGGGCAATCTGAAAGGAGATGGGGCAGGTAGAAGGTGCTGGGGGCAGCACAATTTCCAGGCACCAAGGAGAACAGCCTGACCCTGGCGCCATAGTCCCCAGCCCTGCACACAACAGTGCCTGCTGCTCCTAAAAACAGTCTCCTCCACCAGTGCTCATGGCCAGACATGGCACAGCTCTGGCACTGAGGCTGGGCTTAGGATTTCTCCCCCTGCCTGTGCCCCAGGACAGCAACTTCCCTGTGTCACAGCTGCCTTGAAGATGAGATGCAGGGAGGGGGCAGCCATTCCACCTCCTTTGTGCAGGCAGGAAGCAAGACTTCCCAGCTGGGCTCGATTTAAAATTGAATTTTAATCTCCTTTCATCTTCCAAACAGAGCAGTGTGGCCCGGAGACGCTGCTGCCACAGCCTTGAGACTGATTTGTATTGTACCGGAGGGCAGATTCATTTCCTCCCAGGAACACAGCCCAGCACAAAACAAAAAGCCCAACCACCGAAAAACAATTGGATCCTGGCGGGACTAGGCTGTCTGCTCCATGGAGGGGATGGCTCTTCCCCTTCCCTGCTTGCATCCCAGCGGATGTGGCCCCATGCCTCTTACCCGGGGCATTTTCCCCTTTCACCCATCCCAATGACTCTTGGAGCCTGCATGACACAGGGAGAGGGATGCATTTTGAGCAAGGGGCTGAGCCCAGGCCATGAGGACTAAAGGAGTGTCCCCGTGTACCTGTGTCATTTCCAAGGCGCTCATTACAGCTGCAAAACTGAACATGTTCCCCATGGTGCTCTTCAGCTCAGCAGCCAGCTGGATGGTTTTGTGGAGCAGGGCTGCCCGCTCCTCCGTGCTGCCTGTGCAGCCCAGAATGTCCACAGCGATCATGATGGACATGGTGTGAAACCTGCCAAGGGGCAAGACACAGAGCGGGGTCAGCACAGGGAGGGGGGATGCTATGGGGGTTTAGACAGAGCTCCTCCTCTCCCCTCCCCTGTGCCAGGCTGGGAACACCCAGGGGAGTTGGGCCAGGCCATGGAGGGCAGCTTAGTGGGCTCATTGTGGCCGTGCTGTGCCGTACCGTTCCAGCAGGTCCAGGCGGAGCTGGTGGCCGTGGGGAAGGGTGAGCAGCTCCATGCCAGAGCTCACCCCCATGAGCCGCTGCATCTCCGCTGTCACACCCAATATCCGGGCGACCTGGCAAGGAAGGGGAAAGCTGATTAGACCTTTGTTAATTGAGAAGAGGCTGAAGTGTCCTCGGGCAGCCTCTTGCCCCAGCCCAGCCTCTGCCTGCCCTGGCTGATACACCACAGCAGAGCCCAGCAGGGATGCTTCAATGCTCAGGGGTTGTCTGATGTTCAGGGATGCACTGATCCCTGCCAACCCAGATCAATCAGAGGGCAGCAGTGCCCATCCCTCCCTCCAGGCCCTGGCCATACCAGGCAGTCCACTTTGGTGATGTGTTTGGCCAGTGTCTTCACGTCCACCTCTGCCAGCAGTTCTTTGACCTTCTTTAGCACAGTCATCTCCAGAGGTTTGTTATCTAGGGGGATAAGCAGGGACTGGAAGGCAGCAGGGTTGAAGGAGGAGGTTTTTTCCATGGTGGGGGGCACAAAGCCCACGTAGTCCAGCTCTGCTTTCCGCCTCTGCCCTGCCTCTGCTTCCCCAGAGCTGTTCTCTACAGTCCCTCTCTGTCCTTCCTCCACCTTTAGCCTCTCCACGTAGCTCTTTGTTGGTAGCTGCTTGATGTCGTGGGCTGGCCGGTCCCTGCTGATGGGTGAGGTGGGGTGCAGCTGGCAGTAGTGCCCCGTGTCCGGGTCGCTGTAGCTGTTCACGGAGGGAGAGGGGGAGGCACGGGCGTACCCATGGCAGGGAGTCGAATGGGAGCTGTGGGCGGGGTCTGGAAGAGGTTTGCTGTTGTTCCCATGGCACAATTGAGGCTCGCTGGACCTTCTTATGACCGGAGAGGCTGGGGTGATTCCAGAGGCTTGGCAGGCATGTGGCTTTAGCCGTGTGACTGTAGGGAGCAGAGGAGACACTTATCAAAGCCTGAAGATGCACACACGTGTAGAGACCACGGATGCAGCAGCCCAGGGACATGGGGCTCAGGGAAAACCCCTCTGCCAAAACAGAACAACCTGGTCCCAGGATAGCTGTACAATGATACAGCTGAGGACTAGGCTGAGGTCGTCCCTAAAGTCCCCCTCCTCCCATCCCTGCATCAGAGCAGTGCCAAGTCCAGGTTAATCCACAGCCCCACTGTCTCCACAGGGATGGAGGGGCAATGCCTACCTGTGCTGTAGGCAGGTGATGCTGGGTTCTCAGAGATGGGGGACATCGGGGAGTGCAGGTCTTGGATCTGGTCCACGCTGACAGCACAGTTGCGAATGATGTCTCTGTGATGGGGCAGGGACACGCTGGGAAGGGGGAAAAGGGCACAGGTTAGTCCCTTAAAGCAAGTCCTGGGAAAACACAGAGAGGCTGGGATGAGGGTTTGCTGCCCCAACACCTCACTTGGATCATCACCTCCTTCCACAACTACATATAACAAGTTCAGCTGGAGCAGTGAGCGCGTAGTCCCAGCAGCAGCTGGGAGCACAAGGGGTCACTACCCACTGACCCCCATAAATCAGAGACAGATCTGCCTGCAGGGACCCTGGTCCTACAGAGGAGAGCTGAGCAATACAACAGCCATGTCAAGCCAAGGTACTCGGGATGGGATTAGTTTGGTCCACTCCAGAGTGCCGTGGGGAAGTGAATCTAGCAAAGAAGTAATGGACAGTAGTTTTCTAGGATTGTGCTGCAAAGTGGTATCTAATACTGTTACTCTATTTCCACCTGGGAGCTGTGTTGGGCTGGTTAGGTGAACTGTTGCTCTGACTCAAAGTTTAGGAGAGCTGGAAAGTGCCTGCAAACAGGACATGGGAAGTTTCCTAACAAGCAACGAGGTCTTGGGTTGGTGGGGCACCAAGTGGTGGCCTGATGCAAACACTGTGTGTCAGTGGTGCTGCAAAAGATGCTGACTGCAGGGAGGGCTGCAAGGAGTTATGGCAAGTAATTCACTGCCCTCCCTGCCGTGGGTGAGGGCTGGGCTGATGTGATGTGTTTGGTCTTGAGCACTGTGCCTCAGCAGTGGGAGGAAGATGGGACAGCAGTGGGAATGATAAGGGATTTGGGGAAAATGTGACTGATGAGGAAAGACTGATGGATCTGGACTCTTCTTCTGGAAACACATATGCTCTTCTGGAAGTTTGAGTGTTTTCCTTTTCCCAGCCATAACAGTTGGTTGCCTGTTTTCTGCTGGTGCATTCTCACCCTGCCCTTGGGCTTAGAAGGTCAGGGTGGTGAGAAAGCAGCTTGGCTTAACAACAGGCTGTGTCCTGATGGAGGCAGGGGTAGATGGGTCTGCCCTTGGCTGCTGCATGCGAGGATATGCATGTGGCCCTGCCTTCCCTGCAGGGCTCTGGGCAGCCTGGGACTGCCAAAAGTGAGCCATACAAAGGAAGTCTCCTCCTCCACCTCTGGAGATGCCCAGCTGGCCAAGGTTAATGTGAACAGCTCAGCTTTGTGAAGGCTGTGATCCAGACTCTGTGCGGACTCCATCAGCACAGACCCATCAGTCTCCTCCTGCCCATCAGGCTTTCAGCTCTGCTTGGTAACTCCTTGCAAAAGCTGAATGGAAAGGGCTCTGAAATTAAAAGGGCCATTCAAAACCAAACAACAAGTGCTGTCTTGGTGTCTGGGACTGACTCTCCTCTCATGTTTGCCTGGGAAAGCTCAGCTCCATGGCTCTAACAAGCCCTGACATGCTGGTAATCCTGGACTGGGTGATTGTAAAACACTCTCTGGCTTCTGGCCTGTGATACTAAAGTCATGTCTGCTTGCTGGGCATCTGCTCTGGTAGCTCAGCATGGCCAGCAGCCAGCCTGTGAGAAAATCCTAGCTCCAGGTGAGTACTGGTTCTTCCTCCCATGCCTCTGCTGGTCTCTCTGCTGATCCCCAGCCTCTACCCTCCACCCAGAGAGCAGCGACTGAGCATATCCTGCCTCATTCCTGAGGCTGATCCTCTGCTTAGCTGAGCTGGAATGAGACCACACGCTCACCTGGTTGGGCACCCCTCAGCCCTGGTGATCTTGTCTGCGGTCAGACCGTCCGTCATGGTGATGCTCCTCCTCTTGATGTGCCCCCCTTTCTGGGTGGAGGGGCTGTGGGGCCCACCATGCTTCCCATTGGCCAGCCCATAGCTGGCCTCCAGGTACCGCAGGGGGAAGGTGCGGTTGATGGGGCAGTAGATGATGGCCCCGCTCTGCTCTGAGATGGCCTTGCGGTTGCCCACGTAGAAGCGGACAAGGGCTGGCACGTTATCAAAGCTCTCCTGCTCAAAGAGGTACTGGACGTGGGTATGGCCATCACTGGACTTGACCGTCACCTTGTTGATCTTGAAGTGCAGCGGCTCGTTGTGCCAGCGGCACGTCAGCACGTAGTCACCCAGGCTGGTGAGCGAGTCACGGATGAGGAAGTCGCCGTTCCTCTGCACAAGGCTCTCGGACACCTGTCAGGGGGACAGTGCACAGCTCAGCCACAGCCACGCTGGATGGACCACAGGGCATGAGTGGATGCTCTGCTAGGGTGTTATTTGGGGCACTGGTTGTTCCTCTTGCCCCTAGCTCTGAGCCACAAGAGGGCATTTGCCGTGGCAAAATCAGGCAGCTCAGAGCTAATGAAGCCCTTGACCAGATGTTTCCCAGGAGGACAGGCTGGTGGTTCTGTGTGGCCTCAGAGTGCTCTGCCACAACACTTCAAGTAAAGGGTGCCCGGAGCCACCCACCTTCCCCATCTCACCTCCCGGGGGATGCGGCCGTGGTACCAGGCATGGCTGCGCAGGTCGGTGCTGCTCAGCTTCAGCTCCTCTTCTAACTCCTTGTGAAGCTTTTCTGGTGATGAGTCGAGGATGTATTTCTCCTTGGAGAACTGTACAGGAGAAGAGAGAGTGTCAGGCAGTGCAGCAGTGCAGGGACTGGAGAGGGAAGGGCTGGCAGGATCCTCACATGGGGACTGTGGCACCTGCTAGGAGCACACTGTCCCCAAAGGCCAGGTAACTGAGCTGTGTGTGAGGATCACTGCTTGTGGAAAGGATGTGGTAATGTGCCTGTTGATGGGCAGGTGCTGTCACCAGGAGCACTTGGAGGGTCTTCTGGTGGCATGTCCCTATCGTGCCTGGCCACCCTGTGCCTGGTGTGCTGCCCCTCTGCCCCAACTAAGAGCTGAGTGTGCTTATGCAAGAGAAAACTCCTTAAACATCTCCGGGGTTGAACTGTCATTAGAAGTACTCTTTCAGGAGGAAAGAGCATTATTGCTACTCCTTTAAACATCTACCACATTTCTCCTTTCAAAGGGTTAACTCACTGTATTTAGCCTGATGGCACCATAAATAGTAATGACAAATGAAAAGGGAACCTTCTACATCGAAATTAGCTTTTAGAAATTAGCTTTCACCAGCACTGGTGCACCTGAGCCTGGAGGATGCAATTTGCCCCCTCCTTTCCCCTGGAGAGATAAGGGATGATGGCATCATGAGTCTGTTGGCTGGAGCCTGCCTGCCTCCCTCCCTGCCTGCTGCTGGGCCAGTATTCCCTGAGGGCAGCTGCTGGCATGGTGGAACACATGAGCACGGGTTTTGAGGCGCTTCTCTGGGTTGACACAGTGGCTTTGAGGTGATCCTGCTGTGGTACTGACACAGCTGTGTGATGGAGCAGGGCGTGGGAGCCAATACTCCTGGGTTCCCTCCATATCCCAGAAGTGTGGTGACCTGAGGGGGGATGTGAGTCCACTGCCATGGACTAAGAAGCTTGGATGGGGCTACTGGGGTGTCCTGTTCCTCTGCTCCCATGAGCGAGGGTGGCCTGGCTCACCTCCGGTGGCAGTGCCAGTTGTAAGGAGACAGCGAGGGCTGGCCCAGCTCCCTGCTGCCTGTTGGGGCAGGATTCTGGTATTGTCTGACAGGACAGGCATGGGCTTGAAGCCCTGCTGACACTGCTCTGGCACTGCCAGAGGAGCAGGCTGGCACTCATAGCTGGCCTTGTGTGGCAGGTGGTTGCCCAGAGCATAACGGGCTGCAGCCCCATGCCAACACCTCAGGGACTTGCCTTGGAGCTGACCTCTGCCCAGTGCCTCATCCTCTGTGTCCTGTATCGATTCCCTCTGCTCCTCTACTGATTGTGAGCAAGGGAAAGTGTAGAGCACTGTTCTGCTGTCCTGCCTTGTACCCACTGTTCCAGCAGTGTTTTTGGGACCCCACAGAGTCCCTCAGCAGGACTCTGACCCCAGGCCTCTCCTTCCTCAGAGGAGATGTTCCATCCCTCCTGGTAGCTGCATTCATTCTCCAAACCAGGTAGAGATCATGTCCTGGGGACCCTGCTCCAGCCTGGGGAGAAGGAAGGAGGCAGTTGCAAAGGGCTTGTGCACTGGACTGTGCTCTCCAGGGCTTGCTCTCACCAGCCTGGACCTGCCTTTATTCCTCCCTTCTCAACTCTTGTCGAGTCAAAAGTGGTGGGAGAATGGAATCAGCCTATGAAAACAGTGTGGATTGAACTCTGATTTGCTCATCCAACCATGTTTGTTCTCCCTATGAGAGGATCCTGTTGACTGGAGCTGCAGGGATGTGTGGATTGTCCCCCCCAACCAAGGGAGCTGAGTGCTTGCTGCTGCTCTGGACCCTCCTGGAGACAAAGCCACCCCATGCTGCTGAGCCCGATTAAAAATAAATGGTAGCCGGCGGATGCTGCAGGGGTCCAGCTGCCTCCTGGGGGGCCCAGGCCGACAGATCCTGTTTCCATGGTGACAAATCCATTGCCACAGAGCAGACCCGGCTTGGCCGAGGGGTGGTGGGGGACCCTTGACTGCAGCACCCTCTCTGTGATATGGTTTCCCCCAAACTCTGGGGGACCAAAGGACCCCCCAGGAACCTATGCTATCTGTGCAGGTGAAAGTCATCAGAGCTGAGCTGGGAGCAGTTTGGATTACAGCTCTCCCCCCACCACCCCTGGAGCAAGGATTAGTTCTGCTCAGCATTGTACATCTGGGTTTTCCTCCAAATCCTCCCCATGTAAACATGCAGGGTAACAAAAACACAAGCCCAGCTGAGCAGTGCCCGGTGCCTCCAAGCCCAGATTTGGGCAGCAGTTGGCTGCCATCCATGCCAGGAGCCATGAGCTAAGCTAGCAGGAGAGAACAGGAGGTTTGGGAGAGGCAAGGAAGGTTTTGCATCTTGCAGGTGGGGGAGGGAGCCCAGTTGTGAGCAGAGAGCGTCAGAAGCCACCTTCTCCAGACATGTGGAGGGCACAATCCCTTCAGCTTCTTGTCTGGGTAGTGAGATCCCACTTGATTTGCATGGCCACCAAGAAGCCACTGCTTGGAGTGATTGTCAGGCTGTAACGGCTGCATCACACTGATCATGGGGAGCCCTTTTTCTTGGTGTGATGTAACTGAGACCAGTCCTTGCTGTGATTCTCTCACGCTACTCCGACACGCTGCCAAAATCACCTGTCTGCTCCTCCTCCTGTGTGGGAACTGGGCTCCCCACAAGCCCTTGGTGCAAAAGCCCCCCGTGCTGCCAAGGGCCGTGTTTCCTGGGGAGCCCTTCAGCAGCGCTCCAGTTTCCCCTGCTCCGTCGGGAGCGTGTCTCGAAGGAGCCCGGATTGCAGGCTGCCAGCTGGCCCCGCGCCGAGGCGCTGGCACGGCACTGGCACGGCCTGGCAGGGTGGCTGGGCGCTGTCAGGAGCGGGTAAACGGATGTCTGAGATGTCTGAGTGCTGAACAGGCATCGCTGGGCGCCCTTGGCCGTGCCAAGGGAATGGCTAAAGATGCACGGCCCCGTGTGAGGTCTCACATACTAGTGGGTTGGGTGTGGGGAAAAGCCTGGACTCCCATTAGCATCTGGCTGGAGTGAATGGTGCTGGGCTCCAGCATGAAGAGCCCCACGGCATCTTCCAGCTGAGCAGGAAGAAATGGGGATTGGAGTGGTTCTCCAAACCAGCCATACCAGATAAACCAGCTCAAAATCTGCCAGAAATGATGCCAAGCTTTGCTTGAGGAATCCCAACCAGCAGCCAAGCTGGCTCAACTGGAGAAAGGAGAGTGCCCTGATGGGCTGTTTCACAGTCCTGGGGCTGGGGAATCCTCTGGAGCAGCCATGCAATGGGGCAGCTGCCATGAGAAGGCAATTCCTGAGGCTCTCCATCCCTGCCTGCTTCCCTGACTCTCTGTGCTTGCTTTCTTGATGGAGGAAGTTATTCCCAGCTGGAAGTGAGGCACAGACTGGAACTGGTAATGGAAGGGCAAGAGCTGCAGGGATGGAGGGTACTGATGCCTGTGGTGTGTATAAAACAGTGGCTGTCTCTCTGCCTGCTCTAAGCAGAGCTTCAAAGGCTGGCATTTGGCTTTCTATCCTGGCAGAGGTAATCTTATGAAACTGGAGTGATTTCCATTCTGCTTTCCTACTCTCCCCTGCCAACCTGGAGGAGTTGCAGATGAGGATGAAGTCAGCTTGAAGAGCAAGGTGTACTCACACCCCACCCTGCTGATAACATCTGACTAACCCCAAGGCACCAAGCACATCTGTTCTCCCTCCTATTCATGCTGCCTACCCTGTGCTAGGACCCTCGCTAGGGAAATCCCAGACCCTTCTGGAGTTCTCCAGCCCTGCTCTGGCTGCTGGAGCAGCTCTGGAGCTTGGGAAGCAGAATCGTGAGGAAATGGAGTAACAAGCCATTGGGAACAGGTGCCTGGGGAAAGCCACAGACTTGCATGAGGGGTCTTCTCTGCTTCCTCCACACCTGGCAATGGGCTACTTCAGTGATGTATTTTTGAGCAAACATCCTTGCTGAGCATCACAGCAAACCCAAGAAACATTCTGCTTGCCTGATGCAGGACTGCTGCACTGACCAGTCCAGGCACCACCCGAAAGTGGTTACTCCACCCTGCATGACCATGAGAAAATCCCATCACAAACAACCCCCAGGTTGTTATGGGCTTGCTCTCAGTCTGCATGTCCTGCTGTGAGCCAGTCTGTCCTGCTGATCCTGATATCCACATGAAAATCACTTGTCCCTCTCTCATCTCTTGCAATGAATCTAGGAACCTAAATGGCCTCTGAGAAGGCTTCAGCCTATCTGCCCACCCCATAGATGACCGAAGGCATCTCTTGGTTATGTCACATCTCCATTAGTCCTCACTGAAGGCAGATCTTGGCTCAAGATCTTTGTTCTGGAGTTCAAAGCCCTTCCTAGGACTAGTCCTGGCTACCCCCATGGTCTCTTCTCCCCTTGCCCATGCTCCTTTGTGGCAGCTCTGGAGCAATTCTATCTCACTGGCAGGGGTGGGGTGCAGCTGGGGTTGATGGTCAGGAACATCTGGGTGCTCTAAGGTGGGACAAGCACCCCAGGCAGCGTGGCAGGGTGGCGGCATTTGCTGCTACTGCCACCCCGGGGGAGCAGGTCTCCAATGCAGTGATGGCTTGTGTGTACACACATTTCCATCCATCTATATATTACTTATCTCACTCCAAGACGGCGGCAGCGGCTGCTGCTGCATCCCTTTTCAGAGCTGCTATTGGCCAGAAATGATGTCAGTGCTTCCCAGGCTGGGTGCACCGCCATTGGCGGTGAGCAGGGATGCGGCTGTCAGCTGGAAGTGCTCCAGTCATTCATGGGGACTTCAGTGTGTGTTTGCTGGGCACGCTTGGACACAAATAGATGGTGAAAGATCTGGCAGAGCCAGGTGAGCACTTAGGGCTTCACTTTTAACTCTTTCTGCGGTTGGGATGGAGTGCCCTTCATCCCTTCTCACGTCCCCGCACAAGAGCCAGATGCTCACCTGTCCCTCCCTTGTTCTGGCAGCAGCTGGCTGAAAGCACCCGCTCACCCCCTGCAATGTGCAGCCCAAGGGCATGTCCTCATGTTGTTCAGTGGCCTTTGGACAACTGGAAAAAGCTCTGCTGCTTTTCCCTCTTCACCCCCACCAGCAATCAAAATCCCTGGCTTTGCGCTGAGATCAGCCGCAATCATGACAAGACTTGAAATGCTGCTTCTGGGTTCCGTCTTACCCAGAATAATCTCTCAAGCTCGGCACCTACCTCGCTCAGCAGGAGTTACTGAATAAGACTGCCAGCTCTCTTGGCTGCCGGCTCCCTTCTAACTTGCAGTATAGTACAGCTCGTGCTTCAGAGCCTGCTTGGCTCCTGCAGTCCTAAACACCTTTGCTCTCGAACTCAGTAAATGAGGGAACCGATTCCCAGCAGCATGCCCCCCTTGTGCAAATGCCAGAGTCCAAAAATAGGACACCTACACCCGTGCCCAGACAGTGGCAGTGCTGGAACCATCACAGGACAGGTGACAGATGGATCCCAGCTTTCTCCCACCAGTCAGACCTGTGCAGTGCAGCACAGAGATGGAGACCCCCGCCAAGAAGCTGCGTGTTCATCTGGACTGGGTCTCCCTCCTTTGCTCAGCGATGCTCCGGACACATGCCACCTTTTGGGGGATGCTAAACGCTCCCCTTCATGAGGTCTGCTGCAGGTGAAGGCTCCCCGCAGAGACTTTTCTGCCTGTCAACGCGCCGGCCTGGGGAGATGTGGTGGCTTCGGCTGCGTGACCCTGGCTGCAGGGGGGCCGAGCTCTGCCCCCAGACCCGCTGCTCGGCTCACCCCGCGCTCGCCGCCGCCTCGTTGAGCCGCTCGCACCAGCTCCGTGTGAGCGGGGCCACCGCAGGGCTCCCCCGCTCTCCAGCGCTGCACCCGGGGGTCGAAACAACCCCCGGCGGGTGCCCGGCCGGGGGTCTCCCGTACTCTTCCCCTCCCACTGCCCCCGCCGCCTTCCCCACGCGTGCGGCTGCCCGGCGGCACCACGGGGGCTCTGCCGTGCGGTCCCAGCGCCGCCCCCGCTCACCTGCACCTGCATAAAGGAGCCGCGGTAGAAGCAGCAGGCGGCCGCGGACAGGGCGCTCCACAGGCTGCACCGCTCGGTCATGGCGCGGCGCGCCCGGCGGGGGCTGCCCCGGCCCGGGCTGCACCGCCGCTGCCTCCGCCGCCGCCGGGCTTCAATTTCAGCCGCTTCCCCGATTACCTCATCCCTTGTCGGCGGCGAGGGGCGGGCACGGTGCGGCAGCTCCGCCCCGGCCCGCCCCTGAGGCCGCCTGGGCTCCGGGGAAGCGGCGCCTCGGGGGGAAGCGGTGCCCCGGCTGCCCGCGCCCCGCGGGGGAGCGGGACCCAGCTCCTCCCAGGGGAACCCACGTTCCCATGCCACAAAGGGAACCAGCATCCCTGAGGGATCGGGCAAGCCCGGCTGCCGTGCTCTGAGGGGAAGTGGGGAGCAGCTCCTCCGAGTGGAACCGGCACTCCCGTGTCGCAAAGGGAACAGGCATCCCTGAGGGGACCAGGCGCCCCTGAAGGGAAGCGCCAATCCTACATTGCAAAGGGAAGCAGCATCCCTCAGGGCATCAGGCACCCAGCTCCGTGTGCCTTGGAGAGAACAGGCACTTGTGATGGCATCGGGCATCCCTGGAGGGAACCGGCGCCACGGCTGCCCGTGCCGAGCGGGACTGGCTCCTCTGAGGTGACTCAGCTCCTCAGAGGGAAACAGACACCCCTGAAGGGAACCAGCACTCCTGGCTGCCGGTGCTCTGAGAGAAACGGGCTCCTCTGAGGGGATTAGACATCCTGAAGGGAGCCAGCACCCCTTTGCTCCCCATCCCAAATCTGCCTGCTCTCCCCACTGATGCCCTTGGGTCAGGAGCAGCCTTGTCCCCTCTTGTGCATCCTGTCTTCCTTCACCCCCTCATGGTGACACCTTTCTGGGGATACACCAGTGCCCACCTCACACGGTGGGGAGCCGGCTCCTGTTTCCTGTGTAGGCTGTCTCTGACTTGTGTTTAATTAAGGCTCTGCTTCGGTTTAATTAAGGCCACAGTATCACGTATGGGATGTGCAAGGCAGCAGTGATGACTCAAAGCATTGCTCCAGCCTTGACTCTTGAATAAATCCCCCAAAGCTCTGCCTGAACCCACTGCCGGGAGCTGCTCTGTGCTGGAGACAGGCAGGGGCTCCCCCAGCCCTGGCAGTGACAGGGACTCACACCTTGCTGTTCTCCTTCCACATCCATCCTGCACTGCACGGCCTGGATTTGGCTGTGCTTTGGTAACTGGGGGCTTCACCCTCCCATCTGCAAAACGTGTCCTGGCCCAAGGAGCCCCACGCCTCCCAGGCGAGGCTGTGACCTCGGAGAGGCATTCCTGCTGCCACCGACCACAGAACCCTGCAGCCTTCCTGCTAATTAATTCAAACGAGCCCCTCACATTACCAGGCAAGGAGACAGCATCCGAGGCTGATGAGATACAGGTCCCTGCCTGAGCAAGCAGCCCTTCTGTGCAGAACAAAGAGCTCAGAGGCACAGGCCGGGCTCTCACTCTGCCCCTGGTTTTGAAGGGGAGAGAGGACACAGGAGAGCAGCATGGCTGAACAGCAGGACAGGGCTGAGGCACGGGAGAACTGGTGGCAGCACACAGCCTGCAGGCAGGGAACGCGGGGCAGCAGGTCCTACGGGTCCCATGGGTGCCTGCAGCCCCACCAGCGTGGGCAGGGAGGATAGACTCTCCTCCTCGCCTCCTGCCTGGGGCTGAGGGACAGAGCAGATGGCACTGTGCAGGGACATGCTGCTCCAAAAAGGTGCGATGGTGATCTCCCCTGTGATGGGCTCCATGGTTTCCTAGTGAGGCTTTCACCAAAAAGTGAGCGGGAGCCTCGCGGGGTGCTGCAGGGTGAAGTCCTCCAGCTGTGACTGTGCTACCCCTCCTCACAGGGAAGCTGAAAATCCCTGACTGAGCTCTCATAGGATGTGTGACAGCTTTACTGGTTGCTGCTTTCCTGAAGGGTAATGTCTTTCTGCAGCTCCTTCACCTGCACAAATGCCAAAGCCGGGGTGGCTGGGATGTTGAAATAGAGAGCTGGGTGTGCAGATCCCCAAGCAGCTTGGAAATACCAGCCCTTAGGCTATTATTAAAGCACATTAATTACCAAGTGCTTATTGATCCTGGCTTTCCAACCCTCTCTAGCTCCCAGCTGCACGTCTAATCAGGCCAGGCTTGGCCGTTTTGCAGCTGAATCTCAAGGGATGATGTTTGGCAGATCCTTGGTGCACACCTGGACACATACCTGCCTGTCAGCCTTTGCTCATGAGGGCTTTGCAACACATCCTCTCCCTCTTCCTGACTCTCTCCTTCACCAGCTCTTTTCTTCCTGTCTTTCCTTTGCTAACCCCTCACCAGTGTTTCACCTCTGCTTGTTTCCCTCCCTCAGCTACACTGACCAGTGGCAGACCCCAGCCCCATCCTCCCTTGCTCCAAGGGAGCACGGCAGCCTCCCACCCTAAATCCTGCAGGACCTGGGGCTGAACACTGCTGGGTCCTGAGCACCCTGCAGCTGCACGGGCTGCCAGCCAGGCACAGTGCCTGCAATCAGCTGGAGTGTCCCTGTCATCCCGGTCACTCACACTTCAGATAATTACTGATTTGACTAAAATAGCTGCTGTCACTGCAGCCATCAGTTGCTTTGCTGACCAAAAGGAAGTGGTATATAAATCACAGCCCATGGACTGTTTCTGGACACCACGGGGATGGATGAAAAATAAAGGCCAGATAGCTCAGGTCTGAGATCTGACTGGATGGTAGGGAATTCTCCTGGCTCACCATAAAGTACTTGATCCCAAAGGCAGAGCCATATCCATTGCTCCTCACCTGTATTGTTTCAGTCTATTAAATCATGAGCCATAAAATGTGTCCATCTCTGGGTGCACACACTGACAGTGCCAGGGTAAACACTTCAAACTATTCCGTTCCTCCCCTTACCCCTCCTTGCCCTCACAGGACTTGCCTGAGTGAACAGGAGTTTCTCTGCATGTCCTGAGGTCCCCACACCAGGGCCCTTTGCTGCACTGGCTTTGCAGGGGAAAATGAACTACATCACAGCCAGACCCAATACGCCCAGTCAGAGCTTTGTTGTCCTGGCACACATCCCACTTCCAGCCCTGTGAGCTCCTATTCTGCCAGTCCCACATGGCTTAAGGGCGCAGAGAGGAGAACATCCCACCCGCGGGATCGCTCTGCTGCACATCAAAAATCTCATCTGACCCCAGTGCCTAAAGGCTGCCAGCTGCCAGACTTGGCATGTGGGGTCCTCATTAGCCCCAGGGATGGACACACAGGGAGGTAACCCCTGTTGGAAGCAGCAGATGAGTTCAGGGTCCAGCCAGCTCCCTCCCAAGTTTGTCAGTCGGTGCTGCCACAGGGGGTTCCCATGTTTCCGTGTCTGGCTACAGCCACCACCAGGAGCCCCAAGTCCAAAAGATGAAGGTGCAGGGCTCTGTGCTAATTAGACCACCCAAGATGGGCACCTCAAGTCACTTCTCAACAACCCCATCTGCCCAGTGGCACACTAGATTAGATCCCCACTGGCCAGCTGGACTCAGGAAGCTCCAACTCTCCTTAAACAAATACCTAAAAGGCCATGGCATGGCAGTGACCACCTTGTCACTTCAGTGGGTTTCAGGGCTCTGTCCCCAAACCTCACAGCACCCCTGCCACCACTCCTCTGTGCCTGCCCAGTGCCCTATTGTGCCAGCAGCCTCCTGCAAAAGGGCCGCTCTCCTCCAGAGCCAGGCGCCTCACTAATGAATTTCTGGCCAGACATGAAGAGTCCTCAGGAATGTTAATAGTTTGCTGAGGATAAGCAAAAGATTTGGAGAGATTTACACCAACTTTCATGTGACAGCCACGAAAGTGGCTCAAACCCTTCCGTTTCTTTACATGGGGGCGGAGGGAGGAGGCTGCGTCTGTGGGCGTTCACAAGTGTCTGGGAACATGAAATGCAAGCAGCTCCTGTGGGAACAGCACTGGGGCGACCACGTAGGGTTTGTGTCTCCTCTGTCTTCCCTGGCCTTGCCAGAAATATCATCCAGGGCCAAAGAAAGAGCTCAGAGGGGAGGAGGGGTGCATAATTGAGCAGCCTGATGGTGTGAGACCTGGACAATTTCAGGGCCACCATCCCCTCTCCACCCCTGGCACCCAGCTGGGACAGGCTGTGATCATGCTCTGTGTCTTACCTTAACGTATTCACTGCCAGACTCCAGGCCATCGTGGTGGCTAAAAAGAAAAGGAACAATAAAAATATATAAGTAAAGGGCAGTAAGTTGTGACATTCAGGTCAAAGGCAGTGGTGGTACAGCTGGGGGAGCTGAGGTCTGTGTCCCTTGAATTGCCACGGTGCCAAGAGCATGGCCATGGTTCTGGGAGAGATTCCCATAGCCCCAGCACTGTTCCTGCCTGCTCTGTGCCTACTCTCAGCACGGGGCTTATCCTCTCTAATGCGATCAGGGGAGAATGAGGCCTTTTTAGAGGATCTCACCCCAAATCGGCTTGGGACTGTGTAAGCTGAACCAGGGAGACCCAGCAGCCAGGCTGGGGTCCCTGCAGGTCACAGTGCTGGGGGATACGTGTCAAGGTGGGAGGCCCTCTGTCCTGTTCCCTGGCAGAGCTGCATTCCCAGTAGGCAGCTGTTGGGACACACCACCCAGGCAAGCATTTTTGATTTTACAGCTTTGTGCCACCCTACAGAATTCAAGCTCTCACCAAAGCTAGGCCTGAACTGTGATGTCCTGATGGGGACAGCTTTTCGTCCTCTTATAGGTCCAGATATGTGACAGTATGAAGGAGTCCCAGGGGAACAACAGAGAGTTCAAAAGGAGAGAGGCTGTAACAGCCTGAACTGGGATGTGCTATCTTGAGGTTTCACCTTTCAGAATAGAATACGAAAATCCAGATGTTGTTAACTAGAATCCAGAACCTGTTGCCTCCCCAGTGCCAAGTTTCAGTATGGACATCCTGTTGTTTGCCAGGGTGGCTTGCCTGAGCACAAGGCAGCAACAGGGGCCTGGGGATGGCAGGCTGCCACACCAGGACAGGCAGCTGCAACTAAGGAATAACCAAATCCAAGGTCATCATAGATCTGGGATGTCCCTTCCCTGCCAAGAGCCACCTCGTCAGATCCATACTGGGAACTGCTGAGGGTCCTGCACACAACTTCTCCCTGAGTCCCACACTGGTAGCAACCCTGGGGGCCAAATTCCTCCTCTGTGGGCTCTCTCCAGGCTGAAGGTGGTGCCTGGTGGCCTCCCCAAAGGGAAGCAGGGATAGCGAAGCAACCATTACAACCACTGACATTTTTCCACTGGACATCCCCCATGGTGTTCCAGTGGGTTGTGACACGGTCTACATGAATCCCCTGTAGTGTCCAGCCTTCCAGAAGACAATTCCTACTTCTGGAACCCTTGGAAGTCATTAAAAACATGTGGATGGGCACCTCATGCCTCAGTTTCCCCCTCTGTAGAGCTGCCTCTAGGGAGGTGTTGGCTGGCAGAGGGGTCTGCAGGGAGTGTCAGGCAGTGACACTGCCTGGGGGAAGTGGTGTTTCCGTGCCTCACGGCATTTAAGGACACAGTTTAGTGCTGAACACAGCAGGGCTGACGTTTGGACTCAATCTTGGGGGTATTTTCCAACCTTAGCGACTCTCCAAGCCCACACTGCAGAAACTGCATCCCCTGGTGTCCAGCTTGGGAGGGGAAAAAAGGGGCTGGAAATCAAGCCCATACTTTTTTGGAGGTGAAGAAAATAGCAGAGCATTTTGGGAGTGGGGACGGATGCAGACTCCCCTGGGCAGCTGTGGGCTGCCTGCCTGTCCCGGCGCTGCCTCTCCAGCCTGTTTGCCCTTCACAGGCTGCAGAGCTGCTGCCTGGTGCTGCAAGAGCCGTGAGAAAAACCGGCAGGAGGACAGGGGGCCTCTGGGCAGGAAGTCGGGAGCATGGGAGCAGCTGGGAGACGCTGCGAGGGCCCAGGCAGGAGAGGCCCCTGTGCTGGGGAAGGGCAGCAGCTGGGACCGCAGCCCCCCTGGTTCTGCACATTCCTGGAGGAAACGGCATTTTTGGGGGCAGACGAGCGCCTGGGAGAAATTCCAGGGCTGCCTTTGGAGCGCAGCCGTGGCTGAGCTGCTGGGACCCAGAGCTTCAGCAATGGTACTGGGGAGTGGGGGTTCCCTTTGGGCTTGGGAAGGCATCACCATGACTTGCAAATGTGCCAAGCTCCAGGCTGGCTGCTGGGAACAGTCCAGGAGGATCCTGTGGGTCCAGCCCTGGTTTGAAGCCCAGGCTCTGCTGTACCCTAGAGAACTAAATCTGGTCACCTCCGGCCTCAGTTTCCCCTCTGTAGAGCTGCCTCCAGGGAGGTGTTGGCTGGCAGTGCTGCCAGAGGGGTGTGCAGGGAGTGTCAGGCAGTGCCTGCGGGAAGCGGCGTTTCCGTGCCTCATGCATGGCCGCGCGCACAGGGAAACCGAGTCACGTCCGCCCTGCGACCTGCCAGCGGTCATCTCCCGTTAGTCAGCGTGTCTCTGCTGGGGTCACAGCCACCGCCTTGCTCTGAGCAGCTCCACAGGCTGGCTGCCACTCCCTGTCCCACAGCAGCACGATTTACCCCCTCGCAGGCCTGATTCTGGAAGAGGCCTCCTGCGTCCGAGCATCCTTAGCCCACCCTGTCTTGGGGAATGTCCTTTCCAGAAATATTCTGGGGGGGAAGGTGGAAAGGGCCATATTTGTTTTCCCCCCAAGGGAATACACTGCTGCCATGGCCTGGCAGGAACAGACTGTCCCCATCCCCAGGGATGTGCCTGCACAGGAGGAAGGGCTGGGGCGCAGCATTATCCCGGTCCCACTTCCTCCCACCCACCCCACAGCAGGGCCTGGCCTTGGAATGGCTCTGGCAGACGGCTGCTCCCTGAGCCAGGGGCTGTGGCAGGGGCTCTGGGTTAGAGTGTGAGGGGCAAAAATAACCCTGATGCCAAGACCTGGTGTGGTCACTCTCGTGCCTCAGTTTCTCTGGCAAGCAGCAAAGCTAACACCCATCATCGGGGAAGCCTCACAGGATGCAAAAAATCATTGGCCCCCATTTTTTTGGAACCCATTCCCCAGATTGAAGACACCCACGTAACCCACCCATGTCCCACTGCTGCTTGGCTCCCAGCTTGGGAGCCAAGTAATTGGGAGCTGGCTTGGGATCTAAGTAATTTCTGGGAGACTGGATGAGCCCTCTGCACCCTCCTCGGGGACTCTCTGCCACTGCTGGGGCTCTGTGCTCACCAAGGATGTCACAGTGCCACCAGCCCCCCAAACCCCCGAGCCCCTGGCTCCCCGGGTTAGCCGCAGCCCCTGGCGCAGGGTCTGCTTTGGTTTCAGCAGCTCTTTCCTTGAGGAAAACACCACCACGGGCTGGAGGCCTCGGCACCCGAGCAGCGGCTCGGCTCCGGCATTCGCGTCCAAGTTTTGCGCCCGCCCCAAGCAAAGCCCCTTCCCAGCCTCTCCCTCCCCATCCCCTCCGCTGTGCCGGCGTGCGAGGGGTGCTCGAGGGGCCAGAACCCCTTACCTGCCCTGTCCCAGGGTGGGAAACCTCCTGCCCAGCGCTGTCATCGGCCCTGCGGGATGCAGCGAGCGCCTCGGCTCCGGGATGGGGAGCAGCTCTCCCGCGCTCTCCCGCCTTGCACTGAGCGTCGGGACTTCGGGGCGCGCAAGGCGGTGGCGGACCCTCCTCCTTCCCGTCCCAGCCCTCCTCCGGCCCACCCTTCGGGCCGGCAGGAATGTGTGGCCGGCACAGCCCGGCTCCCACCGCCGGCACGGGTTTCTCCTTCTCCCCCCGCTCCCGGGACCACCCGGACCGCGCGAACGCTCAGTGTCAGGGAAAGGAGCCCCCGGCCCGCGGCGGTGCAGGGGCCATTTGAGTGCAGAGAGAGGAGAGTCAGGCCAGGGAAAAGGGGGAGAAATGTTTTCGGGAACAATTTGGAGTCGCCTTTGCCTGTGTTCCCAGTCCCACACACCTTGCTGGGTTGGGGTCATATTTGGCCCCTTACGCCCCGATGCCGTGGGGCTGCGGGATAAAAATCCCTCTGGTTGATTCTGCGGTCAAAACCCTCCAAAACATCCATCCGTCTTCTCAGAGGGCTGAACTTCCAAATTCCCCTGGAGGGGGAGATTGTGCCTGGAGTGGGGGGGGTTTGCCCAGAGTGGGGGTTTACTGGCAGGTGATGAAATGGGGACAGAGTGTCTGGTTTCAGGATTTGCCCCTGTGCCTTGGGAGAGGCAATGCTGCTCGGCAGAGGGGGAGAGGATAGAGGGGATGGAAAAGAGTGAGAGGCGGAGGAGGCTGTAACAGCGCTGCTGTGAGCTCCCCGCAGCAGCACATCCTGCTGCTGGAACACAGCCGCCGCGGGACAAAGAGATGCCAGGGCAGAGCGGGGCTGCGAGATGTTTCCACCCCGTCCGGAAACAGGAGAGAGCAGAAATCCCACAGGAAACCTCGTTCCCATGGAGCCGCTGACCTGACCGTGCTCCAGCTGTGCTGTCCCACCGGCCAGGTGCATCCCGCTGGCACTGTGGGCACGGGGGGACATTGCAGTGACCCTGGTTTTCCCCAGCCCCCTCCTCTTGCCCTGGAGGGGCAAAAGGGGGGGTCTTAGCAGAAGGCAGAGCAAACCTCAACAGCTATACCTGTCTGGGGAGATCTTGTCAGGATGATGTTCTTGTCCCTTTCCCAGCAGATCCCCGTCAGTGCTCTTTGCTCCAGCTGCGGTGTCAGGCCTTGTGGTTTGGCTGGGGTTTGGAGCCAGGCTGGAGCTCGGTGCCTCTGTGCTAGGGCAGGAGACATTTCCCACAGGCTCCTGGTCTGTCCTGGCCATTGATGCCTCCAGGGTGTCCCCAGGTTCAGCTTCTTCCTCCTGCTCTGCTTGTCCAGCAACTGAGGATGAGTCTGTGCCTGAGACAGGGGTGCTGGACATCTCAGGGCACTTGAGGCTGGGGAGTGGGGCTGTCTGAGGGGTTTTATTGTTGGGAGTCCCTTTCTCCCAGGAGTTCTGGCCGCTCTTGTCTTTGCCCAGGCTCTTCCCTGCCTTGCCCAGATTCACCCTGGGCATGGTGCCCATGTGGGAGTACATGTTCGATGACTGGGCGTAGGGGCCAGGGCTCTTGGGCACAGTGTTGAGATCATCCTGGGTGCCGTCAAAGGGCTCTCCCAGGAAGCCATGAGGAGGTGAGAGATGTGGACTGAGACTCTCGGCAGAGCTGGGGACCACAGAGATGCGCCGGATGGTGAAGGAGCGGGGTATGCTGGTCAGGCTCCCAAAGCCTTTGAACTTGAATAACTCTGGCAAGAAGAAAGGAGTGATGAGTGTGGGGTTACTGCTGGCACAGTGTGATGACGGCAGGTCCCAGAGCCCCTGGTCCTGGGTTGGGGTGAGCATGGGGCACTGTGCTGCCTGGTGTCACCCTGTTACACCCACATCTGCAGTCCCAGCTTGGCATGACATTCCTGTGATCTGCGGTGTATATGATGCTGCTTGAGGCATCTCTGCTGGGTACCTGGGGACTCTGCCCTGGTTCCTCAGAAAGCAGAAGTCGCGTGCCCTGGCAAATCTAGCGGCTGCATCTTCCCACCACAGCTGAGAGGCGGAGGAAACACCCAACCCTGGCAAGCAGGCAACTCTAGAAATTATTTCTGCCTACCTACTTCCTCCGGGGGACTCTGGGCAGGGCTGTTCCCATCCCCACAGCCTCAGGGCAGCCCTGCAGGATGCAAGAATGGGACACACGGCATCTCCCCAGGGAACAGGGGTGCTGGACACACATGACCTGCCCACATGTGCATGTCTCGCTAGCACGGTGGAGCAGGAACCAGACACAGGCGCTGCTGAGGGTGGGAGATAACCTCCCCACTTCCTCACCCGGTCCCATACCAGCTACGGCTGCCACCTGCAAGTGCTGAGCATGAACATGTTCGCCAGAGAAATATTTATAACTCCGGCAGGCGGCTTTGCATTTCACACCCCAGCCCCAGCTCAGCTCTGTGTGTTGCTGCAGTGTAGCCTTGGATGGTGCTGTGCCAGTGCTGATGCCACTGCCGGTGCCAGTGCTGGTGTCAGCACACAGGGTGAGCGAGCCTGTGGCTCCAGTGCTGTTGAGCAGTGCTTCCCTGCTGGCCCCTGAGTGCTGTGGGTGCCACCGGGAGTTTTGCAATGTTGATGTCACCCTGGGGCTCTGCAAAGCACGGCAGATTTGCTGGGACAGGAAGCGACACGTTGCAAAGGTGCTGAGCAAGGACCCGGTAGTCTGGGGCTGCTCAGCCTTTGAATTCCCACCTCCAGCTGCCATCCATGGACTCTGCGGGGCATCCCTGCAGCTGGACAGGGTGAAGAGGCTGTATCCCAAAAGCCCCTCTGCAAGGCAGAAACCTCGTGTCCTGAGTGCACTCAGAGGCAAAACTACTTTGTGCTAAACGTCCCCTTGGAGTCCAAGCATCTTCTGCTACCTGCGGCTCCTGGTGCTGCTGCAAGGTGGGAAAGGCAGCACTGGGCATTTTCCCCATTTCCCCACCACAAAGGAAAATCCCAGCTGGGATGGGGCTGTGGGTTTGGCCAGTGGAAGGGTCCCAAGGGAATGGAGGGACTGGGCCCCGTCTGGCGCCGGCCCCGCGGCAGGAATGCAAGAGAGTACAGCCCAGTGCTGGGAATGGGGTGAAGGCCACTGCAGCCGCCCCCCGGGGCTCCAGGGGAAAGCTGAGGTCTGTGAGAAAGTGCAGAGCTCGCTCCCGGTGGGTATCGAGCACTTCCTCCCAGAAGAGCCGGTGGGAATCTATTCCCAGGCTCCCTCCCTGGCTCCTCTGTGTCACCCCCGTCCCTGTGTTGCAGGAGCACCCTGGGGTGAGGGTCCTAGCCACCTCTAGCCCCCAGCACCAGCCTTTTACCCCAGCCATGCACCTTGACGGGTGTGATTTAAGGAGTGAAGACCCTCAAACGCTGCTGTGCATCCCTCTGGTCACATCCCAGCATCCAGCACAGGGCTGGGCTGCAGCAGACTGTCCCAGCAACCAGCTCCTGAGCCAACACCCAGCCCTATGGATGGAAACCCCCAAAGCCCTCCACCCCAAATGAGTTTCCTAACAAAAGCAGAGCCTGTCACAGCTCCAAACATCCCTGGATGTCATGACCCCAACTCTGGATGGGATGACCGGGGGAGTGTGTGAACACACACTCACACTAACTCTCACACATCCTCCTCCCCACCGAGATGTCCAGGTGAGCACCCCATTGCCCACCCACCCCGTCCCATGGCCACTTACTGAATTTCTTAAGGCCCCGTCGTTTCTGGCCCTCGGCCATGGCCGTGCTGGTCCGAGGCTGTGGGGACCGAGAGGGACAAGTATATAACTGTGAAAGCCCTTCCCTGCTCCTCCCTTCCTGCCCCCCCCGCCACCACTCTGCTGTCACTCATCGCTCGCTCAGCGTTTCCTCCCCAGTGCTGTCATCTGCTCCCCTCACTGTCCTTGCTGTCCCTGCCTGCCCTCACACTGTCCCCACAGTTCCTGCAGTCCCCCTGGCTGCTTGCACCTGCCTGGCTGCTCCAGAGTCACCTCTGCACCCCGATTTGGGAGATGTGTGGCAGATGTGGACAAGCAAAAACCTCTGGGTGCCAGCTCTAGAGCAAAGTGCCAGCCCTAAAAGAGGGTGCCAGCCTCATGGAAGAAGGCACCAACCCTAGAGGAGTGTAACAGTCCTATGGATGAGGTTGCCAGCCCTGTGGATGAGGCTCCAGCCCTGCAGACAGAACTCTGCCATGCACATCTGGTGCTGAGCCCCTGTGGGATGAGAGCTGGATAGCATCACTGCCAGCAGGAGCACTCCCCTGTTCTCTCGTTCTGGGGACACTGACAGGCCGCATGAGGTGTCTCCATGCAGGACAAGGTGGCCTGGACCCAGCAGGGTCCGGTGTCCGTGTTTCCCATTCCCAGGGAGCTGGTGGTTCCCATGACCAGGATGCTGGCAGCCGCCTCTGCCACAGCTCGGTCCTGGGGTGCTCTCCACCTTGGGCATTAGCTCCGAACAGCCTGAGATCGGGCTCCTTGTCCTGCACCCGAACACATTCATGGCCGGGGGAGGAACTCAGGGTGCCCTGAACCAGACCCTGGAGTCCTCCCGCCTGGCCATGGCCTCCCTACGTCACAGCCGCTGCTGCAGGAGCAGGAGTTTTCTCTAACTCCTGACGTGTTTAAGCACACACGGGGCACACGGCAACGCGCTTTAGGGCCACCGGCACCGGGGACAACTCGGTGCTCCCGGGCCACGAGGAGGTACAACATGGCGGTGGCCGCAGGGACTACAACGCCCACAATGCCCCGCGCCGCGGCTGGCGGATCACGTGACGGCGCGGCCGGGCCACGCGGCGGAACGGGCGGGACGCGGTGCTGTGGCAACGGCGCGGGCGCCATGGCCAAGCAGTACGACATGGTCGAGTGTCCCTTCTGCGACGAGGTCTCCAAGTACGAGAAGCTCGCCAAGATCGGGCAGGGAACCTTCGGGTGAGTGCAGCGCCGGCCCCGGCCCGCCCTGAGCAGGCCCGGCCTCGGCCTTCCCCGGCCTCAGGCCTGCAGCCGCGGCCCAGACCCGCGGCCCATCGGCGCCAGCCTCGGGTGCCCCTTCCTCGCGTGTCCTTTCCCTCTGTCCTTCCTCACCCCTCTCGCTTCAGAGAACCAGTCTGGCTCCTGAGCCCTCTTTTCCCCAACCTGAGATTCCGCTCTGTCCCAGCTCTGGCAGAGCAGAGTTAACCTTGAAAACAGTTGGAGAGGACCTGTAACTTGGCTCCAAATGTGCTTCTTTTTTTTTTTTTTTTTTTTTTTTTTTTTTTTTTTTTTTCTCAAAGTGTGCTACATTACTGAAAATCCTTCTAAGGTTGCAAGAGTTCTGGGCTCTCTGTTGGTTCAGTAAGTCCTGAGGGCATTTGGCTCAGGGGGAATGTGGCCATATTGGCTCAGCACAGAGTTCTCTGCACGGTGCTTTAGTGTGTGTTGTTTAGGTTTGTTCCTTGTCAGGAGCACCTGGCTTCTTTCTCCTTGTGCTGCTCATGGATTTTTTTTTCTGTTTCTTTTTTTTACAGGGAAGTTTTCAAAGCCAAACATCGCCAGACAGGCAAGAAAGTAGCACTGAAAAAGGTGTTGATGGAAAATGAGAAGGAAGGGGTAAGTGTGGGGCATGGCTGGATTGGGCCTGTTGTCACCTGGGCTGCAAAGACACATGGCAGCAGTGAGGGGACTGGGCTGCACGGAATGGCTGCTGGGAAGTGACACTTTTCATGTGTTTCTTCTCTTCTGGAACCCCCAGCACAGGGCTCCACACTGGCTGTGTTTGTGGAAGAACTGGGTGATGTGAGAAGCACATGCTCAGGGGTTGGGGAGAGAGTTAACACTTAAACAGCAAAGGTAGCAGCCAGAGAGGCTGTTCTGCAGCTCAGGCTGGGCTGTACCATGTCCTGGTGTGAATGTAGAAGGTGAGGAGAGGAGGGTGGGACCTGCCAAGCTGCATGGTCACACCTCTCCTGTTCTCTAGGCAGAGATGGCCTGCTCTCCTGCACCTCCAATCTCCATTCTCTCTTTCTCTTTTCCAGTTTCCCATCACAGCCTTGCGAGAGATTAAAATCCTCCAGCTGCTCAAACATGAGAATGTGGTGAACCTCATAGAAATCTGCAGGACCAAAGGTACTTTGCAGTGTCTCCCTTGTGTTAATGGTGCCTTTTCTGAGCCCTGCTGAGCAGGCTGGTGTCTTGTGCTAGGAGTGGGGTGGTCTAGCTGGGCAGGGGCCTCTGTTCCTGCCTGTGACATGGGGTGACAGGTCACTTACCTTGGAGAAGAGTTTCTAAATGAGTCAGGACGTTGCTGAAGCTTGGCTGGAAAAAGCTGTTGTAGTCCTGCCAGGATAGGCCTGTGCCATAGCAGTGAGTGCTGCCTATGCTGGGAAACTCCCTTCTGAGAGGTTTTAAATGACCCAGCAATGGAGAGAGACTTTGGAGCAGAGGCTCCCCAGCCTGGAGCTGCCTCTCTTGGTTGGTTTGTGATGGTTTCTGGCAGCTCTGAGCTGATGACACAACTCCAGCTGAGGCTCACTCAGCATCTTTTTTTGTGGGTGATGTAACTGCTCATGCTGGGAGGGCTGGGACTCCATGTGGGCAGCTCTGAGCTGCTCTTCCTCCTCCTCCTCACTCCCACCTGATGCCATGTGCCCCCACTGCTTTGCAGGCTCAGCACACCTGGCCTGGCTCTGTTTCCAGTGAAACTGCTATATAACATTTGCTAGAGTTTATGTATCATTCTCTTATGTGGATTTGTACTGGAAAAATACTTTGGAAAGTGACAGTTGATGTTACAGCCTACCCTTCCCTAGGCAGTCGTGTCAGTGAAATAAAAACAAAACTGACTAGTATCTGGTGTATTGTGTGTAGATTGCTGTCTGAATAGGTATCAGTAAAAACAGCAATGACAAGTTAATTTTTAATTCACTGTGTGATTAAAAGAGCTGCGACGATTGGGTGTCTGGCATACCAAAAGTAAATATTTTTGTAGACATGTCATTTGTTCCCTTTTTGCTTATGTTTTGTTTGCATTCCAGTTTTCATCCAAATCTACCTTGAAATGTTTCATTTACTGTTCTCAAATGTGAGGCTTTTATCTTTTTACATTGGAAAGGTGTGTGTGGAAAGCTGGGGCTGTGTCTGTGTCTGTCTGGAATTGCAAACCCAGTGTAGCAGGCACCTTTCTGTCTGGGGAGGAGAGCAGTGTGCTTCTGTAGGGGCTAAGCTTTTCCGTTTGGAGATGCTCATCAGCAGGTTTTACCAATTACAGCTGATGAAAATCAGCCTTTCTTTTTAGTAACGTTTTGTGTGGGTGCTCTAGGAACAAGATTGAAATCGATTGCTTCACCCAAAGTGTGCTGTCACTGAGTTCAAATTGCAGTTGGAGTTTTATATCATTTTGATGGAGATCAGTCCGTTTTCACAGATCCTGTTTGAGGTTGCAGGAAATCTCACTTTTTAATGTGAGATTGGACAGATTTTCCGTGTTTCTGCATTTTTCCTGGGGCTGTCTGTGGGTTCCTCCTCTATCACTGGTGCTTGGCTTGCAGCCACAGCTTGCAGGAAGGAAACAGCCGTTATGTGCCCAGAGCAGCACCAAGTGAAGCTTTCAAAGGTTGCCATGTCCTTTCCTTGCCTGTCTGATGACATTCGCTGCACCAATCCTCATCTGTTCTCGTGTTGCTAGTTTTGCTCAGTTCTTCTTTAAAAAAAGACCTTGAGGCCTGCAGGCTGTTTGGTTCTCTGTGTTTGTGTGCCTTGGGATTCTGTGTAGGGGGTGGTGTATGAGCTGTGGGGTGGTGGGAGGTAAGAGGAGCTGTGACCCAGTGAAGGGTCCCTCAGTGACAGCCCCTCTGTGCCTCTCCTGCAGCCTCTCCGTACAACCGGTGCAAGGGCAGCATCTACCTGGTGTTTGACTTCTGTGAGCATGACCTGGCTGGCCTTCTCAGCAACGCCCATGTCAAGTTCACACTGTCAGAGATCAAGAAAGTTATGCAGATGCTCCTGAATGGACTTTACTACATCCACAGGAACAAGGTAATGGGACAGACTCCTGCTGTGCTCAGAGGGTGGCTTTCCAAGGAGCAGGTGTCTTAACATAGGCTAGAGGGAAATCCTTGTTTCCCACCTCTGCAGCCTGAGCATCATACTGGCCCCAGGCATCCAAGGACGGCACTTTATTCACTTAACTCTTCAATGTCTGTCTTTGTACAGATCTTGCACCGAGACATGAAAGCAGCGAACGTCCTGATCACGCGGGATGGAGTCCTGAAGCTGGCGGACTTTGGGCTGGCTCGAGCTTTCAGCCTGGCTAAGAACAGCCAGCCAAACCGCTACACCAACCGCGTGGTGACCCTATGGTATCGGCCCCCAGAGCTGCTCCTAGGTAGGAGGAGCCCTGGGTGGGCTCTGCCAGCTTCTGGGCCCTTCTGGCCCCTCTGGGAGACTAACTCGGCATCTCCGTTTAGGGGAGCGTGACTATGGCCCCCCCATTGATCTCTGGGGCGCTGGCTGCATCATGGCAGAGATGTGGACCCGCAGCCCCATCATGCAGGGGAACACGGAGCAGCACCAGCTCACCCTCATCAGCCAGCTCTGTGGATCCATCACGCCGGAGGTGAGGGCGAGAGTGAGGATGAGCTGTGGAGAGCAGGAGTGTGGGCAGAGTCTGGGACCAGGCACTCAGGCCTCTTCCCTGCCCTGCGTGCCTGTATTTTGGGGTTGTCTCTCAGACAAACACCCTCAATTTCTGCTTGAAGAAGGGTGAGGGGTTTTATTCCTTGGTGTTTTGCACTGGTCACCTTGAAAAGCCTCTTGAATTCTGTCTTGTGATTTGTGGCATCAGCTTAGCTCTGGTGTGAGCACCCAGCCCCTTCTCAGCTCCTCCTTTATCAGCAGCTCGTCCTGCCCTCTTGTGGGGAGCAAGCTGAGGGACCTCAGCCTGGAATCTGCGGGATGTTGTGCTGGCAGCTGCAGAGTCCTCATCCTGCTGTCACAGTCATTATGTAAATACACTCAAGGCGCTTTCTCTACCTGCTGTGGTCTCTCCCAGATCGAGATAAGTGCTGGTGATTGCAGCAGGCTTTGCTTTCTAAGGATAAAAGGTGCCACATCCAAATGATTATTTAGCAATCAGTTTTGTCACTTTATCTTTCTGGATGTGGTAGCTGGTCTGAAGCATGCTCTCTAGTAGTTCTTTCATAGAGGAACCAGAAATCCTTGAGAATCATTTCCACACCAGGAAGACTGTCCTGACTTGTCCACATGTTTCTATTAGTGCAGCCTTTAGTGCCTCTTTGTTGAGGTGTGAGAAATGTCTGCCAGCTTGGAGCTTATAAAATAGAATTGTTGTTTTGGTTTGCCTGAGAGCATTTGAATCAAAAAATGGCTTGTCCTTTCCATAACTATCGCCACCCCCTTTTCCTGCCCTTTGCCAGGTTTGGCCAAACGTGGATAAATACGAGCTGTACGAGAAGCTGGATCTCCCCAAGGGGCAGAAGAGGAAGGTGAAGGATCGCCTCAAGGCCTACGTCAAAGACCCCTATGCACTCGACCTCATCGACAAGCTGCTGGTGCTGGATCCCGCCCAGCGCATCGACAGCGACGACGCCCTGAACCACGACTTCTTCTGGTCGGACCCCATGCCCTCAGACCTCAAGAACATGCTGTCCACCCACAACCAGTCCATGTTTGAGTACCTGGCCCCACCACGCAGGAGGGGTGGGCACATGCCCCAGCAGCCGGCGAACCAAGGCAGGAACCCAGCTGCCACCAACCAGACTGAATTTGACAGAGTGTTTTGACATCCGGCAGGGTCCTGGCTGGGCTTCCCCACATTAAGTGGAGATGTCCTGGCGAGGTCTTTTTGTCTAGGAAAGGACTTTTTTCAAGATGAATTGACTGATGGTGTTAACAGAGCTTGGCCATCTCCTCAGTCACCGCAGAGCTGTGTGACTTGGGGAGGTGATACCTGTGAGCTCGACATTGTTTCCCTGCAGTTTCCTGTCTCAGAACCTGTTTTTGCCCCCCAGAAGTCTGTCTTGGTCACATTAAACTTGCAGATGAATTGTTATGGATCTGGTGATGGAAAAAGCGTCTCCATCCATGCTGGGGCTCTTGGCAAATGATGTGGGGACTGGCAGGACTGGGAGTAGCTGCCCTGGACCAAACTGGGCCCTGCTTGTAGATGTCTCAGCTCTCTTAGTCTGCCATAGCTCCTGCATGGAGTATCCTCTGAGCACTGAAGCGTTGATGTAGGACAAGGCAGGTGCTTCTGAGTCATCAGATGTGTCTTGGGGAATGCAGAGGCACCCTAGACAGCATGACTAGCTCTGCCTGGAGACTGGGATCTAGCCTAAAAAAGGACTTACTGGGCAAACCAGGGAGGTGGGTGGCAGATCTTGGATGCTCCATGTAGGCAGGATTTACAGTGGGAATTGCTGGTCTCTGTGACAGCACATGGCATCCATGCTTTTTCTTCATTGCAAACCATGACTGGGGCTCATATTGGATACACCACCAGCAGGCAGGTTCAACTTGCTGCAGGCAAGCACTGCCCTGTGCCTGAGATGACACCTGCCCTCCTGGTGTCTGCAGGGATTTCAGGATAGTGTGGCAGGGCTGGTCACATTATGCTGGGAGCAAGGGGACACTGTCTCCTGGAGCTCTTTGCATGAGAGGCTCAAACAATACCACTGCCTCCTTTGGGTAAAGTGACTGGCCTGACACACTGGGGTCACCTGTGCACACCTTATGCCAAGATTTGTCAGGATCAATTCATGGAGAGCAAGTGGTCCTCCACAGCTGCTCTCTGTACATTTTCCCGTGGCTGTCCACTGTAGCCAGCCATTTTCTCCCTAAGCCCCATGGATGCCAGGATCCCAGGATTCAGATTGTGCAGCTGGTGATAGCACATGGCACTTGATAACCTATCAGTTAATTACTGACAAAAGCCATGACATTGGTAGTGTAAAGTCTCATGAGGAAGTGGTGGTGTGTGGGGCCGTTCTCAGTATAAAAAATGAGCTTGAAAGAAGACATATACAAGGTAACTCTGTCTTGGTTTGGGGCTCTGAAACAGTGTCTGTCTGGCAGGGGGGACCTTGTTTCTTTGTAAAAATAGTTATGAGCCATAAGCCAGTTGACTTGTGCCGTTGTGGTTAAACATGGTCCTGTCCCAAACAGCTGGTGTGACCCTCCTGTCGCTGTGTTGGCTAAACGGAGACAGCAGTGGCAGCCTGCTCGACAGCACCGGTCCTTCCCGAGGGCAGTTCGGGTTCGGGCAGCCTGAGGCCCCTGTCCTGTTCCTGGAGAGCTGGGGGGCTCACCGCAATCAGCGCTGCCTTCCATTAACACATCAGCACCGCTGCCACGAGCAGAGGAGGCCGCTGCGGGCAGCGCGGGGGCTCCGCTGGCGCCCGGCGGGCGATTCTGCCGGGCGGGGCTGCGGGGGTCCCTGTGCCCCAGCCTGGGCGGTGCGGGCTGTAGGGCTATGTCCCTGTGTTAACAGACTGAGCGACCTCGACACGGCTTGTGCCTGATGCTACGTCCCGACACCGGGACCCCGGTGCCCCTCCCGAGGTGTTCGGATGGGCACGGGAGCGGCCGCCTCGCTGCCCCTAACAAAGATGGCGCTGTCCCCTTCCTTATGCGACGTGGCGCGCGCTGCCAGTTGCCAAGATGGCGGCGGCGGCGGCATCTCGGGGCGGGCGGGGCGGCCCCGCCCCCTTCCCCTCGGCGGCGCGCGCGGTTGGCGCGGGCTCGCGCGGGGCGGCGCGCGCGCGGCGGGGATGGTGGCGCGGGGGCTGCGCGCGCTGCGCGCGGCGCTGCGGGCCGGGGGGCGCCGCTCCAGCACGCGCCCCGCGCGCGCCCCCGCCATGGACTACCAGGTACCGCGCGGGGCCGCGCACCGGGCGGGGCACGGGGCCGCGACGGCGATGGGGCTCCGGGGCCGCGCGGGGCGGCAGACGCACCTTTTCCCTCCCTCCCGCCTCTGCCGCCTTCCGCAACCCCGGGCCGTGCCCGCCGCCTCGCGCCACGTGTCCCCGCTTTCTGCTCGGGGCACCCCGCAAAGCGCCGCCGTACCTCGTGGCAGCAGCGGGTGAGCCCGGCCTGCAGCGGCAGCCGCTCCTGTAGCCACGGCGCGTCCCGGCCGCACGCGGCTGCGCCAGGTGCCGTGGGGGTGATGGCGGTCCCCGGCGTGGAGCGCCCCTCGGGCAGGCGGGAGCGGTCCCGCTCTGCAGAGCTGGAAGCGCTGTCGGTGCCGGTGCCACTGTCTGGTGGGACAGGGTCCAGATGCCGGCGTGGACTGTGCCAACACTGGGGACATGGGTTGGTGCTATGCCAGGTCCCCCCTGCAGCACTCGGGAGTGCAGCGCCAGGCTCACGCCCCCTTGGTATGGGTTTGGGTGGGCTCGGTGACAATGGTGACCTCTCGTCTCAGGGTGCAGCGTCGCTGCTTCATTAGTGCCGCTCATTAGGCACCGCAGGACGGGTGCTCGCTGGAGCGCTGCCCCTCCCGCCGGCGGCGACCTTGTCCCGCTGGGCAGCGCTGGGTGCCGGCGCTGGGCCGTCCCGTGCCCCACCGCGGGGTCAAGGGGCACCTGGGGAGGGGCGGGTAACCCCTGCCCATAAGTAGCCTGTCCCCGTGACAGGATCTGGCGCTGCTGGCAGGTCCCCGCGGCACCATGGCAGAGATGCTGCCGGCGTGGGTGACCAATGGCACCGCCGAGGGGACTGAACCCGAAGGGGTGGGTCAGGGTGCAGTGGGCTCTGGGTAGACTGGCCCCTGGGGCTGTGGCACAGCCACAAGGCTGCCGTGATGGGCACTGTCCCGACTACCCTGGGCGTCTTTCCAGGATGCAGTCCGGATGCTCAACACCCTGCAGACCAATGCCAGCTATCTGGAGCAGGTGAAGCGGGAGCGCGGTGACCCCCAGGCCCAGCTGGAAGCCATGCAGGGCTTTTTGGAGAGGAGCGGACTGAAGGTGAAGAGCTGATCCCTGTCCCTGTTCCTTGTTGTCCTGGTAGCAGTGCCACCACGCTTAGCACTGGCTGCCATGGGGGTCTCACAGGGTGGTTGAACTCTTACAGGTCGAGGACCTGGATCGACTGAACATCATCCACGTCACGGGGACGAAGGGCAAGGTGAGGCGGGTGGGCGGTGCTGTGATGGACTGGGGGGCTGAGGGGGGCCCGCTGGTGTCTGTGGCTCCGTTTGGCCCTGCTCTGGAACAGGGGCTTTAACACAGCTGTCTCCTCAGGGCTCAGCGTGCGCCTTCACTGAATGCATCCTCCGCGGCTATGGGCTGAAGACGGGCTTTTACAGGTGGGCAGGGGGGTCAGGAGGGTTCTGAAGGGCCAGTGGAGCTGTGCTTAACTCTTCCCCCTGCTCTGTACCCCCAGCTCCCCTCACCTTGTGCAGGTGCGCGAGCGGATCCGCATCAATGGGCAGCCCATCAGCAAGGACCTCTTCAACAAGTACTTCTGGCTGGTCTACAACCGCCTGGAGGAGACCAAGGTGGGTCCCAGCAGGGTTTTTAGGGGTGCTCCCTCCTTTGGGTGTCCTGCTGCCAGGGTCATGTTCTCACCCTCGTCCTGCTCTGCCTGGCAGGACCCAGCACACGCCAGCATGCCAGCGTATTTCCGCTTCCTCACTATCATGGCCTTCCACGTCTTCCTGCAGGAGAAGGTCAGTGGTGGTGGCCTCCAGCTTGTGACAGAAAGGTCAGGTTGGTGGGGACCTCAGGAGCGGGGACTTGGGCCAGAATTTGTGTGGATCAGGCTGTCATGGCTGTAAACAGGGGATGCCGTGCCAGGTGGATGATCCTCCCACAAATAGGGGGTGCTCTCAGGTGTGGGTTTGGAAGGGCTGGTGGCAGGGACCTGTCTCCACCCACATCCCTGAATCCATGGGGACATATGCACATATGCTGCTGCTGGCTCTGATGGCTCCTGTGTCCCGTGTCCTCAGGTGGACCTGGCAGTGGTGGAAGTTGGCATTGGCGGCACCTATGACTGCACCAACATCATCAGGTAGGAGCTGGCAGGGCTGAACCTGTCCCTAGGCCTGCCAGGGCCTGATGTCCCCACAGTGGAGGGAGGGGCAGCAGGGACACTGCCGTGCTGCATCCCCAGGGCACCAGTGGTGTGTGGGGTCTCCTCCCTGGGCATCGACCACACCAGCATCCTGGGGGACACCATGGAGAAGATTGCCTGGCAGAAAGGGGGCATTTTTAAGGTAGGGAGACCTGGCCTTCCCTCTCCTCTTGTGTTTTTGGGGTGTGTTCCTGCATGTCCCTGAGCACCTCCATGTCACTAACCCCACAATTCTCAGCCCGGTGTGCCGGCATTCACTGTGGCGCAGCCGGAGCGGCCACTGGAGGTGCTGAGGGAGCGAGCCCAGGAGAGGAAGGTGAGTTGCTGGTGGGGGTGTGGATGGGGGGTATCCCATGGCGGGGTGCTCAGCCTCCTCTCCCCGCAGTGTCCCCTCTACCTCTGCCCAGAGCTGGACGAGTTCGAGGAGGGCTCCCGGCCACTGGAGCTGGGGCTGGCAGGTGCCCACCAGCGCTCCAATGCCGCCCTGGCCTTACAGCTGGCACAGACGTGGCTGCAGCGCCGTGGCTGCCACGGTAAGGCAGGGGGACAGGGACAGGAGGCCAGACTCCACCAGGGCCCCCGAGGTCTCAGTGGGATGCCTGTCCTGCCTAGGTCTAGGGGAGCTGAAGGAGGTACCGCCAAGCACCGAGCTGCTGGGGAGGCCAGTGCCACTGGCGCCTGCCTTCCAACTGACCGATGCCATGATCCAAGGTGCAGTATGGCCATGCCAGGACCCCCCCTCATCACATCACAGGGCTTAGCGGGGCCATGCTGGACCGCAGCCAGTGCCATGTGTGCTGGAGGGCACAGTCTGCCCTGCACTGAATTCCCATGGGGGTTGTCAGGGATGGTACGAGGATCCCAGCTATGCCCCGTGTTCCCCCAGGCCTGCGGGACACAGAGTGGCTGGGCCGGACTCAGGTGCTCTCCCACGGCCCTGTGACGTGGTACCTGGATGGGGCTCACACCACCAGCAGCATCCAGGCCTGTGTCCGCTGGTTCCGCCAGGCCGCCCTCAACCAGGAGAAGCCCCAAGAGTAAGGACAAGATGCAAAGGGGGGCACACATTGCAGGGGTGTGGTGGTGCTGGTGCTGGAGGTCCCCTGGGGGCATGGGCCACCTTGCCCTTTCTCCCTGCAGTGGTTCTGAGGTGCGTGTGCTGCTCTTCAATGCCACAGGCGACCGGGACACGGCGGCGCTGCTCAAGCTGCTGGTGGTGAGGTTTGGGGGGCACAGGGGGGTCACTGTGTCCGGATGCCTGGGATCTCTGGTGGTCCTGCTTTGCTGTGGGTGCAGAGAGCCGCAAGGTGGAGCTGGCAGTCTGTCTGTCTGTCTGTCTGCCCATCCTGCTATCCTGAGATGTATCCCACCTCAACTACCCCCTGTAGGGGTCTCACAGTCCTGGGGGCAGGGAAGGGACTTGGATCATCCCCTGCCCCATCCCCTGTAACCCCACTGGGAATCCCATGGGCAGGTCCTGAGGGTTCCCATGGTGCTGATTCCTCCTGTATCCACAGCCCTGTCACTTTGACTACGCTGTCTTCTGTCCCAACTTCACGGAGGTGTCAGTGGCCAACAATGCAGGTGAGTATTGGGGAGACAGGGTCTCCCCCAGCTCTCCCTGCAATCCCTCACTGCTGTCCCCATCCCTCCCAGACCAACAAAACTTCAATGTGACGCTGGAGAATGCCCTGACTCGCTGCCTGGAGAACCAGCGGACGTGGACAAGGCTCCTGGAGGAGAAAGTGGGGCAGGACCCCTGGCTCCCATCTCCCCTCCGGGTGGGGGGGCTGCTGCAGCCGGCCCCTGCCCGAGGCTCCCTGCTCCTGGTGCCCCCAGCCCCACGACCCCTCAATTCCCCAGCCCTCGTGTTCCCGTGCCTGGCCCAGGCGCTGCGGTGGGTGGCACAGGGCCGGGACCCCCACCTGGCAGCCCCGGCAGCCTCGGGGGCTCACCCCCACCCCGCGGCCAGCAGCGGGGCCGTGCTGCTGCGGGAGGCGGCCGCTGTCCGTGTCCTGGTCACCGGCAGCCTGCACCTGGTGGGCGGGGCCCTCCGGCTGCTCGTTCCTGAGCTGTCCCAGTGACGAGAGACAGGGCTTTGCACCTCTGTTTACTTGAAGCAACAGTTTTGCCCCCAGTGATGCTCGGAGGCATCTGGAGGGGGATGTGGGACCTCCCCGCCCCACCCTGGCTTGGCTGTTTTCACCCCAGTGCCTTTTGCCTGTGCCCTTTCCGGGCATGTCCACTGTCCATGGAGGGATGCTCCTGGTCTCCATCCCCTCCCTAGTGAGACTGACTGGGGGGACCCCCCGGGTTTGGGGGGCTGCCCCAGGCTGTGGTGAGGTCCCAGTGCCTGGTAAGTGGGAGCCTCAAGCTGTGGCAAGGCTCAGCATCAGGGCACAATTAATTTAATATAGGGAAAGTTTTTATTATTATTGATAAGAGTTTGTAACTTGGACGGAGAGCTGGGGGGAGTGGTGGGTTCTGCCCATTGCCCTGTGGGAGGGCAGCAGGCTTGCACCATCCTCCACAAATAAACCTCTTGCTGCTCCCACTGGTGCCTGCTGCCTTCCTGGGGGGATGCAGGAGGGGCATGGGGGTCACCCCAAGTGCTGGGGCATGTCCAGGGGGCACCCACTTCTTCCCCCCCCATTTGATGGGGAGCCTAGTGGGAGGCTTTGGCAATAGCTGCTCTTTCTGCCTCTCCACTGCAGCGGGGGACCCCAGGGGGGTTGCAGGGTGCCCCCCCCTGGTGTGGGCTGCCCTCGGGGGGCCAAAGCATTCACTGAATGAGTAATGGAGGCCCCCTCTGGGCTCGGCCTGAGATTTGGGGCAAAAAATCAGCTTAATGGCACTGGGATGGGTCCCCAAGTCCGTTGGCCAGGGGCTGTGCGGGCTCGGGGGCGCCCGGGGGCGTCAGGCCATGCTGCTGCTGGAGCAGGGGGTGCTCTGGGTGCTGCCGATGCTGTGGTTGGTGCTGCTGCTCTCCGAGGCTGGCGCCGTGCTGGAAACCGGCTGCAGTTTGGAGATGGGACCTGGCTCACGCCGCCCGCCACGGGGGAACACCAAGGGGAAACCAGACTCAGGGCCAGCAGTGGTGGCCCTGGCTTGGTCCCCTGGGACCTTCCAGCCCTCATGCACAAACCCTCATGGATCACGCCCCAGCTGGCCCCTGAGCCCCTGGGGCAGAGATGAGCATGGGGCACCAGGAGCAGGAGGGAGGGCAGATGGCAGAGGAGCCCCCAGACAAGTAGGAGAGACCCTGAGGAGCTGTAGACAGCTGGAGCAGGATTATTCCCCTATAGCATTGCCAGGACTGTACAGATGAGGGCAATGGAGCAGCCTGGTCTCTGGCTCACCTGGGAACTTTGGCCAGGAGGGAAAAATGGGCAACCCAGTAAAGGACAAGCCTGTGGCCCCCCCATCCCACAACAGGGGTCCCCAGGGGTGGTGGATACTCACGGGTGTGTGAGTAGATGTACCAGAGCCCGGCAGTGAGGAGTGCCCCGATGAGAAAGGCGCCGAAGGTGATGCCCAGGACAGCAGCCAGCCCCAGCCCACGGTCTGTGGGAGGATGAGGCCATCAGCACTGCCACACTGGGAGGGGGAGGGTCCCTTTCTCACTCCCATTCCCATCCTGACCACCTCCCTTGCCCTGAACTCACAGTTGAGTGGCCGCCAGGTACCCTTCAGTGTCACCTCCAGGACCTTCTCAAAGATGGTGTCATTCTGCAGAGGTGGAGGTTGGGGTGAGAGTAGGAAGATGTGCACCCCTTGCAGGATGACTGAGTGGGGAGCCCCCAGGGCTCTTTGCAGACCAGGAAATGCTGCTCCTGGATGGGCTCCATCACTCAACGGTGTGGGACAAACCCACCAGGCTGCTGCCACCGATGGGGACCAGCGTGGTGGCATCATGGGGTGGGGAGGGGGTTACACTGACCTGCAAGCCGGCCTTGCACTTGAGGAAGGCAGAGAAGGGGATGTGTCCACCCTCAGGAATGGTGTAGGTGAAGCGGAAGCGCCAGACCTTCCTCCCATCGCTGCTGGGGGGCCCATCCAGCACAGCCACCCCTGCGTCATATGCCTTCCCGCCTTTCACCAGCAGCACTGCCGGGAGCCCCGAGGCCAGCAGCCAGCACTCCTTCAGCTGCAGGTCGGCTGGGTGATCTATCCACCGCATGGACGCCTGTGTGGGGTGGGAACGGGGCACACCATCAGGGTCACCGGCCCAGGGATGGCTGGACTGCCCCAGCCTGGGCACCAGGACAGTGGCAGTACCTGCACAAAAGCCTCCTTGTTGATCTCCAGCTCCGTCTGTGGTGCCTCGAAGGCGGCGGTGGGGAAAAGGCGGAGGAAAAGTTCCCGCGGGATCTCACACTGGAAGCCCACCTGCAGGAGAGGGTCAGCACTAAGGGGGCACCCAGCACCCAGCTGACAGTGACATTTACACCTTCTCCCACCCCCAGACGTACTGGGAAACCCAGCTCTTACCCGCACACTCCGGAACACTGCATCCCTGGCCAGGCTGAGGATGAGCTGCGAGAATGCAGGAAGGTTGGGTCAGTCAAGTGGTCTCCACTGCTGGAGTGGGATGGGGTGGGACTGGATGGGATGACATAGGACTGTACCACCCACACACTCCCCCTCCTCCCCCTGGGCTGCAGTATGATGTTTCCAGCCATGCAAAAGCAAGGTGGTCCCAGTGGAGAAGCCCCACTGGCAATCACTGAAGCTCTCATGGGCCATCAGTGGGGCTGGAGGCAACACCCCCATGCCCTCCTCACCTCATTGCCGGCATAGCTCTTGCCCTCCAGTGAGGTGCCGCAGTGGGTGAGGGAGCTTTTCAACATGAAGTGGGTGGCATTTTTCTCTGCCTGGCAGCTGATGTCTTTCAGGGTGATGTTTACCACGTCCTTGATGGGCTGGGAGGAAAGCACACTGCAGTCACCCACTGACCAGGGACAGTCCCGTGCCACCCACGCTGAGCACCCAGAGGAAAACGCAACTTCTGGGTGATTTTGGTAGACACTGGCACCCCTCTCCACCCTCCTCACCTCCAGGTAGGACCTGATGATGACGATCTCCATGGTTTCATCTGTGCACTTCCAGGGCTTGAGCGTGAGCAGCACCTGGCGGGGCAAGTCTGGGGGCTGTGTGATGACAAGGGGGGTGGTCTTCAGAGGCAACTTGACCATCTCTGCAGGACAGAAAGATGGAGGGGCTGAGTGGGAGTGGTGGAAACCCCCATCCTACCCAGCCCTGGGGCATTAGGGGCCTCACCATGCTCCTGAATCTCCAGGTTGATGTTGGTGCTGGCAGGGATGGTGGAGTAGGAGGCAATGACACTGTAGTTCTTCTCAAAGGCTCTAGCGATGAGGTCCTGCTCCGTGTCAGGCAGGACAAACCCAGGTACTGGATTCATGATAAAGGGCAACATCTTGTAACTCCCAGATACCTGCAGTGAGGAGGAAAGAGGGGAAGGAAGCATAGAGGGGCTAAGTGGAGACAAGGACAGCTGGGGGTGCACGAGGCACTGAGTTCATCCCAATAATGAGGGCTTGCAGCAAAGGGGCTACCACTTGTCCATGTCTAATGTCTCCAGTTGCCCTCCTGCCACCCTCCCCATGATACCAGCATCTCCTGGACACCTGGCTGACCCCTTGGTGGGAGTGGTGAGGAAGACACATTCTTCTCAGCATACCAGTAATTGGATGTTGCACATCGAAGAGAGGGACCAGGTTAAGTTGGCCTTGCTCTGCAGGATGAGTATCTGGTTGCCAGCATAATTCTTAGGACAGCTCAGAGACAGGTTCACCTCTGTGATGGGGGAGCTGCAAAACCACAAGACCCCCACCTTCTCAGCATTCCATACCAACCAGTCCCACATCCAGCTTAGGACATAGGGCTCTGCCTTTGAGACACCCCAACACCTTCCCAAGCATCTCCAAGCATATCCCACTGCCTGTCCTACCCCTGGGGTGCCAATTCTGGCACTGTGGTACCTGGGCTCCAACTGCAGGCGGATGATGTGAGCGGCGTTGGTGCTCTTGGCGTCACTGCGTGAGCAGCCCTTCATCCCGTGGAAGAAGACCTCAGTCTCAAGGTGTGGAGTGGCATTGAAGTGCTCCTGGGGAATGCATTCTGGAGGGCTGTCAGCATCTGTGTGGATGGCAGGGTCATCAAAGTCAAGCTGGGCTCAGTGGGTGGAGAGATGCTCAGGACCAGGGGTATCAGTCCCCACAGCATCTCCCTGGGGAAGGTACTTTGCCCCAGGAGGTTGTCACCCTTCTGGAACAGGAAAACCATTCCTGCCCACTCCAGCCCCCCGGTGCAGCCCCACACACCTTCTCCCAAGTAGAGCTGGACCCTGCGGGGGTCCTGCAGCTCGCTGTAGGATGTGATGCCCTTATAGGTAGTCAGAGCCCAGGGCAACAGCTGCTCCTCACTGGAGACCACGAGTGGCTCAGGGTTTGGTGCTCTGATGGTCTCTGGGCTGAGGTAAGCATCCTGTGGATGAAATGACAGCCTAAGCCAGAGTGAGGGGCAAGGAGCATCCCTTCCTTACACAGGCTAGCATGGGGAAAGCAAAGAAAACCTTTCCCCCTCCGTGTGCAGGATACAAATGTGAACCTAAAACAGATGAGTGTCCCTGGAGCCTGGGCTGGGGGTCACCCTGGATGAATGGGGGGTTTTCAGGGCCACGAGCTGCGAGAGTGGCCGGCAGCACATGGAGGGCTCAGCCCACTTTATTATTAGCCACAAACAAAGCAGGAGGTTTATTTTGCTAACAAAGCGCCCGACCCTGGCTCAGCTCGCTGGAGCCAAACCCCATCCCTGACCTTCCTCCCGCCGGCCGGAGGAAATGGGAGCTTTTTCCAGCCCTGTGCGTCATTCCCCGCCTGGCCAGCCCAGTGCTCAGCGCCGCCAGCAATGCTCAGGAGCGTCCCCTCCTCCCTGGGGCACCACAAGCATCATGTCTGGTGACTGGGCGGACCAGTCTCCACCAGTGACCCCCTTAAAAATCCCCACGGGTGACCCGAGCCCTGCTCCCCTTTGTGAGGGTGTGGCACTCACGGTGTGGATGATCAGGTTTGAGCACGAGGGGGTGATGTTGGCAAAGCAGCGGGCGCAGAGGAGGATGAGCACTGCTGGCCGGCTGCAGGGATAGGCTCGTGGAGTGACTGTCACCGTCAGAGGGACAGGAGAGGCCTGGAGTGAAAAAGGACAATGTCACCACTGTGGCCACCAAACCCCAGCTGCTGTCACCTTCCTGGCTGCCCCCTGGAGCCAGAGGGAGCAGGAAGAGACCTCAGGCTGCCCCTGAGGATGAGCCATGCAAGAGGCAGCCATGGCTGGGTTTAAAGGGCAGGGATGCCACATGAGTGTGTACCTACACTGGCAGGACAAACGCCCTGGCTCCCCTAAGCAAGGGATCAGTGATGTGCCCACCTGGGAAGATGGTGGTATCCCCACACTGGTGTCCAGGACACTCCACATAGTGGGGTCTTAGGCACCTCCTTTTTAGGGACCAGGGCATCCTTGAGTTAGAGACTAAGTAATCTCTGCACTGAGTGTGAGAGTGTCACCCCACTGTGGACTGGGGTATCCCCACACGGATTGGAGCATCCCTACACTGGGCCAGGGCATCCCCACCCCAGGCACCAGAACATCCTCACTGTAGGTACTGGGGTATCTCCCATTGAAGACTGGAGAATCCCCACCCTGGGCACTGGGACATCCCCCTGGGAGGTTTTCCCACCCCCATCCTAGCACTGTGCAGCTGCTCCAGACAGGTGTGCCCATACTGGTGTGCAAGGATGCCTGGGCACAGTGGTGGCACACACCATTCCTCGTGGCTAGCACTGCCTGGTTGCCTCTAGCTGGAAATCCGGATGGGGAAGTCAAAACTCCAGGCGCTAAGTTTGGCAACTGCTGCCTCAATAACGGCTCACAAAGTTCTGAGCCGGGCAGGGAAAACCGGCCGGGGACTGAGCAGGGTGGAGGCTGTTCCCAGTGCCGTACACTGGGCTGGTGTGATGAGGCCGTGGGCATCCCAGCCTGGCTCCAGGGCAAGCGTGGGTGGCCAGGGGCCCCGGGTGGCCCTGAGTGTCGAGGAGGAGCTGGCGGCTGTTTTTCCTGCCGCGTGTTTGTGGCGCTCCATTGTTTGGCTGCGCGAGTGGCGGGAGCCTCGGCGTTCCCCGCCGCCGCCTTTCGGGTTATTTTTTTTTCTTTTTCTTCTCTTTTTTTTTTTTTTTTTCATCATGGGGATCTGCTTATAGAAAGCAGCTTCCAGTAATTCTTCTATAAGTGGAGCCGCGTCCCTGCCCAGCTTCCCCCGCGCGCCGTGGGGCTCAGTGCCGCAGCCGTGACATCAGTGTGTGTGTCCCCTGTTGCCGCTGGTGACAACCCCGGGGCACCCCCGGCCCTGGCACGGATCCAGGATGCCAAAGCCAGGTCACACCAGGCTAGGCCAGAGGGGTCCTTGCAAAACCGACCCTGCCCAGCACCTCGTGGCTCGGCTCCCCCTCTGCTGCAAAAGCAGAACTGGGAGAGCTGGGAGGTGGCAGAGAGGGGGGAGTGTGGCGCCGGGTGGCCCAGGGCTGGGCCAAAATCGGGTGCTGGGCCCCAGCCAGCACGAGGGAAGCTGGGCTGTCCTGCAGAGCTGCCATGCAAACCCGTGTGCTGGTGCAAACCCACCCAACAGTGCCAGGCAGTACCAGCCCCAGCCCTGACAGTGCCCTGCGCCATCCCTGCCCCAAAGCCCCTAGAGTGCAGTTATCACCCCTCAGCATGGCCATGCCAGCATTGGCACACAGGTTTCTGCTCACTTGAACATCTTAAAATGATATGCTTCCTTCACCCCTCCCCTCCTTCTTCCATCCCTCCCTTCAAACCTCCTTCCATCTCTTCCTCCATCCTTTCCTCCAGTGTACCTTTCATCCCTTCCTCCCTTCCACTTTCTGTCCCTCCTCTCCAGTGTGGTCACCACTGGGTACCCATGGCTGTGCCCAGCTCCTGAGCCAGAACCAGGCCACCTTCCCATGGAAATGGAGCATCCTGAGGGGTCCAGATAGGAATATCTGCCTTGACAGCATAGGCTCTTAAAGAATTTGCCTCTGAAATCCTTTCATTCCTATCAGGGGCAGAGATGCCCAAGGCTGTGCTTGGAGGAGAAGCTTGGACAAGGTGGCATAGAGGGGGTTAATCCAGGTCCTTTCACTGCTCCTTAATTAGAAGAAGATTTTCACAGCTGGGACACTCTGCCTTCTGAGGACAGTGACAGGGTGACAGTGCTGTGGTGACAGTGTGAAGTGACAGTGCGGGGACGCACTGAGACCCTTCCTGCTCACCTTGGACCACTTGACGCTGAGGACATGGACTTCATGGTCAGTGTCCATGGAGCTGTTGCTGACACAGCCCCGCGGCACCGTGCTGGTGGCATAGGAGATGATGATGGGTGGCTCCGCTGTCACCGGCTGCAGGTCACAGCCCTCGGCTCTCCCGGGATCTGGACAGAAAACAAGAGACTGTCAGTCCCCGCCGCAGGGATGTGGGATGAGACAACACGGGGGGACGATGAAGGAGGGGGCCGAACGTCTCCGCCAGCGCCGGCACTGCCCCGTGAGCCCCAGCCCGGCGCCGGCGCGGCCCCACGGCCGGCACAGCACCCCCGGGACCATCTGCTACGTGTCCGCTCGGGGCCCGTCTGCCACCGCCAGCCCCCTCCGCAATCCCGTTAATGACCCTTGGATCCGGGCTGGAAAAATCCACTGTCCCTGCTCGCCACTGCCGCGTGCCAAAACTCGCACCCAGCCGCCCCGAAGGCTGGGGCGGTGACGGAAGCCCCCCCCCTCGTTCCCCCGCCGCAGGAAAGTGGGAAGCGCAGGTATGGAAATGGCTGTAAAGCTCATCCTCCGCGGGCGCTAAGGCGTGAGCTTTGCCCCATCCCAAAGCCCCCGGCGGCGCGCGGCGAGCGGGGCCGGCCGGCGGCTGCCAAGGGAAATCCTGAGCGCAAACAGCCATTTGAAGGCCTGATCCTGTAAATCCCCACGTGCCTCGACAGTTTCCTCTGCCTCAGGCAGCCCTGCTGTGGCCGGGCTGTCCTCGGCTTGGCCCCGAGGAACCGTCTGCATCCATGGGTGCTCCCTTCCAGGGGGCTGGGCAGGACGGCCCCCCGCGGTCACAGCTGGGGGGGCTTTCTATGGGGAGACAGTGCCTGGGATGCTGTTTTTCCTTTGGAGGTGGCCAATGAGCTCGACCCTTTCCCACTCCAACTTTTCCCATCCCTGGTGGCTCCAACCAACGCACCGGGATGTGACTGGACCGCACTCCGGGTCCACTCAGTCACCCTCACCAGGACTGGGGCTAGAGAGTGTGATGCTCCAGGTCATTAAATTTTTGGGATGCAGGACCCGACAAAGGGCCATTCCTTCCAAGTCGTGCCCATCACGGTGTCCCTGCCCTGTGTGTCACCGTCGGGGTGGCCCGGCTGCGGCGGCGGGGGTCACGGCACAGACCCCCGGTGACGCTGCCGTGGGCCCACTCATTGTCCCGGCGCTTCCTCCCCCCAGCGTGGCGGCCGCGCGGCCGGCAGCATCGGGAGGAAGATAAACAGCCGCTTATCTGGGCGCCACAGGCTGTGTCCCTCTTCCCTTCCACCGCTGCCCTGACGGCCCCGGGCACGGCGGCGCGGCCCCGGCACCGCTGGGCAGAGGACGGGCAGCCCGTCGCTCCTCGGGCAGCATCCTGCCGGGAGGTCAGGCAGGGCTGGGGGCAGCGGCCGGGCTCGCCCCTGGCGGGGCAGGGATGCCAGCGGAGGGGATGCGGGGCAGCGGTGCCAGTCGGGCACTGTCTGTCCCTGGGGAAGGCAGCGGGCTCCAGCATTATGTCAGCATCAGATAAGGGGGCTCAGCTGGGCCGCCGGGGCGATCAGATAAGGGCACTGTTATTTTTGTACTCCAGGAAAGGGAAAAAAAAATTAAAAGGAAGAAAGAAAGAAAATCCACTTTATGTTTTTCCAACTGGCACTCTCCCTTGCTTTGGTGCCACTGAGATCAGGGAGCAGGGATAGTCCCGCTGTGGCTCCCCCGTGGGTTAGGAGCTGGGAGGGGGAATTCCTGAGATTTTGGGAGCAGATGAAAGATCTGGGCAGAGAGCAACGCTGGGGTGTGGGGTGCAGGGCAAAGGTGGCTCTGGCAGTGCAGGATGCCCACGGGATGGGCAGCGCCACTTTGGCATCCTCACATCTGGCGGTGTTGCCTCGGCATTTGTGTGATGAGCTGATCCAGGACAGGAATGGGGATGGATCCTGCACTGGGAGGGAATTGTCATCCTCTGAGCCACCGCTGGCTGTTGGACCATGCTGAGGTGGCACTGGGGGTCGGATGATGGGATGGATGGGTCCAGGCTTCGGGCCTGACATCATTCCTGCCACTCTCTAAGTGTGGCCAAGAAGCCTCCTCAGAGATGGGAGAGGTGACACAACACCATGCTCACTCCATGGGGAGCAGTGCTGGCCCCTGTGGAGGAGGCACAAAGTCTGCCACCTCTGGAAGTTGGCTGTGAGACATTCTGACACTGGACCCACCAAGAGCATCCCAGTCCTACATCACTGTGCCCACCACGGACATCCCAGTCCCATGGCACTGCTCCCACCAGAGACATCCCAGTCCCATGGCACTGCTCCCACCAGAGACATCCCAGTCCCATAGCACTGTGCCCACCACGGACACCATAGTCCCATAGCACTGCTCCCACCATGGACGTCCCAGTCCCATAATGCTGTGCCCACTATGGGCATCCCAGCCCCACAGCACTGCTCCCACCAAGGACACCCTAGTCCCATGGCACTGCTCCCACCAGAGACATCCCAGTCCCATAACACTGTGTCCACCACGGACACCCCAGTCCCATAGCACTGTGCCCGCTATGGGCATCCCAGTTCCATGGCACTGCACCCACCACAGGCACCCCCAGCCTCCAAGGCTCCTGTGAGGAAGAAGCAGCAACTGGACAGAGTGTGGTGAGTGGCACAGGTAGGCAGGATGGGGACCATGTGTCACAGCTAAACGGGACATGGACCATATAGCACAGACACCCAGGATGGGGACCACATGGTCCCATAATTATGCAGGACAGTGACAAGTGACAGTCATATAGGATGGAGTCCATATAGCACAGCTGCGTATGTTAGGGATGGTATGGCCAGAGAAGATGGTCTGTTTATATGGCAGAGTGACACGGGACAGGAACCATACAGACACATACAATAGGGACAGTATAGCTCCATTGCAGATCACAGGTACTGTGTGACAGAGCTACATAGGATGGAGATCATACAGCACAGATAGGACAGGGACCATAGGAACAGGGATAGGACAGGGACATAGTCCCAAATAGGACAGGGACCCTAGGAACAGACACTCAAGGTGGGGACCATATAGCACAGCCCTGTTAGGGCATGTGTAGCACAGCCATATAGGGTGGTGATTGTTGGGGACAAATACACATGACACCACTACATAGGACACAGGTGACATTGCACAGCTGTGTAGGATGGGGACCAGATGGGTATAAAGACTATACATCATAGACAGGGAGGATAAGGCCTCTGTGGCACAACAACACAAGATGTGAAGCATATGACATAGTTATAGGATGGGGACTGAAGCTACAGAGGGCACAGACCTTACTGCACATCTACATAGGATAGGGACACCACAGCACTGCCATAGGGCAGGGACTGTGGCACAGCTATAGGATGGGTACTGAGCCTCACAATTACACAGGACATGGGACTTACAGACTGTGCATCTACAAGGATGGAAACTGTATGGCACAACTATAGGGTTTGTGGCCCACACAGCACAGCCTCACCCGAGAGGGACTGTCTCGCCCGGCCACCAGACAGGGTTATGGTACAAGAGTGGGCGTCAAGCCTGGCAGTGGGGCCACCCCAGCACCAACCATGAGCACTGGCCCCTGAGGGGACCAGAAGGGACCAGCCCAGCCAGGACACTCAGCCCCTCTGGGTGGCTCCTGCCTTCCCAGCTTCCCAGCTCCCTTCCCCTCTGCCAGCACCCTGAGTACCCCATCTTTCTGTCCCCCCGCTCCATCAGCACTGCTGTCCCTCCTTGAAATTCCCCCTGTGGCTTTGCGGAGATCTCAGGGTGGTTCTGACTCCTCTGGAAGCATCTAAGCCCCCAACTCCCATTTGAGGTTTTAAGGATTTTTTTTCCATTTCTCGCCCCCAACTCCAGCCCCACGTGTCATGTGAGATTTTAAGTTGTTTTTTTTTGTTCCCATTTCTTACCCCCAGCTCCAGCCCCACACCCCATGTGAAGCTTTAAGGGTTTTTTTTCCATTTTTCGTCCGCAACTCCTGGTCAACCCCTCCATAGTCCGTAGTGACGGGAGGCCACCAAAGCCACCCCAGACCCCTCAGATCTCGTCTTGACCAAGACTCAGCCATGGAGTCTTCAACACCTCCCGCAGCCGCCCCAGTGACGCAGCCGGGATTTCGGGGGTCCCAGGGAGCGGCAGGGCTGTGCTCTGCGTATTCCGGGAATCGGGGTGGGTTTGTCCCTTCCCGTATCGAGGCTGCTCCCCAAACCTCCTCTCCTGGGGGTGACAATCCCTGCCTGTGAGGGCACAGCCGGGACCCCTTTGGCCACCGATGCGGAGGCACGGGCGGGTCACACCGCGGTCGGGGGCTGTTCTCGTCCCGGAGGCGCCGTCCCGCCGTCCCGTCCCGCGGGTCTCGTCCCCGGAGGGCCGGTTCCCTGGTTCCCCCCCGTCCCCACTCACCCGAGCGGCCGAGCAGTGCCAGGAGCAGCGGCAGGAGCGGGACGGAGCGGGGGCCCATGTCCGCCTGCGGCCGCTCCCCGGGAGCCAGCGCCGAGTGCGGGCGGCGGCAGCGGCAGGAAACCGACTCCCTTCGGAGGAGGGTCCGCGGCGGAGGAAATGCCGCTGGCGGCGCTGGGGCCGGGCCGGCGGGGCCGGGGGGGCGGAGAGGATGGACCCCCCTCCCCCGGAGGCCCCGTGCCTCAGTTTCCCTGCAGCGCCGTGCGGGGCTGCGCCTCTGGAGGGGCGCGCTGGAAGCGCCCCGGGCAGGGGGAGGGCACTGGTACCCGGGGTAGGTGCCCCCAGGGCTGCCCAGGGCTGGCACTAGTGAGTGGAGGGGTTGGAAACAGGGGTTCTGGTGGGGTCCACCCACCCAAATTATTCCCGAGCTGCCCCCAGTAACAGCGATGGGGCTCCTTCCCCAGGCGATGGGGAAGGAGCTGCCCTGGACATTCAGCCCCCACTGTTCCCAGCCAGTTCCCTGGCAAAGTCACAGGCCTCAGGCTGGTGGCTGCCCCACGGGCTGGACGCCCACTCTGGGGGGCAGGTGGAAGCCCCCGAGCACTACTGCCCACCTGGCCTGCACCCCTGGGCAGGCCACAGATGGGGCTGCCTGGACACCCCTGCCTGGCAGGTGGGCTTGGGGTCGGGACATCCCTTGGGACAAGGGGGCCTGGGTGAGGCAGTCATGGGTAAAGGGGTCACAGCTCAGCACCGCCGAAGGGACACCGGGGACCCCCTTCTGCATTCCTACCCCGTTCCTCCCCACACCTCTCTGCTGGCCGAGGTGAGAGCCCCCACACAGTCAGCAGTGGGGCTGGGACCCTGACGGCAGCACTGGGCACAGGTCCTCGGGCTTGTTTTCATCTCGACTCATGGTTCACGGGCATGGGGACAGAATCGAAACGTGCCAGGGAAGTCAGCGACGCCTGTCCCCGGCAGCCAGGATGTCCCCGGAGACGTCTGTGACCCGGGGAGAGCAGCAACCATCTCCCAAGACAGAGCACTGCCATCTCCTGGGGACCGCGGGGACGGGTGTTCACCCGGGGATGGGGACAGCGATGGGGACCGGGGCCCGGCACAGGATCGATGCCCTGGCTCCCTCGCACCCCTCTTCCCGCGTTGACAGCGCAGGACAACGACCGAGAGACCCTCGGTGATGGGCACTGGGGTGGTGGCAGCCACAGTGTGACAAAAGGAGGGTGGCCGTGGCTGTGGGGTGGCCACATGTGCAGCCCCCTACACCCCATTCGGCCCAGCATCTCCCTCCCTAGCAGCATATGGGATGGCCTTGCGATTTCAAACCAGAGGAAAAGCATCTAAACCCCAACACCAACACCAAGCACTCAGGGCTGTACTGGGGAGCAGGGCAGGGTCCTTGTCCCACTCCCTGCTCAGGCAACCACCTCAGGGGAAACTGAGGCACACCCACAGCACATCCACGGAGGGCTGGAGGCACAAGAGGGACGGGTCTCCCCACTCCCCAGATTTAGGCCGTGGTGTCCCACACCACACGACCCCTCTGTCCCCTTGTCTCCACCAGCACGAGGCAAGCACTGGCTGGCTCCAGCCCTGCATGGCTGTCCTGGCAGTGTCCCAGCCCCGGCCGGATGGCTGCATCCTTCCTGCCCGCCTGCCTCCCCGCGGTGCCCCGGCCTCTGCCGGTGGCTCGTGGCCCCCCGAGCACGGGGCTGACGTCGGGCTGACTGATGAGTTTGGGTTTTCGTCTTGGGGAATTTTGTTTTTTCCCTGTTGGTTTCCTTTCTCCACTCTGCCTCCTTGGCCTCGTGGCCTTGGCTGACCCCAGCGCTGCCGCCCCTCCTGCCCTACCGGCCCCCTGGCTCTGTGCCCAGCTCCCAGCAGCCCAAAAGTAAGTGGTGGGGGGCCCTGTTGGGGCTGCAGCTCTGCTACCTCCTGCCCTCACTGTAGCTGGGTAAATCCTGTCCCCAAGCTCCACTGAAGCCCCTCTGCTATGGCATTGTGCCTGTGGGGTTCTGTGGGTGCTGGGGAGCCCCCACATCCCCTCTCTCCCACACCAGCACTCCCAACTGCCTGTCTGTTGGGGTCCTGTGACTCACCACCCTGAGGGCACCCACCCAGTCCCCCAGCCAGGAGGACACCCAGCCTGCTGGCTGGGCTCACCTGGGTGTCCCAGCACATTCCTTATCCCCTGGGGTCAGGGCTGAGCAGTGACTGTCCACACTCAGCGGGACAGGGAGCACCCCACTCCAGGGCACTGTGCCACCACAAACCATCAGTGCAGCCACTGCGTACCCCAAAAAACCCTGACAGCCAACAGAAACAAGGAAATGCCAAGGCATGAAAGTGGTGGAAATCCCCATCCCAAATCCGGTCGCCTCCAGCCGCCGGCAGCCAGTGGGAGAGCTGAGAGGAAGGGACGCATGTGCAGGACACGACTCAGAGGCTGCCTGTGTGTCCAGACACACGCCCAGAACACTAGGGGGTTCAGCAATCGGGACACAACGAGGGCGGCCGGGACTGGCTGGAGGATGCAGGCGCAGGCTCGCCGCAGGCAGGCCACGGATTGGGAAGCCGGGGTGAGCGGGGGATGCTCCCTCCCTTCCTCTGAGCGCAGCATCCCACTGCCCCGGTGGGATAAACACCCGCTTCCTGCCCTTAATCAGCTCCAGAGGGGCTGGGGGGGTGGGTTGGACAGAGGGGGAGAAGAAAAAAAAAAAACCTCTGGAAAGAAAAACTCATTTCCTGCGACAGAAGAAAAAGATAAAGTCTGGATTCATTAAAGTGAACTTTACTGGAGAGAGACGGGAAAGAGCCAAACACAATGTCCTTGAAATTTCCTCCGCACGGCTCCGTCCACGAAAACAGGATAAAGCCGCTTCCGCTGTCTCTGCTGGAGTGCACTGGGGGGAACTGGGGCCGGGGGTTTGGTTACAGGCAGTCGAGGTGGGTGCAGACCTGCTGGAAAACCTCGTCCACGGAGCCCTCGGCGTTGAGCTGGGTACAGAGAGGGTTAGCTGGGGGACTCGCTCGAGGGCTCTCATCAGAGAGCAACTGGAACTCTTCCAAGGATGCATTTTGGCCATCCTTGGAGGGGGTCATGTTGGGAATGAGAGGGGTCAAGCCCACCCCAAATCAGGCAGAATTGAGTCTTCCTGCTTTCCTTATCATCCCCAGCCATCACTTCCCCTCCCCTGGGACACAAGCCCCAAGCTGTGGGGCTGGAGGGTACTGATACCAGCCACGTTCACGCTTACCTGGCGGACGATGCCTCTGCTCTTGTAGAAGGCAATGACAGGCTCAGTGGCCTTGTAGTAGGTCTCCAAACGCTTCTTGATGGTCTCCTCATTGTCATCCACCCTCCCGCTGGTCTCCCCTCGCTTCAGCAGGCGTTTCACCATCGTGTCCTTCCCCGCATCCACATAGAGCAGCAGCGTGGGGGGTGCGATCTGTGGACAGAGGGGACATGGTTGTCACCACACTGAGCTGCTGTGGGTCTGGTTTGCTTTGGGGGGGTCGTGGTGGTCAGCATGAGGGTCATAGATGTCCCCGCACCACCCTCTGCTCCCTCCACATGGATCTGGGGGCTAGTAGGACACAGAGATGCCCCCACAGCATCTTCTGCCTCCCTCCACATGGGTTTGGGGGCTACCAGGACATAGACATGTCCCCACACCATCTTCTGCCTCCCTCCGCTTTCATCTGAGAGTCACCAGGACACAGATTCAGTGGCCTCTAGGGCCGTGTAGAGGGAGGCAAAGGGACATTGTGGCCAAGCCCTGGCTCTCTGCCATCACCATCATGTCAGCAGTGTTGTCACGCTCTGTCTGCCTGAGGACACCCTGGTCCCTCCCATTGTGCTCTGGGCACAGGCTGTCCCTGAGGCAGGGGGACCTGCTGCCCAGTTTAGACCCTTCTGGGATGTGAACTCTGCTGGGATGGGGACGCCAGGCTGCTGCTGGATTGAGTCTCTGTGCTAAGCTAGCGAGTGGCATGGCCCAGCACAGGATAGCACAGCACGGCACCAGTCCTCACCTTCTTTTCAAACTCCTCTCCCTGCTTCACCTCGCGGGGGTATCCATCGATCAGGAAGCCTTTGGACACGTCTGCTTTGGCCACCATGGCATCCCGCAGCATGTCCAGCACCGTGTCCTGGAGGGGGAGGACAGAGCTGATATGGAACAACATGAGTCCCACCCAGCACCCCCAATCCCTGCTGCAAACCCCACCCTGGGATGGCAGGGCCAGAGATGCCTGAGCCATGTGCTGGCCATTACTGTGGTACCTGATGTCCCCACTGCCACCCCTGCCCACCCCACCATGTGGCAGCTGGTGGCTGGTGAGGACTTACCAGGGGCACCAGCTCTCCCTTCTCCATGATGGCCTGCAGCTTCTTGCCCCTCTCTGAGCCTGAGCTGACCTCTGCCCGCAGCAGGTCCCCCGTGGACAGGTGGGTGTAGCCATACTTCTGCACGATCTTCTCACATTGTGTCCCCTTCCCCGAGCCGGGGCCACCTGCAAGGCACATGGTGCCCCAAGCCATGGGTAAGGAAAGGGAGGGGCACATGGGAGCAGCACAGACACACAGGAGTCCTCACAGCTCAGTGACATGTCAGTTGGTGTCCCCAAGCCCAGCACTAACTGGATGGACAGAGCTCCTCCTGAGGTTGCCCAAGTGCTTGGGGGTGGCACAGGCTGCTGGGAATTAGCATATGGGCACCACACTATGATGGCACCTGGGACATCACCACCCAGGGTTTTGTCACATTACCTCCCAGGGGTTTGTTGTCACATCAAACCACAGTAAACAGTGGTTTACTGTCACATCACCCCAGATGCTGCCACCCCCATGCTTGGCCAGAGGTGCCCTCCTGGTCCCAGCATACCCCACGTGGCCTCGAGGAGCCAAGCTGGAGCCACGGCCATCCCACAGTGCCTGGCAATAGCCCACTCTCAGCCTCCAGCCCTGTCTCTCCAGTCTAGAGGTACAGGGAAAAGGCCTGGGCTGACCCCACCAGTGACAGGACCTGGACACAGACTTACCCACCACAAAGATGATTTTGTGCTGCTTGAGCTTTTCTGGAAGAGAGAAAGGAAAAAAAAAATATCAAAGGCCAAAAGGTCCATCATGGAGTGAGGTGTCCCCAGGGGGTGCCAGATCCAGGGCAGGCATCCCTGGGGATGGAGGGGACCGATCCAGGAGAGTCCTGGGGGAAAAGATGGAGAGGGAAGCAGACGTGTGTCCTGGTCACCTGGGCAGGCTGGGACGTCTGGCCACATCTGAACACAAAGACCCCACGGCACCTCGGCCATGGGGCTGGAATTCCAGTGCCACATGGTGTCCCAGAGGTGGTTGTTGTCCATGGCTCCAGTGCAGGCAGGGACTGGGCTCATCCATCCCTGTGGCTGGCTTCTCACCCCGCTGGGCTACCCGGGGCTGTGGCAGGCTCGGCTTGTCACGGCCACCTCGGGCACCTGGCACAACCCTGGCAGCCCCTGGACCCCAGCATCGGTCCCTGGACTTGGTGGCCGACGTGCAAGTGGCACTGCCTGCCCCGTCCCCAGCACCCTGCACAGGATTGTCACCACCTGTGGGAACTGAGCCCCAGCTGTGGTGTGGGGGTGATGCCAGGGTGTGATGCCGAAGGGGGAAGAAGAGCTAAAAATAAAGTTGAGCTGCTCTTGGGGCCACTTTCCCATCTCCTGATTACAGCTGGATGAAATTTCAACTCCTTGGCACCCAGCACTCCCCAGGGCTGGGGATGGAGCCAAGTGTCTGGCAGGGACCAATGGGATCTGGGGCATGTGAGGGGGCTGGAGGGACATGGGGGATGGCCAGAAGAGAGGGAGGCAAGGACACAGGGGCACGTGGAGGGGAGGAATGCAAAGAGGACCAGGGGCTGCATGTAAGGGGCACAAATGCAGGGGGGACAGAGGCAGGGAGGGAAGGGGAATGCAGAGGGGGTGGATGCATGGGGGAGCAAGGGGATGGATGCAGGAGGGACCAAAGGGGTTGGATAAAAGGGGGACAGGGGCAGACAGAGGGGATGAATGCAGGGGGAAAGAAGGGGATTAATTCCAGGGAGGATTGATGTAGGGGGCAACCAAGGAAATGGATACAAGGGAGACAGAGAGATGCAGAGGGAATGGACGCAGCAGACACTGAGAGGACAGATGCAGTTGGAACGCATGCAGGGAGACAGATCACTCACCTGCCGACATGCTGGCGTGGTCCAGGCACAGAAGCACTTAAGGCTGCCAGGAAAGAGCAGGATAAACAACTCAGCACATCAGGTGACCAAGTGTCTGGGGAGAAAAAGGGTCTCCCTTTTTGCCCACGATGGTGCCCAGCTCCAAAGCCAGGCTGGGGGGGACGGGACGGAAGACACAACTCCTGGCTCGGCCCTGGAATAGGGAGCTGAGGGATCTCTGCTTCTGCGGCCATCACTCACCTGGTTCCCAGCAGTCACCCTCCGCATCCGGCTGCGGTAAGGGCATCCCCATGCCGGGTGACGCGTGGTGACGTTGCCGGCTTCCTCCCCTGCCCTGCCCACATCCCAGTGCCTGGGGTGCTGCCCGACAGCATGAAACCCGCTTGGGATGCCCGGTGCACCACAACACCGAGTGACGGAGGCAGCATCCGCGGCTCCCCAGGGGCTGCTTTTAGGGGGTGTTCTGAGGAGGGGGCTGCAGCAGCCCACTGCACCCCCAGGACCTCGAGGGCGTGTTTGGCCACCCCGCCTGCCCACACCCGGCCCCGCAGCACCCGACCTGCTTGGCCACAGCGCGTCACCCCAAACCGGCTGGACGGGGTGCAGGGAGGGGGCATCCCGTGGCCAGAGGAGCCCGCAGCCGCTGACAGGTCGTGTTACAACCTCGAAAGGGCAGGGGCTAAGAATGGCCTGACTGAAAGCGGCACCGGGTCACATCCCACCGGCGCTGAGGGGACAAAGTCCTAACTTGGCCCCCAGGGGGTTGGGGGGTGCAGGACCCCCGGGTGCCTCACTGTGGCCGTGCTGACACCCAGGACAGCTGGCACCAGTCTCGGTGTGGTGACAGGGGCTGCGGGCAGCGCCGGCCCTCAGTGCGAGCCGGGGGTCGGGTCCAGCGCGGTGCCGGCCCCATGGGCGCAGGGTGAGGGTGCAGTGGAGGTGACCGCTCCAGAGGCGATGTGGGGAGCGCTGACCCACTCCTGGGCCTGGGGAGGGGGCTGCAGGGTGGCCCTGTGACTGCCCCGCCGAGGCCCTCGCGGGCCGCACCCCTCAACGCCCTCACCCCACCGGCAGCCCCAACCCACTCCTCAGCCAGGCCCCCTCAGCCCCTCCCCGGCACCGGAGCGCACGGACCGGGCTGCTCCGGCAGACCTGCGGTGCCCCCGCCACCCCCGGCAAGCGCCGAGCAAAGCCCTCCCCCGGGGCCCGGCGGTGCCCGGCGCCGCCCGCGGGGTCCCGCACTGACCTGGCCCCACCGCCGCCCGCGCCGTGCCCGCCGGTACCGCTATTTATAGACCACGGCGGCGCGCGGGGCACGCCGGGAGCGCGCGGCACCGGCGGCGCGAGCGGGCGGCGCGGGGCGACGGGGGGGGACAACGGGGACAACGGGGACAACGGGGGGGGACAACGGGGACAACGGGGAGGGACAACGGGGACAACGGGGTGACACGGCGGTGCCCGAGCGCGGCCAGGGGCGGGGAGGACGCGGTTGAACCCCGCACGGCTCCGGGGTGCGGGCCCGCCTGCCAGGGGAGCCCCCCCCGCTGGGTCTGGGGTCTCCGGGCTCCCCCCGCTCCTCGCAGGGGATGCTCTTCTCGGCGCTGTCCGCATGTCACCTCCCCTCTCCTGCCCCCATTCTGTTCTCATGTCTCCTTCCCTATCCCTAATCTCCATCCCTGTCCCTAATGTCCCCGTTCCTGTCCCCGCTGTCCCCATCACTGTCCCTTCTGTCCCCATCCTTGTCCCCAACACCCTCATGGCCCCAGCCCGTTCCCGTGTCCCCATCCCAATGCCCATGCCTAATGTTCCCATCCAATCCTGATGTCCCCATTCCTGTCCCATCTCCTCCCTACTGTCACTATCCTTGTCCTTAATGTCCTTATGTCCCCATCTCCATGTCCCCACTCTCATTTTCACCCCTCCCGCCCAGCTCCAGGGGTCTAAAACCCCGGGGGTGCTGTGTCCTTGTTAAAATCTGATTAGTGAGAGATGCTGGATGCCAAAGCCAATAGTACAGATTTTATTTAACAATAAAATGTGAGGTAGAGAAAGAAAGAAATAGAAAAGAGGGATTGTGTGTGGGGTGGGACCGAGAGAGGAAGATCAGCCAAGTAGAAGATTGTCACCACTTGTGGATCCCTCAGCATCCTGTTGGTCCTTCTTCACCCTGGTCTTCATGGTGGTGGGGGTCCCGAAAAAGGGGGGTTGTTGAAAACTTTTCACTGTTTATACATTTTGCAAATGAAGGCATTAATGCTCATTGGCTACACTTCCTTTATTCCATTGGTTAAATGATTCCCTCTCTTCTAATGTTAATTAATCCCACGCTCAGTCTTTCTCTTCGAGGAGTCTGTGGTTGTGACCTCCCCCTGGCAGAATTACCTTTTACCCAGCTGGAGCTCCTTCCATCTACCACAGTTACCGGGTTGGCTTTCCCTGTGGACTCTGTGTCCATTATCAGTGACACATTCTCTCTCAGTTTTACCACCCCTAATCTGAGATAATGCTCGGACAATTGTACTACTTTTATCTTATATCAAATTCCTCTGAATTTCATGGCTTGGACAATAGTACCACTTTTATCTTATATCAAATTCCTCTGAATTTCATGCCTTGGACAATAGTACCACTTTTATCTTATCTCAAATTCCTCCGAATTTCATGGCTTAATTTACATAGAAGTCTCAGGCACAGTCGGCAGGGATAGGACCCTAATCTGAGATATTGCTGGGAAAATAGTACCACTTTTATCTTATCTCAAATTCTTCTGAATTTCATGGCTTAATTTACATGGAAGTCTCAGGTACAGTCGGCAGGGAAAGGAGCTTCAGTGGTTGGAGATCCCGTCTATCCCATAATGGGGTGATCTGTTTGACCAGTGATATGTGGATGAGCAGTTGCCCCTCCACAGCTGGATGTGTTACCCAGGATGTGCCAGACCAGAGCCAGTGCCATTGTGCTGCTCCCCTCTGTGCCCATCTCATGGCAAAGCCCTTCTGTGGCACCAGACTTTGAGACGGGCAACTGTGATCTCCAAGTACTTGCACTTAACCTGCCCTTCCTGCTCCTCTGTGGCTGCAGAGACCCCATCCCAAGACCCTGTGACCCCAGGGCACCTGGCTGCGGGTGACATGCTGGGGAGGTCCCAGCTGCCACCTGCCACTGTAGAGGTGGCTCAGAGCTGGAATTAACCAGAGACTGGATGTGGATCCCACCTGGACATGCTGGTCACCTTGCTGCACCCTCCTGAGTGCTCAGGGACAGCACTGTTGCAGGCTGGGGGTCACTGCCATCATCCTCAAAAACCCGTCCAGAGCCAGGGCTCAAGGTGAAAGACTGCAGCAATATTTATTCCTGTACAAACAATTACAAAACATGGGTGCCCCATTGCTTCCCCCAGCACCGAGCCCCCCAAAACCCCAGCTACAGCCAGAGGGAAACTGAGGAATGGATTCCTGCCAAGGCTCAGCACCCGAACATGCCATATAGGTGCTTTCCCCAGATCAACTTCTCTGCTGCTGAGAAATTAATAACAAAGTCCTGTCCCAGCCACAGGGTGCCAAGAGGCACCACTGCCTCCTACTACCTACCCACTTCTAAATTGTTTATAAACAGCTGCTGGCTCTTTGTTACCACTAATGAGCAGCCTCTGCTCAGTCCTTCATCCAGGAAACCCAAGTACAAACCCCAGGATTAGAAGCAGGGAGAAAAAAAAGCCAAAACCCCCAAAAAGCTCCCAAAAATCCCATCTTTCAGCTAGAAAAGGTTTTGGCTGTGTGGGGCACAGTGGTGCTGGGAGGGGCTGGTCTTCTGGGGGTTCTGGGACAGGGAGGGTGGCAATGTCACCCCTGTGGGGTCCCAGCAAAAACTGTGGGGTTCTGCTGCGGGAAGGATGACTGAGGACTGGGATGAGGGGGCTGGGGATGGCAGAGAGGTCTGAGCTCCAAGAGCGGGTCTCCCCACCCAGACAGCTGGGGGAAACAGTCTCTGTTGTGACCCCAGAACTGGTGCAAACCAAAACTGAGCCAAGGGCACCAGTACCCCCTTACAGACTCACAGGGGCTGCAATGTGCATGGACCAGGATGGGGCAGGACATCACGCCCAAGTGCACATGGAGAGAGGGACACCCCAAATCTTACATTCACCAAAAACCAGCTCAAAACCTAACACATCCCAGGTGCAAGGCGCCACCATGCACGACAGCAGGTGTCCTATGAGAGGCAGCTGGTAGCACCCTGATGCCCGGCTCCCACCACTCCCAGGGCAATGCAGGGTAACCCCCATCCATCCCAGCTCCAGGGGTCTGCCCAGCAGGCATGGGGCACCCCCTAGGTCCAGCTGGGGTGGGAGAAGGTGATGTTGTAGAGGCCGGCCCAGCTGGCAAAGACCCTTTTCTCAGTGATGAAGCGGTGGTGGTTGCCCCTGCGGCTCCGCTCGTTGTGGATGTAGGTTGTGCACTCGTCAGGGCCCTTTGGCTCGTAGTAGTGGTAGGGCAGGCGGCGGGGTGGGGGGTGGCGGCTGCAGGGGGGGAAAGAAACATTTGGGTGAGCCCCATGGAGGGGTCAGGGCGCTGGGCTGGGGGCCCGGGGGTCTCCTTACCCGCAGTAGCTGGGCGGCACCATGCCGTAGACGTGGATGGCGTCGCACAGCTCCACCGCGATCACCATGGTGAACCAGCCAGTGCTCAGCCACGAGCGAGACTTCTCCCTGGGGAGGAAAAACAGCAGGGAGAATGACAGGGGTGAGGTGATGTGGGTAATGGACCACCCTCAGTGTCCCCAGTGTGCCTCATGGACCCCCAGCTCAAAGCAGCCCATGAAGCAGCTCAAAGAGTCAGCTCTGTCTTGGGAACTTGGAGAAAGGGGGACACAGCACAGGGAGGTGGCTCTGAGGTACCTGTCTTTCCCTGTCTCTCCCCGAAACAGGTCATCAAACTGCTTCATGCGGCCTGGGGAGACAACATAGGCTGTCATGTTGGGGAATGAGGCGCAGACACGCTGGATGATCTTCAGGAGGCTCTTCTGCATCTTGGTGGGCGGCCCCCAGAAGATGAAGATGGTCTCTGGAGTCTTGTTGACAAACTCCTGGGGCCGCTTGAGGACACGGTAGAGGCTGGAGTGGGCCACCACACGGAAGCTGGTCTTATTGCCCACATCAGCATTGTAGCCTGTGGTGGGGGCATCGTTCATGCGGATGGTGCACTCAGCCCCATCGATGACCGTGCCCAGGTGGGTGCCCAGGAGGTGGCTGGAGCTGGTGACAATGACGCATTGGTGGCAGCGGGCAGTCAGGGTCTGGGGATGACAAGTGCCATCAGCAGGTGAGTTTTGGTGTCACCGTGGACAGGGTACTGTTCCCTGCAGAGCCACTGTCCTCGGGAGGGGACAGTTTGGCTGGATGTCAGCAGAGGGACAGACCCTGTGTCACCGCCAAGGCCTGGCCCTGCTGCCCAGCTCGTACCTTGTTCCCGCAGACAGGCAGGTACCCGCTTTTCACCCCCCACTTCTTGAGGTCAGGGGGCCGGCGGGCTCTGCCCCGCAGGCGGCTGTAGGGGAAGACCTCGTTCCCGTTGCCAGAGCTGTAGATGATCAGCAACATGATCAGGGCAAAGAGGACCCCCAGGGCGGCGGCGCGCTGGCTCTGCAGGCGGGGGGAGAGCATCAGCCGTGCCCCCACCCCCCGGGGGTCAGCACCCAGCCTGCCCCCACAGCATCTCCAGCAGGATGCCTGCTGTCCCCAGGAGGTCCCCGAGGTGATTCTCTGGCACTCACCGTGCTGCCACTCATGTCTCTGTGCCGGCCTCAGCACACAGTGACTGCTGGCGTCCCGCGAGCACCTGCAAGGCATGTGGTCACCCCCAGCCTGGCCCATGGTCCCCGGGCTGCTGGGGGTACAGATCAGGTGTGTACAGGACGAGTCTCCAGGTCCCCCTTTGAGGAGGAGAACGACCCCCCGGAATTTATGAGGGGAAAAGAAATGCTGTGGACAAAGGCTGGGCAGACTCTGGGGTGTGCAAGAGCCAAACCCAGCTGCCTGTGCCTGTGGGACCCTCATATTAAGCTGGGTCTAGGGAGGATTATCCTCTTCTCGTGGGGATGAAACCACTCAAACCGCAGGGTTAGGGAGGGTCAACCTGCTGCTCGTGCAGTGTAATTCCATTAAAACCGCAGCCACAGGAGTATTGGATCAGGAGAGGATGGAAGCGAGACCTGCCCCACTCAGTGCATGCCTGGGACTGCATCCAGCAGACCTGCAGGGACCTCTCCAGCCCCGGGATCCATTCTAACTTCCAAAGACCCATTCTAACTTTCAAAGCAGCCTGACCTAGTTTAGTTTTGGGAGCCCTGGTTAGCGAGCCCCAGCCACTCCTGGACCGCTCCAAGCAAATGGAAATTAAAAACCAATGAAGCTTCTTTACTAATTGTCACAAGGAAAATTATGCAACAGCCTGAGATCAACCCTTGGGGGGAGCTGACACCTGGGAACGCTCTCAGGGCTGGCGGTGGTGCCAGAAGGAACCAGCCCGCCCGGGGAGCGCAGCACGGCCGGCTCTGCTGATGCTCCGTGGTGCAAGGCTGAGGACGCTGCGGGACCCCCGCCCCCGGACCGCCCCCGGCTCCCTGCACGGCCCTCGGGCCATGCGGGTCCCTTACCTGGCCCAGGGTCTCATGGGGAGCCCGTCACCTCCTGCGCCCCGCGGGCGGCGGGCGCTGCCCGGCCCCTCCGGCGGGCTGGGCCATGGCCAGCCCGGGGCTCACATCGCCGCCCTCCCTGCGGGAAAACGCCGCTTCAGAGCCGGCCCCCTTCCTCCGCCGGGGGTCCTCCAGCCCCGGATGCGAACCCTCCCGCCCTCCGGGAAGGGAAAACGCGCCCGGCCCCGGGTGCCGACCTCCCGCCGCTCCTACGCGCGAGTCCCCCCCGAGCCCGGAGCATCCCCCCAGCCCCGCCAGCGGCCATGGAGGCGACACGGGAGGGGCCGGACCCTTCCTACCCCTCCATTCCCCGTGCGCGGGGGCAGGGCCCGCTCCCCCGCCCGGCCACCGCGCCCCCCGCCCCTGCACCGGCTGCACCGACCGCTGCGCCGTGCCGTGCGCCCCGGGACCGCTCCGATACTGGTACCGCTGCCGTTACTGATACCGCTGCCGATACTGATACCGCTGCCGATACTGATACCGCTACCGCTGCCGCCGCCCAGGCCGGGTCCTAGTGCCGCCCTCCCGGGCTGGGGGAGCACCGCCGGGTCCTAGTGCCGCCCTCCCGGGCTGGGGGAGCACCGCCGGGTCCTAGTGCCGCCCTCCCGGCACCGGGAGAGCCGCCGGGAAAGGCCGGGACTGATCCCCTGGTCCCCGAGGGCACTGGTGAGGGCAGCGCGGATGGGGAGCAGCGCTGCCCCGCTGTGCCAGGAGCTGCCGGCCGTGCCCGACCCGCTGCCGGGCGCAGCGCGTTGCTGGGATGCCGAGATCTCCCCCGCGCTGGCCGGGCAGCTCAGGGGCCCGCTCTAGGGGGTTTCGTGGCGCAGGGAGAGGCTCCACCGCTGGCAGGGACCTGCATCCCTGACGCCTGTCCAGAGGGATTCTGGCTCCGCTGTGCCGGTGATGCCTTGCCCTGTGGCTGTGGCAGCTGAAGTAGCAGGCAAAGAGCTCCACGGGCTCCTCTGCTGCACTGCCTGCAGGAAGCAGCCCTGGCAGCACCCCCAGTTCCTGGATCACTCGCTCTTCACTGTAACCCCAGCATCTCTGCCCCTCCTCTCGCCCCTGGCCCCCCAGACACCACGGGACCCACCCGAACACGTTCAAAGGGCTGCTGTGGGCTCAGGGCCACGCACACGGCCATGGCATGTCCCATCTCTCCAGGGACAAGGGAGGTGCCAGTGCCCTGTGACAGTCCAGCAGCACTGAGCCCTGTGGGGCTGAGGACCCCCCCAGAACCAGCACCCATCCTGCACAGATGCAGCTGCTGGTTCCCAAATAACCTCAACTGCTTTCAGCACTGTCTTCCACCTTTAGGATCAGCTCTACTCCCTTGTCACCTCCCCCTCTTATTTACAGCCCAGCAGCCTGTGAGGAGCTGTTGAGTATCCCCCCTCCCTCACTCCCTGTCCTGTTCTGCAGCCACAAGGGGCACAGCAAGGGGCACAGCTGAATTAAAAACAATTTTAATGGCCACATTTGCTTTGGTCTGAATCCAAGGACACTTGTGACAAGGCAACTCGGAGCCCCTAGGGCACATGTGGCTCCAGGGCTTCCAGCTGAGCAGATGCAGGCACCAAGCAGAAGGCAGAGCTACCTGCACCCCACACCCAGCACTATCCAGAGGGCACAAGTGGGGCAAGGACCACAGTACAGCTTTGTCCCTGTGAGAGGCACCAGTATATGGCCCTGGTGGGGCTGAGCATTTCTGCCCCATGTACTGCTGGAGTCCAGCAGTATGTCTAATCCTGCAATAAATAGTCTTCATAGTAGAGAGAGCAGAAAACCAGGTCTCCCTGGATCCATCCAGGCAGGCATTTGGAGCTGGTGGGGCTGCATGGCTCCATCTCATGCCCCCCATGTCCCAAAAGGGGGTTCCCAGCCCATCCACCAGCTGGGGAAACAGGCACTGCTGCTGCAGAGACGGAGACTCCCTGCTCCAGGGCTTGGCAAAAGGTGTCCAACCATGGCACTGGTGGAGTTGAGACATGTTGCTGCCGGATGAGAGCTGCTCCTGCTGCCTCACCCATGGCTGGCACGCTACCTGCCTGCCCAGGAGGAGTGGTTGAAGACAATGTTCCTGCTCTTGGCCCAGCGGGAGAAGATGGCTTTCTCGGTGATGAAGCGGTGTCCAGCTCGGCGAGCTTGCTCGTGCATCAGGTACATCCTGCACTCGTCCAGCCGGCCCTTCTCAAAGTAGTGGTACGGCACACTGGAGTGGTTCTTTTCCCTGGCACAAGGGGACAGGGTGAGTGTGGGACTTGTGGGGACACAGGACCACCCCATGCATGCCCCCACCACCTCTCCCCACACCTGTGGGCTCGATATTTTTGGAGCCTGAGAATTGCTGAGCTCTTCCCAAGGGAAATTTTTCAACAGTTTTTCTTTTTCCCAAAACAACCTTGTGTAAAGAATATTCCTTTCCCATAACAACAGGTGTTGTTTGCTATTTCTGTTACTGAGCCAATGGGAGAGGTGTCAGCCTTATGGACCAATAACGTGCCTTTAGCACAGTGTGTTATAAAAGGGCTGAATGGATTGTAAATAAACCTTCCAATTTCTACTGCCCCCTGACTGGAGTCAAACATCTTTATTTTGTGTCCCATTATGACACACACCTGCAATAGCTGTCGCTGACCATACCAAAGACATAGATCTGCTCGCACAGCTCCATGGCCAGGATCATGGTGAACCAGCCCGTGCTCAGGAAGGAGCCAGATTTCATCCTGCAAAGAGTTGTGGTCACACTGGAGTGGGTGGCACTGCGCTGCTGGTCCACCCACACTATGGGTGCTCGATGGGGGGACAGGGACGTCAAGGGGACCTGATGGGGCTCCTCAGGAGCCAGCATTACCTGTTCTTCCCTGTCTCGTTCTGGAAGATGTCATCACAGTATGTCATCTTCTCCTCGGTCAGCGTGTAGATCTGCAGCTGGGGGTACTTCTCCACCACCTTGAGCAGTGCCCGGTAGGTTGAGCCCATCTTCTCCCTGCTCATCTTCTTTGCTGGCCCCCAGATGAAGTAGAGGGTCTTTTGGGACTGCTGGAAGAAGTAGGGCTGGTTCCCCAGCAGCAGCGGGACGCTGGTGTGCGAGACCACCCGGATGGTGCTGCGTGCCCCCACGTCCCGCTCGTAGCCGGCAGTGGGGGCGTGGTTCATGCGCAGGACACACTCCTGCCCGTCGATGGCCTGTCCCAGCTGTGAGCCCAACATCTGCCCCGAGCTGGAGACCACGGCGCAGCGGCGGCACGGCGCTCGCTCCAGCGGCTGTGGGGAGAGGCACCGTCAGCTCCTCCTTCCCTCCCTTCCCTCCACCACAGCCCCTGCCTGCCCTTCCCAAAGGAGAGGGAAACTGAGGCACAGGTGGGCCAAGCCGTCCCCACGCACCTTCCCGTCGGGAACGCGGCTGTAGCCCGGGAAGCTGCGGACGGCGGAGGCGGTGGGGCTGTCCCGCAGCCCCGGGGCCCGGCAGCGGGGCTGGACGCAGGTGTGGTGGCACAGCAGGATGTACAGCACCGCCACCACCGCGGCGCACACCAGCGTCAGGAAGAGCCGGACCTACAGGAGCAGAGCGGGAGGAGTTCTCCGGGCCTGTCCACGTGCACCGGCCCCCGGGCCATGGGGAGCTGCAGCTCGGAGGGTGTTGGGGTGTACTGTGGAGAGCGGCGCGGGGTGCCGGGCCCGGCTCATTTCCTGCAGCGGCGATGCCCGCACGCCCCACGGGCACCGGCAGCAGGCGGGCTCGGGCCCCTCCAGCATCGCTTCCAGGGCCAGCGGCCCTCCGGTGGTGGCGAGGCCCCTCGCCCCCTGCCCCAGCGGGTACTCACCAGCGTCTTCATCCTCGGGGGGCTGGCGGATCACCGGCCGGGGTCCAGGGCTCACCGGGGGGGTGGGGGCTCGCACCCTGCAAGCGGAGCGGGCTCAGCCCCCGAGGTGAGGCCGCCAAGCGGGATCCCCCCGCTCCCCCAACGCCCGGAGTTCACCCCACGCCTCGTGCCGGGACCTCCCCGAGGCCATTACCGGGATTCCCCCACGCATCCTCATTCCCCCACGTGTCCGGCTCCTCCCTCCGTGTCCCGTTCCCCCCGCGCCTCCGCGGGTGCCGCCCCCCGGGCAGGGCTCGGGGGGTCCCCCCGGTGCCGGCCCCACTCACCGAGCCGGGAGGCCCCAGCGCCGCCACCGGCGGGTCCCGCATCCCGCCCGGAGCGCAGCCGAGCGGGCACTGCCCGGAACCGGCCCCGGGCCCGCCCCCGACCGCCCCGCCCCGCCCCGCCCCGCCCCGCCCCTGCCCGTGGGCTCGTGTCCGGCCCCGCGGCACCGACCCCGGCACCCGCCCCGCGTGCCCCGATCCCCCCCTCTCTCCCTGCCCCGTGCCTCGGTAGCGACCCCCTGGCTCTTTCCCACTCTTGCTCTGCCCCTCTCAGGCTCCCCTCGCGCTCGGGGGGTCCTGCAGCCTCCCTGTCCCCTGTGCCTTCTCCCCCCCGTGCACCACCGGCTCTCGGTGAGCCCAGCGGCACCACGAGGATCCGGAACGGCTCAGGACTGGGACCGGGGCAGGTGAGACCCTCGGTACTCCGGACCCCATCCAACGGCCCCAGGGGGTCGCCCATCACCTGCAGTCCCTCCTGCCAGGGTCAAGGCACAGAGCACCCACGGGAAGTGTCCCCAGAGCGAGCTGCCCGTTGGCCAGGACGGGGCATTGGATTCCTCCCTTTGGTGCTGAAGAAACACGAGATGTAACCTTGAAACCACTCCCCGACACTGTCCAGAACAGGCCTGGAAGCAGAGGGAGAGGAAGTGACAGGGACAGCACTGGGCCCGTGCACAGGAAGCAAGGCCAGAGGGGGAGGTCACACCTGGAGCTGCTCAGTCACCACCGAATTCTTCCACCCTTTGCCTCCTTCTGCCCCAGCCCAAAGCCACCCCTGCAGGGTCGGCTGAGCCCCGGCCAGCAGGTGAGGGTCAGGGAGGGGTTCAACAGCTCAGCATGGCCTGGCAGCCTCTGCAAGAGCTGGAAACAAACCTCCAGCCAGAGCTTCACCTCTGGACCCTCTGCTGGCTCCTGCAGCCAGGTTCAGCTGTGGCCCTCAGGATGTCCCAAGCCGCCAGCATCACCCCCAGGCAAGATGGGAGACCATGGGCCTTGCTGCTGGCAGAAAGTTCACAGTACGTGCAAGAAGGGTTAGAGTGCCCCAAATCTGCCCTCCCCAGGCAGGCTACAGCAGCCCCAGGCATGGCAGAGCCAGCACAAAGTCGGGCCAGGTTCTCTCTGATAATTCCCTGCCTGAGCTCACCAGCAGGACCTTTTCAGCAGGACACCAGGCACTGCCAGGGCCATGCCAGGTAAACCCACCCTGGCAGGTTTGTGGCACCCCTTGGCATGGGCAGAGGACAGGGAATGAGACCTTAAAGACCTTTATTGAGGGTGGTCCTGCTCGGTGTGGTCCAGGGGAGCTGCCAGGGCAGCAGCTGCTGCCAGGAGAGGAAACCCCATGGGGGAAGGACTCTGTCACCACACCTGCCTGCTCAGCCCCAGCCTGGCTGGCACGTGGAGCCTCGTCCAGGGCAGGAACCCAGCCAGGACTGAGAGATGGGAACCACACCCAACATTTCCCTGTGATCCAGGACATCTTCTCACCTCCCCCTCAGCTGTGTGGGGGACAGAGGGCAGCACTGTCCCTGCACCCTCTGCACACCCAGCCTCATGGGAGTCTCTCTTCAGAAAAGCAAGAGCCCCCAGCACTGTGATTAGCCCCTCCAGAAACAAATGGAGAAGGCAAACCCGTCCTTTCCAAGCCATAACTCTCATTTCTCTCCTCTCAGACTTGAGTCAAAAAAAACCCCACCAACTGTAGGTAAACTTTTAAATAAAATTCCCAGAAGGAACAAACTACTGGGCAGAGCCAGAGCTGAGGGGAAGGAGTGCCCAGAGAGTGGGCAGGGCAGCCACAGCTGGGGAGCAGGTCCCTCAGCTGCGGCTCTGGTCCCTCACTTGATGAGCCTTGGATGAATCCTGCTTCTCTTTGGTCAGTGAATTGTAAACTACAGGTTTAGTCTCTGCAGGACGGAACGTGGGAGCAGCTCAGTGCTGGGCACCTTGGAGATGTCTGCCTGGAGCTGCAGGAAAAGTCTTTTCCTGGCTGTGATGCTGCAGCGTGGGCACCTCCTCATCTCCTCAGTTGGGCCTTCAGTCTGATTTCTTAGTGTGTTTCCTGCTCTTCCACATGACAAACATTATGAAAACACCTGCCATGAGAGAGAGAACAGATTCAGGTAGGAAACTTTTAATTCCAGGCACTTCTACAACACCTAGTAATGACAAACATAATCTCAGCAGAGAGAGCACAAAAATTCTGCTGTCCAGGGGCTCAAAGAGCCAAAGTCATACACAAACACAGCCCCAAGTCCCTGTGCCAGGCTAAGCTGCAACAGTAACCACAGAGAGTATCATGAGTGTCACACATTAGCTAAACCCCTAGCAACCCTCTTCCCTCTTCCTAATTTAGAAGTTTCTAATTAGAGCAACAGAAATAACTCTCACCTATAAATAGCAGCAGCAGCAGCCCTGCTGCCACAGGGATGATGACTGCATATTCCCGAGGCAGGAAATACTGGTGGATCCCATGGTCGCTGTCAATGAAGGGCTGCAGGGACAGAGAGGGGTGTCAGCAGGTGGGCACAGCATCTCGAGGTGCAGCCTCGAGGTTTCAGGAGAAATATGGAAATATCTGGTGTGAGATGACTAAAAAAAGGGTACCCAGCACGTGGCTTGGCCACAGAGACCAAGAGAAGACTGGGTGGGCAGCGAAGGGTTTGGTGTTCAGTGGACAGCCAGGGGTGGCTGTGGGGCTGGCACAGGGTCCCACAGCCCTGGGGGCTCGGGGTGGGCACAGCTGCTGGTGCAGAACACAGCAAATCCCTGTATCTGCCCTTTAGAAGGGAGCAGCTGACACTGGCTCTGCTCCATGGTTATCCCAGCAGGATCCCTCTGCAGAGGTCAGTGGAAGGCTCTGGACACTAGGGAGCAGTGTGAGGATTCCCACACAGCAGAGAATGCTCCTGCAGCTCTGGGAATGCCAGGAGTGCAGACATGTATCAGGCAGCAGAGTGAACAGAATCAAGAGGAGAATTCAAAACCCTTGGAGCTGGAGGGAAGCTGGTGGGAGTTCAGACATTAGTCCAAGGCTGAACCTGGCCTCTTGCACCTGGAAAGCTTGTGGGGAGAAGCTTCTTTTCCAGGGAGAAAATCACTTATGACCTCAGCTGATGTATCCCCAGAAATGGGCAGCCTCACAGCCACTTTTCCAGAGTGCTGCATTCCCTAAACCCATTCTCCCTACCAGGCTTCAGATTTGTTAACTCCTTCTATGGTTCCCTCTGTCATCTCCCACCAGAACCAGGAATCTGGGAGATGCAAATGTGGACATTGGTGACTGCACCTCCATCAGGGCCAGGCTTCAGCTCTTCCCAATCCAGCCCTAGCTGGGTCAGCTCATCTTGGAACAGCAGGTGGGCACCACGATCAATGTTTGGTCTTGCCCAGGCAAGGCCAGGAACACCCAGATGGGACAAGGTCTGTGCCAGCTCGCAGAGGAAGATCTGCCCTGGAATTTTTAACCCAGAAGACAAGAGTTCTATGGGCACAGAGTCACATCATCGCCTGAACAAAGGCCAGGGAAACACCTGAGCATGGAGCGACTGGGATTATATCGGCCAGAGGAACCCCGTACCAGTACGATGATCCAGAGGGTGTAGTAAACAAAGAGGACGAGGCTGAAGGCGACCAAGCCAAACCCAACCAGCTGGTCCGTCGCTGTGGCCTGCAAAGGGAGAGACGGTCAGAGCAGGATCCGCCGGCAGCGCCTGTGCAGGAGGGCTCGAGGCACCTGCTGCTGGTTACGTGACCGCGCTGTGCGGGCCGGACACCGGGGGAACGGCAAAACCCGGGACAGGGACATCGCGTGGGTGAGACACCGCGGCGGGATAACCCACCGTGGGCTGCCGGGCCCTGCCCCCTGAGCTCGTCACACACCACATCGCAAACACCGACACGGCTGGCCCCGGGAGGCGGCCGGGCCCGGTCTTTCCGCAGCGGCGGCAGCCAGGGAGCCTCTCGAGGGCTCGGGGCCGCCATTCAGCCCAAGCCCCCCCCGTGGTACCGGGCCCAGCAGGGACCCTCCCTGCCCCCGCCACGGCGTCCGCTCCGGGCCGGGCCTCACTCACCATGGCGCCCCGGCCTCCTCCCCGCCGGACACGCCTTTCCGGCGCGGCCGCCAATCAGAGAGCGGCCCGCCAAGCCCGCCCCGGCAACGGCAAATCAGCGGGGAGGGCGGGGCGTGCGGGGCTGGGCGGGGCCTCAGCTCCATCGCCTCCCGGAGCCGCCAAACGCCCGGAGCGGCGGGAACGGCGTGCGGGATGGGGAACGGTGTGCGGGATGGGGAGCGGCGTGCGGGATGGGGAACTGTGTGCGGGATGGGGAACGGTGTGCGGGATGGGGAACGGCGTGCGGGATGGGGAACGGCGTGCGGGATGGGGAACTGTGTGCGGGATCGGTGTGCGGGATGGGGAGCGGCGTGCGGGATGGGGAACGGCGTGCGGGATGGGGAACGGTGTGCGGGATCGGTGTGCGGGATGGGGATTCGTGTGCGGGATGGGGAAAGGTGTACGGGATCGGGGCGGGAGCCGTTCCTCCAAACACACCCGGGGGCAGCGGGAGGAAAGGAACAAGCGAGACCAAATGGCCAAAGGACAGACACAAGAGACAGAATCAGCTGCCTCCCCTCCCTGAAACAAGGGAAAAGGGAAGTCTGTGCTTGGGACTCAAAGGTGCACTGACCTTTGTGCGGCCGAAGCCTCTGGGAAGGTGGAAAGGCAAAAGCTGCTTTCTCCCAGGGCTCCTGTTCCCCTGCAGCCGCGTCAGGCATCAGGAATGAGTATCTGGGCACTGAATTTGACTGTCACTCCATTAAGGGGTGGCGAGCCTGTGGTGGCCGAGGGGCTCCTCAGACATGAGAGGTATTCCCTGGAGCCCTGCTGGGCTGGGGCGCAATCCCCCAGGGGAGCCTGGGGAGGCAGCCCCAGCAGGAGAGGCAGTTTAGGCAGAGCCTAGGCTGGGCCAGACAGGACAGAACTCAGGACTCTGCTGGCGACTCAGGCAGGTGTCACCTTTCCCCGGGATTGCTGCTTGCACAAGACTGGTGCTGTGCTGCCAGCTGCCCTCTCCAGCCTTTCTCCAGCTCCAGGGATCTCTGCTCTCAGCTGCCACAGCAATCCGAGAAGGCAAAGCCCAACACTATTCTAAGCCCAAGCACGCCCTTCCCACCCCATAGCAGATATTTAAAAGAAGAATCAGAGCAAGAAGAATCAGTGTGAAGTACCAAAAAACCTTTATTTTTTTTCCCCCAAACCATAACAACATTTGACATTATATTGATTTCCTCATATATTTGTTATTTCTCTACATTAGGAACCAGATACAGAAAATACAAACACGATCTGTTGAATCAAAGACGGCACAGCATTCCGTTAGAAAAAGAAACAAAAAAACTAGAGGAGCAAGATAGAAATGGTGAAAAATAGTCATTCCCTCCAGCCCAAACTTTCCAAGAATCATCATCAAAATAGAGCAGTGGAAGTAGCTTCTCTTTCTAAACGCACTTCTGCTTTAAGACAAAAAGTTAGATTTATCTTTAGATTTTCAAAGTAAAAAAATGTTAAACTATCTTTCAAGCAATTTTGGAAGTTTGCATAGACCCATTCCCTTTCCAAAAATATCAGCCATCTCTCTATAGAATCTGATACAAATTGAGTGTGCCTCAGCCAAAGGTCACCAAGCTCAATTCACTCTCAAGAAAATAAAACATGATCTCCCCTTCCCCTCCCTCCCCCCACAAAAATATGGGCTCTACCGTTATTCCATGTGTTTGAGGCAAGTTACCAGGCTCAGCCACATCCCTCACTCAGAACTTCATCCAAATTCCTTTTCATTTCCCAGGTTTCCATGCCCACTGCCTCCCAGCAGGGCAGAGGAGCTCTGGAGGCAGCGGGATCGGGAGGGCACAGGGAGGGGGCTGATGGACACAGCTCTTAGGAGGGAAGTGGGAGGAATTTTGCATCCATCAATCCCTCCCACAGCGAGGAAGTGGCTTTTCAAGGACAAACACCTGCGACCAGGCAGAGTTTGTAGGAACTTGTCCCTGGGGACTGGCCTTGTCCAAAGGGCTCAATCACCAGAGCAAGAACTCAGCTAGAGACCAGGTGGGGCAGCAGGGATGGGGCAGGAGGGGTGGAGGGGGGGTCTGCAGCCCCTGGGTAAGGCAGCGAGGAGGGGAGGGGGAGCCCCTCGCCAGGAGGGGTTTAACTGTGGTGCTCTAGCGTACCTGGAGTGAGGTTTTCCCAGAGGTTCCCGGCAGCAGTGCAGACCAGCTGCACTGCCACCCGCTTAAAAAGAACCAGCAACGACAAAATAAATAAAAAGTCAACCCCTCCTATTTGTATGAGAATGAAATACTATTTTTTCAGGCCTCCACCTGGTTTGGAACCCTCTAAAAACTGAAGCAAATGTTTAAAAGGGCTTGTTAAACTTTCTGCAGGGGGCAAAGTGATGTGGCAATGAGGGGGGGAGAAATCACACGTCTGCTGCCCATCACTCCAAGGGTCAGGACAGCACGAGGCCCCCGTTTAAAGTGCTGACCATACAAAAAGATGATGATGAAGGAGCAACATCCTTCTCCCCCTTTTCCCATCACAATTTCCAACTGAAATCCATCTCTTTCACCAAGTAACGACTAAGCCTATACTTTTGGACACTCAGTTTTATATTGGTTTTAAAAAAAAGAAAAGAAGTTAGTAAAAAAAGTTACACTGAATTTCCTAATGCTTTGCAATGTGCTTCCACCAACTAAAGGTCTAGAAACCAGGAGCAGAGCCCACACATTTTGCCTGATCCCGAGACTGAAGCAGAGAGCCAGCTCTGCTCTGTGCGGCCAGCCAGGTGTGAGCAGCCCTGCTCATCAGCATCAGAGACCCAGGGGATGCAGAGTCTTGCCAATAAAGTCCTTTTACTTGTTTAAGCCACCTCTGAATCCCCTGAGAAGGGGAACAATGTGGGGAAGAATATTCCTCCCTAAGCCCCCCTGAAATAAAATATCAATGAAACAATAATGCAGTCAAAAAACACCAGCCTGCTGGGTTTGTATTAAAAAAAAAAAAATTCATAAACTTCACAACAAAAAAAGAAGAAAAACCCAAAGGAAACTAGCCAGCGGTTTGGGTCTGGAAACTGATTCACTTCTTAAATGCTCAAAGTCCAATGAGGAACAGGCGGCAGTGATGCCACAAGGAAAAAAGTGCTCATGAGATGCAGCTTCCTGAGGCAGCGGTGAGTGTGTGGGACAAATGACCCCACAGCCACCACCTCGGGTGCCCACAGCTGCCTGGGGGCTGTTGGGCATTGCTTGTGCTCTGCATGGGATGTACAAATAGGAACAGACTGCTCCTTCCTCCCTCCAGGTCTGCTCCAGGTGCCCCAGCCCCAGCTGTGCTGTGCAAGGCTAGATGACTAGGACTACTTACTCACTGAAAATCAGGGGCAGGAGAGCTAAAAAGCCACACAAAGACCAGGATCTGTGGAGGCACTAATGTGGAGACAAGGAAGAAATACCCTATGAGACACAGTTACCAGAAAGGCAAGCAGTGATGTGCCAAGCCATTGGAAGAGAAGCCAAAGACATGCCCAGGTTGGCCACAGTGATGCACGGAGCAGATTAGACCTCTGCCAGCCTGGGAAGAAGAGACCAGTGCTCTCAAAAGCTCAGCTGCTTCTCTTCTTGCTTTGCTGGGAAGATATTCCTCCCTCTGTCCCACTGATTTCGTGACATGCCAAACTGCCAGTGCCTCGGAGCAGCCGACTCTTGCCAATGGAGGCCAGAAGAATGCCCTGGGATCCCAACTGCTCTGACAGTGACTGCCATTGTTTTCCATGGGAACAGAAGCAAAGCAGCAGAAGTGAGATGGGTTTTGGCCTCTTTCCTGGCTTATGCTTGCTCCTTTAAAGTCCTGGTTGGGTCTGATTTCCTGAGGGGCTTTGTTGGCCCCTGGGGAGCAGCCAGACCCTTGGCTCTGCACGGCCATCCACAGACAGGGCAGAACAGCCACTGCTGTCCGAGCCTCCTGCCCTCACCCTGACCTGAGCAGACGGTCAGGCCAGGCCTGGCTTTCTGGCACTGCTTTAGGGAGAGAGGAACACAAGCAGTTCTCTCCTTCCTGCAGACACGTGGCACCCCAGGAACAGAGCAGGATGCTCAGCAGCCTGAAATTGAGTGCCAAACCTATCCAGGCTGAATGAAGAAGAGATCACCATTTAAAAAACCTAGCAAGTGTGAAAATGTGAAAGAGCTTTTGTTCTAGACAGTCTCAAAAGATCCAACACTTTTTCTCTATATTAAACCAAATCAAGGTGTTGTCTGTATCCCCTTTTTACCCTAATTCAAATTTAATTCCCTTTGAAGGGAAAGGGTGGAAAAGATGCATATCCTATATGTGGTCTGTCCAAACACAGAAAGCAACCTCTGGACTTGAAGAGAGAAACCATCAAAACAGAGTAAGCAACTGTATAGTTTTACCACACTGCTGAGCACCCTCCCCATGCAGCATCCTTAGCTAGAAGGGTAAAACAAAAAAGCTAAATCAAGGCCCTTTCATTCCTTGTTTCTCATTCTGCCAGATTTCCTTTTCCAGTAGCTCATCTGCATGCATTCTGGCCAAAGAGACCACAATTAATCCTTTTTTTATCTCCTTTAACAGAGGCTTTACAATGACTAAGAATTTGAACAATGTGATCAGTTACAAGCCTTTCCTTGCTGAACAGAATGAGTGTGTGCCTGTACACACACACACACACACACACACGTGTCAGAGGGGAGCCAGGTCCTAGAGTGTGGAATTGCTCCAAGGGCATGGCTGCTACCACAGTACACTGGCAAAAGAGGAATGGGCACTACACAGAAATAGCTTATCAGCTGAGGGGCTCTGTACAGGGAGGGCTGCAAGCACAGCCTGCTGCTGGCCCACAGCCAGGGGGTGCCCAGATCCTGGCTGGCAATTTGGCTGCCAGGAAAATCTCCAAGTGGGAGCTGAAAGGGATTGACATCTCTGCCACACACTGCAAGGAAAAGTGTCAAACAACTGCAGAAACCAAACCCAAAGAAGAGCAATTGAAAGATCAACCAGAAAACAGTTTGAAGCCTTATCAGAAGAGTTCACTCACCACAGAGCAGGTCAGAACAGCTGCTGTGGCTAATGCAGCAGCAAACACCCATTCTACCCTTGAAGACAGAGACAGTAGCTTCTCCCCAGCCCCAGAGGGAACCAGCTCAGGCACAGATCTCTGCTGACAAGGCAAGAAAGGCCAAGCAACACCAAATCCCTTACTGGCCCAGGCCAAGAGAGGCAATTGACATCACCACCACAACAGACAGACCACTGCAGTCAACTGCATCCAGCTCTGGCCCAGGGAAGGGCTGTCAGACAAGATCCTTTTCACAGTCCAAGAAGGGCAGTTCCCTTCCTGAGCCAGTGAAGCAAGAAGAAAAAAAAAAAAAAAAAGAGGCTTTGTATTCCAAGCTCCAACAGGACTATTTGCTGAATCAGTCCAGCAAACACAGATTATACTCCTGGAATAATGAGTAGAAGCCTCCTCCAGGTCAAATCTGTAACCTCTAAAGTGCTCCTGCTAATGCTAGTTGATGAACACCCCCTTCCATGCCCAGCAGTGGAAGGGCTGCTGCAGTCAGTGGTGTGATGAGCACTCACATTTAACCGTTCACCAACTCCCAGCTGGATTGCGATAGTTTTCTGAAATGCACTTTTGGGAAGTATTTCCTATGAGAAGATGTTGTTTGGGGATGTGAGGATAGGAAGGTGAAGTGTACACCACAGCATACCTTGTTCAGTAAAACCATTGCCTTGGGAGGTGATGTTCCCTTGCAGAGTCGATGGAATAAAGCATCCTGCAAGCGGCCATGTCACTGTGTCCCCAACAAGCAGCTCTGGGTTTGGTTAGAATAGTTTCCCCTACCCCCAGTGGTTTGAAGAGTTCACAGTGGTATAACCCAATGTTTTGGGGAGACCAAAACTGAGAAGTCCCCTGCTGCAAGTGAATGGGTGGAATGAGGGATTCAGATGAGCAACATCCTCTGGGACTAGCCCAAGGATAAGCCCCACAGACACCTTGTGTCTGAGCAGGAACAGGAGGAATGCATGCACTGGAAGGACCAGGAAGCAGAGAAGGACAATGCCAATGCAGGGAAAGTGCATGTTCTGGAGTGGTCTCAGAGTAGTTCTGCAGTGCAAACATATGGGGAGGGGCGTGGAGAAATCCCTTCTGGAATGCTGCATGAAGAGAGGTAAAGGTTGGCATCCATGTGGCAGCGGACTGGGTAGGGGACCTGTGTCCAACAGCTCTACCCTGTTCTTCACATTTAGTGGGTTTCTATCACCACTGGCTCGTAAACTCCAGATGAGACCCTGGGGAGGCAGAAGGGGAGAGGGTTCGGTTATTTTCCACAGGCATTTTGAGTAACCAGGTTCTGATTCAGAGCTCTCCACTCTCAAATATCACCTTCTAAGTCCACACAAAACACTGCCAGTAACCAGTCAGCCTTGTGGGAAATCAGTCCTTGGAATACTGGGGGGACAAAGAGGTGGCAAGTCAGCAACAGCACTGGAGAGAGCTGGGTGTGACACACAAACCCTTCCACAGGACACAGCAAAGAGGGAGTATCCTATTCAGAACAAAGAACAGGCGTGCCTGGCTTTGCTGTGCTCCCGGTTTTGTTACCAACTTGATACATCTTTGCATCACCATTAATGCTCTTTTTAATTCAACTGAAAAGATGCAATAAAGCCTCAAACGCAACTGGCCAGGAGCTGTACTAAGAGCTATAGTGGCAAGAAAGTTTTTTTTTTTTGCTTCAGAAGGCTTTCATGAGAGAAGAAGCCCTCGATGATTATGGAAGAGGCAGGGAGAAGGGACAATAAGAGGCAGCGAAAAGGGACAATAAACCCTGCCCTGCCGCAGTATTGCTGCAGGCCAGCAGGAGGCAAAGCTCCCTCCTTCAGGAACAAACGGGAACCAGCCTCTACCATTTTGTCCTTTCACTCCTCACTTCTGTTCCTGGGTCTAACAACCAGGATCCCATTATCCCTCTGAGCTCCTGCTGAGAGCTGCATTCATACTCTAGTGCAACTGCAGCCTGCCACCAAAGAGATCCCAGGGCTGTTAATGTAGGAATAAAGCCACCATATAGCACATGATGTTTAGAAATATCTCCTGCAGCAGAAAGTGGAAGTTTCCTAGGTACAGAGCCCACTAATCTCTCTGGAGCCCCTCTGTCTGCCAGCCTTTTGGGAAACCTACCTGTTTCCCAGCTGAATACCACTCAGTGTAGTTGTTCCGTCTCTGCTCACAAACAACCTCAGGTTACTGTCTGCAGACAGAAAAGGAAGACAGACATCAAAATCCAGAACTACTAAGGCTGCCAGGAACTCCCCTCCCAGCACAGAGCAGGTGTGTCTCAGCAGATGCACATCCACACTTTCTGGTGGTGTTCCCACAGTCACTGAGCCCCCGGGAACTCCTTCCCTTGCTCCAAAAGGGAGCCTCCACAACATGAAGCTTTGGAATAAAGGCAGAGATATTCATTCAGTCATACTCCTCCAGCTGCCTCTTTTAAGGCAATTCCGTCCATGAAGGTTTTTGGTCAGCTTATACACATCCAAACAGAGGAGCTGTGGGGCCTCACACTGCTCTTGTAGAGTGACTGGAGGAGAAACTCAGCCTGTTCTGCTGGTGAGAGGCAGCTGCATTCAGTCTAGTTCTAACCCATGCTGTGTGGGGTGTAGCTCCACACATGATAAGAGTGCTGCCATGAGCAACAATTTAAGGTGACTAATGGTAAATTAGTGAAGCTCGGATAACAAACTAGGCTCAAGTTTAAAAGTTAATAGAAAACCTCAGATTAAAGAAAAATCAGATTAAAGACTGAATTCTATGCTAAACTGGGAAATGAAAGTGAAAACGAAAGCAGTTACATTATTCGTTTTCTCCTAACAGATGCTGTGACTGCAATGGAGAAAACTCCCTCTTAAGCTCTCCGACTGACCTGATGACAAGCACATGGTAACGCACATTTCTGCAGAGATGTGTGTGCTGCTTCCCCTCCAGTTGTGCCCTTCTCTTTTGATAAATACCCTTGGCCTGACCCTGGATGAAGGCCACTAGAGCAATGCAGACAGCTGATGCAACTGATCTCCACTGTGCTGAGAATCAGTATTTTTCCTCTCTCTCCCTGCATGTTTGACCTACTATTCAATCTCTGCTGTCATGTGGGGAACAGCAGCAAGTGCTATCTGTAAATACATGTGCAGCTCTCAAACCCACATGGTTTATCTACCACAGAAACATCCAGCAAGCACTGGAAGCAAACAGCTGTCCAAAGGAGAAGAGAGCCCATGGCAGATCAAATTTGACTGTAAATGCTTGGCAGCCTTGCAAAAGGAAGAACCCAGACATCCCCTCTGAGGCTTCTCCTCTCACCTTCAGTATTGCTGACATCTGTGAAGTCCTGACTCTGCATTATTTTCTCCACTATATCATCAGCATCGATCCTGGTGTCATCCACGCGGGTTGGGTGACTCTCCATCGAATCCTTTTTCCTCCTGGCAAGAGGAAATACAGGAAAAACTTCCTCAGCTTTTCAAGACACAGACTTCCACATACTGTCCTGCTTATATTGGCCACAATCCCCTCCTCCTCAGTGGCCACAATCTGATCCACTGCTGCCTGAAGACAAAGGAGCAGGTTCTGTCTGTCCTTCCCAGAGCTAGGTCTTTGCTCCAGTGTCACTCACTCACCGGGAGGGTCTGTCCAGCAGGAGGGGTGGTCTGGGGGGGCGAGGTGGCTTCTCCAGTTTGTGCTCCCTGTCCCCCTCAGGGTACTCCACGGTCATGCTGAGCCCCCCGGAGGCGCTGCTGCTGGTGGACGTGTTCCTGCGGTGGGTCAGGTCCGACATGCTGGAGGAGCGCGAGTGCTCCGTGCTGTAACCTGCCAACACATACAGGGGTTACAGACCTCACCTGCTCCCATTCCTGCCAGCACAGGGCAGGGCAGCTTCACGGCAGCCCTTCTGCTCCTGCACAATGAGGTTTAGACATCTATGAGCTCATTTGCAGAGACTGAACAGGAGGCTGGTGTTACAGAGCAGGGTGAGAGAGATGGCTGCAAATCACTCTCACAGGAGCTCGTTGCAGGAAGGAAAAGGGATGGCAGAGTTGTGTGGATCAGTGGTTACCAGAGATCTTGGATTGCTGGCTGGCGTAGCTCGAGTTCCGCGAGTGCCCTGAGTGGAAAACTTCCTCTGGGCTGGACAGGTTCTGATCTGATTCTTCTGGGACACCTGCCAAGGGAAAGAGGACACTGCTTACCATAACCAGCCAGCACATGGTGCACTGATCACCTCGGAGTGGAGGCTGATCTTGGGATGACAGATCAAGCAAAGGACAATCTACTGGCCAAAGGCCTCCTGCACAGGCCAGCAGAGGGCTTGGAAACACCCAGGCAGTTGGGAAGACCATACTGAGTTTCTCTGTCAAGTTTATCACTGTTTCTATCCAGCATGTGAATTTACAAACATCTCTGGGGGCTTGTAGCATCCAGAAGGACAAGTAGGGTCTGAAACTATCCATAGTTAAAAGCATCAAGCTAAGACCAAGTAAGCATCAGATGGCCACTGGCAGTAAAGTATTTCAGCCTCTGTTTGGGTGCTGCTGTTACTACCTTTCCCTTTCTACAACTTGTGAGAGAGCCTGTACCATTTAAATAATCTCTGAATTTGACACAGACATTTCAGCATAACTCCTGCTCCCTTTGCTAGCCCTGCTTGTCTCTCTTGCAGGAAGCTTATTTAGAAGTGTGCAAATGTAACACATTATCCAGCTTTTTAAGAACACCACTTGCACCACGTGCAAGTCACTGTCACTGAGGGGATGAGACTCAAGTGCTATTTTGGTGCAGTGTATCTGCCGGCACATTTGGAATGTGCTGGGAAGGAGAAAAAACTGATGTGAAAATGCAGTGCCCTTGAAAACTGGCTCATACAGAAGCCAAAGAACTGCATCAGCAGCTGGAACAAGGCCACTAGACCTTAAACCAACCTCTAAAACCTTCAGAGGAACTTTTCTAGAAGATAAGTCTGAGCAACAGACTAGCTGAGTGCAGAACAATGGTAAGTGTCATTGAACACAGTGGAAAGCAGGGATGAGTGCAGTGCATGAATTATTAAATCCCCAGCAAAAAGAACAAATTGCTTTATCTCCATTAACAGAAATATGCATGTGGCAAATATTCAACCTTCCTCTCCTCAGTTACACTTAGATGGCTTTGTTATTCTCAACATTCCTAATGAGCAATGGGGTTGAGGATGGGTGCAGGAAAACATGAAAAATTAAAGAGTTTCTGTGCTTGCAACTGCTGGGAAAAATAAAGGAGTGTCCAGGCACAGCCACACATTGCATGGCTCCAGGTTGGGCAGTCAGACCTGAGCTGAGAATGGCAGTTCTTGGCTTGGTCTGGCGCAGGGAGCCAATTGTGGAGGAACTGCTGCTGCTGGTGGTTCCCTCGCCCTTGCAGGTCAGCTGCAGAGTAGAATCCTGCCCTGGGATGGTGATGGATTTGGCTGTGGAAGGAGGCCTGTAATCAAAGAGAAGGAGGTTACAGACTGCCAGGCAGGGAGGACTCATCATTCTGTCTATCCCACTCTTCTCAGCAGGGGGGAAGCTGGCAGCCCTCTGTCCAGCAGCTCAAATGGAGTGCTGGGTTTTGTTTTCCCACATGCAAGACTGGGGTCTTCCCTACCTTGGGCTACATAACAAGAAAAATCAACTTTTTGAGGTAAATTAAGGCAAAAAGGGACCATTCATTCATACAGGACAACAGGCTTATAACTTGCACTGTCCTCCAGGACACCATCCAGAGCTGCCCTTTCACCCCCAACATGCATCCACTGGCCAGTTGGCTTCACAAACAGGAACCAGTTTGCTGTTGTCCCACTCTCAATTCCAGCTTCCTTTCTCTTACACCTCTTTGGCCAAAATGAAACCTTTTATCCCAGCAACCCTGTCCCCCTATGAGAGCACTTTTACAACAATCAAATAACCTTTCCCTTTTTAAACTGACTACTAAACTCCTTTTCCAGCTGTCAGAATTATTTTTCTGGTTATTCTGTGAGCTCGCAACATCCCTTTGTAAATGCTGACTGCAGGGCAGAGCTGTGACTGCCTGGAGCCCCCTCCCTTCCTCCAGAAGTGCTTTTGGGTGGAAGCCACAGCATGTGCAGCGTGGCAAAGTGAATATTCCTGTTGGAGCCCTAACCTCCTTGTAGCCTGAAGTATGAACTGGAACTAAAGGATCATATTACAGTTTTTAAGTGAGGAGTGAGAAATAAAATCTTTTGTCTCAGAGCTCTGAGGGAAGATGTTACATGAGAGGGGATCTTTGCAGTATTTTGGAAAAGAGAATATTTAATGTGGGCAGCTGAATGGCTATAAAGCTTTCAGGAAACTCACAGCACGCCTTCACCAGGAAAAAAACCCTCCCTAATCACCTTATCATTGATTGCATGCACCCAGGTGCTTTGGGGACTTTGCTTCACAGGTTTTTAAGGCTTTTACAACCTTAAGCAAGCAAACTGTTCCCGGAGCAGCCTGTTAGTCTCCTCAGCTGCTCTGTCCCTTCCAACAACCCCAGCAGGGGAAGGTTCATGGAGTGCTGTAAAAATCAGTGCTTGGAAGTGATTTCCCAGCACAGTTTAATTCCTGCCTAACCCTCTAATGAGTGTAATTTACCAGAAGCTCTAGTGATCAAGGACTATTCCACATGCAAAGCTTCTATTTTTAGATATTTGCACATCATCAACATAAAAGGGAAAAGTGGGAACGACTGCAAAAATCCTTCAAGAGAATTAGGAAGTTTGACTTTCAGACTGAACTTACTTATATTAAATGAGTATTTATATCCTATTCTGTGCAATTTTCAGGCATTCTAACAGTGGGACTTGCTTCCATTGCAAAGGAGCAACAGGTATTTTTGTCAGACATTATTACCAGACATTCTAGTACCCTAGATTTAAAACATCCATTGCTGCTATAAAATGATGGTTTAAGATATTCAAAACTTCTTTTATTACACTTCCTTCTGAAGCAGAAATTCTTCAGAATCAGATAACATTGATTTTGGGTTTCAAAGTATCAGAAAATATTGCAGCACTCTGAAAAGCCACTCACAAAACAAACCTACCAAAATTATGCAGCATTTTAAACAAGAATTTGAGCTAATTTATTCATTCCAAGCTAGCTCCTAAAATTAGACCTTTTAGCCCAGAATATAACTGCTACAAGAGTCGGCCTCAAGGTTAAATTTTCTTCTCTCAGACTGTTGGGAGGCAACACAAAATATTTCTTTGTACACATGACAGCCCTGCTGTGTAGTCACACACCTTCCAGCACACCACAGCAGGGCTGGGATTGTGATGCTGCACTGTGGTGTGACGGAAGATGTGGCCAGGATATTCATTAATTCACCAACACTCTTTAAGCAACAAAACTGCTCCACAGCCTAACTGTACTTATTCTTTCCTATCATTATGCATTAAAAAAACCCCCACATTACTGCAATTTCTCTGCTAATTAATCCAAGTTGTGAGCCCTGTAGAAGAACAAGTTTAAATGATTCAGCCTTCAAGTATTTTTGTTGCTGTTTCAATCTGAGATCTTTATCCCCCGTGATATGTGCTGAAGCATGTCCACTTCCAAGACTGTTTTCTTTATTGACCCTTCTCCTCTTGGAGGTCAGTGAAACCAAGCCCAGAGCCATGAGAAATTCCATCCTTTGGGCAAAACATGAAGTTTGTAATCAAAATCTACTTGTTTCCAAAACCTAAGTTGCACCAGCAGGGAAAATACTGTGCACAGCAACAATCAAAGCTGAGAAAGCCAGAGCAGAGAACAAAACCAATTAAAAGCACAGGCTGGCTATACTTTTCTGGCTGATTCAACCAGTTTTACTGTAATTTCCAGTATCAAGGACATCTTTTCCTCTCTCTTTGTCAATTTTAGTGTCTGCCCAGAATGGGGTACCCTCAGGAACTCACGTTTTGAAGCAGGGATCCCCAGAGAGCAGGGACATTCCAATGGTGACCTGGAGAGGGGACACAAGGCACATCATTAGCCATGCTGCACTGAGCTCCTCACTTCACAACAGCCAGGAGGTCAAGGGCAAGGTGTAAAGATCAGCCAGATCTAGCTCCTTTCCCAAGGAAATCAGCTTCAGAGATTTAGCAAAGTATTTCCCTCCCTGCCCCCAATCCCTGGCATCAGTAACTCCAAGTGGCAGTGGCTCAGCAGGACACCAGCTGGGCCACGCTGACAGTGCCTTGTAACAACCTTTTCCCTCCCTCCTGTTCCTGGTTTCTTTGTCAAGGGTCACTGCTTGGCCAAATCAATGCCAAATTATCAAAGGGCAACTCTGCTAATGGGAAGCTTCCCAAGTCAGTCTAGCAGCACAAAAGCAAAATCCTGTCTCTGTACATAACAGGACCTTCTTTCAGGCCTGGCACTGCACTGTGATCTCCCCAAAAGTCCTAAGTAGGATTTCTACTGTGTAAGTTCCAGCTGTTGTACCTTTAGGATGGAGTTGTCCTGTCGGGTGTTCTTGGTATCATATCCTTCCAGCAAGCAGCAACGGACAGTGGATCCAGAGCCTGCAAATTCTGCCAGATTCAGATCAGCAAAGCCCAGCTGTAGCCAAGAAAACAATGGAGAGGAAGGTGAGAACAGACATTACTCCATAAAAGGTTACACAGTGTCACACAGACCAAAGGGAGACAACACATCTGTAAGCAAGGGCAGAAACAGGAGCCCGCAAAGTAGTGGCTGTGAAGATTCTCTCTGTTCTTGAGGATGGATGGACAGGTCACATTCCTAATCCCAAGCTAGATGGACACTTGGAGGCCTTCAGGAAGCCAAGCCCACAGGGAGGAAGGGTGTACAGTAGAGGTGGTGGCCAGGACAGTGTTAACCAGCCTGCAGCCATTGCATAACCAAGGACATGGAAGGCACTAGGTCAACAATGTGGAAAAAACAGAATCACACAAACATAATAAGGCATTCTTTGTATTGGGCCATCCCAGAATGCAGTGGAGCATGTGAACCAGGAGATGAAAGGATATTGTTACAGGGGAAAGTGACACCATCTCGAACAAAACAACTGAGATTATGGGCACAGGGAGCTGGAGGCCCAGAGCCATGTGCCTCACCCCTCAGAGGCAGCTGCTGGGCTGGGCAGCTCCTGGAGCATTCCTCCTCACACTGCTAAGGTTTAACTAGCAAAGGGATTTGTCTGACAGGCAGAAGGGAAGAGAAATATTTGGAGAGATTTAGCTGTGAGCTCTCTAAATCTTCTCTAACAAACAGGAAGCAAACTGGGAAGGTGACAAAGCTGAAGATCACATGCATTTTCAAAAAGGGCACCGATCCCTTCAGAGCAAACACAAACACAACGAAGAGCACCTTTGTTTTCCTGCCTAAATCCCTGGTGTATTAACACAGTGTTTCAAAGAAAAAGTTACAGCTTCTTTTATGCACAGCTTCAGGAACAGAAGGCAGTTATGTCTCATCTGGTCTGATCAGGAGGACAAGCTGTACTCTGTATGTGGCCAAAGCATCCAGGCGTGGAGAATCTGCGTCACATCAACAACAGGTCAGCTCCCAGGAGAACAGGGAACACAGGTGGAGCAGCAGCAGGTTGTTCTGTGCTCTGCAGCACATCCCTTCTGCCCTGCTGTTGACAGCTGGATGACAACAACTGAATGCAGTGCCCCAAGAGTAGCACCATCCTATGGAATTGTGGTGTCTCTGTCAGCTGACAGAGAGTCACAGCACAAAACAGTCACTGCCAGGGGAACCCTGGTTCCCAGTGCTTCAAGTCAAGAATCACAGTCTGCTCAAGATATATGACTGAGGAGGAAACAGTAGCAAGATTAATATAGCTGCTTTCTTCATCCCATTCTCAAAGGGCAACTTCTGATGGCAAATAGAAAAAAAAAAAGTGGGATAGAGAGTGAACCTTTTATCAGCAAGAAAAGAAGGAAAAAATAACCTTTCTCCCTCTCTTTTCACTTCTTAAAAATTCCTTTAATGAAAGTGTTTCTTCAGCCCTTGCTGTAGAAATTTCTCTGTCTCATCTAGCCAAGGGCTATGCTATTTGCTAATTATTCACCGATAAGGAAAAAAACAATGAATTTTTATCTCTTTGAGATAAACAGGACAGAGGAAAGCCACAGAGGGAGATGCAATCCATCACTGTGACAAAGACACAGCACCACCACATCAGGAGAACAGCACGGCACAGGAGTGGCCCAGACCCAGATCCCTCCTCCTCCACCACAGCACTAAATTCTGAGAGGAGACCGACACTGGAACACGGAGTGTGGGAGAACCCTCCAGCAAACCCACATGGTGTGCTGAGGTCGGAAGCTCCTTCAGGAAGCAGACTCCCAGTATATAGAGGAAAGATCCCTTAACAAAAGGATGTTTTCAGATATAACCTTTCAGAATAGTTTCCTCAGTTTTCCAGCCAGCTGATGGTGTTTTTTTCAGCTCAGGGAAAGAGTTTCCGCTTTATCAGTCCTTCCTGTCGTCTTCTGCTCTGTCACCCCTGACACAGAGGTGACATTCACGTCAAACCCAAAGGTGTGCAAGTCACTGGAAACTCTGCCTGGAGCACAAACGGCCCCATCACCCTCAGTCCTTGCTGATGGGGGACCAGGTACAGAGGGCATTCACAAGTTTCATTTTCCTCTACATCTGCTGCCATGACTGGAGAAGTTCTCAGCTGAATTAGGAGAGTTTAAAAAGGTGAGGACTCGTGTAAAATGGGAAAACAGCTGCATGGACATGCACCACAGACTTCTGCTCAGGAACATTAGGAAGGCCAAACCTGACAGTTCTGTCATGAGGACCTGCCTGGAACAAGCCTGGTCCACAGGGCAAGACTGCAATCACCCTTGTCTGGTGTGACATCTCTCATTTCTAAGCTGCTTCAGATCATCTTCACAGAGAACACATCTGTCTTTTTCACAGGAGACCAAACAAGATACCAGCCCAGGAGATGACAAATACTTGAGGTTTGGTCTCCAGTTCTGGGCTAGAGGAAGTCAGTCTCTTTTAAATGCCATTAAGCACAACTAGAGACTGAGCATGAAGGAAGTAGGTTAGAACACGACGAACATGACCTGAATAAGGTCTCCAGGTTAACTCCACCATAGAAACATGCCTTCAGGCTTCCTTTAATTCTACCTTCCCTAATCTTGTGGAAAGCTTGAGGATGGACATTACAGGGGACAAAGGCTGATGCATTTACTCTGTCTTTTGCTCCAACTATGCTTCTCCCCATGGACATGCAGCTCTGCAGAATGAATAACCTTCCACAGTGTGAATTTAGTGAAAGAGAAACTGATGGCCCTCGACACTATGTCCTAATTAGCAACAAAAAAGGAACGATGTGGGCAGCCACATTGCCTCCTCCCACCCAGCACAGCAGAACACAGGAGCTAGTGCAGTACACCCTTCACAGCCAGTTGCCTCCATGGCCTCAGAAAGGATATTGATGAGAAGGAATTCTTACATGGCTGTGTGTAACCAAAGCATCTGTTTATCAGAAGCCAGCAGCAGTGACTCATTTTCAAACAAACATGATTTTGGGCACTGTGTGAGCTCAGCTTCTAAGCCAACACTGTCTCTTGATCCAGCACAAGGAGGAGAAGGGGGTGGCCATTGTTTGTCCCACAGCACAGGCAAGAAAATGTGAGGAAGAGAAACCAAGACTAAGATCCCTGCTGATCTATTTGGCTTTTGCATTGGTGTCTCCTGTGCTTTGGCAGGCAGTGATTTCTGCTGTAGGCTCCTGCCTGCACTCCTGAGGCAGTGAGGTGCCTGCCCCAGCTGACTGCCATGCTCTGGAGAACAGAACTGGAGTCTGTTTCTTTATTAGAGACAAGCTGCCAGAAGCCAGAGAGTTCACATCTGACTCAGAACTTCCCCAAAGTTTGAGGACATGCAGATCATCTCTCCAACCCCTGTCTCAAATCCACATCCAGTGCACTCTGTATCCTGTCCCAGCAAGTCGAGTTTTTTGGGAAATTTCTTAACTCAGACTTAAACTAAGAACAAATAGGCATCTCTCCAGATTGGTCCACTCAGCAGCCACTGGTTTCTAAGGGGTATAGAGCACTAGCAGGAGACAAGACCATCAGCACTTTGCTACATTTGTCCTTTCTGTGCTCTTACCTTTGAGTAGGTTTTTCCGCCCTTCAGCTCCTATATTGGGAGACAAAACAAAACAGGAAGAGCAGCTATTATATGTGCTGGGGCAACAGGGGGAAAGTCATTATTCAGTCCTGGAATCTGCTCTCAGGATTCACAAGCCTCTCTCTCAAGGGTTACCACCACCTTGGTCGCTCCCATCCTCCATCAAGGACTCTTGGAGAGAGAGAGGCTCCGTTCCAGCATATCCTGTCCCAAACAATTTTTCCTTCCCACCAGAGTCCATGCAATTTTTCTTGCTGCCAAAAAGCAGCAAGTAACCAACTGCCAGAACACTACTGGTGGTACTACCTTGCCAGCAGCAAGGCTGGATGCTCACCTTACGGACAGACACTCGGCAGATGCAGGGGTCCAGGAGTCCTGTGGCAGGGTTGGCACTCATTTTACACACAAAGGTGAATTTCTTTTTCCAGCGGACACAGTTTTCCTGAACTTCCTCTCTATGAGAATGAAAAAAAAATAAATTTGAATAAAGGTACAAAGCCAAATCAAGACAAGCTATTAAGTATCTTTCTTAATGACTGGCATCTTAGCCTCTAAAGATCATCTGCAACAGCTTGGTTCACCTGAAATTGCACCACACAAAGGTGTTAGGTTAGAATCAAGCTTTTCACTAGTCATTACAGGTAAAATCCACTCAGGTTACAGAAATACTAATCATCTCATCAACAGAATTTCCCTTTAAAACTCTCACAAGCTCGCTGGTATTTCCTGCTCAGCCAGTTTAGCTCATTCACTGTCCAGCCTGGATGGAGGAAAACTCCATACCCGAACTGGGCTGAAGGTTCACAAGCTTATCTCCCTCCAGCCTGTCTGTTTGTACAGCCTTTGCACAGCAAACTGCTGTGTGTCCTGGATGGCCTGTCCTTCCCTGCTCCTCAGGCTGGGACTAAGTCAGTGAGGATGGCCAGCATGAGGGAGGACAAAAACACATGTGGTGATGCTCCTGGTGCAAGCAGACCAAGCAAACACTGCACTTCAAATCCTGCAGGGGTTCAGCCAGGGAAGAGGTGGTTTTGCTTGCATAGCTTCTGAGCAGACCATCCTCATCTCCAGGGTGAGTGGAGAAGCACATGGCTCTGGCACAGCCTGTGCCTGCAGGAGGAAGAGAAGAAGCCTTCCTGAGTGCAGGAATCACTTCAGGTACAGCTCTGGCTTCTGCACAGCCCTCAGGGGAAGCTGGATTCTACCTTTCCCAGAAGGCTGATTCAAAGGTGCCTGGAAACAAGGTGTTTGGGTCCTTCCATGGAGCTCTGCTTCCCTATTGAGTTTCTGCAGAACCTTATCCATTTATGGCTCAGAGCTTGGCCCTCAGCCAGTTCAGTTCTTAAAGTAATGAGGCCAGGGGAGGAAGGGAAGGTACTGCTGACAGCTGTGAGCAAGCAAGTTTGACTCTTATCTCTCCTCCTAGCACAGGACAAAGGGGCAAGGGCAGCTGATAAACTGTTTGCTTTAGCAGGGAAAGGGAGGCTTCCCACCATCTGACCCAGTGTAAGCCAAAGGGATTGGTGGCAAAGGGGAGAATCATCAGCTTTGGTAGTGTCTCTACTCTTTCTGGGAAGGAAGGGGAAGAAGCTGTAGCTCACACTGCCATCAGGGCAATCTCGAAGTGAACCCAATAGACCCAGGGACTCAATCCTGAGCCAGGAGGTCCCTCCTAGTCCTCCAGGACATCCTGTGGGACTGAACGTGCCTGGCAAGGCAGACACAGAGAACAGAAAAGGAGTAGCTGACAGAAAACTGAAACCTGTAATCCTCTAATGCAGATAAAGGCTGATCATCCCTGTTTAAAACAAGAGAAAACAGAAGGCAACGATTCCTTCAAGGTAGAGAACTTAAATCCCTTCCAGACAGAACTCAGGCTTGCTACTGAAGTCAGTAAAAAGTCAGACATCTAAGTGGCAAAAATACCTTGGAATCTGGGATTATTAATTCAAGATGAGATCTGGTTCTCATTACTCCACTCAACTCACCCCAGCTCCCTCAGACAGGAGGAAGAAACACAGCCAGAGGGATTAAAAAGGTTTTGCCTACAATAAAATATTCACCATGTCAGTCAAATTAGGCATGTTACATTTCAAATATGGGTGCCTTAAACCTTCCTCAAGAATAAGCATCTTAAATGACCTAAAGGAAGGAAAAACTCAAGACAGAGATGAGAAAAGATATGCAACAGAATGGAAAACCTGTGAATACATGCTTCAGGAACACAAGGCAGGTACAGGGGGATGCAGGAAACACTGAATATTTTAGCAGCATTAGTCACCTTTGGAAAGGAACTATTTTCTAGAAAGCAAAGCTCATGCTAAAGCTGCTACCGACACCAGAGCTCCAAGTGAATGCTGGAAGGCAGCTACAAGTGAAAGATGTTCAATCAGACAGCAGCACAGTGCTGCACACCTTGTTCCCAAGCCTGATCAGAGCTCTCAGTCCTGCCAGACAAGAGGACATGGGACTAAACTCCAGCTCCCAGAGCACACGCCTGGCTCCCACAGCTGCAGGGTCATCAGTGGGATCAAGAGCTGCTCCAGCATGCAAGTTTCCTTACTCAGGAGTTCTTGCTGGTTTTACAATGCAGCCATGATTAAGCATCTGCTGGATGCTGCTAAGTCCAATGAAGGCTAATTACTTCAAAACGTGGTAAAAAGTCCTGATTAGCAATAAAGAGCACCATAGCTAATTTGCCTTTAGCGTAAGCTCCTCTAACAGACATTCTGCTTCTTATTAAGGATGTAGGTTGGCTTTCCAGAACTGCTGTAGATGCCACACAGTGCAAGGGATTAGGAAAAGGATTTTGGGGTGTTATGTTACCCACAGCACCGTGATCATGAACCTGAGCTGCAGGTGAACACACAGCTTAGGGGTTTTGTGCCTTTGGAACAGTCTGCACAGGGCAAGAAAGAGTTTATAAGACAAAATCCAGAGCTGCTTTCCAGTCACAAGTTTCACAATCATTCAGTAATGAATCTCAACCTTTTTTTTTTTTTTTTTTTTTTTTAAGGGTGGGAGCTGGGTTTGTATCATTAGACAAGCAAGCAACAGCTCTATTGTTTCAAACCAAACTCTAAAAAATTAGTTCCACATTTCCAAAAGATGGCATGTGGGGAAGCAATGAGCTTTGCCTATCCACCTCCCTTCAAGCTATCGTTAGGCTGGTAATTAGAGAACACTAAAATAGGGACAAAAAAAAAGGAGAACTGAGATGATGAGCAGTTTTGTATTTAGCCCTGGAATATTCTCTGATGTACAATTAAGAACCATCATACAGAACCAAAAAAACACCCAAGAAGCATGGTGAGGGCTGCACCAAGAGAAGTTCTTTCATCCTAAACACAAGGCAACTAAAAGTAAAGCAGAAATGAACAGCTTAAAACCAGAAGTGTCTAATTTTAAGTTTTACTCTGTATTTGGAGAACCAGAAATAGTTCACACCAATGCCAAGTCTAGGTGCCAATTCAACGGATCTTCAGAAGTTTTATTTTAAAAAAGCTGTCTGTATAATTTTGCAAAAAAACTCCCAGAAGGTTGAATCCCTGCCAAGCTAAGCTTTGCCCTCTTCTGACTTCAGACTTATTCAAAGCTGTGTAATTACCCTTTCCAGACCTAAATATACCTCCTCAGAATAAACCAATGCGATCCTGTGGCAGCCTTTGTGAAAAGTGGAGTTTTGGAAAGAGCTTTCTGAGCTTTTCTAATCCTGGAGCTGCTCATCTACCTCCATCTCGAGGAACAGTGTTCTGCATCATCCTACCCCTTGAGAGAAGATTTAGCAGAAAAACAGCAGCTGGAAGATGGGTCACCATAGCATGGTGAGAATTCAAGTAATGGGAACAATGCTCAGCAGGGACCCACTGCTTTACCTGCTTTTGGAGAAGCAGAAATGAACTCAGGGAAGCCTCCAAGGCCACTTTGTGAGATCTCACACAGAGCTCTGGAGGCAGGCAGAAAAACATATTAAAAAATCAGACCTTAAAGAAGAGATGTTTCCCAACTGTGATTTAAATGCCATGGACAGACTAGCACTGTTACAGAAAGCTGCAAGCCTCACTCTGAATTTCAGCCAGTAAAGCAAACACTTCTAGAAAAAGGCCACGTATATGACCTATGCTATCTTGGGCCACTGTGAACCACTCTCCTGCATGAAAACCCAGCTAATGAAACACTAGAGCAGAGATTAAAAGTTCTATTTACAGACTCAGGGCTGAGTTGTGGGTATCAACCTTCCAACACACCACCCGCTGAAACACTTTTGCCTTGCCGAAGCATTTAGAAAAGCAGATGTTTCACTCTTGCTTTATGGCAGTTGTCACACATAAGACAGGGTCATAAAAAGGCCACAGCCTTACTGGAAGGACTGCAGCAACAAAAAAACAGCTTTTAATGTCAAATGTTTCACCAGAGCAATGTGTCTCAGTTTGATGTTTCATGCATGGGGCAAATGTGGGAAAATCTCAGGCTAAATGGGACAGTGTAGAGATAAGCACACACAAAGAGCTTCTTATTCAGATTTACTCCTCCTCGTTACACAGAGGGAAGGGTAAGCTTTCCTATTCCTGATGCTCAGTCCACATGTTCACTGTCCCCTCTCTGAGATGTGGATCTGTGTCAGAGCCTTCAAGCAGAACTAATCCCCCTCTCAGCAGACCTAGTCCTCTGCACCCTCCTCCCTGGTTTACCACTGCAGCAGGAGCAGCAGCATCTTATCTGATAAGGCACAGGAGAGATAATACCATTTTGAAGAGGCTGCCAAGCTAACTCCCAGCTCAGATTCTTTTAAGTGCAATGAAAAACAGCCCTTCAAGGGGCCCTGACAAACACCAGCAGTGGTTCTTTTGGGGAGTAGGGGAACACAACCCCTGCAATGCAGGTACAATCTCCTCAATCACAGAGGGGGATAAAGAAAAAAATAATCACCTTATTTCAGCAGATTGCAACTGAAAGCCATCTTCTGTGCCATTTCTTTACACAGCTCTGCTTTCATCTGCAGAGACACAGTTAAAACAGTCCCATCTGATCCCCAGCCTTTCCACATGCTGAATTAGAGCAGAATTACTGACACACCTGCAGCTTGGCAAAGCTTGGAATAATCCTGCATTTTGCTCTAGAGAAGACAGTTACTATTTTAACCAGGTTATCTAGTGCAAAGCTGTAGAAGAGACCCTTGGTAAGGGCAAAGAAAAATCCAAAGAAAAGCCTGTTTTGAAACTGACTTTCTAAGATGTTTAGGAACCAGCATTCACACCCTGGTGTTCACAGCACACCAGAATATATCCCATCCTACTAACACAGCAGGTCCTGCTACAAACTGCCTAATCACTGCCTATAAAACACGGGAATTACAAAAGTGGGTGAACATACATGTGTAATACAAAGCAAGCCCTCATTAAGCCATTAGCTGGTTTAGATTTACAATCCAGAACCTGCAGGTATCTCCAAATAATGGGCTTAGGACAGGGCACTTCACGGCAATAGGCACATTATTAAAGAAAAAGGCAGCTCTGAGGCTTTGCCATCCAGATGCCTGGCAAGGAAAAGGAGAGGAATCCACAGTGAGCAGGATGCACTGTGGGCACACAGCAGAGAAGCAGGTCAGTAAAGCTTAGGGCTGCCAGGATCTGCTTAATTTCGTTGTCATGCTCATGGAGGTCAAACACAGGTAGGAAAGCAGAAGCAAAGACAATGTCGCAATAGGAGCTGGGAAGCTCAGTGGAAACATATCCCAGGAATGAGAAGTGACACACCATATCCTTTGGGGAACATCATACAGAATCATAAAAACCAGCTGGATACACAATGCATGAAATCCTAGTTTAACCTGGAGGCAGACATGCTTTACAAGTTTACACAGAAGGGTTTTGCCTTCCCTGAGCAGAAGCAGTGCAGGGGCTGCAGGGAACTCCCAACAATAAAGTTACTCTGCTGTGCCTGAGCTTACATCACTGGCCAGAACAACTGCCAACCCAAGGAGCTGGATGACTCCCCCTCTGCAAACAACCCCGTATTCTCCAGCTGACAAGTGCTGGTTGTTGTTCAGTAGACATGAGCAGTTATGATGGAAAAATGGCTCAGAGACAGATGATGCAGACTGTGTTACTGAGAGAACTAAGCAAGCCTTTGTCATTTGAAACAAGTCTTATTTGGATGTTTCACTGCAAGTGTTTTAAACCAGGGTTCAGCAGTAAGGTCACTGCATCTACCAACCTACTTGCAAAATTAACTTTTGAACTCCCAGCAAACCCATTCCAATGGCCCATGGTGAAGAAGGACACTGACCCTCATCTCTCTTGTGGCATCAACTTACACCTGTTCACTTCTTCATTTGCACCAGAGCAGTGATATGTAAAGGCCCCCTAAATGCTAAACATGTACACCAATGCTTTTAGAATGAAGCAATCACACAACTAGTGTTTTTGAGGGGGAATAAGGCAAGCTCCAAAACTTCTGACAGGCTTCACCCGTTGTCTCAATTTTATCTCACAGCAGGAGATGGACATACATCCACTCCTGCTGCTCACTGGCAGCTGGGGAGGTGGGGAAGAGTAGGGGAAAGTCAGCTCAGGAAACCAGATTCCATTTACACAGTTAAGAACACAGGCTGCTTAATCCCAATTTGACTGGACATGAGACAAATACAGGAAAAAGGATTAATGGCAAATGTATAGGAAAAAAAAAAAAAAAGCTAATGGAAGAAACTCCAGCCACAACTGAGAAACCAAGGTAAGGAACAGTCGAGGCGGCTTCACTGGGGGACAGGGGACGATGACGACAGCACTAAATATGTGAAAGGCAGCTGAGGAAAGAACTGGAGCAAAAACAATAAGGCAAGCATGAAATAAAAACAGTATTCAAAGAATGATTTAGAAATCGTCCTCAGGAGTAAGCTGGTATCTAGCAAGCAAGGGACTGACATTTTGTGGCTTTAACCTTATTCCCAGAAAAAGCCTCTTTCTGTAAAGTACATCTTTGGAACTGTGTGTTACAGTTCCCTCCAAGGCAGTGATCAATCTTGATAAAGGTCCACCAGTACAACCCAGGGGGTGATAATCCCCCCTGGAGAACAGGGGGGGCAGTCAGTCAATCACCAGAACGAAACCCCCCAGCATCAGCTTTCCTAGTTGTGTATTACCAGCTTCTTTGAAAGTAATTCAGTTATGTGTGGACTCCAGTCCCATTAACTCAGACGTGTTTTTTGTAAGTGACAGCCATGAAATGCTGCACCTCACTCACTATGTCCCACAGGGAAGAGCTTTCCAGTGCAGTGCATCCCATGTATTCCAGATCACTGCACTGGGTAGTCAGGCTCCCCAGTATTTCAGGGCTTCTCAAGCCACTGGGAGTTATTCTAGAAGAAATATTTCCAACCATTTCTTGCATCAAAATCTTGAAACTATTAAGCTCCTCCTAACACAAATTATGTTAAAAATATTGTAATAAATGAAACAATGGAGGTTATTTTTAAAAAAATCACATGCAACTGGTGACCAAGTGTTACAGGGGAGGCTGCATAAGGAAACAAAAATTGTGCCAAATGGAGAAAGCAAGTCAGAGAAAAATGACCCTTCAGAACTTCAGCTATAGAACAAGTCAGATGAGTTTTGGAAGGGTAAGAAGGGTGGAGCAGGGAGAATGCACAGAGAAATAATTCTAACAGACTTGGCTGCAAGCAGCAAGGGATGGGTGCATGGCACTTTAAAGATGGGACATGCCCAGCAGAGCCACTCTGCTTTAAGGTATTTGTAATTTACATTCTGTCATCTGGAAGCAAAGAAGAAAAGCTGGACATCAGGAAAACAAATCCAAGAAGGGAGTGTAACAGTAAATGCTGTGCAATACAACTATTGTTACACACTGTGCTGAAGGCAGACCAACCCAAAGCAACACATATCCAAGGACTTCTTGCCACATCTACAGAGCACGAGCTCTTTCTGGTCTGAAGCCAGGGATGCGCGCCAGGAGCAAAAACATCACAAGCAAAGAACTACCAAAGTCTTAAGTGTAAAGAAAGGAATAACTGAACAGATGACTCAGTTACTAAAACACAAGTCTGTAATAACGTGCGTATTGAATGCTGAAAGACGCATTTGCTTTTTTTGAACTCTCATTGTGCACTGAGTCACCACACCAACTCCTACTTCCATTGTTCCGATAGACTGTGTCGGAGCTGGGTGAGCCAAGAATGAGCCATGTGCCAGGCTGCCAAGCCAGCCATCAGGGCTCTCCTCCCATAGGCAAATCCACAAGGATTTAATTTTCAGAAGAAACCAGAGCAGGTCTGCCCTGCACTTGAGTCTGCCCAGGTCAGCCACCAGCCCCCACAATCAGGTTTCTGTATGCCAGTGGTCCCTTCTCCAGCCTGGCTCACAAGTTTTGTTCCTCTTGCTTTGTGCTACCTTGCAGTTCACACCTACCATGCTCTGAAGAACTTGTCTAACTCTGGGCCTAAATACCTCTTAGATCTAATATTCCACAACTACAACCACTGAACAATCAAATGTGCAAAAAACAAGCTGAGGGCAACTTAACTAAGTTACCTCTTATGAAGCCTAACCTACACCTACCATCCAGCCAGCTACACTTACAGGGGGACGAAAAAACTTGAGCTGAGAGAATTCCATTATTGAGGGATGGAAGGCACAGAAGGAGGGATGTTCAGACTTTACCAATGACTGCATAGTAAACTCCATGAAAGTTAAAAATAGGGTGAACAAAACCCCCAACCCTTCCAGGGCCTGTTGGTTCTTTGGACAAAATCACAATTCAATTTTCCCTTGTGGTTCTAACAGATCAAGGTACTAAAGCTTCAGAAGATCCCAAACACTTCAAAAAAAACTCTAAAGTTCACTCTGTACATATGCTTACAAGATTAAGGTAGAATAATACAGTAAATTTCCGAGTCAATAGGTGTTTCTGTATCACAATGTGGCTTTTCTCGAAAGCCTTTTCACTTCTGGCAGACCACAGATGCAAAATGAAGACTGGCTGATTATCTGTTGCTGGTGTATTTATAAACTTTCTTCATCCCCTAAGTGTTAGCCGTCATTCTGAGAGATTCCAGATTTACATTTTGCTGACTAAATTTAAACTCTCAGCTAAGAAAGACAGCAATGTAAACTCCACCAAGGAGAACTCTGATAATGTGCCCACCTCAGAGCACATTATTAGACATGGCTACACCTCTGTACTGCAAGAAAGCTAGCTTTGAACACAAAATGCTGTCATGAAGAAAAAGCTACTTACAAAGAAAAAAGTTACCTTTCAAAACAAAAACAAAAACAAACAAAAAAAAAAGAAAAAAAAAAAATCAACACTCGCCCCCTAAGATGAGAAAAATCCAGACATGAATCAATTCAATAGGCCAAACCTTTGCTGGCAACAGTAAATCTGGGAAATGAAAACTCAGAAGGGAATCAACACAAGACCGGGAACAACATCACTAACACAAGTGATGTGCAGAGACAAATGTTTCTGCCTCTAAGGCAGATTTAGGGCACGTGAAAACATAATGATGCCAGAATAGTTAAGTGACTTTTTTTGCCAATATCAACCCAACTTCAAGAGTTTGCCAATGTAGCTGTACCAGAGAGGTCTTTATAGTGCAAATTCACCTGCACATGAGGCCAAGTTCATTTCTGGAATAATTTCATTAATACTGTATGATGTAACATCACTGCAATTTGGCTCAAACATGCTGAAGAGTCTTTCAGCAAATAAGCTGCCTGAAGTCAACCCTGGTGCTAAAAGTAGGTTTAGTTACCCAAGAGGTAACACCCAACCATGCTCAGACGTGTTTCCCTGTGAGTCACTTCTATAGAGTACGTATTTACTCAAAACAAATACAATAGCTCAGGTGAAGGCCCTTTATATGTTAACAGCAACTTTTTTATTCCAGGATCAACACAGGCTCCTTTACAGAGGCACCATTCAGCAGTACAAACCAGGTCTGGTTTTATGGACAAGGTTCAAACACGTTCTCCCTGAACCTCTGTTCCCTCCATCAATATCTATCACTGCTGGTGTTTATCAGCAAAAAGGCCACTCAGCAGGAGAGGTTTGTAGATGAGAAGAGGCTGCTGAGCAAAGCTTGTTGTCCCCTGACTCACCACTGTACTAGTGGTGATGGGCTGGGACTCCTAAATCTGCCTCTCCCAACCCTCCCCTCCCTTCAGCCCCAGTTTCAGTGTCAGAGCCAGCAAAAGGGGAGAGAAAAGGGTCTGAGATACAGCAATTAAAGCTGATTTTGCTCCTCTGGAGCCAGAGCTGCAGACAAACACAATTCTCTAAGAACAACCAGTATCTCATGGTGCCATTTGTCCTGATGAGAGAAAGGTAGTTTCATAAATTACATCCTGTTTAAAAGCAGAGTATGGGAGGGCTCTGCATTTAGTGGCAGCAGCGAGGGCTGGTTAAGACCCTGGGAAACGTCAGCCACAGGATCCCATTGCATGACCAGGTTTCTGAGGATCAGAGAGGCCTTCCCTCCTCTGTGGCTGTCACCACAAGCTGTATTCAGACACGTTCCCTTGATTCTCCCCTGCTGAGAGCAAATGACATTGGAGATGTACTGTATCACTTCTGGGGGGAAAACAACAGGCAGGTTTGAAAGAACAGATGCACTTGCACTTACAGCAGGAAAAGTCATCACTATAAACCTACATCAGAAATGGACCTTAAAGAGAACAGGAGCCACAGTATGATCAGCTACTCCCTATACAGCTCAAAAAGGGTGTTCAACAAAGCAGAAAGACAGCAAAGGACAGCAACAGTTGTAGGAAATACAGAACTCCACAGCAGTTTCCCTTGCAGCAAAGAGCACTGCAGGCTACTGAAGGTACAAACGAGCAGCACTGCACTTGAAAGAATTTGACATTTATATAAATGCAATAGCCTGGTGTTAGCAGAACAGGCCACTGACAGAAGCCAGGGGAAGCTTTTTGCAGAGGTGTTGCTGCATAATCCATCTGTAACACAGGCAAGCAGACTACCTCTGCTCAGCCCTTACTGCTTAGCCTGGAATCAGGATGCTGCACATGCTGGGGCTGACTGGTTACAGCAAGGCTGCCTAAGTGCAAATGGTATTGCTTCATTTCTGGGCAATGGAGCATTAACGGCTCTGGAAAAATTGCTGAATTATAAATATCCTACGTGCCTCCCTCATATTCTCTGACATGCAGGCACAGCCTAAGCGAGGATGGGAAGAACAGAAACTAACAGAAGAAACAGGCACGATGGAAACACAGCTAAACTGGAAACCCTTTCCTCAACCTACAAAGATGCAAACAAAAACCCACTGAACACCATGATGCCCCACCCAACCTCACCTTTGCTGTCTCAAGCATGGATAAAGCCTCAAAGTCTGATACAAGGCCATGTAAAAAAAAAAAAAAAAAGGAAATTCTCTATGCCAGGGTTTTTTCCAGACAAATGTTTCCTTCCTCCTCTCCTGGCCATTTGCATTTTTATTTTGATGAACAGTATTATCCCTTAAAGACTGGAAACAAAAGTGACTGGACAGAGAACAAGACAGCTGGAAAACATTGTCAGGGTTCACTCTGGCCCTTCCATTTTGTACTCCTCACACTCCCAACTTGCAGTTCAGGAGAAATGGAAACTCCATTGGCAGGCAGGAGCACAGGTAGGCATGCACTGACCAGTCCCTCATGTGGCAGCTGGTTGAAGGAATCTCTGTTGACCATTAACCCAAAAAGCCATTAGCGAAACATCCTGTCACAGTAATTTCATACAAAGTTTTATTCTGGATGCAAAATGGAGGTATGTTACTACCCCAAACTGAAACCCTGAGGCTACATCCATTTCACAGGATTTTCTATTACAGGTTCCTTGAGCTGCTTGTCTGTTGCACAGCCAGACTGGAGCATAGTGCCTGGTAATTTTTGACAGGCACTAAAGAAACCTCACATTTTCTTTCCTACATTTGGTACGCTGAATGGCAAGAGATGGGATTTGCCTCACTGAGGGAAATATGCAGTTCTAGAAAGCTCCAAAACAAAGTTTTCTAGCTTTAGTTGCTTATTTCAGAGAGCACATTACAGGGTAGTTACCAACCACAGGACCTTTTTAGGTCTCTAAAACTGCATTGCTAATTAGTGCTGCAGCTTTCTAGCCCTTCCGGGACAGTAAATCTACTCACACTCTTCCTTCCTCCCATGTAAGCACTCACAGTGCTTTCAGGCTGAACACAGTTCATTTCTTATTTAAAGTACAGCATACAGCAGTGAAAGTATTTTTAGCTTCATCCCATCTCCTACTACAATATGGGACCTCCCTCAAGGCCTCCCCTCACCAATGTGGTGGGATAAGCCCAGCCAAAGGAAAGGCATAATCCTGCTCTCTTGCCAGCTCAGCTACTCGCTATCCACAGGGAGTGGGGCTGCTATAGACTGTATATGCTACTGCTTATGTAGAACATCCTGTCTCTTCCACACCTGCCTCCTCCCAATCGTTTAGTTTCCATGTGCTTCCTCTTCATTGTCTTCCTCATCCCCAAAACTCTACCCCAGTTCCTTGGCCTTATCCCCTGAGCTACAGGGGTGACCCTTGAGAAGCACGTGACAATGACATCCATGACAATCAGCAATTCTGAATCGCGCACAACAATTCCCTTTCTTGCTCATCAGATTAAAAATACACCAAACAAGAAGGCTGTTCATGCAGTGAACACAGGCACAACTGTTTGTCTAGTGGGAAGTGCCTTTCAAACCCAGGCACTAAAATGAGATGCCGAGTCCCACTGTATGGTACCAGAGGGATCATGATGCCAAGTCCGGAGTTACAACAGCGACGTGCATCGTGTCTCCCAGCAAGTGCACTTGGCACAACATGAATAAACTGCAAGAGAGAAAAAAATAAAGTCTCTCACCCTGCAGGGCAAGCAGCTGGTAGTGGGGTGGGCTGTCACATCCCGAGATAACACCTGAAATGATCACCTTTACAGCACGGATTACTGACACGAGTTCACAGGATGCTAAAGAAACATGCAGATCCAAATGTTGGTCCAGGGAACTTCTAAAGGCTTCTGGTTATCATACAATAACCCACAGCTATGAAATAATTCCTGACCCATTTCAGAGCAGGCTGCAAAAGCACAGTGCAGAGCTGGCAGCCCACAGAGGATGCAGAACATATCCTGTTTGAAGAAGAGAGGTCACACACAGAGCCACATCCGCTTGTCCTCGCACGGATGAGGCCTCACAGAGCCACACACAGGTGGGTGCTGCAGAGTTCACCATCCCACACTGCCAGACCTCAAGTGAGAGAGGTTTCTGATCTGAGTAAGACACTGGGCTCTTTCCTGAAACACTACTAGAGGTAGTTTCCTGCAATAAAATAATAATAAGAAATAAATCTGTACCTGCCTCATTTGTCTAGAAACTGGTATCAGAACAACTTGCCACTGGCAACTTATGGCCTATTAAAATACCAACTGCTGTGCAGAAAGACCACAGGCTGCCTAAGGCATACATGAATTCCTCAGAAATTCAGCTACAAAGTTAGAGTCAACACTAATGGCAGCTCAAGAGCACAAACAATAAAGAGACTGGAAGCCCTTTAGGTTTTTCCCTGTATTTCAGTAATAAATACATGTCTTAAAGGAGCAGGGCCACTCTCACCTACCTTCCCTGATTCTCAGCCAGAGCTGATGGTTATTGTCACCCTGCAAATTAAGTGGGCCACAGAGCCCTGGCTTCCCAGTAAAACATTAATTTTCAATGAGTAATTTTTTTGAGCCAAAGGCTGCTACAGTCACACAGATAAGGCTGTTGCTAAGAGTCAGCTGTCAAAGCAATGCCAGCTCAGAATCAGCGATGAGGGGGAAGTTTGAAAGCCGCCTGTATCTGAACGTATTTACTGATGCTGTACACAGAGTGTATTGGTTACAGTGCTTTACACTGCAGCTTCTGGTCAGCACAGCAGCCTCTGCCTGAGCCACAGCAGGCAGGACAGAGCCAGGGCATGAACAGAGACTGTTCTTTACTCGACAGGATACAGCCTCCGTGGCTGGAAGGTTTTAATGTAATTTTGCCTGCCTTGTGACAGGCTTCAGTGTGGTGACCGGTGACAGGAAGAGGCAAATATGGCACAAAGTAAATCAACCCTCTCCAAAGCATCTGACAGACCCTGCAGGTGTAGCAGCCAGAGCCCAGAAAAGGTGAGAGAAGTGCTTTGCAAACTCAAAGCACAACTTAAGATGGTTTGTGCTGGGGACCTTGCGGTGCTTTATCACTTCTGCAATTTTTGCAACACTCTCAACTTGCAAGAGGTTAAACCTCATCCACTGCTTCTGCTCTCACAACTTGCACCTACATTTAGCTGCACTCCTGGAATGAACCCCCTTTTTCTCATCTTTGCTGTCTAGTCTCTCTGCATTTGTTTCAGAATGCAAGGCATAGCAAGTACTATGCTTTAATATTATCCTGAAATAGGTCATGTTTTATTGCAATCACTTCTAGAGACTGTATTCAAATCACTTCTCTGTTAACACCCCCAGCCTATTCCTGAGGCTCTGCCAGGAAGGAAGGATGCTATGTGAAGCTGCTCTGGAACATGAAAACTGAGTCTATTGATCTGTTTAATAGGAATATTTGTACATGTAGGGAAGGTTTGCATTTCCAGATACATTTGCAACAAAAGTACTTTTAAAATACGTTAACGCACCACATGCTCTAGCAGAGGATAGAGCCAAGCACATACTGTCCTAAAATATGGAACTGGGAGAATGGTTTGAAGTCATAATCAAGTTCCTTGCTCTACTAAGCCATGACAATTCCACTGGAATCAAAAGGCAGCACTCAGCAAGTGATCACTTTTTCACTACAGCCAGTTTTCTTCCCTCTTGGGGACTCTGGAAGAGACTATTTAGTTACTTAACCTTTGTTTTAAGGCAGACAGTAGTCAAGATTCAGATGTCAGCCAGGCTGAATCAGTCCTTTAGTCTCTAATTAAACAAACAGTTAATGATTTTCCGGTCTGAAAAAGCTAAAAGTAGTCAGCTTAATTACCTGAAAGATCCTGTAATGTCAGGCACAATGACTATTTATGTAAAGACAGTGAAGCAGTTGATTTCTAACTCCCACCAACAAGAGCTGCATTCTGGAGGTGGCACCACTTGCACCTTCCTTCACAAAAAATTTTAATCACCAGCCCTGTGTTAGCAGGGCAATGCTTCTCTCCTTTATTTATGTGCTACAGAAGTAAGTTCTGTTTATCACTAAGGCATTATGATGATTTTTATCCCAAAGCTGCCAAAAGCAAGCAGCTTCAGGTCATTTGTGCCTACAGGATGACAAGAGCCACACTTACACAAAAACTGACCTCAATCCACAGGGAGCTGTCAGTGTGAGACACCTTCCCAAATATCAGTGTTTCTTTGCTTTTCTGGATGGAGCTTTACACCCCCCAAAAAACAGATAAAGTATGCAGTGCAGGAAGTGGCCTTTCCTCCTAACTCAATCAAAAATTGCAAGGGTAAGAACATTGTGAGTTCAGGCTGCAGCACTGACATACTTGGAGGTCAGACCACCCCAACAGGGTCAGGTCTTCTCAGATCCAGCCCACATGCAAACAGGGCAGGGCTGCAGGAGACAAGCTAAATTCATTGTTTCAAACTGCTGCAAGGAGTGCCAGGATCAGAAAACCAAGCTGAAATGGTGCAGATGCTTGGAAGAACACGGTCTCAAAGGAAATACAGTCTGAGGTGCCTTCACAAGACACTGAAGAAGGTGGGAAATACCCTCAAAGTTGCTCAATTAATGCAAAACAGTCTAGAGTCAGACAGGGGCTTTCAGAGTACAACCCCTTCCTTCAAATCCAGAAATACCAGAGTGAAACTATTGGCAAGCTAACAGAACAATGTAGGATGAGGTGTCAGGAGTCTGTGGATAACACCTGGCTTTCCACTTCCTTCACATTGTAAGCCAGCAATGCTCGCTGCCAACACAGAGCCAGAAATCACTCAGCACCGAGGCAAAGTGCACCTGGCTGTCACTCAACATGAACTGTAAGCAGAGAGGGAGAATTTAATTGAGTCTTCCTCTTCTGGGATACCCAAAGATGTACATGAACTTACTAGATCAGCCTGTAGCTTTAGGCACTCATTTGGACATCCAGGCTACTTCCTGCGCTGATCCATGGATGGGATACTTCCCGATGAATTAACTGTCTCATCTCTCTAGGAACAAAGCTGCACAACCCCCCAGAAAGCTTCAAACTGGTACAAAATGCAGCCACCCACCTGCTCCACAAAAACGGTTGCCATGAATACATCCCTACTTCTCAGAGTCTGCTATTTTTAACATACTTGGGAGGCAAGTGAATTCACTGGTGGTTGTGCTATTTAAGAATCTGGATTGATAATATTCAAGGAGTATATTGGTACTTTTCTGTGGGGAAATACAGCACCTGCCTGGTCTACACCTGGCTGAGATGCCTTTTCAGATGCCCAGCTTCTGTAATCCAACTGCAAGGTGATAAACCCACAGACACAATAGATGCTTTTAACACAGAGCACTGTAAAGTGAAACCTGTGTTTTATTACTCAGAAGCCCCAGAACGGTCTAAGGAAACTTTAGAAAGGGAGAGGAAAGGACAAGCAAAAATATATTTACAGCTGAAACTTTAGCCATTAAAATACCTATAGTTTAATGTAAGACCTGAGCACAGGGAAAGTGGAAGTAGAGTACCTGCCTGCAAAAAAATAATTATTAAAAAAAAAACCCAAACAAACCAGAAAACCCAGGAGAGGCAGATCCCCAAAGCTGACTGTGCTGACAGAACCCGAACCTTTTCCAGACATCCTTGAATTCCTAAGACCATTTATTCCTAATACATTTCAGACAGGTTCGCCTCCAGCCAGAGGTGTGAGCAGTCTGGGAAGGGAGTCCCAGCCAGTGTGTGTCCCACCAGACCCAGAGCACCAGGCTGTGGCAGCTCTGTCTGTGCAATCCAGGCTGAGCTGGACTTAGGACCAGGACAGGCTGACAGGAGTCAGCAGTACAGGCTGCTGCTTCTGCCTTGCCCACAGCTCAAATGATCCCAGTGCCACCTGACAGCTCATAATTAGATTTATCATATTCCCACCTCCTGCCACGGACATGCATGAGGTGTCAAGTATGCTTATTGTAAATAACCTGAACATTTTGTCTCTGGAGGTTCCTGTGTAACACTCCTCTTTCCACACTACGGCTACAAAAACTGATTTAATGTTTCCTGTGAAGAGTTCCTATACCTACTTCTAACCTCATTTTACAGACTCCAGGTGACATGGGACACATTATTCAGATCAGTTCTCTGAAAACTCATGGTCATTTCAGCTCCATCACAGACACAGACCTCCAAATGGCCCAGATCACAGAAGCCCAAATCGATTGCAGAGCAAACACCAGATTTTGTACAGAAGCAGTTCACAAGGATTACCTGCTGGACACTACAACCTCAAACCAAATCAATTTTGGAACTGGTTGATTTCAGAGAAACAATCACAGCCTAAATACCTTACAGATTTCTAACACAACACATATACAGTATCTCCTTTCCTTTAATCTTGCCCAGTGAGTATCAAAAAGGTGATAGAAATGAAGAGAGGAGCACAAGGCAAAGCCACATGGTAACTCTTCTGGAAATTCATCCCTCCTGAAGTTTCTCTAACTGCAACGGGGGAAAATATTTGGAAAAGGTCAAATGACTCAATACCACTGAGACCCATAACTTTTCAAGCAGGACCAGTTTTCCATGTGCTTTCAGTCAGAGCACAGACAGGTTGGGGGAAAGGCGGAAAACCCCCCGGCCCACTCTGCCTTTGCTTGTTTGGAGAGCTGTGTGTGTGTTTGGTTTTGAATTACAGTTGATTTTGCTGCTGGAACACATCTGCAACGCTGAGCGAACTGCTGAACCCCAGCCAGCTCAGAAAACAACCCACACGGCTGGCAGCACCAGCAAATCCCAGGGAAGGCTCCTAGAAGCCTCTTTCAGGGACAACAAGGAGAGGGAGATGGGCATTTCTCTGCACAGGCTTTTCCTGAGACACCCTCCAGTGCCACTTATTCTACTCTGACTCCAGGAAGTGGAAGGGTTAATTTCTTTCCAAGTTCACATACTGTTTGAATTCCTTAGATAAACTGCTTCCACCAAACCCAAGGATGTAGCCTCAGGGGAGAACACTGTGAGGAAAAGCTCTTTTGACAGATTTTCTTCAAAAGAGAAATTAATTCAAAGTCCATTTCTGGAGTTGTTCCATACCCTCGGCCTCTGCTGACTTCAGATGATGTTGCATCGTGCCTCTGAACAAAAAACCCCAAACTCTGAGCACTGCCCTACCACTTCTGTTTGCAAGACAGAAATGTTTTATCCTTGCCCAATAAAATCTTCTCTCCTGAAATGAGAAAGCTCAGTACATAGCACCACAAAGAGGAAAACCAGACCCAACCAGGCTTTAGCCCTAGGGATAAAGCAGTTAACAGCTAGCACAAACTAATCCTGTACCTTTAAAACCGAGCAGTCACTCAGGAAAGCAAAAAAACAAGTTTTGTAAGCCACTGAAGGCTTCCTTCATATTTTGAAGCAGAAAGCAAGTCTGGGCTGTTATGGAATTTGTGTTTGCATACTGTTCGTGATAATCTGTGTGCATAGCTGGAAACAAAGCAAGTTTTTATTAGCAATTAGTAACAAGAGTGGAGACAGACCTGCCTGAAGGAGTCAGAGAAATGCCAATACAGGATGGCAGAACCTTTGAGATATGTAGCAGAAGGATCCCAACATGACACAGAAAACACTGCTGCTCTGAAGTGGGAAATGCAACGGCATCAGTTCAAGGAGATAAACTGGGTCTTTAACACTGACAACTTTGACTCCAGGCAGCACTTTTCCCTTGCACAGCAATTTGCAATGCAAAACAAACTACTTCCACCCTTACCAAGAAGAGAAATTCAGTATCAAAGGGGGAGAGCAAAGCTGGGAAGGGTTGATTTGCTTGGACATAGTTTTCTACAGAGTTGAGTTTCAAGTAAGGCATGAAGGCAATACAGAACAGGGTTTGAAAGAGTGTGTGAGAACTCGGGCAAGGAGGAGGGGGAAAGAGAAGAGAGGATTTAATCCCCTTTAAGGGGAGTGACCTCCTGCTCCCTCCCCTCATCTCTGAAAAATTCAATCCAGCTCAAATCAGCCAACACCACCCAGGTTCAGAGCTCTCCAGCTATGTATTTCCCCTGCTCCAGAGAATGATATGGTATGTGGGGCCCTACAACAGAACTATTAAAATCCCATCAAGGGGTAAGCAAGTGGTGGCCATATGCTAAAGCACTCAAGGGAAGAATAACCAGGGAAAGAAGCACAGCCAAGCAGCAAGTCTGCAGGCAGGGTCTTACCTGGTAGATAAACTAGCAAAGTCTCCTCCATCTAGCAGCCTGATTTTGCAGAACAGAACCCCATTGACAAAGGGGACGGCAGTCAGCTCTTCTAGAGTGAAACTTGTCTGAAACTTGAATTTCTTCTTCTTCATCAGGAAAGCCATGGGCAAATTCAGCGTGGACAGCTTGGGAATTCCAAACAAGATCAGGGAGAAGTGGCTCACAGCACAAACAGACGAGCAGAGGAAGGGCAGTCGTTCCGGGAGCACAGTCAGGGAGTAAATTCCAGTTCAGTTACAACGACGGCCCAGCTTCAAACGCACGATTCTCTTCTCTTTGGTGGTCGGATCTGGCTGTGGGATCATCGCCACGGCAGGCTCCAGGTGAGCAGGAAGAGGTCAGATTAAATCTCTGCAACATCTCCAAGGGAAAAGGAAGGGAGAGAAGTTGGGTCTCAGCTCCAGACCAGCAGGAGCTGTCCCACTCAGAGGCTGCAGTGCTTTGTCTTCAGCACAACCTCTCCCGAAAGCATATCTTGTGAGAAGTCATCTCGAGTCCCCAGAGAGGCCTTAAATCTGTGGGCAGCACATTCAGAGAGCTTCCAGTCTCTATCTCTTGTGCAACTCTTTGATACAGTTCTTTGGGTCAGCCTTTGGGAGGGAAATGAGTAAATTAGTTCCAGCCAGTCTTGGACTCCTCCTCCTACTCTAAAACCTGTTTGGATGGGTAATATTCAGTCCAGACTCATTCCAGTCTGAAGAGGTATGGCCCCAATTAGCCCAGCCCAAACATCCTCTTTCCCCTTTTTGCCTAGGGCAAGCTTCACTGTTGTCATCCCCCGTGTAATTTCTGTCTTGTAAAGCAGCTAATAAAAATTTGCTCTATTTTCAGTCATCATATTTAGAAGCAGTTTACAGCGCAAGATCATTCTAACGTGTAGTCTAACAAGAGGAAGGAAAAGCCGTCTCCAGCAACGAAAAATACTTTTCTTTCCTGCATTTCCAGCCAGCCCTAAGTGTTAGCACCTGTATCTTATAAATGGAGAAAGCAGCAGAGAGGGGAAAAAGACAAGCAGTCTGCTCTAGATTACACAGCATAACAACCAAATCAGGTCATCCGGCTGTCCAATCGCCAGCCCCACTGGGAATGCTGCCTTCCCCCGGCACCGGCTCTGCACAGAGCAGTGCCCTGCACAGTTCACATTTGGGGCTGCAGACGGAGATTTTGTTACACATTCACACAACACCTAAACCAGGGGAGGCAGGAGCTGATTTAACATCTCAAAGGGACAAGGTTACGAACAGCGGGCAGTAAACAATCCTCACTGACTCCAAGAGCTGCCTGCGTGGGTGGGTGGGTGATTAAAGCCCCTCTCCCGCCCGGGGGCTGTGGGAGAACCCAGCTGGCTCTGCCGGGGCCCGGGCACCTCCACGGAGGTTCCGCTGTCCCGCAGACACCTCGGAGCGGAGCTGGGGGGAGACGGGGCAATGCTCCACACCACCAGCCACGAGCAGTACCTGCTCCTGCGGGTCAATGCCCCGCACCACCAGCAGTACCTGCCCCGAGCCCAGCTGCTGCCAGGTCTCAGCCTTGGATGCTATGAGGTCACAGTCTGGTACTCCGGGGTCATGCACTGAATGGTATTCAGGAGCCAGCTCCCTGTCCAAGCCGTGCACTGAGCTGTGCCCAGGTCCTAGCCCACCTCCTGGCCCTCTGAACCTCCCACTGCCCCGCAGCCCAGCCCCAGGGGCCAAGCAGCGAGCGCAGCCCCGTCCCCACAGCCCGTGCATCGAGCTGCAGCCCGGGCTCAGCACCCTCCCAGCCCGTGCACCGGGCTGCAGCCCGATCTTACCCCTCTCCCGGCCCCCCATCACCAGCTGCCTTACGGAAGGTCTCAGCCCGCTTCCCAGCGCACTCCACTGACCTGCAGCGCGGTCCCGGCCCGGTGCCTGCCCGGCCCTGCCCGCTCCTCCAGCCCGCTCCTCGCACGGCGGCCGCCGCTCCCCGACACGGCCGCCTCTGCCCGCGCTACGCCAACTGCGGCCGCTACGCCGATAGCGCAGGCGGTGCGCGGGCAGCGCGCGGGGACAGAGGCGCCGCCGCGCTTCGGGAATACCGACAACACGTAACCCCCGCCCTCCCCCCGGAGACGGGAGAAGGCGAGCGGCGCCGCCCGATTGGACAGCAGCAATGAGGCGGGATGAGCGCTGCCAGGCAGTGATTGGTTTCTCCGGCACGGGGCGGGGGAGAGAGCCCGAGGATTGGAGGGGAGGGCTGTCGGTTTGGAAAAGCCCCGCCCTCTGCCTGAGGGGGTGGGCGGGAAGCGGGGTCTGGGTGTCCCCTCAGCAGGAATTGGATTGTTGGGTTTCCCGCCCCTCAGGATGTCTTGGAGCCCGCCTGCCGACTGAGCAGCCTCCAGCTGGCACGGGAGCTGAGGGGATGGCAGGGGCCTCTGGTTGGGTTGTCCCTGCCTGAGCCGAGGTGATGGTAGAGTCATCTCTGACATGAGACATACGGGGCTCCTGGGGAGTGGGTCCAGCGGAGGGTAACGAGGATGACCGGGGAATTGGAGCATCTCTGCTATGAGGAAAGGCTGAGGAAGATGGGCCTGTTTAGCCTCGAAAAGAAATAACTGAGAGGGGTCCTCATTGATGTGTATAAATACCTAAAGTGGAATGCTAAGAGGATGAAGCCATGCTCAGCTCAGTGGTGCCAACCACAAGGACAACAGGCAATGGGCAGAAAGTGTTGCCCAGGAAGTTTTACCTGAACATAAGGAAGAACTTCTTTCCTGTGCAGTGATTGCTCACTGGCCCAGAGAGGTGGTGGAGTCTCCTTCACGGAGGATATTCCAGAACTGTCTGGACACAATCCTGTGCCATGTGCTCTGGGATGACCCTGCTTGAGCAGGAAGACAGGACCAGATGACTGACCCATTGTGGACCCTTCCAACCTGACCCATTCTGTGATTTGGTGGCAGACTGTCATCTCTGCATTCTCCTGACAGCCAGGAACCCTTCCCCTGGCTTATCCCAGTGCCCAAGCAGCTCCTGGTGACTTCCCTCTCCTCAGTGTGTCCCATAGGCTGCAAGCACACAGTTCCTCAAGCCACTCAGTGGTGTGGCCATCCTGTCCCCTCAGGACACCACAGAGTGGCTGTGCCTCAGGCCAGCAGTGCCTGGGCTGGCTGGGAGCAGGAGAGAGGCCCTGGTGCCACAGAGCCCTGGGGAGCCGCACAAGGCAGGGCCCAGAGCTGGAATCTCACCCTCCACATGTGAGATGTGGCAACCCAGTTGGGCACATCCCTTCATCAAACTGGCTCCCTGTCATTATGTGCTGCTGCTGTGTCCAGCGCTGCAGCTGGGAGCCCTGGTTAGGCTGGATTCCATCGTTTAAGGGCAAGCGGAACAAAATGTCTCTCTTTGTCCTGAAGGAGGCTGCAATCATCAACGTGATTTGCCTAGATTTTAAATTTAGGCGTTTGCCCAAGAGCCTCTGTGGCTGAGAAGTTGAGGCTCATATGGGAGGAACTGTTCCCAAGGCTGATATGCAAAGCTTGGATGAAAGCCTGGGAATCCTTGCTCTCTGCCAGGCTTTGATGCCCAGGCTCCTTGCCTGTAATCTGCCATCTATGCAGACAATATCAGAGCTAGCAAATAATTCCACCACAATGTGAGCCTTGAAAAAAAAAAAAAAAGAGTCTGCTAGGAAAAATACACAGAAATGTCCTTGGATAAAAGTGAAAAATTGGATCAAGCCAAATGCATTGTTATGAATTTTGCTTACTAGGTTAAGCTTAAACAGTCTTTGGACTGGCAAAACATTTTGTATTGGTACAGTGAAACCATCGCGGGTCATACCAGGAGTTACCAGGAAACAGCAGGGTTTACAGGTTGCTGCTACAGGCAAGGCTTGAATCCTTCCATCAGTTCCTATCTGGTGTTTACAAGAGGCATTGCTGGAGATGGGCTAGTATTTTTTGATTTCTGTTTCCAGCTTATTGGGAAAGAGCTGAGCCTGCTAAATATTTACCAAGCTATGGTGCTGAAATACCAGAGGCATCTGAAGAATCCAGCCCAGTTCTCACACCTCTCATGGCCCAGCACACGGCTGACAGGCATGTGGATGCTCTGCTTCCATCCCTAGGCAAAGGACAAACAATCCCTGTGTGTGGTGTGGGAGGAGACTGTGTTATCTGCTATGATTCACTCTGGTAAATAACCTTCTCGAGGACTTCTCTTGTTTATAGCAACAGCCTCAAATGCTAAAGTTTACAGAGACTTTAATCCTTGCTGTTCTCACGCATATTTACTTTGCAGTTTTATCAGAAGCATCTCTTGAAAACCTCAGTGTTTTTATAATTAATTGAATAATGTGACTGATGTTAAAAATAAATGGATTTGGAAAAATGCCCAGCGAGCCGCTGAGCAGTGTGTAGTATAGCAGCTGTAGCTGCGTTCTCAGGGATATGTGTATTTTCCTAACAAACGCAGTCTCATGACCGAGAGATTAAATCTTTATTAGTTCAAAATTCACCCTGTTGATTTTGCTGTGTTTATGCTGCATAATTGTTTCTGGAGGAGAAATCACATGTTTTAAAGGGACAGTGCTCGTGTTTACAGAGGGGATGGGTTGGTCTGAGCCTCCCACAGAGGGAATGTGGCTGTAGGGTATCTTCATCCATCCACCATCCCTGTGGCTTTATATTATTTTCCGCTCCAGGTGCAATCCATTGGCCATGGGGCCATGTGTGTGTGACCAAGGTGCTTTTATACACATGGATTCTGCTCATCCCAGACTCACATCCTATGGATTTCTCCTCCATGGCTGTGCCCACCTCACCTCTGCTCCATGACCCTCAGCCACATCCCTGCCCTGTGCTCTTCCTGACCTAAGCCTTTCCTGAGGCCGCTCCCCAGTGCCGTCACCACTTCCTCAACTTTTGCTGGCTCAGGGCATTGTCTTATCAGTCTGGGATATTTTTATCAGTCTGTGCTCTGCAATTAAGTCTGGGCCTCACCTCTGTTCTCCTGGAGAGGTGTGCCCAGCTGGCCAGGGCTGGGACCGCTGTGCTCTGTGAGTGAGTAGCAACAGAGATGCCTTGTCTTGCCCTCTCTCTGCTTTGAGGACAGAGATAAAGCAGCAGTGGAGAAACAAGGCGAGATAAATGCAGGAGGGACAAAACTCAGTGAGGTGAACTGAGGTAGATCCTGTAATACATTTGGTGAGCCTTCAAATCCTATCTCTTATCCCAGGGGAATCCCAGATGCACAAGCCCTGCAAACTACATCATCAGCATCTTCCTCTGGAAAGCATCATCACGCTAATTCATTTGTCCTGGCAAACAAATGATTAAAGTTCTAAAACTAAATTACACAGTAATGGTTCTCCTCTGTAACACCTATCACCTCTGCTGTAATGGCCTTAATGAGCTTTGAGCCTCATCATCTGAGAAAATGAGATTATCACATGACACTTTATGCTGTAAATGCATTCTTGGAGCCATGAGTGGGATGCCATGCCCTGCTCCAAGGAGCTGTGGGTGGGAGCTGCAGTGGGTGGGTGCCTCTCCCAGAACTGGGGGTAGGTCCAGACACCACAGCAGTGTAAGTTGTAGCATGCAGGCAGCTGGAAACCCTGTGAGGGGAATGGGTACCTATCCCCATTGCATAGGATTATCCCGTGATGTGGAGTTATTCCAAGCTTGCATCTTCTCAGCTTAATAACAGGCTGCGAGCTGCACTTTGACCTGCTTGTGTTTTTCACTTGTTCCATATTTCAACTGAGCTCATCATCATAAAGGCCAGGAACTGTTTCACTTTCTGTGCCAGGCTGGGGTTTCCTGTTGGATGGGCCAAGGACACACCTGCACGGTGGGTTTCTGGCCTGCCAGCACTGGGAATCCTGCTATTGACAAAGGGAGCCCAGGAATCTGGAGTTGGTGGATTCCTTTCCCCAAATATGTGGTTAGACCTGAAAATCCAGCTGCCTGGCTTTTTTTGTTTACTGGTTTCCATGTCTGCTACAGTGTGTCCTGGGAATGTGCGGCAGGACTCTCCCCGCTTCATTCTGTGAGGTCTGTGGGTGGAACTGGATCTCATTTGTCCCTTCCAAAATCTGCAGACTTGGAACCTGCTTTGCCTCAAGGCTTGTTGTGTTTATTAAGCCTTATCCTGTGTCTGTATCCCAGCTTCCATCCCTTCAGTGTTGTGATGGACAAGACATTTGCTGGTTGTGGCCGTGGTCTGTCCCACTGACTGCAACCCCACAAATGCTGCTGTTACCCCAAATACATCAGAAGCAACTGTAAGTCTGTGGTTCCCCCTTGACACAGCAACCTCTAATTTGGGATCCCAGGTGGCAGAGGTGAAAGAAACTGTCCCTGCTGGCACTGGGATTCTGCCTCAGGTTAATCACCTGCACGTCTGAGACCCAAGGGTTCATGAGTCCTATTTTCAGGTGATATCGACTTCATTCCAGCACTCAAAACGTGGGCTGGAAGCTGTGTTACTTAGTCTCATGAAGCTTCTTATCAGGCTCTTTCAAACAAGACAAAGAATCTTAAATGCTTCAATTTTCACACTGACCTGACAACCCTTCTGCTGGGAACAACCTCTCACATGACAACAGGAAAAAACCCACAAAAGATCCCCAGAAGGATGCTTTGCCAAAACAGGCTTGACAAACTTTAAAAACATGCTGGAGGAAGTAGAGGTTATTTGGGTGAGCATGCAGCAATATCATTGGAGGGATTATTACCTTGGAGGGGATCTGCTCCCAGAATTGCAATGGCAAATCTGATCCCAGAATTGCAATGGCAATTGCAATGGCAATTCTGGGATGGTGATGATGATTTTGATGCAATTGAGATGGTGATGGCAGCACACTGTACTTGTGGGATACTGACATATGTATACCCTTCTAAAAAACCTTTAAACCTCTCCCATTGCTTATAATGAGGGACTTGATGTGTTTTTTTAATCTTGTGCTTGCCCATTCGGTTCTGCAGCAAACTCATCCCAAAGACAGACATCTCAGTGTCCTCTGCCATGTATGTGGGAAGCAGAGAGACCTGGCATCAAGAGTCCCCAGGCATCATGACTTTTCCAGGGATATCTCATGGCTGCGCTCTGCCCTTTGAATTTCTTCTCCTCCAGGCTCTCAGCCTTGAAAAGATGCGCCAGTGAAGGGTGCAAAGAGGATCTCCCTCAAGGTCTGGAGGACAGGGGCGGTTCCTGGGACGGCGCAGTGGCACAGCTCGGGATCCCGGTGTGCAGTGCCATCTCCTGGAAAGGGAAAGCCGCCGCACACATCGCAAGCAGAGCTTTGCTCCGGAGGGAGCAGCAGTGCTCCCGGTGGCTTGGTGCTGCCTCCATGGCCACGAACATTTTCTTCTCACCACTCAGCCCCACCAAACTTCCCTTTCTCTAGCAGGCAGGAAGATGCTGCTCATCCCCGTGTCCGAGGCACCCTGTGGCAGAACATCTCTGCATGGCTCCTTCCCAGTCTGGATGTTGAATACAAATCTCTAAGTACAAAAAGAACAGTAGAGGAGAACAAATAAACATCTATAAATATTACTCCTTAGCTTTTGTTCTATTTGGGCATCAGTTGCCTGTTCAGTTGAATGTCCTGTGTACTTGTTTGCCCTGCCAGCGTCCTGTTCACTCATTTGTCCTGGTTTTAACATTAAGGGACACTTTTCTCTGTCCCTCCCCAAATTTGACAACCTCTTCATGAGCAACAACCAAGCCCCTCATTACACAGTTCACCCTATTTTTAAAATGGTGCCACATCTTTTTAATGAGACAAAAATCTGTACACAGAACACACACTTGAATGCTGCTGGCTTGACTAAGCTCTGCATTTATCCTGAAAAAACAAGAAAAATGGGTGGTTCCAATGGCAACATGTTTACTCCTCCAGAAAAGCAACACAGCTCAAGTGCTTAGTCACTGAAAAAAATGCACACTGCAATTTAAAGCCAAAGGCTGGTATTTCTACCATTATTTTAGGCTATTGTGGCATCTTCTGAGCAGTTGGGAGATTACTGTACTTCACTAATCCGTCAGACACTGTGAAATAACTTGTGCTCCAAGGTAAGCCTGGAAAAGCTATTATTTGAAAAAGACTATAATTATGTAAATAAAAGGCCACAAGGTTCAAAAACAAGAGGAAAAGCTACTGTGACTGGTGGTTATTCTCAGCTCTCCTTGGTCCCCTCACAGTGAGGATTCTGTGTTGCAAAGTTGTTGCCATGAACTCACTTCCACTTCTGCCTTGGCACGCACCAATGAACTGACACAGCCTGCTTACCAAAATGTATTTTTTATTAAAATTCATATTTGTAAAGGAGAGATCATTACACAAATGAGGTAAAACCAACACATATGACATAGTTCTCACTTTAAAAATAAATTTCAATTCAGCAATTGATTTGATTCCACAAAGTCTAAGAGGAAGAGTCAGGTAAGTGCTACTCATGTGGTGAGATGCCAGACAAGGCAGGATACACCTGACTCAGCTTGGAGGTGTCAGTCCCAAGGGACTGGGAGTCTTCCAGGGACCAAACCCTTCTCACTGTGTTGTCCTTTTCTCACTCATCAGTTTTGTAGACAAGAGGAGATGAATAAAGGCCAGGGACCAACAGCAGTGAACTCTTCACCTACTGCTCTAACCAAGGAGCCCCCATCAGCATCTCCCCATTCAAGGCTGTGTAAAGGCTTCATTTGATTGTGCAAATTCACTCCCTTGTCAGCCCTAAAGGAGACTTAACAGCAAGTAAATACCAGCTCTGGAAAACTTCCATTTCATATGTAATCTGGCAAGAAACAAGCCTGTTAAATGTAAGCCACTTTGCAAGGTAGAAGGAGAAGACTCACATTTCCTTTTTTTCTTTCCCTAAGTTTTCTTCCATGCATTTACTAGTGGACCTTTAATCTAAAAGTTTATCAAGTTACTGCAAGTCTGTGAGAATCATGTTGAGAATCCTGTGCAATTAAGCTTTCTCATTAAGGACCAATCCCTGTAGCCTGAATGCCTCAGAAGTGGCTGTAATGTTGTTTCACCCTGTATTATGGCATAAGATAGTGAGGAGAATCTCAGCTCTGTTTCTCAGGGTGAGGCCAGCCAGCAGACAAACATGGAATGGCTAGACTTGCTTTCAGCTCCCAAACAGTACAAAACAAACACTACCAGCAGCAGAACCAAGTAATGCCCCCAAATTCACTCAAATCAGTGGCTGACAAACTGCTAAACATTGGGAATTCCTGTGTGGCTGCAGCTCAGTCCAGGACCTTAGTCCAGGTCCACTTTGATGGATCAAGGTATTCTGGAGGTGACAAACTATGCAGGTAAGGCAGAGATGAAGTTTCACTGTTCCACCCAAGTGAAACTCATCCAGGCCCTTGGGTGTTTACGTTGTGACAAATAAAGACATTGAGCCAAGACGTGTCCCAGGAGAGTCTCTGGTACCCAAAACATGAAACTTTCATCACATCTGCCAAGTTGATAGAGAAATTTCATGACTGCACGCAGATAAAACATGAGGTGAATGCACTGTTTCAATCCCACTGGGATCCTCAGGGGAGGTAGGTGGAACTCAAACTGCACAGAGGCTGGGTGCTGGTCTGCATGGACTGGATGTGACACTGCAGGAGCATGATCCAAGAGCTCTCAGTGCAGAGGGAAGCTTCTACCACATCCGGTACCATGCTTCCAGTAAATGCTTTCAGCAAGAGCCAGAAACACATTCACTGTGTGCACTGTGGGTTCACGATCACTCTACCTTGACAGCTGCAGCATTGACATCCCAATAGAGCTCTCCACGTTAGAAGTCAGTTAAAGGCTATAGATCTCGAGAGAGAGACAAAAAGACAGGTGTCATATTTAGGACAGACTTTTTTCAAACAGAAATTAAAAAATAACTTAAAAAAATTCCATTGTTTGAGGAACTAAAGCAATTATGTTAAGTTGCTGGTTTATTACAAATCCTGCTATGGCTCTGTATGAGAGTCTGAAAAGGCAGATTAGCACAAGATTAGCAGAGAAAGCTGTTTAGACTCAACCAAACTCCAAGGGAGCCATTCACACTGAGAAGAGACAGCACCCCTTGTCCCAAGTGTCCTCTGCCAGCATGAGCAGGATTTTAGTATGGCAGATGTCCCATAGAATCACAGAATTTTTTTGGTTGGAAAGAACTTTTAAGATCATTGAGTTCAACCGTTTTTCCCCAGCACTGCCACATTCACCACTAACCCATGTCCCCAAGTGCCATATCTACATATCCTTTAAATCCCTCCAGGAATGGTGACTTCACCACTGCCCTGTGCAGCCTGTGCCAAGGCTTGACAACCCTTTCAGGGAAAAAAATAATTCCTAACATCAATCTAAAGCTCCCCTCCCATCACTGTTTCTTTCACTGGATCATACCATCTTGCTGCCCTGTCTGACCAGGGTCAGCGGTGACCGACGGGCTGGGCGTATTGCTCTGCAAAAATCGACGGAAGTCCTTAATCATGGGGCGGAGGACCTGGATGAGGGCACTCAGTGCTGCCTGTGTCCCCTCCATGGCCTGTGCCTGCCTCTCCTGGGCGCACGCCTGCACCTCCTGTGAGCGCCGAATCATCTGCAGCAAATCGTTCTGCTGCTCCAGGTGCTGGGCAATCTCCTTCACGTGCAGGTTGGTCACTCGCTGCTCCTGCAGGAGCTTGGCCGAGTTCAGGGCGATGCGGCTTTTCAGCTCCTGCGGCTTGGCAGACACCTCGTGCTGATGGGCCATCATCTCCAAGGGCGCCTCGGTAGTGACGGTGGTGGGGGTTTCCGTGGTGCAGTACTCCACCACCCCGTCCTCCAGGCTGTGGTAAGTTGTCTCTGCAGGAACTGAGAACAAAGGACAAGAAAGGGAGTCAGGAGTAGCCGGGATACAGGATTTTTTTTATCTACAGGACTATTCAGTGAATATCACAGGAATACAGCCTGTTCGGTGAGATAACATACAATGGCCAGCGACACACAAAATGACCTATTTAAGTCTACTCCACCCTCAGTCGAGCTTCCTTCTGGGCTGTACAATCCAAAGAAATAGGGAATGCCTTATCTGTCCAGACAATATAATTTCTCAACCTCCAGTTTAGAACAATCTTTCCAAGCAGCATTAACTGACTGACATAACAACAGAGACAAGACCCAGAATGGCCCGTCGGTAGAAGAACTGCTCTTTGGGACACGGCACACTGGAAAATCAGCCCTGAAGATGTTTTCCCCTCCGCTTTTGTTCCCAGAGGGTCACTGAATAATCTCCCAAGCTGCAAAGGATCCTTGGTTCCCTTGTTCTTAAGGCTGAGTCCAGCTGCCAAAGCTGACTTTCAGTATATTTGTGTCTTGTGGCCACTCCCCTACAGCAGAAGGGCAATCTGGGAGGAGCATTTCATTACAGAGATGTGGGGATTTCTTTTTGTTGGGGCTTCTGTCTACCCAAAGACCTTGTGGGCACTCTGTCCCTGGAAATGTCGAGGGCCAGACTGGATGCAGCAACCTGGTCTAGAAGGTGTCCCTGCCCATGGCAGGGGGTTGGAACTGGGTGCTCTTTAAGGTCCTTTCCAACCAAAACCATTGTGTAGTTCTCTCCCCACACAAGGCTCGGGGGTCTCCTCGCAGGGGGGTGTCAGGAGCTCTGCGTGGCCCTCCAGTCCAGCCCAGAGCGTTCCGGCGGGCGCAGCACTCACTCTGGGTCAGGGTGACCGTGGTGGCCGACGCGGTGATGGGGATCTCGCTCCCGTCACCCGCGCCGCAGTCGCCGCTCGGCAGGCTGATGATGGTGGCCTCTCCCAGCAGGTTGCAGATGCGCTGCTGCATGGGGGTGAGGATCACCGGGGCGGCCGCGGCGCCCGCCGGGTCCTCGCCCTCGGGCCCGTTGCCGCCGCCGTTCTGGTTGTCGCCTCCCCCTTCCATGGCAGCCCGCACTTGGGCCACTTTGCGCCGCACCTCGGTCTTGAGGTCGGACCACTTCTTCTTGACCTCGGGCAGCTCGCGGTGGCAGGTGGCGACGGCGTTGACGCGGCGCAGGATGTCGTGCCAGGCGGCGGCCTTGGCGGCCAGCGGCACGCCCGCGTTGAAGTGGTTGACGAGGAGGTGCTTTCCTCGCTCCAGCTCCTCCACGATGATCTCCACCTCCCGCTCCGAGAAGTTCATCTTCCGCTTCTTGGCCGGGGGCGCCGGCGGCGACGCCATGGCCATGGGGGGCACCGGGGACGGGGCACGGGGTCACACCTGGGGGGCCGGGGGGACGCCGGGCAGGGCCGAGGGGCGGCAGGGCCCCCCCACCCCCGGGGCCGGGGACAACAGGGGGGCCCCGAGGCCCCTCAGGGCCCGCAGGGGTCGGTCCCCCCCGCTCCCCCTTTGGCACCGCCAACGATACGCAAATTGCGTACGGCGCCCGCCCGGCAGCCCCGCGCAACGGCCCCCGCCCTGCGGCACTGGCGTAATGGCTTCCAGAATCGGCCCCTCTTCCTGCCACGCCTGATTGGCCTGCTGGCCCGCCCGTCAAGCGAGTTTCCCGCCTTCCGCCTGTACTGCCGCATTATTATTTGTCAAAAGCCCTGTCCATCAGGCAGCCAAAGGTGGCTCCGCCCCGCCCCTGGTCTCAGGGCACTGGGCCTGCGTGGGGCCTGCGTGGGGCCAGTTGGGGTTGGGCCCGCCCGTGGACTTCCTCGCTCCAATCCCATTGGGTACTTCTCCTGTCCATCAATCCAGAGCGCGTTTCCAACCCACCGGATGCGCGCGACGTCCGTCAAGCTCAAACTGACTCCCGGCTCTGGCTCTGATTGGAGATATCCGCTTTATCACCGCCTTCCCGAGGGTTCAGCCAATTGCGGCTTGGCCCGCGCGTTTGCACCGCTCCCCGTGCAACACTCTGAAACACCGTGGCGCTTCCTTCCCATTGGTGGAGGCGAGGGCGTCTCCTGTGACGTCATGATCCGCCGCTCCACATGAGCGCCGCGGGGCGTGGCCCAGGGCGTGTCGCCCGCTGTGATTGGCCGGCGCGGGGCGTCACGTGGCGGCGGCGGCTCGTGGCGCGAAGGCGGAAGCGGCGCCATTTGCCGGTGCCGCGGGCGTGAGGGGTGGTCGGTGGTGCCGGCGCTGCCATGCCGGGGGCGCGGCGCTCTCTCGCCTCCCCGGTGGTGAGCGGCGTTCTCTGCCCGTGCGGGTCCCCGCATGGGTCTGCGGTGGAGAGCGGCAGTGGCGGCGGCGGCGGCAGCGGCGGCGGGGGGAGCGCGGGGTCCAGCGGGCGGTCGCTATGCGAGGCCTCCGAGCAGGACCGGCGTCTCCACGCCCTGTTCCAGAAACTCGACGTGAATCGCGACGGCGCGCTCTGCATCCACGATCTGGCCGTGGGGCTAGGCCGCCTCGGACTGCACCGCAGCGAGCTGGATCTGCGGGTGAGCGGCGGCGGGCGGTGGGATCCGGCCCGGCGGGGCCGAGCGCTCCCGCGTTCGGGGGGTGAGGGGGGGGTTTGGCCGCTCCCCTCGTCCCGTATCCGCTCCGGAGCCCTCTCCGTGCTCGTCTCGGGAGCAGGACGTGGACTCTGGAGACCTTCCAGCTGGGGCAGCGGTGGCACCTGCGCGTTGTAGCAGCCTGGGAGCACCTGCGTCCCTTTCAGCGTCCTGTTCCCCGAGCCAGAGCGGGGCTGTGTGATGCGACACAAATGTCCTTGCCTCAAAGCCACCCTGCCGCCTTGCACACTAGACTCGGAAAAATCAGCTTGCTTGCTACCTGTAGGCACGTACGGTATTAACTCTTCGTAATTAATAGGAGTAAAACCTCAGTGTTTGGGCAGGAAAAACCATAAAGGAAATCGTGTTTCTCCAGGACTCAGGACGGGGTAACTTGCATGCTGGCTTACATTAGTGGAAGGTCCTTTGGAAGCCATTCCTGATTGTACAGGTTTCATTTCATCACCGTGTTCCTCATATGGGTCTGGCAGCGTGTTGCTACTCCTGTTTGCCCAGGATGGCTTATGAGTTTTATGGGTTTGGAAATATCTTAGAATGTAGAGAAGCTGCTGTGCTGTACAGTTCACACGTGGAACATACAGAACATGCAGCTCTGTCTTTCTCTTTCAGTATTGGGAGCCTTTTGTACTCACACTGCTCTGTGTGATGGTGTACACTGGGCTCCAAGGTTCAACATGACGCTGCTCTATTTAATTGTGATTAGTTTAATTTACATGTCTGTGATTAATGGGCTTGTCCTCAGTGCTGCACAGCTTTGCCCTTCCTAGTCGCTTGTATTTTATGTGCAGGGCCATAAAAAAAGCTCAGTATCATGTGAAGATAGGAAATAAACACATGGGTGCCACCAACAGAGTGCCTGAGTTGTACAGGAAGGAAGAAGAGTTTAAGAATAACTTCAGAGTCCCTGAAAAGATACTTAATTCAAGCGACAGCTGGTTTTCTCTCCCTGTTCTGGGAGCGGTGCTCCAGTTCGAGAGTGCTTTACTTGCACAATCCTTTCCAGAGTTTCTAGTTCCTTTCTAACTTTGAATCTCCAGCATCTTAACTTCTAACATTTCTTTTTGATTGGCATTTTCCTAGCTGCTGTAAAATAGAAGAATTCCTTGACAGTGTGATCTTGTGAGTAGTTCAGTTGTGCCGTTTCTAAAAGTAACGTGAGTGCCGTGGGGATTTTTCTGCTGGGTGCATTTGGGCGTGTAAATCTGATTATACTACAAGTCAGCTGTGCATGCCCTGTGACACTGACCTGCTGCCACCTGTGGGGCCCAATCCCTGACCTCTGGCAAAATTCCCTCGTGACCCAGAATGTTCTGTGGTTATGCTGCATGCCTGCCTCCATCTGCCTTCCCTTCTCTTTGCATGTAATTCAATCAAGGCTAACCTTCTCTAGCCCAGGCGAGAGGAAGCACCTTGAAATAAACTGCATTTTTACCTTCCCAGCAGAGAGTTTCTTTGCTTGGCGCCGCGGGAGCGGCACAGAGGAACCATTCTGCGGGGACTGGAGCTCGCTGCCGGAGGGAAGCGCTGGCTGGATGCTGCTTAACACTCCTGTCTTTCTGCTGAAGCCCCTGTCTGTCAGTATTGTTCCTCAGCCCTTTCCTTCCTCTGACTCCTCTTCCATGTCAGTAGTGTGAGGGGGGTGAAATCCTGGCAACAGGGTGCCCAGAGAAGCTGTGGCTGCCCCATCCCTGGAAGTGTTCAAGGCCAGGCTGGAAGGAGCAACTTGATTTAGTGGAAGGTGTCCCTGCCTGTGACAGGGGGTTGGAACTGGGTGTTCCTTAAGGTCCTTTCCAACTCAAGCTGTTCTAGAGTTTGCAAAGTGTTGTTTGTATGGTAGAGCATCCCCTTCAGCAGGGTAAAAACCACTGAGAGTGAGGATGCAGAGTTCAAGACTCTCAAATTCCAGTTAAAATTGTGAGAACAGCTCTCAGCTGGCTAGCAAACTTCTGTGTCGGGCAATTTTAGGGAAAGCAAATAAACTTCCTGTTTCCAAGGCAGTTCTATTAATAAGTCAGTCTTTTTTCTGCTCCATCTTTGGCTAATTATGGCACTCAATGTTTAACTAATGTGAGTTCACGCTCAAGGAAAGTGCTGAAGTGTCAAGATAGAGAACCTTTCTGATTTATCGAGCATGGTGTTTGGAGACCAATTTATGCATAAATCACATGGATGGCTTGTGATTAGTAAATTACTTGGTGGCTCTGGTGCATTTTATTTTTCCTTCCATGCAGCAGTACATTTGATATGGGAGCTGCCTCCTAACGTTTGGGAGCAGATGGAGAAAACATTAGGCTCGTAAAGTGAGGTTATCACCAATCTTAGCTGGGAGCTGCTAATCTCCCTGCGTCAGTAGGCTAAAAGTCCTTGTGGTAACAATAACTTTTGGGCTGAACTTGAAAATGAGCAATATTTTGGCTCCTTCAATGCCTGCGAGTTCTTGCTGAGATAAAACCCTTTGTGACATTCTTGGAAAATTGCTGCCTTCTCTTTTAGAGGTGGCTTTCTGTGGTGAGGGAGAGAAGGGGTTGTACTCAGATGTCCTTTGAGGTGGAATTTGCTTATGTAAACGATACTATTTTTTTGTTGTTTTTTTTTTGTGTTTTAACCCGTGCTGTTATCTTTAAACCAGTTGACAAATAGAGTGTGCCAGACCAGTGAGCCTTGTAACGAAATGCTTGTTTGCACTGGTCAGCATGAAGCAATCCACATACTTCACTCTGTTTGGGCAGTAAAATGATAACCATGTGAATAATTTTTTTAAAAGCCTTTCTTGTTCTACTGTGTGAAGGGATAGTCTTTTACTATCTAAGTCTTTAAATTTCTTCTACCTCTGGATGGTCAATGTCCTGTTACTGTTGCTTGCTGACTTTATATAGACCTATGGAACTTGAAATATGCACTTAATGGAAATATGCTAAAACAGAACTGTTTCCTACTTTGTGTCTGGAGATGTCCTATTGCTGAAAGAATGTGTGATGGTAATACTTGTGTGTTTGCTAATATAACTGTTTTCCTACTGATCCTGATTAACTGCAGGGCTGGAGTGCCATTCCAAAACTTCATCTCTGCTCCTCAAGTTCCAGACAGTCTGAACTGGTGGAATTAATCCCAGCTGCCTAGAGACAGACTGAAGTGGTGAACTTTGTCTGCAGCTGCCTCTTCTCTAGTGGTGCTGAGCATCTTCTGCTGGACTAGTTCACTTTAAGAAACAGAGAAAACATAACCCTTGTCTCTTTTCAGTCTCAAATGTCCTCTTTGCCTCTGCTGTAACAGTGATGTCCTCCTTGGTCTTGTGATACTTTCCCCTCCTTATTTCATATATGTGACTGTGATTGCTCCCTTGGTATCAGCTCCCAGGCTGCTGGAATCTGCTTTCATCACTTCTTCCTTAGCTCTGTATCTTCTCTTTGATCTCCAGGTCCTGGCTTTCTAAACTTCCCCCCAAGGTCTGTTTTTTTACTTTTCCCATGTACTGAAGAAGCAAAGCTGTGCTGCTGCAGCTGGACTCTGCAGTGCTCTGTTTGCGTCAGGCCTTTCCTCTGAACAACTCTGCATTTTAAGTGTGTCCCAGGACTCTTCCAGCTGTGTCTGTGCTGTTCTGGGATAATAGATCAGTTAGTTCTTTTGCAAGTGACTCCATGAATGGATTGAGAAACTCTGTCTACTGTAGCAGTTGCAATTGTAAAAAAATTTAATCTTATTTCTGATCAATACTTTATCTTCTGTCATGACGTCATTTAATTCTTCCCCTCAGGCTCTGTTTCGGTAAGTGTTTTGTTCTTCAGCAGTTTTGAATACTCTGTTTTATACTATGCACAATGTACTGCAATTCTTAGCAACTGTAAGGAGCAGAAGGAGTAGAGACATTTTCCAGTGTGATGATTTCACCTGTTTTCCATTCACAGCCATCTGGAATTGGATGACCTGAGTTTTTATTGTGTTGTAGAAATCAGTTCATGATAAAAAGAGCAAAATTCTAATAGTGTTCTGTAATTTGGACTAGAATCTCTCTCCAGCTGTCATTTAGATTTCCCAGTACATCTCCAAACATACATACATTTATGCATGATCACATTTTCATGGTTTATGTGTCTTGAATCCTGCTGGGGCACTTGTGGAGCTTTTACCTGGGCTTTTGTAATTCATGGTGAGGGGTTGAGCAACACAAGGTTGTATCAGACAAATACTGTTACAGTTTGATATTCCAGTTGATAGCCTTCCTTCTGCTGCCAGCAACTTCTCATCCACCCATCCCTTTACTAATCCCAAAGGATTATCTTTTGTGAATACCCCAAACCAGTTTAATGCAAGGTGAAACCATTTTCAGTAACATGCAAATTAAAGTCACACATTCATGAGTAATGTTTATTAAAATAAGAAGCAAAATAGATAATATTTGCTGGGTCTGTAGGGAGTGGAAGCCTGTTCTTGCTCTGTGTAAATGATGCAATGTGTGGTTTGATGGAGGCCCTGTTCACATGCACTTGAGCAAGAGCAGAACTGTAGGCCAATGATTTAATTGTAGATAAAACTTTCAAATCTGTGTGGTGAGTGGTTAGTTGGTATGAATTTGGGGTTTGTTGCCCTCTCTGATTTAGGCTGAAAACACAAACGAACTCTGTAATCAATCACACGAGTTCTTGACAGCTGCAGAAAAGACTTTGGGAAGACAGGCCTTGGGTTTGGCTCAAGGAAACTTCTGGGCGCAGTGTTGCTTATTAATAGCCTTGGCCAGCAGCCCCTACAGTGAGAGCTTTGGGACAGGGAATGTCAGGGAGATGGGCTGGCACCCCAGACTGTCCCTCTGCCAGGACACAGAGGTCCTGCAGGGACAACAGGAGGTGCTGGGGACCAGGGAATCTCACACTGTCTTGGTGAAAGTCTTTACCCAGACTCGGTCTCTGGTCAGCCCTGCCTTAGTGTGATTAATGCTTGAAATGGGCAGCATGTGTCCACTCAGTGTTCAGAGGGGAGGTTGGGAGCCAGGTGTTAGATGCAAATATGCACAGGAGAAACTTGCTCCTGCATGTTTACCCTGTGTATAAACAAACAACTGCACATGAGACAGGTGTTGCTTTATGTACATATAGAACCAGGTATATAGCTCTTGAGCGATGTTTGTTCTTCCAGGATTGTTTTTTTGTCCTATCTTGCAGAAAATTGGAGAAGCCCGGTGGTTTTCTGGTTTATTTAGCAGGGACCTTTGTCCTATTTGCACAGTGCTAATGACCAAGGGCTGCTGGCTGACCTTTGAGAGATGTAGGTGCAACTTTGACTAGAGTATATAAATTTTAAATGTCAGCATTGTGTAAGTAGAAAGGCATCCTGAATATCACTGATGTGGCCTCACAGTATTACTTCCTGCAGGATGGGGTCTGTTCTCAACTTTGTAGGGAAGTGAATGCCTGTAGGGACTCCTCAGCCTGAGTGGAATGAAACAACAAAACTCATCCAAAGCAGCTGATTGTGCCTGTGTAGAATATGCAGCAGTGCTTTGGTATTTCAGTGTGTTCTGTGGGGCATTTTTTAATAACCAGGGCTCAATGTCTTGGTAAGTAGTGGACATAGCTCCTTGTCCTCATCTGCACAGATTATTAGAATAGTTAATGTTGGAAGAGTCCTCCAAGAGAGTCCAACCTTTGACACAACAACCGTATTAACTAAATCGTAGCACTAAGTTGTTTTGAGATCACCTTCTGGAATGGTGACCTCCCTGGACAGCCTGTGCCAGTGCCTTACAATCCTTTCAGTGAAAAAATGTTTCCTGATGTCCAGCCTGAACCTCCACTGGTATGGCTTGAGGCCATTTCCTCTTGTTCAGTTGCTGGTTGCCTTGGGGAAGAGGTCAACTTCCTCCATGTGGCTAAAACCCCCTTCCAGGGAGTTGTCAGATTACTGAGATAAAGGCAGGTAAAAACATCCAGACTTCAGCATACTTACTGTTTCTTTTAATTTTTATTTTTAACCTAGCTGAATATTGAGCAGAACCCTTAAATGGTTGGTGAGCATTAATAAAAGACATCAAAGCCATAATAAGGACTTGGTCTTTTGTTTGAGAGCCCTATGAAATGGTGGTGCTGCAGCCCTGGGCTCTTGGTTGCACAGAGTATAACATGATACGGTGTTGGGAGGAGGAGAAGGGGGAGGGAGCTTCTTCCTACAGCCCTACTTGTAGCAAATGAGTCTTTGTTCTTGTTCATGTCCTATTGCTATATTTGTCCCTGTGAATGTGGGACATGAGCACAGTTTAATGATGGCCCAGTCTTTGTCTTGGGTGGAGAAGCATAGCTGTGATAACTCGCGTCTGTCTGGGAAGGCAGCAGAGATGCCGGAGTTTTTCCAACTCCCAAGTCATGAGCTGCAGGGGAGCTTCTGGCAGCTAAAGTGGTTTGCAGTGGAGAATTCCGCTCTAAGAGAAATTGTTGAAATTTTTAGATCATGAGTTGCTTGGTATGTGAACCTACATCGTTTAGCCTGAGGGGAGAACTGTGTGGGGGCAGGCCTGGGCCTGGGCTGCTGCAGGGCCATCCTTTCTCACTACCTGTTTTCCTGCTTAACTGCCTGGTGCAGCAAGAAGTTGATTTTCTGAGTATTAAGGGTGCCCTGTCTCTTGGTTCATCCCTGCTCTTCATATAATATGACCTTGTTGGAACTCTCTGTCCTGGGCAATGACTTTGTGCTCCCCCTCCCTGGCCAACTCTCTCTGTATTTTTGTATTTGGCACTAGCTGTGGATGCCTGAATATGTCAGCTTGGGTAGCTAATTCCTTGTGCCAGGGTTTCTGTAACGAGGAGACCTCAGCTGCTTTGTAGTGTTCCCTGAGCTATGCTGTGTCACCTTAATATATGAATGTGCTTGAATGTCACCAGACAGTTTAATTATTTAAGCAGCAGTGGCCAAGATTTTATGCCATGGCGTGAGAAGCACCGTGCAGGGTTAACTTCAACTTTCTAAAAAGCGCAAAGTAGTGACATACTTAACATTTTCCTCTTTCAGAAATTAAATTTGGAAAGATAAGATGTAATTGGTGGAGTCATGGTGGCCCATCCCAGCTGGGGGCTGTTTCTGGGTGGCACACACATGTAGGCAGCAGGGCTCCTTGGGGTGCTTCCAGGAGGCTCCAAAAGGAGATGAGTCACTGCTCATTCCTGCAGGGTCACCTAAGGAACCAGAGACTGCCGTCAGCTCTTCCTGTGCTGGAGGAGAAGGGTCATTGCCCCCAGCACAGTTCTCTTCCCTCTGCCCCCCTTTCTTTTTGCCCTCCCTCACATTTTTTACATGTTAGCAAGTTGTCAGTGATGAGGCTCACATGTTCACAGGAAAACGCTGTGCATTTACTCAAAAGTCTTCTAGAAACCATCTTAAAGCAAAAATGAGTTCCTGCCAGGCATACCAGCTTGGAAAAGGCAAGTGTCTGTCTGAAAACTGGAGTTTTAGACTCAGGAGGTATGATGATGTGGCTGAAAAAGGTACAAGATACCTTAGTTTTATGGCTTACACAGAACCTCCCTCTGCCAGCTTGCAGTACTGAGGAGAATACTTTAATTGAGCAAAACATGTCAGTCTCTTGCTTTTTTCTCTCTCTTTTGTCTCTATTTGGATAGATTACAGCTCTTCATTGTCCGTTTCTGCTCAGGCTATCTAATGACTATCCATTTTGGTGTGCAGGGCTCTGAGGCCAGCTGCCACAGGCGCCTTCTGTCCCCAGTGACTGGTGTGCTGGCCCAGAGCCAGCATTCAGATCAGCCCTCCTGCTTTTTCTGCCTTAAATCCCAGGTCTGGATCATGTAAACAGCTGGAATTGGAGGAATAGCTGTCTCCTAATGCAGATAAGGTTGGGAAAGCTGTTTCACTTGTGGCCTAGGTGTTGGTTCATGATTTCTAGAAAAAGTGAACTCTTGCTCCTTGTGTTCCTTTGTGTCACCTTTCATGCTGGACTCACAGTATTTATTACTTCTTTTTTTTCTATGTGTGAATAATTGGCTTCATCGTGGTGTTGGTAGAGTAATACTTCCCTACAAATTCCCTGTAGGAGTGCAATTGTCATGCTTCTAGCTATAATCATCTTGCTGTTATTAGGTTTATTATTCTGACCTTATAAAATTCCCCACTTGGTAAAATAAATGCCTTTTTTTTTCCTGTATGTGATTAGAAAATTCTGTCTGTTCTCAAGGAGTTGTGTGAATTAGTGTGGTGGCAGAATTCCTCTGAGGTTTCCTTTAGTGAGGACAGAGGCCAAAGAAGCATTGCTGAATTTCTCCTTTAATTACACCCCAGGCATATAATTTCTTGCACAAATTATTATTTTCTTATGAAATCTCTGCATGAACAAAGGAAGATGGGAGTCCCTGATGTGCACACACCACTAATGTTAATACTAACACAGGGGAACAATTGTAACAGTGTCAGGTAACATCAGCTGTTAAATGGGGCCTTGTGAGTATTAAGTGACCACAGAGGACAAATCTCAAGTTCTACTTTGGGTGCTTTGCCTTCTATATCATGACTTGTAGCTGTGTGAGTGGCAGGTCAGCCTGCCTGTTGCTGCAGGCAGCTCAGATGCCCTTTCCACATTTTTTTTGGACCCCATCCATGAGCAGCCTCAACTGGTTACCCCAGCAGAAAGCTCTGCAGTTTTTTGGCTGGGTTAATGAGGTTGTCAGAGGAGCATGGGAGCAAGGTAAGTGCAGGGCTTAAGTGGATGTGTGAGATGACTTGTAGTGGCAGTAAACTTCAGATTGGTTCACAGCTGCTTGTGAAACCACAGCCTTAGGCTAATAGAAGCTGATTCTGAAGAACTGTGCCCAGTTCAGAAAATCTGCTTTGTTCTTCTGGCTTGAGAGCATTAAAAAACTTCCAAATGTCATCTTAAAGGATCTGATTCACTGTGTGTTAGAAAGTAGTTTAACTTTTGTGCTTGTAGCTGTGATGACTGGCAGTAGCTCAGGGTAATGGAGGCATGACAAGAATTCCTCAGTCTTTTCTGCCTGTGCCTGAGCTGTTGACTGCATCCCAACTAGAACCAGATTGTGCCATTCCTCAGAGAGGGACAGGGCTTTCCCGCACCCTCACCCCAGTGTTACTGCCCCTTAATTTTGTAAATTTTTTATGCGTGGTTACTTTTTGGTATGTATCAAATTTTAAGATAAAAACCTTTGTTGCATACTGTACACAGACCTTGTGATTAAAAAGCATTTTTTTCTTCTTAAGTAATTCTGATGTATTTGCAGAAGAATTTTTTAAATGCGGTGTCTGCTATGTACTTGTCTCTCACTTTTTCCATTACCTAGGTTCCTTATGGGAATTCTATGATACCAAGTTCCCAAAAGTGATACCATCTCAAAATTTATGTGCAACTTGGCTGCTTAAGGCTCGCAGACCTTTTAGATTTTGGATCGTATTTTCACATCTAACATCTGTACGGCAGAAGTGTCCTGCAGCTTGTCACTCTCAGAAGTTAAAAGCTGAAAACTGAGGTCCTTTGCTTGCTACGGCTCTTGCTGTGCTGTGTTGGGTAGGGAGCCCCAGGTGATGGAAGCTGTGGGTTTGTACTCATTTTCTCTGCCTGTTAAAACCCCCTAACTTATGGAAGAGTTACATCACTTTGGAAGTGATGCATGCAGTGCCCTCTGTGAACACAAAGAATCTGGGAGTATGAAGTAAGATGATGAGCTGTAAAATGGAAAACGCAGCTGGGTTCCTCCAGGGTGGTGGGAGGCCAACACAGCCTCACCAATCAATGAACAACTGCTGCTGTGGCAGCAGAGGAAAGCGTGGCGTTTCTTGTGGAAATCCAAGCAATATCATGTGTCCCTGTGCTTATATATATTAATATCCTACCTTTGACTAGGTGGTTCAAGGCTCCTCCAGCAGAGCTCGGCCAGCCGACCAACCAGCGATGGTTTAAGCACGGCTCTCACACTGATGAATGGCCGTAAACGCCGTGCTGGGAGCCGAGGGCGGCAGCAGCACAATGCAGCACCAAAGAGCTATTGTAGGCACGGATGAGACTATAATAGACTGGGGAGAGAGAGTGCACTTAGAGGTTAATGCGGCCATGGCTGGGCAAAGCCGGCTTCTCTCTGCAGAACCATCTGCCGCCCTAACAAAGAGCTGCAGCCGGAGCCGCCGGGCTGCGCGCATCCCTCGGGCGCTGCCCGTTGCTTTGGGGCAGCGCCTTCCATGCGCAGAGGCCGCCCGGGGCCCGGCGGGCGCGTTCCTGCTCTGCGGGCGGCCTCCCGCGCCCCGGGCGCGCTCCCGGCCGGCTGCGCGCGCTGCCGTGCTCCGGAGCAGCGCAGTGTTGGGAGCGAGGATTGGCTGGGCACTGCTGCAGTGGGGACGCAGCCTGGGTGCTCAGCATCGCTGCTCAGCCTCGCTGCTCGCCTGGGCTGCCGCTGGGATGAGCCGGGACGCGCGGCTCAGGTGGCAGCTCTGAGAAGCTCCTCTCGGAGAGGTTCCATCTTTTAGCTTTCCTCCTAAGTGCGGCGTTCTCGGCTTCTCTGTCCAAGCCTCCAAAGCGCAGCGTCTCGGCTTCTCCGTGCCAGGGGGCTTGTGCTTTGTCTGTTGCCATCAGATTTCTGAGGCTCTGGTACAATGAGCTGCTTGTCAGGCCAGGCACGACTGCAGTAGCAGCAATTTCAAAAGGCAGGAAGCATCCGCAGGAGCGGTCTGTAAAGAATCGGAGCCGGTGGAGTCGCTGGGTTGAACCTCCCGCTGGCTGCCGTGCCGATTCCCGTCTTGAGGGTGCTTGGTAGTGCAGTCACATCATCCTTGGCAGCGGGCAGCTCCTGAGCTCTCAGGGTTTCCCTGCCTGGGATGCTCGCTGGAGCAGCAATGCTGCAGACCCTGTGGCATTTTCTGTCTAGCTTCCTTCTCAGGGCCACATGCCAAGGTCCTGCAGATGAAAAAGAGGATGAGGCCAGAAACACCACCCCACTTCCAGGCCCCGGGGAGAAAGGGCCAAAGGTGTTGGGGAAGACACAGGACAGAGGGACTGATCCCACTGAAAGGAGACCAACTATCCTACTGGTGGTTGGACCCGCAGAGCATTTTCCAAAGGTAATGGGATATCCAGGGGCCTGAGGAGGGGTTGGTGCACATGACAGTGGAGTGTGTGGTCTGCTGGGAGAAGGGGTATTGCGGATGGAGTGTGTGAATAGCTGTGTGCGTGAATTTGGGGAGGGGGGAGAGGAACAGGAAAAGGGAGCAGGGTCTAACGTGTGTGCTTGCTAGAAAGGAAGGGGGTGGGGGGCCGGGGAGTGACTGAAGAGAGGAGGTGATCTAACCTTCCAAACATGATGTTCAAAGTATGGGAGAAAAATGCTGTTTAGGGGCGTGGGAGAATATGGGGGCCTCCAGGGTTCCTTGGCAACTTGTAAAAAGCATGACTGAGAGGACAGGGAATGATAATGCAGGTTAGTGGCGAGTCCCACCCCTGCACCGGAGACCAAAGAATCAAATGCATCCTAAAATGTTGTGGAGTCAGTCTCTGGTGATTTGGCAAGCCTTTGGTAAAACTTGCATGTTTTGAGCAAATGAGTAAGGAGCTGTATTATTTGAATGGCAGAGCCCGGAAGAGAGTAAAGTCTGTCCCTGGGGAGCGGGTGGCATAAGGGAGAGACTAAAATCTTCGTGAGGATGGGAAGTTCCCAGGGGGTGGGAGAGTGGGGAGGTGGTGGGGGTGCACAGTTGGCAGAGAATAAATGGTGAGGCTTTGTCTGGGGGTAGGTGAACAAAAGCTGCTCAGTTTAGTGCCGGAGCTTCCAGCACAGTGCTGGCGGACTGCAGTTCTGGCTTATTTAATGGAGGGACTGCTGTCTGTCTCCCCTGAGGATGGTGCAGTCAGCTCTGACTACATGTGGTTTAAAACCAAGGCGTGACCAGGGATTAGGGGGGAAGGAGTTGGGCATAAGGCCTGCAAAGGGTGGGAGGTGAGGATGATAGTGAAGGACTGCAGCAAGGATAGGGGTGTGTGACTTTCAGGATCCAGCTTATTTGACAGGGAATTTGGCATGGTCGTTGCTGTGAGCTTTCTCTTTAAAATGAGGGATGAACAGGTTTAAACTGTAGAGCGGATTAATATCTGTTCTGCTGCTGTTTTGAATGGAAACAAGCAGGGCAACATTTCACATTCTGAGGAGCAGAAGCCACTCCCTGCTTGAATCAGACTGAAAAATCTGCAGGGACTTTTGCCTTCATCTCTGTCCTTAGCAGTTAGCACTGTGCATCCCCTTCCAAAAAAGGAGCATGCGCATTTTGAGGAGGACTTTGGTGCACAGAGGTTGAAGAAGGACAGAGGCTCAGAACTGAAGGAAGTGGTGATGAAAGCCTTGAAATTACAGGGCTGAAAATTTCTGGTGTCTTTCAGAGAACAATGGTCTCTCAGTCAGGGAGAGTCCATCTGTTCACACCTGGAAATAAAGCTTTCTCTGAAAGCTGATACCAATCTCCTCTTTCTCGTGTGACCCTGGCAAGTTCTGCTGCATAGGAACTGTAGGATTGGCTAACGGAGAAATACCTAGAGGATAAGGATGAGGTAAAATGGAGTTATTGCGTCTTAGGAAGTAACTACCCATCTGCCAGGAGGTTGTGACTGTGTAATTTTAGCTTGCCCTGATTGTAAAGTAAAACACAGTGTAAAGCTCTTCTGTTGAGGATTATGCAGATATGTTTCACCTTGCAGTTCGGGCTGGCTTATGCTTCATCCAGCCCATGGCTCAGCTGATGGACAGTAACTCGTTAAGATGCAATTACTTGTTTGTGCTTGATCAGGTATCAGGTGTTCCAATTACCTGTCTGAAGGAGAAGTGTTGGGAAAAGTCTCGTACAGCCTTAGGGATAGATAATAAACCACTGTGAGCAAGCAGTGTTGTTTGGTGTTAATAGAAGATGTGGGGGCTTTTGTTCTCTGCCACTGGCTGGCTGTGACCTTGGGAGCAGTCTCTTGACTGATAGGCCTCTTCATTTTGTAAAAACACCTGTTACTACCTCTCTTCTAAAAACACACAAAATACCACACCTGGTACTGGGGTTTCTGTAAGGAATTTATATGTATTGATAAACTTGACTGGAGGGGCTTCCTGGCCTTGGTTCTTCAATCTTCACTTGTTATTGCTATGTTCCTCCTCAGATGTTTGCCTGTTTAAAGCTGTTTCAACATAAGGCTGTTTTTGCAAAGATGGGGAGAAAATATTGATTGCAAATGTGTTATGTTGGCCCTGGATCTGTGTACACAGGAAACAGGCATCATCTGCCCCTGATGTCACCATCTGGACTTGTAACTTTGGATCCGTGTGTTGTTGGTGGAACAGGTCACCTCTCCTGGTTACCTTTATGTCAAATACCACATAGTGCTCTCTGTTGTGCCCGGTCTCTTATCCTTCCCCTGGCAAACCCTTGGCTGGTTGCAGCTCTTTACTCTGCTGGGGTCTCTTAAATCATTAACTCCCCTCCTTTATACACTGTACACTCTCTGTGCTTCGTGAGGACTTTCTGTACTGTCCAATTAATTATAAGCTCGTTTCCAGAAATTAAAAAAAACCAAGTCCGCAGAACCCAGTGAAACCTTCTAGCAATAGGGTTGGAGCCCAGAAAGCTGTTTTGCCTCTGAAGGAGGATGTTATGTGACTGTGACGCTTGCTGGTACTTGATATTTTTAGAGTCTTTTTTTTTAGCGAAGTATATGCAAAATTAAACAGCATACTTTCCTGCTCCTTGTATGGCTGCATCTTTCTGTCCCTTGGGAGGTACCTTCTGGAGGTGATGTAGTAAACCAGCGATGAAGCAGATGCCTAAAAGAGTACAAATGATTTGGAAAGGTTAGCAGGGATGTCAGGGTATGGAAACTGGTAACTCATACAGCATGTAAAGGAACCAAATCCTATAAATAAAATGAAAATGAGTTTGCTAAAGGGAGAAAGAGCTGGGTTTGCCTTCATGGCTCACTTTTCTTGCCATGAAGGAAACATCAGAGGGTATTAGGCAGGCTGGCTCCACATGGCCCAAAATGTGTAGTTTGAGTGGCAGAATTGGTGGATGGAAATATCAGGGAGGAGTGAGTTCATTTGAGCTCTGTGCCCTGTCCTTGATTTGATCAGGAATAGACAGTGCTAATGAGGGATGTACTGTCTGTAGCTGAAGCCTTAAGCTCTGGGCTGAGTGTGCTGCTGCTGCCCGCAGGGGCTGGGGCAGTGGGACTGGCTCTGTGTGTGCTGAGGTGTGGGCAGTGACCCCACACCAGTGTCCCAGCAGCACTGATCCCTGCAGCTTTGGAGAGCTGCCTGGCTCTTGAGTATTTTCAGCTTTACCAGGATTTTTTAGCTGAAATACAAAAACTTCTTAATACTTGTTTAAGTTCCCTTTGTCATTATAACCTGAATTGCTGGTATAAACTTCATTTGTAATCTGTCTCTCCTTCTTAGCTCACTGTCCTGTAATTAACACCCTGCTTAAAATCAGCTTTAACCTCATTAGCTTTCTCCTTTCCTGTGACGTAGGTACTAGGGCTTTTTTTTCCTAAAATGTGCCGATTTTGCCTTTTGTCTCTAGCTGCCAACTCCAAACAGAGTTTCTTAGGAAAATCTGCATCATGTTGGCATAGCAACTGAGCTGCCAAGCAGCTATAATAGTGATGCTTGGCAACTCGTGGGAAGGACTACGGAGGGTCTTAAGGCTTTGTGAAGCAAATCTGAGTTAGATTTGTTCATTTACTACCTGTTGCTGGGGGTACCCTCTCTGCCCCCCTCGGTAGGGACGTTTGGTGTTGGACAGTGGGGTGTAGGTATCCTTAGGGTGCTGCTTGCAGTGAGACTGGACTTGGTGGCAGTGCTGGGGTGTGCTGTGGGCATGCATGCAGTGAGCTGCTGCAGCTGATCTTTAAGAGGATCTGGAGTCCCTGAGAAGATCCTGTTTTCATGCAGAGAGACGTCAGCAGGGAGTAGGTTAAGCCTGGTTAGGTAACCTTGCCGTGGTGCCATGGCAGTGGAGGTGCCCTGGGAAGGGCAGAGGACACCATTGTAGGTCATGACTACCAAGGGTACTGAGCTGCTCTGAGTCATGATCCATTAAGCTTTAAAAAAAGTCCTTGAAATTAAGCCACAGATTAAATATTCCTTCCCAGTTTGTGTGATTGATATGAAGCTCCGTGAACAGCTCATGACAGACCTTGGCTTTGCTTTAGGGAACAAAATACCACAGTAAAGATGTACAGGCACCCTGTGCATGAGGGCCTGAGGAGAGGAGTGCTGGTTGGACTTTGCTCTGCCGGGCAGGCTGTTCAAACACAACAAACACTAGAAAATGTTGCTGTATCCGCAGCAGTGGGGAAGGCTGTTATCCTGGCTGGCTTGAACCAGTTCAGCAAACACACTTTGTTACTTCTAGTGCAGACGGGATTTACAGCATTTGGGTTATTGGCTATGGCTTTTTGCATCTTCCCTGTGTGATAGCTTCTCTCTGATTAATACCATTACTATAACTTTATTTAACATTCATGTTAGCAGTCAGTGATTCTGTCCCTGAACAGCATTGTTGCCTGCTGCATGTTGGTACTCTCTCTGGAGAGATAGGTGTTACCCTGTACCTCAAACTCCACCAAATGCTCAGAAAGCTGTAATTATACCTGCATTAAATGGTGCTTGTGCCACACTCCCTCCAGCCTGGCTTCCTCCTAATAAGAGCTCAGGAACTCGCTTACAAAGCAGTTAAACTGTCAAGGGTAGAAACTGGAAAATGTTGTTCTGCCCGGGACACTTCTCATAGCACAAATCTGACTGCAATGTTTAATTGGAGTCAGAAGAGGATGAAAAATATTAAGCTGGTGTAACTGCTGTGTGGATGCTTAGCCAGGAGGCTTAGAAGCAGCTGGGGCTGGTTTGAAGCCTGCCCTTGATTTGGGTGATTTTCTTTCTATTTGGCTCAATGACAAACCTCCACAGGCTTTATTGCTGCTGTGTTGGTAACTCTGGAGTGCTGAAGAGGGGAGAGCTCTTTGTGTGCAGAGGTTGTCTGCTCTTAGCTGGCACAAGTGGTTTTGGGAGAACTTGCCACCAAAGCCAGTCAACTCTGGCATAACAAAATAACCTTGTAAAAGTGGAAAACTATTGCTTAAGCTGGCTATCCTAAACGTGTATTAAAGCATTAAGTGGCCGGCCTTCTGTTCTTACTGCATTTTAAAAACCTCATTTTTGGGAAGTCAGTGATAGTCCTCCTGTGTTGCATGATGGGAGAGGTTGTGATCAGGACTGGTCCCCACTGTGTAAATCCCCACAGAGGTGAGAGCAGGATCAGAAAAGGACTGATTGGATGTGAAGCACAGCAAGTGAGTTTCCTGGCCCTTGGCCAAAGCCTTTTGGGTTAAGAGAGACACCCAGTAAGAGTTAACCGGCAGCGAGTGTGATGTAAGGACCGGGGTTTAATGAGAGCCAGGTGTTGAGCAACGGGAGGCAGCACACGTGTCTCCTTCGTATCAGCTGGGTGGGACTAAACAGCCCCGGCTTCCCTTTTAAGTAGAAGGGCAGGGCTTGTGCAGCCAATCCCGCTGGAGCCGGGCTCACTCGCAGGCATGTGTCATGAGACTTGCTGGCATTTCCTTTCCACTAGGTTCTGAAATTAGCTCAGGGGAATCACTCAGTTTTGTTTCCCTTCCTTGCTGGTCGTACTGAGCAGGGCAGCTGAGTCCTGGGCTCAGAAAGATGCTCTGCCTCTGTCTGTACGTGCCGGTGCTTGGGGAGAGGCAGACGGAGTTTGAGTACTTTGAGTCGAAGGGGCTGCCGGCCGAACTCAAATCCATCTTCCGACTCAGCCTCCTCATTCCTTCCCAGGAATTCTCCACCTACCGCCAGTGGAAGCAGGTATGGCCCTGAGAGCGGAATGGAGGGGTGGTGTCTAATACCTGTTGTGGCCCTCTTGGGAGGGGGAGAGGTTCATGATGGCCCTGTTGTAATAACTGAGTGAAGCATGGAAACTCTTCTCATGCCCCTTGGCAGGGATTGCTGAACTGGCATGGAGTGAACGCTTTTCTTTTTGATTCTTTTGTTTTGAATTTGTGAGGTCTCGGTGCCTATAAGACTGTTTAAACCAGTTGATGTGAGTTAAATAGAAAAAAAACCCTGGGGTTTCCCGTCTGTGGAGTCTTCTGCTTCTATGGTCTGTTCAGATACAGCATTTCACATCCTCTTCCTCCTTCTTACATCCTTCCACATGCCTCTTTCTGACAGCAGGGCTATAATGTAGAGTCAGCTGAACCTGGTGAAGGTGAGCAGGTTTGTGCTGTGAGCAGGAGAGCAGCTCTGTGTGAGTGACTCAGCCAGGGGTGGGTGGGCTGAGCTGGGGAATGTTATGCAAGAACCTTTTGCTTTGCTAGGGAAGGGACATGCACTAAATCCATGGAGTTCTCCATCCTGATGTGTCACAGCTCTTGCTTTCAGTTTGCTGCTGCCAAGCAGGGGAGGCTTTTTACACCTCTGCAGGGACATGGACAGGTCCATCCAGCAGGCTGGAAGGTGTGTGAGTTCCCACAGTGTGCTGCAGGGGCTGTGACTGCAGGTGACCACAGGAACTTCTGTAGCCAAAATGGCTGTTAATGACCAGATTTCATGTTTGGTGTTGAAAGTGAGGAGATGCAGGCAGATATTTGTTCACACCTCTAGAGAAGATGCTGAGAGCTTGGCTTTCTCACCCCTCACACATGTGCTGTGGGGGTTACTATCGGGCAGGCAGTGTTTCTGTGCTGTGATTGTTGGGGAGGAAGGTGAACAGGGCAAAGCTTTTATTGCCTGCGGTCTCTGATCACTCGGGGTGCATTTCTGCAGTTGTCAGGGCATGCTGAGAGAGAGGGAGCAGTTGCACAGTCACATCTCTCTTACAGTGCCTCCGAATTATTAATGCCTGTCAACTGGTTGGGGGTTGCCAGTGAGAGGGAAGCCCTGATTCAGCTGTTCAAGCCCAGTGTGCTGACAGGAGAGGGGTGTTGGTCTATATTTAGCCCACAAGTTGGATATGAGGTCGTATCTGGACTTAACAACGGTCATATGATAAATGGCAGGTCAGGAATGGTGGGCATACCTTGGAGGTCAGGGCAGCTGGGACAGCACTTTCTTATTTAAGGTTCATAAAGTGATTAGGAATAATCCTCATAGCATTAGGGCTAAGGAGACAGGACTCAGTGGGTGAGAGAGAGTGAATTATTTAGTACTGAAGTAATTTAAAATGACATTGAAACAAAGACTTAGAGCTTATGAAGGGGACTGGTCATAGACTGAGGACATATCACAGTGAGTTTAGGCTTACCTAATACTTTGAAGCCTAAACATTGAACAAGATACTGGTGAACAGAGGGTTAACCCAGTGTTTCTTCTCAGCTCAAAGCTTCTTTAACAACCCATCTGCTGTTAACATAAATGTTACAAGAATTAAAACAAAACTTTGGGTGATGCACTAGGCTGAATCACACTCATTGAGTGTTGCTCACTGATTCATGTTGGAAAAGACTTGAAGGCTGTCAAAAGCAAGTGACTGAACCAGAAGGGGGATAGGAACTCCCTGAACCACATTCTTGCAGTCTGGAGATCACCTCACATATCCAACATGTCCAAGTATGTCCTTAGAGAGGACAGTCCATGGGCTATTGCCTCAGTGAGTTGCAGTGAGTTAATTAGTCATTTACCTCGTCCTAGATGTCTGGCACAGTTTGATCTTGATTTTAGCTTTGTCCTACTAAGAACCTATTCTTGCTCCATATACATCTCATGGAAACTTGTGCAATTAAAGCACATAGCTTCAAGGTGCCTAAACCAGTTCACAAAGGATTTTATCTTTGGCTGTGTTCACTAGAGCTGGACAGGAGTTTGCTGGCTGGAGTTAGTTACTGCCAGAGGGAGCTTATTTCTCTAAGGATTGTAGTAGGCACAAAATTCCTTTTGCTGTTCAAGTTTTTTTATTACCTCAAGTTTTGTGATTCACTTTTAATGCAAAACTGTTGACTCATACTTAGTTCAAGAACCTTCTCAAGGACTTTGCAATGTGTTAATCAAGATACAGTCCTGAGGTTAGATACATGACACTAGAAGAATATCCCTGATAAGACCATGAGGCATTCCATGTGTGGAATGGACTTTGGGAAACAGCTGGAATCGGGTGACGTTTTTATGTTACCATGTGGCTCAACTCTTTTAGAAGAATTACAGTTCTGTCATCTGCTTTTTGGAGAAAAAGTCAAAGTCATGTGGGAAATGTTTTTTAAATATGGTAGAAGGAGGAAGATAGATCTGTCTGAATGAACAGAGGAACTGACAGTTCTTGGTTGTTTTCTGAACAGAAAATTGTGAAGGCTGGAGACAAAGACCTGGACGGACAGCTGGATTTTGAGGAATTTGTTCACTATCTCCAAGACCATGAAAAGAAGCTGAGACTGGTTTTCAAGAGTTTGGATAAAAAGAATGATGGTAAACACCTCTCTCCTGCTCATGAGTGGACTGGTGCATGTGTCAGCCTCTAGTCTGTGTCCTCGAGCTCACTGGTTTATCTTTGCAGGCCGCATCGATGCCCAGGAGATTGTCCAGTCTCTCCGGGACCTGGGAGTCAAGATCTCTGAACAGCAGGCTGAGAAGATACTGAAGAGGTGAAGATTCCACTAGTTTTTCTGTTTTATGTTGAGGGAGCTAGAAAGAAATATAGGGACATGGAACCTGTCTCTTGTTCCCCTGTATGGACTTTCCAGAGACTTTGGCTCCTCCCTTTTTTCCTATTATTTTCCATTTTGATTTTTCTCTGTGAATGGACATACAATTATAAAATCATAATGCTTTTTGAGACTTACTGTCAGAGTCTCTCTCTGTTGGGGGGAGGTGCTTGCACCTAAGCTGATTTGCATCCCTGTCTGATTGTCCTGCTGCCCTGAGCTTGCTGCTTTGGAGATGGACTTGTGCAGTTGTTCTTTGGAAATGCTGAGTGCTTTATGCATGTGGCACTAACATGTTAACAACCACTTATTTGTGCTGTTTTCTTCCTCTTTTTTTTCCCTCCGCTACCTTCCCTCTGTCTGTTTGCCTGTGTGTCAGAATAAGGACGGGACACTTCTGGGGTCCTGTCACCTAGTAAGTATTATTTTCCCTTTAGTGTCAGTTATGTCCCTGAATTTGGTAGGAGGGGTTGCTAATACTGTTGTGGGCTGGTTAGAAGGGAGAGAGAGAGGGGAGAAAAGAGAGCCCACTTCTACCTTGGCATTGTTAGGTAAACAGAAGTTTCCCTAGCTTTGTCTTGTGTCTCTTTAGAAGTCTTTTAGCAGTTGCTTTGCAAAGCTCTTTTTGGTGTAGGCCGGCACAATCAAAGGGAAGGGGAGGAAGAATTTGTCACCCAGTGGGAGTCTGTACTCACTTGATGATCAATCTTTTTAGCATGGATAAAAATGGGACAATGACAATTGATTGGAATGAGTGGAGGGACTATCACCTGCTGCACCCCGTGGAGAACATTCCTGAAATCATCCTGTACTGGAAGCACTCCACGGTAAGAAATAGCTCCTGTACAACAGGTCTCAGTCTTTGCCCAGCTTCTTGGTCCAAGTCCTGGCCTCCAGGAGCTGCTATCAGCAGTCCTTATCTTTCTCTTCACGGTTCATAGTTTCCCTGTAGCCCTGGAAGCTCAGTTGCTTCCTGTCCTCTGCTGTAATCTTGCCACATGTCACTGTCACAGCTGCTGGCACAGGTGGTAACGACTGCAGCACTGCAGGGAGATTAAGGTGTTCTCTTGGTGTGCACCTCCAGGAGCTCCTGCCAGTGGCCAGCCCCAGCTGGTTCAGGACCTGTTAGAACTAGAATCTGATTCCACAGGCAGCCATCCTTCCTGGAGTTATCTGTACATGAATAGTATGTAATGAGATTTAACTGCCTGTGAGCTTGGAAGGTTCTGGAGAGGTCCAGCTTTTTTTGCCATGCAACTGCCTGCACTTGGTCAGTTTGTTCCTAAATATGACCCACAGTATTTTGATGTAGACAAATGTTCAGCAGTTGCCAGGTTCTTGGAGAGAAATCTTGACAGTTTCCCCTGTGACACGTTCTAGCAGTGGCAGCTCCTGTGGTCAGGCACAGCAGTTAGTGGCTGTAGATAAGCTGCTGGCTTGGAACAAACATATCCTGTACTTCAGCACTTGGTGCTAATAAAGAGCAGTAAAACTTTGGCAAGATTGTAAAGCATTCCTTAACACCTTCTATTTTTGCAGATCTTCGATGTAGGAGAGAATTTGACTGTCCCTGATGAGTTCACAGTGGAAGAGAGGCAGACAGGGATGTGGTGGAGACATCTGGTTGCAGGTGGAGGTGCAGGTGCCGTGTCCAGAACCTGCACAGCTCCCTTGGACCGTTTGAAAGTGCTCATGCAGGTATGATGGAGCAGTTCCAGTTTGTTTAAATACCTGAGCAGATTCCTTCAATATTTATGGTTACCTGGGAGGTGATGATGTTCATCAATACAGTACAGCACTCTGGCCAGTGTTAATCTCATCATTCTTTTATTGCTATTTTTAAAATAATTTTCAATTATTTGAGTGGTCAAAGTAATATAAAAAAGTTATTATTCATTGACTAGAAAAAGTACAGGGGATCTTTTTGGAGGTAGACATGTCAAGACTGTCAGTAGTAAGACAGTTTTCCATAAACTTGAGTTTTGGTGAAACAGGTTAAAATCCTATATTCCTTTGAGAGAACCTGAGGCCATGAGAGTTGAAGTGAAGTGGTGGTCAGTTGGCAGAGCTTGTATGCAGTATTAAAAGCATTAGAAAGGGGTTGGAAAATTTTGATTTTAGCTGGCTTTATCACTGCACCTGCTCTTGAACCAGCTGAGAAGTTGGTGGGTAGTTGATCCTGTGCTAGGTGTGGGGAAAAAAAACGAGACAGTTGCCTATTTAACCTTTCCTCCCATTCCAGAGGGAGATATTGATTAGATTGATTAGTTAACGCTAGACTTGGCAAAAAAGAAAAGAAGCTTGATTCCCTATTGTAGAAGTTATCTGGAAGGGATTAAAGCCTTGGCAAATCTCTGGGTAAATAAAAAAAGCGGCCTTTTGTCCCTGGATTACAGAAAAACGTTGCAGTGTTGTAATGGGGACTGGAACTAATCCAGGCTTGTCCCTCTCCCCCAGGTTCACGCCTCCCGCAGCAACAACATGTGCATCATCGGCGGCTTCACTCAGATGATCCGCGAGGGTGGCCCAAGGTCACTGTGGAGGGGGAATGGCATCAATGTGCTCAAGATTGCACCTGAGTCAGCCATCAAGTTCATGGCCTATGAGCAGGTGAGGGCACAGACAGGCAGCTGTGGCTGCAGGAGGACAAGCTGAGAAGAAAACGATGGCTGAGATAAGTGATGGAGCCTCAATGTCTGTCTGTTTTGACTTCCGCAGATCAAGAGGTTCATTGGTACTGACCAGGAGATGCTGAGGATCCACGAGCGGCTCTTGGCTGGTTCTCTGGCTGGAGCCATTGCACAGAGCAGCATCTACCCCATGGAGGTGAGGCTGGAGGCTGGGAGTGCAGCCTAGGAGGGCTCATGATTTGGGGCAGGGATGGGAAGATGTGGGTAGAACACCAGCACTGTGATATTTAAATAATGAGTTCTCAGAGGTGATACCAAGCAGTACTGCTTGCAGGACACTTGCTGTGGGTCCTGACAGTCGTGCTTCTAAGAATGACTTTGTCTGTTCATTGTTGTCCTGTAGATCTTCATGCTATTTATTCTTGTCTTCTAGGTTCTGAAAACACGGATGGCTCTAAGGAAGACAGGACAATATTCAGGCATGTTGGATTGTGCCAAAAACATCCTTGCAAAGGAAGGAATGGCTGCCTTCTACAAAGGCTACATCCCCAACATGCTGGGAATCATTCCATATGCTGGTATTGACCTGGCAGTCTATGAGGTATGAAGCCTTTAACCTATTGTTAGGTTAAGCCCAACAATTACTGTATTATGTTTTATTTTATTGTTAACCTATTGTAGGGCTTTGTTGCTTGTGTGACCTTATCACCTATCAATCATGACACAAGTTTAAGTAATTTATCAAAGCTTTCTTGAATAGCCTCAGGGGGCACAAATGTATTTTTTTTTTACCCAAAAAAGGCTTAAAAAACAATCCAATATGATGATTATACTTCATAAACCATAGTCAGCATCATGCATGGTCCCTGGTTTCTTCACAAGAAAATTGCAGCAGAAAATAAAGGAGGGATTTTCCTCAGGTTACAAGAGCAGCTCAAAAAGATTTGAGAAGCCCTGTGCTTCTGGTGGAACTTTCTGGATCTTTACTCTAGATCTTTCATGAAATGTAATATTCCTTTGCTTTCCTCTTCCCTGCTAATGTTGGGCTTGTTCCTTCCAGACTTTAAAAAACACCTGGTTACAACGCTATGCTGTCAACAGTGCTGACCCTGGGGTGTTTGTTCTGCTGGCCTGTGGCACCATCTCCAGCACCTGTGGACAACTTGCCAGTTACCCCCTGGCCCTCGTGAGGACACGCATGCAGGCCCAAGGTGAGAACTTCTGGAACAGTGGGAACTCCTGCCTTTGTTTTTGAGCAAGGCTAAAGGTTCTCTAGTGTAAACATTGCAACAACAGCCTCAGCTGGTCCATGCAGCTGAGCCACAGGCTGTTTGTGATGCTGCAAGGGCACAGTGGACTTTGCTGCCCTTTTAACCTCTGTGGCCAAGGACCTCCAGGACAGAGGTTCTGTTTTGCTCAGATCAGCAGTTCTGGGCTGAGGGCATCTGCAGAGCAGTTTGAGAGAATGCTTGCTGTGTGGGGCATGGAATGGGTAGCTGAGGAATTAATGCTGTCCCCCACAAAACACCTTTGCTGTGGGAACATCTGAAAGCACACAGATCAGAACTGCTCTTGGAAACAAAATGGTTTCCAGACATAGGCTTCATTATTTATTGTGGCTTTTCCTGTTGCAGCTTCAGTGGAGGGTGCTCCTGAAGTGACCATGAGGGGACTGTTCAAACACATTCTGAAGACAGAGGGAGCGTTTGGGCTTTACCGGGGTCTGGCGCCCAACTTCATGAAGGTGATCCCTGCTGTGAGCATCAGCTACGTGGTGTATGAAAACTTGAAGATGACTCTAGGTGTGGACTCGCGGTGACCAGGAGATGCTGAGGACTGGGAACTCTGAAATCTTGGGATGCAATCCCAAGACATATAAGCCATCTCTCATTCTGTGAATGTGTCGACACTAAGCTGACTTAAGCAAAGCTGTGAAATCTCAGATTGTGAGTCAGTAAGGAAGGGGGAGGGGAGGATCTGGTGTCCTTTTCCATCTTGCTACTCAGAACTCCACATAAACTATCACGGGGTCCTTTTTGTTGGGCCTTTTGGGAGACCAGGAGAAGAACTCCTGGGAGATTTTGAGGCTGGAGTTGCTGAGGTCAGTTCCCAGCAGTATGACAGAGTAGCAAAGATTTGGGTTACAGGTCTGCTCTCAGTGCCTGTACAGAGCTGTTTGCCTACAGATGAGCACCTTCTGACTTGCTGGAAGAGCTTCTTTTTCCATTCAGAGAGCTGCTTTTTCCATTCAGTTGTTTAACTTCCTACCCATTGTTTAAATTTGTACAAACCTTGTGTAGGAGCTGCTGCCACACCAGGCTTGTTATGTTTACAAATATTCCTTTGGGTGGGAGACATTCATGTTCTGCTTCCAAGAATTGACATGAAATGTAATTTTGATCTGTACTGGTTTGGAGGGCTGGTGGGCAGTGGTTTATCCAGCCAGGCTGAAGGTTACTTAAGCCAGCCTGATGAAGAATTAGAATTATTTATTTTTTATAGGTTTAAGTGTGTCTCATAAACCCACTAACAAGATGCACTTACTAACAGAAGCAGCAGACTAGAGCCTGCATGCCTGTATCCTTTGCATGCCGGGATTGGCTTGTCTTATTCTCTGCAGGGGCTTGGAAAGGGGAAGGCAGGAGAGCCCTGGGCTGCCCGGCACTGTGATGCATGGCTTTAGTGAACAAAGACAAAATAACTCACAGCTCCTGTGCAGCTGTGCTCCCAGCACGACACGAGAGCCCCTGTGCATCGTTGCATGGACCTCTGAATTCCATCCTGCCTGGTGCCAAGGAGAGCTCGAGAACCTTTTCCAAACCCCGTGCCTATGCTGCTATCTTACCTCTTTAGACCTCTTGGTAGATGGATGTTCAGGTTTCCATTGGTGAGATGGAGGCCCCAAGTTAGGAATGTCTGCTGTGGGAAGGGGTGTTAGGGAGAGGGGCTGGCTGTCACTTGGAGAGGTGAGCTTTCAGTCCTGAAGACATGCTTGCTTGTCTTTCAAAGGGTGCTTTTCATAAGGCTAAGGGAAAGAGATGGCTTTAAAATTTCTCTTGATAGCATTATGGGCTGCTTTAGTTAATAGGATCCAGCTTCTGAGGCCTGGGAGATCCTCACCCAACTTTTCATTTTGGGTAAAATGGACCAGCGTTGCATTCCACTGTTTTACTGCTTAAAGCATATTTATTTTGTATTTATTTGAACAGAGTTATGTCACATTATTTTTATAGGTTTGTTTAAATATTGTTACTGTGCTTGTATTTCTTCTTTAAAAAGTTCTCTATTAGTTATTTTACATCACACAGCTGAGTCGTGGGGAGGGGTGCTAAAGTCACTCTTGTACTTGCTCCTCTGGGGCTTGAACTGCCTTTTCCACGTCTGGGTTTGTTGCTGGAGGACCTCAGCCCAGAGAAATTCTGTAGCAAGAAGCCATAGGAGAGAAGGGAGCAGGTGAGGAAGCAGAACCTTGGGGAGAGGGTGCACTGTGAGGCTTGCCTTAGCTTGGAATTGCCTCTGTGCACAGTGGAAAGGCTTTGGGTGGATGGCTGAAGTTGGGAAGTGGAAGGTCTGTGGATGTCACAACAGTTAATTAAGAACGCTTGGGGGACTTTATTGGTAAGGGGGGAAGAGAGAAATCTCAGGGACTAAAGACAATACACATTTCCAGAGAGATGGAAGGAAACTTGCACTTGGACACGAGCTGCTGCATTTTTCTATGAGGCTGAATCAGCAGACCCTGCTGCTGAGCCAGTGCTCATCACATGCAGGAGGACACTGTGGAGATGTGTGTGAGAAATTGGAAAAGGATTTGCTAGCACTCAACAGCTGCTTTATTTTCTGACAGATTTTGGTGGTTCCTGGAGAGTCTCCCAGGTGAGATTCTGCCTTGACTTTCAGTGCTGTCAATAGTAGCCACATGGAAATCTAACCAACAATGGATTAGTGATACGATTTTTTTTTTCACCCCCCTCTTCCTGAGACCTGTCATAAATTCTGCCGTGGCTCCTTCCTACCAGTGTGGCCTAATGAGAATATGAATATCAGAATGCAAAAATCAATGCAAAATGACAACCATCTTTGTAGCTGTAACCACAAATTGTTATAATGCAAATCTAACTCGGATTCTTCATGTAGGAACAGTCTGCTAATAAAGGTCTGATAAAGAGATACCATGTCTCCATCTTCCTCTGTGGTTTATTGGTGCTCTTTGGGGCTGGACTTTTCCTGGGCTAATTCTCACCAAGGACATTGACACTGGGAAGGATTCTCACTATGAAGACCTGGGAGAACAGAATTCTTAAAAGCAAAGCCAGCAAGGTCAAGGCTGACAATGTTGGTGATGAGTCAGGGATGTTCAGACACTGTTTACCTGTCTCTGAGTGTTGCTGGACTTTGCTCATCTCTGCAGTATCCATAACACTCTGTTCAGAGAAGTGAATTTCCCAGAAGAACTGAAAGCTCTGCAGTCCAATTATCCCCTTGAAAGAGCCTGGCTTATATGGTTTTCAAAACAAAGGCTTTGTACAAGTTTTTTCATGAATAACAACCCAGGACCTACCCTTGAAGGTCATTCAGGAGCCATACCTGGTAGTGCAAGTGGCCTCTGAACTTGGTTAACAAAACTTGCTGTGGAGGCCAGACTGTCTTTGTTTGTTCCTTATGTCTCCTCCTGTAATTCAAGGCTTTTATTCAGCTATAAATCTGCTCATAAAGTCTGGGTTTTTGTAATCTGAGCCACAGCTCTCCAGTGGTGTCAGCTGAGATGGGCCCTTGAACTGCAGCACTGGAGGCTGCTGCCAGCATCCCCTCAGCCCCCCTGCCCTCTGCAAAGCTTGGGCAGTTACATTTCACATCACAAGCTGATAAAGAGGTGGGTGAAGCAAGGAGTGGCTGGATACCTGTGCCTTGAGACCTGGAGGGAATGGGCTGAACTTATTTTTTTATCCTGCAGAAAAGCAATCTCGAGGGGGGACCTTGTCACTCTCCACAGTTCCCTGACACGAGAGGGTGCAGTCAGGTGGGATCTGGCTCTGCTCCCAGGGAACAAGGGACAGGATGAGAAGGAACAGGATGGGCTCAAGCTGTGCCAGGGGAGGTTCGGATTGGACATCAGGAGCAATTTCTTCACTGAAAGATTTGTCAAGCTTTGGAAGGGGCTGCCCAGGGAGGTGGTGGAGTCACCATCCCTGGAAAGTGTCCAAGGAATGACTGGATGTGGTACTCAGTGCTGTGGTCTGGTTTATGAGGTGGGGATTGGTCACAGGTTTGACTTGACCTTGGAGATCTTTTCCCAACTTTAATGATTCCGTGATTTTGTAGAATTAATTTTTGCTAGAGCAGTCACTCCAAAGGCTTAACACTGAAATTCTGCCTGGTAAAGGCAGCTGGACCGAAACAGAGCACCCTGGAGCTCCAAATGGAGTCACAGGGCTCGCTGCTGCCTTCTCTCTGGCTTTTCTCATTTTCTTCCTTTTTAAGGAAGAGAGATATTTTGAGTGCTTAATTACTAAGTTGGAGCTGAGACTGAATTACTCTCCAGACATGCAGCCTCAGCCGTCTCTCGTTACACTTGCCCACTTTTACAATGGCAATGACGGTGCTGTCCCCCTTTTGGGGCTGGGATAAGGGGTAGATGGGGTGCCTGGGGTGTGCTGGAGGCTTGGAGAGCAATATCATTCTTGGCACTTCTAATCTCCAGGGTGCTGAGCTTGCTGAGAAATGAGAAAACATGACATTTTCTCTGGGAAACCAAAAATCCAGGCTGCGTTGTGTTAGCACCCCTTCCTTCCCTTTGGCAGGAGGATAATTTGTCAGTGTCAGACACTGTGCAAACCAAGCTGTGGATGGACGTTATCAGGGAGCACTTGCCTGGTCCAGAGGCTTTGGGCAAGAACCTCTGTCCCACCTGGGCTACCTGGCAGTCAAGCTACTGTCAAGAGAATTGGGTGTTTCCTTTTAGCCGAGCCCCCTTTTCCTCAGGCTGTACAATTACAGCTGCGTTTCCAGCCTTCTCAGTATCCCTGTTACTCCTCAAATGCTTGGTTTGCTTGTTTAAAGTAGTTAATGATTGCCCTCTCCTGGCTGGTTCCTCTTACTGCTGCATTGCAGCGCTGCTTTTTGGCAGAGCACTTTTCTAAGCTCAGTGGGGAGCTCCAGGCTGACTCTCCCAACTCCTGGCTGGATGACACACAAGGTGATTTTTTTTTTTTTTTTAATTTATTTATTTGTTTGTTTTGTTTTGTTTTTTGCAAACCCCAGTTCTTCACAACCTTCAGCTCTCAAACAATTTGGCACCAAATTGCATCTGATTTGCTAATTTGGAGAAAACATTTATTGCTTTGTGTGGGGTCAGTTCCCTGCACTCCCAGGCCAGGGAGTATCTGGAGCAGGTGATGCTGTGACTGCAGCCACGGGCTCTGGGTGTGTGCTGTTCCTGCCTTCAGCCTCTTTCACTTGACACACCTCCTGTCAAAACAACAAAAACAAGGAGAGTGAATCTGCCAAGGTGCCAGCAAGAGAGAATTTACTCAAGAAAGAAGTATTTTCCTTTCCCCTTTTAGCTGATTATGTCTAAGAGGGCTTCCCCTTCCTGGCCCAGGCACAGACATTGCTTGCCCAGGTGCTCAGCTCCTGCTGGTGCCATTTTCCAGGCCTGTGCTGGAAAGAGGAAATCAGGGTTCTGCAGTGAAGTTGGGGTATGTGTGCTCTGAAGGAAAGAGGGAACTTAGACTCTGGGGTAATAATTAAAAACCTTGTGCTGCTCAGGCACTCAGCATAGTTTTAGTTCTGTTAATGCCTGCAGCTGACACAGGGCTTTGTGAGTCTGCTCTGGTGCTCTGTTCACATCCATCCACCTCCTTCAGCCTGATGACAAAAGTCCCCAAAATGTTTTCTGTGTTTGTTTAATTGTTATTTTACTCCTCCGGTGCAGCAGCTTACTTTGGCCAGTAACTGCCAACCTCAGTTGCACCAGTGCCTTGTAAGCACACAAAGTCCTGTCTAATTCCCCTCATTTTGCCCAAATTAAATGTGATCCAGAGACTGCAAATACCCCCCAGTCCACAGCTGAGTGCAGTTAATGTAGGGGAGCTGGGCTCTGCCTCCCAGGTGCTGCTCGTTTGTTAAATGGGAGAGGAGACCTGACCTTTCCCCAGCCCCAGATGCAGCCCCTTGCTGAGGGTTTCACTCTCCACCCTGACATTCTCTGTCTCTGTCCTCCATTCCCCTGATCCTGTGGGGCAGTTTTAAACCTCTTGAAGCTGGAAAAGTAGTGGGGACAATGTTGGATCCAGCCTGGTGGCTTGGAGTGGGGTTTTGGGCACTTTTGAAAACTCAGAGCTTGCTATGTGGGGATGAGCAGATGACCAGGACAGAGCAGCAAAGGTAAGATGTTTTTTCACCTTCACTTTGCAAACAAGAGCCCCAGTCAAGCTGACTCAGGGTCTGGGTCATTTGCAGGATAAAATGTCTTAAATCAGGTGGCAGAGGTGAGGACTGGACCTGGTTAATGTTTTGGTGGAAAACCTGAAGGAAAAAAAAATCCCCAGGGGCTCCTGCCCTTTCTGCAGCTCCTGGGTGGAATTGGTCCTTGCTGGGGGGCAAAACCCCCTTGCCTATTTTCCCCCTGGCAGGGGTAGGCACCCTGTTACCAGAGTTCCCAGTGGGGATGCTCAGGTGCAGGTATTTGCTTCAGAGGTGCTATTTTAAACCTCTGCTGAAGCAAACCTGTGGTTATTTAGCCCCCCCCAATAATTTCCAGCACCTTGAAAACGTGTCTTTAAGAGCCCAGTTTGACAGCTGGAGGTGCAGCCCGGGGTTTGGCAGCCCTGCTTGGAGGGGGCTGTGGTGGCTTTGGTGACCCTGTCCCCCCCCAGGGTGCTCAGTACCGTTTTCCACGGCGCAAACACGATCTGCTCCGCGCTCAGCCCCAGGCACTTGGCGTGGTGCTCGAATTCCTCCCGCTCGGCCTCGCTTATTCTCCGGTCCCGGGCTGGAGAAGGAGTTGTCAAGTGTTAATTTATGGACTGGTGGCCTCAGCACAGCCCTTTGTGCCACGACCCTGTCCTTGCTGCCCTCTTTCTCCAGCAGTGCTTGCTGTGGATGTGGTTTGTATCATAGTGAACACATCTGAACAAAGCCAATCTTGGGCATCACTTATTTAATCTTCTCCCAGGCAACTCTGGTCCTGTGTGCTTAAAGGGGTTGGAGGATGGTTTGACACTCCTAGGGTGTCAGGAGGGACTCTGAGGCAGAGTATGGAGGCAGTTTTCTCTATGTGTCTTCAAATTCTCCTGAGCAGCTGCTTTGCAGCCTGGCAAGACGATGGGGAGCCTTATCAGGGTCAAAACTGCTGCTTTATGGGTTTGTGGTTAAATCTGATCAGCTTTAGCCCTGCAGAGCCACATGCTCTGCCTTGGGAGCTAAGTACTGAAACATCATGGTTGGCTTGAAAATGTTGAGATTTTACAATGATACCGATGCTGAATTGTATTTGCTTCCTGTTCTTTGAATATTTATGGCATAAGCTGGTTTGGTGTTTAACTTGCTCTTCTTTCCAAGAGATGTGGAGTTTAATGAGGTTTGCAGATCCCATGACCCCTGGAGTGTTTCTTTCAGGAAAGTCACTGACTGCTGGTGAAACCAAGTTGCTGTATGATTTTAGCTGATAAATTTGTGTGTGGGATTGGGTGTCCTGCAATAGCTTTAAATTACTTTAGGATGGAGTTTCATACCATAGAGATACTGCCCCAAATACTTCCTTTCCTTCTGCATTTGGTACTCGACGAGTAAAAGGTTTTCAGAGCTCACGTTCATCAGCATCCCCTCGGTGTTGTGGGTCTTGGCTTGGAGAGAACAGATACAATAATTCAGGTTTTCAGTGCTGCAGCAGCAATAAACTCCAACCCAGGTGTGGGCAATGTCAGTAGTCCCTGATGTTCAACCCCCAGTATCAGGTGAAGACAAATGTCCTGAAATAGGGTGATTTTTTTTTTTTTTTGGGCTCTTGGTTTATATAAATTGTATTTTTAAAAAATGGGGCTGGGGGTGTGAAAGAGCAAAGGCCCCCAGCTCCTGTCCTGCTGTTGGAACGTGCTGAATGATGTGGTGTGTTGGGACTCAGGGTATGAAGGGTCAGTGCAAACTCTGTCCCAGGGGGTTGCAATCCCCACCCCAGATTGGCTCACCCCCCTTCATCAGCAAGGAGGAAGCGACTCAGGACCAGAGGCTTCATTAATTCACTGAAACCTGCCAGGGGTGTTCCCTCTCTCCCTCCCCCAGGGGATTATGAAATAACCTCACAAACAGGATGGTGTTCCCCTGCAGGGATGGGAGCAGGTTTGCTCCTGGCACTCTGTGGGTTTGACGCGGCTGGATGGTGGGGCTGTGATCCCTGGGGTGCCCCAGGAGCAGGAACACCCTGGGTGCCCCCGGGTTTGGGGAGCTCTTTGGAGCCCAGCGAGGCTTCAAACAGGCAAAGAGACTCAGGAATGAAATGCATCAGGTAATGTAAACCGGATGTTTTGTGTGTCTCAATCCCTGTGAAAGCGTGGGCTGGGTGAGAACCCCACCCGTTCTCCTTACCGTGCTTCACCAGCGCGGCGTTACCGGCAGTGACTTCCAAATAGGTCAGGTTGTTGGTAAAACATTGGTCCCCTCTGGAGAGAGAGGGGAAGGAGGTGATGCCGTGGTGTGCAAAGGACCGGCAAAGCCCCGGCCCTGGTCCTGACCCCACGCCGGGCATCTGCCACCCCCTCCTGAGGGTTACTTTCTCTCTGTTAAAATCAAGGTGTTTCTCTCGTGCCTTTGCCTGACCTCCAGCGGCAGCTCGTGGTCTCAGCCTTGCCATTGCTCTCCCCTCCTTGGCGGTCAGACATTTTCCACCCTGAAATAACTGAAACCTCAAAGTGCTTCTTACGTTGTTACGGAAAAATACATCCCCTGAAATCCTGACCCTGTGGGGGAAACAGCTTTTGGCGCCTGGCAGAGTCAGCAGCCCCGGCATAAAGACTTCTAGAGAGGTCTTTTCCTTCCTGCATCCCCCCCGCCTGCAGGGCTGGCTATCTGTGAGACCTCTGTGCCCCGCAAAACTTGCCTAAACCTGCAGACTGTTGAAATCAATAAGCCAAATAAATAAAAAGGAGGAGAGAGAAGGGGAGAGGATGCACAGAGCAGGCAGAAGAGACTCCTTTTGGAGAAACCAATCCAGAACCGTGCTTGTATCCTGCGCTAGAAGATCTTAGGGCTGTAGCAGGGAGGGGATGGGTTGAGAGCACAGGGACTGCATCTTACACGGCCACGTAGTGGCTGATGAGCAGCTCCTGCCCGCTGGCCCCGGGGTCCAAGCGCAGATAGGCGTGGTCGATGAACAGCATCTCCACGCGGTGCTGGGGGTACTGGGCAGCCCCTGCCACGTACAGCCACGTCCCCAGCAGCTGTGGGAGGGGAGGGAGGGACAGCCTGGTGACCGCTGCTGGCTTTGCAGGAGAAACCCTGAGATTCCTACCCTCCCCGTGGCAAAAACTGACAGTGCTGCTGGTTCTACCTCTTGCATTTGCAGTGACAAAGTGAAACATTTACTAGGGGAAAAAATTAAATAAATATCTGAGTGTGGGGGTTGGGAAGGGTTCTGGCACCGGCTGTGGGTGCCCTGGGTGGTGCAGCAGGGTCAGGACAGGCCTGGCTTTGCCGTGGAGGATCTGCACCAAAAAATACCCAGCCTTGTTTCAAGGTCACCGTTGGGAACCCGAGGAAACTGGGTATTTCGAGGTGTTTTGGCCAGCAAACAAATCCCGTTTGTTGCAGGTGTTTCACTGGCAGCACCGTGGCAGCTGTGCTGGGGAAGGGAGCAATGGGGACAAGGTTGGATTTTCCCCTTTCCCAAGGGACAGCGAGGCTTAGCAGAGCACCCTGAAGCTCATTGCAGGCTGGGGCAGCCCCCAGGCCGGTGTCTCCTACCTTGGAGGCCGTGGAGCTGTCCGGGTGTTGGGCTCCGCAGGGAAAAGCATCCGTGGGCAGCAGCACCGCCAGGACCAGGATGGCCACGAGCCTGACCCTGTGCATGGCTGTCCGAGCACGGAGTGAGCACAGCCCTGCACAGACAGACAGACAGACAGACAGACACTGCTGGCTCTGCTGGGAGGGGCCAGGATGTGCCCGGGGCTGCCGGATCTGCACCTGTGTCGCAACCGGTGCTTTTTGGGGGCGATGCCCAGGGAAGAGCCATGTGCTTGGCGCTTGTCCTGGCCTGGGATGTGGCTGCTGTCAGCAGGTGCTGGTAGGAGTGGGCTGTTGGTGATGCAGGTACTGCATTTAAAACTTAAATCTGCCCTAAATTTGACCATTTTTTCCCTGCGAGGAGCTGCTGTAGTTGTCTCTTGATCTGCTAGTGAGATGTTGTGCAGCCCTCCCAGCGCTGGTTTGGCTGCAGAACTCCTCAATCTCAGAAAAACCCAAGGGGGCTTTGAAGAGAAGGTGCTTTTGCCATCCTAGCCAAAAATGGCCTTAGAAGTGGTGCTTATGGGCCTCAGAGGTCACCCCTCTCCTGTTGGACACATTCCCTGTGCCAGCTCCTGACCATCCCTGTCCTGCTGCTGTCCCTGTGTTGTCAGACAGGCGGGTCTTGTTTCTCTGGCATTTTGTGTGCCTTTTCCTCTGTGGCAGCAGAGCCTCCCTGAACATTTTGGTCTGGCTCTGGGTGATTTTTTTTTTCCCATCTTTTCCCCTTTCCCCTCTTCAGAGACATTTGGGGATGGTGCAGTGTCACTTCTTGTCACCCCACCCCGCAGTGACCCCTGCACAAGCCTGTGGTGTAGATGGAGCCTTGTGGGATTTGGCTTGAAAATTGGGGGTGTTCAGGTGCTAAGAGTGTTGGGGGGGGGGCGAGACTCGAGGGGGTTGGCAGGTTTGTGTGTCACTCTGAGGGGTGGGTGCTCATGTCCCAGTGCCCTGAGGCTGGGAGGGTCCCCTGCCACCACAGACCTGGTGTGAGGGATGAGCCCCTCTGTGCCCACTGCCGTGCTTGGCCCTGGTTGGGTTTTGTCTGGAGCATTTCACATCTCTGGGTGGGTTTGGAGATGCAGCACCATGGGCAAGGTGGACAGGAGGGGGTCTCAGAGAAGATGGAGGAGGAGCAGCCAGTGGTTGAAACTCAGGAGTTTATTTTGGGCCCGGTTGAGAGCAATGAAACTGAATGTTTAATCCAGAAGGAAAAACCAAAACATGGATAAGGATGAGAGGTTCTGAGGCTGTGGTGAGCCTGGCTGGGGCTGGAGGAGGATGAGGATGGAGCAGCTGAGCCGGTCCATGGGGGTTATTCCACCTGTGGATCTGCATTGTCTTCACCCCCAGGCAGGGGACAGGCATGCTGTGGGAGAGAGAAGATCAGCTCTTGCAGCTCCCTCAGCCCAGAACCACCAGGAATGGCTGGGGTAGGATGCTCAAGGAGGAGTGGGGATGCACAGCAGGGAAGCTGTGCTGGGGGACTAAACTCACATACCCCCCAGACCCCCATCCCAACTGGAAACAGAACCTGTTCTGGGGCTCATACACCCTGGGAGGGGTTTGTACCTCTGTGGAGGTGTAGAACACATCCTCCTCAGTGAAGCCCAGGCAGTGCAGGTGGACTTTGAACTCCTCCATCTGCTCCTTGCTCACGTTGGGTGTCCGTGCTGTCAGAGAAATGGAGAAAGGGGGAAAGAAGTGGAGTTTTAGGGTTGTTTTGCTCCTGGGTGATCCCCATAGTGCAGATGGGGAGCTCGCTGCCTGTCTCCATCTTTCCCCTCTCTGTATCAGGGGAAAAGGAGCTTTTTGCCCAGCTTGTGAGGACTGGAGATGTCCATGCCTCTTGATTTGTCCCTGGGGAAGCATCTGCTCACCTGAGAGACTCAGATTTGGGAAGTCAATGTTGATGTGATTCAGGATCAGCAGGTCTTTGTCACTTTGGATCACTCTGGCCACGGAAGCCACATTGTTAACATCAACTGGAAGGTATGGAGAGAGTGAGATTTCCCCACTGGTGAGAATCCGCCCCATGCTGAGGCTCATCACCTTTTATCCTTGTGCCTCATCCCAGTGGGGGCTGCTCTGCTCCCACAGCACTGCCATAGATGTGATGTGTGGCAGAAAAAATATTTTCCCCCTATCTCCCAGACATGATTTTAGGTGTAAAAGGCTCAGGGTCAAGTACTGGGGGGCAGAAGCAGGAGGGTTCAAGGAGTGGCTGAGTCCCCTCACCCCATCCCATCCCATAGAACTGGAGCTTTACCATGCTTCAGGGTGGAGTTCTGCTGGAAGACCAGGACCTTGCTGGAGTTTCTCACCACACATGTCTCATTCCTGTGGGGCAGAGAGGTCAGAGGGAGCAAATACTCCCAAGCTTGCCTCAACCAAACCTGAGAGATTTTTGGAACATGAGCAGGACTGCAGAGCTTAAATAAATGTGCCAAAGCTGCTCTCCAGCCCCAAATTTGTGGGGTGTCTCAGCCCAGAGGGTAGAAATGCCCCTGGGGTGGGAGGGCTAGATCAGGGTGTGAATGCCTGTCCTTACATTCTTATGATTTCGGTGATGTTGAGCTCGTCCTCGTGGCTACCGGGAGAGAAGAAAAAAGTCTCAAATGTCACTGCTCTCATCTCTTCCAGATGAGGGGGATAACTGGAGGCACCAGCAATGTAGAACCATTGTCCCAAGATCTGCAGAGGGGAGCAGAGTGGGGAAGGTTGGAGGGGCTGTGCCAGGTTCACCCACAGACACCCCGTGAGTGAAGGCAAATGCTGTGCCTTGTGTCCTCCTGTCCCACAGCCAGGGGCACCCCTTGTAGGTGACTGCCCTGGGCAGGATCTGGGCTGTGAGGGTCTCTGGGTTTTGTCCCCTTTCTGTTAAGGCACTGCTCCAGCTCCCAGGAGGGCCAATTCTTTCTGCAATGGTGCTTCTCCCGCTCCGTGCCAGGCTGTCATTGCTTTCCTCCCGTTAAAAGCTCCCGAGGGATTAAGTACTGTTTATGCACTGAAGGGTTTGCGGATGGAGACTCGTGACCTGAGCCATCATCACTTGAAGGACTTAAAATAGAGTGGTGAGGAGTTAGGATGGTGCTGCCCAGCCTGGTTTGCAGGGAGATGGAGGCAAGGACCCCCAAAAGCACCTGCTAGTGAGATTATGAGTGCAGAGCTGCAAGGCTTCACCCCTTCCCTGTGCTCCTGTGCAGCTGTTCTGGATTTTTTTTTTTTAGGAAAACAAGCATGAGATGAACACTGAGCTGCCATAACCTTCTCCCATATCCATAAGGGATAGAGATGGTGACAGGAGAGGAGAGGATGGATGCAGGGCTTACCTGAAGGATGGTGGTGTTGTCGAAGGTGACTGGGACCAGTGGGGTGCAGCTTTGGGGCTCAGTGGCCAGGGCAAGGGGCAGCCCCAGAAACAGGGTGAGGGTGGCCAACATCTCCTGGCTGTCCAGGAGGATGGTCCTGCTCTGCCAGGCTGTTGCTCAGCTCTGCCCCTTATATAGGGCCGCCAGCAAGGCTGGACATCCCCAGCACCAATGACATCCCCAGCACCAATGACATCCCCAGCACCAATGTGCCTGTTCTGCTGCCAGGCTGTTTGCTCAGGCATGAAGCAATAGCAGGTGGAGGAAACTCAACTTGCAAAATCTTGGATTTCCCCAGAGTAAAAGGGAGAACTCCCCCAACCCCCCTCACCTCACCTAATGCCTCCCCAGTGCAGGCTTTTGTTCTGAAACTTCAATTAGTGGGTGCCTGGCAAAGTGCTCGGCAGCTTCAGGTGTGTTTGGAGACCTTGGGGATACTGAGGGCAGTAGGACATGGCTTTCCTCCGCAGGGCAAATAAACCCTTGTGGAGATGGCAAATAAACCCTCCATGGACATTACAGAGCTTCCCACGGCAGCTCTAAGAGCTCTGGTTTCCCCTTGGGTTCTTGTGTGCTCTTGGGAGGGCAGATGCCATGGGGGATTCCATGGGGTAGGGGCCTTGGCTATGAGACAGGGAACTCATCAGTGCAGTGGGCCCAGAGTTTTTGAAATCTATAAATTCCAACCTCTTGAAATGCAGCATCTCCCCATTTAACAGCGCCGTACAGCTCCTAATATGTTGGCATGGTAATTAAATGTGATGATTAATTAAAGGTGTTTGCAAGGTGAAAACCCTGCCCACAGCAGCTGCTTCAGGAGCTCAGGGGAGGGACAATCAGCCCGGGCTCTGGTGCCAGAGCAGAGGTGGTGCCAACAGCCAGCAGTGCCGGGAAGGGGCAGAGCAGGGCTGGGCAAACACTTCGCGCTGCCCCTGTCACAACTGGCACCCGCCCAGGCAGCTCCTGTGCTTGTTGTTACAACCAACCAGGATTATTTTCCCTTTGCTTCCTTCTTTCCCCTTGCCACCCTCTTTTTTTTTGCCCCCTCCGCTGCTTTGCCCCCTGGTGTTGCCCTTGTCTTTTCCCTTTTCTCTCCCTCCTCTTTGCCCCCCTCCTCTTTTCCCCTCACCCCATTTTCCCCCTGTCCCTTCCCCTGTCCCTTCCCCTGTCCCTTCCCCTGTCCCTTCCCCTGTCCCTTCCCCTGTCCCTTCCCCTGTCCCTTCCCCTGTCCCTTCCCCTGTCCCTTCCCTTCCTTTTCCCTTTTTTTCCTTTCTTTCTTCTTCCTCTTGCTCCCCAGCCCTGTGGCAGGATGGGGAAAGGGATGAGGCACAGCACTTGGGAGCCAAGGGGATCCCAATCTTGTTGTGCATTTGGCACCATAGGGAGGTTTGGGGTGTGGGTTTGGCTCCTCAGGTCACTCAAAGAGAAATGGGGTATTTCTGCACCTCTTGTCCACCTGGTTTCTTATGAAGAACCAAAAAAGACCAAACAACTCCAGTCCTGTTCCATTGCCTCAGTTTTAAATATTTATTTAAAGTTAAAAAAAAAAAAAAAAAAAAAGGAAAAAGAAAAGAAAAGAAAAAAAGGCTTTAAGGTGAACAAATGGTAACTGCAGCCTTGAGAAAACACAAAACGAATGGCATGGGATGAGAAATGGAGAGAGCTGGAGTATGGGGTGTGCAGGGAGGCAGCAAGTGATGGGTGGTGATGATTTTGGCCTGGGGTTGAGGTATTTCTGGCAGGGGCTGCGTGGAGAGCGAGGTATTAGGGACAGATCCTGTTAACCTTTTCCTATGGTGGCTGGGAACCAACCAGCAGGCAGTAGTAAAAAAAAAAAAAATACACAAAGAGAGACTCACAGATAATTTTTTTTCCCTCAAAAAAATAAAATCCATAGTCCATAGGAGACATGAAAACTCCAAACAGGCACTGAAGAGGTTCTGATACAGTACAGCTCTGATTACATCAATATTATTCCTTATATAGAATTAAAGATTACCATAATTATCCTCTTTAAAAAAAAAAAAATCCTCCAAATTTACATATAGAGACTAAATTTCTACAAAACTTAACAAAACAAAACCCTTCCAAGCTCGGCTGGGTTCTGAAACAAGGTACCATCATGTCAGTCTTGACAGAGGGGCCGAGGGAAGAGTTGCAGAGCTGGGTTTAAACGTGAGCTTAGTCCAGGGAGTCGTGTGAGCAGCTCAGTACAGCCCAACTCAACCAACTCCAAAGAGCTCTCTGAGGCTCAACTTCTGGATGAGCTTTGTCCCTCACTCCCCTCCCAAAGCAGTGAAGTGCTGATGAAAGAAAAAAACCAAAAAAAGCAAATTTGCTTGTAAATTATCCGGTAAGTGATGTTGGCTGTGGTGTGAGTTGTGTTATTGACACCCATGGCCACTGAAGGATCCCTTTTAAGGTGGCTGTTTCTCTGATTTAACTGTAGAACATAATTTCCTCTCTTCCCAGAGAGATGATTCTATGGGGCTTTTTTTTTTTTGGGGGGGGGGGTCTGTGGCAAGACATTGTAGCACCTTCACAACCTTAAATAAAGTCATATATATAAAATAACATACTTTTTTAGAGCACCAGAGGTTTCACAGTGAGAGGTAGAAACAAATCAGATGAGCCCATTCCCTCTCTCTATTTTAGCACCAATCTCTTCCCCTCTCCTCTTTCCATTCCCCCTTCTTTGCTTCGTGACTCTCCCGTACCCCAACACCACACGTTGAGAGGGGAGCATTGATTAAACTCACAGAGGAAGTTGGCTTTTTTTTCTCTCTCTCTCTTTTTTTTTTCTTTTTCTTTTTGCTTTAAATAATATAATATATATATTTTTGTTTCTTCTAATATTGCACATCAAAATGCTTCCTTGTACACAGAGCAGCCAGATTCAACTTGCAGCTCCGCCTGGGAGACCTGATGCAGCACGTGGCTGTCCAGAAGGCAACAAGCTCTGAGAGGGAAGCTCTATTTTTTTTTTTTTTAATTTTTTCTTTTTTTCACTGGAAAGAACATTTGGTAACTCAGGAACCAGACAAAAATGGGTGGGTGGATGGGGGCCGGGGGGGGAACAACAAAAAAAACCCCACACGCTGCAAATCACTTGAGGTTTCTCTCAGTGTTTTCTTTGGTCATGGAAAAAGCTTTGTGTGTGGAACCACAACATCCAGTCCCCCTGACCCCTTTTCACTGCTCACGTCCTTGACTGATGCCTGCTTCCTCCACGTCCTTGTTCTTCCTCTTTTCAACAACTGGCTGAGTTCAGTAGATCATGGGTTCCTGGAGACCTTGAGCCAAAGGCTGGAGCAAGAGTTGACCCAAAAGACACAGCCCAGCTGTCCTTGCTGCAGAGAGGGGGAGAGCCCCTGAAAGGATAGGCCAGCTGTGGGACTGGAGCCTCAGAGCCTGGGTTCCATAGCTTGGTTCAAAGGAAGCAGACAGGGCCGACCTCGAGGTGATATTGCTGTCCTGGCTCTGATGGGGGCAGGTTGTAGATGTTGACAATTGGCAGCTGCTGAGGGTCTTGTGTCCGGAAGGAAAAGAGGGTCCGATGCCAGCGTCCGTCCTTGATCTGTGTGGGGAGGAGGGACAGACAGACAGCTGTGAACAAAGGGGGGAATCTTACTGGAAAGGAGTGTGTTCCACGAGGTGTAAGCCTGGAAATCCCTCTGTGAGAAAAGGGACCGTCCCTTGGGCTGAGCAGGGTTGGGATGGGTTTAGAGAGCATTTTGGGGAACCCTTTTTCAGGCTGATGAAAACTGAGCTTGAGTGGTACCACCAAGACAAACTCCCAATGCTGTGAGCCTGAATGCAGCCCAGTGTCTCCTGACTGTGTGTGGCACCAGACAAGAGCCAGGGTCACCACCCATGGGGAGCCATTCCCCCTTCTGTCATTTCACTGCTGCTATACATCACAGGCAACTTCAGAATTTCATCATTTGCTTTCTATTTGAAGCCCATCTGCTTCACAGGAGCTGCTATAGCATCCTGGACTGGAGAGAACAGGTAAACCCGACCCTTTGCTCTTGCAGGTTGAGCAGCATAGGTGTTACTTGAGCCTCAGGGTGGGCTCTGGCATTTCTCTCCACTTCTTCTTCCCTCTTTCACAGCAACATACCTTACAATCATCAGCTGCCACTTCTGGCCTGAGCTGCCCACTGGCCTCAAACACCTGCCCGTTCCAGGCCCGGAAGCGCAGGGCTCTCTCCGAGGGTTTCTCCGAGGAGCCTTCCCTCCACACAGAGGTGTTCAGGCAGTGGATGGTGATGTGCTGCACCACCTCCGAGCTCAGCAGCCGCAGGAAATTCATCTGGACTCTCCCGATGTCAAAATCCAGCTGTAGAGGTGACAGAGAGGTCATGGGGGACACCCTGCAGAGGGCCTGAGGGCAGCGGGGTTAGTGCAAGGTGGGATAGCAAAGGGGGTCCCTGTCCTGGGCTGAATTCTGCACCAGTGTCCAGAGCTGGATCTGGTGTGAATATGGGCATGAGGGCCAGATGGCAAGCCATTTTGGAAAGTGTTCATGGGGACACAGCAGGTCCTCTGCTTTGCAGAACAAACTGGAAGGTCCTTAAGTAGGAGGAAACAAATGTAAACTTCAATACAATTTGCAAAGCAGGTTCCAGTTCATCTGCAAACAAGCCTAGATATTGCTATTTGTATTTTTAGTACAGGTACTTCCTCAACAAAACCCCACAGCAACAACTTCACTGGAAACTTGTGTATTTAAGCTGATCTCACTTCTCCACGTGGCAGAAAACAAAATGCCAGAGTGACCCAAACATAAGTTAAGTCAATAAAGGATTGGGGAGCAGCCTGTTTGTGAATTTAGCGGTCACGTTAAGGCTATGGGTTTATTAAACACCACTGGAACACATGGCTTTGTCTTGACAAGAGCCAATAACACCTGAGGTGCATTTTTGAACTCCTGAGAGCAGTTCTGAGTGTTACAGTCGCACTAATGCTCCCCCAGCCTGTGTGCTGTGTCTTTGTGGTCACTGTCCCGTGTGTGTGTGTGACAACACACACAACAAATATTTGGCAATAGCAGTGTGGGAACTGCTGCTCTGGGGCTGAGCTGTGCCTACCTTGGAGACAGTGACAGGGTTGAGACACGTCTGGCCACCGTTGGTGAAGTTACAGATGACCTGGATGGTGTCTGAGGAGCAGCCAAGGTTTGGGTCAATCCAGTAGGTACCTGAGGAAATGGAAGATTTGGGGATTAACAAGGCCACTCAACCTTTTCTGCAAATGACAAAAAGAGAGTTTTGGTTTCTTGGTGACTGGGCCCAGGGAAGGAGACCATGTGGAAGAGCCCTGGGGAGGATGGAGCCTTTGCACATTTGTGGCTTCCTACCATCAGTCATCTTCTGTTCACAGTTCATGAGGTCCCGGCAGATGCGTGCAGGGTTTTCCTTGGTTCCCAGGGGTCTCTTGATGCTCTGAATGAGGTTGCTGAGGTAGTGTAGAGTCTTAAAGATCTCCCCTCCATGGTCCAGCATGAGAAGGTCTGGATGTTGGTAACCCTGGAGAGAAAAGAAGGCAAGTCAGGGGTGCCTTGGGGGAGCGGGGTGCTGTAACCACAAGGGTTTCTGCATAATTTTGAGAAAAATCAGTGGTCAAAGAGGCTGTGCTGGCTTGGGGCCAGTGAACCCCAGGCCTTTGTATTGTCCCAAACAAGACATTGCTGAAATGCTGGCAAAGTCACAATGGCAAAGTCAGGAGGTCTGAAGCTTCACCAATCAGTGGCACAACAGAACTATATCCTTTAACTGGACCCTTGCCTGCATAAAGTCCAGATATTCCACTAGAACAGCGACAAATCGGGGCTTTGTATAAACTTTCTGCCCACAGAAAGCACTGATGAAACCATTGCCAGTCTCCAGCTCAAGCAAAGACCATGCAGTTAAAAAATTCCCTCGTACCTCTCTCTTGAGCGCGGTGTTGGAGTCGATCAGGGTCTGGAAAGCTGTTCCAAAGCCATCCTGTTGCTGGTGGGGTGTGAAAAAGATGGAAACTGAGATTGTTAGAAGTTGAACATGCCCTGATGCAAGGAAACACTTCTCAAATCTAAGGCTGCACTTCAAGCATTGCTCTGCTAACAGAGCATCTCCTGCTGGACCTGAGTGTGTGTATTCAGGGTCCCAGCAGCACCTTGGCTCTGCAGGACTTGTTAGCATCGTTAACAAACATACAGAGAATGGCAACTTACAAATGAGGCTGGAACTCCTGGCGGGCCCTGGAAATCAGAGAATAAAAAGGGCATCAGCCAGAAAGCCGGTCAGTCACTGTGGCACAGATATTCAGCCTTTTGAAACCCCAGTTCCCGTGCAGCCCCTCAGTGCAGAGAAATGAGAGAGGCAACAATGCTGTCTCTATAAAACTCTTGGGGATGGTTTGGACTAAAGCACAAGAAACACTGCTCCATTCACACACATGGTTTTGCATATGAGGAATGGGGCTAAGCCATAATTTCCAGTGAGGGAACAGTCCCTCTGGAGAGGATCACAGCAATCATTTCAGCTTGTTTCAATCATGAACTCTTCCCACATCCACATACCGGAGGGCCAGGGTGTCCTCGTGGGCCTGGAGGACCCTAAAGACAGAGTGGCATCAGTTAGTGAAATATCTCCAGTTTTTATTTCCATTTCTCATGGTTTTTACCAGCAGGAATCTGTTCCCAGCTGGATTTTTGACACCTCACAGCAGCCTGTCCCTCAAAACTTTCAAAAGACAGGAGGTGGCCCCATTTTGTTCCTGCTCTGGGTACATCTGTCTACACCTGGTCTCTTCCTCCTGCATCCCTTGTTCCCAGCCCTCAACTGTCTCTAATGCCATGTCCCCAGGTACCCCAATTCCATGTGTACAATTACCCACCCTGCAGCTTTACACTTGCCAAAAACAACTGTTTTATTTAAATACAAGATACCAGTCAGAAAAAGAGATGTCAGACACTTACCCTTGGACCTTGAAGACCCTGCAGAGGGGAAAAAATATACAGAAACTGTCAGAAAATGCTCATTACTGACCCAAAATTTCCCTGTACACCCATGTGCTGTTCCCAAGGCACCTGTGCCAAGGGCTGGGTGATACCACAGTTGGACATACATGCTGAAGAGTTGCTGGGTTAAGGAAATGGAAATTTTACCAGCGGAGTGGTGTGGATGTGTGTACACATCTGTAATCAGTGTCTTGCCCTGATGGGAACCTGATGCACCCTGCGGTCACAGCAGAGCCCAGAGTGACTCTTGGTTGTTCAAAGTCAGGGACCCTCTTAGGGACCCCCAGGGTGGGACCAGCACTTACCATCTCCCCACGGCTGCCTTTGTCTCCCTTGGGGCCCTGCAAAGCACAGGAGGTGGCTGTCACTGACATTCATTCACAGGCTGCCCTGCTGGGTGCTGCCCCCCAGAAGCTCCTTGCAAGGACTCAGGTGCATCTCTAACTCACCAGCTCAGAGGGTGTCATATTGGCCTCCCCATCCCAGAGCAAAAAATGCCATTACTGGCAATGTCTGAGTTCATCTCACTGGTTTTTCTCTCTGCCAGTAGCAGGACCAAGCTCTGAGTGGTGCCATGCTTGTGTTTTCACAAAGTGCTGACCTGATCTTTCATCTGTGTTCAGGGCAGGCAGAGATTTTCAACACCTCCCAAAATCAAGTTGTTCCCAGTTTAATATATATTTGAATTTATTTAAATGTGTTCCCCCCACCTCCTCCCAGGCCAAGTTCTTTGGAAACTCTGGCTTTCAAAAATCTGCAACAACATTCTTGTCTTCCAATGTATTGAAAACCTTGCACTTCTGTCTTGCTGCTCCTCACTTTTCAGCTAATAATCTCCCAGCAGCCAGAGACTGAGCCTGCATTTTCCTGAAGCTGCTGATCTTAAAACCCATTTTGTTTTCCTCATTACAACAGGAATTGGGGGTTACTTGTGCTGGCCTCAAACATCTTGGATCTCACGCACTTAAAATTATTCTAAAAAATACAGGCAGGAAAGAAGTGTGGATACTTACAGGGCTTCCCGTGGGACCCTGAATGCCCAGAGGACCAATAATTCCTTCTTTTCCCTAGAAAAGAAAAGACATGTGAACCATGTGGGACCTGACAGTCATTTTCACTGGGGCAGACTCAGTAAAGACACTGAATCTTTGCTGCTTTTCAGCAACTTGGTGGTGGTATTTATAGCTGGAATAAAAAAAACAACCAACATTTCAAACTGCAAGTCCAAAGAGATGAGTGAGTCCTCACAGTATGGTTGTCATGAGCCTTGTTAAACCTCAGAAATTCCATAAATAGAAGGATTTCAGTGCAGCTGGAGTGCTCTGTGCAGCGTGGCTGTCTCCAAGCCCCCTGCAGATGTGGTCACCTACAGCAGTGCGGCTCAGAGGTGGCGCCATGGCCTTGGGCACTGTGCTCCTCACAGCCCCTGGAGCCTCACAGAAGAAACAGGGATGAAGGAAGAAAATCCTCCCAAACCCATAAACTGGAAAACCACTCACCATGAGACCTGGTGGCCCACGTGGTCCCTGAATGCCTTTGAACCCAAGGTCTCCTGGGGGGCCCTGCGAGCAAAAAGTGAGATGTGAGGTCCACTAAATAACCAAACCCTGTGTCTGTGCCCTTGCTTAGAGCTCTGCTTTAAGGACAAGGGGTGGGACTGGGAAGATCCAATTTGTTGTAAATTCTTTTCCCACTCTTGATTTGCAAGGCTTTTGCTTTCAACAGAAAACGGTTTCCTCTTCACCAGGGAAATTATATCCTGATAAAATGAGTCTAAATTTCAAGTCAAGGCTGTCAGTGTTAGGGATATACTTTGGGTGTCTCAGGTGCAGGCTGATGGTTGATGCTGGAAATAGAAACGTCAGAAAGGGGGAAAACAGCCACAGAATCTCTAGGACAGCCCTTTTCCTCCAACAAAGCACATGTAAGCACACACTCATTTAACAAATGAAGATTCATAAACTAAAGTTGGGATCAAAATTCCATTTCCAGAGTTCCTGCAGAGCTGCCAGCAATGCAACTGTCGTCCGTACAGTGAGAGCAGAAAACCAGCTGGTCACCAGCAGCCTCTTACCTTTGGCCCAAAGAGTCCTGCAATCCCTGGAAATCCTGCCTCGCCGAAGTCTCCCTGCATGTGACAGCCAAGACAAATACAAGAACAAAGAACAACAGTGAATTCACACTGATGGCTGGAGATGCCACTCAGAGATGCACCAAGAGTTCAGCAGCTCCAGAGAAAGAGGAATCTGTGAGTACCCCTCAGTCTAAGCAGGACTGATGAGAAAGAAGAATGAAAAAAACCTGGAGGAGGAACATCATCACAAACATCAGGCTAGAAGCAACTCACTTGACCCCTTAGATCTCACCAATGCCACCTTCCTGCCCACAAAATGGGAGGCAAACCTACACTATTCCCAAAAGATGCTTCTCTGGCTTGGCCCAGCAGAAGCAGGATGCAGAGCAGCTACTCTGAGATTGGCCTTGGTATTTCTTGCTGCAAAGTAACAGCCTCAAAGTTCTTTAAAACAAGCTCCTCTTTTATTTCTAATACAAAATAGACTGACCTACTAATTCAAACTATGATAATTTTAAACTATGCTCATTCAAGCTGTTAAAAAAGTGCATGTTCCTACAACATAACCTCCCACTCAAGCCCAGGATAACCACACATATCTTTGAATTATTCTCCTATTCTACTCTGCAGGGATTGTTCCTCAATTTCGTAAGAAAAAGAATAATAAAATAGTTGAAAGACTGTCAAGCTTGAATCAGCACATAGCATGCACTCTGAGAATAAAAAACCCACCCTGGGTAGCATGTCCTTATGTAAACATCCTCCTTTCACCATCTTTGAGATGGTCATCCTTTGATATTTTTGGGCTTCTCAAATGTCAAAATTCAAGATGATTCAGCGTTTAAAAAAACAAAAGGGGTCAGAAACCTTCACCAGCTGATTCTTCTCCAGTGTTAGGAACATCAGAGACATATGAGGCTTGTTTGGCCCTTTGGCAGGACTGGCCCAGCCATTCTGACTGTGCTTTTTGGGGTGCATTGCATTGTTCACTCAGTTGTGAATGACCCAAGTGATGGGGCTTCCACCCCCTTTATTGCACAGTCATTCCACCATCAGCCTAGAAACCTCACTGTTAGGAAGTTTTCCCTTGAAAAAGGCCGTGACAGTGAGAAACTGCTTGGCAAGAAAGGGCTTGGATGGACTCAGTGGAGTGTGAGAAACTTTCCAAGGATACAAATTGGTTTAACTGCCGATTTCTGGGTCCTGGAAAGGAAAATTGCTCCCAACAGAGGACTAAGGTCTTTCCTGCATTAGGAGAATCAACCAAACCTTCTTTCTAGAGGAATTGCAGGCAAAAGCACATGGAAAGTCAGAAGGGTTTAAATGTCCTGGAATCATCTTAGCCAAAGGGACACATGGTCACTAGTCCTGCAGAAAATCAGGCAGTGACAACATGGGGCAAAAGAATGTGTCACTTGTGTCACAGAGACAAAATAATCTGTGAGACTGATCTATGATCAATGACAAAATGATATATGGTGGTGTTGGTTACTACCTTTCAGCCTGAAAACTGTTAGCACGAGGTTTTATGCAAAACAGGCAAACCAGTGCATTTTATTTGAGGTAGTTTGGGTTCATTCTGTGCCTTGTTTCACATCAGTCCTAATCTTTCTCCCAGAATCTCTCTTCTAATTTCTCTCCCAGAATCATGCCCAAACTGGGTATGGGCTCCCCTGTAAAGACCCTCCCAGGGATCCCCTGCTGTCCAGGGCTGTGGATCCACACCCTCTCCTGCAGGAGGAGCCTGGAGTCAGCTCTGATCAGCTCCATCCCCACTCACCGGCTGTCCTTTGGCTCCTGGGTCACCAGGGCTCCCTGGAAGGCCCGTTCCTCCTGGTGATCCTCGCTTCCCTGTTTGGCCAGTCTGTCCAGGCAATCCTCTTTCACCCTAAAAATAACAGAATTCAAGTAATTCCGAAGGACAGGAACTAAATATAACTCAGCTGGAATAGCCATAGATGGAAGGCTGGAAAAGATGGCTCATTGGGATAAAGGAATGTGGCTCCATCAGGGGATGCCCCAGGTCTGCTAAGGCAGGTTGTTCAGGAGCCACAGGGTGACACCAAGGTGGGCATGGCTGTGTCCCCTCCTGGGCTGCCCACAGAGCAGGAGCCTCAGCAGAGCTCTCCCACCTGCCTGGGGGTAGGGGGAGAGAAAGGGGATAAAATCTCTTCTCTTTGCACTTCCTACATTCTTTGTCCTGCCCTGCAGTTTCCCATAATCTCTTCCCCCAGCAGGCTGGCAATTGGTGATTAATTCATGGAAAATGCTGAAGGCATGCCAAGAGCAGGACTTCACTCCAGAGGCTGCAAAGCCAACATTTCCCCCTGTGTTAACTCTACAGCTTCAATCTAGAGAATGCCTTCTCCCACCCTTTGCTCTTCCCCTTGCCAAGGGCCAGGAGCAGCACAAGCTCCAGCCACTCAGTCTGGGGAGAGCAGCAAAGAAAGGGAGAGCCGAGGATGGTGGAACAGCCGGAAAAGGGGCAACAAATTCCCCTGGAGGCAGGGTGTGTGACAAGGACACAGAGTCTGTCAGCTACCTCCTGTTGTACTGCCCAAGGCAGCTGGAGGGCAGCAAGTGACAGATCAAGGGCGATGTGCTGTGGAGCCCTAATTTAAATCAGATCCCAGAGCCTCTCCAAACCCAGCTGGAGTCTTCCTATTTACAGAGTCTTTCTACAAAGGACTGAATTGCTGTGGGTCCACAGCTTAGATCCTGTGGTGAGCCTGGATCAGGGCAAGGACCAGGAAGAAACCCCAAGGTCACAAAAGCAACTTGTCCCTGCTTCCAGCCAGTGTGATGTCCAAGCCCACACTGGCTCCAGTTGTTCTAATCCAGTAAATATGCTAAAGACCAAGCAGCACAGATTTCCCTCCAGCAGTTCAGGTCTTGCAGAGCAGCAAGAACACCTGAATCTCCCATGGAGTTGTCCATTCTGGACATCCTACAGGCAGGTTGTAGCAGTTCCTCTCTGCAACTTCTCTGTGTTTTTTTCTAGCCACGTTTCTAATGATAAAAATCTCAAGTGTTTTTAGTGTGAGTATGTGTGTCTGCAGGCTCCTGAGCTCCTCTGGTAAAGGAGGAAAAGTCTCTGGGACATTCAGCTGCTGTGCACATCAGGAAAAATGGATGGAGGGACGGATGAGAAGAAAGATCTACAGAGCCTCTAGCTAAGTGAAAGGTGGCAGCAGGAACTGAGACTATATGAGACCTTGGAGAGTTCAAGCTCAGAGGCATCAGGCTCACAGACTGGATCCCTCCCAGCAGCATCTTAGGGAGTCAGAAACTCACCTTGAATCCTGGTGGTCCCTGGGCCCCTGGCAGTCCTGGCACACCAGGGTTCCCTCTCTTGCCCGACATCCCAGTCACACCTTCCTCCCCATCATCACCCTGCTCTCCCTAGAAAAGGAACACACACGAGGTTATGAAACAAAACCCTTTCCCCTTCTGCACAGCTTCTGTGGGGACAGGGGAGATTCTGCAAGAGGAGGATAGGTTTGCAGGGGTGGGTTTGCAGATGTGGACAGAGTTCTGTGCACCTGAGTGTCTGTCAGGCTACAAACCCCACTTTATTTACAGATCTGGTCATGCAAAAGCAGCTGCTGCCTCTATGTGCTAATGATATGTGAAGAAGACCCACTCTGGGTACACATAAACAGGAATATCCATAGCTGGATCACATAATTTGTCCTGTGCCACCTTTCAGTTTTCCAGCCCCAAGGCTGTGTTTGCTGTTGATGCCTCGAGGCTGCAGTTGAAGCCTTACCAGCACTCCGGGCACACCGTCCTTCCCGGGCACGCCATCCACTCCAGGGGCACCCTCCTGACCCTGCCTTCCCACAACTCCTCGAGGACCTGGTAGCCCAAGGATGCCCTAAAATCACAAAGGTATTAGAGAAGGAGCTCGCAGACAGCATTTCCTGGGGCAGAAAACTGAATTTTTTCACCTACCGGTGAGCCTCTGCTCCCTGCACTGCCCCGTGCTCCTTGCTTTCCTTTTTGACCCTGCAAGTAGAAAAAAAAAAAAAAAAAAAAAAAAGATCTAAAATTGCAGCAGTTCTAGCACAGCTCCACTTGGGACTGTGACTTCAGGGTGTGCTTCTGGATAATGACTGGAAAGAGTTTTATAAAAGGGAGATTTATAAAGTCAGTTGCTCCAGTGCTGGGGAATGAACTGCTATTTGGTTTTATTACAAGTGATTCTTCGTATGTCTTGAGAGTTCTAGGACAGGAATGAATAGCTAGAAGGCAAGGACCTGCATTTTTCCTAATACAGAGCAGATGAGGACAAATAAAGCAGGATGAACTCGAGGGAGGACTTGGTACACTGGCAAACATTAGAACAAGATGCTAAAAACCTGAGTCCTCCATTAGTTCATTGACAGCAAACCCAGCACCCAGTGAGTTCTCTGAGAGTGTTCAGGGGGGGCTTCTCTCTGAGAAAGTAACTCTATTTTGGAGAGCTCATGGAAATTAAAAAGGGTGTCTTCTGTCTGAAATTTGCAATGCTGCTTTGTCAATAAAGGCAGAAAAGAAACACTCCTGAGGTTTATTAGCTGTAAAAAGGATTAATTTGTGCAGAATGAATGGAAAACTCAGCCTCATCACCTTTACTAGGGCTCTCTTAGTGAGGTCATGTACTAAAGCACTTTTAAATTGAAGAATTCATTTTCTGTGCATTGTTTCCCCATCTGCAGAGGACCAGACTGGCCAGCTACATGAAATAAATATTCCTGGGGGTGCTTCCCCTGCTAATCATTAGACCCAAAGGCAGTTCCACATTGCCCATCAATGGGCAGAATTTATTTATCTTATCACCTGGTACACTTCTTGCCAAGAAGACCTAAAACTATCTTCTGAAATTACCCCCAGCAGGGTCAGATTAAAACCCCTGACATCTGCCAAGAGAGAGCAGGAATTTGCTGAGTATTGAGGTCACATACTTATGTTTTAGCAAATAAAGTCTCTGGTCTGTGAGAGTAATTAGCAAGCTGTCATTACAGCCAGATGTGGAGGTAGGAGTAGGTATGAAGTGCCCCAATGAACCCTGGAGGACCCATGTTCCTGGGTTTTCCTGCTCAATAAGGACAAGAAGTTGGAGGGATTGTTCCAAGAAACAACTCCATGGATAAATGGACTCCAAAACCCAGAAGGTTTCAAGCCAGAAAATTTTATGGTTCAAATGAAAGGGAGAGACTCTTGCCTGGCTCAGCCTTCCTTGGGGATGGAGGAGCCAGCTGTGGCTGGAGACAGCACAAACAGGGCATGGGAAAGAGACACAACCCATGGCAGGGACTAAAGACCTGCCCAAGAGTCACCATCATGCTGGACCTGGAACTGTCTTGATCCAGTTCTACAAAGACCAACAAACCACTGGGCTCAGACACCCAAATGTTTACAGCCCTCCCACAAGGATCTCCACAGCCTTTCAAGGCACAGACCATAGGCAAAAATCCCACAGGCTGGGCAAAACCATGAGAGTCCTCTTAGTTAGAGATTTTCTTTAAACTTTGGAACAGTGTAAATCCACCCTGCTGAAACCTACCACATCACCTTTGGATCCCTTTGCTCCTGGCTTGCCTGGTGATCCAGGGTCCCCCTACAAAACATAAACAAGAAAAATCTGCTTAAAATTCTCTTCTGGCAGTATCTTGCATGAAGCACAAAGAACAGCATTTTTTGTGCCCTAATAACGCTGACTGTATGGAAACAATTCAGGGAAACTGCCTGTACTCAGACAGGCCCCTGGGGAAAAAGGAGCAAAGGAACTGTCTCCAGAGAGCATTTAACAGAGTGTCGATTGGAGAAGAAGCAACTCTGGCCCTCACTTGGGTGGTGCCTGTATTTGTGGAAATCATTCACCAGATTCCAGATGGAGAGCAGTGAAGTGGGCAGGAAGGAGCCTGTGTGCAGAAATTGTGTGTAGAACCAGCAGTTTACACAGTGGCTGCTGGTGCCACCTCCCTTTTGCACACTGCAGCTCTTGCCCTGGTTTCTCCTGGGGGTCAGGTATTAGAAAACTGCCTATGGAGTAAAGCAGAGAGGGAATTTCACTGCTCTCTTGCTGGTCTCTTCCCCATCACATCCATCTCAGCCTCTTCTCCTGGCCAGCCAGGTTGGGTTTTTTTGGTCTGTATTTGTGCCAGTGGCAAATCCTAGAATAACAGCAAATAAAAGGACTCCCTGCAGAGCTCTCCTTTTTCAGCTTGTTTCTGAGTCACGTTTCTAATGGACCTTCACTAAAGACAATCCAAAGTTCCTGCTTCCATCTGAATCATCTGAGGGGCTACCAACCCCCAAATAAACTACATCCAGTGGGGAATGCAGCAGCTCTAATAATTTCTGGGCCATATAACAGAGAACTACCATTTTAAATCCCAAAATAGAATCTTTTGTTCTTCCCAGCATCCCTACAAAGAGTGGGAATTGATTCAACTTTATTTCCCAATACGAACTACATTTAATGTGCTGCTGCACTCACAGTTGCAGCAGTCACATATAAAGATCAGATGCTACTGTATATAACAAGGGAATAAAAAGCCCTTCCCTTGAGTTTGGATTTAATTTAGTCTTTCACAAAGTCTTTCACTAGTTTGAGAGGAAACAACTTGCAAGTAGAATAATATGGTCTCACCTCACACTGGACCAGCAGCACATTAAATGGATCACTTCCAAGCAGAGCCTTCCGCTGTCATTGCCACCTCCCACCACCATCTCCGGAGATTTCTAGCCCCTCATCCAGAAAGGATGGTTTTGGAAACAGGCACTAGGAGTGCTCCCTGGTTTGTCACCTGTTTGTCTCAAATGTTGCTCAAAATGCCCCTTCCATAGGGTCTGGCTGATGGAAGTGCCCACATTTCCCAGCTCACCACACTCCCCTCCTGCAGTCCTTCCCACCTCCCTGTTTTTCCTGTGCCTGGGGCACTGGGTACCTTACAATGAAGCAGCATCTCTTACCGGTAAGCCTTGCTGCCCAGGTTTTCCTCTTTCTCCATCAAGACCTTCCTGACCCTTAAATAAAAACCAGAGACGGAATGTGTCTTTGTTATTTTGTGGTAATGAGAAAGAAAAATGAATGTAATGTGACGTGACTTAGGGGGCGGAAGAAGACACACGTGTCTGCATTCTGGTGATACAGAAATGGCGTTGTAACGGGTAGTGCCCACGCTCCTGTGGATGTGCTTTGGAAAGAACTGCTCATCACTAGCTAAGCAGCAAAGAAGGTATTCCAATGCATCCCAAAATACACACTAATGGAAGTGAAGAGTTAGAGACAGCTGTCCTAGAAAATAAGGCAGCAGCACTGCTACTCTGATGAATTCAAAAATCTTCTGGAAATTACTCTAATGGGTCACTCTGACCAGATGCTTTTGAATGGAGGTAACACTTAATTCATGGAGCCATTGCAGATCAGCCCCAATCAGCTGAAAATGTCCTGCAAAGAGGGCATAAGGAGCACAGCAGGATAATTCATAGCCCCGTTTTTGCTTTTGAGAGAAATCTTACAAAGATTTTGGAAGTCTCCAAATCTTAAAGTTCACAGATCTTCCTATGGAAGAACCTACAGCCACGGGCACATCAGTTTTGCAATTTGTCCAGCACTGACATGGACTCTCTTGCACATATCTTGTCTGGGATGTCTCCTTGATAAACACAGACACCTGTGCAAAAAATGGTCCTGCTCATTCCTTTAGCCTCACTCAGGGAGGTGCAGGGCAGGGTGAGGTGCTGACTTTCTTGCCTTCAGCAATGTCTTTATTGTTTTAGGTAATGACAGCTGAATTGTTTCTTGTCTGAATCACAGCCGTGTGCAGCAGCTGACCAGGGACAACAGCAGGTTAGGAACTGGGACTGCTGGGCAATTCTGTGGGCTGCTGTGGGCTGGGAGCACTTCCACAAGGCAAACATCTTTGCATCATGCATTTGGGATAAGACTCACAGGATAACCAGTGTCTCCAGGCTCCCCTCGGTCACCTCTGTCACCAACAGGGCCCTACAAGAGCACAACAAAGACTTGAGGTGGATGTAAACAAGCTGTCATCTGCAAGATCTCAATGGCTCATGCGTGTTCTACAAGTAAGGCAGCAACCCAACTAATCCAGCCACAAAAATCACTCCAGGATTGATTAGAGAAGGGATTTAACATCTTACTCTGTCTCCAGGTGGTCCCTGTGGGCCTTCTACCTTCCCGTCATCACCTTGTTGTCCCTGTGAATGAAATGTTAGTATTAATATAAACAACAGATTTTAGAGCAGATGCTTCTGTACAGACCCGATCCAGTCCTTCCATATCATGGGAAGTCAAAGCTTCTGTTGAATTTACTCCCTTTTCATCTAAGGAAAGACTAAACAAAATTTTTTTTGCTGTTTGTTTCACTAACTCTTCACATTGCTTTCCTGATTTCTGGTGGTTGTTTTTGCCTGGTCTAACTCTCCTCCTTAAGTAACCAGGTGCAAAGGGTTATTTTCAACAATTCCTAAAACGAGGCAAGCAGGATGTAATTACGACAATATGGGAAATAGCTCTCTGCCTCTGAATTTTATTGCTGACAGTTCAACCAAACTCTTTAATCAAGCATTTCCCCACCCTCACTGAGTGCTGTCTGGGCTGTCGTGGGAGCACGGGTGGTCTGGATGGGCTCCTTGGTTGTGTGCCACCACTGTGGGCTTGTTTTACAATCATCCAGGTGAGACAGCCCCTTGCACACTCCTCTCCTTGCTGGGATGCTCCACAGCACGAGCTCAGAGCTCAGGGTTTGGCTGGTGGATAACATCACCCGGCTTATTTATGACTGAGGTCTCTCCAAAACATCCACAGAGAGATCCCTTAAGACTTGACAGAGACACTAGCCTTTTAAATTCTGTTGTGAAAGTCACTGAGGGTCACAATGTTCTGTTTTCTCTGGAGTCTAGCTCAGAGATGGCTGTTTCTCTGCTCCCCATGGAAGAATGCTACATTCCAGCTCCTCCAGTTTTTGACTATTCCATAGCAGTCCCTGGCACTTTGACTCCTCAGGATGAACATGTCCCAGAGCTCCTTTGATGCAGTTTGGGGGGTTGTGGCAGAGTGGAGCTGCTTTATTGGAGGTTCTTGGGTGCTCCAAGAAGCCTTGAACATCCACATCTCCAAAGATTGCAGAGCCAAGTTTTTCACAGACTTGTGTAATTCTCAGTGGCTGCACCAGCTTTCTGGTATATTTACAATTCTCTTTGACGTTCTCTTTGGGCTACTCTCCTGTTGGAGTTGCAGCTGCTGATAGTAAGGACATTTGGGAAATTTCTTGGTGAGCCTGCCTGCCTCTGAGAGAAACTTGGGTGGCAGAGAAGAGAGGGGGGGGAAGCAAACCTCTGCTGATGGTTTCCAGTGCTACTGAACTTGCTGCTGGAAGCCAGCAGCAAAATACCTGGCAACTGGTTTGCTTTCTAGCCACTATCTAAGGAATGTTGACTAGAAGGGAAACAAAGCCACCATTTCTCAACTCACAGGGAAAGAAAAATAAAAAAGTCATCCCAACATGTCTGTTACTATGTAGAAGTCTTGGCACTGATTGCTTCTTCCCAAGCAGGATGTGCACACCTTTGCCATCTGGGAGCTGGGATGAGTGTGATGAACCCAGAGAAAGCTCCTAATCCTGGGGACCCTTGAAGAGCATCAAGACTCTCAGACTTTCTCCCCATTGTGGCTTTGCTTCCCCTTGAGGCTAATTCCCAACCTTGTTCCCTGTCTCCTGCCTGAGAAAATCCTGCAGCCTGGTCAGCTCTAGGACTGTGAAACCAAGCTCCTCCAGAGCTTCCTGGTGCCTCAGCTGCTTGAGAGAGAGATGAAAGGTCTGCGCTAATTCTTCGGAAAGTTGCAGTGAAAAAAAGTTAGAGTAAAGGGCAGCAAAGTAAACATGTTAGGATACAAATGGAAAATGCATGGAGAAGAAGGGAAGGCTTGTTGTTGTTGGCTCCTGTCCCAAAGTGAGATACACCAGTTTGTAATTTTTAAAAGGATCCCATCTGGACTGCTTTAAGCAGCTGCCAAGAGCAGGCGTCTGCTCTGAGCAAGGCCTCTTTGAGGAGCTGCAAATGTATGAAATGTGGCAGAGTGGCTGGCTGGGATGGCACAAGGGAGCAGTGCCTCTCACCAAACCACTTTCTTCTCTGAAAAAGGGAAGACCTTCCCCACCATTACATCCTCCTCCTTCAGCACAGCTCCATTTACCATCTTACTTAAAGCTCACAGAGTACTCACAGTCTCGTTTCCATTTTCTCTGTATTTCTTATTTTCAGGCTTCCATTTTTGTGTTCACAGGCTTGTGAGAGGTTACAGATGTCTGGAGGGAAGGAATCTGTCTGTCTTTAGGCTGGGATCCAGGAAACTCTTAGGAGATGAGGGAGGGTGGATAGGAAAACTTAGATACAAGATTTTGTGGAGCACCTGGATGCTGTAGGAAGCAGTGCTGGAGGCTCAGTACATGGTTTTGTGCTCTCCTGGTTCAGCATCTTCTGCTCCCCAGCAAGGTGTCAGCAAACCTACTGGCCTTCCAGGAGAACATGAGTGAGTAGATCCAGCTGTCAGTGGTCATTAACAGAGCTGACTGCTCTTAGCATTCAGCTAAGAGCATTAGGTGCATTGAATGCTTTGGTGGCTTTATCAGGCTTCAGCTTGGATACTTGCATGTAGAATTAATTTGTTATAACACTGCTGTGCTCTTTTGACACCAGGTCTACTCAGGGAGTGCTCTTCTACTGTCCTTTTGCAGAGCAACATCTTGTTGGTGAAAGGCAAAATGCTCCACTGGGGGCTTCAGATGAATAATTTTGGGATCATTTGCTACTGAAATTACAGGAGCTTTCAAGATGGCAACTTTAAATGTTTTCAAATAAAACTACAGCTGCAATTTAAGCAATAGACATACATATATGCACATCTCAATGGCTGCAGGGTCAGTGGCTAGCAAAAGCATAGTCTTGACTCAAAACTTTTTGCTGAAGATGCTCAAGATTCAACAGTGGAATTATGAGAAACCTCTGGGGCAGGTTCTGAGCTGACAATGTCCCTGGTCATGAGCTCTCACATCATTCTGGGCTGGTTATGCTTGTCTAACACTTGCCAGGAAGTTCAGCAAGGCAGCAGTGGAGATAGGGAACAACGGGAACATCACCAGCTCTTCCTCCATGGATGTGTTTCATCAGCAGGAAATGAGAGAAGCAGCACAATGACATTGTTCACCCCCAAAGAAAAATTTCTGAGGTGTGTTAATGTGTTAGTGGAACACAATAGCTTGCCCTGCCCCAGTGATTCCTGAGTGCACAGGGAGTCTTCAGGCAGAGCATGGTGTGAACAGGGTATCCTGACAACAGGAGCCTGAGCTGAAGGGATCCATTCAAAAGCCCAGCAAGGGCAAGTCCTTATAAACTCATTTTTTAAGGGATGAAGCTCCTGTCTGCTCTCCCACCTGTGTGCCGAGGCAAAGCTGAATGCTCTCTTGGTGATGGGGAGTAGAAAGAGTTCATGCATCTCTCCCTTTCATGGGGACCTCACAACTGATCAGTCCCATCACCATCACTTCCCTTCCCACACTAAGGGAGGATCACAGAATGGTTTGGGTTGAAAGGGACCTTAAAACCCATCTGGTTCCACCCCCTGCCATGGACAGGGACACCTTCCACCAGACCAGGTTGCTCCAAGCTCTGTCCAACCCGGCCTTGGACACCTCCAGGGACAGGGCAGCCCAGACCTGTGCCAGTGCTTTACCACCCTCTGAGTAGAGAACTTCCTGACACCTAACCAAAATCTTCACACTTTCGTTTTAAAAGCATCCCCCTTGTCCTATCACTATCTGTCTGTTGTAATAAGCTGCTCCCCTCTTTTACACAGCCCTGTTTAAGCACTGGAAGGTCACAATGAACTCTCCCCAGAGCCTTCTGCACAGAAGTCTCAGGAGGGAGGGAGTGAGCATGGCTGAGGGAGGCATGTGAAGGACACCATCAGCCCTGGGAGCGCCAAGCAGCCGACAGGAAACCATTAAAGGGTGAGTCACTGCTCCAGCCTGAACTGGTTATGGCTGTGCTGACTCAGCAAAAGGGGGAAAACACCGAGGAAAAGCCACCGTGGAAAGAGGGCTCTGAGTCAGGGCAGCTGCAGCCAGGGGGCTGTCGAAAGGTGGGGCACAAGGAACATGGAGCAAGGGCCATGGGGAGGAGAAACCAGCCAGCAGCTGAAGATCAGCTCGTTTGTGCAGGGAGTTATCCTGACCTGATCACAGAAAGCCACGAGTCTGATTTCTCTTGGCTTGGGGGGGTTGAGCTGAATTGCTGTGGATGCAGGAAAAACACATCCTCAGAGCTCAGGCTGGCTGGCTCAGCCTCTGGCACAAGGGCACGTGGTGTCTGGGCAGCACGTGCTGGTGGCACTGATGTCCTGGTGGCACCAATGTCCTGGTGGCACTGACTGGCAGAGGCAAGGCTGTAGCTTTGAGGGGTTTTGCAAGTGTCTGTGTGGTCGAGGAGGCACCTCTGCCACAGGGTGAGGAGAGTGCAGATGCAGGGGAGTTACAGCAGTGGGACAATTGTTTCATTCAAGGAGAAATGAGAAGGCCAAACCTCCTGACCTTACCTTTTCCCCCTTTGGCCCTGGTGGTCCAATTGGCCCTGGTGGTCCTGCATGTCCCTGTGGAGAGCAGACAGCATGTGAGGAGGCAGGAAAGAGCTGTGGCACAGAAAGTCCTCCCTGGTTCCCTGCCAGATCTCCCAAGCCCTGGGTGGTGCATGCCAAACTTTGGAGGGACATGTGGGTCACAAGGGCACAGAAGAACCACATGGAGGTGATGCAAATGGAGACTTGACAAAGAACTAAACTTGAGGTCAGAAATAAATCACGGTTTAAGAACAACTGGCATGCTGGAGTGGCAGTTTTGTTTTGTTTAGGAACAGATAAAAGCTGGGAGGTGAAAATAAAACCCCTACCTGGTAACCCTTTATGCCTGGGTCCCCTTGAGCACCCATCCTTCCTGGAGCTCCCTGGAGAGGCAAAGACAGAGGGACTGAGAGAGCGGGACATGGTGTTAGCATGAGAGGAGGGGGCCCTGAGCTCAAGCAAAGCTCAGGACCATGTGGGAGTGTGGCCAGTCTTCCCCTGGCCACCAGTGAGCTCTGCTGAAGCCACATGATGGGCTTTTGCTTGGCTTTAACCTCTTACACATGGAGAGGGGTGCCTGGAGGCCATTCTATGCCTTTGCCAGCCTGCAGCAATAGATTCCCCACCTCACTCAGAGTTGCTATCAGAAATGTCTGCGTCTGTGTGCTCTTCATCTACCCTCCTGCATGTCTCTGTATCCCAATCAGAGTTGTGCTAGGAAGTCCACCAGACTTCCACAGATCAGAATCGCATCTTTAGCAGAGTGAACAAAAGGGTTTAAATCAGGTCATCAGATTAAAGTGAGTCCCAAAATTTCCATATAATCCCATTTAGCATGGAATAAAGCCCTTTCCACAAGACAGAGATGTGTCCACTCCAATACACTGTTGCTTAGATATTGCTTTTCTTCCTTGTGAAATAACCCATGGAGGCTTTGCCAAAGACTATTATGGGAGGATATATGGTGAGGCCATAATTTTTTAGTGCAGGAAAACACTATCAGCAGAACCATCACTCCATCACTCATTTACTACTGTTCTGAAATATAACCACTATTCCTAGTTCATAAATAACTCCTAATTTTGCACTAAGTTCTATCAAATAGAGTGCAAGAAGTTTCCTAACCAGCCTGCAATGCACAAGAGGTACTTTTATGTACCACTGCTCTCCCAATCCATTTGTCTCTTGTGCCTAAAGCAAATTAACTTTCTCCCCTCTCTGCCATACTATGGCTGTTCTCTCTGGAAGCCTCACTTTAGTACCCAGTTCAAACCCCTTCCCATGCTATATTTTTTCTTGCTCCAAGTGTTTTAGATAAGTAGATCAAGAGTGGGTGTAGAAACAGGGCAGAAATCCAAGGCAGAGTTCCTTACAACAACACAGCTCGACTTGGAAGCAGCTCTTGCCATGAGTGTGCAGTCTCAAAGGGGAAGATCTTAGCAAAAAATAGCTTATCAGCTCACTCAGCTAAGGAAAAATCCCCAATATTTCAGCAATTTCAGCCTATCTGGGGAGTTGTGAAGAGCTGCCTGGATGCAACGTGAGCTGGGCTCACGGGGCACCAACCCAGCCACCCCATGGACTTCCCCCTGCACTGCTCGGAACGAGGGTTAGGATGTTTTGGCCAATAAACCCATCTAACAGCATTTCCCTTCCAGTGCCCTGAGGCCTCTTCTGGGCTTCCTGCTCCATCCAGGCCTGTTCCCACCACTGCCAGTCGGGTTTCTCTGTGTTGTGTTCAAGCGTTTGCAGAGCTCTTCTCACCATCGGTCCCAGGGTACCTCGGGATCCTTTAGGGCCTTGGTTCCCCTTTGGCCCCTGCTTCCCTGGGGATCCCATCTCGCCGAGCTGCCCCTGGTAGCCTTTGCTGCCCTGCAGAGAAAAGGCACTGGCATCAGTGTAGGACAAAACTTCTCCTGCAGGAAAATATCAGACACGAGTAATGGAAGGGAGAACCCTTTCCTTACTGTGATGTTTTCAAAGAGAGATGTTCCTACCTTCTGGCCAGGCTTGCCCTTTTCCCCCTGTTTTCCTGGTTTCCCTTCTGGTCCCTGGAAGAGGAGAAAACAGAAGAAGGCTGTTGGAATGGGAAAGCAAAGGAGTGGCATCCCAACCAGCCACTCCCAAGGCATTTCTCTGGCACAGACAAACCTGAGAGCATCCTCACCCACCCATGGGGGCCAACAAGGAGCCCAGGAAGTTGTGCAGGTCAGACCACAATCCATAGGTGCTACAGCTGGGGTATGGCTGAGTTTGGTCTTTAGCTGCTCCAACACATGGAGGAAAACTCATTGCTTAAAGGTGGGAAGATCTTTGTGCTCAGGTGACTATTGGGTAACACAGCTGAGAGGTAATACTGTGATAATTTTGATGATGGTGACTTTAAAACCACATCTTCAAGATAGGTGGGTCCTGGAAAACTGCCTAAATCAGATGTGTCCATCTGTCTCCAAGGGTGCAAAAGAAGGATCTCCAGAAGTGCACCTACCCAGCCTCTGCTACAGAATGGGCTGAAATGTGGAAAACACATTTACCCTGATTCCCACAAGAGGTTTCCTCTGGTTTCCACCTGAGCTTCCATCTCTGCACCACTACTCTACCAACAATTGTATCCTTCACAAACTTTGGCACTAAATTAACACTTTTTATACAGTTTTAGGACCCTACCAATAGAACCATTCACTCCACAGCACCTTTCCTTATTTTTACCTTGTGAAAACAGGCAGTGGTTTCATTCTCTATCCACGTACCTCACACAACCTCCTGCTCACAGTGAAACTCCCCTCCCTCTATCTGTATTATTGCTGCCACACACAAAAACCACAATCTACCGATCAGGCTTCTAGAAATGCAGTGGGATGCAAAACTTCAGGTGGGAGCCATGGCAAGCAGAGACAGGAATGCTGAGCTGCTTTCAGAACCCAGTGTGGGTGCAGAACCTGCTGCCCCTCCTCGCACCCACACCACAGAAATGTGATATGATGAGCAGCTAAATACAGCAGCCTCTCCTTAGGGACCTCAGGGAGCTCATTTTTTCCACTGTTTGACCCTGTTGGCTGCAAGGGAGACAGAATATTTTGAATTTGACCAAAAGAAGCAGAAAGTATAACTGAAGAAAATAACTCATGCTTTTTTGACAATTGTGACAAACTTTTCAACAGATCTCCACACCAGCACCACATCTCTCCCTCTGCTCCCCCTCCCAGCTAAGAAGGTATAGTTTTCACCACGGCTGGTGTTGCAGTCTCAGCTGAATAAAAGCAACTTATAAAGTGAGACATATCAGGGGGTTTTCACTCTGCTCTGAAACATGGGCCTCAGAAGTGCCTGCTCTGAACACAAAGGAGCAATTCAGACTTCTTCCAACCCTAAAGGACTGTGCCAGTTCACCTCCCCAGAGGGAATAGCTCCATTTTACCTCAGTCAAACATTTCAGGAGCCCACCTTGCCAACACCATTAGGCCTCACAAAGGGCAGATCCTTGCTGAGGAGCACATGAGCCTTGTTCTGTGTCTCCTCCATACTGCTCAGAGGGGTGGTGGGGGGCGGGGTTTGTGCTATTTTTTGCTGCCACTTTCCAAGAGATCACTTTTGGAACTACTTTCCCACAGATGCTGAGCAGATGATGGGTGCCAAGCCTCCAGCATCACCCACATGATTTACACTTTTGACAGCAGTACAGAGGAGTCCTCCCTAAGGAAAGCATCAGAAATGGGCAGACCCTTCCAGCTCCACAGCAGCTCACTGTGGGACCTGGTCCTCAGCACCTGAAGCACAGTAACTCCCAAAGCCCCTGCTCTGCAGCAGTGCCCTGGGCACATTATGGCTTAAAAATCTGGAGAGGGAATAGTGGAATCACTCACTAAACTTTACTGAAAAAACAAAATGTGACTGAATAAAGAGACAACTGGGGCTTTTAATCAGTTGCATAGTGTTTTTCCATCAGTCTCTCTGGACTGTGCTTTAAGAGCTTGTGGAAGCAGAAGCAGTAGATGCTTCCTGCAGATGGAAGAAAGCCCATTTTAAGCTAGATCTGTTCCTAACCCGGTGATGGCCAAGCCCTTGGTCTTCTCCAGCAGAGTAGTTTTGCACACTCAGATGTGCTCCTGGAACTGCTGTGCTGTGGCAGCTCATGAAACAAAGATTTCCATGCAAAGGTTCCATGCCCAGGCTGAGAATGTGTTATATTGTCTGTAAAAAATGCAGATACCAGTACATTGATGAAACACACTCTTTTATCATTGTGCAGGGCAGGTGGACCCTGTTCATGGGGAGGTCACGAGATCTCACAGCTACTTCAGAAGAGTCTGAAGTACAGCCTGGATCCCTCCACCAGGATACACACACCTCCCATGGAAGTTTCATGGCTGAAACTTGATTCTACCCTGCATTGGAAAATGTCTTTGTTTTTTGAGAAGACAAGTTTAGGCTTTAAATTTTCCCATCCGAGAAACAGAATTAACACGCTGCTCCTAAAATCTGCCATCATTCAAGTTCCTGCTTGCACTCACCATCACAGAGTAGAGATAGAGGGGCTGGAGTCATCTGGGAGAGAATAAACAACGAAAATCAAACCAAACTTTGACAGTCCAAGTCCTGCTTGCAAAAATGAGCTCAATCCATAGTGCCACGTACAAACAGCTTCTCAGACTTTCTTCAGCTTGTCTTTTCCCTTGGTGGTGGATGTGAGCACAGATCTGGGCTCCAACAAACTCCTTGTACCATTTTCCCCTTATGACACATCACGAAGCAGGGATGTTCATCTGCTCCAGAAGGCTCCCCTGGGTTCTCCAGCTGGGGTGCAGCTCTTTCTCCATTTCTGAAGAAAAAAACATTGGCAGCATCACCAGCCTCCTGTCAGTGATAGTGAGAGGAGCTGTCACTCACAGGAAGCCATGGAGACCTTGTTCCAAGCCTCCCTTGCTGTTCTTGACTCTCATCCACTGGTTAAAAGCTTGGCTGGTGTGAAAAAATGGGTCAAACCATGCTGGCAACACCATGGGCAGGGACGTGGCTCAGATTTTGACTTTCTGAGTCACCTCCTCGAGAGGAATAAGCTCTATCAGTCAGGGATATTTCTGTGCTCTCCCAGCACGCTTTCTAGGACTTTGGCCAGCAAGCTCTGCTGGTGAGTGGGAAGCCTACCATGTGTCTGATTTTCCTGGATATGCTTTCTCCAACTGCGCAGGAATTCTGCCCAGATGAATTTAGAGGCAGTTCAACACTTGTCTGGGGTTCCCAGATATGTGATATCTCTACTTGTGATGATCCAGATGTGGTTGCTGTTGCAATCCCAGATGTTCCCAGGGCACATAGGCAGGGGTGTGCACATTTCCCAGAAATCACTGCACTGCCACACTCCACAAATTGCACAGGGAAGAAAAAGCCCCGCAATGACCTTGGTAGCCTTCAAAAATAGTCCCATCATTTTTCTCTCCATTCTTCTGACTCATCTGCCCAGGGATGAAAAAAAAAATCAGGGCCAGAACAGGAAGAGGAAGAAAAAAAAAAAACAAAAAAGGATAAAAATAAAATTCAATGAGATAATTTCTTCATCCAGGCTCTCCCCACATTGGGAATGCAGCATCTTTTGGTGCCTCTTTTCCTGCAGTGTAAAGTTCCTAAGGTTCCTAGGACTTCTTCTCTCTTTAACAGAGACAGGACTGAGGGCAGAAGATGTACAAAAGCCTACGCATCAAAATAATCAAATCCAAGTTCCTTTTGCTGGACTCACATCAGTTGGGTCACTGTGCCAAAGCACCGAACACTCGAGGCTTTTGTTCCTGGGGTTTGTACACATTTTGTTGTATGCTTTGGGTTACTGGTTTGCTGAGAAAATATATCTTCTTTCCAAGCTTCTTCCATCAGGGGGACTATTTTTAAATGGTGATTTCTCTTTATCTTTGCAGCATTCTTCACTAGAGAAGCATATCAGTACCTCCAGATGATGATGGTATTTGTGACCAGGTACAGTGGAAAGCAGCAGTTTTATTAAGACACATGCCTTCAGCTATGCCAAAATATCCAAGGAAAGCAAAAAAATATATATAGTCTTATGTTTAAAATTTCATTGTCATCTTCAGTAAGGACACAGATTTACATGGATTTTTTTAGTATAGCCTTAGATATTCCCCTAAGGGAAAGAAGAACGGTTTATTTTCCAATGCAAATTGGTTAATTTTTAAAGAAAAAGAAAAAGAGACTTCCAGCTGCTGATGGCTTTGACAAAAAGTCAGATCTATTGCCCAGCACAACAGCAATGTTTAGTGGGAGCAAATAGATGAGCAGCTCAGCTTTAAATTCTCCAGACATCAACAGTTGAAATCTATGTTCTGACAACAACATCCAGAAAAACAAAACAAGGAAGTTGAATGAACTGCAGAGAGATATGCCCTGAACAGAGCCAAACAACAAACAGGGCTAAAATCCTGACCCAAACTTCCCCACAGCCAGGGATGCTCCTGCTGCAGGCAATGGGTTGGGGAAGTGGTAACAGAGATGTGACTCACCCATCCTGCTCTGGCTCTTGGCATTCCAGAGGGCAAATATGTTCCTGCCTTCCTTGCAGCATAGCACAGGAAGGAAGCTCTCCAGGGCACAGAACTGGTGGGAGAGCTTCCCAAAGCTTGCCTCAGGCTGCTTCAGGATTGCTCAGGACTGCTGTGGAGCAGGGGCATATTTTCAAGCTTGCTTTTTTTTTTTTTTTTTTTTTTTTTTTTTTTTTTTTTTTTTTTTTTTTGTGTATGTGTGTGATTGAGTGAAGGTCTGATGAAGGTCTGAGGTCGCTCCTCCCTCCCAAAAAATGAGGAGGCAGGAAGAAACAGAACCCCCAGAATAGAGCTACTGAGGAAAGGAAAAAAAGTGACATGGTGACAGAGAGAAAAAAAAGTGGTAGTTTGAGGCACTGGATGTAAAAAGGGCAGGAAAACCAAAAGCAGCAATAAAGGTAGGAAGCATGAACCATAGGATGACCATGCCCATATTGTCCAGGCCCAGCCAGTGAGCTCATTTAAAGGGAAATGAAAAAGCCCCATATAATTTCCTACTGCTCAGCAATGTCTCCATATGAGAACCTCCACTTAATAAACTTTGATCGAGAGAAGCCTCCCCCCATGGAGGACAGTTCACAAGCACTCAGGAAATTAGTGGGATTATTTAGGCCGGGCATTTGAAGACATAAATGTTTTGGATTTATAAGAAACACATTTCATAATCACTCTGCCTAGCAGTAGTCTGGAAGGGGAGGAGACAGAGCAGCAGCTCCTGAATGAGTATGGGGAAAGAAGAAAGACTCAACTGTTCTCGAGAAGAAAGACCTGATTGTGCTGTGAGGTTCAGAGGGTTTCACTGGGAGCACTGGGAAGTAATGGGCTCTTGGCCTGCTCGTGGAAACCCGAGTGGGGAGTGCAGGTAGAGCTGGCTGGCTGTGCTCAAAGAAACAGCAAATTGGGGAAATCCTATAAAAAGGTCTTGGATGGCAAGACTACAGCCAGAGTCGCCGTGACTTTCCTTTCAGCTGAGCTCCTCAGCTTAAAATGGGAATCCAACCCAAAATTGTGTATCCTGAACTCTCTGCTTAAGAGCAAACTCTTATCTGCATGCAGCTGTTGCTCTGAAACTTGCTGTTTTAGTTTTGTGGTGGTAGAGATCTATTTAATTTGATTTTCCTAAGCAGTCGCAGTGTAAGGCAGCAAAGAGTCATGTATAGAGCAGTGCTGTGTGCTCAGAGCTGCTCTGGTTCAGTCTCATAGCTCTGAACTGCCACTAATTTATTGTTTCTGGGAAAATGCTTTTTTTCCCCCCACTCACTTTGCCTCAACTTCCTCATCTCTAAGAAAGCACAGGAGACAAAGGTGCCACTAAAACACTTGATGGATGAATGAGAAGTGTAGGAAAAGTGCAAGGCCTCACCCCCACTGAGCTGGGAAGCTTCCATACACAATGAAACCAAAATGCTCCAAAAAATTAGTGTTGGAATCTGACAATGGGAAAGAAAAGAACAGAGAGAGCACCTGGGCAGCACAACTCTGTCTGACACTCCCCCAAAACACTAAGGGTTAATATTTTCCTTCTGAAGGACACAGATGCCCTGGGGTTGTGGAAGAGGAGGGGAATGAAATTCTCTCTTGCAATAAGGAGGGGAATCTTGGAGCAACTGCCCAAAAAGTGTGTCTCCTTCGTCTGAGTCAGGAAAGAAACCATGCCAAGTTGATGGGATTTGTTTCAAATTCTGGCTCATTTTGACTCCTATTAACTCTAAACACAGACCAGCTGGGATCAGCCTGCCTTCCCCAACAGCAGAGCCTGCAAGGGCCAAACAGCCCCTCAGCTGCTGGAGAGCAGCCTCAGTGCTGCAAGCAGCAGTTCCCTCAGGACTGGGAGAGCTCTGTGATTCCCTGTAGGGTGCATAGGGCTCACAGGCAACCCTGGTCTACTCCAAAGGTTTCAATGGATTTGGTGGACCGAGTCACAGAGAGTAGAATGGCCAAAAAAGGGGGAAAGTCTCCCACAATAATATCACCCAAACAACAAAATCCAGCTCATGCCTCTCCATTGGGTGGGATGCCCAGAACAGGCTGACCCTGGGGACACCAGCACTGATTATCAAGGCAAAAAGAGAAGCTGATTGCTGCTATGGGCAGAGGAGCCCAGGGATGATCGTGTTGGTTCTAGAAGGGGAAGCAGAGACACCCAGGCCTGCAGCTCCACAGAGAGGGACTGCCCTGACTCTTGGTCTCATACTCCTCAAAGCAGAGGTTTTTAGCATATTTGACTGCATTTTGAGCAACTTTATTCACCTCTGGTTTTTGATGCAGGACAAATACCCGCTTAAGGCTTTCCTGGGTGTTGGGTCTGCACGAGGAGTGAAACTCCAGGGCTGTAACTCAAGGACACACCAGGGCCAAGTGCAAACACCTTCAGCTCTGGAAATGGCTCCAGTATAGGAACTGGCCCCACTGATAGAGCAGCTACTGGAAAGGAGAGGCTGTGGGGCAGGGGTATGGCCTGTTGTGATTTCCTGGGTACCCTCTGCCACCGACTGACCTCCTGCATGACCCTGGGCAAGCCACTTTACTATCTTGTGCATCTACTCCTAACACATTATTCAAGAGCAGGACTTGGATTAACACTACTCACTTCCTAAGATTAAAGGTGTAAGGATCTCACTGGTACCACTGACACACTGCCCTCCCCTGCACACTCAGCCTGGTGTTCTCCATTCCTTCCTCTGCTCACTCACAGGGTGACCTCACACCCTCTAGAGCTGGGGGAGTTTAAGAAATTTCCTTCAAGTAATTACTCCACAGACAGCCCATGGTCCAGGGCACAAACCCCAGCTTTTCCAGGGAACAACAGCTCAGTACATTATCAAAAAAAAAAACCCCAAAAATCCCATAAACTTCTGCATGGAGAGCAGAGATTAAAACCAGTGGTGACTCCAGGATTGTCCTTCAGCAACCTCAGTGTTTTCAGGGAGCTGAATGCCATGGATGTGGTGCTGCCAGCTGTGGCTGAGCTCATGTACATGCAGTGAATGGCTGGATTGATTCAGTGACAGCAGACCGAGGAGCTTTGTTGCAGAAAACCTTTGAATCATGTTTTCAGTGGCAGGAAACAGAAAAAGAACAAAGAGCAAAAACCACTCTGGGACAAATTCTGCTGTAAGTGATGTTTGGACAACTTTGCACGAGAGCAATGTGTCGGATGAGAAGAAGCTCCTGCTCTGCCCTGGCACCGCAGAGCCCAGAGAGCAGCCCCATCTCAGCATGGCTCTGCTAGCTCAGAGCAGAAGGCCCATCCTGGCCAGCAAGTCCTCCTTCCACGTCAGGATTGTAGCCTGTAGATGAGAGAGGGACAAAAATGTGATGGGAGGGATCCTCAGGACACCATCCAGAGCTGTGTGTGGGGTTGCTGCTGCTCTGGGGAGCAACCACAGCACCAGAGCCAAGAGCCACAAGTTCACTCCATGCTCTGTGATGGGCTGGAGAGTGGCTTGATCCTATGAGTTCCCTCAAAAAACCTTCTCAGCTCTCCAGCCCAGCCCAGCTCTGTCACTCTACCCTCCTGAAGAGCAAATGAAAGGACTTTGGACCTCGTTGGACCAGAGCAAAAGGATTTACAGCCCTTCAGGCTCTTCTGGGCTGATGGTGCACATCTGCATGCCACAGCAGGGCCGGCAAATGCAGCAAGATCTTCTCTGATGTAATTGTTTATGGCAATTTAGATCATTGGAGTGTCTGGCTCAAAGCTTTCTGAGTCCTGACATGGCTCGAATGACACTGCAGATAGGATTTCAGGTTAAAATTGAAGTGGAAAGAACTCAACTCCCAGTTTTGCTGAACAATGAGGGAATTTCTAGTTTCAGAGCATGTTGTATTTCAGTACTTCCAGGCTCTCCAATTGCTTTCCTGGAACTGTAAACCCCTTGCTATCAGATATCTGCCGTGTATGGCAATGAGCATGTTACAAAAACCACAGTGCAGAGCCACAGAGTGCAGCTGGAAACCCATCACCTCCTTCTGCCAACTGGCCCGGGCCTTCCTAAGCCACTGCTGGATCTGTCATCCTCTCAGGGAAGGGCTGAATTGCCACATTTTCTATCACTGCAGAGGAGAAGGAGCAGAGGGAAGCACTTCTTGGGGGAAGAGGTTCCTCTCAGGGCCCACTGGCCTGTGACCAGGCTGTTGGTGGCACAGCAGTGACTTCAGCCTCTGGATTTTACCATCCTCTGATGCAATGAGCAGCTCTGAGGGGCACTCAGATCCTTTGTGAATGCAGGTCACTCTCCAGGGATGTTCTCTGTGTGTTTCAGGCTCTGTGCCACTATTCCCTCACAGCCTTACAGATGAGCAGGTAAATGATCTTTCTATTTTGGCAAACCACTCCATGACACTTGCACTGCTGATGGATGCCTTGCCAGGGTTCACCAGGCTGTTGTACTTTCCAGTGTCCCCACACACTGAGGAGAATTGGAACAAGGAGAATCCTTGTTGTGCCTTGCCCATACAAAAAGTCTGGATTTCCAGCCAGTCTCTCTGAATGCAGATGCCCAAACAGTCCCTGGTGCTCTGCAAGGGGAAGGGATTTTCAGCCTTTTGTTGTTCAAAGCAGAGTACAAATGGCCATCCATGTTCAGAAGAGAGTCAAGGTCAAGTGAAGGCAATGAGTTTGTGTTAGAAGGCAGAAACCACTGGGAGGAGATAATACGTGGGCAAGCAGCTCAGGCAAGGTGCACATCTCTGGAAATTCCAACTGGATCTTGCACTGGTGCTCTGACTCCTCTCTTATGGCCAAGGGGACAATTGGCCCATCCCTCCACTGAGCAGGAGCTGGGGCTGAACAGAGCAGTGTGAACTTGGACAAAGTGACCAAAAGATAGAGGACGCTCATTTCTCTCAGCTCCAGCTGCCTTGAGCCCTGCCAGCCACAGCTGTGAAGCTCATGGACCATCTCAGCTGCCAGGTTTGTTTGCTGAAATCCACTGGTGTTGAAGCACGTACAAACCACCCCTGGAGACTTGACTGGGGCCTCCCTGCTGCTTTTTGTTTGAGATTCAAAACCACACTGGAAACCGGTTTTCAGATATGTTAATGCTGGAAATGGCTGAGCCAAGTTAAAGATCTCTGAAAAAACGTTTCCTGAGCACTGAGGGAAGTTTGGTTGTGCTCAGGCAGTGCTATCAGCATCAGGATGGCTCTCTGGGAAATGGAGCCTTGCTCAGGAAAGCCAGATGTGCCTCTGCTGACCCCATCAGTCACCAGGTGAGTGTCTCTCTTCTGCAGGACCCAAAGGGGCAGCACACTCCCTCTGTGCTTCCTCCAGCTTTCCAAGTTGCTCTGGGGTACATCCTTTCATCTGCCATCTCCAGGGAGCTCCAGGTCCTCTGATCTCCTACCATCCCTCATGCTGGCCTGTTGCCACATTAGGTGTGAGCTGGTCGTGCCAAATTCCCCAGCTCCTATCCCTGCTCTGCCAGCACCAGCCTCTGCTCCAGGCCAGGATACACAAAATGGGCTGAAAATGTACCAGCAATGAAGTCAGATCATTTCAGAGCAATCTGGCACCTCATTTCCTACATCTGTCACAAGGACACTTGATAGTGAAGTGTCACATTCCTGCAGACATAAGCAAAATAAAGATTAAGACTAAACATTTCCTTGGCATTAAGGACAAACCTTCAAGACGTGGTGTGGCTGCAAAACCTTGTGATGAAAAGGGTTTTTCCAGAGGTTGTTGCTGCCCATGGAGGGCATGTCCCTGTGGGTCCCCCCTCTGGAGTAATACAGAGACAAGCCAAGATTTAGGAGAGCCTTATCTGTGCCCATAATTGCAGATGGACATCAGCTTCCTCAAACTAACTTCCAGAAGATGAGCTTCACACCCCCAAATGGAGCTCAGTGTGTTGGCACGGGTAACTGCACAGATCCTTGTGTGTGCACCTCCCCTACTGAGGGCACAGAGGCATCAACATCTTCTCTGTCCCCTTTTGCAGCTGAGCATGATATCCCAAGAATTACTGCTGAGGAAAAGCCCAGGAAAACATCAGCAGATCCAGGCAGGAATGTGGTGAAGCACAGATGCAAGGACTTGGGGGTGTCACAGCAGGAGAGGCCAAATGGATATGCAATAGCTAAAGATGAAGTTCTTAAAACCACCTAAACTGATTATTGGACAGCATAACTTCTGTCACATCAGAAGTATTAAAACCATTCACAACAGGGGGGTGTGGAATCCCTCAGTATTTGCAGCACCCAAACCCAACATGCTCCATTTTCCCTGCAATCCACACGCCTCCAACACCTTCCCCAACCAATTTCTGTGCCACCATACAAATCCTGGACAGGAATTTGTCACCTTGACATCTGCCCTTGGCTGAACAACCTTCCCCATGACATGACTTTTTGTTATCTTAGTCCAGTAGCCTTAAAGACCTCTGTGCATCATGCAGTTTGTGGTAGCCAGTGGCAGTGGTGGCTTTTGCACCATGTCCTCCAGAGGATGGCTTGGCTGGATATTCCAGCTCCTAACCCTCAGCTGGATAACTGGCTTGGAATTATCTCTAGCAGTTTGCACCTCTGAGTTGTAAACCTTATCTTGACAGAAATCTAAGGAAGGTCCCACTGATATTTGTACTCTCCATGGGAATGCAGAATGCAATTCTCAGTAATGGGAAGAGGAAAATGCCTCTGTCAGAGGACTTCCATATTTCAATGACCTCAGTGAGCATAGGAACACCAGCCTGTGCATTAGGTAACAGTGTCTGGCAGGGGAGGCAGCACTATCTGGAGCCTATGCAGCTCTGAAAGTCTGCCTGAGTTTAGGCATAAGGAAATACAAAGAAGTATATTAAAATAGTAGATGGAAATATAGCACTCTGCAGTAAAAAAAAAAACCCGAAAGGGAGTGATTATGAGCAGGAATCTTGGCTCTATTGACTGCTTTAAAAAAAAAAAAAAAAACCCAAAAAACCAGAAAACAGCATCATGTTCCCAGGGACATGCTGGCAAACAGCAGGGACAGAATCTGAGAGAATCTGTATTTTATACTTTATAACTTAATATGGCTTTTGCATGATTTTAGTATTTTTATTGGTCCTTAAAACACTCACACTATAAACACGTGAAGCAGCCAGAGGCACAGCACATGGAGGGCGACTGTCCAGCTGTGCCAGCCTGCAGCTGGGAAGGAGCTGTGGTGTTGGGGACCACCCTTGCCTGTGGTATGATCCCAATCCTGAAAGGGCTCCCTGTTGGGTACAGGGGCCTGTGGCCAAGGGTGGCCTTATTTGGGGCAGGACTACAGGCTTATTCTGCACATTTATGGTGCTGCGCTACAGTATTAAGCCAATGTTTCCACTTTCTAGTCGAGTCAGTGCTCAAATCCCAACCTCAGCCCAAAAATAACATAAATCCATCTCTTTTGCTGCTTCCATCCCCTCACACCCTTCTCCCTGCCCTCCTTTTAGCCAGCCACAACACCAAAAGGAAAATCAGCGTTTCACCATGGAGCATCCACCCAGGGCTCAGCAGTACCTGCTGGTCCTGTTGCCTCCCACCCAGCTTGGGCTGGGATTTCAGAGCTGCCTTTAAACTTGGGCTTCTTGCTCCTTTTCCACAGATGTGTGGGGCTGGAGCTGGCGTGTTCCCCAGCTGCAGGAGGGTTAAGACACAGGGGAGCAGAGCATCCCACTGAGCTGGGCTACTCCTGCTAAATAAGCCTTGCAAACCCTCACTGCCGATAACTCTGATCCAAGACAACAATCACAATGAATAAACCGTGTCATCAACCTGATCAACTCCACGTTTCAAGCAGAAAAGCCTAATTTGCAGAGCAACCCACTGGGGCACTGGGCAGAGCCTTCTTCCACCTGACACCGCCCTGCTTCTTTCTCACCCCAGAGCCAGAATCAAACTTTTTCTTTCTACAGCAACAAGATGAGACTCCAAGTGAACCAGACATTTCCAGGATATTCACTGAGGATTCAGGAGTCATATCCTGTTGATTTCTTCTAGTTGTTTTCTACATTTAATGGGGAAATCTTAGAAGGGAAGACCAGAAGCAAGCAAGTAACCATCAGAGGAGGAACAAGGTGGCCAATTCCAAGCTCCAGCCCCAGGCCAGCTGTGGCAACTATGGAAAAATCAGTCCTCCTCTGGGTCTCTAACACTGTGTGGGGTCCATCTTACAGACATGTGGGAGGGAGGCACCATTCCTCAAAGCCTGTGGCAGATCAGATTAACATTCCCAAGTGTGAATCCCAGCTGGAAGCCCAAACCACCTCTTGGACATAGTTTTTCATGAGAACAACACATTTTACCAATATAACAAGTTCCATCTCAGGTGACCTCCTGGCCTGTGTCCTGGGTGACAAACTCATCACTACAGGGAACCCACGGGGCACCAGGGGCTGGTTTCACAGACTCACTCGGACACCTGGGATGCCGGGATATCCTGGAGGTCCTTCTTTTCCCTTCAGTCCTTCAGTGCCTTTTTCTCCTTTCTCTCCTTCTGGGCCTTGCTCTCCTTTGTCTCCCTGTGGAAGAGAGGAGGGTGGGAGGTTTTCATGCCCACACAACACATGGGTCACTGTACAAAGCTCTTGTGAGGGAAAACCCCACCACATAATTAATATTTCAGGAGTCTGAGAGGAAGAGAGCCTGCATGAAAAAGGATGAATGAGTCATAATACACTTGACATTTTAAAAAAGGAGCAAACCCAGGTTTCTTTTTTTTTTTTTTTAAATCTCTTGGCTGAAGGAGAAGGAACTCCCCCATTACACAGAGTAACCTGAACCCCTTTAGGACTCCTGCAATAAGGCCTGAACCTCCCACGTGAATGAGGCAGGCAGACAAGATTGGAAAGCCTCCCTTGCCTCATCCAGAAGCCCTGAGCTTGGGATGCTGAAAGTCTTTTAACAGGATGGGCTTGTCTGGAGCAGCTGCTCAGCTCCTGCTGCCAAACAGAATCAGCCCAGGGCTCCAATAAACACTCTGTGAAACTGTGTCACTGTGCCCTGTAAAGGATCTGTGGCCTGAGCAGTGGGTATGCTGTCAGATCACCGCCCTGACAGTACAGAATCATAGAACCAAAGAATCATTTGGGTTGGAAAAGACGTTTAGGAAGAATGAATCCAAACTCCAACCCAGCATTGACAAAACCAACTCTAAACCATGTCCCCAAGTGCCACTTCTAGGGACAGTGACTCCACCACTTCCTGGTCTTCTTCCTTTTCAGTGAAGAAATTTTTCCCAATACCCACTTAAAGCTCCCCTAGTGAAACCAATGGTTGAAATTTATGAAAAAAATCTGGCAGATAATAACACTTCAGCATTTGGCAAGATCAACCAACTGGAACGCAGACCAGAAATACAATCACAGAATTGTAAGAAGTAAATTCATAGCTGTTTTTCTTTTATCAAGATAAATAAAATATTGTAAATATTTTGCATCATATGGAGACAATGATAAAGGCCAGCTTTATACTGAGAGCAGCATGTGCAGCCAAGCAGCCTTGAACTGAACCATTTCCCTCTTGCACCTGCGTTGGGAGAGCTCAACAAGATCTCATCTGGTTAAAGAGCACAGACACATCTGGTTAAGTGTCCAGAGACATATTTGGGGTGGAAAGAGCAGCTTTGGTTCAAGAGCTCCTGGGCACAGCCAGCAGTGCAAGAGAATGCAGAAGCCTTGATTGTCCTTAAGGAAGAGACTTTTGGTCCAACATCCAGAGATAAGCAGAAGTAGAGACACATGGCAAATAATTTAACTAGACAGAAGCAATAAACTGCATTGTTGTGGGATGGGCTGCTCTTTCTTTCCATGGAACAAAACTGTTGGCCTGTTTGGAAAGGCTGGCTGTGCAGGGACAGGAATCAGAGCCCTGTTCCAAAGGCAAGGTAGCAAACTCACAGCAGTGAGATACAGAGTGAACCCTGAGTGAGGTCCTGGGGCTCTGCCAAGGGACGGGGATCTGGTTTCTTTACTCTCTAACATTGTTCTGGTCAGTGGTGCAGGGGAGAGTGATGGACAATTCCTGATTTCCCTTGCCAGGCCCAGGAATTCCTGATTAGTTGGAAATTTGATCTGTGAAGACTCAAATAAAATGGAAAAATTGTTGGAAACCAGATTTTGAAGAACTTGACCTTTTTGGAGATTTGATCAGATGCCAAAAAACGTGGGTAGAGGAGTGAAACAGGAGGGGTTTGTTATGTGTGCTTGCAGAAAAAAGTCCTTAGAGGTTGCAGGGCAGAGGCTTATTCCACAGAGGACCCAATAATCCCCTTGGCCTCACCCCAGCTCTGGGAATCACAGGGAGTGCACAGGGATGTGTGTGAGAGCTGGAACTCCGTGGGAGTGAGCTTTACCTTGATCCCATCTGGCCCGAGCTGCCCGCTGTCCCCTTCCAGCCCCGGTTCTCCCTGTGGACAGAAGCAAACACCATAAGGCTGTGCCTAAATGTGCTTTCCCCTGAGCTTTCTGCAGCTGGTTCACAGCAGCAGCAGCCAGGCTGCAGTGATGGGAGCTCAGCCCTGTGCTCTAACACATGTCCTGTCTCACACCCTAACGCTGAACAAGAGCAAGAGCAGGAATTCAGCCTCTTGCTCCATTCTGAGCCACAGTTTCTCCTCCACAGACCTGCTGCTGGCCTGTGGGATGCCTTCCTCCCCTGTGTGAGGAGCAGCTCAGCCTGAATTCATTTAACCTGGGGCTTTCCTCATCCTGCTCCATCCCCCTGACCTCAGTCCTGGGAAGGGACACAGCCCCTGCCAGCCTCAATCCATGCATTCATCCCCCCTCCCACGCTTACACAGTGTGTGCAGTGTTTCCCTGCTTAAAGCTGCCTTCTGCTGCAGCCTGCCCAGCCCTGCAGGGACACAGCCCCTGGCAAACAGGAGGGGTCTGTTCCCACTGCTGCTCCCACACTGCCCCTTTCACACTCGCTGTCACTGTGGCATCTGAGAGGCTCAGACACACTGGTGAGCTGATGGGCTCTGTGGGGAAGGTGCTTCCACCACCCACAGAAGGAACAGGGATCAGAGAACAGGGTCAGCCTGTCCAGGCTGTGGGACAGCAAGGGCAGAACCTCTGGGGAGCTGATGAGGCACAGAAGCCCCATGAGAAGGTGGCCATACTCACTCTTTGGCCAATGAGACCTTGCTCTCCAGGGATTCCTAACTGGCCAGGATCACCCTAAAAAAGAAAGGAAGCACATACAGGGAGACAAGCTGTTTACTGACAGTGAGGGAGCATAAAGTACTTAATAAATTATATGTAATTATTAATATATATTCTAAAATACTACTTGGAATACATTCTAACATACAGTATATGCTCTTTAATCTACTATAAAAGATCAGTTGGGATTTCTCAAATCTATGTCTCATTCCTCCCTTTTCTATAAACCTAGTAAATTCTTTTACTTATGGGGCTTTTTTCTAGCCCTTAGTCATCACACTCTTAATTTTGACTATTTCTCTCCTTCTCCCACACAAACACCTTCAGTTGAGTTTTCAAGGGGAGTTCAAAGGCCCAGCAAAGAAGGACACATCTCACAGGCTCTGTTGAATGATGCTTGGCAGGACAGGGGGCACAGAGGGGCTGCCAATCCAGAAGGTATCTTCTGGCATGGTCCTTCACAGAGAAGCACCAGGGTGGGTGCAATGTGGTGTGGTGGCAGACACAACCAGAGTGAGGGAGAAAAAACCCCCAACAACTCTTTTAGCCTCAGTTCCAGAAGAACCCTAATCTTTGATGGCAGTTAAATGAATGAACAGAAGGTGGTGGAGCTGGAAAACAAATGGATCTTGCCAGCGTGGCCCTGGGGGCAGGACGGCCACAGGGCAGCTCTATCCCATGTGTGCCCATCCAAGCCATCAGCTTTGCATGGAAGAGAGCTCAGGAAATGCAGAAGGTTCAAGGGAAAAAGGTTTGAGATAGATATCCATAAAGCTCATCTCACAGCAAACTGCTCTGCATAGACCAGTCTTGGTCCAGCTCCTTCCAGCTTGGAGAAGGAGCAGGAGGTGACTCTCACTCCACAACTTCCCAGCAAGGCCAAGCAGGTAAAGGGGTGTCTGCAAATCACCATGTCCTGCTCCCAGGAGGGCCAGCCAGGAGCACTGGAGCTGAAACACTCCTGCAGTATCAGGATGCCAAAGACATGGTAGCTCCAGTGAAGTGTCAGAAGATTTGCCAAGGAAAACATGGCAAAGGATGGGGTGGGGGGTGGGAGTGAAGAGCAGCACAGAGGAAATTGCATTTAATTCCCATATAGAGTTTGTTCAAAAGCTCTGCTCACAGGATCAAATCTTCAGACCAAGGGGGTTGGATTAAATAAAGCCCCCTCTGAGCTGCTCAGCACTGGGATTTTACTCAGACAAAGAGATGGCTTTTATGTGGACAAGAAGGTGCATTCATGGGCTGGAGCCGGGCACCCTTCCCCCTTAACCATCAGAGGAGTTTAGTCCCCAGAGAGCTGAGGCTTGGAAACTGTGGCAGGACCTCATCTGAGGGTATTTTTAAGTCCTAAGACTCTTCTGGTTTCAAATTAGAAGCTGCCTGGATCTCTGAGTCTCAAGGACTCCTCTCTCCATTGAGATTTTGGATCTGCAAAGAGTTGAGCTTCATTTCCAAGGCCCTTCACAGCTTTTGAGGCACAAGACTTCTGGGATTGGACTTCTCCCAGCACTGACAGCCTCTCCCTCAGGATGGGGCTCAGGAATTTGTAAAAATGGCTAAAATTAACCCAGTTTTAGCTTTTTTAAACTTTATCTTTTATTGAATGCACTATCTGCTTTGGCTGCTAGAGGGTAAACCTGCAACATCACTCAGTCTTTCAGGAACACAAGTTGCCATTTATCTCCCCAGTCTGACAGAGAAATTGCACTCAAGGTTTTTCTTACCTTCATGCCAGGTTCACCTGCAGGACCAGGTTGTCCCATTGAGCCTGGCGGTCCCTGGGAAAAAAAACCAAAACAAGAAGATAATGAAAAAACCCATTGTAACAAAGCAGAAAGCAAGATCAAAGACATAACTCCTTTAGCAGAGCTCTCCTGGGACAGCCAAGCCCTGGTTGCAATGCAATTACCTCCCTGGAGCTGGCTCGGGGTCCACAGCATCAAAGAGGCCCCTCGTGCCTGGATTCTGGGAGGGCTCTGATCAGCTCTCACACCTCCCTTCTCCCCAGCCTCCTCTGCCAAGCACCTTTCTCTGCCTCCTTCCAATCCCTCTGTTTTCTAAGGTTAGTAACCCCACCAGGGAGCAGCACTGGAACCAGCTGGGATAGGAGGGAAAAGGTCCAGAATGAGAACTGGAAGCTCTTTGCAAGGGTCCAGCAGGCTGGGCTGGTAGAGTGGGTGACAGAAATGTTTGGCTGTGTCTTGCTCTTGCTCCCTGCAGTCTCAATTCTCCATTCCCACTGGTGTGAGCACGTCCTCTGCACCATCAGGCTCCTCCTGATGAGGGTCAAGCTGCCCCACAGGCCACATCTCCCAGCTGAGCCTTTGTCCCCCATTCCCAGAGAGGCAGGGGCACGATGGTGCTGCCAGCTAAAGGGAGCTGAGGGCAGCAAGCTGACACTGAGCCCTCCAGCACAAATCTCAGCCAGATTAGCCTTGACATCCATCGGCCAGCTGTCTGTGGCTGTACAGGGCCAGCAAATACCCAAAGTCCAACACCTGAGCTCAGAGCAGAAATCCACAGCCCAGGCTGGACTGGCTGAGAGAAAGTCTCTTGCTCTTATGAGAGCACAGACTCTGGTACAGGGATTTGGCAGCCCTCAAAGAACCAAAAATGAATGCTTGACCTGGACAAAGATAGGAATTAAGATAGAAAGATGTAAGATGCGAGAATGACCTTGCAAACTGTTCTCACTCAGTCCATGTGCAGCCCCTGATAGTGGGGTCACAGCCATTCACTATCTTTAATACCAAGATCTATTGGGAGCTTTAATCTTTGTACATTTGCTCCTACCTCTGGGAAACAGTGGGGAATGAGAGTCTGTAAAACAAGCCCAAAGATGGGACAGTAAAGCTTCTCTTTAAAGGATTTGAGTGGTTTATTTACTTATGATATTTGCATTCTAGACAACAATCTCCCTTCTCTTTACAGTTGGGAATAAAGGAAAAAAGAGCACATAGTCAAGGGAGCTACCCAGGGAATAAAGCCAGTTCCTGGCTTGCTGAACTGGATTCAAGCAGAGGGGGGAGCAGGGTGTGTGTTGGGTTTGTGAACAAATGGTCATGTCACGCAACGAGAAAATTCAAGGTCCAATGAAAGCAAAAATCCTGCTTTGGTTTCTCCAGAGGTGCCAGTGCAGAGAAAGGCTCCTGGAGGAGTTACAGATTTGAATGAAGGTCTGTACTTTCTTGGTTGGCAGCATCCAGAGTGGCTCAGTAGCAGCTTTCCAGCTCCCCAGTGTGGTTTACCATGCTGAGAGCTCGCTCCATCCAGTCCAGCAGCCATGAGAATGGAAACTTTCATGACTCACACAGTTTGCATAGACTGCATTCAAAGCCACCTTCATGTCTGTGTTACAGCTCAGGACCTACAGAAAGGAGCTGTGCAAGGGACACTGGCACACGTGATAGAAAGAGGCAAGGCTCTATTATTTTAGGAGGAATGAAATAAAGCCAAAAGTGCAGAGAAGTTGGGGGAAACCATGGAGGCATCCCCTGCACTCCATTAGGGCACTGTTTGGCAGCTGCTGCTCAGTTTTGGTGTGTTTGTGTCACTGCTTCATGGCAACCATGGCCCAGCAGCACCGTCAGCAGCAAAGGCGTCTCTGAGCTTCCTGCACTGGCTGCAGCAGCCTCAGCTGGGGCTGCCATGGCCATCTGGGCAGGCTGGCAAACCTGTGTCATCAGCAACAGCACCAGGGAGAGGGAAAGACCAGCACTCAGTCTGAATTGTTTTTGTATTGGGTCCCTGACTTTGCATCTTGGTGCAAAAAGTTGGTCCCTGCCATGGTCACCTTTGAAATTTATCTTCTGCTGAGAATTTGGGTCTGCACTTCCACCAGCTGGGTGTCTGTGGCCTGTGATGAAAAGGGTGCTCAAATTTCTGATTTTCACTGTTTGTTTTGGAAGCTGACTTTCAGGCTTAAGGGAAATCCTTCCTGCTGGTTCCACGCTGCAAGTTGTGGAGGGATGCTCCCCTGCACGTTTACTCCTCCCTCAGTCCTGCCACTCCTCATAGAAGGGGAAAATAAACAGGAACAAAGGTCAGACCTACCTTATGCCCCATTTCGCCCAAAGGCCCGGGTGGCCCCTGTGGTCCTTGGGGACCCTGCAAAATAGAGACACAAAGCTCTTTTCATACAACTGCTTTCATCTCTGAAGGGCATCACTTCTCTGGTCTGTAAGATAAAACATCAGCTTCCTCCCACACCTCAGAGGAGTTCTCACTGTGCAAGATTTGGCTAGTGGGATGGAGAGGCCAGCAGTGGGTATGCTGAGGCACCTTAACAGGCAAAGAGCTCAGAAGACCTTTCACCTTCCTGGCTCCCATCTGAAACAACAGCAGTGGGTAATGTGAAAGTGTCTGGTTTACCCTCTCCCTTCACTGTCCAGCACTGCTGGTCCTCCTTGAGGTCTGTCCCACCCCAGTGACTCCCCCAAAGCTGTGGGCTCAGTTCTGACACCATCAGCCTCTCTCCTGCTCCCCCTTCCACTTCACCTACACTCCAGCTCCTGTTACATCTCACCCTGTCCTGGACCCAACCTTGCCCTTCATTTCTACCTTCCCTTCCAAAATCCACCCCAGGCTGTATCCTACACTCTCCCTGGTAGATCCATGGCTCCCTTTTGCTTTCCAGGGGTCTGACCTTGTCTTTCCTTATGGCTCCTAGGACTCTAGCCAAGTCTTTCACATCTCTGACCATGCTGGAGTTGGCAAGGACAGAGAAGCTGGGGATGGGATAAGTGGTGGGGAAGAGACAGACAGAGAAAGGAATGAAGTGTCTGTGTGCAAGGGAAGACAGGCAGAGAGACTGATAGGACACTTGCCGGGTCGCCTGGAGCCCCTTTTGCTCCTGGAGGTCCAGAAGGTCCTTGGATCCCCTAGAAAAATTAGAAACACCAGGGTCAGCTCCAACCCAGCAGCAACTCCCCGTGTCTCTTGGCAGAAATGTGCACCTCAAAAATGCTCTAGTGACAGGAGGGAAGAGGTGGCCCTGTGAGATAGGGTCCAGATTCCCCCTCCTGGACCAGGACTCAAAACTTAAGGACTTGAGGTTATGAAAGGAAGTAGAAGGGATGGACACTTACTGGGAATCCACGTGCTCCTGTCTCCCCAGTCTCCCCCATCTTGCCCTGTGAACACACAGTTACAGCCATTACCATCTGGGGATGTGCTGGCACACCTGTGTGCTTTGGCCTGGAGGGTCTGAGGACATGTGGGTGTCCCCAGGAGTGGCAGCTGTGGCTCTCACAGGGGACATACCTGCAGCCCATCTGGGCCCACCCTGCCCGGCTCCCCTGGTCGGCCCTGCAAAACAAAAAGAAAAAAACATGTCAGCAGGAGTACAAGCTGTTGGTGAAGCTCTTCTCCCCCATCCCATCTGCTCTTGCCCCAAATTTCCCTTCCAGTTCCCTGCAGCTTTGGAGAGGCCAAACACCTGGGATGGTGCCCCAAGGAACACCCCAACCAGCTGGGAGTGTGGGCAAGGGCCCTGATCCCAATGCTGCATGGATTTTACTCTGGTTGCAAGACAGACTCATCCATGCTGGTTGATCCTCATGGAGCAATTAAACATCCCTGTTCCTGGAGGAAGATGTGACATTGATCCTGCCCAGAGCATTTCACAGCAGAGCTGAGAGCAGCCTTGGCACTCACCTTGACACCTCGCGCCCCTGGCTCGCCTGTGGGGCCATCAGGCCCTCTGGCACCCTGGAGGGAGGCAAAGGAGAGGCAAAAATAAGAACACAGAGGATGTGGCTCACTGGAAAATCCAGCTGTCACTTTAGCCTTGGCCACCAGGACAGTCCATGAGATCAATCCTGGCTAAGCCAACTCATACCTGCTTGGGTTGAGCACAGCAGCTCAGAGCCCAGCACTAAAAGATTCTTTCTGTGTTTTGTTGCTTCATTTCTCACCATTACCAGCACACGGCACTTTTTATTCCTGTTAAACCAACTATCAACCACTAACCCCAGCCAGAGGAGAAAGGCAGGCCAGGAACAGCCTTATTTTCAGACAATGGTTACATGAAAACAGTTTTGCAATGCACAGACAAAACTTGCAGTTCCAGCCTCATTGACAACAAACCTTTTTCTCCCTAGAAACCTTCCCTTTCCAAACCTTTGCCCTTAACCCTTGCCACACCACACTGTGCCATGGTCACAGTGGTGGTATAGAGGTGCACAATCCCCACTGCACAGCACCTTCACATCATCTTGGGCCCCAAACTCCTCTCAAAGATAAAAGGATGTTTGCTGGCAGCTGAACTCCAAGCCCTCAGCTACAGTTATGTGATATTTAAAGATCTGGCTGCTGTTAAGGACCAGGGAGGTGGGGAGGGTCTGGTGCCATGCCTGGCATCTGCTCCTGGGCGTGTGAGTGGGCAGTGGGCACAGGGACCTTGGGAGGAGTATGGGGCACACACCCTGCTGCAAATGAGCAGGTTTGAGCAGCTAAAATTAAACAGTTCATGGTACAGCTTGGGCATCACTGGGGAAGGGGCATCCTTGTCCTTTTAAAGGGTTCCAAGTGAGGTGAGCTATGGGAAGAGAGTAAAGATATGATCAGAGAATCACAGAAAAAATGGTTTGGGTTGAAAGGGACTTAAAAGACCATCTACCTTTCAAGCTCATTTCAGGAAAGCTGAACACACAACCCTCTGCACCTTTTGACCCCCAGAGACCAGTACCTCACAATGACAGAGAATAAGAAGCCACAGTGAAAGAAAATAAAAGAGTTAAGAAAGGGCGTATGAAGAGACTCTATTAACAGACGTCATGTTCGTAATCAGCTCATGAGCTCAGTTAGGACTCTCAGGCACTACTGCAATATAAATAAATAAAAACACAGAGTGGTGCTAGAGTGTAGTGGTAAGAGGAATTCTGAGAGCTGGCCAATGCAGAAAGGGAAAAACAGGAGCCAATGTGCTTAATCGGGATGCAAACCCAGTGCCAAAAGTAATAACGGGGCTGGGGAGCCAGTGTGTTAGAAAAGCAACTCCAGGATGACAGGCAAAGAGAGAGACTCACAAAGAAAGGCAGTGTACAGCAGAAATGTATAGGAACCCCAGCCAAATTATTACAGCAGACAAACATTGTCAATATAAAATAATGCAAAAACTCCTACTGAGCTTGGCAAGGCCCTATGCTGCTCAGAGGAGCAGAGACTGAATAACCAAGAGCCTGTATTGCACTGCCAGTATGGCACAGCTCTGAAGAATGCTCAGCCTGGCCTCCAGGACAGACAGACAGACAGATAGACAGACAGACAGACAGAGGGCTGTGCCCCAGATGGGATCCCCACAAGCAAAGGGGTGTTTCACAGCTGGGGCTGTGCTGCACAAATGTCACATCACCTCTCATCAGCCCAAAACCCCAAGTGCAGTGGCTCATGCTGGCCCCTAGATCAGAGAGCAGTAAAGACCAAAAGTTTTATTAATCCATGTCCCTATAGACCTCAAAGCACAATGACAAAGACCAGAAGGTCATTTAAAAGCAGGGGCTACTGACAGCTCAAGTCAGAACAGCCCTGTAACTTGGGGTGGTGGAAGAGCAGGGCCTGGAGGCATCTTGGAGGCTGCCTGACATGGCTGGAACACCCAGCAAACATCCAGACCTGCACTGGGAAGGGAGGTGTCAGCAAGGCTGTGATGTTGGCACTCTGGGAAAGCACCCACAACAATCTAATGCTCATCCTTCCCAGAAAAGAAACTGTTCCCCTTTTCTGTGAGCAGCCACCTGGATATTTTGTGCAATTACATCTTTACTATCTGAGATGATGTGGCGACCTGCTAGTGAAGCAGGGGAAGGATGTGCAGAGGGCAAGGAGTCCTTAGCTCTGCCGTGCAAGAGGAAACAGGGATCAGAAGCAAGTGGGACATGGAAATTAGTGATGATCCAGGTTAGAGTTGGGAAGGAAAATGGAATGAATGAATCTGGTCCATCCAGACCCATCTTCTGTAGCTTGTCCTGCCCTGTCCAGCCCTTTTGCCAGTGCAGGGGCTGCTCTGAGCCAGCTGGAGGCTGTTGGGTGCCCTCAGTGATGGCTGTGGCTCCCATCAGGGCTGGCTGGCCAGGGAAGCGTTTACAGTATCCTCATCTCTTCCAGCAGAGCCCTGTCACCAGCATGGCAGGATCTGCCAGGGCAATCTCACTCCACAGTAGCCACCTGCCTAATCCCATCACAACACATCTCATCAGCATCAGCCCTGAAGAAGGAGAAAGTGACTCTCTATTCTCAAATGCATGTGGCAGCTTCATCTTCTCTGGCTTCCTAGGCTGAAACCTGGCATAAAGGCTTCCCCTAATCCACCCTGACAAGAAAAGCTGCATTTGGTCAATTAGTTAAATTTTTAAAACTCTCTTTTACTGACAATGCTGGTTAGAGGTGAGTGACTGAGGTCCTGGCAGCTCTCCAGGGAGCATCCCAAAGCCTCAAGGTGCTTTCCCCCTGCAGACCTGGCAGCTTGGCCTGGCAAGCAGAGCTGAGCACAGTCCCTGGGCTTCCCTTGGACCCTCAGTGCCCTCTGGGCAGTGGAGGCCAGGACAGCATTTCCCTGTGCTGAGCAACAGCAAGCAGGGCTATCAGAAACCCCAGACTAAACATGAGGTTATGACAGTGGCTGGATGTGAACAGCTCACCAAGGCAGGGGAGCTCAGCTCCAAGCTTTGCCAGTCCAGGTGAGGCAACAGGGATATATCCTGCTTCTAAAGTAGACAGTGTTCCTGCAGAACAATGTACCCAACAAGGTGTTTCTGCAGAGCAGTGCTGCATTTCCTCCTGTTAAACACCTCCCCAGAGCTCAGACAGTGACAGTGACCTGCCTCTGAACAGCAATATGAAGGAGCAGCCAGCAGCTCCTCTCCAGAAACCCAAAGCTCCTTCCTTACCCAGTTATCCAAATATTGATATTTCACTATCACAGTCTGGCCAAACAAAAAATCAAGCAAATGCCTTGAATGAAGCCAAAGGGAGACATCCCTGGCCATGAATCTGGAATGAGCTTTTCCTTAAAGACTTCTAAGGCTTTCTCAGTCAACTAGAAAAATCCCTGGAAGCAAAACAATACCCTCCACTTCTCCACGAACAACAACTCAGCTGGGCTTGGAAAGACAAATATTTTCAGGTTTGCTTAGATAACACCACTTTACAAATCCCTGGCATTTACAAATTCCTGCAGCTAGAGATGCTGGAAATCATTGGGTCCCTGTGGCAGAGGCAGCAATTCCTTCCCTCTGGCATGGAGCAGCAAAGGGCCTGGAGTGCAGGTGTGCTCTCCTTATCTTGGATTTGCAGGCTTTGCCTGGGAGCAGCTGATGCAGGAGCTGGATGAATAAAGGGCACAGTGGAAAAGAGAAATGTGCTTTGGGATTTGAAAAGCTCCTCTGTATCACCTGAGCCAGAACCCAGCAGTGAGAGGATAAAATTCTAGAAATACTGACAGGCATCTTGGCCAAGAGAATAAGGCAGGGTAAGGCACTTTACAGAGGATTTCAGGTGCAGCTTTATAATGTGAGTTACAAAATCATGGCTCTGGTTGATATTCAGCCTTTCATAGAGATTCCCAGGTTTTTGATGACATTATCCTTAGGAGACCACACACATTTTCCTGCTGTGAGGGGCTGATTAGCAGAAATGTGCTTTAGGATTTAAGTGATATAGGGCGACGGGCTTGCTGGACCAACTGCCTCCAAATTTAAACCTTGATTTGGTTAAATAATTATGTTTAAACGTGTACATAGCTGTCACTAGCTGGATGTTAAGCACATATCCAAGTGCTACACTGAGTACAGATGAAGGGAAATGAGCCTGGGCTCACACGTCCAAGTTTCTTCTCCTTAGGGAAGAGGAGAAAGGAAATAACATTTGAGGAAGATTGTTCAGTATCAGTTTGGTGGAACAAACAAAGACTTGTGAAGGAACAATAGCTCTGTCAGGACTAAAAAGAAGGTTAAATTTTTTAAAAAGCTTTTCTTTTTAAAATATACATATATTGACAATATAAAAACTATCACAACATAAATGCAGACCCCAAAAAGACTCCATTGTTCTTTACAATCAAAACCATATTTGCTATTTACGTTTCCTTCAGAAGCAGAATTACTTTAATGAAGCATCCACCAAGAGAGCTCATGGAATCCACAAACATCTGGCAGGGGCTGCATTCATGCTTCCATTCTGAGTTGAATTACATCCCTTCTGTAAGTTAGGACAGACAGAGGGCAGTGTCTGAAATTACAATTGGGGGATCATTTCCCCATCCTGAGTAAAGCAAGAGCTGGAATCACAGGAGCAAGTAAGCAAACATGAAATACTATGTGCCTGGGACATCTTCTGTGAAGAGAAGGAAAATGAGAATGAGAGAGATTCAAACCAGAAATCCTCCAGGCAAGAGACCTGCTGGTTCTTACAGTACTGACTTCTCTACATCATAGCCACTGAAATCTGCAGAATCTCACAGAAAAGCCCAGGTTCCTCCTTCCTGCTGGGGATCTTAGAAAGCCCATCTCTCTGCCTCACAAATTCTGCATGGATTATATCACTGCAGTGCTCAAATAACACCAGATATTCACCACAGCACAGCCCAGCAATGGGAGCTGAGAGCAGGAGCACCAGCAGCAGATCCAGAGGCTCAGTCCTTGCTGGACTTTAAGCAGAGTTTTACCTCTCTGCAATACTGGTTTCCTTAGGGCAAAACCAATTCCTTAATGCCCCCTTTTCCCCAGGCATTGCCTCATTTCTGCCTCAATGCACATCCTGAGGTGACTTTTTGCAGCACTGCAGCCTGTCAGGACACAGCCACTGCTGCACTCCTGGTTTGCAGGGCTGGGATGCACTTTGAAGTCTGGCTTCCTCCATGGAGGCATGTCCAGAGGGAGTGACTGGCACAGGATCTGCTGGACTAAACATCTGGAGAGGAAATGTAAACCCAGGCCATGAAGCTGAAGGTCTCTACTACACAATATATCATTCTGAAGATGGACAGTGCTGGTGGTAGCTGATGTTTCACAGTATTTCTCTGGAGGGTTTCAGACCCTCTCTCTGGATCCAGCCAAAGGCAGGTCCCTGATGTCCCAGAAAACCTCCTCTCCTGGGAGCTGAATCCAGCTTTCCTTGTGGGCTGAGGACTTGAGGCCAGTATGGATGTAAGGAGCTAAAGAAGTTTTATGTGAGGGAATCTTAGACAACCCAACTGCAGTTGCCTCTGCATGACTGCTGAAAGGAGAAGCTCAGTGGCAGGGATGGGGGATGGATCCCTGGCTGGCAGCTGGGAGGAGGCAGTTCCAGGACTCTTCCTCTGTCACTGCAAACATTAAAGGCACTGACAAAAGCACCTGATCCCTTCAGAGGACCCACCTCTCCAAAAGCCCACACATTCACAGGCTGCATCCATCCAGAAGGTGTTTCCTGTTCAACCCTGGGCTGCAGTTCTACCTTGAGATATTTTCCACCATCCATTCAGAGCCTGCCATGAAGGAACACCTCTAGTTTCTTAAACAACGTGATCATGGATGTCTGGATGTCCCAGCCCAGTTAACCCTGCTGTGCAGCACAGAGAACTGCACTCCCCAAGGGCCCCTCTGCAAGGGAACCCCATGAGCCTTTCCACCAAGGAGCACAGAGGAACGGGAGCTTTTTCCCAGTCACAAGTTAAAAGATGAACCCTGATAAACATCTGCCGAGCTTAGATGTTACTACCATCCTTCTAGATGTGATTTTAAAGCTTAGAGCAGTTTCAGGGTACATAACTCCGTGGTTATAAAGCTTCCTGGTTGGTTATTCCATTTTCTTTTGCTGGTCCCAGCTATTTGAAGAGAACATTCACTCTGGCATAGGGAAACACACAATCCTTGGCTGTCCTGAATCCCCCACGCAGAAGTTGCAGGACAAGCAGAAAGTGTGAGTAGGTAAAATGTATAGTTTACTCCAGTGTAGGTCTTCGAAAATGAAACATGGAAACAGATCCTTGGAGGGAGAAATGCAAAATATGTTGTTGTTGGGGCCTTCAGCAGAACTCATGTATGCTCACTATTAATACTTTGTAAAGCAGCTGGACAAGGAAAAACAATCCAGAGTGGGAATGCTCCTGCAATAAATATCCCTTTGGAGAAGAAAGATTGAAGAGCTCAGTGGGACGGGGGCTGATGTCACAGGCAGGAAAACAAGCAGCTTTGGCAGGTCTAGAGATCACTGTCCTGTCGGCTGTCACCCAAACACAGCGGGGAGAGCCACACAGGAACTGACTCTGAGTATCTGTGAGCTCTTCACTGAGGGAAATGTGAACACGGGGCTGGGGGCTGCTCTTGCCAGGCAGGGTGAGGAGACACCTGTGCCTACAGGGTGGTACTGTTGAGGTATGTACACATAAAATCAGGGCTGAAAAAATCCTTAGAAAGGCACAGGACGTGTTTATAATTTGATCTACTGACAATGCAAAGCACACTTTCCTCACATCCCTGTGGAGCTCTGCCAGGAGGTGTCAGTCCCATGGGACTGGAGGGGAACACATGGAACACACAGGTAGAGCAGCTCAGCTCCATTTCTGCCAGCCTTGTCTCTTAATTCTATGTCATGACACAACATTTCCTCCTTCATCTGCCTCTGGTTGTATCACAACCCTTCACACCTCAGCTACTTTTTCTCCCATAGCAACAAAGGCACCTTTTCTCATTTTCTACCGGCACCCTTTCCTGCATCCCATCTATACCTTCAGACAACTAAATCTCCATCATCCTCACCAGAAGCATCCACAAATTGTGTTTTGGTATGGCAAGCTGTGTTTTGATCTGGCAAACCAGCATATCCACCAGGCTGGAGCACTCTCATGGTAACCTCTACTGTGGACACCCCTCTGCCTTTGCATTCACTTTCCTGGTAAGATTTATTTCCAGGACCTCACAGCCTTTATGTACAGCAGAAACGTGTCTGTGGAGATGCTGCCCAACTTCTGCTCATCTTCACAGCCCCAGACTGAACCACCAGCTTATTTTTCCACTGTGTGGAAGAGGAGAGGGATGAAAGCTCGTGGAGAGTTCTTACCCTGCAGCCCTTCATCCCTCGGATCCCTGGCGCACCACGGGCTCCTGCTGGACCCTGGAAGAGAAAGAGGAAACAAAATGAGGAAGGCAGCAGTTTTGGTAGAACCCTACTTTCCTTTGTGATCTGCAGGGGCCTCAGATGCAGACCCTTGTCCAGCAGATTGGTTCATTAAACGCTTGCTAAAAACATTGCCATTTTTACTGGTCTATAAATGGCCTTTTTAAAAAAAAGTCATGGATTGTCTTTGGATTGTGAACATTTAGGCTAAAGATCCTGGCTGAGGTTTGTATGCTTAATGACCTGCAGCCTGTTATCTGCACACACTGTGTCAGTGGTGTGATGTGAAGAGAAGTTGAGCATCCAGAATCTTCTCTGAATCTATTAAAAGCAGCTGTGGCTCAGCATCTGTTCAAAAATAATAATAACCAGGATCTGGTTTTTAGATGTCCAAATGCAAAATCAGACACCTCATCTTGGGTATCCAAGTTTGATTTTTTCAGCCAAATACTGACTTTATCTTTAAGTAACTGTTGCCCTGTTAATGCTGCATAAATATTGATACTGGCAGATAGATACTAATTTAATGTGGACTATTGGTGTTGTGGATGATCCTGTTCTTACAATTACAGAAAGATTTCAGGTTTTCTTTTAATCTGGATTTGTACACACATGATTCATTAATGTTCATACAGAAAATGCAGAAAGCCAGTATTTTTTCTCTGCTAGAATATTTATCAGAGTAAAAAAGAATAAAGGATGCATTTATTTAGCAGGACTTAGTTCTGTATCACAGCTTTTAAACCTGATGTTTAAAGTCAGTGCCTTTCTACTGTCAGAAAAGAAAACCTTAAAATGACACATTCACTCCTTGCTCTCTCAAACATTCCACATCAAATTTGGCTGTTTACATATTAATATCTTTTACCAACTGTCAGCCCTGCAAACTCCACCACGGATCAGAACAGAATTGGAATTAGATCTTCCTATTGCTCCTGTAACTGCCATTTATTAAGATTTTGCTTTTGTGCATGGCATGTAAGCTCAGGATACAAATGTTGAGCTGTTCTCACTCAGGATGGAAAAGCGAGTTGACTGTATTTGTGATCACAGCACATCTCAGTTTTGGTAGTGAGGACAGCAGTGACTGGCCCAGGCACTGGATGTGTCAGATGTCAGTTTTATAGAGATTTTTTATGACAACCATATACTGAAATGAAATCTTTAGTTGGTATTTGGAGTCTTCTCTGGAAGTCTCAGCCTATCCCAAACAGCTTATGAAAATACAAGGACAGAAACATTCATTGTAATGGCAAATATTGAGGGAACAGCAAGATACTCTGCTGGAATTTCAATGAACTGCTTAGGAGAAGATAAGTGACCTTTAATATTCCTATACGCACACATTATTGTCAAACCTGTATATTAACAGAAAAGATGCACCATAATGGTAAGAAAAGGAAAAACGAATTCACAAGCCTCAGGAAGCTGAAAGCAAGGGCAAAGTTTCCTACCATTGACTTTGCTTCCCATTTCCAGTCATCCTTTGTTGAATTAATCAGCCATCACTGCTAAGCCTCATTCAAAGATTTTAACAGTTTAGGACAAACAACAACTGCATGCCTCAGGTCTGGCTTGAAAGGCAAATCAGGAATGTTTAGTGGAAAAACAGCTGGAGTTAATGAGTGGGGATTTGATATTAGGAGATTATTTGATTTACTGGCTCTGTGGGGAAGTTTGGCTTATTGAATTACGACTTTTTAAAATGCAGTTGTGGAGCAAACATTTTGCTTGGATGAACTTGTTATTTGCCTGCAGGAGAGGAGGGAACTGGAGGAAGCAGAAGGACCCTGGTGACTGTCAGCTCCTGGAGCTTTGCTGAGAGGTTTTGGTATCTCCACCTGGATCTGATGCCTCAGCTCATCCTATTGTTATGCCCCAGTGAAGACAGACAAAACTTGGCTTCACTTGAAGGTACATTCAGTGGTGCAGGGGATGGTGCTCAGGGCTGGAGCTCTCTGCCACAGCTCAGAAACTGCCTCAGCCACAAGTGCTCACAGGCCTGGAGCAGGAGGGAGCCCAGTGCTCCGGCTGTCCCAAGTCATGTAGCAGCTAACATGATGGGAAGCTGCTAAAAAAGGGATATCTGCAGATATCCAGCTGCCTTCCTAGGCTTCTGTCAACAGCAAGTACTGCCACGAGGGGTCACAAAGCAGTTCAGTGCGGGGGGGGCTGTGGGTGGCATTGTGCTGCTTTGATTGTAAGGACCTGGACGATGCCACGCTGCTGCTCTCCAGGCAGAGATGGGTACAGATTTTCTCTTCTCCTCACCTCCACTCACTTGCTACTGCACAATCTGTGCCCAGGCAGCAGCTGCCTGCAGCCAGTGCAGAGTGTCCCCGAGCTCCTGGCAGTGGCAGAGTTGACCCTGATTTGGAGGCCACACCTTTGGCACTTCCTGGGCATTTCACTGCTGTGATCTTCCTCCCAACTACCAGCACTGTGGGAATTCACACACTGAGCAAAATCCATTCCCTGCACCCACCTAGGGCTGCCTTTTTGTTGGCTCCAGCAGCACTTGTGCTGCTGGGAGAGCCCGAACTACATCTAAAGAACATCTGTGGGAAACCAGAGCCAGCCTAAAATCTGCCTCCATGGCGATTGCATGCTCCAGCTACAGCTGCAGAGTGCCAGATGAGCCTGTCCAGATGTAGGGGCTGCCTGGGGGAGCTGCCCTGCTGCTCCTCTAATGCCAGTAGGGGCTTTGACTATGCAGGATGGTCATGCTGCATGATGTGGTCACTGTATAAATGACCGTGATAAATCACCGTGATACATCACTTACATCACATGGTGTGATCACCACACTGCCAACCATTCCCAGCCCAGAACACCCTGAACTAGGGAGCTTGTGTCCTGCTAAAAGATTGAGGCTGGATTGTGACTTCTGCATCCCTCCTTAAGGAAATGGGCTACAGAGTTTTGAATTAAGCATTGTGCTTCTTTTGTGTCTCTTTCCATATTGCTCCCACCCATGTCCCATTCCTTTCCCCATATTTCTTGTTTGGATTGAACTCGAATAAACTGCAATACAGTTGTTTGACTTAACCCATGAATGCCCAGGATGTGGTATTACAAGGTGATGATAGCCTTTACTTACTGTTGGTCCAGGGATCCCAGGAAAACCCACTCCTCCTGGCATCCCAGGGTGCCCCTAAAAGGGAAGGAAGAAGAAAACACCTGCTGTGAATGTCCACAATCTGCACAGACGTTGTTCCCCCAAGTGGGAAGACAGGGTAATGTCATTGTTGGCTGCTTGCAAGGTCAGGCAGACCTGATATTTATCAGGGTAAAAATGCTCAGGGGCAGAAGGAAATGGCCAGGCTGTCACTAGCCCAGCTCCAACCCAGCCAGCAATATCAGCAGCAAGATTTTATGAACAACCCAGAAGAGAATGGGCTGAATTTAATATGAAAATATGTCTTTGGGTCTTGTATTACGGTAGACAGGAAACAAGTGTCAGAGCAAGACAAGATCCAGCTGAGGTCCCCACTGTTAAATTCCTCCATGTAGATCCCTAAAAGGCAGAGCACAGTGAGGCAGAGTGACTGTGCTGCCCAAGCACCCTGCATTTCCAGTTGCTCTGAGCAGCTTGGACAGACCCTTGTTGGTGGGCAGTGTCTGGTTCAAGAGCCAGGATGTTTGGGCACAAACAGTCCTTCAGATCCTGGCTGTCTCCACTTGACACAGCAGGTCCTCAGCTGATGGAGCCACAGAACACACCTCAAACCCCAGTGCTGCACTGAGGGGGAAACTGCTGGACGCAACTGCTGGGGAGGGGCTACACCCCAACATCCACTTAGTGAAATACCCATTCCCATCCCCACAGACACGGGAAGAAATTGCAGCTGTTGGCATGAAACTAAAAGACCAGGAGAAGCTGCAGCCTTGGCTAGGACAGGGACAGAGAGGTGGCAGCAAGAGTGAGAGAATGCAGACTTACTCCTTACCATCGACCCCTTGACTCCTGGAGGGCCCGGGGGTCCCACTGAGCCACGGTCACCCTACGAGAGAGACAGGGACATAGCCAAGAGTGATCTAGAGCAATGAAACAACTAAAAAAACCCCCAAATTCATGTCTATGCCATTGGCTTTCTACCAGAAATGCTCCCAGTATTAGTCTCTTTCCATCCATCTCACCAGAGCAGTGGAGGGATTGCAGGAATTAATTAATCCTCTACATTCCAAGAGAGGGAACTTTACTCTTGCCATCAAAACCACCAAGGTTTTGGCAACCATAGGAAAGAAACACATCACCTTCAATTCCAAACAGTGCTAGGACTGAACCCAAGGAAACCTTCAGTCCTTCCCACCCAAGGCATGATGTGCCTGTTCTGCAGTATCACAATCCCTACATGTGCTGGCATTTTCAGAGCCATGGATTTGAAGTCTGTTGTTACAAGGCCCTGCTTTGAGATCAGGGAATCAAGCTGGAAAAAAACCAGAGATGATGCCTGGTGCTTTCAGAGGAGACTGAGGGTGTTTTGGGGGAACTCCCTATCCTGTGGCTCATACTGAGACCCCAATGCCAGCAACAATAACCTGGAGATCTGATTTATGAGGGGCTCAGAGCTGGATGACTCTCCAGCACACCCTAAACATAGGATCCCTTCTAAAGCAAGCAGTCAAAAAACCTAATGTACCAAAACATCCCTTATTCATTGCAAATCATTCCTTATCCCCTCATGAGAACCATCTCACTTTCCATGAACAGATCCTTGACCCACAGGTAGAAGACAAGATGGTCAAGCCCCCACGAGCATCACCACAACCTGCTGATGTGAGGGTGACATGAAGGTGTGGCTTTAGTGATGGGACATAAACAGCTCCTTTGGGAGACCATGGCAATTCCCACGGAATTGTTTCTAGTCTCCCTCCAGCCCCAGGGATGCACTGGGAATTAGGTGTGTTAGGTTTGTGTGCTCAGGGGGATGAGGCAGGAGGATTTAGCAAATGCTGCCAATTAGTTTACGCCCAAAATCTGACCTATCTTCCAACAGCAAAAAAAGTGTAAGGGGAAATATTTTCTGGGCTCTAAGGAGCTTATTAAAAACAAACCCCAGGGTTTGTGTTGTCACCAGTTGGCCCCTGTAAACCAATGCATGGATTTTTTTTTTCTTCCTGAATGGATGGATTTTATTAAGTGTGTATTAACTGTATTGTTCTCTTTGATAATCTTTGGATTCTTACTGGCTTCAGCCTTAAGTTTTGCAGCTCTCAGGATGGGGATTGCTGACTCAGCTCTGTCTAATGAAAGCATATTTCCCACTTCATTTAGCTCACGAGAGCGTAGTAAGCTGTAGGATACTATGCCAACTGGAGGCCTGGTTGAGGTTTTGATTTGATGATAGCTATTTCTGTCATCCCTAAGTTTCTCCTGGTGGAGAAGCCTGATGGAAATCCCAGCTGTGCTAGAGGATCTCCAAGGGCAGATTTTCAAAGGACAGCCCGGGTTTGCCTTGACACCAATGTAACATCAGCACATTACAGAGCTGATCTGGAAGTTCAGGATACCTCACGTGGTCAAGGCTTTGGCAAGGAAGGCACAGGGACAGATGTGGACTTAATGGAATGGAGAAAAAGTTCTTCCCATGTCTCCTGCATGGCAAATGCCTTATTCTTCATTCAATTCAGGGCTGCAGCTGCCAATGAGACAGCTCATTCAGGCACCAATTTTCTGTGTAACCACCCTGGACACATCACAGGCTCTTTATTCCTCTGTTTTCCTTTCTCTAAAATACAGCCCACACCATGTCATTCTTTTTAGTTCTTGTGGGCCTTGACAGCTTGGACTGAGGCTGATTCTGCTACTGCCCCACCGGGGCCCACAGGATGGAAAGGCTGCTGTGGACAGACAATAAAATGGATCTGCAGCAAACACAGTATAACTGTCACAGAGTCTTTACATCATTACCCAGAGGACAGGGCTTGAAGCAATAAAAGTGAGAAAGAGAGCACTGATGTGTGGAATGCATCGTTTTATGCTCTCCACTATCTTTATGGCTGCACTGTGAATAATTAAACCACCAACGAAAACCAGCAGCGTGCGAGTGAGATACAATGAGTGACACAGATGATTTGTCTTTGGGAGCTGCCTCTGAATAAAAGTTTACACTCTAATAGAAAACAAATTAATGTCCTTTTACATTTTTATGAGAAATAAAGCCCTTTTTATTCCCCTGGAAGAGGTTTGTGTTTGTACTGTACGCAAGAGGGCACCAGCCCTGGGTGTGCCCAAAGCAGCCAGGGGCAGCCAGATGGGATGGTCCTCACCAGATAAAAAAGGAAATATTTTGGACCAGCCTTTACTCAGATGGGTGGCTGCACTCTTTTACACCTGAGAAATTGCTGAGACCTCCTATTCAATGACCCCCCTTGGCAACCCAGAGCACACCTCTGCAGAAATCTGTAACCTCAATCCCAGGGACTCCTCCCACGACCAGCAACACAGGGCTGATGGATGGATCCCTCATTCCCATAAAAACCAGAGCTGACTGTTAAATACAAACCGCCTGGCACATTATGAATGAGGGAAGTTAATTTTTCAAAGAATATTTGACAGCATCTCCCTGGAGGGCAGCGCGTGTTAATCCCTGAATGAGAAGTAGATGATTTTGGCCTGGTCCTAGTCTAGCTCAGACACCCTGGACGTGCTTTATTCCCAGCTGGGTGTTGCACTCACATGACAACTTAAATCTCCACAATCCTTCTCCCGCCCCAGCCTCCCTGTCCTGCAAAAATTACAAAAAACATTTCATTGCAAGCAATCCTACCTTTTCTCCTGCTATTCCAGGCTCCCCCACCGGACCAATGAAACCCATTAGACCCTGAGGAAAGAGAAGAGCACAACTAATTTTCAGTTTTTATTTGCTGAGAAAGTAAACAGTTCCTTTGGTCCACCTTGCTGGTTGCAATAGCACAGCATCCCTCGTATAATGCTCAGTAATTCCTACTGGCTACCAGAGCGGATGGAGTTGCTCCCGGCCATGGGAATGTCTAACACCACAGCTGGTTCTGCTTTAGGAGCCAGCTGGAACAGCAGCACGAGGATCTGCAAGAACCACAACACACAGCACAGTGGATGAGGGAAGGAAGGCCGAGTCCACAGTGTGGCTTTGTTCTGTGAGCTCTTCCCAAAGCTGCTTCCCCAGGAGCATCTGCAGCGGGAGCTCCTGGGCTGCACAGAGACAGAGACTGAGCATCATTTTAGTGGCTGGACTGGGCAGACTTCCTCTGGGTTAATCCAAGCTGCCTCAGCCCTTTGTGCAGACTAATTTTGCCCTGGATAGTGTCATGCTGGTGGGATGCCAGTAGGAAATAAAGGTTCCCTCAGCCAGAGGGGCCAGCAGGGCAGTGGATCTCGCACACTACTCAGAAACCATCTTGGAACAAACCTCCAGTCTAAGCTCAGGGTTTAACAACGTTCAGGATAATGAAGAGGCAAACAGAACTGCTTTTAATTAGGAAGATGGAAACAGATGCAATCTCAAGTGAAGATTCCTGAGAATTAAGATACAGCAACCTCTGTACCAGCTCCAGTGGTTTCTGGCTCTGGAGATGCAAGGGACCATCCCCCGGACCCTGCAGGCGCTCGCTCTCCTCTGTGCCATGATGGAAATACTCATCAGCTGTGGGATGACAGCTACAAACACAAAAGCTCCACTATCCTGCAGGGGTGCCACCAACCTTTCTGAAGTGGTCTTTGCTTAGAAATGGCCTTTGTGTCTCGAGCTGAGGCAGTTCTGGAGCTCTGGAGTGTTATTGTGGCCCAGCTGCATGAACCAGGCACCCGTGTGAGCAGAGCTGGACTCATCACGGATTGCCCAGTGCAGGAATCAATGGAAGAGCAGAAAACTCTGCAACATCTGCCTATGCAAGGTTGCCACTGGGTGGCATTGCTGAAGGCTGCTGGATCAGTTGTCCTTTCAGTTAGACACAAGTGCAGGTACACAACTGCATCCAGTTTTCGAATTTTTCCAATAGCCCAAGGCCATGAAGAAGGCAAATGTTATGGCAGAGAATGGCAAAGTAATGAGATGCAACAGGGAAGTGCATTGCTAGGCAAAAATAGACAATAAATCAAGAAAGAATACATTTCTTGTTCATTTCCAATTTCTTGGAAAACCACAGAACTCTTTCTCTCTCTCTCCTGGGAATATGCTCTTTAAGAAATTTCTGGTTCCTTAGGCCAGTCCCTGCAGAAGAGGGATCCCTGCTCTGCAGCAAGTGTTGGTCCCATTCAGAACAAAACTGTTTCAAACTCCTTTCCAAGAAGTGCTGCATATCCAAGCTCAGGCTTGAAGGCCAGTCTTCAGACCCACTGTCCATGGCAGCATCAGCTTCCACCCTAAAAAGCCTCTCAGGAACTGGGGTCCTGAATGCAGGTCTACTGGTGGTGCTTCCCCAGATGGCCTGCTGATGCTTTGCAAAGGGGTTTGCAGGGATCTGAGCACACCAAGAGCCCTCAACGTCCTCCTGAGACCCCCTTGCTGTCACAGATATGCTGCTTGTTATAGCAGCTTGTGCAGAAACCTGCTGGCATGGCCAACACTGCACAGATCAGCTTTGGGATGGAAGGGGAGCACAGCCAACACTTCAGTCCAAACCAAAGGAAAATTCTGTCTGTGCTGGTGCATTGTGGTACCGCACAGGGGAAGATGTCACTGCTCCCTCCCCACGTGAGAGGAGTGTCCCATGGTGTGAACGTGAGATGCAGAGCAGGGACCTTGTAGCTTCCAGCACAGTAGCTCTGCAGTGTTTGCAGCCAGCACTGTCTGCTCTCGGCTAAATTAACCATCATTGCTATGTCTGCTTGCAGACACAAGTCAGGATAGATATGTCTACGCCAAATAAATCTCAGTAAATTATCAGGAGTATAAGAAAAAACAGGGAGAGATTGGGTAATGATGTTCTTCACTGGCCAAAATGGGATAGACACTAAAGGCAAGGAGATTTAGGTTTTAAGACAGAAAGATTTAGGTTTTTAAGAACCAGAAGAGCTGCCAGTGGCAAATATTTAATCAAAGCAGACATGAGTTGCGGTCATTACACTAAAATGGCTGTGGCACAACAGATTTTTCTCAGGATCCCAGGGTTGAAAAGAGGGCCTGCATCAAACAGGGCTCGGGGCAGTGTGTGTAATGATGCACGTGAAGTCCCAGCAGTGGTGGCTGCCCGGATAAAGGCCCACACTATAGAGGAAAGAATGTAAAACATTTATATTAGATGGGAGTTCAGCATGTCGCTCATGATTCAGTCTGCTGTATTCCCCAGCCAAGGGCATGGCGGAAAAGGGACGGAGATTGTTAAAAAGTTGCTGGGGGCTTGGAGAAGGGAGAGAGAAGGAAAGGAGGGGGGGACTGGTGGGTTGTAATTCCTAACTCCTGTCTCGCTTTCCCCATTTATTGTCCGGCCCTGTCATAATTAAGCCCCCACTCTTGGCTCCATCAACAGAGAGCAAGTCAGCAATGAAGCCTTGCATAAATCATAGCCCATTTGAGAGAAACAGGCGAGCCCAGCGTGAGCAGGGTCTCCCAGGGACGGGACCGCGAGTCGCTCCCAGCGGGAACCGATCACGGCCTTTCTGTTCTACTGGCCCGCTAGAACTCAAAACAAAACAAACCAGGGACAAAGGACGGGAGGGAGTAAATGTACAATCCTCCCATTCAGATGAAAGAAAGGGAAAGTAAAACAGTAAATATCACAGTTTAAAGGAGGACGCTCTGACCCGCAAAGAACAGCCATGTGGTTTAACCCCCTGTGCACCGGGCTCAGCCCTGCCCTGGCTCAGTTGGGCTCCCACCACCCTGGGGAGGGAGGGAGGGGAGGGAAGGTGGAGATGTGCTGTTGAAACACCAGGTCACATCAAGGAGGCTGGGAACACCGCAGTGCCTGAAAATCCCTGATAGAGATGTCTGGAGGTCAGAGACGCCCTGGAGGAGAAGGCAAGTGGGTTGGAAAGGAGCAGCACTAACATGTGGGAAACACCAGTGCAATTCCCTGCTCCCTTCTTGACCTTGGCCAAGACAATCAGGACCTCCCCACCTGCAAACCTGACACATTACAGCCCCTCTCCTTTGGAACAGGAAAGACATGAAGGAGATGGTGTCCTTTGGCCAATTATCTTAGAATACTGATATTGAGACCACATACTTTGACCCTAATGGACAAGAGACCTCCAAGGGGCCTTGGCTGCCCTTCCCAGCACAGAGCAATGGGTACGTGGGTGACCCTGAGCTGCCCAATGAGCTGTTCCTGCTATGACAGGACCTCCCCAATCCCATTAAGGACATGAGTCAAGTGAAACCTCTTTCAGCTGGCACAACTCTTCACTGAGGTTTTCTAGTGCCAAGCAGGGGGTCAGCCTGGGATGGCAGCACTTTTCTGTCTGCTGCAGGGTGTTAATTCTGCCACAGAGCTCTTTGACCTTCAGCATGGACATTTTGGTGACATTCTCCTGCTGTGCATTCCCAGCTCTGGGACAGGAAGGTTGGTGGCCTCCCTGGCCAGAGGCCCCATATTCCTCTTCAAATCCTTCTGACTCCATCTACAGGCAAGGAAGGGTTAACCCAGACATTTCCAGGGTACTGGGGCGCCCGGCAGCTGGAATCCTTCCAGCACATGGAGACAACAAGCATCTCATGAATGATCTTCCTGAGTCTGTGTCCTTGCAATGGAAAAACAATGCATCAGGGACTGCCCTGTGGCTTAAAACCTCATTTTTCAATGAGAGCTCAAGTATCACTGGAAACCTTACTGAAACTCCCATGTTTTCCTAAACAGATGTGCCTAAGAAGGGGAAGAAATCTTCAATGAGATGGATGGCTGATCTCTTCTCTTGCTGTTGTGCTGAGATTTTCTGCTCTGAGAGAACCCATTTGTCAGGCAGAGCAGCAGGATTGAGAAGTGTGACCATCCTTGCTGTGGAATAGAAAACATCAAGATCTCCACAGGAGAAAACAGGGTGAGGTGATGGTGTCTTCAGTGCCAAGGGCTTGGACCCATCCTCTCAGGGCTTTGGAAAAAAACCAACCCAGCCCCAACACCAACTGCTGAAGTGTAAGTGGAGGGAGGAAGGAAACCCCAACACTCCAGCACAGCTCAGTGGAGGTGTGATGGGAGAGGAGGTTATTTCTCATTAGTCTGGTGAGACATTTTTGTTCTAATGACTTGACTGGTTCAGAAACTGAAATTTTCTGGGTGATATTTCTAGACAGAGACTAATTGACTAAGAATAACACAGGCAGCTTTCCTACCACTGTGCTGGTTTCAGTGTCAGCAGAGGCCAGCTGTGTTTTCTTTTCGATGAACAGTGCCTACAGTTCTCATCCAAGGTCAGTCCTGAGGGAAGTTAAAGAATAATAATCCTAATGATGCTTTGCCCTTCAAGGACAATGTCTGGTTAAGGGTCTCAAAGCTCTTCTAAATATTCATTTTTAACAGTATCCACAGGTGCCACTTCAGAACAGGAGGCACTGGGCTAAGTTCTGCTCAGGGCTGTCTCACACCTTCCACAGAAGGGGAAACTGAGGCACAAAGCACTGGGAAGTGTTGCCTGAGATCATGCAGAATCTGATAAAGCTGTAATTAGAACTCAGATGTGGGGAACAACTTTGCTCCTTCAGTAGTTACTCTTTGTGGAGCAAATTAACATCCATTAACACAGAAACGTCTCTAATTTCCAAACAGAAGTAACCACCTTTGGTATATACTGAGGCTGGTATCAGACTGCTGGCACTGAAAAGCATCCACCTTCACTTTTTTAGACTTCCTTGGTCAGAAGCCCTTGGAAGAAGTGACCCCTGGCTGTTGCATATAGGGCAAAGAAGAGAGGCTGACAAGCTAAACCAATCCAAACCAAACCAAACCAAGCATGCTGACCATCCAGCAGGGAAAGTGTTGGGAAGGACCAGCAGTGGTGAGAACCACACCCACAGTGCCAGGGCCAGCTGCCAGCTTGGTGTGGTCATGCAGGAACACACAGAACATGTTGGAGCCTCTGTGGCTTCACTTTCAGGGTTGCTGGTGGACAAGTTTGGTTGGTTTCAATCGCAGAGATGTGGGAACAATTGTTGCTTTTTCCTTGATGCCTGTGGCTCCCCCAAAGCCTACAGGGATAATGCATGTCCTGGGTTATGCCAGCAGAATGTTCTCTACGGAATTACAATGAAATGCAGCTCAGTGTCTCTCTTCCCCACGGTCTGGTTTCTTCAGCTGATCTCTCCCCTACTCCCCAGAAAATCTAGGGGAAGTGAAAGCAACACCCAAGGCAGAGAATTCTATCCTTAAAACCTACATTGGCAAAGCCTGGAACGTGGAGCACCAGGGTTGTGGTGACCACAGCTTTGAGGTGGCCAGAAGTCCCTGGCCACTGCCCTCTGCCTGCACTCTGGGCACCCAGGGCACGTTGTACAGAGGAGATCATCAAGGAGACAAGGAAAATAAGGAATTTACCTGCTCACCAACTTTCCCTGGTCGGCCACGGTTTCCTGGCTCACCCTGCAGGACAAGAGACAAGGGCACATGGGTTACCTGGGGCTGCCAGCCAGACCTTGAGCACAACGTGGCTCTTTGTACACCCATTATTTGGGCTGCAAATCTGTGAGAAACAACATCTTACAAAACCAGCTGTGACTTGGAGGATAATCCAAAGTAAGAAACATCATTGGCACAAACATGGAGCAAACACTTGCTGCTCTGGAGCAAAATGCCCCAGAAGCTGGTCCTGATATAGTAAAATAACCTCAAAAGAACCACACTGAAACATAAGATATCTATTGCTCTGTGACATATGCCCAGCCTAGACCTGGTTACTTTATCCCAAAGTTTTACAAAGCATGAGAAGAAAAGAAAACCAAATACTCCCAGACAATGCTGCACCCTGAGTCTGTTGTTATAAAACCTCAGGCAGGCAAACGTTACTGTCACAAGGAGCATCCACAGGAAAACCACAGCAAGAACCTACATGAGATAAATCCCAGTGCAGGAAGAAGGAGTCCAGAGCATGAACATGATGAGGAGGGTGAAGGAGAAAGCAGAAGGAGAAGGATTTCAAACCCACCAGGGATAAGGGCAGCTGTGGCAGCACGTGGAGGCAGCTGGAGTGTCCCTGGATGGGCCATCCAGAGGCCAAGCTCACCAGTAACCAGCAGTGTCTCCAGGACAGCAGCTGTATTTTCTCAGTAGGCAGATACTCCAGATGTGCTGCCAGACCACATTTTTGCTATTTACTGTTTGAAGAGGTTGTTTTTGTTGGGTTTTTCTCTTTCCTTTTGAGTGTGGGTTTGTGGAGTGCATTGCCCTGGGATGGCTCCTGCTGATAATTAGGCAGCAAAGATAGGAATGATGTGCATTGTTTTAGAACAAAACCATGGAGGAGCAATGGAAAATGAGATGGTGATGGAGGAAGAAGTTGGTTAATATCAAAGGAGGAACACATTTGTTTATAATGGCTTAAAAAATGCACCATCATTCTTTTTAAAGAAAGAAACAGAAGCTGAGACCCCAAAATTCTGAGAAAAAAAGAACCCTCAGTTCTCTTGTTGTCTCTGGAATGAATACTTGGGAGAGTGGTAAAGGTGAGAAAAGACATTTCCCTCTTCCTTTCCTCCCTTCTACCCACTGCTTCCCTGATCAGGAACAAACTCTTTCCTTACCTTTGGACCATTGGGCCCAGGTGTTCCTGGAAATCCCTTCCGACCAGATCGGCCCTGAAATACATGGAAAAACCATAAACATCAAAAGCTTGTAGCTGCTTTGGTCACAGGTGCAGCTTACATGCTTGTAGAATAAAAGATAAAACATCCATTTTCTGATCCACCTATTACCAATTTTTGGGATATTTTGCTATCCTGAGGTGACAATTATGTACAGACCCATTACAAAATCTGAGCAACCTCACAGATACGACAATATTCTTTTTTCTTTGTCTAACTGTATTTCTGTGATACATCACTGAGGTCAAAAGGACTCTCTCTGACTGTCCAGTCTTTTTTCATTCTTTTTCCTCTACTCATTGAAAAATATTATAAATCAAGGAAGAAACACAAGGGCCGGTTATGGAGATGGTTTCCAATCAATGCCATTTATCTTGAGGATGAATTGTTTAAACATTAGAGGCTTTTTCAAGGTTTGAGACTTTAGGCAAGTCATAAACTCAACACCCTGTGCAAGACACTTTCTGGACTTTCAGCCATCCTGGATCAAGCGATTAATCAAGCCCTGGACAAGACAATAATTCAGAGCAGGGCAGATTAACTTCCCAAACCAGGACGGTTGAAGCTTTATGAGAATTTAACTACATTTCCATTGCAAGGTCATCAGAGCTGATAATAACTGAGTGAATAAATGGCTGAAACCTACCTCTGGACCAGGGACTCCTGGTGGTCCTAAGGGTCCTTCATCTCCCTGAGGTGAAAAGAAATTAAAATAAACGGCAAAGTAGTGAGAAAATTTGGATTCACCGTGCAGTAAGAATGAAATGCCTGCAGTATGAGCAGCAGTTAAACACAGACTGTGTGCTCAGCTGTCACATTTTAACAGCTGAACCCTTCTCTATCTCAGAGCAGCCTCTGAGGTTTCTCAAGAAAAAAAAGACCTCAAGTCAAGTCCTGCCAGTAAAAGCCATCCAAAATTTGACCAAGGCAACACCAGTTGATTTGGTCCATGATGGGCTGCATTTGGCCACTAGGGTACCCTGGACATGCTGCCACAACTCTGCTTCATTTGCTTTGGCAGGGATGTGAATGCTCCAGAGTTCCCTTTTTCTTTCTTCCCCCCTTTCCTCTCCCTTCCCCCCAAAAAAGCACGTTCCAAAATTTCCCACAGAACCATTTGGCAACTGTGTGAACATCTCCCTTTTGCTTTCAGCTGGGACTACACATGCTGCAGGATGGAGCTATCACAAAATCTCACACAGCAATTGGACTCGCTCCTCTCCCTTGGCTCCACACCAATTCCTAATGTGATAGCATCGGATCTGCAGTTTCTAAGAGACCTTCAATTAAGCTTCACAAAAATTATCTCAAGTGTCTAAAACCAACTGCCAAGAGAGAAATTAAAAGCGCCCTTGGCAGCCAGAGCCTGGCTGCTCTTGTTTCGGTGGTCAGCCGTGGTAATGAAGGGGCACTGAGAGGCTGAGGGTGGGACTGGGGGTCACAACCCAGCTCCAAGGGCTCAGACAAACCACCCACAATACGCCACATTTCCAGTGGGATGCAATTCAGAGCCCTGACCCAGTGCCCTGGGTGACCACGGTGGTGAGAGTGCAGTGCTGTGCTCTGCTGCACACTCAAAGTAGTCCTTCTGCACAGCTTGCACCAAACTCCATGTCCATGTCTTTGGGCTTACTTTTACACTCACTAACTAGAGTAAATTGAAGGCAGCTTGGTCACGCCTGCCTGAACCTGGAATGCAGGGCTTCGATTCCCTTTGTATTTTGGCTGGAATATTTTTTTTTCTTATTTCACTGCAAATAAATGAGCTAATTTGCATTAATCCCATTTAGAGAACAAGCAGAAGAGTTCCCAGAAAAAGTTAAGAATTATTAGTGCTATTAAAACGAGCTCCTGCCCGTGCATGGGCTCAGTATTATTTACACAATGTCTCGTGACTGGACAAACAGCTTACACTGGCCTGAGTGAGAGGAAATTACACCAATGTCACTGGAGTTACAACAGGATAAACAGGGAACCCAGACATTCTCTGCTGCTCCCATAATGTATCTGCAAGCTCCAGGACAATTAAATCAATGAAACTTGTTCCCTTCTTAATGACTGCAAGCAGGATGATGCTTCAGGTTCTGAGGTGAAGTGAGGAGTGAAAGCTGCAAGCTCTGAGCTGCTGGGCAAACAAATTTCTGCAGGGCAGCAATTCCCACTTCCTTCTCTTTTGACAGAGGGATGTTCCTTCGTGTGAGAGAGTGGAGTCTGCAGGTCTCATGGTTGAAAAGGAACACACTTAAAAGGAGCAGAAAGCAAAAGCCAGGCCAGGGCATGTCTGTGCAAGGGGATGTGCAGGGAAAAGGGCTCTAACACCCATCTGGGGGTGGGGGAAGAGGCTTTAAAAGCAAAGCCAAAGCAGGATTTAGGGTCAGCAGATGCCAGCAGTGACTGGAAGAAGAGATCACAGGTTCTGGAGATCACACAGCTTAGAGGAAGCTTCTCTTCTGCAGGTCTCTGATCACTCTCACTCTGCTTCCAGATTCAGAGGGACCAGAGCATTTTAAACCACAGACACCATTTCACCATGCATTAATTTACAAAATTCAGCATTCTTCTTTAAATCAAACCTCTTTTGAGCTGAGGACACTCACCTCTTGTCCAGGCAGTCCTCTTGGCCCAGGTAAACCTCGTGCTCCTGGCTTTCCCTGAGAAAGAGCCAAAGGAAAAGATAGTCACAAAATAGAAACATAAGCTCAGAAGGGCAATTAAAATGAGAACGTCTCTTTCACAGCCACGGGACATTATCCAATGTCAATTTTGTTACAGAAAAAAAAATCTGAAGCAAAGAATACGCTGCACTTGGAGGCACCTCAAGCCAAACAGACCAAGCTGAGATTCTGGCCAGGACAATTTTTAGGAATCTCCTGGGGTTTCTCTCTTACCCCCCTTCCCACTACTTTGCTTTCCCTGGCTCCTTCCAATCCCACACAGAGCTGCAGTCTCTGCTCTACTCACCTTCAGACCTTCAGGGCCGTTTTCTCCTGGTGGGCCAATGTCACCTGGGAAGCCCTGGAGAAAATGAGGAACAGTCACAGGTGTAACTCTGCAGGCAGTGTCAGCCTGGGTGAGAGGTGTAGTTAAGGGCTAAAGGACAAGACGTGTTACATGCTGACAGTGTCTGTGTGGGGTCACCACAGCTCCAGGAGGGAATGGGACACAACACAGCAGCACCATCAGTTTGATGGAGAAACAGCCTTTCCCACCAAACTCTCTCTAGGTCCATCTTCTTACAAGATTTATTGCAGTGAGGGCCTCCCTGTCATCACACACAGCTAAAAGTGGTGATTTGGGTTGTAATTAATCTTTGTGAGTCAGCCCATAACCTCTGTGCTCCAGGAAAGGAGCTGCAGCCTCGGTGACAAAGGGAAGCAGGCGAGGAATTAGGAAAGGTGCTGACACCCTCATTAGCTGCTGTCAGCCTGGCAGTGGCTCCTTCCCACCCACCCAGCCACCCATCGAGGAGGAAACAAAGGAATCCAAGCTTATTTCCAATAGCAACAAAGAGGAATGATTGCTAAGTGGCAGCACTCAGCTGAGAGCCCTTCCAGACCCTGTGAAATAACCAGAATACTGCTGAGGGGAAAGCAGACCATCAGTTGTGCTGAAAGGGGCTCTCTAGCATCTTACAGACCTTGTCTGGTTGCTCAAGAAGGAGAAAAATGATGGTGTGCTGGGAGAAGCTCATCCTGTATCTAAGGTATCACTGTGACTGTTTTTGGGTAAGGGAAGGAAAAGGATTTTCTACTTTAAATGGTGTTTTGAGGGGGAAAAACTGAAAAAAAAAAAAAAAAAACTCCTCCACTTTATCTATGACAAAAACAAGGAAGGAAAAACCAGGAAACCATGAGAAATAGAATAGGTCATGAACCCATCTTGATCCTTCCTACCCCATCACCACTTGTGTGCCACCATAACTCAGCAGAGAAGTGAAGCCCTAGGCTGGAAGGGTGTGAGAAGGAAGTGGTGGGACATACCTCAGGGCCAGGTGGTCCTGGAAACCCGACTGGTCCTTTGTCACCGACTTTTCCCTGCAGAAATTGGAAAAGCACGGGGAAAAGTGAGCTGGCTGCTGGCTGACAGATTTCCTGTTTAGAACAGCACATCCCTGCCAAGCTGTCCTTCCAGCTGGGCATGGAACCTTTAGAAAAGGGGGATTAGGAAGCAGAGGGTGTTTGGTTACTTACCAGGGGTCCTGCCTTCCCTCGTGCCCCAGGGACCCCAGGCAAACCCTGGCTGCCCTGAGAGAGACACATTTTTTCAGAACACAATGAGGCATCAAAACCAAATTCCAATTCCCCAGGCTCCAGCTTTGCTGCAGAATGAGGAGCACCTCCCAAAGGCTGGACTCAGCCCTGCATGAAGCTGGGACAGCTGCACTAATGTCAGTGAGATGTTTCTGGAGACAGCCCTGAATTTAGCCCCAAAGAACTCGAGCTGCTGCAGTTGGCTGTGGCTCAGAGCAGGCTCCAGCACAGGGCTATGTGCAACACTGGTCAGCCACAGTCAGTATCACATCAAGCCACAGGGGAGAAGTCATTTGATCAGAAGTTATACAGAGCATTAAGTGCTTCCCTGGGTCAGGGTTTAAGTTGCTGCACTGAGCAGACAAAATCTCCTGAGTCTGCAGCCGCTGGACCACACATATTCACACACATCCCCATCAATCCCATCATTTCCAATCTCTGCTAGAAGACACAACCCCCTGCAGAACTGCTTTTCCAATGAGTAACTACAAAAATCCATATTCTGACATGGATTTTAGAAAGGCACAGCATACCCCAAATGGGAACTATCCAAGCAGGGGAAGCTGACAGCAGGATGCAGCTAATTCCAGCTCCTGATGGATGAACTGAGAAAACTGATGGCCACTGCTTTGTAAAGGGAAATAACAATGGAGAAAAGAAAAACAATTACCTTGTCTCCTTGGAAGCCGATATCTCCTGGAACACCTGCTCTTCCCTGATCACCCTGGGTACACATCACCAGAGAGTTAAAATAGGCAACAGCAACAGCCAAAATGCCCAGGTTGATGCTCTAGAAGGTGCTTTGTACAGCAGAAGTCTCAGCACCAGCTCCACTCAAAACTGAACTGCTGGCAAGCTGCAAATCACATTGAATGTAGCAACAACCCTGAACAAAGTGTGTATTTCCCAACTTGATTCTAAGGTGAGAAAGGAAACTGCAGGAGAGTGAAAACCAGGAATTCTCAAGCATGGTGTATCTGTAGAAGCTGAGGGCACAATCCTCTGGCTAACAGTGACCATGATGGTGGTGAAGTGTTCAATTCAGCTGAACAGAAGAGTTCAGTTTTCAGTGAATGAACCTTTTCTCTCACAAAGCTCTACAGAAAAGAAAACAATCCTCAGGGTTTCTGTGAGCATATCCCAGTCCTGACATCAAACGTCCATCCTCTTTCATAAGAAAACAAGAGCAACTTCTGGTAATGCTTTAGTGCTACCTCACTGCCAATATCTGAGCTGAGATTCCCTGGCAGGGGTTGACTGGTGTTCTCTGGGACTGGGAACCCCATCACTCATAATATTTCCTCACCAAACTGTCTGTCTGTGCCCTCATTGGGCCAACATAACAGATTCTGACTCCCTGGGTGAAAGCCAAATATCCCTGAAGGTTTTCCAAGGAGCAGTGGGCTACCTTGCATTGGCTCTGAGCCCTGCTGTGAGCAACTCTGGACCAAATAACCTCCTGATGCCCCTTCCAGCTTCATGTATTTAGTGATTTACTCAAACAAAGGATGAGTCAATGATGGGGCAGAGAAAGGAAGATTCTACTTGGGAAGTCAAGGGAGGGATGACTACAATAACTTGGTACAATGACAAGACCCAACAAAAATAACTGCTGGAGGAACTGTGTCCCATGAACTTGGCTTTCCAGCAAGGGAATAAACCACTCCAGAGCTATATGTTTAAACATAGTCCACATGGAAGACATATGGAGTCCTGCAACAGAGCCAAAGTCCACAGAGAGATGTCAGAGAAAGTCCACTTCACTCCAGAAAAACCACTCACTTGTTATCAGAGAGCTGAAATAACTGTAACTACTTCAGTAACATGCAGGGGATAATGAAATTGTGGAGGGTTCAGGTTCGAGTTGGTAAAGACTTTTCAAAGACCATTTTTCAGAAGAAAAATAATTAAGAACTATGCAGACTCAATGATGGAAACATTTCATGGATTCATGCTAAATTTGCTTAAATGTTTTGGCAAAGGTTCCCAGAACATTTCATTGAACCATCTTCAAAACAAATCTTTTACATAGCAAAATTAAAATGTTGCTCTTAAAAATGTTAAATTGATTTTACTCATTTGGTTTTTAACCAAAAATATTTTAATTTGAGTCAAATAACCAACATTTTGTTTCATCTAAACTATTTTCCATCTTTTTTTTTTTTTTTTTTTTTTTTTTTTTTTTTTTTTTGGCAATGCAAAATGGAAACAACCAGCTTCAGTTCGGAAGAACCCCAAGTATTAGATACAACAAAAATGGCAAAAAAACTACTGTGTGGCCCAGCTCCTCCACAGATTTCTCTCATCTTCTCTCAATTTTCTACTTATTTTATGTAGTCCAAGGCTTAAAACACTGAAATCTATTTAATTCTGGCTCCTGACTGAAGGCTGCATGAAAACAGCTTTTCTGGAGGTTGGCGATGAGGTTTGCCTTTATCATCAATTCTGAGGGTCAAAAAAGAAAGATTATATTTTTAATTAAGCAATTTTCTACCCAGACAGTACAAGTGGCCATTGAAATATTGTTTCAGAAGAAATACTCGGACACTAAGTAATAAATACTGAAATAAAAGAGTTTCCTGAGCACAGCAAAACACAGGAATGAACCTTTGTTTCCAGCCTTTGGGAAAAGTGGGGCATAACAATGAAACCAGTTTTCAAACAACTCTGAGAAAAGGGCATTAGAGAGGGTAAGGAGAAAGTGGGAAAACAAAATACATCTCAACCTGAGCTGGACTTCATGCTCCCTGTTCATTTTTTGTTGTGACAGCACAGCAAAATGTCACGGCATGAACAGTCCATCTATGCCTGTTAATCTCTCAAATCAGAACTGAGGACTGGGGCATCACCTTTCACCTGTCCTGGAACTGGGACTTGGGATCTGTATCCTTAATATGAGGGAAAATTACAGAGGAAAGAGGTCAGGCATGTTTGTTATTAAAAACTGCGATGCTGAGATGACGAAATGGGCCTGCAAGGGCTTGGTTCATGGGACAGGAAAAGGAATGTAGGGTCTGAAATTACAAACAGGCTCTGCCCATGGGATGTTGCCTTTGCTTCATGTTTCACCTATAAAAAGAAATGCAGCTTCAGACACCCCGAGGCCCTTTGTAACCCAGCACAGAGAGGGGCTACAAGGGAAGGGACCAAATGTGCAGCTGTGGGATGTGTTTGCTGTCTGTGGGATGCAGAGGGGATTGTTGTGCAAAATCCCCTCAATTTTCCTTGATTGGAAGTCTCTGTTCCCAAGACTTCCTGCTTAGCAATGCAGAGGGAGCTAATGCTGCACAACTCCAGAGGTATTTGCCTGAGCCGTGTCCTCCACAAGTTACAGATGTCCTGATTCATGAAACTCCTTTGTGAGAACAAGTAGCTGGGATTTCCTCTGCTTCTTCCACCTTTTCCCTGCACTCATCACCCCACATGGTCTTCTCAAGGCCACTCTTTATTTCAGAGTTACACAGGAATTGCACTTCTCCCTGTAAGAGCAGATACAAGCCCCTCTCCCTGCCTCCATGAAAACACAGGAATGGAAACAGAGGGATGACCTGGACCTGCCTGTCTAGCTGCTAGATAAAAAGATGTTGTCCCTTATTCTGGTTCACACCTGGCCATTTGATGTGAGGACATTGTCCCAGGTGGATTGAGGTGGCAGCTCCAGGGACATTCCCACTGCCTACACAGACCATCCAGCCACCCTGTCATCTTTCTCAGCTTTTACCAGCATCTATCTGACTGCTGCTGACTGAAGGGAGTTTTCCTCAGCTACAAAAAGACAAACCTGTACAAGGCCATGTGTCTTGGATGCGGCCAAGACAGATGGGATTAATAGGAGGTTGCAGACATCCAATTAAATCGTCATCAGCTCATCCCCCAGGAAGGCAGGATGACCTGCAGCCTGGAGCTTGCGGGGGGAAGGAAAAGGTTTCCTGTACCTCAGGAGTGTGGGATTGTTGGGAGGATGGATAATTCCCCACTCGGGAGTATTGAAAGGATAACTCCAGAGAGAGCCACAAACCATTTGGTTACTGTGAGAGCAGTGGCTGGGGAAATACTGGGCATAAACAGAGCAGTTTCTGTAAGTGATGGAGACTGAACTGTCCAGGAAGGTTAATTTTGCTAAAGAATGATTTAGATCTTGGTGATTCTTAAGATATTTAACCATTTCTCCCAAGGAGTGGATGGAAGAGTCTGTGGACTCCAGGATCTGAGGTTTAGTCCAGAAACCAGCTACAACATCTTAAGCTCGTCCTAAAGGAAAAGCCTCTCTTGCCTTGTCATTGCTCTCAACAGAAGTGGAAAAGCAGCACAAGGGAAAAATGGAAATTGCAGACACAGGAGTCTTGGCAAAGAGCTGCTATAATATAAGAAGAGTTGAATCAACTGGCTTGACACTACCTCCCCCCCGTGCAGTTTTGGGCTGCTAAATCATTCTCTAAAAGCAAACATCTAAGCAGAGAATAAAACATCCGACAGGAGGAGGAGAATACACTTAATGGTCATTTTCCACTGCCCTCCTGAGCAATCAGAGCCAGCAATAAATAACTGCACCTCCCACTCTTTCAGACTAAATAAATCCTACAGCTGAAGATCTGTAGGAGGAGGGTTCTCGTGACAGTGAGACATTTACACACACAGCTTCATGCTGATTTAGCTGAAGCTGTGTGGTTTTGTGCCAGCACCACTAAATCACTGCAATCAAGGCCCCTCTCCACTTTGCTTTTTCTAAAGTGATTTATATCAGTTTGGGACAAGGCAATTTCCTCTCAGTAGGAAGCTGAACTGAGGTGAGGCTCCTTGAACAGGAGCAGAGGTATCACACAACAGTTTTTCCAGGAGATCCACCTGGTTTGTTTGATACAGGGCTGCTTTTTCACACCACATCTTTCCCCCAAATGCATTAATGCAAACTCACTGTCAGTGTTGGATCATCTCCTCCCCATCCCATCATGTAAACAACACAAAACCAGTGGAACACCAGATAATTGCACAGTTACTGTCATCATCAGTGGGAGATGGGAGCTCCAAAGAGGATCTGAGCATAACTGATTTATACTCCATGGAAAAGGGGGTGGGACAGAGACATCAAAGAAAGAAAAATCAAAAGTAGATGTCACGAATGGAGGGAGAGTGAGAGGATGGGGTAGGGATGGCCAGAATGGAACCAGCATTACGATGCTGAATAAGAAACTAGGAAGGGGTTTCACATGCAAAATTAAAACACAGTGCAATAAGGGAGTATTCAGATCACCTTATCACCTTTCAGTCCATGTTCTCCAGGGTTTCCCATCAGCCCCTGAAAAAAAAGACAGTTCAGAGTGAGGTTCAGCCATGGTGGAGACTTGCTCAGGTCTGTGACATTGCTGTTTGCTGATGGTTCAGACCCACAGCACTGGCCTGGCACAGTCTCAAGGTCAAATGCCAGACTGCTCCCAATGTGTCCATCACACATCCTTCATAGCTGCAGGCACACAGGGAAAATGCTTCTGGAATTCTCCACTGACTCACACCCAGTGCAGGGCATCAGAGGGATGTTGTGTTCAACAGCCCTGTCCCTACACACAAATCACTGCTGCCCATCCTTTCTCTCAGGACAGTCACCACTACCCAAGGGAGGAATGGAATAACCTTCAGCCAGCTATGGAGGGATGAGAGCTCAGGGAGCTCAGATATTCTCTCACCTTTAATCCTTTTGGTCCTGGATATCCAATTGGTCCAATAGGGCCCATGTCGCCCTAGTGAGAGAAAGAAAATTACCACAGTCATTAGGTGCAAACCCAACAGATCCCTGCATATGGTGTGAAACTCCTCTGATACCCAGTCTCAGTATTTCCGAAGAAATGCACTACTGATAGCAACAGAAGCAGCATCCTGGCATGAGTCAAGGCTCTTTGAATGTGCAGACAGCCCCTAAATAAAGGCAGCACTCAAGGGAAAGAGAGGAGGAACAGGAGGTGGGGACAGAGGTGTCTCATCCTGCTGCAGTGAGGAGTCAGCATGGCATTGTGCATTGGGACTTGGTCTGGCACAGGAGGACAGCAGAGCTCTGGCTGCTGTGGGCACCCATGTGTGATGTACAACAGAAACCCTTCAGTGCTGGTGTTGAAATGGGCTCTGGCTGCTCTCTACCATGAAGAGAGGCAGTGACAGGGTGCACCAGCCTGGCCTCAGTGTGTAAATAAACAGGGCAGGCTCCCTGAAGGAGCGATTCTGCAGCCGCGGCCCTGCGGCCGCAGTCACACACAGAGAGCTGGGCTGCAGCCACCCCAACAGAGCCCTTTTCATACCTCCTAGCATAAAGGCTGCTTGTAAAAATGCTTTTACTTACAGCTCTGCCCACATGGTTAATTAGGAGAGCAAGAGGCTTTAGTTACACCTAATTCTGCTCTTCAGCCTCTCTTACACCATGAACCAAACTCTGCAGGGTGTGTGAGGCTGCCAGAGCCTGGCTGGTCCCCAGGGTGGCTGCAGGTGGCAAGGAGGAGACTGAATAGGGCCATGTCCCCTTCTCCGTGCCCTGCAGTGTGGAGCTGTCCTCCATAGGGAGGACAAGGCCGGATGGGTGTGCTCCCTTCTCCCCAGGAGGACAGAGGAGGTCACTCCTGGTCTATCCCACCAGAGAGGCTTCAGCATCCTGAATTCAGGAGATGTATGTTACCATGGGACACAAGATCTGACTCAGTTTGACCTGAATCTCAGTTTGAAGTTTGGCTGGGCCAGTGTGGAAGGGAGGACAGGCAGCTTCTGATTCCTTCATCTATAGAAGGATCATGATCACATTTACCATCTCTGACCTTGCACTTTCTAAAAAACAAAATATCTGGGAGATAACGGCAACAAGGAAAAGATAAACCTTTCTAAAAGCAAGGAGGATTATAATCCAACCTGGACAGTCCCTTCAATGGCATTGCTTTAAATAGCAATCTTTACCTTCCATCTTTTTGACAGAAGCACATCCTTTATGCTGCTATGGCTAAAGAAGTTCCTTTCATCCCCACTAATGAGGGGAAGCAGACCTAATTCCTGGTTCCATGGAAAAGCTTCCACTCAATTCACCTCTGCCCCAATCTCCCATCTCCAAGACAGGTGTTCCACCACAGTCCCTGCTGTTCCTTCAAGGAATGTAAGTTTTCTGGGTTTGTGCAATGGAGGCCTGGATCTAAGCTGACACACACTTCTGTTAATTTAAGCCATGGAAAGGCAAAAGGAGAAGGTTTTTAGCCATTCCCTGCAAGTCAAGTTTCCATGGATTATCATAGCTGAGGAGAAATCATTTTGAAAGAATGCTGTAGTAGTAACAAAGCCTACCAATTTTTCTACATGGAAGGGACTAACCTGAAACCAGTCCTGAGACCTAAAAATAAACCACACTATGTTCAGCTGGGCATCCACTAACCCCCAGCACAGCTGCCAGAGGAGGAGCTGCCACCCATCCTTACAGCCATTTATCTCCTGCTGGGGGAAAAGTGTAATGAATTTGGCTGAGTACAAAATTACCTGGATTGGTGATGGGATGGTGAGAGTGCATGTAAAATGTCTACCCAGAGGACAGACTGTTCCTGCCCTCAGACACTCCAGTGAACAGGAACAGTGTGTCCCTGAGGTCACTGCTTACAGGGACCTGCTTTTTAAGAGATCCTGGTGTGGAATGAATGCTGCATCTTTGAAGAAATACCCTGGTAAACGTTATGAAAAGGGCAAGTTATCATGAAAAAAAACCCACTAACAACAGACTTCTAATCTGTTTCCTCTTGCTTGGAAAGGGTTTGCCCTCCTCCACCTCCCAATCCACCAGGAAACCCCCTCACTCCCCAGATGTCACACCTCCCCCATACAAACAGTCATCCTGCTCACAGGAAGAAGAAAATCTATGTGTTGAACCGGCCTGTGCTAGGCAGGTTGAAAGGGTTAAAGCCTGACAAGCCAGATCTTCATTTGTTTTTGTACTTACAATGAGTCCAAGGACTCCAGGAGGACCTGGGGCTCCCAATTCTCCCTAAAAGGAAAGAAAAACCCACATGGTTACAGACACTTTATAGACCAGCAGAGACTGAAAGGCAGCTTAGTGTTTCAAGGGCTTGAGGGAAGGGAAAAGACCATCCTTCCCCCTTCCATCCCCAGCCCCTTTCCCCACCAAAGCCATCCAGAACTTCCATCTTCAGGAGGGCACTTGTGAGCACATCCTGGGAAAACACAGGCTGCTTGTTGTTGGGCAGTTATTCCCAGGGCTGACTTCCCTCCCAAGGGCAGGATGGATGAAAGGAGCATTTCACTGTGCAGGGGAGAGGTGGGAGCCTGCCCCAGGTGAGATCCAGCCACTGGCAGGGAGAGGGACACAGGGAGAGCAAGGCTAAGGTGGGAAGGAGAGGAAACCTGCTGCTTTAGCATTGGGAAAGGTGAGTTTTTGGGAGGAGTTAAGTAATAATAAAACTCAGAAGGAAAGGAAGACCTGCATGAAAATGAAACTGAGTGGTTTGGGGAGGGGGTATGGCAGGTTCTGGTGCTGGCAGATGGGTCCTGGGAGTGTATTTGGAGCTTATCATTCCAAGGGGCTTGTGGAGATGGTTTGGCTCCTCAGCCTCACCACAAACTTTCTCTGTCTGAGCTCTCCAAAGACATGCAGAACGTCTGATGGCATCTTCAAGTGAAGCACAGCAGAGAAGCTCTGCCAGACCCTCACAACTGACCTATCCAGGTCCCTGAGCAGCTCAGCAACCACAGGGTGCTCAGCCTGTCCTGTGTCCCCCTCAGTGGCCTCCCTGGCCAGGCTAACAGTGAGCTGCTTGTCAGGGCAAGGACCTGCTCTTACACACCTCCATCTCCAACGGGGCCTCTCAAAACAAGTGCACTGGAAATGCTGAACTTCCCGTTCCCTCAGACAGTCCTGCCCCTGCTCTGCATCACGCTGGCTACTTTCTTTGACAGCCCTGCTCAGTTTATGGTGCACATCTGGTGGAGTCCCCTCCAGTGCAACATAGCTCCCCTTTTATGGAAAGATTTGCCTAGTGGAAGAAGGAAAGAGAAGGGGACGCAACGTGACTGAATGTGCTCAGGGCTCCTTGGGTAAAGGGTTACATGTGTTTATTTTATGGGAAGTGGAGTAAAGGACTGTTGGGCAAGCACACACACACACAAAAAAAGCGTTTCATAATCTCAACCAGCCTAAAATTGCCTTTTTTTTTTTTTTTATGGCCAGTTCCTTTCCTGCATACTTGGGACATCTGTGGAGCAATTGTTCCTCATGGGTGGGATTTCTGTGTCCTCAGAGCTGGTGTTATAAGGTCGGCTTCAAGCTCTTAGCCAAGGCCTGGCATTACTGGCTCAGGAAGAAGAGGGAGTATCCCAGGAATGCTGAGCACAGGAGCTGCATGGTGGCCTGGGTTTCCCAGGAAGCTCTGCAGGCTCCCAGGGTGGCTGGGCTGCAGGCTGGGTGGATGCTCAGCTCTTGGTCCCACCAGTTTCAAGAGGCACTTCCCAGGTTTCTGACTTGTGCCATACTGAATTCCTCAAGAGAACGTGTGTATGTGGAAATGCGTGACCTCATAGCTAAGGGAAGAGGATTTCCTCTTGGAAGAGGTGGGGGTGGACTCCCCTGAGAGATGTGGACAGGACCAGTTGTTAATTTGAGCCATTCCCTGGTCTAGGAAATGGAGGATTTACAAGTGGCCTTTCCTGGCTATCAGTCACTGACCTGTGAGGGAAATCAGGCTCTATTCTCCTTTTTTCAGTGCATGAACTGGGCACTGGGACAAGAAAGGAGGAGATGAACCAACAGCCCTTTCCCACGTCTAATTCCTGTGATTAAGAGCCTAATTGGAGTGGCTGAAGCACTCTGGGGGAACACGGGATCTGGAATGCGATGGCTCAACAGTTCTCAGCGAGCTGGTAGGAAGGAAGAAGGTCCCTGGGGCAGGAAGAGCCTGTGCTGTGCCCGGAGGGGACGGAGAGGAGATCAGAGGCTGTCGGGTTCAGCCTTCCCCACGCGACAGGGGATCAAACAGAGGATGTGGCAGCTGGGGCTGTGGCCGCCCTCCCGCCTGTGACAGCTCAGCTGCACACCCCACTACCAAACCTAGCATATTTGTGTGCTCCACCAACAGACTTTCTGGCATTTTTCTGCGTCTGTGACTCCACTTGTGACCCTGTGAACCTCCCTTTAAGTCAGCCCAAACAGTCTGTTTTCATTCTGCGACCGCCAAGGCACATTAATATTTAAGAGCCGTTGATAAGATGAAAGAGGAGAAATCCTTCTGGATGAATTAACGGGACATTTGCTGCTCTCCCAAGCTCTGGGAACTGCCATTCAGCTGACTGGCATTGAGAACATCTTCTGAATGGGGCTTAGACAACTTGCATATTCAAAAGAAAACAAAGTAAGTTATTTGGGAAAAAAAAAAAAAAAAAAAAAAAAAAAAAAAAAAAAAAAAAAAAAAAAAAAAAAAAAAAAAAAAAGATTTCTTCCTGTCCTCCAGGATTCCTGCTCTTCCTGGTGGGCTGGCTGGAAATAGCAGCACAATCAGAAACTTTTCTGCTTTGGGACTACTGATTCCACTCTGACCCATGGCTTAAGTTGACTGAAGGATGGGAAAAGTCCTGCAGAAGTATTCCTTGGGAACATCATTCTTTCAGTTCACTGCATTTGTGATTCTTGTGCTGAATTCCCACAAAGGCTGGAGCTGTAGCTGAGCTTGGCTTGGTGACTGGAGTAGGTTGTGGAAATAACTTTTATGCTGCATATATGACGAATGGGAACTTGCAGGCACATGTGGCGTGGGTTACTTCACACAAATCATCCCATCAAACCCCAGAGCAGCACGGTGATTATGTGTGAATAACCATTTTGAAGATGAATCAGTGCTGCTCACATGCTAATTCAGGGAGAACCAACAAAGTAATTCAGAAAATAATTTAGGATAATTAATACATTTGAGAACTGCTGAAAACCACGAGGACATATTCTGTGAGCAGAGGCAAACACAGCACATCCCCAGAGTTTAGTGCTACCAGAGCAGAGCAAATTAAACCTTATCAGCACCCAGCTGCTTAAATGACTTCTGTGACCATCCTGATCCCATTCCTAGGAGACACATCCCACTCTTAGGAAGCCAGCATGGGTCAGATGAAGACTGAAGGGCAAGAAGAACTCAGGAGACTGGAGGCTTATTCCCATGCAGGCCCAGGGCTGGCTGAGGGATGGGGCAGGCAGAGGCTTGGGCTGTGGAGTCTGTCCCTCAGTGCTCCCAGACACTGGAGCAGGGAACCTGTGCCCTGTGGTATGGGCAACATGGTCCAACACTGTCTGCCAGAGAAACATCCTTGCCCTTTTCCTCTTGATTTTCTCCTAGTCACACCTTCCAGATAAGAAAACATCTGTCTTATGATGAGGTGCAAGGAAGGCAAGAGATGGAGACAGAGAACTGATGGCAAACGACCTGACAGTTACAGGAACCAAACACAGGGATTTTCAGCAAGGCAGGGATGTACATTTGTGTTTCAGGAGGGACAAAACCAGGCAGCAGCTGCCACCAAGCTTAAAAGCTTCACTCAGCTCTAGCTAGCACAAAAGAGTACAGTGTGCTGTCTACTGCAAAAGGAAAAAAGAAAGGAAAATGTTTTGAACTTACAGGGTTCCCATCGATGCCTGGAGGTCCTCGTTCTCCAAAATTACCAGGAAAACCCTGAGAAGAGGAGGCAAACATGAATGTCAGTTATTGAGGCTCCCTAGTGTTGACAGTCAGTTACAAAGCACTCCCCTTGCACCCCGTGCAGCACTTGGAAAGCAGCAGAACACAGGGACAAGTGTGACAACCAGCCTGCCTGTCCTCTTCCAAACCACTCCTGCCACACCAGCACAGCTCCACAAGGCCCCAAACCTCTGACTTACAAACCTCACTGCAGCGACTATATTGAAAGATGGACTGTCAAACTGAATTATTTAGTGCTATCTACTAGCACAGCACCCCCTCCTCTCAGGATAGCTGGACAGCACAAAGCCTGTTGGAGCCCTTGCAGATGCTTAATGGAGCTGATCGGCGATGCCTGGTGAATTCACTCACTCTCAGCTTGCCAGAGGAGCAAACGCTTCCAAACTCATTACAGCCCACACCCCAGAGCTGTGAAAGGCCATGTTTACTACATGAAAAAGTCACCACAAAAGACGACTTCATCTCATTATATCCGATGCAAGTTTGGAAGACTTTAGACAATTATAGAGGAGGGAGTGGAGGTACTGAGCCAGAGCCAGAACATGGTGGTGTGACACGTTCTCTCTCACTCTTGGACAGATCCTGTGCTCCTCTAAGCCCCCTCAATTCCCTGCTACAACCAAATCCCAAAGCAGCTTTCTCTTCCCTGTCCTGCCATGCTCTGTCTCCTGCAGGAAGAACTTGAACTGGGAGTCAAAATAAAAGTGCTTTATCCCCTTCTCTGGCTCACCAGAAGTACAAAGGACAACATGGGCATGTTCTGGAATACCTGAGAGCTTAAGAGACAGGGATGAAGCAGACAGGGAGAGGATGCTCCCTTCTCCTGCCTGCTTCCCTGTGTACCACAAACAGTGGTTATCTGGGAAAAGCAAATCTGAGGAAAATGGAATGCAACAGTGAGAACGCTTATCTGGAAACAGATCAGCAACAATGAAAACTGAAATGATCACAGCAGACAGAACAGGAAAACTACACTGGGAAGCTCTGTCATCCAAGACCTCTCTTGACCTTTGAGGATTTACAACTCCTGATGAACAGAAAAGGTAAAAACTTACTTGGTAAAATCTAAGGTGAGAGATGGGAGACCTGCTCAATCAACACAAATCCTGCCACTGAGCTCAGAGCCAGCATTTCAGCTCTTCTGTACCAATTCCCTACAGCACGAAGGACTGAATGGACATGAGCTATTGCTTGCTTGGATTCAACACTTGTATTTTGTGGGAATCACTGCAAATAGGAAAGCTGTCTGCCTTTCTCCAGCTAGGCACCACATTTCTGAGGCCTGTGCACATGCCAAGAAGTTGTGGTAAGCAACCACTGGAAACAGCCTTCTGCCATCTAGAGACAAAGATGTCAAAAATAACAAGAAGGCAGGGGGGCTACAGTTTTTTTTTAATGAAAAAAAAGTGGAAAAATCACTCTGTTACATGCTGAATCAATCAGATCAGAAGAGAGATGTGCAGGGAAAGCTCATTGCTCAGGCAAGACAAAAAAATAATAAAAGAAGATTGCCAGAATATTTTGCTGTTTACCATCACATGGCTTGCCAAGGAAAATATGAGTGTGCATAGACTGATACTGTACTTACACCACTGCAGATTTCAGTCCCAGCCTTCAGCATTCCCCCAGCTGCATCCTTCCTTCCTCAGAGGGCACAGCTGGGCATGGAGTGACCCAGGGATGCCACTGAGCAGCAGCCTGGCCCTGCAGCTGCTGAGGTGTCTGCTGTGGAGCTGAGCTCTTGCCAGCATGGGGAGACTTTACTACTCTGAATGGTACAACGAAAACAATATTGCTACAGCAGCATAACATCAGCTAGGGGAATGTTTGCTCCAGACTAAAACACCACTGCCTGAATTTGGTTTAAAGCTGTTGCAATGTGACATAAACAATGTGCTCCTGCGCCAGAATAAAAGAAGCCAGATAAGGAATTATTTAAATGCATATGTTTCACACATGTGTTTCACTCTTTTTTAATACCTCACTTTCCAGCATTAACCTTGCTGCTTAAAGACAGGAAATTTGAGGCACTTGGTGATAGAGTTAATAGAAGTCTAACTTTTACACAGGTTTTCCAGAACTAGATCTCCAAATATCTAGAAAACCAGATTTCTTCCTGTGTTTGGAAGGTGGAGCTGAGCACCTGAGGTCACTTGGCCAATACCACACAGCAACCAAGAGATTCAGCAATAAATTCTGCTCACAGCACGCTGTGACTGCCCACAGAGGTCAGGACTCTGCCAGTCCTCAGGACGGGATGGAAAAGGGTCAGAGTGGGAGGAAGCTGAGAAGAAAAGCAGAACAGGCCCGGGACAACACTCAGCACCAAAGGCCCATCCTTGCCAACACCTTTTTTGTCCTTAACACACCATCTGCACTGCTGGAACAAGCACTTCCCAGCCCCAGCTCACCCACTGCCGGGTTGGTGGGTGGTCCCCTGGCACTTTTTGGCCCAAGCTGTAAAGAAACCCAGAAGAGGAGACAAATGGAAAGAGCAGCTTCAATTCAACTAACTCCAGGCACCCCAGCCCAGAAGTTGAGCTTAGCACACAAGAACAGGTTTTGCACATTAAATGAGGCTAAAGCTGGTGGCTATGGCATGGAGAAGGATATTTCAGCATCCATACAGTCTGCAAAGACCCAAATCAGGTTGTGAAAGCTATCCCAGCACAGCTCTTGCACAGCAGGAAACAATCAATCTTTTAAGCCCCTAATCAAAAAGAAAGCACTTTGTTTCCATGGGGTAAGCAGTAGCAGTTTAAACCACAATAACAGTTCCAGTGACCACAGTGTCCTAATTTATTGGATCTCACACGTCTGTAAAAGCTATTTTTTGGTGCCTCTCCTGCCTGAGCCTAAAAGAGAGAGATGTTCCCCAGGAACAGAGCTAGCACTATTCAACTAAAACAAGCAGCCCAGAAGTTACAAGCAGACTTTGTTATCCCACTGGTTTCATTCCCCTAAGCAGTGACACCTCTGCTCTCCCATGCACTGCTCCAACAGCCTGGGGAGCCCAGACTGAGGGAGAACACATGGGGCAGGAAACTCATTTTATGGTGCTGGCAGACAGGCAGGTCACAACTGGCAGCCCATTGCAGGAGACTTTTGAAAGAGATTAAAGAATCCAGCAGATTCAGAGTCTCCTGTGAGTGCAGAAAGGGTTTTGGTACAGAAAATTCATCATTTTTCAGGGTGGGTTTTCTTCGGGAAAAACTAGTCCCTGGAAATTATGCTTAAGAATTGGGACAGCAAAGGAAAACACCCCAGTGAAAAATACAGAGCCATGCATCCTGCCTGCTCTGTGGGAGGGATGGGATGTGCAGAGAAGGACCAGGACAGGGAACGGAATGGCAAATGGCAGCAGAACTAGGGAGAAAACGCTCAACTAACAAGTTGTGTTGGCCAAGAGCCGGTGGGGTGCTCCTCCAGTCAGGTATGACAAAACTTTTGGCTCTACCTCACAGCTGGGAAATTCAGAGAGAAGGTGGGGGAAAATGTCCAGCTGAATGGATTTCACATTGTCTGAAGGAGAAGTTCAATGAAAGAAGCAAGATGATGCCTGGGGAGGAGTTAAAGGGAGAGCACACAGGCAGATGCTGTGCACTAACAAGGTCTGGGTGCTCCTGTGCTCCCCTGTCCCCAGCACAAGCAGAGCTTTACAGGGGCTGCACAATTTGTCCTCGCTGCACTTGGTGAACTGAGACACAAACTGATTTATTCCAGGTTACACTGAGAACTCTGAAGCTGAAGCAGTAACAAAGTCTCTATCTTTGAGATGTTCCAATAGTGCCTTAATTCCTTTTCATCCCCGCTCCCTGCAAAGGGCATCCTTTCATACACCAGGAGACTCCTGCTGAGAACAACCAGACCTAGACAGACACTGGAACCAGCTCCTCCTGCATCAGGGGATTACATCCCCCTCCACCTCCCCTTCCTTTCTTCCTCTGCTGAAAGCAAACAGAGCAGCCTGCCCTTTCTGCTGGCTGTTGCCAGCCAAAGCACTGCTCCTGCTCACAGCAGACACCACTGCTCCTTGTCCTTTGTCCCTGAAGCAGCTGTCCCCCAGGGAGCAGGGACTGGTGACACTCAGTGTCCTTTGCTCCCTCAAAGTCCTTTCAGGTGCTCACGTGTGGGTGGGTGTGTTGTATGTATACAACATCTGATTCAGTTTAAAGCACTTTCCCTGAAGGAGTAAGGGAGGCGGTCTGGCAGCTGCTGCTCTGAAGAATCCTGGCAGGTCTTCATGCCAACAGAATCGTTCTCCAAAAATAGGATTTTATTTTCCTGTTGGCTGAAGGTGAAGCTGCTCAAACCATCCAGCCCTCCTGTCTTGTCTGCAAAAGACTCTATTTGCCAGTTGGCTCCAGCCAGGTGAATCACTGCCCAGGAGCCTCCCCAGGGATGGAACTTGCAAGTCAAACAATTTAAGTAAGGAAAAAGGAAAAAAAAAAAAAAGGTGGTGGGGAAGCAAGGCTGAGGGTGAGAGAAAGCCTTCACTGGAAAAAAAGAAGGAGAGTAAAACAAACAAGTGTAGCTTATGTTGGCAGCTCACACTTCTGAGAGAATTCCTGGTGTGGAGAGCAGACTGAGCCCTCCACAGGTGGGCAGGGGGTGGCTCAGACCCAGCAGGAGTCACCCCAAAGGGAGCCTGGCAGACCCTGTGCTCCTGCTGTGCCTCTCACCAGCTGTAACTCAACAGCCACACAGGGACCTCTGCCTCCCCTGGAATCCTGGCAGTTTTCATCCCTGCAAAGAGGGAGATGCCATCCCTGGCTGGGTATGGAGTGGGGATCCTGCTGCAGCTCTTCTCCTCTGCCACCTCAAAGGGAGCTTTGCTCTCTCCCCCAGGGGACTCCAGAGCTCTATGTCACCTCTTGGGACAAAAATTTCAGGGCATTTTTAAACATAACTGTCCCTCCACCTGTGGGAGTACAGCAGGAGCAACACAAGAAAAGTTTCCTGAAGCCCCTGCAGGCAAACATCACTCAAGTGGAATGGCAGGCCCTCCACACTCCTGCTCTATTCCTTTTCCACTGGTACAGGATCTTTTCCCAATCTGCAGAGCTCTAACCAAGTTACCATTGCACAGACATGTTGGCTAGAGAGCCTCCTCCTTATCTATGGCCAACATTTCCAAATCCAGCAGCCTCCTGTTCAAGAAAGTCAAGCAGCTTTAGGGGTCAAAATGCTTTCAGACTCATAGGTGACAATTGCATTTTTTTCCTTATAATTTCTAATAATTTTTGATCTTTGATTTGTGAATGAGCTTCTTCCTTGAAGGATTAAAGATGCCTGTAATACCTTGGTTCAGTTCCTCATGAGATTTCTGAATGATGATGGACAAGTCACTTAGAAGCATTCTTGAAAAAAAAATAAATCTTTGGGATTGTTTCTTTTCTTTCAGTGGAAGTTACAGCTCTTGGCACCTTTCAAACCCTTTTTACTGTGTTTTCAGTACTTTGTTTTGCCCATTCTTAAAAAAATGAAATACATACTTATATTGTCCACATCCCCAGGTTATTTGGATGGTGTAATCATGGACAGAGGAACATGTGAGAAGTAACCATGCAAGCACCTCACCACAGAGATCTGGGAAACTCCAGACATGTGGAACACAGCTCAGGCCAAAAAGAGATGGTGACATTTGCTCTGGGCTCACGCCTGCATTTCAGAGTGGTGAACCAGGCCAAGAGGGGTGGAGAGACCAGACCAGCTGCCCAGCTTAGTGTCCAACTTCAGCATTAAAAGAAGTCACTGATTGCTCAAACCACATCTATTTTAAAAATTCAGGTTAACAAAACAAAACAAAACAAAACCCCCCAAAAACCCAAAAAACCCAAACAAAAAATAGGAATTTACTTAAATGGCTAACAGGAAACATCTGATCCATGGGCTAAAACTCTCTCATTAAAAGAGGAGCTTTTTGTTCATGGCTAGTTTTCAGGACCTCCACTGGACTTTGCATGCAAACAGAATGATTAAAAGCATATTATGTTTTTAAATTAATCAGTTCCTGAAAAGGACACCACTTTGGTGCTATGCTGGGGTACTGGCACAAGACAATGCTACCCAAGTCCTGTCCATCAGCTCCTGTAGACCATTTGTGCTCCTTCCTGCAGCTCATCCTGTGGATTTACCTGCACACACAGGTCTTCAGCCCACACATTTCTTCACTGGCTTTAGCTGGCCACTATGAAATGCTGTTACCAGTTTCCCAAATCTCATGTGGTGCAGGAGACTCTTGGCTCACTCCAAATGCAAGGAAGGGTCTCAGCTGCATCCAAAGCAGAGAAAAGATCGGGGCAAGAGAGATGTTTATCATCTTAGTCCCTACAGAGAGAAGCAACATTTATTTTGTCAGTGATCTGTGGCTGTGCCAGCCTCTGCAGACACATGGCAGAGCATGTCTCCCCACTGTTAGCATGGAGAGCAGCTGAGCTTGTGTACCTTGGCAAAGCCCCACGCTCTGACATTGAGAATGGATCTGTCTTAGCCCTCCAGCAAAAGCCTGAGGGAAGCTGCAAAATGAAACCTTCCTGACACAGAGTCATCCCTGCTTTTGGCTATCCAGTCTCCCATGAGGCAGTTAATGGCCTTTTATACAATGCAAGAGCTTGCTCAGGCTGGTGGGGAGGGCAGGGGTATCACACCACCTTCTGACAGCTTATCAGATGAAGAATAAAACAATATATTGCAACTTGGTGCTCACTGGAGGCAGGAGTTAATGCATGATAAGTCACCATGGAAGAAGATAGCACACATGAAAAACAGCCTGGTGAGAAGGTGCCTCTGTGCTCCAAGCTTAGAGCTGGAGAGGGGGATCCTGCCTGTGGTCAGCTCCTGGGAATAGCACACCAGCTCCAGCAGCCTGGCACTGCACTGGAGCTCCCAGCAAACCCTGAGGTTGGTTCCAGTGGCTGTCAGGTCACTGCTGGCTCTCACACTGTGGGGGACACAAGGGAGGGACCCTACTGAACTCACTCACATGCTGATTCCTATTACATCAAATTCATGTGGCATTTTATGGCACCTCTTCCTTGACACATGAGCTGTCATCCTTGGCACTTCCACACTAAGCTTCAGCTGCTGAGCTCAAAGGAGAGCTCTCCAAAGACTGTGTGTTATCCCTGCTTTGTACAGGGCTGGAAGAGCCAAGCAGCCTGTGTGACACTGCGTGTCATGGAGAGAAACCAGAGCGATGAGCACAGAGATGGGCAAGGAAGCAGAAGTATCTGCTTGTGGTGGTAATGGCTTGCTCATGCTGCTGTTACCAAACCCTTCCAGCCCTGGGGACGGTCTGATCCTGTACTGTTTTGTGGGCTTTTTGGGCCAGGGCGTTTCTTTCCCAAGGTGTTTGCATGGTACCTGACACAGTGAGGCTCCAAGGACCAGCAGCACCACCAGGTTCTTAGAAAAATATAAGGAAACCTCAGGTGTGCCTAATTGGCTTGTGAATAGACCTCAGATGAACCTCAAAATTACTAAGAATGTATTTGAATTAAATTTCTCCTCCTTCTTTTCTATCTCTCTTAAAAGAATACTACTAACAAAACAGATTGTAAGCAAAAAATCATAGATATTAAATAGCACAGCTGGTGTAGTACTGACACTCCGTGTGAAAAAGAGAGATATAAGCACACATCAAAACTAAAGATGAACCAAAAGAGAGCTCAGGGCTCTCTGGATATATTTCCCAAAGTTCTGCCTTTAAGTCTTTTCTTCTATCAGAACTTAAGAGCTTCTGAAAATATTCCACTCTATTTGAAGTTTAATACAATCTGCAGTGCAGACAGTTCTGATTGTGGCCACCCATCTCCCACAGCAGAAGAACAGCTTGGTGTTCCTTGAGCTAGTTCTATCTCCTACTCTTCCCATGAGTCATTTCCTACAGTGGCAGCACAGCTCTGTCCTCAAGATGAACCAGGCCTGACACATTGCCTCTGCCTCTGCCTGGCAAGACACGTTATCAACAGCTCCTCTCACTCTTCCCCCAGCACCCCTGATGGGGTCTTGTTCTTATAATTCTTTTTTTCCCAGCTGCTCTGCTGAACACCATAAAAATCTACAAAAAACACCATAAAAAGACATTTTTTTTCAGCCACTGCATTGGCAAGAGTGAAGGTTTAGGCAAGCAGCTGCATCAGCTCCAGTCCCCCAGCCCATCTTTAAAACAAGCAGATCCAGAGATGTACAGACTCCTGTTATTTCAGCCTCCTCTGTGCACTGGCCTCCAATCATAACTGTGCCTCAGACCACCCCCAGCCCTGTCCTTCTGCAGGGCCCTGTGCTGGGATGCCCTGGCCTCCTGCATGGCTGGTGTGGGGCAGGGAGAGCCCAGCGGGAGGTGGAGTCAGCTGTTTCCACCACAGACTCACCATGTCCCTCACAGCTCTGCAAAACTTAACTTGTCTGGAAGGGTTTCAAGATCTGACTCATGTCCAGTTCCTCTATTTTAATCATTCCCTCTGACATCATTCTCGGAGGCCCACGGTGTCACATGCAACCTCCCCCAGCCCCCGGCTCCTCCTGGGCTGAGCACTGATCCACTGCCAGCTCTCACCCCAAACGAAGCTAGGTACAGACACATGTGTGATACCAACTCCCTTCCTCCCTTCACTAGCTCTGAAGGCAGCTAATAAGCTCCCCCCTGCAGTGACAACACGGAGATAGCAGAGGAACAGCAGCCACACCAGCAAATCTAGGGGTCCAGGGATGGGAGAGAGCAGAGAAATCCCAGGAGGCTCACGAAAAAACCCAAAGCAGCTGGGAGGCAGCACTGGCCAGGAGATAAGTGTTGGGAAGAGAATCAGGTCAGCTGGTTCCTGCTTTCCATTTTTCCCAGAGACTTCCTGAATAACTGTAGATGTCACTTAATCTTTCTGTTCACGCTTGGAAGTTCAAGTCGTCAGCATCGGCCCATTCAAGATTTCCTATTAAACCTGATATCATAAAACAGGGATGGAGCCAAAACTCTCCGAGGGAGCCAAGCAGAACAAAGGTGCTCATGCATAGCCATTTAATCCCTTCCCTAGATCCCAGCCTAAATGCCTCCACGGCTGAGAGATTCCCCGCTGATCTCAGGGGAGCCCCTGGCTCGTAGCAGTGACCGTCAGACCGAAGCCCTTGCCTGGAAGATTACAAATCCTGGCCAACCAACAGCTGGAAGGCTTTGAGCCTGCAGCATGCTCTGTGCAGAGAGAGCAGAGGGAGCAGAGCCCCTGCACCTAACGACAGTTGCTGTGTTTGTTTTGCCCTGGCCAGTGAGTCATGGTAACACCACGGGCTTTGCACTTATTCCTCACAGGGGTTTCTGGTGCAACCAGCAGCTTGCAAAAGATCTAACACAGATTTCCAGTACCTCTCCAAAAAAATCTGCTCGACTGCTCCCCATCTCAGTTGGAGGACAGGCAGGATGGACGTGGCACTGCTGAGGTGTGTGCATGGCTTTTGCAGTGAGAACATCAGGCTGGGACTCTTGGGAAGGATGTGCTCCAGGCCAGGGGGCATGGGGAAAGATCTGGATTTTTCCCTGTGTGGGTGAGTGGATATTTTGCAAGAAGTCTATGAGTGCAATGATGCCCAGAGGTCAGAGGAAACTCAGGCTAACATGAAGGACAAGGTGCAAAGGCAATGAGACACAACAGAGCTCCAACATGCCTTGAGCTCTCTGCTGATTCCTGAAACAAAAAGCTTTATCCAGCTTTCTAGAGGAAGCAAACAGAACTGCTTGGAAGAAGATTGATGGGGTAAAGTCTTTCCTTTCTGTCCTTTCCCTGTTTCTTCTGCCCATTTCGGTATTTTTCCCACTTGCTCTTGCTTTTGGCTACAGTCAGCACAGCTCCCCTTGTTCTACACAGCTCTCACAGTTGACTTCAACCCTGCTTGCAAACATCTCTTCCTCCTGGCTGAGCTCTCACATCTACCTGGTCTCCTTGCTCCTCAAACACACCTTCCCTGATCTGTTACACCACCAAGGACAAAAAGGTTTCCATACAAAACCACACTTGCATTACACAAACCAAGACAGGACAACGGTTGGAGAGAGTCACAGCAAGAAGAGCATAATGTGATGGAAGTGCTGGAAGCACAAAGCAGGAGGTGGAACAGAGCCAGTACAGACACCTGGGACACTGCAATCATGGCTGGGAATTAAGAAGTGCATCTAGGGAAGCGATTGGCCAGAGGCAGGACAGGAGGGAAGATGTTGTAGAAGAAAAATTTGAGGAGTGTAACATCCAAGGGAGCATGGGAAAAGAGCAGTAATGCCTGTGAATGGAGCAGAGCGTGGAAGAAAGGAAGACAGTAATATCTCTATCTTTGGTTTTCTTCCTGTTTATGAGAAGACAGACATGGAAAGGTTTGTTTGAAGATATGAAGGGACCCAGCCAAAAGCCAAATGTCTTGTTTCCAGTTTCATTCAACAAGGTCTGCATAATAGACGAGGAAAAACTTTACCGGCCTACCCATCTTGCCCCTCTTCCCAGGAACTCCAGGGATCCCCTGCAAGGAAAAAACACAGAGAGACAAAAAAAAAAAAAAAAAAAAAAAAAAAAGGTTCTGGTTGAGAAATCAAACAGCCAACCAACAATACAAAGCAAAATGAGACGAGAAAGGAGAACGCAAAACAGGCTAATGACTGTGGCATTGTTTGGGAATCAAAATGTCAGCTACTTGCAGTCAGCTGCGAGAGCAGAAGACAATTAACCTTCACGCATTAACTACGGCCTCCCGAGGACACGCGCAGGCAGCATCCCCGGGCTAGGGCTGGCCTTAGCAGGAGCAGTCATTAAGCTACTGGTCTGGAACCGAATGAAGGCCACCGCCGAGGCACCCGCTGCACAAACTGCTGTTTGTGTTTCTTATTTAGTTACACAAGCATTAAATCAGCGTCTCTGGAGCATGGGGCAGGCCCCTCCCAGGCAAGGAACACTCCCACAAGGGTCCCGGGGCCTCTCTGGTTTCTGGAGTTTGGATTTGAGGGAGGAAAGGCTGGGATCAAACAGTGTTTGTTTTTTCAGTGGCCTTTTTAGGAGCTCTGGTAGCGGGGAGAAGGGGGTCCTTGGATGGGCAGGTGGGAGGATGTGGAGATGGAGAGTGGAAAAGCAAGGGATGAGCTGTAAAGCCCTGAAAATTTGGGCTGGGGGAAGGCACGATGCAAAGGATGTGAGGAAGGGAGGACAGAGCCACAGCTGCCCACTCACAGCCCCATGCTTGGCTACCCAACTCAATGCAACTGGAAATAAAGCCATTTTCAGAAAGCCCAGCACTGTCCCTTCCAAGAGCCAAACATCTCCATCCAGACACACAAAATACTGAGCCAGTGTGCTGGAAGGTGATTCCTGTGGGAGCAGGGAATGTACCTTCTCCTCACCCTGCCCCACCTCACTAAGATGAAATGGCAAGGGGGAGAGGGAAGGCAGGTTTTTAAGTGAAGGAGAATGTATAAAAACTCCTCTGTAGTCAACAGCAAGGTCTGATGGCCCTGCCTGAAGCCTGGGTTCTCCTCAGCTGAACATCAGCATTATACAGGGACACAGGTCTTCATTCAAGGGTAGGGAGAGACTAAGGAAGCGATAGTTAAGCATTAGGCATGCTTGCCTCCTTCCTGGGCAACTAGGGATAGAGAAGGTTACATCAGGCTCTGAAGAACTGCATTCAATCAACACACCAAGGTTTTCTTCACAAAATACTCACTCGTTCTCCATCAGCCCCTGGTAGCCCAAATAATCCTGGGAGACCAATATAGCCCTAAAGAAAAGAGAAAACAAGCAGTCAAATATGGTTCTCCATTAGCATCCAGTCAGTCTGTGTTTCCTGAAGAGCAGAGCAAGCTCCAGCGTTGATCAGTGGCAGCCGTGATGAAATAAACCTTGAGGCAAGTGTATATGCCCATGGACTGCATGGTGCTGGCTTCCACGATGTAGTCCAAGGGCACATACCCTCACACCAGGGATCAGGAAGGCTCCAGGCAGGAAGAGAACAGCCAGAAGAAACCTTACCTGGGCTGGCTCTAAGCGCACCTGAGGGAAATGGAGCTTGGTTTGAGGTTAGCAAAAGTGACAGAAAAAGTAATTTGCAGATCTACATCACCCTTCATCTCTTTTTTTGCTTTTGGCACTCATTTCCAACTGTCCTGTGGTATCAAGCCCTTTCTGTTTGTCTTCTGTCACCTGGTGGTCACACACTGCAGCCCCTTCTGGGCAAACCCCCCTCGTCCTGGCTGTCCCCACCCTGCAGTCAGTCCTGGCTCTGCCCAAAGCCTCTCCCTGCACGAGCAAGACCTCATGCAAACCTTCACCATCCCAAGCACTGAAGGCCCTGGGAGAGGCTGAACCTGCTATTCCAGGCTTGGGGGATTGATGTGAGACCCAACTTGCACATCCACACAGATTCACACTACAGGGAAACTACCTTTGCACCAACACCTTTCACCTAAACCCCACTGCTTCCACACTCACCAGAAACATCGAGTTTCCAGGTTTCCCTGTGGCCTTGGGGTCCTGCCCAGACAAGACATGCTGCATAAAACACACTGTTTCCCTTGCCTTGCCACAATGGCAGCCTTGTGTTTAATCCCTTTGCTCAGCAGCCTGGACAAAGTTACCTTGTGTGCTGGGCCTCTGCAAAGGCCCCACTGGTGCCAAATATGCCGAATCCAGAGGAAGTGAATTTCAGCAGGGAGCCCCCTCCGTGGCACCTCTCTGTTACAGGAGCCAAGTGCTAACACTGCTTTTCTCTCATCTTTCTTTCTCCATCACTGCTAAATCTCCATCTGCCAACCCCATCAAACTTTCACCAGTCCATCGCTCCCTGTGGGTTGTGTTTCCTTTAGGGACAGCACCTAGCTGGGAAATAATGCTACACTAAAATGATCCTGTCTGCCTTTGCCTCCTGAATCCACCCAAACTTTTCCTGGAGAGGGAAAAACTAGAGGTGGAGGATGAAGAAGAGTCCAGAGCTGGCTCTCTTCAAACCACAAAATGCACATATCTTACCTTAGCACCCAATTCTGATGGACTGTGGTTTAACTGAGAAAGGACTTCCTTGGGTATTTATATATATTCCAGTCCTCACCACTCAGGGGTGCAAAATGGAGAATAACTTCCAAATCTTACATTCTGCACATCTACCACCCGATAATTACACAAGGTCCTGGTTAGAGCAGTGAAAGAGATGCCCCAGAGAAAACTTAAACCCTTGCAGAAGTGAGGTGAGCAGGCTGTGCTCTCAGATTTTCCTCTCTCCTACAGGAACTGAATGTGCCCTCTCCCTTCCCAGCTCAGGAATACTGCTAGCTACAGGGTCAGCATTTGTTTATTCCTTGCAGTTTTCCTAGTGATGAAAGCCAGCTGCTTGAGTTTACTGCATATAGGGAAAGTATCACATGTTAGAGAAATGGGGATTTATTGGCTTAGAGTCGCATTGTGAATTTATAATTGCAGGGAAAGAACAAAATGTGATTAACAAGAGCCTTAAGTAGTAATAAAAAAAGAATCCTTTGCAGTGAGAATAAAACCCCAGCAATTATTTTTGGTGAGCAAAACCAGACAGGAGGGAGATATTGTTTGTATTTGCACATGGCTTCAAGATGCTGGTTTGCTCTTGTGCATAACGATATAAATCACTCCCAAACTAGGCCTGTACCCAAATGAGCCCATATTCAGCGTGGTCAAAGACCACTGAACCACACTGATTGAAACTAAAGAGGCCTTTGGGACATGGGGCTTGCAGGCTTTGATAGGAATTTGTAAAGCCATTCTTTCCTCTCCTGCAATGTGAGCTCTGACTTTATCATCAGCACTATTGGGGAACTTTGATCAAGGTACATTCCATGTTTAATTTAAATAACTTAACAGGGCTTTAATAAACAAGTGGTGCACAGTTCAAATCCCCCAGACCCAACGAATGAAAGCAACCAGCTTCAGAATTGCAAAATCAAGCCTAAAGTTTCTTGAGAAGCCTTTGATAAAAACAAGCAGAAAAAAGGCAAATGAAAGGTTGCTTACCCGAGTGCCTTTTGGGCCAGATTCCCCTATGGGGCCAGGTAAACCCTAGAACAGAAGGGAAAGAACAAAGACAAATGTGGACAAGCTTTAACTTAAAATAACGAGCAGTGCCAACCCCCCCAAGCACCATCCCCTGCATGGTTCTGCTTTAAGTGCTCCTTAAAGCTCTTAAAGCTTTAAGTGCTGCATGGTTCTGCTTTAAGGTTTTATTTTAAGCGTCCAAGGAGTATGAACAAAAGAGAAAAAAAAAGACAAAATGATACAAATAACAGATCTGCCATTGTTGGGGAGCTGGGATTCGGCAGAACCTGAGACTGCTGCACACAGTGAGCCTTCCCTGGGGCTGAAGTAGAGATTTCTGATGATAAAGACCACAAGGGCTGATGCAGTGGGGTGCCCAGAGGTTATGTTACACTTCAGATGCAAGGCACAGTGATGCTCTGTGCCCAGCAGCTCTCCATTCATCTTCCTGCCTGAGCAAACACATGCATAGTAAATGTATTCCAATATCTGCTTAGGGAACACTAAATTTCTACAGCCTAGAAAGTCACTTAGCAATGTAGGTACTGTGATATCTCTAACCCTCTGCAACACCAGCCATGGAAAGAATTGGAAAATTCATTCCCTATTCTAATTCTATACCTAATGCTGTTCACTCAAAATGCTGCAAAGGAGAAAAGTGTAAAAATGCAAAATAAAATTTCACGTTTATTGCCTTCTAGCAAGTTTCCAGATAATTTTTTTTCTAGTTCCAGATTTTGATGGGATTTTCTGGGAAAAAAAAAAAAAAAAAAAAAAAAGTAAGTCCATATTTTCTTCAGCTGGCAGCACTGCAGGCTCAGCCTGGGATGTGAAAGTTGGGTTGTGCTCTTTCCTGGCTCCTGCATCACTGCCAAAGATTTCAGGCATCAGGGTGAAGTTACAATCCTGCCTGTGATGCACAAACCAAACCCGAGCCAAGCGCTCTCTCCCATCGCTGCAGAGCCAGCACAGCTGACAGGAGAAACAAGTAGTAAAATCTCAGTAAAGTAAACAGCTCTGATGCAGGATACACACAGCATTCAGATAGCCTGAAAAAAGCTGCCTTTAAAAAAAAAAAAAAAAGTCACTTTCCTGACCCAAACCATGTTTTTAAGAAGGCAGGTTTGTTCTTTGAATGTCAAGGCACAGATTTCATCCTGCTTATCTGATGGGCTGAGTTGCTGAGCAGCATTCATTAACCTTGTATGTCCAAAATCTCTTGGACATCTTCTTATTAGTCATCTAACACACATTCACACCTAGGAGACTCTTTGGCATGCTCAGCTCTAAGAGCCTTTCAGAGTATGAATGGAGCATTTAGTCAGGTGCATAAAGCTCCCATCCACTTCTGCCATCTGCACTCTCCAGTGTGCTAAGCAAGGTATCAGTTTGATTTTCAATTTAAAATGGGTCATGCTTTATTGACAGTCTGAGGCAGAGAGATGCAGACTTGTTCTGCAGGTCTAGTTCACATTTAATCCAATGATCTACACACCTGCACAAAAAACTCACATCCAAACTCATGATGAGTCTGAAAGACTTAGGACAAAGCATTTGGGATCTTTGACATCTGCCTGCTCTCTTGGCTTACAGAGAAATGTGGCAGAATCCAACATTAAATGTGTCCATTTTAGAAAACCTTGACAAAATTACCTCACCACAAAATGTTACAGGGCTGGATGTTCTATCCTCCAAGAGATTCCATCTTTTAGGGTCTTACAAATTCTCCTCTTTTCCTTTACACTACTCAGCATCTTCTATCAGCCGGACAACAAAGTGTCCAATCTTGATCCACTACCCAATGCACACTCCTCCATTCCTAAAGTTGTGTAATTTTTTTTCAGCGTGAGAACAATGACTTGATTGTCTTTCGTCATCTTTCTTTCAGCTGCAAATACGATTTTATATATATATATATATATTTACAGTTCATGCATAACACAGTGTGTGTATACATAGATTTAATGCCAGTGCATTTTACTAGTGAGAGTCCATCTAAATCTCCTCCTCAGATAATAAATACATGTTTTTCCTTCCCAGGTTTCTAACTTGTCCAACATTAGATGCAAAATATACCTAGAAAAGAAGAGTTAGCAGCTTGCACGTGTCTTTCTCTGCTCTGTTCTGTTTTTTCCCTGCTGTTATTCTGAAGAAAATTCCATCATAATTTGCTGTAGAAATTCAGGTTTAATCTACCACAGGCACAAAATACCTTCTAACAACATTTCAGAGTTGAAAGGCTGTGTTATTGGTACAACACCTTGAAGAGGAAGGAAGGAAAATATTCAGAGATCAAATATTTTTTAGAGGACTGCACTGTCCTTAGTGGGGCATGTCTTTAGCTACCTGCACACCCACATCCCTACTCTGCACAGCACGATGAGATTTACTGCACCTGCCTGCCAGGATAACCTTTGGCACCCGGACTTCCAGCTGGTCCTCGTTCACCCTTTGGAGAGAAAAAAAAAGAAAAGGCACAAAAAGTCAGGTGAATGTCCCACTTGGGAAGTGCTTTTAGCTGAATCATTGTGGAATGGATTAACCTGATGCACATTCATTGAGAGGAAAACAATATTAATGGTAGATAATGAAGTTAATTAATAAGGTGGGAAAACATATGGAAGCCAAGTCAACAGGATCCATGCACTGAGTGCTGCTGTTTTCTCCTTCTCCCCTCATTTGGGGGAAAGCAGCGGAGAATCTGGAACAAGGACACTAAGAGAAGGTGTAAGGCTGCATCTATATCTGGCATATGGAACCGTTTTGCTGGTGGGAAAGCACTGCCAAAATTCTTCAGAACTAAATGGATTCATGTATAATATTCTTTAACAGCATTGCTAACAGGGCCTGTTATTCATTGCCTTTTTTTTTTTTTTTTTTTTTTTTTTTTTTTTTTTTTACTGCATTGCAAACATCAAACTTAACCAAACAGAGAGGGGGGAGAAAAGGGGAAGAGAGGAACTGGCTTTGGGAAGGGAATCATATATATTCAACACAGTGTGGTTAGTAAAGTCCAGGTGAAATTAATGTAAAAAGACAAATAAAGGGGGAGGATGGTGAGCTGGTTTTTCTTCCCCAAAGTAAACTTAGTGTGGCTGAGCAGTAAAAATTAGAAATTAAATTTAGAAACTCCAAGGCAGACTCCTCCCACTGTGGGTTGATGCTGGGTCTGTGTGTGTGCTCAGAGCCTGGTGTGTGCTGAGCTGCCCTGGAAGGAGCTGGCTGTCCACACCAGAGCCAAACCAGCATCACAGCCAGCAAACCCTTAAAGCTCCCCTGCTGGGAAGTGGGAAAACTCACCTGGTCTCCAGGGTGACCTAGTGGTCCTGGGTAGCCTTTATATCCCTGTCAAAAGAGCATTGAAGAGATGAATACTAAGAAACAAAAATACAGTAAAATAATCTGGATTTGGTTTCTATTTCTCTTTGCAGGTGGGACTAAAATTCTGAGGAGAAACAGGATTTTAGACAGCATTACACAGTCTTGAAAACTTATATCAAGCTGCTTTGTGTTGGCACCACCCAAGGCTGCTGATGTGCCCTGCTGGGGTCTGGGGTGATACACACTCCAGAAGGAATTGCTCCACGGACACATTTGGAGTGGTTTCCATGCTCAGATCTATTTGTAATTTACACCTTGAGCAAGGCTGCCCTTAATCCTCAGGAAATCACAGGCCCACAGAATGAAATGTTGGCCTTGGGCACATTGGGGACTACAGAAACATGAGCCACTTGTGTTTTGGGGCTCTTACTTTGCTTGAGAGTTTGAAATGCCACAGGAAACAACAGAAAAACCATTTACTGTCACGGGAGACTTTCTACCGTGAACTTATCCAGCTTCCAGCTTTTCTAATCTAATTATTACAAGATCCAGAGTCCTTCATTATGAAGCTACTAAAAATGGTCAGCAAGCTGCCTCTCAACCTGCTCTTTCTGCTGAATTAATTAGAATGAGTTTCTTAATCCACCTTGCTTACTGGCAAATGTTCAGGCTTCAAATCATTCTCACAGGTCTTTCGTAATTCTGCTTCACTTTGTCAGTATTTCATTTTTTGAGGAGATGCAGACACTGGAGCAGCCTGTTTGACTGCAGACTGAGCACTGTGTGTCTTTTAGGAGAGTTTGCTTTCTCCTAGATTTACCTAAAGCTCCCTTCAGACAGACTGAATTATGTGTGTGATGGACACTTGAGGTTTTTCCCCTCTTCTTTATTATCTTGCTTCAGCTGTTTAAAACAAACTTCCATTGAGAGAAGCAGATCAGGAGATTAAACTCAACTACAGAGATGACTGTTTAGCTGGGCTAGAAGCAAGATTAAAAAAAAAAAAAAAAAAAAAAAGAGCAGAAAATTTAACTTGAAACAAATGGAAGAGGAAAAAAAAAACAAAAACGTGGAACAATCCTTGCACTAATACTAGAGAAATAACAAATTGCTTTCAAGGGTGGGTTACAATTACTTGTACCTCAGTCCCTGCTATTCACCCTGTCCTGGCCAGGGCTCCAGCACACCTCGTCTGTCTGTGCTCCCCACAGGGAGTGTCTCTGCTCTGGAAACCATCACCAGTCACAGGAGTGACCCAGCACTCGGCCTTTGGCTCCACTCGCCACACGAACCCGGTGCTGTTTCTGCTCCCAGGTCCACACCTCTGCTTAATAGCTTTTTTATTCTTCCCACGGGCTATTCCAGACCTGCAGCCTGAGCCTTTGCTGGCAGGGTGTACAACGCTCTCAGCCATCCTGGCCACTACCCTCTCCCCTTTGCATTCCTCCTGCCTTGTTATTTTAGACAGTCTGGCCTGGGGTGATGTTGATTCCCTTCTCACCAGTCCTCTCGTGCTTGGCTTTGCTGATATTCCACAGCTCTGGACAGAGCTGCACCTTCTGACAAGGCTGACCTGAAAGACCCTTGTTTGAACCACCTCGAGAGTCCTTTCTCCAGGTGCTGGGAGAGCATTTCAGTCAGAGACTCCTCACTGGAGGTGCCTCAGCAGCTCTTGGAGTAGGACCAGCACACAGGATTCCCTGCCCCTCTCCAGGAATCTGCCCCATGAAATCCTCTCCTGCTCATCCTCTCCCTGGCTCCTTGACAGAGACTCAGCAGAACAGGGAGGATGCTCCACCCTGGTTGGGTGTCTGGCCGGAAGGTGAGAGCTGCCAACAGAAACATCCCTGGGTTCAGCATCCCCAGCCATTTCCCCGGAATTTAGATTTCCATGGGGTTTTCTCCTGGGACCTCTGCCCAGTTCTTCCAGTCTGGAGCAGGACCTACCTTGTCTCTAGACAACTGGAGCACCAAGCTTAAAAATATCTTAACTTTTCCCCTGATAAGAAATATGTGCCTGGCTTGGCTGCTCTGAACCACTCTGCTCCAGCAGGATGGCTGTGTTGAACCTGCAATATCCACCCAAAGCAGAGGGTTGCATGATGGTCCCTTGAGGAGCTCAAAGCACATCCTGAACTGAATTCTGCACCAATTGTGTAGTGGTAAGTGGATGGCACTGAGGTTAAATGTGTAGACACTCTATTACTGTTATGTTCTATTAAATATCCTCCTCACTACATATTCCGTGCTCTGGAGAGTTTCAAATATGTTTCTTCACAATATACCCCAGTTGTTTCTGCCTCAGCTGAATTACAAAGAGGGAAAACCAGAAAAGCTTGTGTATGTTAAAGCTAGCTGCAGTGTGAAAGTATTTACCTGCTAAAATCCTCTTCAAATAGCACTAAAATGACAGGGCAGAGGGTATGAAAACAACTGCATTTGCTCTTTTATCTGAACACTTCCTGATGATTACAGGGCACTCCACACAAAGGGATGTGATTTAGAAAGGAAATTGCACTCCAGTGAAGGATTTACTCATCTGTGATGATATTTATAATCCACTCTCTCCTAGCTAAAGGGATCATCCTGCACTTTGGTAGGAAATGTAAAGAATAAAGGGGGCAGGCAATGACACCTGCATATAGGATATTGTGAAGCACTGACCATTTCCCAACTCTGTCTTTGCTCTCTGACTCTAAAGAAGCTTTGCCTCTCTCACTGCTGCTGTTTTCTCCTCTGGAGCAATGATGCTGCTCTGCTGTGTCTCCAAGGCAGCTGTGGTCTGCAGCCCCAAACCAAAAGCCAAAGCCCATAAATACCTCACAGGCACCAGAGGGACAGGCAGAGGGAACATCCAAGTCCTGCCACCCCTTCCTGGTCTGAAAAAAACACTATTTGCTCTGTGTGGAGAGGATGAGAAACACACCTGCTGCTTCTAAGCCAGTTTCATGTACTTGTAGATGAAGTGGAGCTAAAAAAACTTTGGGGGTGCTCTGAGATCAGCCTGTCCAACCCTATAAGTCCAATCCAAGTCTGTTAGCATTCCCAAGGCAGGACTGAGGAGTGAGCCACACTATCCAAAACCACACGCTGCTGGTTGTGGCTCCAGCTCACGCTGCTGAGACAGTGGTTTCATTTAGTGGGAAAAGCATTTTGTTTCTCCCAGTGAAATATTTTGCCCATTTGAAGGTTTCTACATGGTGCTCTCTGATCAAAGCCCTGAGAGCCCTTTTTGCAGCACCTCCATGGAGTGAGAGGAGGGATGTCCATTTCCAAAGCGTTGCTGTTTTCCAGTAGCCAAGATATGTTGCCCACCTCCAGCCAAGCACCAGTGTATTTTCACTGGGAAAATGCCAGCAGGAAAACCAGATTAAAAAAAAAAAAAAAAAAAAAAAAAAAAAAAAAAAAAAAAAAAAAATTCCAAACATTTCTCCAACAGCTGTAAATTTTTTTTCTTAATGCAAGATGCTAATAAAAGCCAGGTTACACCAAACCCACTGCCAGACTAGTGCTACTGGGAGGTGTTTTTAAGCTGCACCAAAGGAAAAATTTCAACATCCAACTTGCTCATTACTTGAAGAAACAGAAGCATACTCCTGCCTTTACCCTGTCCTGTGGGAGCTCAGATCAGATGTGAAGGCCATGTGCTGGACTTGGGAATGTTTGTTCAATCTCCTATTCCTCCTCTGCTTTTTCCACTATGAGCGCCTGCACTCCTGACATTGCATTTTGCTGATCGTAACCACAAGGTTTTGTTTTATGAGCTGTTATACCAGGAAAATGGTATTCTTTGCACCCTATTAGTTAGAACTTGTTTGTGACAGCAAAAGATCCATAATTAATCACTCAATTGCTCCTACTCCACACAGCACCCCAAGCATGACCAGCCTTGGAGTAGGAAAACAAACTCAGCCCCCTCCTCTCGGCAATTTGGTTCTAGAATAAGGCACACAACAAATAATTGTGGAGAGGGAGGGTTCCTTTCAGCCTCCTCCACACCTTCTTTCTCTCCTTGGAGTCTTAAAACACACCCGAGAAGGTGTTTGTGTGCAGCTAATTGACCTGAGGAACAGTCTATGGTCAATGGCCCATTGACTGATGAAGTGATGGAAACAAGATGCTAATTTTGACTGTTTGTTTAGCTGGGGCAATATTGGCTTGCTGGGAGGGGGAGTCATGGCCACTGAACCCCACTCAAACAGCTTCCAAAAATAGAAACCAACCTACCAACAGAGCCTGGAACTGGAAACTCAGCTGAAATCTCCTTGATATATGAAATATCTGAGCTCCAGGAATGGATGGCTGAGGTATTGCTGTGCAGGATGGAGACACACACCCTGCTGCCTCAGGAAAACAGGTATGGATCTTGTGTTCTAGCCTTACATACCCTTTTCTAGGCAGAATTTTGTGACGTTAATTGTGTAGAAGCATCAATATAGAAGCAAACAAAGTAAAACCTGACCAGTGCTGACAGTCTCCAAGAAAAATAAAGAGGGAAGGCACACAGATACATTTTTTAAATGTGCTTTTACCAGGACAGAGAGTCATGGTTTCCTTGGAATGCTGGCACTGTTCTGAATCCTTTGAGTATTGCTGTTGGTTGGAGACCCCTTTAGATACTGCACTGGCTGCACCAGGCCTAAACTGAGCTTGCTGAGGAGCACCCAGTGTCAGGGTGCAGAGGGATGTGGAATATAAAGAAGAAACAGAATTCTGTATCCAGAATTTAATTTCATACTCTTACATAGCCTTTAGGCAGTCACTCCAGCCTATCTCCCCAGGTTACACACTTGCTAAACAGGCACAAGGCTCTTTGGGTGGATACTGGGACTTGCAATTAAATCTTTCAAGTAGAGTTAAAGAAGAAAATTTTAAAATAAAATTACTGATCTAATTCACTAGAAAAGAACACTCTTACCTTTCTACCAGGTGGTCCAGGGAACCCAGTTAAACCAGGTAAGCCCACGTCTCCCTGTAGGAAGCAAGCAAGTTCAATTAGTTTTCAGCAACATTTTCCCCATGCCCACTGCAGTTACCACAATTATTTTGCTGACGCCAGCCCCCAGCTTTTGATATTTCTGGTTCTAATCACAACTCTTCAAAACCTGACTGGATAAGAAGAGTAGATTTAAACAACATCTCTATTAACTGGCTCATATAAATAATAACCCCAGTTAATTAATGGCAGCTGCTGCTGGAGTCCAGCTTTTCGCAAGCAGAATGAATGCGCTTTTTTTCCCCTCAATGATCTCATTCAGTCACATGCTTCATTCGCCTTTCAATAGGCATTGAAATCGCCCAGGCAAGGAAATTTTAGATTTTTAAATGCAGCAAGAACAACAGGTACCTCCTGCCAAATCCTGTGATTTGCTCTCACACTCCGCTACTGCACTGGCTCAGCCCGTGGCTCCCGTTCGGATGGTGCTGTGGTGTGATTATTTAACCTGCCTGTCTGACATGGATTGAACCTTTGCAGGCTGCTGGTGGGAGGGTTTGTTCAGTGGCCTGGACTTCTGAAAAGGGATTGCATCACACCCCAGCTGGCAAACCCAAACCATCAGAGAACGGATGAGCGCATTGCTGTGAGACCTCTCCAACACCCAACCCCGCGGTGTGAGCCCACTTGGCCTCCTCTGATCAGCATCAAAACACCCTGGAGTGCTTTCTGACTGAAATCCAACAGATTTCCAGTATCTAGCTTGAAAATTAGGCATCACTCCAAACTCCTGCTGGAAACTCCTTATTCCTATTACTTCTATCAGGAATAAATCCTTGTTAACACAAGCTAAAGGTGATCTGGATCTCTCCCTTTTTTACACCAAGCACTGTCTTCAAGAAAACAGTTGCAGACCCCTGCAGGTGGATGAACTCCATGTGATGCCACTCCAATACAGCGTATCAGAAACTTCAAAAGGCATCTCATGGTGTTAACAGGATCATTTCACATTTAGTCTTCTGAATATTTTTCTAGCATCGCCTTCCAGTTTGCAGCTGTGTGGCCTCACTGTGCTCTACGGAGGAATCTGGTGTCAAATGAAGGGCCCAAGCTCCTTATGGTGCTTTCTATGAGCTGTGCATTTATAGCAAGGCTTCTGGTGAGAGGAAGAGAATCTGGATTCAAGTTACCAAAGACAGTGCAGGCATCACTGAAAGAGCTAATTGAGGTAGGTGATGTGGAGTCCTGATTACCCTATTGTTCATTTCTAGAATTCTGTGAGAGCTTGTTGCCCCAGTAAAAACCACTCAGCTGTGAAACAGCAAAAACGGGAGTTATAACTTCTTGAAAAGAATTAGGAGAACTCTGATCCTCAGAAACTGCTAAACCCAGAAAGCAGCTTTCCTTCCAAGCTGGTGCTTTGTGCTGATTTGAGCAGCCCTTGGTAGAAACCCCTCAGTGAGGTCCATGCCTTAGAACCCTGCACCAAGAAACCTCTACCCTGATGGGGCTGGAGCATGAAGCAAACCCCTGCTCCTCAGCAAGAACATGCTTTCCTTGGCCTCCAAGATTTTTATTCCTTACACTGGGATTGCCTCTTGCTGCAGCTGCATGCCCAGAGTGTGGCTGTACCTTTAAACACTTGGCTGAAGTAGCTATGTGCTTGTGGTAGCTTCAGCTGGGCCACAGATTATGGATAAATTGGATAAACACTCAGACAACACCATGGCAGGTGGCACCTCAGAGCACTATGATCACTGAGAGCTACCTCTCTTTAGTCCTGGATCCAAGATCTGAGCCTCATTTCCCAGTGCTAAGTCCAGTGGAGCAGCTGGGATGCTTGTGGCTGCAGTGCAGACTCCCTGTGTGTGTGCACAGGTCTAAAAGCCCCTCGTGGCCTCAGGGTGACATCTCACCTTCTGCCCATTGCGAGCCTTTCCAGGTGACAGCCCAGGATCCCCTTTCTGACCCTGAAATGAAAAACTCAACATTAGTGACACAATCCAAGGGCCCAGCCCACAGATGTGGTTCTGCTTCCACCAAGCCTCCAAATGAGAAAAACATTTTGTTTTATCCCAGTCTTCCCTGACATTCCAAATGTATTAAAGTGGCCTGGAATAGCTGTTTTGCTGGGGGTGGATTTGGTGAGTGATTGCTGCTGCTAAAGAGTTGAGTTTTAAATAGCAGTTGACAGTATTCAATTGGCTAAAGAAAGGATAACTGGAAGAAAGCAATGTCAGGACTTTTGATACTTATTAGAGCAGACAGCTGCGATTCCTTCCTTGTCTACAACTACCATCACAAAATTAATTACCAAGCCTATTACTGGGGCTGAACCATCCTTCTCGACAACTCACTGGATGCTGTTGCTTCTTTAACTGTGAGGAACAGATGAGCCTGCAGAGAAAGTTGTACTAATTAGGCACCCCCAACAGGCAGAGCAATTGTGAGGCTCCCAGGCTGGCAGAGAGCGGCACACTTGACCTTAAGTGGCAGTATTCCTTATTTTCCTCCTTAACAACTGGGATGGGGGAAATTACTGTTTGAGGCTGTGATCTTCTGACAAACAGGGGCTGGAATCTCAGCAGTGTTTGATCATCTAATTCCAGCAGATTCCTTTGGAAACCCCACTTCAAATTCTCAAGAGGTGGGAAGGTAATGTGAGCACCTAACAGGGGGAGAAATGCAATTAGGAAAATCTAGAAGAGATTGAAGTGTGCCAGGTTCTTTGGGTAGGGGAGAAGTAAAGCTTAGCACACATAACATCTCCTCTGGCACAGCCAAGATGGGTATCCCAGGATCAACCACTGTTTAACACCCCATGAATCATAAACAAGCCACAACCTCTGTGTGCCACATCAGCACAGGACAGCTGGGAGGGTTAATTAATGGCTGTCAAGTGAAGTGCTTGTAGGGAAGGGGAGACCTAGAAAGGAGCAATGCTGGTTATTAACTGGCATTTCTCATGAGCAGCACAGAGCTCTGGTCACAGCCAGCTGAGTTGCTTTTCCACACAGCCTCACTGTGAGTGCATTCCATGTGTACTTCCCACCTTGCACAGAGTGTAAACCCCACCATCCTCCTCCTCCTCCTGCCACCACAAGCTGTGAGGCTCGGGAGTGAGACTGCAGCTCTGGACTGTAGGGAGCACTGCTGATTCAAGGCAGATGTATCTGCACAAATTCTGAATGGAGGCTGCCGGCTTTCCAAACAGTAAATGAAGTCATGCAGATAATCTTGCTTTGCATGCAGCTGTTATCAGGGCAATTCTCCCACTCCTTGAGCTTCAGAGCAGTCACTGGGTGCTGCCACTGCTGAGAACAGATTAGAGCAGCTCTTGGGATCACTGGGTCCTCCATTTCTACTCTGCAAAATTAATTTACTGCAGCAGGTAGACACCCACCACTTTCCCTAAATCTTGCCTTGTGCTCCATGCAATGACTTTGAGACATGGAAAAGAACTTGTGTTTTCCCCTGGGAAGCTCCAGATCACATTAGCCAAGTCTGTGCTTTGCTCTGGTTCTGTGTTCAGCACTGCTGAGACCATCACACAGGTGGAGAACTCAGCCAGGAGCAGGATCACATGTGCCCAAGATCAATCAGCAATGGGAACAGCTGGATGTGAGGGCTGAAATTGTGGATTAATTGCTTGAGTCTTCTCACACAGCAATGACAACAGGGGAATCAACCTAAGTTTTTCCATCCCAAGCCATAGCACCTTTCCCACAAGCTTCTCTCTTTCTCATCCTAACTTACTGAGAACACTTCTTCCTCTTGTAAAAGAAGAAGTGGTTTTTTTTTTTTTTTTTTTTTTTTTTTTCCTTACCTGGGAGAAGTCTAGAGCTGTGCAATTTAAACATCTCAGTTTTGCAACCCCACTAATACTATTTTAAACATCAATGAGCCAAACTGATGAGCTACCTTGGAGAGAAAAACCATTCACTAAACTGAAAATTCAATATTTTTCAAGCACTTTAAGAAGAGATTTCTCCAGAGCAGCAAATCATCCTAATACCTGATACCAAAAGCCTCCAGATGAGAGATGCAAACCTAACTCTTGCAATGGCTTTTGAAAACACACCCTGTCTGGCCATCTTCCCAATCCTAAAAGCTTTTAGGGCATCCTGAGAGCTACATCTAGTCATCAGCAAAAACACCCCTCGTGTCCCCCAGCAGCTTTGAGGTGACAGACCCAGTCACAACCCCAGCCCAGCCTGTGGCTCCAGAGGTTATCTGCAAGAATCAATCTCTGCCAATCACATGCAACTGCCAAGGACAACAAGCAGAATGTGGAAAGTGATAAGAATCCTCCCCTTTAAGCAGTTTCTCATAATGAACTGCTGAGCTGAGCACCACAGGCTAAATTCCCAGGTGGCACAAGCAGGTGTAATGCCACTGGAGCCAGTGGAACCATGCCCAAGCAGATCAGCAGGATTTTGGCTCAACAGCTACAAACAGCTCTGTGCAAAAGATCAGCTTCCTAAGTCCAAGGAATTACAAGTGCTCAGCTCCAGTGATGAGAATAAAGTGGGCCCTGCACAGGGTTGACTGTGAGAAGCAGAAACACAACTAAAGCACTACAGCCTGGCAGGAGACACACAAAACCACCCAGAGCCTGCAGTGCCACACCACAGCCCTTGCACAAGGGCTCTGGTCATTCAACTGATAAAAATTATGCTCCTGGGCCCCTTTTTAAGTGACAATGACTTGGTGTTAGTCATGGTTTCCAAGCTGTATCTATATGGGAAATTTCAATTTCCTTCCTTAGATTGCTGGTTTTTTCTGTGGGATTAACTGCTATCTAAGCCAGACTGAGTCCAGCAGCCACTTGATGGCTCTCAGCAAGAAAAGTTCCACTTGGAGCTGCTTTGGCCTGTTGTCCAGGCTGAGCTTTCACAAGCCCACAATTTCTGCCATGTGCTGGGTCTGTTAAGAATATTCCCATCTTTGAAAGTGTCCAAGGCCAGGCTGGATGGAGCTCTGAGTGACCTGGTCTAGTGGAGGATTTGGGGCATTATTCTCATGCCTCCCCATGGCAGGGGGGGCAGGAATGAGATGAGCTTTCAGGTTTTCAGCTTTCAGGTTCCAACCCAAATCATTCTTTCATGGTCTTATGATGAAGAAATCAGGTCCCAAGTGCAGGCTTGTAGGCAGTTAAACCATGAGGGGGTGAAATCCACTTTTTGGGGCAAAGTCCATTTTCTGGGACTGCTGTAACACCAGAGAATTGAAGGGAAGGAGGGGAGTCAAAACTTTGGCATCTGATCCACACCTTCCAAAGAGTATTTCTGAGGTATGGATGATATAACACAGCTCACCAGGCTCTCCCTGCTACAGGTGAACCTTGGCCATGGCTTGGGCTGAGCTCCAGCTCTCACATCCTCATTGCAAACCCAAAATTTCTTTTGACAAAGCACCAGGAACAGACCAACCCTGCAAACAGTGGCTGGACAAAAATAAAATATATCACAGAGCCTGATGACACCAGATCTCTGCTGCAGACTTACAGCTCTCCATCCACTGAGACTTCCTGCTGCCAGACTGTGCATTGAGATGGAGGAAAAATGCTTAAAGTAAGATTTCATTTCTATTAGGTGACCAACTGAATAGAGCTTTACAGCCAAATGATGATTTCTGACAAGTCATTTGGCTAAAAGTGTTTTAAAAAACCCCAACTTGTAGCACAGAAACATAGTTTGACTCTACAGCTTGGACCAGGCTGGATTTGCAGGGCTGGAAGTTAGATAAAAAAAGTTTGATTTGACTTATAAAACTCAACAAGTGTGATCTGGAAGTCATTGATGGAGAATAAATACAAAACACTAAGATGTAGAACTTTTACAGGCTCACTTTTGAGGCTGTATGTGGAATTTAAACCAGCTGCTGTTCACCAGCAAGTCTCCAGTGCCTAACTTTCAATCACGTAGAGGCAGCGTGCTAAGTTTCCAGAATCTTTTTCCCAGAGCATCAATAATGCTTGTAACATCTCTGCCTACTGATGAGATCATGAAAAGACAGAACTATTGCTCACACCTTTCTCTGTTTGGCTGAGAAGCTCCCTGGTTGTGAAAATCTCTGTTAATGTTGCCTCTCCAAACTCTATTGTTCTTTAGTCCAACACAGATGTTACAAAATATAAACCTATTCCTTTGTAAATAATCATACCAAAGCAATCCAAACCAGTTTTCCAGGAACTTCAGTCTTTAGGTAACACAAAGCGTTATACACAGAATGAGCTGGGAATTAAAAAACACCTTTTTGGAAGGGTTTTGCTGCACACTGGGTTAGGACCCCTCCAGAGCCACATCTGTGCTCAGTCCCAGGCAAAGGGAGAGGCTCCAGCTGCAGGGGGTGACTCTCACCTCGATGCCACCCAGAGGGAATGTGTGTGCACGAGAAAAGGACAAAACACAGGGAATGTGTGTGCAGGAGAAAAAGACAAAACACAGGGAATGTGTGTGCAGGAGAAAAAGACAAAACACAGGGAATGTGTGTGCAGGAGAAAATAACAAAACACAGGGAATGTGTGTGCAGGAGAAAGGCGTAAAACACAAGGAATGTGTGTGCACGAGAAAAGGACAAAACACAGGGCCCCTGGCACTGCAGGAGGTCTGTAAGCCCTCCTGGGAGAGGTGAGGGCAGCTAGAAGGAAACCATGAGATCAGTTTGGGAGGACTGATGGAGTTCAGAGTTCCCAGAAACTCTGCAGAGGGAAAGATAGGAGTTTCAGAAGGAGGAAAGCAGAGAAAGATGCTGGGTGCTGCCAGGCACTCCTGCCACTATCCAGACTCAAAGGTAGAGGAACAGGCTGCAAAATCCAGAGGAGAGAAATGAGAAAGCAAAGAAATTCAGAGCTGGTGGAGCTCTGGAGCAAGGATTCCACTGCCCTTGTCTGACAAAGCAGTTTGTGCCCTGGCACAGGAATAGCTTAAGCAGGATCCTAATTTGGCAGTCTTTGAAATCCAGGAGAACCAAGGATGGAGACACAGAGCAGGGTCTCTCTGGGCACAAGAGAAGGGTCAGCTGTGCTGCTGGAGAGCCCCTGGGAGAGCAGGAGAGAGGGAGAAATGGCTTCAGCCACTGTCTTTTTGTCCAGAGCAGAATGAAAGGAGGCTGTCCTTCACCCAGGATGTCCTGTGGGATGGGAAGGTGAAGGCTCCTCACAGCAGTTCATACTTACTTTCAGTCCTGGGGGGCCAGGTGAGCCAGGGTTTCCATGGGGGCCTGGGGGACCCTAAAACACACAACAAACACAAAACTGAGTCAGAAGGAGATGATGGGAATCTGCATTAACCCTGGGGCAGCCAAAAGCCTCTGGCTGTGCTGTGCCAGACTCAGACTCAGCCCCAGCCCCAGAGCCCTGGGGTGCCCTGGCAGGGGGATGTGGCACTGGGACCCTCCCTGGCATCCAGGGAGGGAAGCTCAGCTGTGGGTTCCCACCAGCCTCTGTGGAAGGGGATGTGTGCCTGTCACCACAGGACATGTCATGACACTGAGATAATTTGGGTAAACCAAATATTCCACAGGTCAGGGGAGTCCAGGCTCTGGGAGGAGCCCCAGCAGAAGGGGATGGGAGCAGGCAAAGGGGAGAGGAAGTGTGTGGGGGTGTTAACTTTTTTTTTTTTTTTTTTTTTTTTTTTTTTTTTTTTTTTTTGTGCTCAGAATTGAAGAGAACAGAAGTAATTACGAAAGGAAAATTATCCAGCTCTTTGGGGTGAACTCATTTCCCCTACAAGCCAACCAGATTTTTGTCTTTAGAGGTCGGAAAGAAAATGCATAATCTGACAACAAAACAGTGGGAATAGCAGTAAGTCCATGTAAACCCTTTAAATCCATATTTCACATAGTTAAATCTGTATGTTCCCTTAGTTCTCATGAGCCAGTGACACTGTCAGAGCATCTACCTCAAATCACATACATCAGAATCTCCTTTGACATCACTTTTTAAAAGCACCCTGCATATTTTCCAAAGACTATTTAAGGAGTTATCTGGAATAAGCAGCTAAGAATAGTTTATGCCTGGATTATATACAGCCCAGAAGATCTGCTAACCTCTCAGGCAGAAGTAATAACAATTCTAAGTCCACTTGAACACGTTCCTGGGAGATGAAACAACCTGAGAATTCAACTCCAAGAATTCTGCCAAGAAGGTGTGAGAGCTCTGCACTGCCACAAGGAGGGCTTTATGTACCCCCAGATTAGGGGAGTCCAGGCAAGGGGATAAAAAGTCACCCAGGCACTTTCTCAGCAAGCTGTAGGTTTTCCAGTGAGCATTTTGGGGTCCAAATCATCAGGGTCTGATTTCCAGGGAAAGTCACTGCAGTTAAATGTGCCACTGCCAGCCAAGTTCAGTGTCCTTGCTGTCTCCTGAGGGAACATTGGTGCACTGATCTCTATTCTATTCTATTTTTACTGCATTTTAATAGAAAATAATGCCTTTTCAAATTGCATCTTGTGGTACAGACAGTTGCTGAATGCTCAGTGCTATTTCACAACATGCTGCAAGAGGCTGTTTAATTTAAAGATTGAGACTGAACTTTTCAAATGGCAGTTTTTACTCAAATTAACATCCCATTCTTAAATTCCTTCCAAATTTTCAGCCTGAACCCAAACACACTTATTGTCCCATTCTTAATTTTCTTTCATTTTTTCACCTGAAATCCTCCTGTTCAGCCCATCTGGGAATTTCCAGTGAAACTGAAAGAGCTTTTAATTAAAATTAAGGTGCTTGAGTATCAACTTCTCACTTGAGAAGCCATACAGCAGCTGCTGTAGCCAGAGTACCTGGACACTGAGGGGTCTTAAATAAATTTCATCTTCCCAGCAAACTGTGGAATCACCTGCCCATCTCATTGTGTGGAACACTGAAACAGAGACTTAAAGTGCTGCTTAAGGTAATACAGCAAGTCTGTGGTGGCAAAAATGCTTCAGCCCAAGTCTTCCAAGTCTCAAAGATGTAGGAAAATTAATAATAAGCAACAGAAATCAAGCTAGCAAAGTCTCTTAAAAAAACCTATGTTCCTAAAAAGCTTGTACACATAAGCAATGATCGAGGTAGCTCTGAACAGGGTCCATAAATCCAGGCTGCTGCTGGGTTTGAGGAGGGAATTCAGCTGTAATTCAACTTTGGAGTGAGGCAGCTTGGCCCAGAGCCCACAGCAGTGCAGTCATTTGAAGTTTGTGCTCCACCAGAGCCCAGGGCAGGCTCACAGCAGTGTCAGGCTGGAGGGAGCAGCTCGGTGTGCTGTGACTCCCAAATGAAGGTGGTGGATTCCAGGAGGAAACCTGGAATGTAGGAACCCCAGCTGCCAATCCAGAGCTCCTGGATAAGAGACTGATCACACCCCCAGCAAAATCTGGTGCAGGTTCTTCCACAGTAAACCAAAGCACAGCAACAAAACCCTAAAAAGCCTTAACCAGAAGGAGGAGGAGGAGAAGGGAGGAAGGATCCAGTCACAGTTTCTAGTGATTAAAAGTGTGATTATGAAAACAGAGACTCTCGAGATAAAACAGAGCCTTTGCCACTGAGTTCAATGAGGCTGACAGAGTGTATCCAGTGTAATCCAGGCAAAGGGAGGTCAGAGACTCATCCTGTCCCTAAAGACCAATGTGGTCTTATCCTACTGGAAGTGGCTACATCCTGTGATGAAATGATAGTGGGAAATCCAGTCTGGCATGAAGGAAACTGCTGTGACCAGTTCTGGGGCTTGTGTTAGACATCTGAAACTGCTCTGGCAGCTGTGGAGAGAAAAGGGTGTAGTCTGCCAGCAGCCCTAAAAATTTGTAAAAAATAATTGATCTTGATGTGTTCCAACATGGTGAGTCCTGAATCTGGGATTCCGCCCACATTCTTGGCAGAGGAGGAAGATGCTGTGTGGTACAGTGAGATGGGCTGAGTAACAAAAGGCACAGGATAGCAGCTGCCTCAGGAGCTGTCAGCAACAGTTAATTGCTGTATTTTATTCACTTGGTCCTAGATTAATTCAATTTACCACTCCCAGCTAGAAATTTGGATTCTCCTAAATATATTTATCATCAATACATCAATTTTACTTCTCATATCTACACACAGGGTAGGACAATGGTGAGAAAATGATAAAAACCCCACTGCCTGTGTCACTATTTGCTTGAGTGCACATTTCCCCACCCGCTTTGGCTTCTTCTATCTGCTGAAACAACCCAACCCATGCAGGCACACTTGGATCTGAAACCTTCCCAGCCGTGTACCAGAAACTCCATGGAAAATTTTACCATGGGACAGCAGCAGCCTGAGGCTACTCGGTGGCACAGAGAACAGAACAATCCCTGGATGTGTTCTCCAGGCAAGGAGGGCTTTCCCATCTCCCTGGAATGTCTCCTATGTGAAAGATGCCACTTGAGAAGGACCCTGAGCCACCCAGTTCTGCTTGGGGATGCCTGGAGAGGGGACCCTGCTCATAGAAGGGCTTTTATGCCCAGTGGTTCACGGCCCATAGAAATTAACAAAAGTGTAACTGTGCACAGCTTCCCCCAACCCTCCCAGCATTCACCAGGAAGGGGAAAAAAATCCTCCCAACTCCTGCTAAATGCTAGAGAGCTGCAGTCAGAGGAATGACCGCTCATTTGAAACTCATTATGTCTTGGGGTTTCACTGCGTAAAGCAACTTTTTCTGCTTCTGACCTACAGATCCCACTGTGACCTCTGGCTTGCTGAAAAAGAGCTAAATATTTGAAGTGAAGCCAAGCAAACTGTTTCTTTAAACACTTTTAAGAAATTAGAAAATCTTCCTAATGGAATGAGGATACTGGGGAATCTCCACAGCTGACTGAGTTGCTTGTTTCAGGAGGGAAGCCCTGCATTTTGAAGGAAAGGGAGATTTTTTCCAACCACAGACCAAATGTAACAGGGACATGTTACACTGGGACCTCCCAGTCTTTCAAGCTGCTGTGGTTCACAGGAGGATGGCAAGAGCATCCTGAAGCATCAGGGAGGGCATGTGTATTCCCTTCATCCATCCATTTGGATTTCTCCCATGGTGTCTCAGAGTTTAAATAAACCAAGAACAATTACAGCACGTAAGGCTTTTTTATTGCTGATTCTGCCTCTGATCTGTTGTATGGACAGGGATGAGAATTTCTTGTACCTGCATTTGCTCACCTGTAGGAGGTGTGACTTTTAGTGGGACCTGGCTTCCTGAATTATTTGCGTATTTTGGAAAATTTGACTGTTGTTGTTTTCTTGCTGTCCTGGGGGCTGAGCAAACAACCAAGGCCAGGCTGGACAGGGCTTGGAGCAGCCTGGTCTAGTGGGAGGTTCCCTGCCTGTGGTGTCAGGTTGGGACAAGATGATCTTTAAGGTCCCTTTCAACCCAAACCATTCCACGAACAGGACTCCTGTCTGGCATGTACCTAGGAATTGCTGTTTCCTCCATGTAGAGGCAAAACTGGGATTTCCACAGCCTCAGCTGGAAGGCAAAGTTTAAGACCCAGTGTCACTCCTCACAGCACTTCTCTGCAGACCTGCTCCAATCATGGGTACCTTTGCTGGTCAAACTACACCAATGGGATGAGTCACAGCTTGTGGTGGATGCAGATGTGCTGTCCAGAGCCCCTCACACAGACAGCACTGGATGAAGCTCACAGAGCCGGGGTGAGGCAGGAACAAGCTACAGTGGTGAAGGAATTATTGCTCCAGTGGGAGCCCTTTGTTGACAGCTCCTTGTAGAGCTTGTTGGCACATCCCTGAGAGCAAATCCCAGCCTCTGCCTCCCTGGGAGACCCTGATTTGAAGAAATGAAAAGGTCAGAAATAAAATCTGGCTTGCACAGAACTGGGGGTGTCACCCAGTGCACCCCAGTGCCACCACCATGGAAAAGCCATCCTGTGACCTGCCTGGCATTTCACATCATATAAAGCTGGGGAAATCCTTCATTGCTGACACTACCATTGCCTTAGGTCTTACACAGACACTTGATCAGGCACACAGCACATTCATTGAACAACAAACCATCCAAGTGTGGACAGACCTCTTCTTATGTCTCAAATTATTTAATGCAGCCATGAAAGATGAAACCCATCCTAGATAGAGAAACCCCTCCTGGAGAGCACACATGGCAGTACAGCAATATCTCTACAGATTGGAGAGCTCCTGAGATAGTGTTATTAGCCATTCCTATTGCAATTTTTAGCTCATTTCTCTTGGAGTCCCTCAGGAAATAATGAGAAGGTGAAACACCCAGTTTTCACTTGTTAAGAAAATGAGAATTTGCTTTCATAGCTGCAGAGAGCAGAGCACAGGAATAGCCTGAATCTTTCTCAGCGGGCCCCTGCTGATGGAGTGATAGAGTATACAATTAATTCCATGCTCCTGAAATGAGGATTGGCTTTTAAAAATGGAGAAATTGTAATTTTCAACAAGCCTACTGCACTATCCACTCTGCTACCTTGCCTTGGATTGCTCTTGAATGCTGAGGTATGTCCCAATCAGAACCTCTTCTATGGTGTTACACAGTCTGCGATGCCTTTGCAAAGCAGGTGGCATTGCCTACATGGAAGAGCCACCCTCAGACTACACAGGCAGGTCTGGTGATACCCATCTGCTGAAAAGCAGGAGACAGATCCATGGGAGCAGCCAGATTTTCTTACAGACTCTCACCCACTACAGCCTCACTCTTAAGGCAAAGGCTAATCAGAGATTTCATTTTACCCTAGCCAATATGGGATGGAAATTCTGCACTATACATCAGCATGAGGCACCTTCACAGCTACACAAAGTCACAAGTCAAATGCTGCTACTGGATTTTCAAATGTGCCAGGCAACTGTACAAGCATTAATAATACAGAAATTATGCAAGTTACAACAAGGGTGATTAATCTCCTGCATTAGGCATAAATTGCATTGGTGACAAAGAGATCCTTCCTTTCCTCTGCATCCAGCACTGCAAAGTTGCCTGCAATGTTCACCTCTCCTCTGGAGCTCCAAACTTGGGCTGTGGCCTGATGGGACACCTCATGCTTATCCATGGGCTGGTGCATGAACTCTGCAGCTGCTTTTTTGGAGGATCAGGTTAGGAGAACATGACCCCTGCAATGTTGCACATTTATTTTTAAGTTTTTCAAGCACAACAAAAGCAAAAGATGCAAAAATTCCCCTAAGCCTGTCTTAGTCCCTGGCAGCTCCGCTTTCCCCTGAAATCCCTAAATCCCAAAGAGACACAAGAAAAAATTACCAGAAGAAACACATCCCAAAGTCAAAACAATTTAGGCACAGTCCTGTCTCCAGTGCTCCAGGCCAGATATTCATAGCGTGACCCTTCTGCCCCCTCCCAAAATTAGCACAGCCTCTTTATAGAGGTCTGAGCCAAGCCAGGCTCAGCTGTGCTGAGCACTTCCTAACTGGGAACTCTTTCCTGGACCAATTCTCAGCACGTCTGGCAGGGACTGAGCTCAAAAATCCTCTGTTGCTTATTGTCTTTCAGAGGATCATCTTAAATATAGGATGGAGCATGCCACAGCTGGGGAATAACAGACAATTTTGACACAGCTTCCATGATGCTATTTCCTTCAGAAGAAACTCAAGTGGAATTGGGATGCAGAGCTGAAATTTGGTCACTCATACAGCAGGCAGGGGATGCAGCTGGGGACTCCAGACCTGCAGTTTGGTTTGCAAACCACGGGATTGCCAGAAGTAACACCAAACACTCCTCATAAGCAATGAGCTGGGGTAGGAACCAACCTCCAGCTTTAATGGGGATGCCAAGAAATGCAAACTCTGAGAAATCTACTGATGTGGGAGCTGCTTGGGCACTTGTGACTATCAGGGCTGATGCTTCATTAAAAACTTCTCTAACGTGGAACAGATTTGTCCCAACTATAAACACGAGCCTGGTGCTGCCTAACCCTGCTCACTCAGAGCCCAAATCAGCTTTCAGGGCTGTTCACACAGGCCCAGGCCCCAGGGGGTCCTGCAGACCTGCATTTTACTGCTGGGGAAAGGAGATGAGTTTATTTTTGCTGGTTACTGCGAGATCTCACAGGAGTGTAACAAGTGTCCTGGGGGAATGCCGAGCCTCCCAGCCCTCAGCCTCCTGCTTGTTCTTTAAAGACATTACACGGGGGTTGAGTTTTAGCCAAGTATGTGTGAGGAAATCTCCCTCTGCTGCCAGGCCAGGATGCTGCCTGGATCACGCATCCAAATATTCCCTTCTTCCAGCCTCTTCCAGACACTTCCACCTTTGCATTCCCAGCCCACACTGGTGCAGTGCTGAGGAAAAGAGCTCCCACCCTGTGGGACAGCACTGTTCTCCCAGGAAAACAGCCCTGTGCTCCCAGGAAAACAGCAATGTGCCGCCAGGAGAGCAGTGCCAGCACTTCCCCGTATCCAGGTCAGGCACACTGCCCAGCCCTGGGAGAGCTGGGCCAGCGTGGAAGGCTTTTCTCACAGAGAGCTGCAGCACTCAGCTCCAGATGTTTCCTCAGCACAGCACTCAGTGTTCAAAGACCTGCATCAGAACCTCATTTGGGGAGGAAGAAATTCTGCGAGAGCCATTGCAAATTCCTGAACAGATAAGGCATTCTGCTCCAGAGCTTGAAAAGGAGTCAGAGAGCAGGTCTCAGTCTGGGGAACAAAAAACCCCTCATATCTGTGTGTGTGTTGAGTCCTTGGTCCTAGACCATGGTCCCACTGATGAAGGACCTTGAACTAAACAATTTGTGAAGCTGGGAAGTACAAAAAGCAGCCAAAGCTAATATATTCAGCAGTGCGTTTGCAAGAAGGAACAGATACTGGAAACAAAATGAGACAGAGATCTCGTTCTTCTGACAGCCATTTGGAAACATCCATCCCCAGCCTTGGCTGATGCCAAACCTTAGCTCAGGGAGGCTGCAAATCACCAGTGTGGCCTCCTGAAAACCTCCAACAGGGAATGAGGGAGAAGGAGACCAGATCTCAACAGAGAAGGGCCTGAAGAAATCGTTACTCAGCCACAGGAACTACAACAGCCTTTGGAACAACAGGACAGGCAGATTCAAATACAAATTGATGGAAGTTTTTAACGCACTTACTCGAGATCCTCTCTTGCCAGGGGGTCCTGGTAAGCCTGGCAGACCTGGTGGGCCCTAGAAAAACAAAGATAGGTATTAGTGATGGTTCTATAACAGGATAGTGCCCCTGATAGTGCTTCACAGAGACCCATAACACAATCATTTGGAGAAGACCTGGGGAGAAGGGCCAATTACAGCACCACAGCCAAAATTCCCCTTCAAATTATGCTATTACTATAAAGGGATAAAAAGCCACGCACAAAAACATCTGCGGGAGCACGTATTTCCATGGAGCAGAGACACAGCATCTCCATCTTTCTGCTGCAGCCTGCATTCCCACAGCTCTGTCTCGTGCCTCCCCTCTCCTGGACCTGTGCTGTATCATAGGGGTAACATAACTGTCTCCCAGCTTTGGATTTTCCTGCTCTGTGTGAGCACCTTGGCAAGGGAAGCACGTTGTGTGTTCTAATCTCCATCAGCTGGACACGTGCAGCTCTTGGTATTGTAGGTTCCTACACGAGTTACAACATCATCTATGATTATGTGTAACTCCAGCACTTCATATTTTAGAGCAGCAGGTTATAAAATGTAATAAAATTGGTGTCAATGTTGGAAACTCTTAAATAAGGTTCTGTAGCAAAGTAAAGGTCGAGTCATACACGTGAGAGTAGTGGGGGCTCTTGGAAGAGGGTAGGAACAAAGTGGAGATATCAGGAGCCCAGCTGTGCACTGATCTGAAACAGGTTAGGAAAAATACTTAACCAATGAGGTTTGAACTCCTTTGAATTTGTTCTTCTATTTATTATTTTTTTTTCAATGGGCTGGAGAATTCAGATTTCTGGAGAGCCATCTGCAACTCCTAATAACTCCTCAAAATTTCTTTTCTCCCAAGCCAAGCATGTCTGACAAGAATAACTGTTAATTAAACCGCCTCCCAGAGGATTTATATTATGGTAGCTTGCTGCAAAAGACAAGTTTCCATTGCATTCAGTGGGGAGACACATCCAGAGCAGCCAACTGAAGGATGTTTGGAAGGGAGCCTGAGCTCCCTGACTGCCTGGCAGGTGGGGCAGCAGCTCCCAGGAGCAACATCCCACAGGGATGAAGGTACAGGTGCAGCATGAGCCCCATGGCCACGTTCTGGCCTTGCTCCCTTCCCACTGGATCACCCCTGGGGGATCTCACCCCTGCGCAAAGCCACTGCCAGGCTGGCCCTGCTGCTCAGAGCTGCTCAGGCTGCTACTGCCCCTGAGAAGGAGCAAACAAAGCTCGTGATCTCTATTGCAGCTCCCAGGAGTCATCATGATTCAGTAAGAAAAAAAAAATTGACCTAGGACATCCCTACCCTAAATCTCGTGCCCAGGGAAAGATTTTGGTACGAGAAAACTTGTATGAACCATGCAGGTAAACTGATGGATAAATACTCCCCTGATATTACCAAACCTCCCACATGTAAACAGCACAATAAGTTGTACACAAGTGATCTATTTGAAGAGTCAAAATTGGCACAGTAGAAAAAAAAAAAGTCAAGGAAGGCATAAGCAAAGCCCAGTGTCCTCTGTGCTATTAATCTATCAGCACAACAAATATAGGGTAACTTTTCACCCCTCTGGTAGATAACAAGAAAAGGCTTGTTTTAAAAGAGCCTACACAGCACAGAACAGCTAATGTCCCTGACTGTGACACACAGGGATGGACTTCTGTCACCATATGACCCACTGCTGCTGCCCAGCCCTGCCTGACCTGGACATGTCCAGTCTCCATAGCGTGGGACACTTCATCTGACCCCTCTGCCAGCTGCTTATTGCTGCCTAGCACAGTATTACTGGTCTTTGTATTAACAACCCTCATTGATACAGCTGACCCTCATTTTAGCAATATCCCAGTGTTTTAACCTGCCATTGTGCCAGCTCAGGGCCCCGTGCATAATGCAATTATACAGCTGTGCAAATAGACACGTAATTGTAGGGTTTTTTAAGCCTCATGTATAATTGTGCTCCAGAATCCCAGCTTTTATTAAAAATATCCCCTTGCCCTTTCAGTTGGGATGATAACTATCAAACCATGAATCCAGTGCAACTGAGGCAGCAACAGTTTTGACAGAGCTTATCAGAGATTAATCCAATCCTTAATCTCTCCTCCACCAAAACCCATCCCTGTTTACACTCTTAGAAGGAGCAGAAGAGGAGATGCAACTGTCTGAGCACGGCGTTCCCTGTGTACCAGAATTGAGGTGACCTTTTCCACCTTCCTGCTAACAGCAGCTGCAATTGTACTTGGCCACTTGAGCAAAAACCTTCTCCAAAAATGTGGGCTGCTCAGAACAGACTGAAGCTAACACAAAAATAAGGAGAGAGTTAATATCAGCACTGGAGTGGGAAAAGAGTGGAGAGAAAGGCTGGAAAAACACAGAGCAGCACACAATTCAGGAGTGCCTACCACTGTGCTTTGATTTGTCTTCCCTTCAGACTTATTTTTCCTTTTGTGAGGAATTAGAGGGATAAGGTGAGGGTTGGATGTCTGGCTAAAAGGTGCAGAAGGTAAGAATGTGACCACTTTTCAGTCTGAAGCCAGGCAAGGTAGAAGAGGACTGGGGCAGTGACAGTGGATGGACACAGGCAGTGGTGAGGAGTGACACACTGTGAGGCCACTTTGTACTTCTCATATATCTCAGTTCCTTGGGAGCTGGGTTGGAGGGGGTATGGACTGTGCCTTCCTAGTGCCTCCTTCCCCCTCTGCATCACCCAGCCCATGTTCTCACGCAAAAGGCTCAAGCTCTCAGACAAGAGCCCCACAAGTGGCTCTGCCTGAGGAGAGCAATGCTGAAATACACTCAAGGAAAATGTGCATCCAGAGAGGCAGCCAGAGGAGAACAGGCCTGGATCAGGGCCCAGCTACTTACAAATGATGGATGCAGTCCCACTTCAGGCACAGGGCTCCACAGAGAGAGCAAGAGATGTCTGTCAGCCTGGTGCCCAGAGCCTCCCGGGGGGTGATGCCCACACAGCATCTCTACCCTCACCCCCAACTCAGATCACACAGAGCCTGCAGGGACCTGTCCACTGCACCCCTCAGGGAACCCCGGGGAATTCCATCAGGAGCAGAGGGGAGTGCTCCAAGGGGCAGGGAAGTTTCCTGCTGCTGGCACGGGGTGAGGGTATCAGTGCTCTGCCCCTGCCCTCCCATGGCAGGGATCAGCAAGGCTGAGGATTCCTGTGGTGAGCTCCTGCTCCTGGCACTGTGGGCTCTTGTCTCTCTGGCTCCTTGCCTGCTCCTCCTGCAAACTGATGGCAGAGAACACCCACCCTGTTATCACACGAGGCAAGATCAGAGATCAAGGAGAAACTCGGCAGCAGCAGATTCTCTCTCTCTTCTCAAGCCAAACAGCTGAGCTGTTAACCAGCCTGAACAGTTCCTGCAGCAGCTCACGGCAGCCACAATAAAGTTTAACCCTTCTCAGTTTCCCACGGTAGCATTAGCAACGATGACCAATCCCACCAAATGATTATAGGATTTGTTCTAAACTGCTGCTGGGAAACTTTCTGCTGCAAAAGGGACTTTTTTTTTTTTTTTTTTTTTTTTTTTTTTTTTTTTAATCTTAGCTCTCTGAGGTTCAAATTGCAAACGGAAAATTAAACCATCTTGTCTGAAAGGAAAATACATTGGACCCTGAGGATAAGGGAAATCTTGCCATTTCCTCTTGCTGCTAATTTATACCTCTGCCTCTCCCACACTGTGACCCCCCCTTGCACTGCTTCCTCTGCCCACAGCAGTGCTTCAGGGAGCAAGCTCCAAACTTAGCAAGGCCAAACCTGCTGTGGAAGGCTTGAATTAAAGCACACTGAGTACAAGAATTGGTGCTGGAAATTGGGAAATGACTCCTGAATCAACTTGGTCAGAAAGCAGAGGATTCCCATAATCACTTCCCCAGGGGTGAGTACTCAGCCTGGCAGCAAAGAGCTGAGATTTCCCAGGAAACTATTAAGCTCATATTCTAGTGCATACTGACACATGGACATATTTACTTTAGGGTCTTTCCCAGTGTATTTCTGCCCAGCCACTAGTGGCACGGTTCTCCTGTGACCCAGAAAAGTCTGTTTCAAAAGTGCAAAACACTGCTAAGACTCAGGAGAGAAGAGAGAACATTCCTTCTTCAGGTGCTACTGCCTGTGGTTAAAGTCAACTTAAAAAGGAGTTCAGGAAACACATCAAAAGCTTCTCCCCACATTGGCACCGTGTTCTGAGCAGTGAGTGACGTTCCCCCTGCAGATAAAGAACCTGAACTATTCTTTTCCAAGGAGAAAAGAAATATTCCTACAGAAAAAAATGGTCACTGCCACAAATCTACCCATTAGCCTTGTATGTCTGGGAAGCACCAGCAAGGAAGGACTGAACAGCTACAGGGACAGCACTGGAATTCAAAATTCCCTGCTTAGGAGAATAGAAGAGGAGAAAAAACCCCTCATCTCCAACAGCCTGCCAACCTCTCCTCACCTCCCCATCACTGCCAGGCTTCAAAACCTGCCTAAAACAAAGACAGAATTTTAGGGGAGGGGAAATCCCCAACATTTTGGTTACTTTCTTCTCCAAGGCAGGCTTATCGTATTAAAATTTGGACACGTCTGGGTTTCAACCAGTCTAAAAACAAAAAGCCCTCATAATTCTGGCAGGAGCTGAGCTGCTGGTGGAGAGCCAGCCTTGTAACACGATTTCCTCACCAGGCACAGATGTTTGCTCTGCGTCTGTGCAGCACCTATCACACAAAGGTCCTTGTCCACAACTGGGTTCCTCACAGAGTGGCAGCACAGTACACAACAAAATATGAGTGTTCCAGCTTGATGAAAGCCACTTTTCTATGGAGAGATGTCAGGAACAGGCTCTGCAGGGGGTACTTTGGACACTGGAGCAATCCCAGACCTTGGAAGGGAGCCTGAAAGGCTGGGAAGGAATAGAGGGATCACCTACTCTACTACTCACTTTCTATTTTTAAAATTTTATAAAAAAACTTGTATGTATTTGTACAATCCTAGATCCTTTGCAGCGCATTTATCTCAAACACACCATCAGCTCTCTCTCTTATTTTACACAAATAGACCTCTCTGATATAATAGACCTCTCCCTTGCTCATTTGCCTGCAAGATTTCCCTTCAGAGATATTTCCGGTTAAATCACTAAAAAAATTTGATCCGATGATGTGAGCAAGGATAAAACTTTCCCCATGCATTATACAAAGCATGCAGTCTCCCCTTTTTTTATTATTAATATGACTCATTCATTAATAGATATCCAAACACGTTGTGTGTTCCTTAATTTATCGTGGATTGGCAGCTCAAATAGCCTTTTCTGGTGTGGGGAGGACTGGAAATAGGCACTTCATATATTTTATCAGTGTTTCCAGTCACCTCTCTTCCCTGCCCACTGATTGAATTGGCTGGGATTGCTTCTTTCAGGGAAGGAGCAGGGCTCCAAGACAAACTGCTCGTGCAGAGGATGGCAGCTGGAGCAGTCTAGACTGGGGACATGCTTGGAAACACATGTGCCTTGCAGAGAGGGAGACAGGCAGGGAGGGAGGGAGGGAGAGGGAGCTGCCTGCCAGGCACCACCACGGCCTCCAGTCTGAGGCTGCAGATGGAACTGAGGGCTGTGAGTCCCCCTGTGCTCTGACTGGGATGTTGGGGGTGTCCTTCAAACACACTCCCTCTGTTCCACAGTGCTTCCACAGCCTCTCAGTGATCCCAGCCTGCACATTCAGCACAAGGGGTTGTTTTCTTGCTCTAAAAATAACCTTTAGACTTGTCAAGAGGCTTGGCTGTAGGGACCAAAGAGCTACAGAACTGCAGATTTATATAGGATTTATACAAAGGTCTGGCTTAGGGTACGCTGTGCTAGACCCCAGCCACCCCAAGGCAAGGGTTTAGCACAGCTTTACCTGGGAGGTGGTGCTAGTGGGCAAGGGAGAGGCTACAGCAGCTCCCCAAAATCTCCCTGCCAAACCTGCTGCTGGTCTAGACAAGCAAATGACACCCCATCTACTGGAGGATTCAAACAGCCATCACATTACAGCCTCAGTTCAAGGGTTTGACATGCTCACACAGATACTATTTTTCAGTGTGCATTTTTCTTTTAAAGGGAGTTTTAGGGTACTTCCAGCCATGTGCTGGGGTCATGCTGCAGGGCCTGGAATTCTGGAGCAAGGCTGTCTGGGGTGCTTTGGGCAGTGGAGATGATTCAGAGGGACTTTTGCCAGCTGCTGAGTCAGTGCTGCCTTACTGACTTCGCACGATATCTGGGTGTTCCTTTTGTTATTTCTCCCCTCCAAAAAAACCCAGACAGCTGAGATCCCAAATGCTTGTGGTTATTAATGGTTCCCAAGAAGTTTTTCTTTTTTAAGAACATACTGCCCTCCCTCCTCTAGCTGCTCAGCAAACCCAACACTCTTGGAGAATTAATGCTGTGCCATGAGTTGCATGTGAGATGCAGCATCTCTGTTTCCTTTTGCACAGTATCCAGGTGGTCCTTCAGGACAGATTAATACATGGTGGCTGCTGAATTTTATTCCCAAATAAATCCTTTCAGTCCTTTGCTCACACTCCTCTAACCATCAAAACCTCCCTCTATTGTTGGATGGGGCCTTTCTGCACAGCTAAGATTATCCCATAGGTTATTTTAGTAGAATTCACAAAGCCTCAAGTGCAGACACCACAGAGCCTGAGTCATCATTGCCTGGCACCATGGCTGCCACTGGGATGATCAGGATGAACAATAGTCCTTTCTCTCTAGGTGGAAGGATTCTGTGCCTGCCAGTCTGCCCAGAAATCACAGCCGAGGTGATCCCAATCCTTGCTGGACAGGCAGAAGCAGTTCCCCCCCTACATCTCCCTGCCCAGGGTGACAACCTTCTTGAAGAGACCTTGTATCAGGCAGCAACTGGGAAAACTAATTAATCACCTTATCCTGCCCTCGGTGTGCCAGACAGCAGATGACATTGCCAGCCCACAACCTGCCCCGGCCAGGCTGGGATATCACTGACCTCATCAGGAACGCCGGCCCGGCAGCACGAGGATGGCGCCAGGTAATTACTCAGGCACAGAACATTTATCAGCACTTGCTCTGAAACATCCTCATCTGGCCACGAACGTGCTGAATTTCTCAACATGTCATCCCCATTCTGATCTTTTCTCCTCTTTTCCCTTCCCACGTCAGAGACATCCAAGGAAGCGCGGTACAGAGATCTCTGAGTGAGTCACAGGAGCTGCTGAGCACCGTGTGGCAGCCAGCCCCAGCCAAGCCATAACCTTTCCCTCTCCAAGCCCCGATTTTGTTTCCAGCAGTCAAAGAGAATAAGGCCAGACAGAGCCTCAGAAAGTTCTCCTTTCCCTCTGGTTCAGGACTGCAGTTGTTCTCAGACAGGATGGAAAAATCCTGCCATCTCTTCTCTCAGCCCTCCACAGCCTGAATCCATTTCTTTGCTATGATTCACAAGCTTGAGAGAGATTTTCCACTCCAGTTCAATAATGAGCTCTTTACATTGCAGGGGCTTAGAGCCTGGTCACCCTCATGACACTTGAAGAACAAGAAGGTGGCAGAGGTCAGGATTTTGGTGGGCTTGGAGCAGGCACCCAGGGTCACCCCTTAAAGCTGAGCGATGTTCTGTGTGAAATGCAAAACTGCTGAATTTCTTCTCTTGGAAATACACCTAAAATGACTCTCCACAAAACATAGAAGCCTAACCAAAGACCAAATAGCTGGAGCTTGTTCTGCCTACTCAGGGATTTAGCAAAGCTTCTCCAAACACCAAGACTCCACCAGGGATGGTGCCTGTAGCCCACGCTCAACCCCTGCCCAGGCATCACCTTCACCTCTCCCAGGGGCAGGAACCTGGGAACAAAACACCACCCTGGGTGACTCCACACCCAAAGAACAGGCAGAGAAATCACCACCCAGGTTGGAGATGGGGCAGGAGGAAACACAAACTGCTAAGCCCCCCTTGAGGACCTGGGGAGACCCAACCATTCCACTTTAGGTGTTACTTGCACCAAGGAGCAGCTCTGCAGAGACAAGCACTGGTCATTCCTTACACCAGCCTCATTATTTCCATTGTAAACTCTTCTTTCACTATTTTAAGAAGTCAGCTGTAAAAATTCCCTCTAGGCTGGATCTTGGCAACCAAAGGCTCTGTCTGGGAGAAACTTATTTTACATGTACAATCCCTCTCTCCTATTGACAGTTTGGGTTGGAACACCAAATCCCCCCTAAAAGTTGGCCAGTTTAAAGATCATGTTTGCATTTTCAAATTTAAAAAATAAAAAAAGAACAGCTAGCAGATAATTAGTGGGGCCTGAGTGCTTTTAGCATTACAAAATGTGTGTAAGCTTTTACAATGGCCAATATATACAACCTGAAAGGGGTTATTTTTTATGTGGAATGCAGTAGTTAAATTTATAAAGGAAACTTTTTGCATGTTTTAAGTGCAGGCTATGAGAAATAAAAAACAGAACAAAACATCCAAGAAAAACTTATACCATAAAAACAGATGAGACTTTGTTTAAAAAAATAAATCCCAAAGCCATCTCTGGACTTGCATTTGCTTTTCTAGATTTGTGAATATCAGATAAAAAACCAAATTAATAACTAGTGCCAAGAAATAGTTAACTGGAGGCATGTTTTAACACATCTGGATTTTCTATGGAAGATCACCAGAGATAAACCAAGGGTGTGGAAGATAGTCCCAATCTGGCCATTAAAATTTTAGCCAGCAATTTAAAGGAAAAGAAAGTGGGATTTCTTTTTAAAAATCTAACATGAAGCAGCAGCTTGAACCACAAATGTTTCGTGGCATCCACCATCGCTGAACACTCAGGTTCCAACTGAGATTTATGTTAAAATTGTGATAATCAGGAATGCAGCAGTGCTTGGCTGCCACGCTTGGACAAGCTCCACAGAAACCCTTGGAAGTTGTGGTCTGCCATACTGGGAACAGCCACCACCAAGAGCCTGAACATACCTGAGGTCCTCTCTCTCCTTTCACTCCTGGACGTCCCAACAAAAATGGAAATGGAGTGGGTCCCAAGGGGTCAAAGATCTGATAGCCATCAGTGGCAGCTGAGGTGGTGAGGTTGAAGGCCTGTGTCCTGGCTCTGGAGCCGGGCCGGGCAGAGCCCAGGGGGGGCTTGGTGAACACCAGAGGGATGACACTGGGATCCACTCTCCTGGTGGGGGACGGCACGTGCTTCTTTGGGATGGGCACACGGCTTGGGTTCTGCGGGGTTGGCTTCAGGGTGACAAGGTGGACACTGCTGGTTGTGTTATCAGCCACCCTCCTCGTTGGCTTTACAGTACCAGGCACTCTGGGGGGCTCAGCAGTTGGTTTTTGGTTGATTTTCTTTTTGGTCTCTTGCTTGGACTCCTTCCTGCTGGCCGTGACCAGGCTCTGGCTCGTTGGTGGGGCCCTTCTGGCAGTGGGAAGGGGAGTTTTCTCCCTGCGTGTGCCGGCAGTGGGCTGAGACACCCTGAGGGTTGTCCCCGTGCCCCGAGGGAGCGAGGACAGGGTGGGTACCTGGGGTTTGGGACTTGATGGAACAGGTGGGGCCACGGTGACCTTGGTGGCTTTGGTAGTCAGTCTCAGCCGTGATGGTGGGGTTGACAGCAACGTGAGGGTTGTTGCACCTGAACCCCTTGTCTTGAGGGGTGCAGTGACCCTGCCAAGCTCCAAGTTTGGGGCAGCAGTGGTCAGGTTTTTCAGACCCTGCAGCGAGGGCGCTGTAGGCTGTGGGGTACTGGGGGAGGCACTGGGATCCCTGGGCAGGAGGGGGATGAGTGGGGGCAAGTTCGGCCGGTAGGTATCTGCTTGCCTGCACTGTTTTTTCAGGTATTTACAGTAATGATGAGCTGCCTTGGCAGAAGGATAAATATCAAACTGGCAGATGGCTCCTTCAAACTGTACGGAGTGCTGGCTTATCTTCCCAAAGAGGAAAGACCCGTGAGGATCCAACGCCTCGTCCTTTTTAAAATGCAAATCTGCATGTACTCTGTGCTTCCCACAAGAAGTAAATAAAGTGACAGTCTGGCCACGAATATTGATGGCAATGTTGTGCCACTGGCCGTCGTGGACATTGTAATCAAAATATACAGAGCGCTTGTGGCCCACGTAGACGATGATCTTCCCGGGCACAAACTGGACCCCCAGCTGCAGTTTTTTCTTTTTGCTCCTGACAGCAAAGAGGAAGGCGTTGTTGATGCGGTGGGAGCAGAGGCTCAGCACCAGGAGCAGGTCAGAGCTGGAGCCTGCGGGGAGGAGGGCGCTGAGCGGCGCCTCGACACGGGCTCGCTGAGTGAAGATGACCCCTGATTTGAAAGGAATGACTCCTTGAGGAACTGCACGTGAGGAGGACCATCCACTCGATGGCCTTTTCCCTGACAGGCCCAGTCTTTGAAGAACATCCACATCTGAAAAGAGAAACACAAAGATTATGTGAGGTGCTGGGCAACCCAAGGGCTGGATGGGTGTGGAGGGAGGTCAAACCAATCCACGCACAAAGGCAACAGGATACAGGAAATCCCAACTCACAGATCTAATCCCACCCTCTCACATATATATTCCCATAACGAGCATGGAGAACTCACAGCTCTTCTCACATTGTGTGAGGAGCAAGTGCATGGTCAGTGTGATTACCAGTAACTGCCAAAAAGCATCAGCTCCATGGTGCCTCTGGTGAGTTCCCCCGTCCTACCAGGGACCAGCTCAGATGTTCTGGAGGGAGCTGACCTCACTACAAGGAAATTTCCCACTGAGCACCACTAGTCCTCTTCCTGGGATTTAATTCTGAGTACTGACCACATAGCTGGAAAGGAATTTGAGCAACAGATTGAGCTGGGATTGCAAAATTTCATATCCCCAGAGGGCAAGTAACAAAACTTCCAAAGGGAGCAAAAGCCTTGTATCTGTCTCTCTCCAAGCTAGCAAGCAGCAGCTTTTGATCTTTTGAGAGTTTAGGGAAGCGCAGGTGCCTCCCAGCATGAAAAAACTGCACCTAGATTTCAGTGAACTGCTCAAGGTTCTCAACAGCAGCACTTTTTTTCCCCCTCGCAGATCATCTTACAGCATTAAATTATTTTAATAGGTTGGAACCAGATTTGCTTGGGAAGAGCTCAGAAATTGTTTATGGCTGCCACTGAATGGTGGAGGTAAGATTTGCCTCCTGCATAATGTCACCTAGGAGCCAGGTGTCTTGCTCAAGACAGGAGGAGAGGGATTGATCCCTAGAGGACCTTTCTCCCCCAACTCCAGGAGGAATTTGCAATGGACAGACAAGCAGAATCCCCTGCTTTCTGCCTCAAAGGTGTATCAGGAGTCAATCACAGCTCAGATTAGCAGGCAACAGCAACACAAACTGGGGCCAGCTGGCAGCTGCCTCAGCTGAATTACTTAACTGGAGAAGATGCCGAGGTCTACGTGAGCAAAGCTGCAAAGGTAAATGTGCCCAGACCTGAAAAAGGTCTGATGTTGAGCAGCTAAAGGAGCTCAGCCTAGAGGAAAAGGAGATTCAGGGGAGGACTTCTCAGTCTCTACAACACCCAGACAGGAGGCTGTAGTCAGGTGGGGGTCAGGTTCTTCTCCCAAGTAACAAGCAATAGGATGGCAGGAAAAGCCCTCAAGTTGGGCTGGGGGTGGGGGGAAGGGGGTGTTAGAATGAAGAGTAGGAAAGGCTTCTTCACCAAAAAGTTTGTAAAGCTTGGAACAAGCTGCCCAGTGGAGTCACCATCTGTGGTAGTGTTCAAGACATCAGATGTGGCACTTGGGAACATCTAATGGTTTAATGGTGAGCTTGGCAGCCCCTGGTTAACAGCTGGATTTGATGATTCTAAGGGTTTTCCAAACCAATGACTCCTGTGACACCAGCACTACTGACAGTGAGCTAGGAGAGCTGCACTTTCTCCCCTCTTCCTGCCCAAATGCAATGCCATCACTCCTGGACCAGCCAGATCTCCCATTTCAGTGCACTTTGGGGAAGCCAGTCAGGGCTGTACAACCCAAATGCTAGGCAAGAATTTGCAAGGCAAGAATTTAACACTCAGAAAGGTGGTGGTGCCAGTCATGGCTAACACCATGGGATTGCAACTTTCCCAGATTAAATCAACAGTCCTCCAAAGAAAAAAAAAAACCAAAAAAACCAGAACTTTTCTAAAGTGGCTTTGGTATTCAGCTGCTTTCACCCTTAACTATTAAATGTTCTGCACAGAACACAACATTTGCTGCTGGCCAGGAAGCGAGGAGAAGGATGAGAAAACCTCTGTTCCTTGACTTTGGCAAAAACCTCAGCCATTTTTGTATGGGAGAATGAGTCAATCAGTATTTACCTTGCCTGAGTTTAGCTTTATTCCCACCTTCCTTTTTTTAAAGCAGCTTGAGTCATCTTCTAACAGACACTACCCTGAAGAAGATGCATCAGATGTAGAAAAGCATGGAAATGTTCCCAATCTGTGCAGAGGGTAATTTACTGCACAGCATAGTCAAGTGTTAATGACAGAATTTCTCCCAAACTCTGAAATCCCTGGTCCCCCACTGTTTTTTATTCTATATTGTCCAACAGGTCTGTCTCTCAGCATAGCCTTCCTCTCTCTGAACAGAGGAATCATGGCAGTGTCTTCATTCTGGATAATCTCCAGAGTCCATGAAACAGCAAAGGCCAAAGCCTGGCTTTAGTGAAGTGAAGTGGGACCCTTGCCACAGACTTCAAAAGCATCAGGATTTATCCCTAAGGAAATAAATTTACCACTTAAGCAAGCAGCTAGTCTCCAGCTTCCAATTTCTATGTGTATTTTTAGGTTCTCCCTCAGAGGCAGACAGGGGTTGTCTCTGCTAGAGATGCTGCACACTCTAGGAGTTATTTATTGGGTAGCTGCTCTGCAAAGACCTAAGGATGTTTTTTCCCTGCTCAGAGGACGCTGCTGCTGCTGCTGTTTGCAATCCCAACCCAAGTGCCTCGTTAGCAACAGCATCCAGGAGTGCTCAAGGAAAAAAAGCACAACCCAAACACTCTCCCTCAAACCCCACTAAGGTGGAGCCAAACCTTGGATGCCTACGCAAAATCTGAGTGAAGAGTCCTCCTGCAGGACACGTATGTGGACTTTCCAGCACTGGGTCCAGGCACGGAGCTCAGGGCTCCTGAGCACCCAGCCCATCTCCTCTCCATCCCATCCAACTGTCCCTGGCTGCTGGGGCGCATCTCCTGGGATATGGGATGTCATCAACTAATGTAAAATGCAAAGTAATTCTGACTTCCTGAAGCAGCTCCAAGTTCAGCAGAGGATTTTTTTCCCCTTCAAATTTTTTCCTCTCTGGATTTTTCCATCAAAACACATTATTTAAAAAGAACGTTCATTTAGAGCTGCCTGATCCCAGGTTCCTCAAAGCTACAACATTCCTGTACCAACATTTGAGCAACTGGGAAAAACCTCATCTATCAGATCCTATGCATGAAGTGAGATACACAGAGATTCCTGAACAACCATAAGATCATCTCTGAAAAATGGAAAAAAATATTTTATTCTTCTCCTTCCCATCTCTTTCTTTCCCTCCCCCTTTCCCCACACAAAAAGCTGTATAAGAAAAGCCAAAAGGCAGGAGAGAAATAACTTGCAGCTTCCCAGATTCCAGCAGCCAAGATGTGATGCCCATAGCTCAAACTGGATTGAATAAGTGCAGCAGTTCCAAAAGTTACTGCCCAGACCCTTAATCAGGGCACAGCAAATGAACTCACCTCACAATCTTTTGGATTTGTAACACTTATGGAAAGATCATCCTCTGTGTTCCCTGATTTTCCAGCATACAGGAAGAGTCCTAATCCTTAGAGTAACAGCCACAGTGGTTTCAAAAGCCCACAGCATTGGCTTAATTTCATCCTCACACTGACCTATGAACAAGTTCTTACTGCTTCTGAATCTCATGTTTGAAAGTCCCAGGTGATGACACAGCCTCAAGTCACCAAAGGTTTTTTTACAGCCTTTACCTTCTTGGAAGGTTTTATTTTCTGGTACCCAGAAGGAAATGCTCTCTTTCATTGTGTGGAAACAAGGCAAGTTTTTAAAAATTATTTTATCACAGAGGAAGTATCTCAGAGGGGAGTTATCAACTACACCAAGGTAAACACAATGAGAGGGAAATTAAAAGAGTTTGCTTTAGGCTGATGATAACAAAAGACGTGGCCCCATCCCATAATTATCATAGGAGTAAAATGATGGATAGAGGTGAATCTGAACAGCACATTATAATCTACTTCAAAAGTGAGATGCCAAGACACAGTATTTGTTCTGCCTCTTTATGAGCTGACATAAAACTTGCTCTGAAAACTGCTTGACTAAGTAATTCAGCCAGATGTTCACCTCCTTTGCATGGAGGCAGAACTTGGAAAATATTACATTTTTCAAAATTGCTGATGGCAGGGATCTATCCTCCCCCTGTGAAAAGTGGTCCATGGGCTGGCTGACAGCTGAGTGTTGACCAAATTTCTATTTTTCCTTCATGTTTTAGAGACTGAGAGGAGAGCCCTGGAGCCTGCTAGTCCACTTAGTGTTGTCTGCTGACGGCAGGGGAAGCTGCTCACTTCCAGCAAATACCCATGTAAAACACCCATGTGGGAAAGGTGTTACTATTTTAAGAGGAGAAGGCTCCTTTACAAACAGGTATTGCAGAGATGCTCAGCACCCACTATCAACTGTAAAAGGTGACTTTTTGTGTGTGTGTGTTTTGGTTGACTTTGAAGCTTTTCATCTCCTTCTGTAGCATCACTGATTATTGTACCTCAGCCTAGTCCTGGGAGGTGATGCCTGGAGAAGGGGTGAAGGTGTCACTCCTCTACAGAATATTCCCTTACAGCACAGGGATTGAACCAGATATAGCCTTTCTATTATCAACTAACCCTGTGGGATTGTCCTCCCTTAAATTTGCTTTTACCTTTAACATTATTTCTGTATGTGTGACATCCCCTGTGCTGGCAAGGGCATGCCTGGGGTGCACCAAAATCAAGGAAAAAAAATCTGTCTGCCAGAGACATTTAATTCCATAAAGCCTCAGTGTCAAGGGGCAGATTCTAAAAGCAGCTAAGTCCTGGCAAGTGCAGGGAGATGCCAATGACATTTTAGACATAAAGTGCTTCACTGTCACCAGTTCCACCAGACAGACAGACTTTGAAAATCTGGTGGGACACGTAACCACCTGTACAAAACCTGGTTCTTTTGCCAGCTCTTAACTGCACCATCTGCACTGCAAACCATCAGCAATAAATGCATCTAACTGTGCACTGGGCTCAGACATTGATTGTTAAGTTATAATCCTACACTGGTACCAAAGCACTTGGCTTTACTTTTGTTGAAAGAGGAGAGGGGAAAAAAAAAAGTGTAATTTACCTTCGGAATTTCCCTGTGTGAATCCCAGGAACCAGGTAAAACACAATATAGTCCAGAGAAAGCAGAATCCCCTAAAATTGGAAGAGAAGGAAAAAATAATGTATTTCTACAACAGCAGTAACAAAACCAATTCCATTGTTTGAGGTCTTCTCCTTGATCCCAAGCCTAGCAAAGGCAGTGACAGTGTCAGCAAGACTCCAGGAAGTAAATTCAGGCTGAGACTTTATTTTTCTGCTTAAAAGTCATCTAAAACCTGCTGAACTTAATGGAAAAGTTTCCCAATGGTATTAAGAGCCTTGAACAAGGATCAGCCCAGTGTTCTGAGATTCAGGGTTATCACTGCTGGGCCATCAGTGCCTTCACTGCTGCTGCTCTTTGGCACTCACCCCACCTGGGACAGACCACCAGAAATGCAAGAGAATGGAGAAATCATTCAGAGCTGGGAGGCCTAAAGCCCTGCCAGGAGTGCACGTGCAGGGCTGTGGGGACACGGGTGGGAAATGGGCTGACACTCAGTGCCTTGTCAACCTCAGCAAACAAATCCTGAGTCCTAATGCTTTATTGTGTGCTTAACAATATCCTTAGCATGCAAAATCCTACATGGATCTGTTTCTCGTGTTACACCCAGACGCAAAGATGGGGGCAGCTTCCAACCACTCAGCACCCTGTGCTGAGCCACTGAGAACCTTCTCACAAGGCTGGTATGGCAGCAAAGTTCAGAAAGTGGGAGATCCACAGACTTCCAAGCCTGTGCTCTCACAGACCCTTTCATGCCTGACAGGGAATTTGACAAACCTCTCTGTTAGCTCAGCTCTAAGCCTTCAAATGCCATTGAAAACAACAGCTCAGGGAAAAAAAACAAAAACTTTAACCAGAAAGGTAGCTAAACCCCCTCCTTTCCCCCATCAGCTTCCTTGATTTGTAGCCAGCTAAAGAACATGGGAAACTCCTTGGTTTAGGCTCACTTAAAGCTGTCAGTGGAAAGTTTGAAGATTGAATTCCCTCATCTTCTAGAGAGGATATTTAACAGCTTCATCAGCAAAGGCTGCTGGAAGAACAGACAGAAATGTAAACTACAGAAAGTCCTCAGCCAGGAGACAGCAGTGGAACATCCACAGGTTGTTTGTCACTTCAGCCCAGCCAGTGTGAGCACCAGGCTGTGCAAAGCCATGCTAAACTGCAGCTTGCTCATCTCTCCCCATCTGATATACAAGTCATATATCAAACCACTCCTCTCCTGCCATCAGCCCTCAACTTTAGCCCAAGAAAGCATCCTCTGAGAATGTATTACCCTGGGCCAATCCTCTCCCTGTGCAGGAGACCCTTTCCCACAGCTAAAACAAAGCCACAGTGATTTACATCAGTGAGGAAACCTGGCCCTGAATGTAAAAATCCATCCAGGAATCCAGCCACTAACTAATATTTTAAGGCTTGAAGAGATAAAATACTGGAGTGGTCCCACATCAACTGGGGAACAAATGAGCTGAAGAAATCCATGACCTCCCTTTGCTGTTTCCATCACCCTGACACTGGGCTGCACATTTCAGGAGCTCTGAGACTGCTTTAGTTTATGAAAGAACAGCCAGGAATAGCCCAATCCTGGTGTTCTTTTGCCATGTCCTACAACCAGCCATATCCTAAACCAAGATCCAGAGATCTCCAGCTGGGGAGCCTTGGTTCTTCTCTGACAACTTCATCCCTTGGGACACAACTGTTGGGCTGAAGACACTGCCAGCTCCAAGGAGAGATGCTGTCCCAGTACCTTCAGGGAGTGGAGGAAGGGAAGCAGAATAGGATGATCCTTCATGGCTAAAATCCACTTCACATGACAACCTGAATTTCTGTGCTCATCTCCAACAGAGTTTAAGATGAGGACACAATTCCATGTGTGCACAGAGCAAAGCCCTGATTGGGTATCATCAGCTGGCCCTGACTGCCACAGGACAGGGAACGGAGTCATCACCAGCAGCAGTTCCAGGAGTTAAGAACCTGTGGTCTGATGAGGATCAGATTTGTACAACCAACTGCTGCTTGCAACAGACTGAAGTCCACTTTTTGTTTTTGTGGGCTACCTTCACAAACCAAACTCCCTGTTGATTGACACAATGAGGAGGAACAAGTTTTGGGGGAAAATCCAGCACATAATTTCATTCCAGTGACACTCCTGGGCTGTAAAGCAGACGAATGCACAGTGTGGGATCCAGCTGGCCCCAGCCCTGCTCCTGGACCCCTTGCATGGCCAGCACCGTAAGAGCTGAGAGTGGGGCCGGGTGCCAAAACGCTGAAGAAAAACACTTTGGCAAAATTTACCAACTTAATGGAAAAAGCAAAAGCAGCTTCCAAATGGCAGCCGTGTGAGTGATGGGGCTGTTAATTATCCCAGGATTTTTAATGCAGGCTCTTTTTCCGTTACAGTTCGGCAGCGACGAGAGCTGCATAAGCAGCTTGAGCAGCAAGAGTAAAGAAGATTTTTCTCCTTATATACAGCTATCAAACCCACCTGGCCTTTACCTCGGCTTTTTCCCATGAGCAGTGATTTCCATTAAGGCTCTATCAAGAGGTACCACTAAAGGCATTTATTTCTTTTATTCGCAGGGTCTGTGAATACCATAATGAGGATCCTGGGGCTGTTTGCCTGGAGAAGAGAATGCTCAAGAGAGAACTTAGAGCAACTTCCAGTGCCTAAAGGGGCTCCAAGAGAGATGGAGAGTGACTTTGGACAGAGGCATGGAGGGACAGGACAAAGAGGAAGGCTTTAAACTGAAGGTGGGCAGATTTAGAATTAGTATTAGGATGAAATTCTTCCCTGTGAGGGTGGTGAGGCACAGGCTGCCCAGAGAAGCTGTGGCTGCCCCTGGATCCCTGGAAGTGTCCAAGGCCAGGCTGGACAGGGCTTGGAGCAGCCTGGGACAGTGGAAAGTGTCCCTGCCCATGGCAAGGTGTGGAATGAGATGAACTTTGATGGTCCCTTCCAAGCCAAAGCACTGGTGCAGTCAGTGGGTGTAGAGGTGCCCCACAGCACACATGATGTAAGCTCACATGAGCCTTAAAAGTTTTCCAATGCAGACACAAACTCCCTTTATAGCAAACTGAAGTTACTGACTACAGCTTAATTTTACTTCCCTACTTTTGGCAAACTCCTGTGGATCAGTCCACGGGAACTGAGCAGTGCCAGAAGCCCAAGGAAAAGTACAACTGAGAGGGACAGAGGAGCACAAATACCCCAATTCCCTTCTAACCTGACAAGTGCTGGAATAAAGCCCTGCACTGAATTAAGGACAACAAGAGCACAACCACCTTCACACAACTTGGTCACAAATTATCCTCAAGGAAGTGCCAATTTGACAAAACTGAGGGAACCTGTAAAATAATTGTGATCAGCTAATTCCCCACTATTTCTGGAATTAGTTTGGAACAATTTCAGCTTTTTTTTTTTAATTAAAAGGCTTGCCCTGCCTTAAAATAAGAAGTCCTAATGATTTTGGCATCCTGTTTATTTAGATGACAAGTTGAAGCTGAAGAAAATATTTCAAGGGCCCATTTAATTTTTTATTTTGTTTTCTCCCTCATTTACAGTGGAGAAACAGCTTTGAAATTGCCAACGTTACTGCAAGGTGGAAAAACAATTCCCCACCACTTTTCCCCATTCAGGTGTATTTTCTTCCTGTTCAAAAGACCACAAAGCCAGCTGGAAGCTGAAAATTGCTTTTCAAGAAAAGTAAATCTGCATTTCTAGCTGTAGATCAGACAGTGTGTCTTAAAAAGGAGAAAATGCACGTGTGGCTTAGGATCCTTTGCACATGGCTGGAGGTGATATTCTAGAAGATATTCTAGAAGACACCCTTAGAAGTTTTGATAGACAACAGGAAGTAAATCACAACCTATACACTGAGGCTTTAAATTGTACTGTGCATCAATTCCATCATGGCTTTTTTGGGGTAAAAATCTTATTTTGTACCAGCAACCTCCTCTGTGGAGCTCCTGGGGCTTCTGGAAATGATGGTATTTCTCCACTCCCCCTCAACTTCTGGCAAGAGCAATGGAAACACACAACTATGTAGACGTCCCCATATTGACCCTGCTCAGTCCTTTGCTGGACCTCTCCTGCAGTATAAATGGTATTGACTTACACCTCCAGGCAGAGATTTTGTGCACAGGCACTGCTGCAAACCCCAGTGTGACAGGGGCAAAGTTTCTGAAACAACTGAAGTACTATTAGTTTGTAATCCCCATTCAAAAGCTACATTTTAATGGAAAAATATAGAGCAGGCAAACAGATACAGCCCAGAGAAATCCATTCTTAAGGCCATTAAAAAATTCTAAGGAAAGTGATCTAGAAAATATCAATATTAAGGAAGGAAAAATGAAATTCCCATTCTTGGAAGTGTTCAAGGCCAGGTTGGATACATTTAGACCATCCACATTGGATGGCTCAGACCAACTTGGTCTACTGGAAGGTTTCCCTGCCCATGGCAGGAGAGTTGGATCCATAAAGGGCTGATGTTGGCCCATCTGGCACCTACAGCTCCTCTGAGGACCTCTCCAGGAGGGCCATCCTGACCTGCAGTGCACAGAGGGTGGGGGCTAAGCACCAGCACAGCCAGGGTGACCTGCTGCAGACACCTCACCTCGTCCTCTCAGCGGTTTAGGCTGGCATCTGCAGACAGGGGGCTGAAGGGTCCCAAACTGCTGGTCCTTGTCCTCCTGGCTGGAACCAGAGCCTGTGTATTCACTGCACAGGGCTGTCCCAGAGCTGAGCTCCTCCTGCTGCCAGTCTGCTTCCTCACCTGGGAGATGCCAGACTGAGCTGACTCAAACACCCTCCCAGGACCTCCCAACAGCTCTCCAGAGCAGGCAATCTTCCCTGGGAACCCAGCACTCGGCCTCCCCTTGGCTCCCCATCCCTGTCTGTCTGGGATATTGACTTTGCTGCTGTGCAAAGTGACAACACTCGGTGCTGGCCCTGGCCTTTGTGTTCTCCAGTAACTGGAGCCCTTGACAAACAGAAGTGCTAAGCGTGATCTGTCATCTAACTCCTTTTTTGTCCTTCCAACAAACGCCTTTGCATTCCTTCATTTTGTGAATGGGGTTTTGCAGAGCCATATAGAATTCCCCATTGTTTCCATTTGCACTTCAGTAAAAGCATCCATAATTTCTTCTTATGCCCCCAACAAATTGGCAAAGAAAAGGAAGGGGAGAAAAAAACCCCACCAACTCTGTGTTTATTCCTGAGCAGAGACTTCCCACAACCATCTCACCACCAACCTGGGCAACCTTCAGTCAGTAGCAGCATCTCCATGAACAGAGACATTAAGCAGGGCAGATTTTAACCCCTCAACCCATTGCAGAAAGAGGATGAAGCTTTATTTTGATAAAGCACAGCCTCAGAGAGACACATGGAAATAGCAGGAGAAGGTGGTCATGGACTGTGATGCTGTCTGTCCTTCATGGGACACATCTCCAGGTGCAATTGCCTTCTCTCTACCCCAAGCACCCAGCACACACATCATTTGCCACCCTATTGCTGAATTTGCTCAGCAGTGCCATAATCTGTCCCCAGACCACCTGCCTAACTTGCAAGCAACCCTCTTTTCCTCTCAAAAAGGATCCATGTCTCCCTCCAGCCCTTTTAGGCCTTCCCAGGGGCTGAGCCACCTTGATGGGTGGAAGCTGCAGTACCGTGTGTGCAGCACACAGATGGGCCAGGCAGCCCCAAGAGCAGCATTGTGCCAACACCCCAGGGCTGTGACAGCAGGTTGTCACCCATCAGAGGTCTCCAGGAGCATCCAGCCTCCTCCATGGCCAGCATGGGGCACTGGGGCTGGAATGGGCCAAATAACACAAGAGCAGTGGAACAGCACTGGTGCTGCAAGGCTGGATGTGCAGTGGAATGCAAACCCTGCCCCGTGTTTGGGGGGGCCTGTGCTCAGCAGAATGCAGCAGCAGCAGCAGGAATGACCAAGAGGGGCACGTTAAGCTTGAAGAGCCTGTAAAACTTTGTGTCATTCTGGTTTTACGAACTTTGGCAGCTCAAGTGTTCAGGCACACTCTGTGAGTGCTGCTCCTCCCCTGGGGAACCAGCCCTCCCACTCTCACCCGCAGGTCTCCTACGTCCCCCGGCTCCCCAACCACCAGCAGAAGCTGCAGGAGTGCTGGTACAAGAGGGACCCCCAGTGCCACACAGGAATGCACCAGACCATTCCCATCACAGGCTGTCTGCAGGCAGCACAGCCCTCACCCACCCAAGGGTGGCCTGGTGGGCACAGGGACACGTCAGCCCCGGGCTCAGAGCAGCCTGTCCGAGCCCAGTGGCCCCAGTGGGATCATGGAGCCGTGGGATGCACGGCGCCCTGCCAAGCAAATCGAAACCCAGCACCAAAAATCCCTCCGGGAGATGATGAGAAGGGCAACAAGCGACCTCTGCTGAGGAGGGACTGGAGCAGCACACGGCAGGGGGACAGGCCGGGGAACACCCTGGAACAAAAGGCTCTCCCCTTGGAGGCACCAGGGCAGAGCCCGGCCAGGTTTCCCACGGCCCCGCAAGGCTCCGAGCCGTGCTGTGACAGCCCGGGACACAGAACCGGGCACAGATCTCCACTCTGCCCGCTCCCGGCCCCCTCCGTACTGACTAACCCTGTGCCCACACGGCTCAGGTGTGTCCCCGAGCGCCACCAGGGACCGGAGCAGGACCCCGCTGTCCTCATCCTCAGCGTGAGCAGGGCCAGGCTGAGCAGCCGGGGCTCTGTCAGTGCCAAGTGTCCCCTGTCCCCTCGCCGGGACACGCTGCTCCTTTCAAAGGGACCTTGATCTGTGTGCTCCCCTTTTTGGGCTGCTCTGTTTCTGAGGCCAGCCCTCCCCGCACGCGGGTCCCAGGCGGTTCTCCCGGAGCGTGCCCAGCACTGCAAAGCTGTAACGCGGAGATGCCGCGTCCCCAGACGCGCCGCAGCCAAAAAACCCCAAACAAACAAACCCCCCGCACCGCACGCACCCTAAAGCGTTGAGATCCACCCCTTGCGAGTACACACACACACAGAAAACTTGTCGAGGAGAGCTGCTGCAGCCCCTGGAAGGGCTCCCCGTGTAACTCCACGCACAGACTGAGCCTCCAAAGGGAGCTGCACATTGATCCGCCCCCGGCTCTGGGGATGGGGCGGCGACACGGTGACCCCGGGGCTGCCCCCAAATCCCCTCGCCCCCTGGCCCCTTTCTTCCCCCTAAAACACCCCCATCCCGCAGCCCAGCCGAGCATACAGAGGGATCCTGTACACAACTTTTTCAAACTGCCAGGCAGAAGAATCCCAGCCTTTCCAAGGGAGTGTCGGTAAATCATCGGTACATCCGACAACGCAGCCGAGCGGGGTTAACCCTTTGCGGGCTCCCCGGGAAAATAACAACAACAACAACAACAACAACAACAACAACGAAACCGCCACCAACGAGGCGTTTAACAATGAAAACAGTAACACTCGGCCCCGGCTGTGGGAGAAGGGGGGAGGGCGGGCAGGGTGTGTGCCGGGAGCTTTTCATGCACACACACGGATGGAGAGGGAGCGGCGTTTTGTGTGTGCCGAGCACACTGAGGAGCTGACACCGCGCACCTCCAGCCCCGGGGGCTCTCCCAGCAGAGCCAGGCCCCCGTGTCCCCGAGGGACAGGGTGAGGAGCAGCGGCCCCTGTCCCCAGGAGGGGCTGGGACCCCCCTGTGCCGGGTGAGGGCTCCGAGAGGCAGAGAATCGCCCGTTCCTGCATCAGCCCGGGGGTTCCCCGGCTCCCGGAGCGGCTCCCGGGGCTGGGAGCCCCTGTGCCGGTGTGTGGGGACCGGGGGGCTCCCCCTGCCCTCCCCAGGGCCGGTCCCCTCACCCCTCACCCCGTCCCCCTCTCCCGCCCCGCAGCGTGGCCTCCCCGCTCCGGAGCCCGTTGTGCTGTGCAGAGCAGGAGTTTTCACATCATCCCCGGGCAGAGAGGAATGTCTCCCCCCACACACGCCGTTCCCAAATCCCGGGATCCCGCGGCTCCCCGGCACCCCCAGGGCTCCCTTTCCCCAGCGCGGGGGGAAGCGGAGTTTGTACTCACCCCCTGCCTGCCGCTGTAGCTCTGACTCTGGAGACCGGCTCTGATTCCGGCTCCATCACGTTTAGTGCATTGTCTCTTTCGGGCAATTTTTGCGGCAATCCATCAGAACTCGGGGGACAGGGCGGTTTGTGGGTACATCCTTCCCGGGAGCCCGGCTGTGGCACAGACACCCCCGGCCCGCACGGCTCACTCCTTCCTCCTTCTCTTCTGGGTCCTTTTGCTTACACAGATCTTTTAATCCCATTTAACTCCCTCTCGGCAGACTGCAATTACCTTGGAAAAAGGAGAGAGAACACAAAGTACACTCTAGGAAGCCAGGCTGGCCCATGGTCGCTGGATTTCTTGCCTTTTTTTTTTTTTTTTTTTCCTCTCCTTATAAATAATGCAGTTTCTGTGATCTCTGATTCCCAAAGTCCGTGATTTCAAGTGTTTTTTTTTTTTTTTTCTTAGCTGTTACTTTTTGTTGTTGTTCTTGGTGGTTGTAATTATTATTTTTATTTGCAATGCAGATGTGCCTCCCACCCCCCCCAAGGATCTCTCCTCTGGACTTAGAGAGAAGAGGAAAAGGCAGATTTTGAGAAATGAAAATTATTTAAGGATGTCTTTACTTCCTCTCTCTGCTGCCCTCCTCTGTAATAGCGACGCATTTACGAGGAATTGTACAAAATAAATAAATAATTCGGGGAGAAAAAAAAAATTTAAACAAAAAAAAAAAAAAAAAAAAAAAAAAAAAGAAAAGGAAAAAGAAAATTTGGCTACGAGAACTGCGGGGAAAGAATTGAAGAGCCTGTCCAGGCTCCAGGGAGGGAAGCACAGGCTTTTCTTTGGGGGCCTGATGGAAATTGCAGCCCCCTGCACTCACCTGTCCAGGGCCAGGAGCCACAAACCAGCCCCAACCCACCTTAGAAAGTACCTGACACGGTTTTTCCCTTGGGATCAGCGCTTGCTGCAGGCACTTGGGAGCCCGTGGGTGGGTCTCAGGCTTGGAGGAGAAAAGCCCCCGTGCCCCTGTTCCCCTGCTCTGCTTCCCCAGGGCACCTCCAGAGCCCCTCCCGGCACCAAGGGATGGAATCTCCATCCCGGAGGGCAGGAACAGGAAAAGGCGTTTTCCTACGCGGGGTCCATCAGAACGAGCCGGATCCCGAGTCCGCCTGTCCGGCTCTGCCAGGAGAGGGGACTCCCCCCTCCATCCCTGCCTTCCCCTCCTCGCCCAAAGTCCCACCCAGCCAACCGCGGAGCCCCAGGGCCACGGGCAGGTCCCTCCTGTCCACAGCAAACCCCGTGGGGTTCCCTCAGGCAGGTGAGGGCAGAGCTCGGAGCCGTCCTGCCTCCTCCCTGCACCCCTGGGTGCCCCTGCACCCCTGGGTGCCCCTGCCCTGCTCCCTCCCCCTGTCAGCGCCTCTGCCTTGGACACTTACTGTGCAGCGAGCTGAGAGCCTGAGCAGCATCTCCCTGCAACCCCATGGCCGCGGGCATTCATTTGTCCCAGCAGCTCACGGAAATTGCTGCTTCTTAAAAAATAATAATGACAATAATTAAAAAAAAAGAAAAAAAAAAAAAAAAGGAAAAAAAGGAGGGGAAAAAAAAAAAAAAAGAAAACTCAAACAAAGCCCCTTCCTCCCTCCTTCCCCTTCAAGGTGTCTCCTGCTCTGCGAGCCCAGGAGAGGCGGCCGGGGCGAGGGGCCCGGAGCCAGCCGGGGCTCTCTGGGGTCCCCCCAGATTCAGCAGATAATCCTCCCCCGCGGGCACGTCCCCCTCGGGCCGTCGCTCCACTCGTGGGTCATGGATGCTGCAGGGATCCAGGAGAGAAGCGGCCGCTGGGAGGGACATGGATGTGAAAGGGGTGGAAGTTCTGAGGCTGCCCTTGTCCTTTTAAATAGCTGCAGCCCGGGGACTCCGGGCTGGCGGGGGTGCCCCAGGTATCCGGTTTCAGCAAACAGCAGCTAATGAGCAGAGATCCAGCCTCCGAGGGGCAGGATCAGCGCTGCCGGCGGGCAGGGGGGCACTCCGGGCACCCCACCAGGAGGGGAGGGGAGGGCTGCGGGTCAGGGGCTGCCTGGTCACCGGCAGGGCAGGGGACAGGGCTGCAGGGCAGGGGACAGGGCTGCAGGGGCTACAGGACCCCCAGGACAAGGGGACAGGGCTGCAGGGGCTACAGGACCCCCAGGGTAAGGGGACAGAGGGCTACAGGGCAGGGGACAGGGCTGCAGGGGCTACAGGACCCCCAGGGTAAGGGGACAGGGCTGCAGGGGCTACAGGACCCCCCAGGGTAAGGGGACAGGGCTGCAGAGGCTACAGGACCCCCAGGGTAAGGGGACAGGGCTGCAGAGGCTACAGGACCCCCCAGGGTAAGGGGACAGGGCTGCAGGGCACAGGGCAGGTGCTGAGCACCCAGCACAGATCCCAGACACCAGTGTGGGTTTGCCATCAAAGCTGAGCCACCTCAGGGGCTCCCTCCACAATGTCTTACTGCATTATCCCCTGAGATAGGGAAGAGCTGAAGCTCCTCAAATCTGAGCATGGACACTAAATTTTCACACTCCCCATGAGAAATACACAGCCACAAATAGGGCCCCACATCGACCCACCAATACCTGAACTTGAGGCTAGAGGAGAGTGATGTCACATCACGTTCACACCAGAAAACTCAAGGACCCACTGACTCAGCAATGCTTTACTCAAAAGCCTGACCTCAGAGCGTGGCCAAAAGTTGAGGTTTCCACCATAAATCAGATGTCCTATATGACACCTCCTCCTGCCATGCTTGCTAAGGGCTTCTCTCTCTTAATGCATATATTTGCCTTAGTTGTGGTTGCTTGCTGGGTTTTGCATCTCCCAGCTTCTATAGGCAGAAGATTTTATTCATACCTTTGCTCTGAGGTATCTACATTTCGCTTCCTTTCTTGCTTTAGCAGATAAAGTTTTAAGCAGCCACAGCAAAACCATTTGAAACAAGCAGAGTTGGGACTGGGGTTAACTAACAGCCTCACAGTTCCTCTGTCCTCCAGAAAACCTCCTCAGAAGGGTTCAGCTAAGTTACACATCCAGATACTTGTAAGAATTTCCTATTCACAGAAAAATGTGTCTCAAACCCTCCTGAAAGCCCAGGAACTCAGATGACCCAAACAGCCCAGCTTTGAGGACTGTGACTACAGGGGACAACAGGCAGTGGCACAGCTTGTCAGAAACACCATAAAATCTCTATTTTTCTTAGCTATTTTTTCCCCCAGCTGTTCTTTCCATGTTTTTCAGTCACACATTCCTCACTGAGAAACATATTCTAGCCATGCTGAAGTGTTTAAGATAAAGCTTTAATCAATTAAAAAAAACCCCCAACTTTGCAAATAACGGTGAGTTAATCCCTCTGCTGTTGAATACACCTTAGATCTTCCTGCTTATTTCTACTTTTTCTCTCTTCTGAATGCAGCAAATATTTAGTAAACTCCCTTTCCCTCAAAAAAAGTCCAAACCCCACCCTACCCGAAAAGGAACAAGGCCTGGCTTTTCAGACACAGGGACAAAGAAGAAATGTGCTGCATCTTTTTGCAAAGCCTTATCCAAAGGGGATGTGCTGGGAAAGGGCTGATGATGCTTCAGGTGCACAGCATCTCACCAAGGACCACCACAAAACTCACTGACAGCCTCATCCCCAAATCCTCTGCTCGTATTTGCTCCGATGAACGTTTTCAAACCAAACACATGCCTATAAAAGCTTTGCTAGCACGAAGACATAAATGTATCCCAGCAGTAGGAAAAAAGGGAATGAGTTTAAAACAAAAGGAAACCCAACATTGCTGAAGCCAAGGCTTGTGCCAAGTGAATTCAGGTTCAAAAATTAGACCTCATTCTTTAAAAAGAGAAAAGCCACAACATATGATCTGAATAGAAATATATTTAGCAGATTTATTTTTTTCCTTCCAAATTTAAATAGAAGCCATTTTAAAACACTAAATAAACTGAAGTAAAACAGCACATCAGTGAAACAAAAAAAAAGGGGAAAAAAAAAAAAGAACAAAAAGGAACTGGAATGAAATAGTTTAATTAGCCAAAAAATCAAAAGCACAGGGGAGGAGGAAATGCCACCACACAACATGGGGAACAGGGAACAGAACACTTGCTTTTGACAAAACACACTCTCTCAAGAAAAGCAGCGTGTCATTACAGCCTGAATAAATACAGCATCTTAAATACCCACCCGTATTTAGCCACTTTCCAGAAGAACCAGTACCCACCTCTCCTCAGGAGCTGTAGCTCAGTTTAGCATCAAGGCTCTCATTAATATAATTTTGTCTCTTTGCTCCTCTCAGCAAACCAAGTGTGGAGGGACCTGGGAGCCTCAGCAAGGAGTGTCACAGCTGCCCTGTGTGACACAGAGTGCCCAGCTCAGGGAGCAGAGGAATCCCACACTGACCTGGACTGACCAGCCCACTTTGGCTTGGCCTGGAGGACAACACTGAATTACAGTTCAATCATTTGCACCTTTGCCCGAGTCCAAAAAGCCTCCTGGATCCCTCACTGCCCCCAGAAGTCACAAGGAATTACAGGGATGTATTTGGATATATTTAGATAAATACTCCATTCAGGTTTAAAAACCAGGCAGAAGTGAAAACCACGGCACCGGAAAAAACTTGTGGGAGGGATCAAACAAACACACGAAGGAAAGGTGGGATAAAGAGCCTTTCACTCCCTGCTGGGCTGAGGATCCACACCCAGCCTGGAGCAGGAGGAGCTAAACTTGGTCCCTGGCTAAGAGGAGTTGCTGGAGCCACAGGAGAAGGGAGCCCAGCCCTGCCATGAAGGGGTGATGGTCCTAGTGGTGCTGGGAGCACAAACATAGAGCACAAGCCCTGTGAGGGATGGATGAGGGAGCTGGGGTTGTTCAGCCTGGAGAAAAGGAGACTCAGGGGTGACCTTATCACTCCCTACAACTCCCTGAAAGGTGGCTGTGCTCAGGTGGGGTTGGTCTCTTTCTCCAGGCAGCACTGACAGAATGACAGGACACAGTCTCGAGCTGCACCAAGGGAAATATAGGTTGGATATCAGGAAAAAGTTTTTTACAGAAAGGGTAATAAAGTACTGGAATAGTCTGGCAGGGGAGGTGGTGGATTCACCATCTCTGGATATGTTTAAGAAAAGACTGGATGTAGCACTCGGTGCCAGGGTTTAGTTGAGGTTAGGGTTGGGTTGCAGTTGATGATCCTGGAGGTCTCTTCCAGCCTGCTGATCCTGTGAATTCTGTGGGAGAGCACAGCTCTGCAGCCCCACATCATCCATCACGTGGAGCAGGGCAGTGGGGAGGGCTGGATCCACACCTGTGAGCCCGGCAGGGACAGGAGATCCAGCCTGCACACGAGTGGGACTCACCTCCAGCCCACACACAGCCACAGCACTGCAGGCAGTGGCACAGGAGGGACTGGCTGTGCCCGTTCCCAGCTTTGGGGAATGGCTGCTGACTCAGCACCCACCGTGCAAACATCAGCAGCCTCAGCAGCCAGAGCCCCCGGGGGCTGGGACCCATCCCTGGCTGCTGGAGTGGCACTGAGAGATTTCTGCCAAAGCAGAAACACACCGTTTCTATCCCTTTCTTCCCATACTTGGCTGCAGTGCTCTCTCAGGTGTGTCATTCCCTGTAGAGGATTTCCTAATCCCTACATGACTTTTCTATTCAGCTTCTGCATTTAACATGGCTGTACCAGCTCTTCTCACATCCCTGAGCCCTTCTCGAATGACTGGCACTAGTTCAAGCCCAGGATTAAAGTCTTCCCTACCCTGTAGGGACCTGGCCATGAGGATAAACCTGCTGAAGAGCTTCATTTGCCTGCTGGAAGTCCCACCAGCCATGACAGAGCCAAGATCTCAAGGTGGCCCAGCTGGGATCTGGTCAATGGATGCTCCTAATTTGGTCTCTCTGGCTTCAACCAGATTAGGAATTTCTGCAGAGGAGCAGAACATGCAGCACTCCTGGTTTTGGGGTTTGCTGTTTGACAGCTATTCATGATCCAAAAGCTGCTGTGGGTTGTGTTTCTTGCTCCCAGTGCTCTGTGGAAGGTATTAATTATAGAGGAGATGTACAGAAAGCTTGAAAATCATGTATGGAACAGAACTGCTGCTTGGTGTTATTTGCCTCCCTCTCCACAGCCTTCCTGACAAAGCCACTCCTGTCCTGTGCCACAGGCTGCCGGTGACATGTTTGAACTTCTGCAGCCTTTTGATGTAAAATGTTTTAAATTCTTCTTGGGAACACTAAAGGCTTTTGTCTCCTGGCCGGGGCTGTGGGGATGCCACGTCTGGCAGAGCCTGATCTTTCTGTGCTTTCCAGCTGCCCCATATCACACCGGGCTGCCCAGCCAGCCGAGAGGTGGGAATGGCTGTTAATCATTAAATGGGGCCTTTTCCATCAGAATGAAAGGGAAACACAATGCAGCGACACAAGTCCAAGCCCACCCTTTCCCAAGGAAAGGCTGCCTGCTGATTACAGCTCTGTCCTACCTTTGCATTTAGGTGTTTGGAGCAAACCTACAGTTTTACAGGATGGCTGTGAAGTGATTGTTCAGCTGATGGCAGCAGCAGCAGCCTGGGGCTGCCAGGTCAGCCCTGACAATGTAATGCATCACCAGGCTTTGACAGGAAGATGTTACAATTCCTAAATCCTGACTGCCTTTAAGGTATCAGGCAAAGACTGTCTGGTTTTGTGAACGTCCCTTAAATTTCTCTGTTTGTCCATCTGTTCTCTCTCTGGTTTAGGACCTATTCAGTCACTGGTGCTAGTGGAAAACAGCAGAAAATCGACATCACTGGCCAGTTTGGAGCTGTGTTCTCCAGTCCAAACACCAGACCAGGCTGTTCTGCTGCCTGTGGTCATCCTACATTTGAACAGAAGAATACCAAGATCCGTCTTTCCCTTTCACCATGGAGGGGAAAAAAATAACTCACCATTAAACATCCTCTGGGCTCCTGTACACGAGGAGCAGAAGCAGTTCTCCCTGCCTGGAGGTTTGCTAGTTAAATGCAGCAATGCATCAGCAAGCACAAGCACTTTCCCCAGCAGTGTGCCAAAGGAGCCTGTTCATGCCATGGGTTCATGGAGGTGGTTGAGTGCTGTCCTGGATGAGTGCAGGTAACATGAGCTCTCTAAAGAGACAGCATATCTCTTCTGCATGAAACAGAACCACCCTGAGAGTGCCTTCCCCCTCAGCAAAGAGATCACACCAGCAGTGCCTGCTGATCTAAATAATTTCCTGCATGTTAAGGACAAAAGGACAACTGCCACTGTGGTTGCTGCTGCTATGACAGCAATTTACCATGGCAGGGAGCACACACCAGTGTGTAATGTTGCAGTCTGGATTCTGCAGGTCACACATGCACAACCCTTATGACTTTCAGGCAGCACTGCCCAGTCCTGGTGTGGTCTGCCAGTGTTCTGGACACCCCAGTGACACTGGGGCAGGGGTGGGGCAGGGCTTGTGCCAGAGCCCTGCACCCACAACACACAACTGATGCAGGAGAGATGAACCTGACCTGCTCTGAACACTCTGCACAAGGACTTGGGAGCTGCAGGCAGCAAACACTGGCTCTGGAGTCGCTCCAGGTGCTTCTGGAGCAGGGATGCTGTTTGCTCTGAGGATGAGGAACAAGCTAAGAGCAGGAACACAGTGCTGGTGGCAGCTGGAGCTGGTGTGCACACCCAGGCAGCCTCAAGGCAGAGTTCAAAGGGAGATGGAAATCAGTCCAACATCTTGGCCTTCAGGAGCAGGCAGTGTGTTACAGCACAAATACCTGGGACCAAGGTTTTGTGCAAGACAGAAACTAAACCTGAGTCAGATTCTCAGTAGTTTCAGTTGGGAAGGGAGAGGAAAAAGGACTTAGAAAACATCAAAGCAAATGTTGGTCATAACATAAAGTTAAGGTAATAATATTTAAATGCAAAAGGTGGTTTTTCTACTGTCTAAGCAAGGTATATTCTTTGTTTCCCACTGCTGTAGGAAGATAACCCTGGGCAGGCTGTGGGAGCAGTTTGCTGTGCAAAGGGGAATCATACCTGCAGGAAGGAGCTGAAATGGAAATAAATCCAGGGCAAACAGAAGGAATGGTGAGACTGGGCAGATCTGAGATGAGAATTTCTGCACTGGGCTCACTAATGACAACAGAAAAGCTCCTTTAGCAGTGACAAGGGTGAGGCAGCCCTTGCACAAACACACACACGTACATTCAGCAAAGCCTCTACTCTGCTACATCCTGAGGTATCAACACCAAAAATCAACTGCAATTTGGTTTGTATAACCAGAGAAATTTTAAGATATGACCCAGCCGTAACAAGGGACTGCCAAACCTATTCTAAGCCACACACAGTGCTACAGCAGCATTTCATCTCGCAATGGTGCTCAGCTGTTCCTGTGACCAGTCCCCAGGGCTGTGATGAGAAGAGCTGAGGGGTCACTCCCTTCCTTTGGAGGCTCTTTGGTGCTGAGGCTCACACACTAACCCAGATCCCAGCAGGGCTCAGGTTTGGCTTTCACTGCTCAAGTGACCTGAAGCAACTTAAACCATTGCTTTTGTGCCATTATTTCCTTGTCTTTAAAGCAAAGCTTGTGATATAGATCATCCTATGTGTAAAGAGGTTTAAGCCCTTCAGACATCCAGCACTGCCAGTGGCTGTTATTACTTCCCTGTGCAGTTGGCAGCAGCTCCTCATGCAGGAGCAAGTGTAAATCTATTTCCCAACCAGTTTTATATTCAGCACAACCTGCCATCCTCCAGATGCACAGTTCATTACAGGCTGCTCGGTTTTATCTGGCTGTAAAGGCCTGTGTAAAAAAAAAAAAAAAACAACAAAAAAAGCCCTTCTGATTAAACATGCAATTCAAATCCATCTCCTGAAGCAGAGCAGACAGTTCCTGGTGCTTTATCTGCACCGACTGAAATGCAATCTGTGCCACTTAGAGCAGAACAATGCTTGATTTCTTCATACCTCACTCAAATTGTTAACACATAAAGCAGAAACACAGCCCATTTCCACAGAGAAGGTCTCTCCTGACATACTCACTGTGTTAACCCAGAGTATACAAATCTGCTTCAAAGCTAATAGGCTTTTTTTTTTTTTTTTTTTTTCATCCTGCAAACACACTTCTCCACATCTGCACACTCTCTCTCTCCCTCTACTTCAACAGCAATAGTATTTGGTAAAGCTCTCCAAACAGGACCCACTGCAGAAAGGCTGTATTTACTGATGTTTGGGTAAGAACTAATAAGAGACCTGGTTGTGTTTCTGTTTCTTAAAAAAAAAAAAAAAAAAAAAAAAAAATATTCAAGTCAATAAGTCAATATTTATACACCCACTGGTGAAATAAATCCCACCCTCCCCAAGAAGAGGGAAATAAAATGAAATGATTGAATCGGGATTTCATGGAAGGGGAGTTTGTTTGCTTATTTGTTTTCAGAGTTTGGGATATGTTTGGGATTAAAAAAAATTTAATTATAATTGGAATGCAATTGTACTGTACAGAGCAGCTTCACAGTGTCACTGAGGATCAAAAAAAAAAAAAAAAAAAAAAGAAAAAAAAGAAAAAAAAAAGAAAAAAAAAAAGAAAAAGGGGAGGGGGATGCAGTGAGATGATCCTGAAAGGTCCAATCCCAGACCATTCCATGACTCTGTGTTCTGTGATATTTCAGAAATGTGGCCAAGGGATTAAGTCCTCATTGGCAGCATCCAGTGGCATCACTCTAGAGGAGCCTTTTTACAGACCAAATCAGGACACTTTTATTCCCATTTCCCATTCTCCCAGAATCTGTGGGATCGAAGAGTCTTGTCACCGACCAGAGTTAGTTCAGGGTCAAGTTTTACACTCCAAAAACCCAGGAAAAAAATGCTCTGCAGTTTCTTAGAAAACAGTCAAATCCCTCTTCACACGGAACTTCTCAATTGCGTGTCATCAGCAAACTCTTCCACTGGCAAACTCACCACAAGTAAACAAAGTTTATGTTTTATCATTGTAATCTCCCTTCACAGCCAGCCTGAACACCTGCCCTGATTCCGTTAGACTGCTTGTCTCTGACTTTTCTTCATTATGAGCTAAGTTTAAGCTATTTCCTGTTTAGCTTAAAAAGGACAACTTTTAATCTCCTGCTGCTGCTCAATGTATCTTGAGATGCTCCTCTCTGAACAGCTCTGACTCTTTTCCCATCAAACCCCACACTCAGCACACAACTCAGACCAAAACCCACTGCAAAAACTTGCATTAATCAGCAGAATGGGATAAACGAGACTATTTAGTATTTTCCATCTCAAATAAGCAACAATGCTCTGTTAATATTCTTGTCAGGGGCTGTGCCCCAGGCAGGTTCAGTATTTGCACCTCGGTATTAAAAGGCCAACACAAGCCCAGGCATTAACTGATGTGGGTAACGAGGCTCTCCCCTCTGCCTTCCTCCACACAGAACAGCCCAAACAGCATCATCTGAACAGGTCATTAGCACAAAACCCTCCTCACTCTGATGTCCTTAAGGTGCCTTTCATCATCACATCCTGAAAGCCCTTTGCAGGGATCGCTGTGATCCTGGATTCCTCACCCAACGCAGCAGCAGCTTCCCTCAGTTCCCAGCCACATATACAGTTACAGATATATACAGATATATATACATATACAGATATATACAGATATAAAGAAACTGAAAGGGGTAATTCTGAACCAGGGTGTTCTCTGGGAGCTGCATTCTCCTCCCCAACTTCAGAAAGTGAAACCAGACCGTTTGTAAGACTTGTCCCATTCTGATGCCAGTGAGGAGCAAAGCGAGGAGAGCGCAGGAATCCGTGCCCTCCCTCCCCTGACCCCACTGCTCTGGGGAGGACTTGGAAAACTCTCCTGTCCTGTGCCCATATTCAGCAAAGGGACCTTGTGCAGAAAATAAAGTTTCTCTGTATCCTTCACCCCTTCATCCTGAGCTGGCTTGTACTTCTTTCCCCCCCGACATACAATTATTAAACAACAGGAACAAACTAGCTTCTGGGTAAAACTTCCCCCAAAGTAGTTGAAAGACAGCAAGAAATGCCAAGATTTCTATTTGCCTCCATCTTTAAAGGGGAAATAACATTAAATTTAAATACTTGTAAATGCCACTGATTAGCATTTTATTTTATAGCTTTGATTTAAAAAAATATTTCTATTTTCTAGTCCAACAAAGATCCCCTTTCCCCGTGGCGATGCTAGGAGGGGACTCTGCTGAAAATTATAGATTCCAGAGTTTGCAAGAGAACCACAAAGGCTTAATTATAGCTATTGACATTCCAAACACCCACTGAAGGCCTAATCTTCCCTTGGCTAGAAATAACCACACCAAGTGAAGGTAGAAAATGAACATCACCTCAAGCAGGGCCAGCTGATTGCTGCAGTGGGGCATAGAGAGATGCCCTGGTCCCCTCCTGGAGGGGACACTGATGGGGCTGATGCTGTCATCCCACTGCTTTCCTTAGGGGGATTTATCCCCCATAAAGTAGGGCTGCACAAGTTACCCCTTTCTCCAAGAAAGGATCTGTACAGCTCCTGTCTCTGCAGTGGGATTGAACCCCTGTATTCTGCATTTTTAATGCATTTGTGCTGCTCCCAGAGAACATGGCTGCACCCCATCCTCCTGGGGACCTATGGCAAAGTGCTGGACGGAAGGAAGGCTTTTCAGAGAGAGCTGTGACATCCCTCGGAATTGGCAAATGCCTTGACTGCAGTCCCCCATCCCTGTCTGCTCACAGGTTGTGCTGAAGGAATGGTTCTGGTGAGCAGCAGACCTCACACCCCGACAGCTGCTGCCACATCAAAAGCTGTGTGCTCAGAGAGATGCTAAAAGGGTTGGAAAAGGTGAAGCATCTCTGGGGTGATCCCAAAAGCCTTCTGAGCATCATTCCCCCTCTGAGAGATCCTGGATGTGCCCACATGGCTGAGGCTGAGCACACTGAGAACAGGACCCTGGTGATTTATGGGCTGCCTTACTGCACTGCTCACACAGTCCCCTCAAACCCACAGCACGACCTTGTGACAGCCTGGGAAAGGCAGAGAGGAGCCCGAGGTGGAGACAGCAGCAAGGACCTGGGTCATTGTCACAGGCAGAGACTGTGAGACAAAGCACAGAGCTGCCTTCAACAGCCCAGCCTTTTTCATTTCCATGGCCTCAGCAGGGAAGTCCCCACTGCTGTCCCCACTAATGACAGGGTGTTTTTGGAGGAGATGGGGAAGGCTGTTCCACCTGGGCTGCCTTTGCCCCAGGGCACCGCACAGTTAGCCAGGGCAGCGCTTCCAGCCCTGCAAACAACAACAGGCTCAGGCACTGAGCCCCATCTAGACCAGAGCAAAGGCTTCACGGAAAACCCACAGGGAAGATTTTAGGACCTGTAGGAATAAACTGCTGACTGCAGGAACCTGTTTCACACTCAGATCCTGCCCCTCTCCATGAAAGTCCAAGGGAAGATGGAGAGGCCAAGGCTGAGTGCACTCCATGGCAGGTCAGGGCTGTTGATGCATGAGGGTCATGGCTATGAGAAAAGCAAGTTCAGGCAGGTTTAAATTCCCTCCACTTGTATTTTTTTCCCATCAGGAGGTGCTGCCTTTGCCTCGGCACAGCTGTACCTGCACCCCTGGCACTGCTCCCCTGCCAGCAGCCAGTGGGATCCCAGCTCTGCTCCATACAAGGGTGTTCCTGAGACAGCTTTGATGGGAGCAGCTCCCCAGCCGGCCCCAACAGGGCAGACAAAAAGCTTTTGTACCCAGGGGAAGGTCGGAATTAACCCTTTTGTGAACCCCATGGCACGTACACCCAGGAGATTTGTCACTTAGCAGCCTGGCCCTGTGCCCATCACATCCCATCACTGAGTCAGGGGTGGCAGCTGCAGCCCCGGACACAACCAAGAGGCTGATGGAAAACTCCTGAAGGGAGGAGCCTGGGAAGCAGACACCTTCCCAGGAGAAGTGTGGTACCAACACCCAGATCCAAGCAAAGGCTTGGTGCTCTCATTGACAAGAGTGATCAAATAAATCTCCTTAAATCTGGAAGAGAGAAAGTAAATGAATTAAAAGCTAAAACTGAGCGGGCTGGTTATTGAAAACAGCAGTATTATACTTATTTATTTCTCCTCTCCTGTGCACCAGCTTTTGTCCACTGAATAGCTACAAAATTCACTGGCATTATTCCTAATTTTACAATGATTTGGAAGAAGAGGAGACAAAGGCAAGCAAACAAAGCTAATTGCCTTCAGTGTTTTGTTTATCTGGGTTTTGTTCAGGCAAACAAAGAGGACGTTCAGGTCCAAGCTGACTGTGGAGCCACAGATCTCTTTTGCTTGGCTGGTCTGTTTCAAAACAGTTTGCAATTTTGGCATTCAGCATCTTCAGCAACTACCACTTGCAACTACTTTCTTATCTCCATCTGGTCACTATAGAAACTCTGGTCACTCCAGCCACTATTACTACAGATTAATCAACCTTGCAATGCCCCTCCAAAAAAGCAGGAAGTCCTCCATGAGCCAATCCCTTGGTCATAAAAAGAACAAAGCCAGCAGGAGATTAATCACTGGATGTATTTCCAATGCAAGAGTCCTAGCAGGAAAAGTCCCAATTTTAATAACAAAGCTATGCATTGTCACCCATCCATACCAGCAGCCTTTTGTTCTTGGAGCCAAGGAAGAACACACTGAGCACAAATGTAAATAATATGGCAGGGAGAGGCTGCTGCTGGCAGCACCCCCCAGAACATGGACTGCAGGAACCACAATCAACCAGTTCTGTGGTTGCCTTCCCTGCAAATCTCAGATTTCCCAGCGCAGCCTGAGGGAGGCACGGCAGGATTTCCAGCCATCAGGCAGAGGAGAAAAGCAAGGCAGAGGAGTCTGGGAAGGCAAATCCAGCCTGCTGTGGTTGCTGCAGTTGTTTGAGCACAGATATGCCAAGAACTGAGCTCTCCTATACCTGTAAGAGATGTTCCAGCAAAAGATCACCAGATGTTAAAGATGCTGGTGAGAAACAGTCCCAGGTATCTCCACGCGACTTCAGGTGTGTCCCAGCCCTGCAAGGTGGGACTGGGGAGCCTTCAAGGAGCTACACAAAAGAAAAAGGAGATTCCTAAAAGTGTCACCCATCCCAAAGTGCCAAGGCCAGCAGGATGCAGGGTTTGGGAACAGCCTGTGGTGATGCAGAGCATCAACAGCTTGGTTTAGTCCTTGCACTTTGTCAAACAGGGAGCAGTGGAGCAGGATCTGTTCTCTGCTACTAATTCTTAGATGTGTGCAAGAATAGAGGTTTCCTAAAGCTTGGGAATGTGTGTAACATTTTCTCATTCACAGGAAAAAAAGGTGTTGGCAATAATTTCTTTTTCTAGAAGGAAAAATGAAAAAGTCAAGTTTGAGAACCCTGCTGTGCTCACTGCCTTGAACACCTTCTTCAAAATGATTCAGTGTTTCAGGTTACATTGGGATCTTGGGAATAATTTGTCAAAGTTAGGCTCCTGGAGGCTTTTATGTTTCTAGAATACCACAGGCTGCCCTGGGATGTGAAATGAAGGATGCATTTGGATGAGCCTTTGGCAGTGTCCAGGACAGACAAGGGAAAGGTGCCTGACCAGCTCACGGGTCAGTAGCCAGAGCTGTTACAGTGCTGACTCTACAGGAATTTGCCATTAATCCTTCCAGCTCAACTATAAAAAGATGCTTTTCTTAAAAAATAAATTAATTTCTATTATTGTTTTTGTGTTTGCACAGGGCTATTCTCAGAGTGGGCTCACAAGGAGCACAGGAAGGTGAGAAACAAGGAGAAGACAATGCAAACAGTTGGGAGGGACCCTCTGGAAATCAGACAAGGTTCAAAGCTTTCTCTTTCAAGTGGCCTTCACTCTCCTCACATCAGGGAGGGAACGCAGAGGAACTGGGTCACTGAACCCAGGGAAAAGTTCAACAAGCAAATCTCAGCTGAAACCCCCAAGGCTGGCACGTCACGATCCTGTTTCCAAGGGGTGAGTTTCTGCTAAGCTTGACTGAAACACGAGCAAGATGAGCTTTAAATAAACTAAGGGGGTGGAACACATTAAATCCTGCCCAACTTGCTTTTAAATATTGAGGAAAATGAGAAAGAAAAATTAGGTGCAAGGCACTGAATAACCAGACCCCCATTTTTCATTGGGATGGAAGCCAGGAGGTGAAAGGAGAGCAGCAGCCCACTCTAAAGTCATGTTGAACTCAGACCTGCATTTGACAGAGGGACTTTGAGTCTTTGGTTAGTTGTGAAGCTCTTAAACCTCAGCTTTCAGTAACATAATGGAAATTAAATCCTTAATTTCAGTTTGTAAACACAGATGGAGGCAGGCACACAAATGCCAAAGACTTCAAAAATGGCTGGGTCAAGCTGCTTCCACTTTTGTAACTCTACTTGTGATCCCAGGTAAAAACCCCCTGTTTCCAAAAACGCTCCTCATCTGCATCCAGAAATTATCCTATTCATAGGAAAGGGTTCCCTACACCCAAATTTAATAATCAGATGCACTAAGATGTTGCTCACCTTCTCTATTTATCCTTTACTTTTTCCTTCTGATTGTCCAACACTGATAAAATGATGCTCAGTGTTTGTCAATCAATCTTACACAATTTGAGATTCCTCCTTTTTCTCTTACACGAAGCAGGCACAAAAGCACAGTGCTTCAGCACAAGATAAGGTTGCTGTCATTTCCAAGACTGTTGCCAAGGTGATGCTCTCTTCCCTCCTTACAAATTACCCCCAAAACAATTGGATGCTGCCCTGGTTTGACTGGTGTCAGAGGGGAGGGGGCACGACAAGAGCAACTGCCTTGAGAATGCCTCGGCTGGGTCTGGAAGATCACTGCTCCTGCCTTTCCTCCCTCCTTCTAGCCAAGGGACAAACCCAGGCTCTGGAACGAAAGAGACTTTCACACAAAACAGCAAATCCAGCTCAATTTTCCACAGTCTGTGCCTCCAGCTGCCAGCTCCTGGTGCTCCTGCTGGACCTCCCATGCTGGATGTGCTCTGGGTGTCTGACCCTCCCAAACACAGCAAAAGGAGCAGCATTTCACACTGTTCTATCCTGAGACTGCCCCAGGACAGATCCAGGGGTCACCTCTCACTGTCTGCAGTTCAGTCTGACACTTTCCAGGTGTTTCCTCAGGTTGAGGCTTGGCAGTGGCAGGAATTGCAAGATTCTTCCCGGTTAGAGCAGCTCGGAGCACGCACTGGCAGGGATTTACCAGAGTTCAGGGATCCAGTGGCGAGAGACTTGGAGGAGACTTGGATTTGGGAGGCTCAAAATAGACCTTGCACCTTCCTCCTGGACTTGCAATACCAATGGTTGCTTTAACAGATGCGTCTTCCCCACTTCTGCATCGTGTTAACTCTTTTCACATTACTTACATCTTCCTCCCACTCCCTTCAAATTGCAATATTTATTTATTTTTAAAATGCTTTTATGTCACACACACACACCCCCAACAGAAATGATTAATTTCCTTAGGACATTGCTGTGTGCACAAAGTATATTCCCACTATACTGCACCAAAAGAAGCCTCACCTCATCCAAGCTCCTTCTATCATTCCACACTTCATAGAAACTCCAAGCACCCAACTGGGACCTGCTCCTGCTCAACCTGGCCAAGTGCAAATAAAACATTCCCAGCACTCAAAACTCCACGATTGAAATTGTGGAGAAAAGGAGGGAAAGGAGCCCTGAGGGGACACTAACCCCAGCTCCTCACATAATCCACACCTTTCACATACCACTTCCTTTCCTTATGGATGAAGCAACCTGAGGAACAACCAAAGACTTGGAGGAGCTGAGCAAGCCCTGCACAGCTCGTTTTTAGTGCACTGAGCAAAAGAAACACTCATTATAACCTCTTCAGGCCACTCCAGTATCACATCACAGGGATTATTCCCTGTTTTCACATCAGCGTGGCAGGCTTTGCACACATCAGCCATGTGCTGAAGGGGAAAAAGTTCCCACAAATCTGCCTTTTTATTTTTGGAAAGCTTCTATCTTTATCCCATCTCCTGGGGAAAACCTCATCCAGTGTAAGCAGAATGTTTGAAGAACACCAACAAAGAAGAAAACAAAGCCAGTGGAATATAAAAGCAGAATTAATTCCAGCATCAGGGAAGTTCTGGTGCTGGGGACAGCAGAGGGGCCACAAAGACATAAAGCCACAGGCAGTCACTGCACCTTCTGCAGAGCTTGGGATGGAGCTTGTGGCTTCACCACGGGCTCACTTATTGTGGAGAGAAGCATGGAGCTCATCCATGGCACCTTCCCTTTGCACATTCCTCCCTCCCTGCTCTGAATTAGGGAGTTTCTGCTCACTCAGCAGAAATTAGACTGCTTTGATTAAAAAAAAAAAACAAACAACCCAACTCAAACCAAACCAACCAAACAAACAATATTAAAAAAAAACCAAACAAAAACAAACAAACAAACAAAAAAAAAACCCCAAAAAACCCAAAAAAACCACAAAACAAAACAAAAACAAAAAAAAAAAACCCAACAACACAAAACACCCAAACAAAAAAAAGGGCAATTATTAACCTCTGCTTTTGCTTCTTGTGTGCCAGGTGAGAACAAGAGTAGAAAGCAGAGAGGTGGAGTTGGTTGGAGAGGTACAGGAGTTTCCACCTGCCACTGCTAGCAAAGATGTGAGCTGTAAAAACTCTGTGCAGTTCTAGGCTCCTCTGCAAGCATCTTGAGAAAAATCACTAGAAATCTTCATTCTAATCCCAGAAATCTAATTCTATCCTTTAACTGCAAAAATATGAACCTGCCTTTAATTATAAAGGACTGTCTCTTGTTAGCAGTTGGTCCTAAACCTGCCATGAACTGGAAAGAATTAAAACATTTTCTGGAGAAAAAGAAGGAAGAAAAAAAGGGCATAATGCCCCAAAGGATTATTTGATGGTCTTATCTTAATATTTCATTACTTTAGCAAACTTTAGTTAAGTCTTCAGACTCAGGGAAGTATTTTAGGATTCCTCCTCTATTCCCTATGAAAGGGAACTGGAAATGCTCTCACTTTACCAAGACCTGATTTTTCTGCCTTTTCTCCCATCTCCATCCACTCCCCAGCACAGCAGAGACAGCCCGGGCCCTGCTGGGGGACAAGGGGACATCCAGAGGGACACAAAGGCTCCCAGGTCCTCCTGGATAATTAAAGCTTTAACCATGGGTGCCCCCTTGTGCCTCGGTGAGTAATAAAGCAGAGTCAAACAGAACCCTGGGAGGGTTTGGGTTAGAATGGACTTCAAAGCTCATCTCATCTCCCCTCCAGAGGGAAAACTGAACATCCAGGGGGGTTGGACTTCATGACCAAGGCCAGGTCAGACAGGGCTTGGAGCACCCTGGTCTGCTGGAGGGTGTCCCTGCCGTGGCAGGGGGTTGGAACTGGATAAGTTTTAGGGTCCCCCCAGCCCAAACAATTCCAAAATTCTGTGACCCACAACTGATGCACACATCGGGGTGAGGATGAGCCCTGCCCACCCTCAGTCAGGGGCAGGACTACACCAAGGCTGTGCCTTCCTGCCTCTCTCTCAGCACCATCATTCAAGCTCTCTGGCATTTTGGCACAACTAAAGGTGGATTTTTCCACTTCCAAGGCTTGGCAGCTCCTTGCTGGGGGCTGTTTGTCTCCCTCCTGCTATTTCTGCTGCAGAAGGCCACTCCTATCACACTCCTGATTCCCCCCTGCTCTGAATCTCACTGCAGAAAGGAGCAGAGTCACTCTGTATCTCTGAATCCAACAACAATCACTTCACTGCTGAGCCTCAATCAATACTTTAATGGGCCTAATTTTCCAGCTTTTGATCAGAATGCCTTTAGAGCAGCACATCTCCAGATACTGCCTCTGGCATTCCAAAATAAGCAGAAAGAACAAGATAACCTTTGTGAGGCTTCTCTCCCTACAATCTATAGCTGAATCTACGCAACCTCATTTTAGTTTCTCCCTAACACAGACTGGTACATGAGATTTGAGAAAAAGCTGGATGTGAAATGGCTCCCAGCCTCTCAATTTGCTTATTATCTTTTTGGGGAGGCACAGCAGTTTCTTCATCTTTGAAAAGATGAATGGGTATTTTGTCTCTGGAACCCCTCCCACAGCACATGCAGATTCAACATTTGAAGTCCAAGCTAAATTTAGTTGTGAACAATTACACAAGTCAAAGGGTCTGGCTTTGGGACATCAATGAAGGCATCAAAAATATAGAAACACTCTAAATCCCCCAAAACTCTTCTCCTGGGGTTTGAATCCCTCAGTACAGATAAATCTGAGAAACAATGTCAGGGAATTTTAGAGTATTTTGCTAATTCATTCAATATTAACCAAACAGGCTTCTTTTAAGCCATTAGTATTTTTTCAAGAATCACCTACAAAGGTTAACTGTGTTGAACACAGATATTAAAATGCAGTTATTTCTCTCTCACTGCCAAACTCACTGCATGTTTATCATGGCTTTGGCAGCTTTAGGACTTGGCAGAACCTTACCAGGCTTCATTGCTTCGGTGCAAAAGGTGCAATGAAAGGTTTTGGGAAACTGGTTTCAAGATCCTATCAGTAAATATCCTACAGGATAAACTGCTTCCCCTTCAGAAATGTGGAAATGCCAATGGTAAAGATTTCCAGTGGTTTGCACCAGGTTTGTGGCACAGTCAGGATGTTCTCAGCCAGTGCTGGGGACAGACAAAGCTCTGGGTACCAGAAAGGCCCAAGTATGTCATGTTGAACCAAAACTTTTGGATCAATTTTCAAAGTTTGTTTCAGGAAAAAAATATGAAACGAGAAAAGGCAACACTTCAGTATTCAAAGGCTGTGGAAAACACCCTGGATTTGCTTCAGCTTTTCCTTCTCTAGCTGCAAAGCACTTAGAGTTGGGCACAATTCACAAATACCTTTGGTTGACCTAAACTGAAAAGCTTTTAGCATGTACATAATTCATCTACAACTCCTTGCCCAGTTCTGAAATTACACATCTCCAGACAGATTTTTCACTCAGTGCAGGTGGAGAATCAGCACCTGTGGGGGTTATTTACTACCTACACACCAGACTCTGGACCTGCATCATCCAGAGCAGGATCTTTGCCCTGCTCCTTTGGCTTCAGGTTGGGGTCAGTTCCCGAGGCAAAACCGATACCTGAAGCACCCAGAATTCACATTTATTTGCCTCTCTCCTGTTTGGTGAGGACATCAAAGCCACTCAATAAATCCACACTGCAGGTTCCCCTCCCACAAAGGAGCAAACCATGTTCTGATATTTGCTTTTACTCCCCCAGAAGAGCAGCAGCAGCTCAGGGGACTGGGGCATCAAAGGGGTGACAGGATTGTTCACACATTAACAGTTGAGTACTTCGAAGCAATTTCGGAGATGTACACATGGATTTCTGGTCCTCATTAAAATTAATGAAAGGTCTGTATTCAAATGCCAATGGTCCCTCAGAAACCTCACTCATTATGGCTCAGAAGTTGCCTCTGTCATACAAAACCCCTCAGGATGATTTACAAAGTTGTACATGAGTTAGTTATACTTCAAGTTACAATTATAATTTAAGGTTAAATACATATTGTGGGTGGGGAAAGAAGAAGAAAGGCTTCAGGACAGACAGATGGAGCAGAGTCACTAAAGGGGAGTGCAGTATTTTAGGGGCTGAGGTACCAACAGCTCATGGTTTTAAGGAAGCAAAGAGCACAAAACCAGCTGGACTGAGCACAGCAGAGGCAGCAGGGACTCCTCAGATCCCAGTGCTCAGATTTTATTTTCAAGTGCAGAGAGCCAAAAAAGAAAAGAAACAGCAGCAAGAGTAGTGCAGCTTCTCTCACAGAAAGGGCATCTCCAAAGATTTCTATTAACTTCATATTTTACACACACACCAGCCCCATTCCTCCCCCTCAGATGATCATATTTTCACAGTAATCATTTCTCTGGCTCTGTTGCCAAAAGCTTCTGCTTCTCACCAGGCTCCTGCTCCCAGCAGAGTGGAATGGGAGTGAAATGAATCCTGAGCAGAGTCAGACTCCAAAGATTGCCATTACCTAATCCTGCACCATTACACAGATGTATCTGCTAGGAATATTCCAAGAGGGAATAATGTTTTGGGAAAAGGCTTACAGCAGTTTGCAGTGTTCCTGTGCCCACCACGAACTCTGCTTTTATCCATGGTGGAACCACGTTTGCACTCCTACATGGAAAAGACAGGGAATTACAGCAAACCTCAGAAATGTTGAGGAAAAATTCCTTCAAACTCTGAGAAGACTGGCTTTACTATGTTATTACAATTCCCTGGAAATTGCTGCGTAGTCATCGCTAGAGCATAAAATTTCATCAGAAGCCTCTGAAACATTCCTGCATATGGATTCCAGGAGAAACTTAAAAAAAAAGCCACATATGCACAGAGGATCATAACAAACCTCTTGTCCATCTACAGCACCAGAGTGTGCATCTGGCAACACAGAACTTTTTGACTGCAGCCACCCACTAAATGGATTTTTGATTAGCCACGTTGTTTGAACCAACCACAAACCTTTACAGCAAACCCTGGGCTGCCAGGCAAAGGGTCAGCCCCAAGGCTCAGCCCAATGGCACAAAATTTTTCCACTGGTTTTGGGCTGAAGTTCAAGTGAACCTCAAGATGGGGAGATGGGTTTCAGTTTAGAATTGGCATCTTTGCCTGATTTTATCAAAAGTCTCATGATGTTGGCATATTGCTTAAAACCCCAGCTCTTGGGATCTTGTGCAAGAAATTTGACTTCTGCTTCAAAACCCCCAAACCTCTCTTCATATGTAACCGTTCTCCAGACCTGAGACATGAGTTCTGCAGAATTATCCTTCAGAATTCAGAGGAAAGAATGATACATGACGTATCACTTCAGTGTCCTTGGTTTTGGGAAATGTATTGATGACTTTATTTAAACATCTGGTATTAATAGTGTGTTTCTGGAATCATTACATGAAAATTTGCTTTCAAAACCCTGACTTTAACTTGTTTGCTTTGAAATTCTGGATTTATTAATGCAGAGGAAAACGCAAAAGGAGAGAAAGGGAAATGAAACAGCGGCAAACATTCAAATATTTTTAAAAGCAGAATGAACCGTTTCCCCTCTAAAACAAACTGCTGCACTTATTTTTGCTGGGGGTTGAGATACTCCTGACTGACCTCCAGCCTCTAGAATGTGATAAGTGGAGCAGGACCTTGGAGTAAATCAACTTAAAGCCCTAGTCAATGATCTGCTTTAAAGCTGCAGACTGACTCCAAATAATCCCACAAAATCTGCACCAGCCCCATACCTGAGGCCAATTTATGAACAGTGACCATAATTTAGGGCCCAACAGAGCTGTACCTGTGATCTCTCTCTGGCTTCTCTAACAGCATTTACTTTCCAGCGCTGGTTTTATCTTTCCCTTTTCATCCTTCTCCATCTCCCCCTCCCTCCTCACACAGTGGCTCTTTCATCTGCCCTCAATAGGTGCTGCTCTACGTAATTAATTGAGTACTTCACAAGTGCACTTTCTAATTAAAGTAAATAAGCCTGTACTGGGAACAGTGGCTCAGTGTTACCCAGCCCTCCTTCCTCAGGAACAGGATATTATGGGCTCCACCTCCTCAGTGGCAAATTAATGTATTAAAGTAATAAAGCAGAAGAAAAAAAAATAAAAACCCACACACAACAAAAACCAAAACAAAAAACCACCCCCAAAGAAAACCCCCCAAAAAACAAACAAAAAAAACCAAACCACCCCCCCCAAAAAACCCCCCAAAACACAAAAAAAACCCACCCAAAACCACAAACCCAAAAAAAACCCCCAAAACCAACCCCCATCACAAAAAAAAAACACCCAACAAAACACCAAACCAAAAACAAACAAACAAAACCAAACCAAAACCCTCCCAATTAAAAAAATGTTCTCTTCAAGCATCATTCAGAAAAATGATTCTAAACCAAAGCAATTTCCAGCCTTGAGTCTCTGCACTCAATGAGATCAATATTATCTGGCAGAGAATCAGACTTTAGGGAAGAGGGAACACAAAAAGCCATGGATCTCATTTTCAACCCCAAACTCCCATTTGGTGCTTCCAGTGCTCCTGGATGGATTGGGAAGAGGCTGGAGAACAGAATCACAGTGGGGTATTTCTGTTACCTCCTGTGGTGCCTAAATGTGTCCCCAAATAACACCCAATATTAGGACTTTCCTCCTCCTTTAGGGTTGCTTCTGTGCCATGAATACAAGAAGAAAAATTATAGGGGTTGCTTGGAAAATTCCCATCTGTCCTCACCCTTGGTCTGTATCTGAAATTTTATGTGGGTCTCCACCTCTGCTGTTAAACTCGTGATGATATCCTTAATGCACAAATGACTCAAAACAGATGCATTTAAAAGCAAACTGGTTATTAATCCCACCACTTCCTCCAGGCTAAGCAGGGACATTCACTGTCTCTTTTATGGAATAGCTCAGGCTGTGGAGGCATTTGCAAGAGCTGTGCTCAGTTGAAGGAGGAAGTCTGAAGCAAGAGAGAGCAGAGAGGTCAAATACAGCAGGCAATGTTCTGGCAGGGAGGAAAAACACTTTTACTTATCCCCCCTTCAGTGTAACCAGGGAAAAGCAGGAACAGGAGTTTGGGGATGGTGGTGGCACCCTCTGAAGGCTCCACCTGCAGCAGGAACAGCACCATCTGCAATTCCAGCCTGCGAAAACCCAGGCAAAATGCAGATTCTCAAACCAAATCAAGTCAGACGCCTTCTATTACTGAAGGCCTTTGTGCAGCAGTACAGATGAAACCAAAATCCTGAGGATTTCACAGTGTTCTATAATTGGTCAAAAGTGCTTCCAAATCAACATTTGAGTTTTTGTCAGTTTGTTTCCACAGATGGGCTGGGAGCTGAGCTCTGTTAGTTTAGGCCTGAAGTACCTGAAGCTCATTAAGTCAAAGGAAAGCTTTGTGTCTTGGATTTTGGATGAGCCAAGGTTTCAATAGCCTGGACAGGAAGAAGGAATAGGAAAGAGGGAATGGAGGTGTACGGGGTAATGAGGAGTGTGAAAAGAACTGCATTCTGCATGAAATTATTCTCTGCTTCTTGTAAGCTCCTGGCTTTGAGTAGTTAGTCCAGAAATAAAGATTTGTTTGTGTTCTTCACACTGTCTCCCTGTTGTGGAGACCGGACAGAAAGCCAAACAAAATTGTGCTCTTCTCACTGCATTTCCTTCAGCCATAAACACCTTCATTTATGTATATTTAAAAAAAAGAAAGCAAACAAAAAAGCCAGTAAAGTGCAGTTTAAAACTTATTTAGCTATATACAAAAATCAGCCAGAGCCCAGGCAGAACAGTTGGGCAGATCCTGGCTTCAAGCTCTAGTCTTTAATATTAATTTTCTCTCAAAATTCTTATGTGCTTTGGTTTTGAAAAAAAAGTAGGAAAAAGAGAATTCTCAAAAATTGGTTGGAGTTTGGACCAGCACAGCTGTCAGAGCTCATTTATCTGCCAGCCAGAGCCCTTTATATATATATTCTTTGTATAACTCTTTCCCTCATGCGCCACATAGCCTGGGCAGCACAGATGTGTCCACTAAAATAAAAACCAATTTTTCAAATACCGTTTTTTAAGAAATCAGGAATTATTTTCTCTGCCTGAGCCTCTCAGTCACACTCAGTTTTCCAGGGGGAAGCTTCTGCTTTTCAGCAGCTCCAAAACCTCAAGTTACCCCTTCATATAGAAATCCACTTGCCTTTCCCAGAATTAAAGCCAAGGGAGAAACAATAACTCTGCTCCAGCCTGACATCCTGAGCCATGAGAGGGAGAGAGGTCTGTAGGAAGGATGGAGCAGAGCAGGGAGTGGAGTTACACTCAGAGTAGTCACCAGCAGCTCCACAAACCCACTGCACTGTGTTGTTGTGTTAGCCCTGCAAGCAGGACATGAAAAGCATAATTTTAGCTGCATTTTGTTATTGATTTGGCTAAAAGCCATCACACCTTCTTCAGATTGTGTTAAACCAACCATTTCCTACTGAAATATCCTCTTTTCTGCCGAGCCAAATCATGAAAGCAGTTGGGTTTGGGGATGTGGAGGAGAAAAGTGCCCCCAGGTTTTTTTTTTTTCCCAGTTTTTTAGGCCTGTGGAAACTTCAGAGAACTCGCACACAAAAGTGATGAAAGTCCAAAGGGCCGCAGAGTTTGATGCTTGTTTTTGTTCCCTCCCTGCCAAGGCAGCAGCAGTTGCCTGTTCTTTCCTCTGTGCCTGGCACTGGCAGGACCAGCCTCTGCTCCTGGTGCCACCACAGGCCCTTGGCACACAGTCCCAGCTCTGCTGTCCTGAGCTGATCCTTTTATTCCATGGCACTCACCTCAGATGGATTGCAGCTGGCTTGGTGGCCTTGCTATTAAAATAAAAACCAGGATGAATCACCTCCAGTTTATAGATGGGGAGAGTCACAAGCTTACTGCTCCTGTTAGCCACCGTTTGTCCCACATGCCAAAATATCCACCCTTTTCTGGGCATTTTGGCCACCAGAGCCACCAAAAAAACCCTCTCTTCTTCAACAGGGTGGGTGTTTTCAAAGTTTATTTTAGCCCTTAAAGAAAATAATCCTGACTTCTCCCTGTCAGCTCCTGAGAGCAGCCTCCTCACACTAATTTTACTATTCATTTCCAAGTTCTGCTCCTTTGGAAGTCTTTTCTGTTCATTTAATGCTGAAGCAAAACCCCCTTGGGGTTATTTTTATTCTGTAAACACCAATATTTGCTCTTGCAGTGACCTAAAGAGTGAGGATGCTCTTCAGTGAGAAGAAGGTCAGGAAGGATGGGAACTTGAGATAGACTTCAGATTGTGCTAAGACCTCCTCACCAAGCCCAGCAGAACAGAAGCCTCATTTTGTTATTTATATTTAAAGCCTGGCAAACTCTCTGTGTAAGCCTGATCCTGTTCTCCAGGCAGTCATTCCTGCTGCCACTGAAACAGAGTTTTGGGATCATATGGAAACATGACATTGAGGTCTCACTCAACACCCCCTCCAAGAGTTTTGTTGTCAGAGCCAGAATTTTCCTGCAAATCCCTCAGTAGTAGAAATACCGATTTGTTCTGCTAACAGTGAGGCTTGAGCTGGTAGAAGAAAAGAGGATTATCAGTAACATGTCAACAAAGGCACTGCATTAAACTGTGACACCTGGCCAGGACCCAGCAGAGGCGAAAAGGTGGCAGAAAAGGTAGAATGGAGAGAACATGTGAAAGAAATGCTGTGAGCTCAATGCAGGCAGCATTCACAGGATCCTTTCCACCACATTAAACTGCTATTGATGCAACTGAGGTGTCAGATCCAGTACACAGACTGACTGGAGCTTGATAGCACCAATACAGGTCAGAAAATCAGATGTATCCTGGCAAAATGCAGCCAGAGGGAGCAGGGTGCAGCCCCTCAGTGAAACTCCACATGCAGTTAAACTGTGCAGCCCATTGCTACAGGATGTCTTGGAAAGCAATTGGAAAAATCTGTCCATGGGTGTTAAATAAAAAGGCACCATCACAAAAAAACCCAAAACCAAACCAAACCAAAACAACAAAAAAACCCAATACAAAACAAAACAACAACAACAAAAACCCCCCAAAAAACCCCCAACAAAAACCACCCAAACCCCCCCAAAAAACCCAAAACCCCCCAAAACCCCCCCAAAACAAAACAAACAAACAAAACCAAAAAAAGAAAACACCAAAAAACACCCAACCCTGAAGTCACTGGTAAAAACCCAAACACGTAGAAAAACTCTGTGCTGGTTGTAACTCTGTGGGTGGGGACAGGGCCATGAGACTGGACAGATTCACACTGTGAGTGCTCCTTCATCCTCAGGGTGTTTGACCCAGGGACAGGCACTGTTTCCACCCCAGATCAGCATTGCTGATTTCTCTAGACGAGGTAAAGGTCAATGCACAGCTTTGTGCTCCTGACACTTGACTCTGGATCCAGGGCTTTGCCTGCATGGGGAGCGCGAAGCCCAGGGGCAATAGAGAGGGGGCAGAATCATCATAAACAGGGGGTTTGCACATCATCCGTTAAAAGCTTTCTGGGCAGGGACCATCCTGCTGGCACAGGGACATCAGCTACAGGACCTGTGTGTGCCTTTGATTGTAAACAGACAAAGAAGTTTTGGGTTGGTTTTTTGTTTCCCCCACAGGTCTGCACTTGTTTTCTTCTTGTCCAAGCTAACAAGATCTGTCCCCAAAGAGTGAAAAGATAAATCTCTTTTCATGTAATGTGAGCACACAGACAAACCCCAAACCTTTGAACAGCGCTTGTAGAGAGTCCAGGAAAGCCACAGGTACAGGATGCAGAGGGGACAGGAGTGGTACACCTGTTTGGCACCTGAGGAAAGTGAACCTCAGCTCTGCTGAGGCACCAGGGGTGGGTGTCTGACGCAGATTAGGAAGCAGATTACTGTCCCCAGGGGAAAAAAAAGACTGTGAAAGAAGAAACCTCTTGAGCTGTGATCCTCCTGGCTCACAAAACATGTCACTAAACCCTGGGCAAGGAGATTGGACACCTCTGTGCTACTACTGGGGGACTCATTTCCTCCCAAAAATAAGCAAGAGGCTTCTCAGATTGATTCTCCTCTCCCCAGAACAAGGATTTTCACACATCAGGGATCTGAGGGATACAAAATGCTTGTTACAAATGCCAAGCTGCTGTCTCTGGCTGCCTTGACATCCCTGCCTCCCCAGCTATGCTCTTTCCAACCAGTTTACCTGCTGGTACAAGCTCCTTTCTTCCAAAAGCCATGACAAGCAACCTTGGGACACTCAAGGAAACGAAAGACATGAACCCAAGCTATTAAAGAGCATTTTTAAGGCAGCAAATGAGTCAGCACAGCCATCTCCCAAGAGGGAGAAAAAGGAAAAGGGTTTGAATTCAAGGTCTTGCAAGAAGATGTGAGCCTATCAACAGATGGAGGATTTTTTGATGCGTTTCACCACTTTTCCATGGCACAAGAGTTGAGGGCAGTGTTTTATTTATCCCAGTCACCCCCTTTTCCGACTCCTGAGGAGGAGGATTGGTCCTCTGGTGTCTCGTGCACCCCAGTGCAGGGCTCAGACCTCAAGGACCACTGTCCTCTTCAAGCAGTGATTTCCCAAGTGCCCTTCCTGGCCTGTTCTTTCTAATCCTCTACTTCTCAGAAACCTTTAAATATATATTTTAAATTCCAACCAGATTCTTGGACTTGGCAGATAAACTATGGGTCCCATAAGAGTTATATTTTCTTTGAAAGCCTTGAATGAAGCCTTTATAAAAAACTTCATTAATATTGCTACCTATATGCCTGCTCCCCACTTCCTGCACAAATCCAAACAGATTCTCCACACAGAAAGACTTTTGAAATTCACATATTTACTTCCCCCAAACAGTGAGAGTGTTACTGAGGAGTTTGTGGTAGAATCAGGCCACATGTGCCTTGTCCTGATGGAGTTTAAGAAGATGAAGCCTTCTATTCATTGGAGATGAAAAAAAGTAGATGCAAGAGGGGAGGACATAAAGCTGGGGAGATTAGGGCTCTGGACTCCTGTGCCCTGGCTCTGTGCCTTTGGCACAGTTTGGCCCATTTTTGCTGTTAGATTATATGACAGTCAAGAGTCATTACAGCTCATGCAGTACAGTGTGTACAAGGGTGTTAAAGCTGCTTGTGCCAAACTTAGTTAGTAAAAATTAGTAAAGGAGCTGTTTCAAAAGTAGCACAGATCTTATGTTAATTTTTTTTTTTTGGTTGTGGCTTTTTTAAAAAAAACACCCAAACCACAAACACCACCCTCCTCCCCTCCCTATCCCCTAAATAATTCTGCTTAATCCATCAATATCCAACCATTCCCTCAAGGGACTGTGCCCCCCCCAACAAATCCTACTCCCACTCCAGTCAGAGGGTTAAGGACCCTCAGCTGAAAAAGAGGTTGGCAACAATTGGGATGCAAAGGGCAACAGGAATCCAACACCTCATAATATTTCTGCTTTTAAAAGTCAGCTCCTTCTAGGTGCATTATCAGAGTTTGAGCAGCAGCAGGATTAGCTACAGGCAGCAAAAGGGGCAACACGCTGGGTAAAGATGGGCAGAGAGCAGAGCAGGCACTGGGACAGCCCCACTGCTCTCCTCCACTACATTCTCAATTTCCCTTTTCCCATTCAAGGCCAAAAGACACGTAACTCTTCTTGAAAAGCTACAAGCCTACATGCCATGACATGCAAGTAATCCCTCTGAAGACTACTTAAGTGTTTAAAATTATTCATGCTTGTAAATAGAGCTCAGGCAAGGCAGTTGGTACGAGGGGGGACTGGGAAATGTTTCAGGGCTCCACATGCCCTGAGTGTAGAGTGGTCTGTGGGGCTGACAGCCAAGTGTGCCCACACCTGGGACACACAGAGCCAGGCGGGCACACACCTAGGGACACCCCCAGCTAGGTGGGCACACACCTGGGGACACCCAGAGCCAGGTGGGCACACACCTGGGGACACCCCCAGCCAGGTGGGCACACACCTGGGGACACCCCCAGCCAGGTGGGCTCCCACCTAGGGACACCCCCAGCCAGGTGGGCACACACCTGGGGACACACCAAGCCAGGTGGGCACACACCTGGGGACACCCGCAGCCAGGTGGGCACACACCTAGGGACACCCCCAGCCAGGTGGGCACACACCTGGGGACACCCCCAGCCAGGTGGGCACACACCTGGGGACACCCCCAGCCAGGTGGGCACACACCTGGGGACACCCCCAGCCAGGTGGGCACACACCTGGGGACACCCCCAGCCAGGTGGGCACACACCTGGGGACACCCCCAGCCAGGTGGGCACACACCTGGGGACACCCCCAGCCAGGCGGGCACACACCTGGGGACACCCGCAGCCAGGTGGGCACACACCTAGGGACACACCAAGCCAGGTGGGCACACACCTGGGGACACCCCCAGCCAGGCGGGCACACACCTGGGGACACCCCCAGCCAGGTGGGCACACACCTGGGGACACCCCCAGCCAGGTGGGCACACACCTGGGGACACCCCCAGCCAGGCGGGCACACACCTAGGGACACCCAGAGCAATTCCAGACCTCCTTGTGTGCAGCATCAGAGCCAGCAGAATTCAAGGAGGGGACCCTCAACTGGGCACCAAACCTTCCACACCTCAAGATGACTTGGTGGTGTCATTTCCTTTGGCCAGGCTTTGATTGATGGCTTTAGAAATTCTCCTTTGACACAAACTGCCCAGATGTTTGAGCCCTTGAGCAGAGCGCAAGGCTCATTCCTGACCAGGTATCAGAAAAAGGACCACGGACCTGACCTTCAAACAGGACTAAAAGGGGGAGATGCTTTGGGTATCTCAGTAGGACTTGTTGTTCTTGTTAAAAGAAGTATCTTGTTTTAAACTGGGCTTTTTAAATTAAAATGCTGCAACCAAAGGAAAACAAAATAGGAAAGAAAATCCATTGGAACTTCTTCAGTTGGAATTTAGATTTCTGATTAAGGGTTGTGTGATCTTCCCTTCCAAAGGAACACCAGAAAATTCTGAACAAAACACGAAATATCTCGCAGGAAGTTGAATCAGTTATTCAAAATCCTTCTGCTCCTCCCCAGGCAGCACTCCCAGCCCAAAACATCCCCCCAGCACCACTGCTGGGGGCTCCCATGACACAAACACAGGGAAGTGCTTTGGGGAACAGACACTGAAGATTGTTGGAGAACAGTGAGAGCACAAAGTGTCACAGAAGAATTTAAAGATTCTGGACTGGAGTTTTCCCTTAGAAAAAAAGGTTCCTATCGGAAGGAGAAGGCTTTCCAAGCAGCTCTTTTCAAATTATTTTTCAGGGATAGTTACAGCCCACCCCAGTTCCTTTGGCACAAATAACCCAAATCAGAATTGCATCAGATTTAGGCTGCAGGAGGGAGATGTGGGGTAGCTGTTTCAGCTCCAGGCTGGAAGAGCTCCGTCCCACCCTCATATCCCAGTGCTTCAGCCAAGCTGCCCTTCAGCTGGGGCACACCTTGCTCTGTGCCCAGGGCATGGTGGATGCTGCTCTGGGCACAGCTGGCACCTCACCAAAAACCCACAGCAAAGCCAATTCCATCCCTCACACCTTCCTGCTTCTCAGTGACACTTTTTTTCATGGTGCACTTGCCCAGGTGGGTTGGGAAGGTGTTTTCTTGGCACCTGGAAGGTAGTTTGAGATAGGAAAACCACAGGATTACTGTGAAATAGTTCAGAAATTGCCCTGAAAAAGTTTTCTTCCATAAAATTCTCTGTCATAGGGACTACCTTGAAAGAGTTGAGCACCTCATGGAAATCAAAATCCTTCCTGGGGGAGAGATTCCGTCAGGAGGAGCCCCTGTATCTCAGTACCACCACACCTACCTGTGCTGTAACCCAGCATTTCCAACTGGAAATAACACATTAAATTTGAACTACTGCAGCTGTGGATAAAAGTTCAGTTTTAATGGGGACCCACTGTGAGGGGAGAGAAAACTTCAGCACTGGCGGGTTCTTTGAAAGGAACAAAGGGCAGCAATATCTCAGCAGAGAGTACGGGAAGGGTAAATATCCATGTGCAGGACAGCCAAGGACTGTTGTCTAAAAACCCTTTACAGAACAAATGAAAGGTTTAAATCTTAAGAAGTTTGAGGCTGGCTGTTTTCTTTTTTTCCTTCCCTATTTTTGAGGAACAAACATCTGTGGGAAGTATTTATGAGACATATAATGCACCTCACAGAGTACCCTGAGGGCCATCTTTAGAGAGGAAATAAAGCTTCCACACTTGGAGTTTGTTAACATTGCCACAGGAATCAGATGCAAACACAAAAGCTCACTTGTTTTGTAATGACTCGCCGAGATAAGTGTCCCTTATCAGCAATACTGTTTTCTTTTGGAAAGGAAGGGGCTCTGTGTGTACAAGCAGGGGATGGAAGTCAATGAAAACAGAGGGCTGGAGAGGTCTGAATGGGTATTTTGTACTGTAATTCTAGCTTGGGGCTGCTTTTTTGGGTGTGGAAATATCAAACACTGACCTCCCACTGGCAATCCTTGGCAGTGGGATAAGTCACCCATTTATTTTTGCTCAGCCACAAAGCTGCTGTGTAACATGGCAAGGTCCTCCCCAAGTTCCACAGGGTGGACACATCTCCCAGCAAACCCAGCTCCATCCCAGCCCTCCACTGCCCCTGCCCAAAATATCCCCCAGCTCCTGCCCACAGGCAGGGAACCCCAGAGCAGCACTCCCAGCCAGCTCTTTGAGTTTGGGAAGAAAAGAAGATTTGTGCAGAAGAAATGTGGGGCCTTTGGTGGTGAATCTGGGGCCTGTTCTGCTTCTGACCCAGAAACCCAAAATGCGCCAAGCTGGACTGAACTGCATGAAAGCATCACAAGCACAGGAGAAGGGTGGGCAGGAATTTCTCTGTTACTACTTTCATTTAAACAAGGAGGAAAGGGCTGAAGAGATCATCTCTGATCTGAGCAGGAAGGTGTCCATGGGCTCTTTTGGCATCCACAAGGAGCTTAACCAAGGCCTTGGAGCCACTTTAATACCTGAGAGTGAACTGTTAGAGACTGATGATCCCCGAATGAAGTGAGAATCTATAGGGAAATGCTCTTCTCTTGAGCAGTGCAAACTCAGAAACTAACACATGGCATCAAGATTCAGGATAATTAAATCAGAACAACAACAGTGGGGAGTTCTGATCAGAAAAGGAATAAACTTGGCATCTCTGCCCCCAGGAGAACACTTCAGCAGAGCTTTCTGCTGCATCAGGAGGTTCAACCAAATCAATCAGCAGCTCTTTTAAGACACCACAACACCTCTGACATTCCAGAGACCATCACAGCACTGAAAGCAGCAGCACAACTTTGGGATGTACTGCCACCAGATCAAGAGAGGTTTTCCCCTCTGCCCACATCAGTTTGTCTCCCTGTAATTGTATTGGCAGGTCTGAATGTCCCGTGGAGCTGCAGCACAGCCTGGCTAGAAAAGCAGGGGATCCATCAGAAGGATGCATCAGCAGCCCTGTGTCAACAGCCCATGGCAGACCAGGCAGAAACTCTCTGGTTCCCAAGCACGTCATCTCCACAAGGCACAGCCTGTGCAGGCTCACAGATGAGGCTGAAAAGTCTGGATTAAATAAAAGCAAAGCAGCCCTGATAACCATCAGTGTGTCAGTGAATGCTGCATTTCCCCACTGGCCTCACACGTACAGAGAGGAAAGGGTGCAGGGAAGGAGGAAGCTCTCACTGCTGTCTTGTCAGGCAACAAAGCCAACAGACTGAAGGAATGGCTGTGCTGTCATCTCCCACAGGCTCCCTGGATAACTGGCCAGAACACCACAGCTGAGGTTTGAAGTTTCATATTTAAGGCTACCCAGCTCAGCCCCACTCTACCCCCAGAGTGATCCAGGCTGGAACATCCTCAGAGCAATCATGGGGATCTGATCTCTTTGACCTGTGCCAAGCACTGCTAAAAAGCCAGTCTGACACTGAGATGCATTTTTGCTCCTCCATTTCTAATTCAGACACAAATACCTACACAGACTCTGTTCCATAAACAAGTCTGGAGCTAGACAGGGGGGATCAAGGGATTTTGTGGGATTCAGATGATGCAGCCAAGGAATGCTCCAACACCATCCATCAGAGACAGAAATCAAAAAGGCAGGTTTGAGGAAAGACATCCACCAGGAAAGCACTCATGGCCAAAGGAGTGGCTTGAACTTGAAGTATTTGTCACTTCAAAACACTTTCTCTGCATCTGCTGTGGATTTGGCACTTTGCTTGCCACAAGAAGGTCACTGTGAAATAATTGGCTGTTAGTAAACAAATGCCAGCCCCCTGAGACTGAGATACTCCTGCTCTAGCAGGCTCCTGTCAAAAGGTTGGCAGCCAGGGGAAGGATCAGAACAACCCAAAGCCCTCTCTGGATCCCACCCACGACAGCCAGCTGTGTGCTGCAGAAACAGTCACCTGCTACCACAGACACAGGGGATGAGGAAGCTCTGAGACAAAAGCAGGGAGGGCTCTGCATCAACTGCTGCATGGAGAAATCCAAGACGTTCACATCTGGCTTCAAATCGGGAGCAGAAACAGAACTATTCTGGTGCAATCTCGCTCCCTTCAGTGTGAATTTGATCATACAGTTCTTTAATGTACGTGTAAAGTGGTCCTAAAATCCAGACAAAGCACCACTGCACTGCTCTTGACCTCCTTGGAGCCTGGAAACTTCTTCTTACCTCCAGTTTGGCAATATCCTGAGAGCAATGAGTAATTTGGAAAAATGAACTACTGCCATGCACATTACCACAATCTGCATCATACTTGATTGATTACAAGGACATCAAGTACTAAAAATGTCAAAGACTTTACCTACATCATCATCTACAGCTCCTCCCCATCCACACATCCTCCCCTGCCTTATTACTGAAACAGACTTGCTTGATTTAACAGGTTTAATTTCTGACAAAGCCTTGTAACCCCTCAGGCAGCCATCAGCCAGTCCCTTACTCCAGAAGCCAGAGAGGAGCTACTCTGCTCTGCAGCTCCTGATTCCTTCACCCCTCTACACATCTTAAAGCAGAGCTTGCTCTTTCAGTTCTGAGTAACATCACCCATCCCCAGGAGTCTTTGAAGGGAGCCAAGAAGTGCTCAGAACTCTCCTTGGCACTGTCCTGGGTACTTCAGGGTGAATTTCACCCTGGCCCATTATCCAAGTACCTCTGGTGTGAGCCCCCACCATCACTGCCTGCAGAGCAGTAACTGGAATATCAAGCTGCAGTCATACAGGTTTGGGTGGATGTTCTGTAAACATGGAATGTTCTGGCCTCTTTCACCATGCAGCTGGGCAGAGGATGGCGGCCTGATCAGTCTCATTCACAATGATTCTTCCTTTTACTGGCTTTTTTTTTTTTTTTTTTTTTTTTTTTTTTGAAGGTATGCCTATTTGTTTGATCTAGTTTGTACCTTTTTCTCTTTGTCCTTCCTTTTTGATTCTCAGAGCGCTGAGCAGCTCTCAGCTCAGCTGAGCTAATCTCTTTTTACACTCCCTCTGTTTCCTTTCATCGGGATAATTTGTGCTTATGTCCCTCATAAGTCAGTCTTTCCCACATTACAGCAATCAACTGATCTGAGAGAAACAAGACAAACCCCACTGTGTTCTTGGAGGCTTGTGAAGATACTGGAGGCCACATGTTCCCATTCCCAAATGGAATATAGCTTAGGCATTCCAACACAGTTTGCTGCTATAGAAGCCTCTTTTATTCAGCTTAAACCCAAGCTGGTGAAGTACCTCAGCTCCCAACTAGGAGGCCAGCATCCCTCAGCTAGAAAAAGGGTGTGGTGTGTGGTCAGGGAGGAGCAGCCAGGACATGCCACCCTTACGACCCACACATCCTGCCCAAACCACAGCCACTCACGCAGGAGCAGCCTCCTCTTGGGCCACAGAGGTGCCTGGGGACTTGTGCCATGGAGCCAGGCTGTGCATGTGGCACTGTGTGTGTCTGCATCACACACATCACACAGCCCTGCATCTGTGCTCTCTGTCCCAGCTGTGTTTGGAGCCCCACTGACAGCCCCGGCAGGCTGGTGTCACTCTGCTCCTGCACTGTGTGCCAGCCCCCTGCTGATGGGCACCGAGCTATCCAAGCCTGGTCCCTGTGCCTGGGGAAAGGCAGCACTGCAGCCACACTTCTCCCAGGTCATCAGCCCACTCCTGTATTGAGTCTGAGTCCAAACCCACCACGAGGGGAGTGGCAGCCCATAATCACCTCCATCAGCATTTAATCTTTACCATCTTATCACACTGTACAGCACATCAAGCAATTTTAGGTTTCTTCACCTGCTGCTGCTTTCTCATTTATATTCTCCGGAACACAGAGTCTTCTATCCAGCCTTATTCCAGTTAAAACTCTTCACCTCTCTCCCCACACTCTGTAAACCTCCCCACAAGTCTTTGATTGCTGTGCAGCACCAGCTTCCCACCCTCCTGCCAGCACCCCTCAGCTTCAGCTCACTGGGCTCTCTCCCTGCTGCCAGACTCAGCCCAAGGGCAGGAACTGTGTGGGGTTTGCCTCCTGCATTCCCCACCCTGCCCAGACCCCCATCCCCACCCTGCCAAACCCCTGCTCAGGTCCCCGTGTTGGCTCATCCTCCCACAGCTGCATCTGCCTCTGCTCCGGAAAACCTTGGCTGAGGTTGTGCCTGGAACGGCACTGGGATGGTTTTGTTTTCAATCTGTTTGCTTGCCCACAATAATTCTCCCTTTTCTTTTATCCTTTGATTTCCTCTTCAGCACCCAAGGCAAAGCCACTTCCCTGCACTCTCAAGGACCCTTCAGAGCCCCACCACAAACAGCAGCAAGGTGCACCCTTCTCCTCCACCAGAGCTTTTCCAACTCTTTCCTCTCTGATATCTCAAAGGAATTCCCCCCCAAACATCCAGTCTGGTGCTGTGCCAAGGCCACTGCTGCTCCTGAAAGCCACAGTTTGCTCTGTTGCTCTTGGAGTTCAGTGTGTCCATGTCACCCACATTGTCCCTGTCCCCACCTGGGACCCTCCCTGCAGCAGCACAATTGATGAACTGCGTGTCGGGGGGACTGGTGCATCCAAACAAACTCCAGCTTCTTCCATCTCCCTCATAAAGGAAAAATTCATCCTTTGCAATTTCTTTTTATGAGACCAGCTTTTACAGACCCTCCAGCTCTCGTTATGGAAAATAAGTGGAAACTCCTGGCAGGGGATTATATTCTTTGGGTTTGTTTTTTTTTTTTTTTTTAATATATACAAGCAAAAGCGTATATTATGAGCTGCCTACATTGGCTTTGCCAACAAATTTTGCTGATGCTTGCAAAAACTATAGGATAGTTGTCCAAATTTGCCTGCCACTTGCTACCCATAGACAGTCATGAATTGTCCCTCTTGCTGACAAGTTAATGTTGCATCATAAACTGCAAGTTTTGTTGCTATAACACATGACTGAATTCAATATGTCAGGAAAATGATTAATTGCCCCAGAGATTTAGATCTTTAAAAATAGCAGAAATTCAAAAGCCCAATGTTCTTTATTCTAATGCTGGTAGAATTTACATCATGGTTAATAAATAACAGGCTTCCTTCAGAAATTAGGTCATTAGATTATTCTTTTTGCAAATATAAAAAATCAGATGGAACTGGTAATATCTGGGATACATTGATGAGACAATTTTGACATCTCAAAAGCTTATGGGGATTATTTCAAGGAAATCTTGGTCTGACTTTCAAGTGCTTGCAAGTTTAGGTGCTCCAGTATTGGAGCAAGATAAAGAAAAAAAAAAGGTTTTTTGCAGCAACTCAGAAATTTGTATCTTATTGTATCCCAAAAGAGTGGTGCATGTCCTCACAAGGGGCAGACACTGATCTGTCTGTGACAGGGACAGGACTCAGGGAACAGCTGGAGCTGTGTCAGGAAAGGTTTAGATTGAATATTAGGAAAAGGTTCTTCCCCCAGAGGGTGCTGGCACTGCCCAGGCTCCCCAGGGAATGGGCACAGCCCCGAGGCTGCCAGAGCTCCAGGAGCCTTTGGACAGCACTGCCAGGGATGCCCAGGGGGGGATTGTTGGGGGGTCTGTGCTGGATGACCCTGGTGGGTCCCTTCCCACTCAGGATATTCCATGATTCCATGAAAACAGAACACAGACTTCCAGCATTTGGAGCTGCAGCTGCAAGAGGTTCTTCCAAGCCCTGTCTGTGTTGTACAGCACCATGATGACAAATGTGCTCTGAACTCACATATTCTCCAGTCATTTCACTGCTTCTTGTGGAGCTGGGATGCACCAGACTGTAACCAAAGGATCTAATTCCACTGTGACACATGATATTGAGCATTCTGGTGCTCCTGCAGCACCACAACAAAACCAGCCTCTCTCCACCAAAACAACCATGCCATTGCACAATAACTGGGTTATTGCACCAAAACCAAGGGATTTCCCATCCCAGAGATGATGCTCTTTCTCCAGTGCACCCAAAGCCATCACAGATGGCCTTTGTCAGGGCTTGATGGCAAATCTGCAGAGGGAACTGCTTCTGGTAGGTGCTCAGGCAAACCAGAGACAGGCAGGAAGGGGCCACATTTCCCTTCCTGAGCCAATCTGACCATTTTCACATCCCTCTCCTGCACAGAGCAGCCTTCCCAGACCCAGCACCCCACCAAGGGCCTGGGAAGAGCTGCTGTTGCCAGGAGGCACATGGAAAAATAGAAGCCAATTATAAGTGATGGCTGGGCTGACAGTGAGCACTTTTAATACAGCTGCCACACACGAATGCCAACACACTGGGCTGAATCCCTTTCTCATCAGCCCTTTGTGAGCTGCAGGCTGCTAAGGGGAGCACAGCCCCCAGCAGGACAGACCTTGACCTCAGGGCTGCCTTCCCGGGCTGTGGGATGAGGGAATCTGTGCTCTGAGGCTGCAGGAAGCAGATGTGGATTAAATCCACTGGGACATTACCAGTTTGTTAAGCAGTACCTGTGTCTGCTTCGTTTCTCATAAGTCCTGGCAATGCAGCAAGAATCAATATTTCCCTGGTGTTAGAGGATTCCTGGAATCAGAACAGGCTGCTTTTACCCAGAGCACACCTATTCCCAAGAGCAGCAGGGAAATTTGGCACATAAATGCAATTGATTGAATGGCTTTGTCCTAACACAGCCCTGGGGTCACACTGAGGGGAGGAGGGGGAAACCCCCTGGGGCCTGCAGGGAGACCTTGTCTGCTGCACAGGGACACAGCAGCCCATGGGGACTCCAGAGAGGAGCTGAACACAGGGCTCTCCATCCCTCTGCTCCTGCCCTGGGGCCAGGGCTGCCTCTGACAGCAGCCACCAGCACCAGCCTTGGTGTTAAACAACACATCTATCAGTCTGCAGCCTGTGCTCTCACAGCCCTGCACAGCCCAGCACTCCAGAAAACACAACACACCAGCTCTCAGGACAGAGGGCTCTTTCCTATTTTCTCTTTAAATGCCTTCCTGCTTCTCTTGGGGCACAGGAAGGTTGGTAAATAGAGCCCATGCTAGCAGAGAAACACAAGCCTGGCCTGTACCTGGGTTGTTTTTTTAGAAAATGTTCTCCACTGAGGCTTTTCTGTTCCCTCCAGTCTCCACGCCGGGACCCCAAGCTTTGGCCAAGCCTCTGCTCCTAACACTTTTTTGTTTTCTTAAATGGACTGAGAAGTCCTTTCATAAAGTTCACTTGAGGAAAACACATTCATCCCAGGGTCCAAGCAGGATTTCAGCTCAGCCCCTCACTCATATCAACGGTGAGCCCAGCTCATGACAATGTCCTGGCCTTGAAGAACCACATCCATGCACAAAAACCCCTTTCTGAGATTTTTGTATCCATGGAGCTGCAAGGACTTACAGCAATTCCCTCACCACAGCTCTCCAGGTGATGGACACCAACCAGAAGCTCTCCCTCAGCTGCCTCTGCTGCTGTGGTCTTGGGAAAACACAGCATTTAAGACATCTTCCCTCCCCATTTTCGAGTCAGGGCACCTAAGTGTGAATATAAGTGTCTGTTTTTGCAAGTGTCCTGTAGTTTTTCCAGCCTTAAAGTGTGGACAGCAATGTTTAAAAAATGGGTAGAAGCATTTCTGTGTCAGATTCATGTTTCAGACCTGGCTTATTCCACACTGTGTTTTGAAGGGCAAGTTCTCACTGCTGGAGGAAGACACAATAAAGTCCAACAGTGCTTTACAGGGTGACTCATCCTGACTCAACAAACAGGTCCTGGGACTAACCCTGACCCTGTTGGATGGATTTGGCCAGACAATTTGCCCATCTCCTATGTTAGATTTCCATCATAATTTAGGATAGGCACAGAAATGAGCAAGGAGACAACAAGGAAATACAGAAACTCCTGGAAAATCAACCCTTGGCTACAAAACAATTCATTAAAGTCACAAATAAGCCCAGCAGAATGAGTTGTCTTTCCTGGCTGTCCAGTCACAGCCACCTCCCAGGACATATGAAACATCACTATGGGATGGAGATGAGTTTCCCAGAAGTCTGTGTAGGAAGGGACCAAGAGTGGAGGCAGCAGAGAGAGTTTGGTGTCCCAGGGGAGCAGCCACACACTGCTCCAAAAGCTGACCTCCCACAACGAGGGGGAGGCTTTAATCATGGCTAAGAAAAGCAGCTGGGAAGGGGCAGATGTAATAACCTGGGGGGTTCCCTCCTGTGAGGACGAGTGGGCACCACAGGAATGAGAAATGAAGCTCAACACAGAGGTGGAGTCTGCCTGAAAACTGGCACAACACTTCACTGCACTGAAGGATTTCAGTTCTCACATGCTCCATTTTTCCAACCCAACGAGATGAATTTTTCCACAGAAGCAGATGCTTTTCTTGAAAGATTTCTTTGAGCAGAAATGCCAAATTCTCCATCAGGAAACTGTTCTGATGGAAGCATTTTCAACCAGCCCCATTCGAGGTCTATTTCAGGACTGGCCTTTGCTGGCCTGAGTCAGTTCTTTAACTCATCGTGGGTTGTTTTTCCTGCCATTACGTACTTTTAAATTGAGAGTGACTCTGCTTTAACTGAGCTCCTGCTACTGTTTAGACAAACCCTTGTTCTGAGTCAGGTCATGAACACTGAGCACAGCAGCCCTGGTCTGAGCAGGGGCTATCAGGGAACAACCACCCCCCAGCAGGGAACCCCCTTCCCAGCAGGATTGTGGCTGCTGCACAGGGATTGCTCATCCCTCCACACTTTTCTCTAAACACCCTCCCCCCCCAAAAATATCCAACAATTTCAAACCAAATTTAAGGCATTTTTTCAGCCTACTCCACCCATTTCCAGAGTGATGTCAGAAGAGTTTAAAACCATTGTCTGGTTCCACAGGGTCATCACCACTGATGAGCGGAGAATGATTTCTTTGCCTGCTCAGATCCAGCTCAGCATTCTGCTACATCCCACTGCCCTCCAAGTGCAGGAGGACCAGGGTGCCAAGGAGCAGCAGTTGCCACCAGGACAGCAAGGTGTGGCATCAGGCAACTTGGGATGCTCCAGCCATGCCTCCAACCTCACTTCTGTGTTTTGCTGCCCATCCCAAGGAGGGCTCTGACCAAAACCCTGTGTTTTCCACTGCTGGGATGGGATTTGGGCAAGCTGGGCTGCAGACAATTAATAGCTCTGACCTGCTCTGAGAGCAGCAACATCTGCCTTGAGCCTCAAAACAGAGAAGCACCCAGCAGGAATTTCATATATTTCCATTGAAGTTAGTAAAGACCTTCAGCTCATCAGTTCCAACTGTCAGCCCAGCAGCACCACGTCCACCAGGGAAATCGTGTTCCTGAGTGCCAAGCTTCTGGAATATTCCCAAAGATGGCAATTCCACCCTTTCCCTGGGCAGCCTGTTCAATGCCTGACCACCCTGACAATCAAACAATTCCCTCTAATATCCCAATGGAAACTTCCCCAGCATGAAATCAGAACATTTAATTTTGTCTAATTGCCCCTGACTTAGGAGAAGGGACTGGTCCCAACCTTGCCCTCCTCGACTGCCTGAAAGGAGGCTGTAGCTAGAAGGTCCCTCCTTTTCTCCCAACTAAAAACCCAACTGCCTCAGCCACTTCTCTCAAGATTTGTGCTCCAGACCCTTCCCCAGCTCCATCTCTCTTCTTTGGAAGCACAACACTTTAAAAATTTAACAAACGCCACCAAATTTCTCCCCGTTGAGGAAACCAACCACCTGCAAGCAGCACAGCCCTCGCTGCCACAGCCGCCCCTGCCCTGCTCCGGGGACCTTTCCCCACATCTCGCATCTTCTCCAGGAGGGAGCCGAGGATTTGTGGCCTCCGGTTGCCCTCTTGTGGTGCAGCTCCAGCCGAGCATTGCGCCGGTTTTCAATATTTACCCGCAGCTCAAATCTCCACCTGGAAACATCAGCGCCTTCCCCCGAGGTGCCTTTCCAGACCTCTCCAAAGCTGTTCCGAGTTGTCCATCCATCTCTGCAGCTCACAACAACATCCTTCCTCTCAATGATGGTTTTCATAGAAGCATTAAAAAGAAATTTAAAAATTCTATGCGTAAGAGGATTGGATTTCTAGTAAAAAATCCAGCCAAAAAACCATTTGGAAGTTTGTGTTTGTTTGTTTTCTTTAAACAAATCAAAACAAACTCTGCTTTAGCCAAGAACTGAACCAGAAAGTTATTCTTGTCCCTCCACAAATAAGTCCTGTGGAACACTGGATCCTTTCAAACCAACAACAAAAGCTGTACCATAAATAGAGATTACTTGTTTTCACTTCTATCATTTCCATTACAAAGACACTTCATCTTTTATTGAACTAGCTCGTGGTTTAAATTAAAATTGGTTTTTAAATAGAAATAGTGTTCTCTTCACTCAGTGGTGAAAGCACACCAGGGTGGGAGATCAATAACACTGGTGGCTGTTGGACTCCTCCTGTCATTTAGGAAGGTAGTTAAACTCACAGCACTGCCTGAAGGGAGTTAAATACATCCCTACAGAGGATCTTAGACACTGGGACATCGGAATGTTGGGTCCCCTGAGCTCAGCCTCACCTCCAGCTCTCTCTAGAAACCTACAACAGCCCCGGTGCCCCAATGACACAAGGATGTATTTGGTACTGCTGGACAACCTTCAGAAAGCTCTTGCACATCCCAACCTGAGCCCTTCCTTCACGCCCCTCATTGGGACCACGGGGACCCAGAAGGTTTTTCACCCAAGCCTGTGCTCTGAGCTCCAGCCAACAAACACTGGATGAAAACCAGAAGACTTCACACATTTCGTTTGACTCCATTCCTGGAGGTGTTCCCAGGACCCCAAAGGACCTGGCCTAGTGGAAGGTGCCCTTGCCTGTGGCAGGGGATTGTAACGAGATCTTTAAGGTCCTTTTCAGCCCAAACCACTCCAGGGTTCTCTGATTTACAGTCACAGTTTAGTGTGAGACACTTAGACAAGCAAACCCTACAAGCATTCCCCAAAACAACACAGCCTCCAGGGAAAGAAACCTGCTTTGACTGAACTTCAGCTCAGGACAGAGCCCAGAGGATGGAGCTGCATGCCCTGTGCAGGCAAAGCCACATGATTTAATAGCTCTTTCAAGATGTGCTCTTAGAATTTGAATTTCAGAAAAACAACAACCCCAAGAAAATCAATGGAAAAGCAATTTGCTGAATGGTTAAGATGTAAGAGCCAATCCATATTTTGACCAGCCCATCACAAGCACACTAAACACTTTAAAAAGCCATTAATACTCCAACTTCCAAACAGCCTAAAGCACAAAGGGAGAAAGAGCAGATTGAAGTGCTGAGATGCACAGGAGCCAGGAGTGCTCTGCTGCCACCCCCAGTGCAGAGAGAAAACCTGCCTGTGCCTCATGCAAAATGTGTGTAGCATCCACCAGAGCGAGTTAGAGAAACCCACTGGCCACTGCTGGGGGTGAAGGTCAGTTCACACGAGATTGCCTTAAAATGACCTCCCTAAAAAGATCTCCTTCTGCTACAGAGCTGGGGACTTGGGTCTGATCCCCTCGGGGCATTTCCTGCTGCCCAGATTTGAGCACAGTCCCCTCTGCCCGTGCAGGCGTGAGGGGAGAGGCCTGAAGAGATGATTGTGACCTGCCATAACCAACTGGGATGCAGAGATCCCACCAGGACACAAGTGGTTCTTTTGTGAGCATCACCCAAACACCACCATCAATCAACAAACACAAACATCAGCACATGTTTAGGCTGGAGCTTTGCTCTCCAAGCCTCACTGAGCCCATTTAGGGGGCTCCAGTGTGCCCCAGGCACCACTCAGGCTCAGTGGTTCTCTTTACACCCTGGCACTGAGCTGTCAGCCTCAAATGGGAACAAATAAAACAGCCAAACAGCACTAATTGGTCCGTGGCATCCCCTGCCAGGGACGTGGCAGTTTTTGGGCACCAGCAGCAGCACCCCCAGGCTGGGCTGATGCTGCAGCACAGGAAGGCAGGTACTGGAGGGACAGATTCCTCCTGGCTCCCTGGTCTGCAGGGACCTTCCTGAGGTTTGCACCCACCACAGATTCAGCGTCTTGCTGGAAAAACAGAAAAGTGGCATTCCACAATGGAAAACAAACCAAACAAGCCCAGGTGTGGCTGTGGGGCCCTGCCTGCCCCAGGAGTGGTGGCATGAGCTACCACTGGCATGTGGCCACCAGCTGTCCCCAAGTGTCACCCCCTGTCCCCAGGGCTCAGCACACCCATCAGGACCCCTAGAGCACTCCCAAACCCCCTCTCTCCCCCGACCACGTTCACACAGAGCCAGGAGGATGCTCAGTGCCTCTGGCACACACTCCCTGCTGAGGCAGGACCACCCAGCCTCAGGAGCTGCCCAGCCTGGCCCAGGAGCAGATGGAGGCCAAGTTCTCATTACTGCAGATCATTAGCCGGGCTGGAAGAGGCCTCCCCTTATCGCTTTCCCACGTTGACACCAAAGAAGCTGCATCGCTCTGCTCCAGTCTGCTGGCTCAGGTCGAGGTGAGCCTCAACCCAAGGGCATTAACCCTTTCTGCACCTTTTACTGCTGTTTCAGTCCCGAGGACACCCCTCAGGAGCCAAGCCCTCAGAGGACAGCCAAGCAACTTAAAGCAGTAGCTGGGCATGTTTCACTTGTACTTGTATTTCCAGGACTGACACAGTTTAACCAGAGCCAAAATCCCAGCTGAAAGGTGATTACTGTCACACTGGAGCCATGCCAGCTGCTGTCTGGGACTCTTCATTCTCCCTTACCAACAGCCAGGCCAGGTGCCAGAGGTTCCAATAGCTGTTGGTAAAGCTTTGCTCAGCCCCCTCACCAGGGAGCCCCCCAGCCGTCAGTGCCAGCACTGCCAAGGGGAGAAAGAGGTTTGGGAATAGCTAAAGCTTGTATTTTCACCACGAATTTAGAGATGATTTAACTTATTGTCTGACAGCTCTTTCAGCAGCAAGGATTTTTTATCAATAAAGCAAACTAGGGAAGCTTTGCATGCCAATGAGAGCAGAGGCACAGGTACAGGGCAGTGAAGGTGACACAGCCACTCTCAGTGACACCAGAAACCACTGACACAGGTGTTAAACAAGGATGAACATTCCCACAGGGGAAACAAATGCCCCACAACCCTGCAGCAAATCCCTCACCTGGGCAGGAGAGTGCTCCATGCACCGGGCTGCCCCTCTGTGAGCCTGAGCCCTTCATTAACCCCCTCCCTTCTGGATGAGGGAACACTGGCACCAGTGCACGTCTCAGCAGTTCCACCCTAGTTTCCACAGCAAAACCACCCTGACTCTCACCCCAGGTAAATCCCACTCTGGGCAGCAGCTCACTGAAAACACCTGTTAAAACCCATACCCCACCTCAGCTTAACTCAGCTCATCTGGGGGCAATTCACCTCTAATCACCCCCCAGGCTCTGCTCCTCCCCAGGAGCCTCTGCAGCCCTGGGCTCTCTGCTTAATTTTCCCTGACCTTCCCTAGAGAAGTCACAATGCCCCTGACAGAGTCTTTGATCCCATTTCTGACTGCCGTTCTCCTGAAGGGCCCCTTGTTGTCGCTCCCCCAGCACCATCTGCTCCCCCTTTCCACTCCCGAAATGCTCCTTTTTGTCTCCCAGGTATTTCCCATTGCTGCACCTCCTGCTCCTTCAGGCACAGCGATTGAGCAGCGCCTCAGACCCGCACAGATTACTGGAACTGCTCAGCCCCCGGCTGGATCCTGTGAGCAATCTACCAGCTAATTAGTAATTAATTATTTGCACATCCCTAATGCTTCCTTTCCAGGCTAGCAGAGCGTTTTACGAGCATAAAGAAACCAAAACTCATCATTCCAACACACTCGGGGATGTCAAAAGCTGCTCTACTACTCACACCAGCTGCTGGGACACTGCAGTTTTGGGGCATGAGCCCCATCCTTGTGTGCACCATCCTTGAGCTACAGACAGCTCTCCTCTGTGCCCATTATGCACCACTTCCATCCAACAGAGCCACATCCCCTACAGAATGGGGACCCCTCTCCTTTTTCTTTTCTCCTAACCCAACATAAGCCTTTCATTCTTCTTGAGCCACAACTCTGGTGTTGAACATCATGATTTAGGAGTCTAAGCACCATTGAGAAGCACATAAGAACCCCCTGCCTGCTGCAGAAAAGCCTCTCTTCCCTCCCAGGGCTGCAGGGGGGAGAAGAAGGACCCCAAACCAGCAGCAGTTGCCAGCAGCAATTGGCATCCCAGCTGCAAATAACTCTCACTCCCTTGGCCCTCATAAATAAGAGGAAGAAAGTTGAGAATTGCTTTGCCAGATGGCTATAGATCATAAGTGATCTGTCAAAGGAAAAATAAACTGCTCACTGCTTTTCCCCACAGGACTGAAACATACCTGGATTTCCACTTTGATAACACCAGAAATCTCACCCATACAGGGAGAAACAATATTAACTTTGCAGGAGCTGAAGCTGCAGGCCCATCACCCTCAACCCCTCTGTGCTTTGTACCCCTTTCCTTGTATTTATTTAGAAGTCAATGAGGCTTTCCCAGGACATTTGAGTCCAGCACACCCCACACAGACAGGTACATGGGGTGTCCACATGGATCTGTGCTGGCCCAGGACCAGCTCCCCTTCTTCAGCACACTTTGGATTGGCAAAACTCAGAGATCACTCTGCAGAAGTCCAGAAGCTGCAGCTGTTGGGAAGCTGCTCCAGAAAGGCTGTTCCTGGCTTTTCACAGAGATTAAACACCCCAAGCACTTTTTTGGCTTTAAGGCAGCAAAGCACAACTAACCCAGGCAGCACCCTGGGACACTCAGGGCTCTCTCTGCCTGACCCCACTGCTGCTGGCACAAATCCCTCTAGACCAGCCTGCTGTTACATGCCAGTGGTCAACGCCTAAGCATCCCACACTCAGTGGTACCAGCAGAGGAGACGTGTTGTCTGGGGGGAGCAGGCTGTCTCACCCCAACAGCCCCTGCACCCCACAAACACAACCATCCCCTGCAACACACAGAACCCATTTCACCCCAACTGCACCACCTCACCTGGGACAGCAAGGGCATCCTGCACCCAGCACAGACTTCTTAGAGAAGAGAGCAATCCTTCCTGTAGCAGAGGTACCTTCCTGCCTCTTGAAACTGCTCCCACCACCCAGATGATGTCTGGTGATGGCCTTGACCATCAGCACCTGTGCTGGGGCAGGACACAGGCTCAGGGCTCTGCTACCACCTGGCACCCACTGATTTGCTGATTTGCTGCAGCTGCTGCAGGAGCTTGCAGGTCATCAGAGCATCCCAGAATCATGTGTGAGCTCCAGTTGGAAGGGTTCCATAAGAATCCAGTAAGTCCAACCCCCTCCTCCTTGCAGGAGTGCCTCACACTGACCTGGACATCAGTATGCTCCTTGCTACCCTCAGGCTCAGGTGCTTTGGCCTATAGCTGCCACTTCACACTGGGAGGATTCCAGTACAGATGGGATCCAGTTTGTCCTGTCCCCTTCAGGTCAGGACAGACCTTCCCCTGAGTCATTCCATCATACTTACATATCAATAAGAAGTTCCCACAAATGGCTAATGCTTGTGCTGGGCTTAGCAGAGCGCTATAGGGTTTCACCCAATTGCTGTTGTTCCTCTGTCTCTATTTTTGAAAGAAACTAAACAGGAATTAGCCAGAGACAGCAGATCTTGAAGCTGGATCATTTCATAACACCTGCTGAAAGAGGTGAGTGGGACAGAAGACACTGCTGTTCCCTGCCCCATTCCAAACCCTTATCTCCAGGAGAGACCACAGTGGGCCCCACATACCTGCCAGACTTCTTCTTCCCAGATTTTTTGCTGCCAGATTTTTAGAATCTTTATGGGCCAAGCTGACTCAAGAGGCACCATCCAAATTTCCTTGTCCCGAGATTTCCCCTTTTCCCCGGTTTCTGCCCTCGGCCCACCTTGCCCACATCAAGCAGATGGTGCCCCGAGCCTCGTGCTGGAAGTGCTGTTGGCCCAAATGAAGCGTAACACGCTGAGTTGTCCCTAACAAAGGGCTCTTCTGTTTGGCTTTCCCGGGAGGGTTATTATAGCCAGCGTTTATTTTGGCCTGGGACCAAAACATGCATTAGTGTGCCTCATCCTGTGCACTTGTGTGTGTGCTCTGACAGGCGTGGGGGGCTTGCAGATGCCAGGCCAGGCTGGAGGGGAGTTTTTTAGGAGTTAAAAATCTTCTTCCCATACACACACTGTTCAGAGAAATGGGCCTGGGGTGTCCTGGCATAGTGGGGAAGGTCTATAGTGGCCCCACATGTTCCCATCCTTGCCCAGTTTGCTGTGGGGCACTAGTGAGTGCTCAGGGATCTGCCCCACAGTCCCAGCTATGGTGCCAGGCTATGCAGTAAGTAATTTTGGTTTCTCGTGGTGGGATAACGATCCTGAACCTGCATCATAAATGTTTCAGGAGGTAACAAGAAAAGCAACAGGCCCACACTGTGTTGGGAGGATGCTCTACAGCAGCTGAAGGGATATTCCCATTCCCAGGGCACAGAGCTGCTGCAGAAATGCGTCTCTCCACACCAGGTGATGCAGATACTGTACCCACCCTATGTATCAGCTTCTTTGCCACCCTGAAAACTGGTGCACCTCTGACCAGGGTCAGCAGAGGCCCTTAAACTGCATTTTATAGCCTCAAAGGAAACACCAGCAGGGTGCTGGGCAGCAGCAATAACTCCCCCTGAGCCCCAGGACAGGTGCTGGGACACTCAGTCCCCCACGGCTGCTGCCACAGGTGCTGCCCCTGTGTGAGCATCCCCTGGCTGTGCTTTTGGGACGTCCTTTGCTGAGTTGTAAACGTCAAAGCAGACTGCATCTGCTCCCTGTGCTGTAATTAGGAAACAATATTATTAAAATCACTTCCCATCTCTGCTTTCTTTTCATCTCCCCTCCTTCTGGTCGTTCCTCTATTCTCTGCCGAGCAGCCCGTGGCCTTTGGGCTGAATGCTGATGAGCTGTTGTTTGGTCTAATCTGCAGTGCTTGTTAACAGGGTTGTTAACACAGTTTTGAACCGCCTGCTCTGGGTTGGCTTCCCCCAAGTCTTGCCCCTCCAAATCAGAGCCTATTGCTGGGGAGGTGCTGAAGTTATTGCTCTTTTCTGCTCCAGATGCTCATGGGCACAACCGCTGCCACCCACGTTGAAACCAAGCTCTGCCCAAATCCATGTGTTTTGCTGTGAAGGCATCTGTGCCAATGGGATTTCTTTTGTAAATCACTACATAAAGGCATTGCTATTATCTATATAGCAGTACATACCTATACGCCCAGCCTTGTAACCTTCCCCACAAGTGTTTGTTTCCTAAAGGAGCGTGGCCAGAGTTGGCAGACACCAAGGCGGTTACAGGGATGGAGCACCTCTCCTGTGAGGGAAGGATGAGAGGATTGGGTTTGTTCAGCCTGGAAAACAGAAGGAGTGACACTCACCTTATTGTGGTCTTCCAGGATCTGAGGGGAACCTACAAGAAAGATGGGGAGAGGGCATGGAGTGACTGGACAAGATGGAATGACTTCAGACTGAAAGAGAGTAGGTTTGCACGAGATATTAGGAAGAGATTCTTCCCCGTGAGGGTGGTGATGTCCTGGCACAGGGTGCCTAGAGAAGCTGTGGCTGCCCCTGGATACCTGGAGGTGTCCAAGGCCGGGCTGGATGGGGCTTGGAGCAGCCTGGGACAGTGGGAGGACCCATGGCAGGGGTGGGATGAGATGATCTTTAAGGCCCTTTCCAAACCAAACCAATCTGGGATTCTGTGATTTCTCCCAGGCCATCTGCTCCCACCTGAGACATCAAAGTGCCAACACTGGATGAGGGATGACTTCCACAGCAAGAATTTTACCTTCAATTCATGCATCTTACAGCCAACTTTCAAACATAAAATGTGGGCACAACGCCCACAGATACCCCTCCCTCTGCTGAGTGAGATGAGTGAGAAGATGCAGATGGGCAAGTGGGGAGGGACGGGGCTGCAGGAAGGGACAGAAACAATCAGGTGGCCCAAGAGAAGAGATGCCAGTGGGGCTGAGACCTTGTAGAGTTACTGGAGAGGGAACTGGAGTCTCCTCTCTGCCAGGCACAGCATGGCTCACACTTCCCCAAGAAGTGCTTTGAGCTCACTGAGCAGCTGGGCCAGAGGAGTTGAGCACTATTTGTATGTGGCACTCCAGGGTGTGTTAAGATGACATTTCAACCCCAGTTCAGCACACTCTGGGCACATCAGTGACACCCCAGCTCTGAGTTACCCCCCCTGAGCTGCTCTGAGGGCTGGAGGGAAGCCAGCTGCAATTTACTGCTGGAGAAACAGCTGGAAAAGCTCTTCCACCTGTCAGCCAGAGCACGTCTGCATCTCGTGTTTTAGTATCACTTTAGTTTAGGAGTGGATGAAAACTTCTAGAAGTTGAAGTAACTTTCTAAGAACAAGTCAGTAAGATCATAAAAGAGTACCAGAAGTGTATTGAGGACATTTGTACCGTTTTCCTGCCCAATTTTCTCCTTTTGTTGAGCGCTGTGTTTAGGGCTAGATGAGAGCCCTGGTCTCTCCAGAGCGTTCCCATAGCTGGTACTGGGATCTGGAGCTGCAGACATTAATTTGCCAGGCACAAAGATGCCTTTGAACCTAATAACTTGCAGACAATAATACTCTTTTGCATGCTAATAGATGGGATTGTTCTTCAAATGTCTGACATTTATAGCAGTACAATATCTCTGGTGGAAAGCATGCCAGGGATAGGCACGACTTCCCAAGGCAAGTGCTGGGGAAAGAAAGGGATGGAACAGGAATTAATAGACAAGATTTGTGACTGAATTTCACTTCAGGTTTCCTCCAATTGCTGCTGTTTCCTTCCCATATTTCAAAAGCCATGACTGCCCTGGAAGGTAATTCACACAATATCCCCCAATCAAAGCAGTGTAAATAGAGCAGCAAACGGAGATGGGCTGTAAATCAGCATCATCCACCTGGAAGTTTTGCTGGCTGGGATCCAGCTGAAAAATCAGGGCCAGGCCTCAGTAGTTCTGCTTAATATCAGAGAGACAATAGGCAGGAATGCCTGCCTGGAGATGTTTGCTTGAAACGGATGAATTATTAATAAACTTATTGTTATTTGTTTTTGTTCTTAAGCAGCTTGTCTCAGTACACATGTTAAAGTGGATTTCAGTCTTTCCTTATTATGCCTAACAAATATTTGTGTCCAGATGCAAAGTAGGGATGGTATTTAAATTCTGGTGAGAGATGCCCAGAGGAAATTTGTGTATATGGGGCAGTGGGAAATCTGGGTTTGTGTTTGCATCCCTTCCCACCTGATGTTACGGTTTGTTTGCTTGAGTCAAGCATCTTTCCAATGGGCCAGCCAGCCCATAATATTGTTGGAAAAACTGCTAGGAGAAGATGTGCAGCAGCTCTGAGGGGCAGAGCTGGCATTGCATCCAAAACTCCACGTGGCTCCTTCCCCAGGTTGAGTCCTGCCAACATCTCTGCTGCATTCCCAGCAGAGAGGAGAGCCTGAGGAACAGCAAGCCTTACATTTCTGGTGCTGAGACAGGAGCAGGAATGCTGCCATGATGTCTACTGAATAAATATGTGCTACTGCTGCTCTCATTTGTCTGTACAGTTTTGGAGGAGTTGCAGATGGCCCTTTTAATACTTGCAAGGCCTGCAGCTTTTCCAGAGTGGTTTTTTTCCCCCTCCTTTCTCCAAGCTACTTGGCTGCCTACAGTAATTAATAATATCTAATGGGGTGAAGAGCAAAGCAAAGTCTTCATATTTGAGATTATTCACACAAACAAAAATGTAAACAGCTGTCTGAGAGAGAAGGAAGAAATGGGCTCTGAGACAGGACCCTGCAGGAATGAGCTGCCTGGAGCTGTACAAAAGCCTGTGTGCCAGGATGTTTGGTGCCCACTGGGCACAGCCAAGAGATGCTGCCACATCCTGGACAAGGAGCAGGGCCACTGGCAGCCCCAGGGCACTGTCCAGGGGGTTTGATCCCCTACAAATCTCAATTCCTACAAAACCCTCTCCTCTGCAATGCCAAAACTCATCACTGTGCTCATCTGAATGGCTCAGCCTGGCTGAGAACTTCCAGGGCTCAGGGAATCACAATCAAAAACATCCCCCTGTGAACCACAAGCACTTAATTTCAGATCTGTTCCTAGACCACAGGGCTCAGGATCACAGAACACAGGGACAGGATGACAGGGCAGGTCATTAGCACAACTCTGCCATGGCAGGTGGCTCTGCTCCAAGCCAGCACTGAGAGGTGCCCTGGCAGGAACACCCCTGCTTGCAGGGACAGGTCTGTGATGAACTGGGCTGCAAGCTGCTTCATTGTAACCTTTTGGAGGAGGCATTGGCCTTTCAAGTGAGCAAATCACCTCAGGAGGAGCTAATGATGCATTTCCTTTCGTGTTCCCGTGCCTTTTTCCTTTCCCCAGGCCTTTGGGCAAAGGAACCCTCCGGAGATATTATTCATCCCATCATGAAACAGGGCTTTTCCTCCCATGGCATTTATGAAGAGTCCCTAATTTTTTTTCAGGGAATTTAATACAAAAAATTCCTGCTTTTGAGGCTCAGGAAAAATCTGTTTGGCTGGTGCTTGTCTCCTGCAGGGCTCATTGCAGGGGATGGAGATGGGAACAGCGAGGTGGGAGCTGCTGAGAAGGGCAAAGGAGGGGAAGGTAATCACAGGGAGACAGCTCCAAAGGGCTGGGAAACAACAATCCTGACTGTGGCAGAGGAAAATGTATAAGGGAGTGCTGGAAACACTGACTGGCAATAAGTGAGGTTGGATTTGCTCAGAAATGCATAGCTAGACTGTAGCTCTGGGTGAATTAATGAATGTATGTACTGCAAGGGGCTCAGAGGAGGGTGTTCCTGCAGAAAGGGGGGATTTCTCTTGGCCCTGAGAGTTTGAGAAGGATGCTGCTGTTCTAGGGGAAGAGACAGTGACAGTGCTGCCACCCATGCAAGGCCTTGGTGCCTCATGAGCTGTGAATAATCAAATAACTGAGGTAGCCTGTGCTGATTCCCACATCCAGGGTGAATTTCATTATATCTGCTTTCTGGGGGTGAAATCTTGGTAGCAGAGCCAGAGATTTTCAGCACAACATTGTTGGCTCTGCACAACCACCTTCTCTCTGCCTGCTGTGGACAGAATAATTTGGTATCAGAAAACCTGCCTGGTTTTCTTCCAGCCAGGAGAGACATGGGGAAACTTTCAAAATTCTCTGCAAGAGGCTGGAGGAAATATTTTTTGTTTGGTCAAACAGATTTTAATAATTTAAAACATTTTTGCTTTTCATGGTGATTTATTTTATATTCCAAAATCAGATCTTATTAATTGTTTCAAGCTGGAAAAACTCAAGATAACTCATTCCACAAATTTGGGAAGAGGATGTTGTGACGCGGTGGGAGCAATGAGTTTCTCTTTCTGTCCCTGACATGATTTTTCTGTGACATGACCTTTTGCTGTTTTCATTTTGCCACACCTGCATCGTCCAACAAGTGATGGCTCTGGAGGTGGCTTCTCCAAGGAAAGAGCACCAAGAGCTGAATTTCTGCTGCTGGCAGGCAGAACAGGCAAGAGGCTGTGGGCATCATCACCATGGATATTCCCTGCAGAGAGAAATCAGGCATCGTGGGGAATGCACTTTATATAACTCCCTGGCTGAGGGAATATTTCCCAAGTTTATGTTACAGCCACTGAGCAAATCTCTTGGCAGCACAGAAGCATCTCTGTAGTACAAAGCTGGGGATGGGAAGGGAGCACAGGGAGCCAAAATACGGTTCTGAGCTTCCAAAACATTCTGGTAGTCCAGTGGCTGCCAGGCTGGAACCTCCTGTTTGCTCTCTGTCAGTTTGCAAGGCCATTCCCAACTGCTGGGCTGATGCTTGCAGGATTCAAGCAGGTCAAGCCCGTGGAAGCTCTGGGTGAGGGAGCCTTGCAGGATGACAGTCCCAGGATTTGATTTCCTGCCATCCTGCCCATCATGCAGGTGCTGATGAGGCTCTGGAGTGATGCAGACCCTGCACACAGAGGCTCTTCTTGTGCTGGAGGGTTCTCTCAGCATCTCCATGGGCTCTCCATGGCTCTGCCTCAGCCTCTGGCTCAGCACTGCAGCCCCACATTTTCATCCTTTCCTGCTGCTCATACTTGTGGTGTGAGTAATCTGCCCCAGAGCCTCCCTCATGGGTCATGGAGCCTCTTGGGCTGACCAGAACAGGGTCATGAATTTATGAATTTCTGCTGCTTTCACAGCTCCAGCTTGATGGCTCCCTGTTGGGTTGAGGCTGGAGTGAGCCAGGGTTTGGCCTGTCATCTCCCTGGAGCACAGTAGTGTTTTGTGGATGCTGCTCTAGTAAATGATTTTGAAATTAAAAAAAAAAAAAACAACAAAACAACAAAAGTGCTGATTAACCCTATTCCAGCAGTGTCTGTGTGACTGAGAGTGTGATGGGTATGAGGACACTCTCAGGCAATGTCCATGTCACTGCTGGGCTTCCTCTGCAACAAATGATGCTGTGCAACAAGCTCTAATGCCATCACTAAACTTTCATATGAAATCCCCCAATGGTATTTATGTGGTAGCTCCTGGTCATTCCCTCAATTCCCAGTGGTGTCCCTTTGGGGCAGGTATTAGGGAAATGCCAGCTCTGAGAGCTTTGACAAATAAATCCTCTGGACCTCATTGTAAGGATGGAAAGTCTCCCACCTCTCTGTTTTTGGAAATGAAGCACAGAGAAACGTTGCTGATCTGGAGGATGGCCTCTCTTCCCGAGCCCAGCATTGGATCTTCTGAATGGAGAGGGAACAGCCTCACTTAATTCCTGGTGAAACACCTGGACAGGATTTTCTGGCTGACTATAGGACTTGGGCATGAAGCCAACAAATCTGCAGCCTTTGAATTCAACACCTCCATCTGCCCCCAAAGTCAACAAGAGCTTTGTTCACTTCTGGACAGATGAATTCCCACTTTATAAATCCAGCCCCCTTCTAACCTGGCATGGCCACCATCCGCACTGTTATTCCATTAAATCAGAGTAAAATTATTATCTTTTGTCCCCTTTTTCTTGAAACCACAGATCCACCCTCTGTGTGGTTAATCCCAGACCTGATTCTGCAGGTGGAAAGTCTGTGAGTTCCCAGGACAGTGTGTTTCCTCCAGTGGCCACAGCACTTTTCACCTTTTCCTTCACACCTTTAGTAGATATTTCTTTGAGGTGATTCATACAACATGTTACCAAGGCAATGGAAAATCCAGGCTCCATATTGCAGATTTTTTCTCCAGCAGGACTTGGAGGGAATGGGGAGGAGTCAAGACCATTATTATTGAATTCATTATTAATGAATTCAACGATATTGAATTTATTATTATTGAAGTTAGAGGGAGCTCCATGAGGCTGGTGGGGAGGGTTGAGCTTCCCACACTGCTGACCCTGACAAGAATTATTGACCACAGGCCCCGGCAGTGCCATTCCATGGGTGACACCAGTGATACACCAGCACAGCACCGTGCCAGGGAATGAGGGCAATGTCCAAAACATTACACTGGCTTTGACTTCTGAACCTGGCCCCTGTGGAAACCAGGTGTCACTGTTAGGGACACGAAAAGAACCACACTCACCTGTCAGGTTGAAGTGAGGAAAAAAAAGGCAGTTTATTATGATTTAGGGTTTTTATAGGATTAGAAATTTGGTCGAGGATTGGCAGATGGGAACACCTCTCTGACTCCATGGTCAATTCAGAAGTCCATCACAGAGAAATATGAAAACAATCTACATTGTTTTGAGAGACTCCAGAAAAAGTATGTAAACAATCATCAGAAGGCTAAGGATCAGAGTGACAACCAGGAGTGGGAATGTTAGGTAATTAATTTTACTTGCAGCCGTGCCAGGGGCTGTGTTGGGATTTTGAGGGGTTCTGTGTGTTATTTGGGGCCCAAAAAGGGATGAGAAATGTTCCTGCTGCAGCCCAGGGCCACAGTCTGCAGGTACTTGCTGGCCTGACTCCTCTTCCTGGCCTGGGGATGCAATTCTGAGCCCCGAGCCCTGAGGAGGAGGTGGGCACACTGCCCCACCGTGCCACACGAGGAGGATTGTCCCTCTGTCAGCGTGTCCCTGTGTCCAGAACGTGCTGTGACATCCCCAGAGCTGCATTCCTGCAAACCCACGGTGCTCCGAGTGCCCGCGGAGCCGCCGCGGCGGGCGGCAGATGTTGCACAGCTGGACGGGCTGTGTGGAGCAACACTGACATGCAGCGGTCGGCAGCTGCATCTCTGCCTGCCCTTGCCCGGGGATGGCCCCAGGCCAAGCCCCGCATTGCTTCCCAAAAATGTAGCTACTTCCCCGTGGAAAAACCCCATCCCTCCCATGACAGCGGTGTTTGGCACAGAGAACTCACCTGCTGGTTAAAGAGGAGGGAATTGCCAGTAGAAACATTTTTTTTCCCCCAGCATGTTATTTAAATTCCTGTAAAAGTGCCCCACAACACTGCCTGTAAGTGACCGTGCTGCACCCCAGAGGGTGCTGACAGGCAGCTCTTCCCAATGGAAAAGTGGCTGCGATGCTGAAGCAAGGAAGGAAAAGACTGGGAGGAGGGTGGTTTCAGACGTTTGAGCTCTCAGGAGCTCTGGGTGTGATGTTGGCAGCTACATTGCTCAGAAAAGTTTGGCCACACTGGGTTGCCTGTGCTGAACATCTGTCCCTTTTATCAGTGCTGACGTGTTTTGGAGCCTGGCCAGGGAAATGGCACGAGGTTGGGGCTGCCCTGGCTGCCAGAGGTGTCCCATGGTCACGGTGTCGGCTCAAGTGGCACCTGGGTATGAGCCAGCTGTGACTAGTTGGTCCCATCCTCTGCTCTGCAGGGTCCTCAGACTTGGGCCCAGTTGTGGATGGATGTCTGCCAGCCTGGAGCACCAAAACCCAGGAGTGGTGATGACAGGGAGCAGGCAAAAAGAGAAAACAGGGAGATTTTAATATGTGATGCAAGGAAAATCTCCCTTTTCCCAAGGTCCAGTGTTTAGCAAACCAGGCATTTACAGTAAAAGTCCAGAAGATGCTGTTGTGGCATGAGAAATTGGAGCAGTTCAGGGGGGGGACACTTAGGAAGGAAGAAGGAGCTCCAGTCGTAGCACAGGGGCTGCTTTGGCTGGTTTGGTTCTGTAGAAGGAGTCGAGCCAGGGCTGTGGTGGAGCAGCAGCTCAATGGAAGTTTCTTGGCAATGTGTGGTGTTTTAGGCAAAGAATAAGATTCTTGAATGTGTGAGAGGGGAAACAATGAGTAGGTGCTGGGAGAGGATTTTATCTTTGTGTGGGGCTGGGGAGACTGGTTCAGGAATTTTGCATCCAGTTCAGGTGTCTGCATTTAAGAGAGGGTGTTAGAGAGTGTTGAAAAGAGCTACAAAAATGATTGAAAGACTGGAGAAACAGCTATACAGGGGAGAGAACTTAAAGACCTCCATCTGTTTGCATTATTAAAAAAAGAGGTTGAGAGGTGACTTGATGACAGTGTATAAATACCTTCAGAGGGGGAAAAGAGAGGGCATTGCAGGATCTGTAATTTAGCAGGGGAAAAACCATGGATGGCTGGAAGCAAGAGCCAGATGAAATCAAACTGGGAATTAATCACCTTCATTGTTTAAAGAAAACCCCAACAGGTCCAACATTTTGGAACAAATTCAAAGGAAAAGGGTGGTTTTCTTCAGTCTCAGTGTCAGAAAATGAAGACTGGGAGCTTTTCTCAAAGACCTGTGTTAGCTAAGGCACAAGTTAGCACAGAATGTGGAGATTATTGGGTTGAAATGATTGTGTAGGTTCCTGAGCAGGACTAATGACGAATGTTAACTCAGGAGCAAGGACAAAGTGAAGAAAAGAAAGGAAAAAAAAAAAAATAAATACATCATGGGGTTGATTTTACTTACTGGCTTTTAAGGAAAAAAAAAAATCAGAGATAAGGAAGAGCAACCCCCTTGACCCAGATACCTGCAGGTGTGGTGCAGCTGGCCAGGTATGGTCAGTCAGAATAACCTTCTGTAAGGGCAGGAGGAGTTGCTGCTCTGAATGAAATGAGTTTGAGAAGGGGTTTAGCTGTGCTGGTGTGGAACACTCTCCTAATGACAGCCTTGAGGCCCTTCTGAGTGCAAACGCCAGATCTGCCTGTGGGAGGGTGTGATTTTCCCTGCCCTGGGTGCACATCTGGCCCTTTGTTCTGGACAATGGGAAGGCCCTTTCCTCTGCTCTCCCGCCCTTGCCGCGGTTCCTGGCCCTATTCCCACTGGCTCAGCTCAGCCCCTGCCTCCTCTCAGGCTCCTCACACCCACCCCGCTCCCAGCAGCTGGGAGCAGTTGGATTTGGGGATGTGGTGGTGCCAGGTTGGGTGTTCTCGTTGCAGCAGGGGAAGCTCAGGCCCAAGCACTTGGTGGAGGAGCAGAAATAAAAGGTTTTGCTTTGCTGGCTGATGGATTGTCCGGTGTTAGAGCCCAAATGGCCACTCAGTGTCCCACTTGCAGCCCTGGGAATATCAAGGACCTTGTGCCTTGCCTTCACATTGACACTTCCCTAAATTATTCAGGGGTTACAGGGTTTGGCAGCTGGAAAGGTCAACCACTGACAGGGGTGTTGCCCCCAACACTGTCCTGGGCTGGGCTTTATTTCCCAACTCAAGCTGTGCCCCCAGCCCTGCTGCTTGTGTGATGCTCCAGCACTGGTCACTGCCAGGAGTCAGGATGAGCCCCAGCCCTGCTGCAGCCTCCTGGGGAACCACTGAAACTGGAAAGAATCCGACACCTCGAGTGTTTTCGGAGGGAGTTTGGGCTCTGAGCACAGCACCTGGCTTGGTGTGGTCAGCCCCCTGCCTTAGGCAATGGGGGAATAGCTAATAGCCTGTCTAATTTGGACATGCCTCTCTAGCCCTAATCCCCTCCCTGCTCGTGTCCCAGGTAATAACATGCTTTCAAGGAAAGAGCCCTGAGTGAAAGCGAGTGAAAGGCGAAATGCCTGTGGCAGAAAGCAAGCGATTGAAAGTGTTAACGGAGCTTTAGGGTGGGTAATAGCAGGAGATTTGTGAAAAGGATCTGGAAGAAAAGCCCCTTTTCAAAGGAATTGTATAATCACTGGTAGCTCAGTGTTTCACGCTCAAGGATTGCCTTCACGATCTGCCATCAGAGGAGAGGATTTGCTGCTCTCTTCTGTAGATGAGCACTACAGAAACCCTTCCCACACCGCTTTTCTAAATCTTCTTTGAAGGGATGCTCCTCTCCTCCTGCCGAGTGTCAGGGCTGTCCCTGCTTTGTGACACACATTTGCAGAAATAATCAGGAATAAAAAGGGGAGCAGAAAGCACTTGCCATGGAGGGATGCCCCTCCTAATCCCAATGTCCCCAGAGCCAGGGGAGAGGGGTCCAGGATGATGCTGGGGGCTGCACTGGAGAGGAAATATGCCCCACTTGTAGATCTGTGGGGTGCTCAGCTGCAGGCAGAGCTCTTTTGGCAGCAGGAAGGATAGAAGGGGTTGCAGTGGAAATGATCTTTATTGGCAAGCCCAGCTTTGCTGAAATCAACCCATTTTGTGGGAACACATAGGAAACTATTGATGAGGGAATAAAATCTGAGCCATTCATTTTGACCTTCAGAGGATAATGTTTTCTTCCAAAGCATTTAATTTCAACAAATTGTTCAGTTTAGTTTTGACTTTACCACTCAAATTGGTGGCATTTTAATCTTCCACGTGTGTGAGCTGCTGGCTCCTGGCTGTACCCTGGCAGTGCTGGGCTGCAGTGTCACCTACAGCACCTTTCCCTGCTACAGCAAAGGAATCTTTCCCCATTGACACTTCTGAAAGCCTTCTCCAGCAAATTTGGGATGGACAAGAGATGGAAATGGATCTGAAAGCACCACAATTTCCTATGGAAGAGAAATTGTACTTTCCAAGCACTCTGAGTCAGCAGTGCAGCAGAGCCTGACCCTCCCTGCTCAGCCCTTCTGATCCAACCTCTCAGAGAACAGCAATAAACATATACATTAGCCAACTTATTCTGTGTTTTGCATTTGTAGGACACTTTCGATGTGAAAAGGAGCTTAGCTTTAAATTTGTGCAACCTTGATGTGCTTAAAGTTAGGCTGATCTTTAAATCTGTGTAGAATCGAGACCTGTTAGTGGTCCACAGATCCCCACTGTGTCCTGCTGATGCTCCCCTGGCAAGAGAGGGTGGTCTGGCAGCTGATTGCATTGATCTGAGGTGGCAGCAGACCTGTGCCAATGCCAGGTTTGTTTATGCTCAAGTAGGAGTGGTGGTGGCTGCAGCACACAGCATTTGCAGCCCTTTCACCAGGGCTGCGACTTTTGCTGCTGTCTGGGAAGTTGCAACAAGGGCAATTGTTCCCTGTTTCATCCCTGCAGGGCTTTGTGCAGATAAAAAAGGTGTGTGAGGCTGCAGAGGCTGCAGGGGGCTCATGGCCAGGGCAAAGGTGTGTCCCTTCTCATCCATACCCAGGATCCAAGGCTCCCCTGGGTGGATTTGCAGGGAGCTGGAGGGAGGGATGCTCAGGGCTCAGCTCACTGCAGTGACAGGGCTTTCCTGGGCTCACCTTTAAAGCAACATCATAATTTCAGAGACAGGCGAAGTGAGCACAGTGTGAGCTGGACCCAATGAAGGAGGAATTTGCCTCTTTTGGGAGCTCGGTGATGCTGTGGATGCTCCTCCTGCACACACTGCCCACCCAGCCCTGCCACCAGCAGCTGTGGGCCTGCAGAGACAACTCCCCAGGCTCCGTTTTTAACTCACTTGCTTTCATTTATATTCAAATCAGAGGATAAATGTAGGCAATGTGTGCGCTCAGCTCAGGCAAGGCTGCTGCTCCAAAGCAAGCACAGAGAAGGTGTTTTATTTTTAAAATAGATGAAGGAAGAGATGAAGACAGGGAGTTCTGCACTCTATCTATCACCTTCTTGTTGCTAAGGCTGGCCTGGTCATGAAAACAGAAAGATTTGTATAAAATTATTTGTTTTCCAACACACATGCTGTTTACTTGGCTCCAGCAGGGAAAATAAAGCCAAGGCTTCTGCTCGTGCTTTAAATCAGTTCCTGTTCATGACCAGGTTTGTAGAGATGCTCCTGGAGATTTCAACTTCCAATCACTCTTTATTTGAGGATTTAAATAAATTATAAATATACATATGGAATAATGAAAATATTCATGGAAGAAGTGCAGCCTAAAGAATATATTGGTCTCCACTGAATCAGGGCAATGCCTGACAGGGCTCTGCAAAGGGAGTGGAGGGCACCCTGCTCAGGGGCAAGCCCTGCAAAACCCCCCTGAGCCAGGCTCTTAAATAAAGGTGGAGAAGTCTCCAGCACTGTGTGTGGCTCAGTCTCCCAGGCTGTGTGCCCTAATAAGGCACATGGGATCTCACTAACAACCTTCTGCATTTAGAACAGAATTTTGCCCTAAAAGATGATCCTGACGTTCTTAAAAGTGACAGCACCCTTTTGCAGTGTGCTTTAAGCACATGTGTGCTGACACCTCCATGTGTTGACCAGGCTGGACTCAACCTTGTGCCTCAGTGCCCACGGCAGAGTTGTGCTGCCTTGTCTTTTCTGGGCTCTGGCCACCTCAGAGCACACAGAACTGTCAAAACCTACTTAACACACATTGACTTCATGGGAGTTGTTGCAGCAAAATGCTGCTGGGTGCTTGGAATGCAAAGTCTGTGCAGAGGATTCATTACTCCTGGATTGCAATTAATGATAATTAAAAAAAAAAAAAAAAAAAAAAAAAAAAGAGAGAGCGAGAGAAGTTTTTGTATAGAGAGTTATGCTGGATGTCAGAATTAACATCTCATTGAATTATCAAAGCTTTCAAGTAGTGGGTGGTGGAGAGTGGCTTGGGGCTTGCAAATAGGTCAGAGAAAGAGCTGGTTGCTAAATATCTGATAGAAACTTTCCACTGGGGAAGAAAATCTTGCTGATTTGATGGAATAGGAACAATTCTTGGGAGGATGTCTATTCCTTTAAAACTTATGGAAAAAGCAGGCATGGAGGCTGGGCTGCCTGCATGCAACCTGGGCTCTGTGGCTTCTTCCCTGGAGATCCCTCCTGCTCACATATGCATTTCTCCCCTTCTCATTGCAAAATGAAAACACAAAAAGAAGGGAAGCGTGAACATTTTGGTGGCGTGGTGCCAGCACAGGTCTGCTCTGTGCCTTTGGCAGCTCCAGCTGAACGCCCTCGGAAGCAGCCGCCGGTTTTTCAGGCGCTTGGGTTTTTGGGTTCCTCCAGGGATGGTTTGGGTCGGCTGCTCCGGGCTGTGGAGCGCTTGCAACTCTGTGTGACATCAACAGGGGGAGCGGCAGGTCCTGCGGAACTGTCCCTGCGCCGGGCCTGGGTCGTGCCTTCCTCCAGTCCCTTCACCAGCATCCTCCATCCCTTTCACCCAGCATCCTTCATCCAGCATCTTCCATCCCTTTCACCCAGCATCCTTCATCCAGCATCCTCCATCCCTTTCACCCAGCATCCTTCATCCAGCATCCTCCATCCCTTTCACCCAGCATCCTTCATCCAGCATCTTCCATTCCTTTCACTCAACATCCTCCATCCCTTTCACCCAACATCCTCCATCCTTTCACCCAGCATCCTTCATCCCCTTCACCAGCAGCCTCCATCCCCTTTAGCCAACATTTTCCATCCCCTTTGCCCAGCATCTTCCACAGCCTTTCTCCAGCCTTCAACCCAGTCTTCTCTGGCAGCCTGGGGGGCTGGCAGTGGTTTTCACCTAGATGGGAATTCATCCCTCAGGTTTTCCACCCGTGCTGCCACTGGGATGTGGCATTACCAGGAAGGCTCTGGGTTGTGTGTACCCACAACGTGGCAAAGACAGTAAATTTTATTGTTGTGGCTCTTTGTACTGATTCTCATAATATTTCAGCACTGAGATCAGGCAGCTGGGCAGGTAGAATCTCTGTTTTGGCATGTGATCCCACCTCCAAGGGGTGGCCAGTCCTCTTTCATGGGTCCTGCTGGGTTAAAGATGCTCAAGAACCTCTGACACTGCTAGGATGTTCCCATCTCCCTCCTTTTTTGGGGTGACAGCAGAAGGCCACCTGAGGCTTCTCTCAAAGAGATGAAGCACTGACACGCTTAACCCGCTCCTCCCAAGCAGAGAATGAAATATTTTGGGAAGCAGATGAGCAGATCTGGCAGCCTGTGCTGTGCTGGCCCTTGTGGGGAGCAGCCTTGAGCTGAGAGGTGGGCACAGGGTCCCTCCTTTGGCTCCTGAAGCTGTGCAACTTCTATTTCAAACTAAGGGATTTCTTTGTTTCAGGCAGCTCTTTCCTGAATCTTTCCTCTGCTCAGCTTCATCTTCCTGCTCCCAGAGACAACAACCTTGTGTGAACTGCTGGAGGAGACAGTGGCTCAGCAAAGCCTCCTGCCTCCCTGCCAGCTGTGTTCCCCCTGATCACAGGGACCCTCTGGTCCCGTGGGGAGTGACAGGCTGGCGGCGATTATGGAAAGCAGATCTCAGAAGGGTTTGTCTCCGTGGGGGAAGTGGCGCAGCAGAGCTGCTGGGGAATAATAATTATATTATTATGCAGGAATAAAGTCCCGTTTATTTCTGAGAAGGGGATGGGTATGGGGAAAGAGCGGTGAGTGATTGCAGAATAATTATCCCACAGCAGCTATGCTGGGTAGTGTTTCTTTTGTGGGCAACTCCTAAATATTGTGCTAGAGAAGGACTGGCAGCCAGAAGAACTGGACTATGTGGTGGGTGAAGGTGGAGCTGTCTCATCCCAAAGAGCACCTGCCAGCATCCTTTGGCTCCTGCAGGAACAAGAGATGATGCAAACACTCACCTGGCAGTGCCACACACCTGCGGGCAGGGCCGGGCAGCGGAGAGCCACCAAGCTCTGCACCTTCCCGCGGCGGGATGTGTAGGATGCTGCTGCCGCCCTAGGGCTGTGTCCGGCCCACCCAGCTCCTCCAGCACACCCCAGCCTTGCTTCCACGTGCCTTTGTGTTGATCACAGCGGCGTTTTCCCACGGCGCGTTCCTGCCTCGCCTCGCCACGCGTGAACCGGCGATCATCCTCAGTGGGGTCCTGTGAATAATTAATATCTGTGTCACCGCGCTTCCTCCCCCATCGCTCCTCCGGGACGAGGGGGATCTGCCCAAGGTCACTGCCGCTCTCGGGGGGGCTCCCAGGTGTCATTGTCCTTATGGGTGTTTCCCGCATCCCCGCCGGGAGCGGAGAGCTCCGTCCCCGGGAGAGGAGCGGCACAAAGGGGCCGGCCCCGCTGCAGGCCCGGGGGGGACACGGGTGCAGGTGGCTGCCGGGGGGGTCGTGCCGAGAGGCGGTGACCCACCCCCCGAGCTGCCAGACCCCTGCAGAGACTGCAGCGGGGTGCGCGGAGCGTCGCTCCTTTCCCAGACCCGCTTTGTGTCCCCCCGTGCGATGCCCCGGCGCCTTCCTCGTTGTTTCCCAAAACTGAGGCCGGGGAGGATGAAGGGAGGGGGGAAATTAAATATTTTTTTGAATAAAAAATTTAAACGTAACAAAAAGCGAAAGCCTTTAAAGCCGTGCGTTCTAACAAATCGAGCAGACACACCCCCCTAAGAAAGGCAGCCGTGAGTCCGCCCGCCGCCGCTCCGGGGCCGCGGCGGCTCCGGCCCGCTCCCCTCACGCCCTCACAATGCCGCCCCCTCCCCGCCGAGCTCCGCCCCCCGGCCCGCCCCCTCTCGACGCTGATTGGCCGCTCCGCGCCGTCAGGTGGGGCGGGCGCGGCGCTGATTGGCCTCGGCGGCGCGGGGCGGGGCGGGCGCGGCGCTGTCAGCCGGGGCGCGGCGCGGCGGGAGCCGCCGGAGGGGCGCAGGGCGCGGGCGCGGCATGGCTGGCTGAGGCGGCGGGAGGAGCCGCCGCCGCCCGGCGCCGCTCCCGGCCGCGCTCGGTGCGAGTGCGAGCGCCCGCGTCAATGAGCGAGTGCATGGCGGAGCCCCGCGCCGCACCATGAGGCGCCGGCCGAGCACCGCGCTCGCCCTGCTGTGCCTCGCCGCCCTCCTGGCCGCCGCCGCTGCCACCGCCGCGCTGCCCGCCGGCGCCACGCCTCCCGCCGAGCCCGGCAGCGGGAGCGGCGGCCCCGCCGAGGGCAGCCCGGGCACGGAGCCGCCCGCACGGCCCCGCGGCACCGCCGCGCCCGCTCGAGGCAGCCCGGCGCCGCCGCCACCGGAGGAGGAGGAGGAGGAGGAGGCGGTGGTGGCGGAGGAGGAGGAGGAAGAGGAGCAGGAGGAGGAGGCTGCGGGCAGCGGCCCCGCAGGTGAGCGGCCCGCGCGGGCCCGGGGCGAGGCGGTGTCGGCGGGGCCAGCGGCGGGGAGCGGGACCCATCCTCCGCCGGGCGGACAAAGGCGCGGCCGGGGACGGGGCGGCGGCGGCTCCCCGGGCCCCGTGCGGGGCGGGCAGGGGGAGCTCCGCGGGAGCTGCGGGACCCCCCGGGCATCTCCCGGCCCCGGCCTCCCCCGGGGCTGCCCCGCCGTGCCGGCCCCGGGCTGCTGTCTGAGGGGCAGCTGTGCCTCCCCGTGCCTTGCCGGGGCCGTTACCGGTGCTTTTGGGGCGCAGCGGGGCAGGTGCTGGTCTAAGCCACCCCAAGCGTCCTTTGGGCAGTGGTCCCTGACATGCACTGTGCTCCGGTGGAGGAGGTGAAGGCAGCTCCTTCCCATCACCTGGCGACAGTGTCCAACAGTGTGGATGCATCGGGCATCCCCCGATGGGACTTTGTAGGTCGAGTTGCTCCACAGCCATCAAGCGTCCATGGTGTCCTACCTCGACATGCTGGCAGCAAGAGAGAGAGAGAGCAGGGTTAGTGATGGCTTGGTGTCACCAGAGCCCCTGTTCTTACCGGTGTCAGGAGGTGTATTTGCGGCTCAGTGGGTGCTGGGGTGCTCACATGGTGTCTGATGGATGTGCAAGAGCCACCAACTTCATCTGTGCTGGGAATGATGTGTCTCAGTGCAGCCTGTGCGAGGCCTCATCCTGCTCCTGGTGGTGGTCGGGGCTTACACAGAGTTGAGGAAGGTGCTATGGCAACAGGAATAAATGGAATTAACAGTGTAGGGTGTAAGGAGAGAGGTGAAGGGTGGATGGGAGGGCTGTGCTCTCAGGTGAAGCTTCTTCAGGGTGTAGCACGCACTGACAGCACTGGCCACTCACTGGGAGGTGAAACACTGATGCTCTTCAGAGCTGAGACTTCAGTTCACCTGCAGATTAAATTGACAAAACTGTGCTGGAGTCCACAGATGGGGCTTTGTCCACTTGTTTTACTGGAGAACTTGGCTTCACTCTGCAGTTCCAAAGCTTTATCTTCAGACACATGCAAATACTATAGCACTGATTCTTTCCTGTTTTATATTTATTTTTTCTCTTTGCCTGGAAGATGTTTGGCTTAAGTACTTTGAGCTTCCTCTGATGTGGAGGGAATGCAGTCTGTTGTTCTGGTAGTGTTAGCACTCTGAACAAGGGGATTAATCAACTTTTTGCATTTGGTTAGAAATAAAATCAACTGAAGATCTGGAGTCGCTTGTTTTTCAGACTTTAATTTGCTTTTTTTTCTGTTGAGGTTTCTCTCTTTGCTTTTTCTGGAACAAACAGAATGGCTTAAGATTGGGAATTGCTGATAAAGGTAGGATGAGTTGAGTGTTCTTAAAGCAAAGGCAATTTCTTCTCTTGTGCCATGATCAGACAGAAGGGACTGAGCGACTCAGTGCAGCACAGTGAAACCCTCTGGGTGCCAGCCGGGGGATCCACATACACACCCCAAACTTCCTCCAGCACATTTCCCTCTCTGACCCCTGCGCTGTGTTTGTTTCCAGTGGTATCCATTAGTATCCATTGGCGCTGGGTCTCCCACCCTGGGCTCCAGTGAGTTCATCAAGATCATCCTGCTCCTGCAGGCAGAGTGACAAGTGCATGAGGTAGCTGGTTTAGCAGTGGCTTTGGGATGCTCCCAGATTTCGTGTAGGATGCTTACATAACACCCTCTGTATCTTCTGCCATTGGAGCTGTCAGGAATGGAAGTCTGGGGAATTTTGTGTCTAATCCCTGTGCTCCCACGGGCTGCCCTCACCCCTGTGCTTAGTTCTCACTTGGGAAAAGGGAAGATTGAGGATGAGCACCCCCCACCACCACCCCTGGGTGTGCTGAGTCTGTATTGTGGAGGCCACCATCACCCTTTGAAGTTTTGACGTGCTAATTATTAATGGCTACAGCCACTTAATCACAAAATTGCCCTGGTGCCTTTACACCGTGGTGATGGCCAGGGCAGGAGCACATTGTGCAGATTATGTCTTCTCCAAGAGGCCACTTTGTCAGTCCTGAGCGTGACAGGTTGAGATTAGTTGTGGCTGAGGGGGGATTGCTGGTGTGCTCCAGGGCTGGGTGGGTTTTAGGGTGGATGAGACAGCATCAGGAGGAGATGCTGGGCTTGGCAGCCTCCCCTGTGTGATGGTAGAGCCTGGGCTGGGCTTATGGCTGGATGGTACAGCCGTGGTCTGTGTGGGAGCTGCTCTCCATGGGTTTTGTGGGGCTTTCTGTGCTGCCCCATCTGCTGTGAATTGTGCAGAGGTTTGCTCTCAGAGGCTGTTATGCACCAAAGCCACAGCAAAGCCAGTGGACATAATGGGCTTAGCTGAAACCCTCCGTTTGCTTTAACTCAAGCATGTTTTCAACATCACTTTTCCAGCTCAGTAGGTAATTAATGCATTATGTGCTCTGTTGCATTAAACAAATGGGCCCTTTCTTATGCACGTTATTAGAAAGGCTTCCCTTAATGTTCCTAACATTATCACTGATAAGAGGTTGGTGTGAGAGGCTTCAGGGTCAATGGTGTTCAGAGCTACCAAGATTTCAGTTCTGACTTTGGTGCATTTCTCATTCTGATTTAAGAAGCACTCCAGTTTTCTTCGAGCTGCCTCCTTGCTCCGTTCTTGTCCTCCTCCTTTTCCTAGTTTCATGATGTTTATTTTTCTTTCCAAGCCTGTGATCATGTTAAAAACCTGGATTTTGTTTCTAAGAGAAGTAAATTGCTAATCCTTATGTTTGTGGAGACAAGCTTAGAAGTATCCCCTGCCTTATCACCAAAGCCTCTGACACCCACCACGGGGACTCTGCCTCTTCCTTTTTTATCCCCAACAGGCTCACTTTAAGCAGGAGCTGGAGCTTTTCTGGGGAATCTGGCTTGGGAGCGGCTGCTGCTCTGGTGGATGCTTATGTTGGAGCAGAGATTCAGCTGCTGTGGCCAGCATGGTCCTGGTTGGACTTTCTCTGCCTACTGAACAAAAATCCCCAGTTCCTCATGGTTCTTAGGGCAGCATTGGGTAACGTGGGTCTCTTTGAAGGACATTGTGTTCTGACTCTCTTTCAGCCCCGTGCACAGCAGGTGGGTGGGCTGAAAAACCCCAATGTCCTTTCACAGCCTTGCTGTGCTGGGTCAGGAGGAGAGCTGCCCCCAAACCCTGGGTATTGGTGTCTGCAGACTGTACTGAATGCTCCACATCCTGACAGTTGTTGCCTTCTCTCCTTCTCGGTGTTTTTGTCATGCCTCCCCTGCCCTCCTGGGTCACCAGCTCCCAGAGGTGACGTTGGGTCTGACTCCTCACCTCTGCACCATGTAGGAAGGGACAATGAACAGTTTCTGCTGCAGCCACAGGCCGGAAATGCAGGTGGCCTGGAGCACGACCCACGGGAAGGTGTCGCACGCTGCTGCGGAAATGTGCGAACGCTGAGTCAGGGACGGGTCCCCAGCTGCTGCTCTGGAGCCACCTCGAGCTGCCTGCCACTCCTCAGATGGAGGAGGTGCAGCCAGGGCCCCTCAATGGGTGCTGGCTGCAGCTTTGTGTGGGATTAGCTGATGGGTTTAGCTTGTGAAGAGGAGTCTGGCAAATCCCTGGGGGCGTTGGGATGACCTGGGTGATTGGCTGGGCACAGGGGAGGTGACAGGTTGAGGAGGGGACTGGTGAGTGCTGGCTTCATCCAGCTGGGAGAGGTGGAGGGTTTTGCTTTTGTGTAGGGTATGTGAGAAAGGTCTGTGCATCCTGTTGTTGCAGGAGGCATGGTGAGGGCAGGTTTGGGGGTGTCCACAGCACTTACAGGATTGTTGTAGAGGAAAGACTGGTCCAAGCCATAGAGCCATCAGCAGCCAGACCCTGCCACAGTGTGCCCCTTCAGGGGTAGGGAGCTTTCAAATCATGGTAGACACACAGACAGAAACAGCTGAGTTGTTGAAGGTTGTTTCAGGACCTTGTGCCATCGTCCCTTTTGCAGCTCTGGGTGACTCCTCCTCTTCTCTCATCCAGCCATTAGATCCTTTGGAAGAAGTCTTCCCATCTCTGTATGGGTTCACCTGCCTGAATGCCCCTGCTCTGCCTCTGACCCCGTGGGGAATGAGCAGGAGGGGCCAGGGAGGGTGAGCTGGAGCTTTCCTCCTGCTCATCACTTGGGAAGGCAGCTTAAGCCTTCCTTGTTTGAGGGCTCAGGATTGTGTTCCATGTGGTTACAGAGATAACTTGTGCTCAAGGTGCCAGCAGGATTTAAATTTATTTAAGGAAATGGAAATGAAGGCATGGATGTGAAAGCTGAGGATAAGGAGGATGGTCTTGTTCCTCAGGATCAGCACGGGAGCAGCCAGGACAGAGAGTGCCTTTTTTCAATCAAATAAGTTTGTATCTTTGAGCTTTAAATAAAGACGTGTTGCCCAGAGCAGAAAATGTCACTCCTTACCTTCTTCCCTGCCTCCACGCTCCCATGTGAATCATTCTTGAATCAGATGCATCCAACTGTCCTGACTCAAGATTGAGATTCTGGGACTTAGCAATGCTCATGAAAACCAGGATATTTCTGGGAGGATCTGTAGAGCATTGAGGGTCTTGTTTGTTAGCTTCTCTCTGCTGGGATTTTGCTTTTTGTTTTTATTCTAAATGGTAGCTGAGGTTCAGGCATACCATCACTGAACTGCCACTTGGAAAATGCCGTCTGTAAAATGGCACCACCACTGTGAGGTGATGTTCTTGATCTGGCTGCTATTGGCCATACCCAAACACCAGCCTGTGGGGAGGCAAAGGTACTGGAGCACGGGAAAAAGAGATTTGTCTGAGGCTGTGTGGTGGCAGATGTCCCAGTCCCTTTGCTGATGCCAATGTCCCTCCAGGCCCTGCGAGGGTGGCTGGGACAGTGCTGGAGTGTCACCAAAGGGACTCTTGCGACACAGCCTGGGGTTTGCACAGGGTGCAAAGATTGTGCCTGTCTGCACAGCTGGGAAATGTGTGGCCAAGCATGGGATAGGCTTCCTGGACAGTGACTGGTCCTGCCTTGGGAGCACCTTTCTGGTGCTGCCTATTCCCCCTGGGGCACCCTGGCCTTGACCCTGCCCGGCTGTGCCGGAGGGGACAGGACCCCTGAGGTCAAGGAGGGATGGTCGTGGGATACACTTGGGGTTGTGACCCCGTCCCTGAGGGGGCTGTGCTGCTCCAGTATGGCCCTGCAGGTGCCTGCAGCATCCTGGGGTCTGCCCACCTGGGTGGTGGTGATGGTGGGCATGGAGCCTGTCCTCAGGCCTGTCCTCACTGCTGCAGATGAGCAGCATGAGGACAGGGACATCAGGGACATCCAGGACATCCCGTGCCCCTTGGCCATGAGCACAGAACAAGCTGTTCTTGAGGAGCTGAGGGCCTGGATACAAAGTTCTGCTGAAGTCAGGGGAAAGACTCCAGAGGGTTCTGGATGAAAGCCCTATAAATACCCAGGGCTGGGGCTCTGTGTGCTGGTGACACTTGTCTGTCAGGGAGTGCTGCTGCAGATCTGAGGTGCTCGCTGGTGCTTCCAAGAAGCAGCCGAGCTCTTTGTGGTGGTGTGAGGCATCTGCCAGCTTTGGGAATAAAGCCGTGCCAAGGCCGGGTGCTGAAGGCAGGGATCCTTTTACAGCCCGTCTGGCTGGGAGGGAAGGCTCCTTCTGCTTTACCTCTGACAGGCACTTAAAAAAAAATACAACAAAGAAATGATGTTGAGGAGCTGGATTTTTGTACAGCACCTTGACCGCACCTGAGGCTTCACTGAGCTCTTGGATGAGGATGGAGCAAGGGATCAGACTTGCTTTAAAAGTCCTGGAAAGCTACAGGCTGTGTTGCCCTGGCAGGTGCTGTGTGTCTAAGCTCAACAGGGCTGCCTTGTGCAGTGAGGCATTGCTGGGTGGGAGTGGGCCCTGAGGGGCACAGTCTGGCACCTTGTAATTGGTTGGGGATATTAATATATTTTATGAGCTAAAGGCTAGATTGCTAAAGGCAATCCAGCCATCTGCCCTGCCTTGGGGAGTCGTGTGTCTCCAGCACCCCAGGAGAACAGAACCAGTTGCAATTCAGTCTCATTAAACTGGCTAAAACCCAGATTTCTGATTCACAGGAAATTATTTGCTTCTCTTTTTTTTAATTTTTTTTTTTTTTTTTTAAATTTTGACTTTTGAGTTGTGTCAGGCTGAAGGTTGTTCTTGCTTTGCTTCTGCTTAAGCTTCCAGTGAGCTCGAGTGTCCTGTGCCTTGAGGCTGCCCTGTGAGATTGTTGTGCCTGGGGCTGAATCCATCCCCAGAGAGGGGCTGGGGGCTGCTGGGTCCCTGCCAGGGGGAAACGCTCCCAAAATCACAGCAGGCCTTGTCTGGAAGGGTCTTTTATTGGATTAAAGCTTGTCAGTCTGGAAGCATTTCCAACAAGACATTCTAGACTTGGAATCATTGAACCTCATTTGTCTGGCAGGACATTTTCCCCCCTTATTCAATAGGACCCTTCCCGGTGGTGCTGGCTTGGCTGCAGCTGCCGTTCCTGGAGGAGCAGAGCAGGCTGTTGTCACCTCTCCTGGCAGGGTCACCGACTCCCCCACGGCTCCTGTCCATCCTTGTATCGAGGGATGCAGGAGAACGGTCCAGCTTCTGCATCCCAGCTGGCCGCCCAGGGGCTGGGGCAGCCCGGCTGTCTCCTCTTGTCTTCCCCGGCGATTTAATGAAGGCAGGGAGCGGGGAGGGGGCTGCTGGATCCGCCTGGTTTCCCGGGATTTCGCCTTGCTGCCTGCGAAGAATAGACCCCTCGGAACGCTGCCGGGGGCTGTAATTGCCTGGGGACCCATTGAGCCACCCAAAGCGGCTCTTTTGTTGCAGGCTGAATTCCTCTTCTGGCTGCTGCTCCTCTGGATCTTCCCATGCGAAATTCCTCCCGCCCTGTATCAGCCGAGCTTGGGCAGGGTCGGGATGCCATGGAGGCTGCCAGCCCCCGGCTTTGGCACCAGCTCTGCTCCAGCCCTTCACGGCTCTTCCTCCTCCTCTCCCACCCCGCCCCGACTCTGGAAGAGATTTTGGAGGTCTCTGCTCCTCATTCACACACACGGGTCCTGTTTCAGTGAATGGAGCTTTCCTTGGAGCTGCATGAACTAATGCAAAGCCTTAGTTTGGTCTTGTGCTGCTAAAAGGAGGATTTTTAATTTTTTTTATATCTTTCTGAACACCTGCTGTATGAATTAAAATTTGCCTTGTAAATGTAACCGATTCAGAGTCTGAGCATGAGCGATGGGTGTTTGCTTTTTGCCTGGAAAAAGAAAAAAGCAAAAACCTTGAAGGTTTTTCTCTTCTGGCAACTTGGCTTTGAAGCAGAGAAGCCCAAGACGCTTCTTTTTTAACCATTTGAAATTCAGTTGCCCCCTGTCCTTATAATTAAGCCCCCAGAAACATGACGAGGCAAGCATCCCTGCTATTTATAGCTCTGCTCCACATGCCCGTTTTAAAAATCAGGCAGCTAAATGGCTCTGCAGCCTTTCAGCAAAAGGCCTAATGACACAGGCATTTTCTATGCATGGATGGGTGAATGTTTAAAGGCCTTTGGTGCTGAGCCTTCACTCCGAGCAGGCACGATGGTTTCTGCAGCAGAGGGATTTTTTTCCTGGGCAAAGGAGAGCCCCTTGGCTCTGCCCCAGCCCTGGTGAAGGGGCTCTGGGTGGGCTGCACCCCATGGCTCACCCCTGCTCCAGCCACTGGGGATGCTCCCAGCAGGGTCCTTGGCCCTTCTTGGGATTACCACTAAACAATATATATTCCCCAACTTGGTTGGGTATTTTTTTAATAATTTGTTGGGGCTGCATTGACCTTTCATTCCTTTTTTTTTTTTTTTTCCCCTCCATTGTGGCATCACCTTCCTCTAACGAGGAGGCTGCTGGTAACCTTTACCCGTTTAACTGGTCGTGCCACTTCTCAGATGAATCTGCTTTATTCCTGGCAAATTATACAGCCACAGTTTTCAGGCAGCTTTACTCTATTTTGACTGACTGGCTGACTATATTAACTGATAGTGCTGCTTGGGCTGCTTTGATCCTGTATTATTTATGGAAATGATGGCACATAACTCTGTGTAGCTGATTAATGCTGCATGTATTTTTAATATGCTAGTTCTCCTGTTTGATCTGTGCTAAATGATTATTCTCTGATGTGTTCCTGGGTTCATTTTGGCTCTTTATGAAAAGGAGATTGAAATGGACTGTTTGTTTTGTTGCCTTTTTTTTTTTTTTTTTTCTCCTCCCAGTGGTCTCATCGTGGGTTCCTTTTTGGCTTTCACAGGTCGTTTTCCCCAGCAGGGCTCTGCCTGCCACGTGGAGCACTTACACTTTATTGCTATTAATTTGAGCACGTTGTTGGTGCCATTACTCCAAATTCTTCTCTGTGTTTACAGTTGTGGGAAATTTTGAGGAGATACAAGGTGGAACAACAGCCTTTTATGTGATGCTCAATCCTTCCTTGCTGAATGAGACTCTGACTGTCACCAAATGGGACTCGAGTCCAGCAGCACCTGAATGAGAAGAAAACCAGTCTAAACTGGCAAGGATGTAATTCATATTTTCTGTGGCCTGTCACAGGATGGCCGGGACTGGTTGGTATTAAGAAAATTACTTTAATTGTCAGGGATGTGTGTGCTGGACCCACAGTTTCCTCCCCTGTGGTGTGAGATGTGGTCGTGCCTGGGGAGGGATCTGTGGGCAAAGCTGATGTTTCATCCCAGGAAATACCCACATCATGTGCATCCCATGGTATGTGCAGTGCTGACGTGCAGGAGGGAGGCTGATGTCCTTCATCCCTCCTCCAAAATCCACCCCCAGCACTCGATGTGGCTGACGGGGTGGAAACCAGGAGGTTGTTCCAGGAGAACCATCTGTGAGCTGGAGCATCAGCATTTCCCTTTCCCAAGGGCCTCGTGGAAGGGAAGGAAGTTGATGATTTTTTTAAAGTATATATATTTTTCTCCTGCCTTTTGTAATAACTGCTCATTTTCATGGCAGAGGCAAGGGTTGTCTCCAAAGCCCTGCCCTGCACGTGGTCAGATCTACTTTCTCCCTGGGCATGCTGTGTTCCAGCAATAACAGCTCTGTGAGGATGCTTTCATGAGCAGTGCTGTAAAGGTGCAAAAGCAATGCTCAAAACCTTCAAATGAAAGCTTTTTTTCCTTTCCTCTGAGCAGTCGTTTGTGTCAAAATCAGCAAAATATATATCTTTCTGCAAAAGATCCCTTTTCCTTTAATGGGCTTTTCCATTGAAAACAGTTTAAACTTAACGTTCTGTTCCTTCCCTCCAAATTTTTCAAAGCTCCTTGGGCTATGAAAACTTCAATGATTCCATTTTCCTTCCCTCTATTAAAAAAAAATAAAGTATAGGTATATGTGTATATATATTATATATATATATATATATTCTGCCAGCTAAAGCTCTTGCCTTTTATCACAAAGCAAACATTATAGACTGGGTTTTAGGGTGTTCTTCTCCAAAATAGATATGCTAACTCGAGCAGTTATTTTGGGGGGAAAAACCAGGATGGATACACCATGCTGGGCTCTGGAGGAGCAGGCAGGATTTTGGGACAAGGCCCCAAAACCCATCTTGATGGCAGGTGTGTGACTAATGGGGCACAGGCACCCACACCTTCACTGTACTGCAGGTTTGGAGCATTCCTGGATGGGGAAAGGACACGGAGCTTGCACAGTGGCCCAGCTGGCAGAGCCTGTGGTGGGAGGAGGTGTTGCCATGCATTCCTTGCCACCCCAAACTGCAGCCTGCTCTGTGGAGAGCCGGGCTGGCTGCAATTAGGAACCCCAGGAGAGCCCAAGGAGGATGTGCTCCAGTGGTTTGCCCAAGCTGGGAGGTGATTGGAGGTGGAATGGAGCACACTGACCTGTTGGCTCCTCCCTGGGCTGGGTGTTTGCTCACCTGCTGCCAACACAGGCAATGTCTTTGCTGGAGCCTCCCCGGCCTGTGCTCTGCCCTTCCCTGCCAAGGCCAGTGGATTTTTTTTTTCCCAGTCCCAATACTTGAGGAAGGATCTGGGGTGGAATTTGCCATGTTTTCCAGCTCCCCACATGACCTGGACAGGAGTGCTCCCAGCACTCCCCTCCCTGTGAACATCCCTGTCAGGTTAAGAGCTGTCCTGTGGGGTTTTCCAGCAATGCCTGGGCAGGGCTGGGGGTGCTCCAGTTTGGCTCTGGGGAGCTGTTGGGCTCTGTGGCATCACCGTGGCTGCCTCAGCATCCCCTGGGCCACAGGGCCAGCTGGCACAGCCAGCAGATGGGGAGGTGGAGCTGCCTGCTTGGCCAGGTCTCAGGCCACGATAAAGCAAAGTGACGTAGAAAACTAAATACCTGTTCCTGGAGAAAGACAAACGGAACCTTCACCTGCCTCCAGCCTTGCTCCCTTCAAGGGCAGGCTGCACGCCTGGCATGGAGCTCCCTGGAAAAGATCTTCTCTTATTAATGTGCTTGCTTTGGCTTGGCTGTGCTGTTGAGAAATCCAAGTTTGACTCCAGATAATGAATGACAAACATTTATCTGGTCTTAAAACTATTTTATTCTGAGCAGGTTTTTTTTTTCTTTCCTCCTGGAAGTTTACAGGGAGTTGTTGACAGCGTGCCCTTTGACGTGGATTAAGGCTGACGCCTGGCAGTTGAATCTTCCCATCCTTTTCACATCTTAGTTGTTCCTTTTCAAGGGAGGCTTTTGTACATGTCTAATCCATTTAAAATGAAAGATAAACAAATGGACCAGTCTCCGAAGGGACAGTCAGTTACAAGGGGTGATACTGACTTCCCTGCAGAAGGCAGTGAGCTCTGTTTGGGATGGGTAGAGTGACAGGGCAGCACATTCCCCCAGCATCTCAGTTTGGTGTCAGGGGATGCCTGGAGCAGTGGCTATCCCTGATTTTTGGTTTACAAACCCCTTAAAAACTTTCCAGGAGGTGTGTGGATGGCAAGTCCAAGTTTATGGACTGGAGAGTTGATGCTCTCCTCTTTCTGCTTCACCATCCCATTGTTTTGTGATCCCTCTGAGAGGATCCCTTGTGTCCACTGTCAGGATGTACATGAGATTTGTACATGAACTTCACCTTAGAGCTGACATCTCTCCCACCTGTATGTCTGTAATTCCAGCTGATATATTTATATTTTCATTGGGTGCAGAATTGGCCCTGTCAAAGTAGAGTCTCAGGGCTGTGTCAGGTGCCAGCAGCTCCCTGGCTTTGGTAGGATTTTGGATGCCTCTTTGCAGGTGGGACTCAGATCCTCCTTTCACTGTGTTTGTTTTTGACAGAAGAGCTGGTGAAAGAGGAGGCACTGCTCCTCCTCCTGCAATGCCAAAACAGTCATTATGAAGCCCTCAAAAATGAGGAAATGGTCAAGATAGAAATGTCAACAAACCTCTCCTAGCTGACCCATTGGCTGCAGAGGAATCTCTGTGGTTTTGAGCATTTCTTTGGCTTGGGATCAGGCTTGGTTTTGCCAGCCCCAGACAGCGTGCTGCTGTTGCTGAGGGTAATTCCCCCTTGGTGATGCTGGAGGGCTCAGCTCTGACTGCAAATCACTGCTTTGGCTCAGACTTGGTCTCAGCTTAGTGCCTGAGCTGTGGGTGAGATGGGGAGTGCTGCACAGGGAGCCTGAAACCCTTGTGCCTGGCTGCCTCCATCCTTCCTGTCACGCTTTTAAAGAGTTTTGCCTATTTACAGAGGATTTGAGTGTTCTGTGTGACAGGGTTATTGCCTATTGTACTTCCCTAGATGACCTGGTATTTATTGTGGAGGTTTTAGAGAATTGGCTTAGGCTTTAAGTTACTGTTTGTTTGTGGTTGCTGAACTCGTGCTGTTTAATGGAAACATTTCCCTTTGGTAGGAAAGCTATTGCTGGAAATAAATACAGGTAAAAAATACCTCCTGGCTGAGGAGCTGGGACTGGATGGAGCTGCAGTGTCCATCCACAGTGACTAAGGAGGGAGGAATAAAAAGCTGATGCTCAGTCCTGACTGGAGTCATTCATCTGCTGCAGGGCTTGGGGTTCAGAGCAGAGGTGAGGGGGAGGCAGGGGCTGGCAGCTGCCCTCAAAGCCCTGCAGGTGGGTTCTGCCCCTGCTCTCTGTGCAGGGAGGGATTGATGCTCTTTAAATTCATGGCATGGCTGCAGGTTGCTGGAGGAAGTTTTGGGGTACAGCTGAGCTGCACCATGCTGGCTGCTGCCCCTCAGCAGATGATACTGGATCTGCTGCAGTCCCCAGTTTCCAGTGATAAGTGATGACTTTCTCCATCCAGGTGTCTTTTTCCATGACGTGTCCTGACCCATATCAGTTCCCTCTTTGAAAGCTTGGCTTCTCTCTCCTCCATGGATTTGCCAACGAATTTTGTCTGGCTGCAGTATCTGTGACCCAGTTTGGCGGGTGCTGAGTGAGAGCAAAGGTGTGAAACAAGTTCTGAATGTGGGAATTTAAGTCATTCTCTGTGAGCTGGAGGTAAAGGCATCACTGTGTCCCATGCAAAGCACATCAGGGTGAGTGAGAGGCTGCATTATAAAATAAGGGTATAAAATGTAAGGAACAGGAAACTTCCCAGCTCTAATGACATTTTCCCTGCTCTGTCCCAGCAGCTCTCCCTGCTTGCAGCACGTTGTAACTTACAACTCCTTGTCTGGCAGGAGTTCTGGTAACTCCAAACCAGCCTGTAGCACTATGTCATCATAACCTTGAAACAGGACCCAAATGGCAAAACCTGCCCGAAACTAGTTGTGATTACTCATGCTCTGTGCTATCCCTTTCCCCCGCTGGGCTTTCTGCTATGGTAATTCCACTTATTAAGCAAGGAGACAAAACACCTTTATTAAACTTGGAACCAAGCTCGGGAGCAATGAGAGGAGCAGGACTTGCTGGCTGCAGGCTGTCAGAGAGTTTTCTTCTCCTGTCTCCCTTCTTTTGCATGGCCTTTAAAGTGAGTGAGAGAGGAACAAAGATACTTTGGTGCTTGTGATGAATAAAAGTCTGCATTTAAATGTGTTTGTTTAGAGTAGGGGGAGAATTAGGAATGTGTATTGGGAATGAATCCTGGGATTCGTTGGGGCTTTGCTTCATCTCTAAGCTTGAAAATGCAAAGAGCTGAGACAAACTGGGGTCGTAGCTCAGGCTCTGGAAAGCTTCTTTTTATTAACACTTTCAGTTAGTGTTTATTAACACCGTGGATAAAAGGCGCCTTTGTTAACGGGTCTGTCCCTCTGCTGCTCGGCTGGAGGAGCTGAATCTTGAAAGGAACTGCCCTGGGCACCTGCTGGAGTTACTGATGAAAGTTTTCATTCCAGATTTTCACCACAGGCTTAGACATAAAATAGCCTGAAACCCTCCAAAGCAAGTCTTCCTTCTCTTTCTCATTAGAAAAAAAGGTAAAAAAAGTTTTAAAAGTGCCTCTTGCTGCCTGTGTGCTGAGCCATGAACGATGGGCCCCTTCCCTGTGTGGAGAGCATTTCATCTCACAGGAGTGTGACCCCCTCCTTGGTCCATCTTCTACCTCTTGTGGGTGTCCAGAGTCTCCTTTTGAGTGCATCTCTTGGCTTGAGGAATGATTAGGGCAGTTTAAAAATCACTCCTGCATGCTGGGAGAGAAACCTGGGCCTGATGCTTGTGCTGCCCCTAAAGGTGGAGACCATCCCCAGGGGTTGTGTGTGCCCCAGAGCAGGGTGAGAGAGCAGGGAGCAGGACATGCAGAGCACTCTGCCTCTGCTGGGGGAGGATGTATTTCCAGGCATTTTTATACTGAATTATGGGTTGACTGTGCTGTTGCTGTTGGCATCTCCTTGCTTTTCTTCTGTTTTCCCTCCTGGTGTACGAGTGCTGTAATGAGGGAGAAAGGAAGGATAACTTCTTACCCCATTCCTCCCAGGCTGGGCTGAGCTTTGGTAGCTCTGCCCAAGGTCAGTGAGGCAAAGCTGCAGCTCCCTCCATACACCAGTGAAGGACCTGGTTACACTGTGGCTACACCTGCTGTGAGGAAATTGGGTTGTGTCTTGGCAAGAAAAAAAGCGCTGTGTTTTGCAGTGAGATCTGCCATTAGATCTGCCATGTGTGTTTGCCTCCTCCCTGGGAAACCTCCCAAGAGATCCAAGCTCTGCAGCCTGTACATGATGTACCTGCATGGAGGGAGGGAGGCTGTCACCATCCTCACCGGCTCCCTTCCCTTCTGCAGCTGATGGCACTGGAGCAGATGTGTTACCACCTACTCTGATTTCTGTACTAAGCAGAAAATGGCTTTCCAGCAGCCTGGACTTGGCCATTCCCTTTTCTTTTCCCAGGCAGAGTGAGCTGGGGATGACAAACCCTGCTCAGCTGAACCCACAGCTGGGTATTCAGTGGGTGCTCAGCACCAAGCTGGCTCTGGAAGGAGGAGGCTGGAGGTCACACTCATTTCTGCCAAAGCTGAAGTTGACCCTGGGAGCGTGAGGAGTTAATTGCAGTGACTCTGGAGAGGAGGATCTGTTGTATCTGCAGGCAAGGTCCGGAGGGAACAAGGCTCTGGAAGGCTGCATGCCTCGCAGCAATAGGTTTTGGTTTGGAGCAACTGAATTGTGTCAGACAAATGTGCAGCTGGGCAGATCAGTTCCTTGCAGGCTGGACAAAGTCCCTGCCCCGCTGCATCCCTGGCAGTGCAGGGTGGCTGGGCCTGCAGGGCTGTGCTGCTGCACCTGCTCCTGCCTGGGATCTGCCGGGAGCAGCAGGAACAGAACGTTTTGCTTCTCAGCAAACGAGTGGGAGCAGCAAACCTGGCTGTTCCTCAAACAAAAGGTTTGACCCTGTTCTCCCTGGCCTTGCCCAGAGGAGTCACTGGGAGCCCTGCTGGGAGGGTGGGATGTGATCAAGAGGTGTCACCTGAGCTCGTCCCCCAGCTCATCTCTGTTTTTTTGCTGGTTGTTTGTACAGCACAACTTTACAGCCCAAACACAAACAGTTGGAAGGAAGGTTCCTGCTGAGGGTTTTCTCCGAAGAGCCTTAAATCTCCCACAAATTAACGTGTTCATTCATTAGTTGCAACTCCCCAAAGCACCGAGCAAAGTTTGTGAGTTTAATTACTTTTTGCAGGAATCGGAGCAGGCAGAACCTTCAACAGATGATTATAGTTCATATTATTCATGCAGTTCTTCATAATCCCTTTCTCTGCTTAGACCATGGTCGACAGAGACTAAAATTGGAATCTGCTCATAAATTCCCAGCCCCATCCCGTGTGAGGTGTCTTGATCTTCCAGTGAAAGCATTTTGCTGACAAAACAATTCAGTTTCCTGAGAGGTGCAATGCAAGTCTATCTGTCAGGAGCTGCCAGGGTTCTGGGTGCTGGTGGGGAGGTGTTTGCCAAAGTTAGTTTTCACCCTGTTTATCTCTAAACCCGGAGCTGGGCTGGCTGTGTCACACACTGGGTGGTAAAAAGTAACAGGGGTTTTCAAACAGAAACATAGAATATTTATATGGCTGCGGACGTTTGTGGAAATATTAGTGGGAAAATCTAATCAACTAAAGTAGAATGCCAACAAAACTATTTTTAAATTAATTAGAAGGCTTGGATTAATTTTTTTTTTTTTTAACTGTGGAGGTTTTAATCCTCAAGTATGTATTTGGTCTATTTGAAGTTACTGTAGCTTTCTTGTATCATAAACATTTTAGGGCCACATTCCTCTTTGTGCACAGTCTGCTTTGTAAGAGACCCTGGAGGGTTTGTCTGCTTGTGGAAACTTATTGTTATAGTGGAATGAATAATTCCTCAGCTGCAGCTGTGTAATCCCCCCTGCACAGCTTTCCTGCCTTATAACCTGGATCTTAATGACTCCAGGACCCCTCCTGCTTCTCCTGACATCTCCTTGTCCCATCCGTGGGAGCTCCTCAGGTGTTGTGCTCCAGCAGAGCTGTGAGATGGGGATCTCCCAGTGCAGGAGGAATACTGAGTTAATAAGAATGCATATTTTTATTTTTCTTCCCCTGATGTTTAAAGGGCTTTATCCTTTAGTCTCCCAAGACAGCTTTACACCTGTGAGTCTGACTTTTGATGCAAGTTTACTGGGGAACGAGGAAGTTCAAAGCTCTGTGTGCAGGTTGCTGAATTGTTTAGCATCAAAAAGGAGGAAAAAGCAACAAAATTGCTCTGTGTGGAGGAGCTTTCAGGAACTCCTCAGAAACCACATTGCCTGCAGGTTCCATTGCAGGTGCAGGGAAGGAATAGAAATAATCAGTGCCGGGGAGTGAGCAGCCTTTGCCTTTGGGGAGGGTCCTGGTTTGCTCACGGCTGGGGAGGCAGGAGGGCTGTGAGCTGTGGTGGAGAGGGATGCTCCATCCCTTTCCAAAGGCAGGGGGCTGACACAATTGAGGCTGAGCTGGAGTTTGGCTGAAGCCCCAAACCTGTCTGCTTCAGGCTGATGGAAAGTGCTTGTGCAGCTGCTGGTGACCCCAGCAGTTGGGACCTTGGCTTTGTACTTCTTTCCAAGTGATAAGTGAGAGATTTAAGCTGATAAAATATTCCTCAACAGCTGTGTTTAATCTCCTAATGACATTACAAGTGATGTATATGCATCGACGAATTCGTGTCTTTTCCCCCTTGTTGACCTGGAAAAGCCTTTTATGGAACAACACAAGTGACTCTGTAACACTCTTAACAGCATTAATGTGAATGAAGTTCTCTTCACCATCAGCACCTGACTCTGCAGAGCCTGGAGCTTGATGGAGGCTCTAAGTGCCCAGAATGTGGTGCACTCAGTAATAAAGTAATGCAAAATAAAAGAAGACACTCCTATATGTATATAATTTTTTGGGGGGGTAGGCAGAGATACTCTTCCTACCTCTTTGGCTTTGCACTGTAGCCTCAGGTGAGAGTAAATTACAGGTCTGAGCACTTTAATGCACCTTCATGATGCAAGAGTTGACTCTTGTTTTGTGCTGAGTGCTGTCTGGGTGGGAATGAGTCCTGGGACTTGGCAGAACTCCTCTCTTTGGGAAGCTGCAGTGCATCAGCTCCTCTCTGGCCTGTTCTTGCAGGAGCTCTTAGCCCATGGCAGATGTTTCCCAGCTCCCTGGGAGAGAGCTCAGCCAGGCTGTGCCCTCTCAGATCTGCTGCAGCTGTGGGGAAAGGTTGGAGGCCAAAGCATCCTTGCACTGGGATAACTCCTGCACTCAAAGCATCAGTAGAGCTGCACCCAAGTGAGGAGTGATGGAGCTGAACCCAAATTCCAGTCCAGGGCTAGACTGGACCACACTGACGTGGTGCATCAGAGATGTGAAAGAGATGGGCTGGAGCTCAGGAAATTGTTTTACCAGGGCTGGGTAGGATGGGACCTTCCCTTTTACCAGCTGGCTCACGCTTCTGTCATTATCCCATGCTGGAACAGCTCTGTCCTGACCCTCATTCCATTGCTGGGGGAGGTTTGGCACATTAGTGGGTTGTACTGAAGGGATGAAATGTCTTCTCAGGGAGAAGGAAAAGAGCCTGTGGAGAGGCAAGGGGAAAGGCAGAGCAGTGGTGCAGCACAGCTGTGCCTTGGGCTGTAATGAGGAAAAATTCCCAGTGGAAAGAGCAGTGTCTAACTCTTGAAGGGGGATTTGTGTGTTTGGGGGAAGAACTGGAGCTGCTGCCACCCCTGAGCAGTGAAAACAAGGAGAAAATAGAACTGCCAGGCTGGCTCAGAGCAAAGCTTCACCCACCCAAGAAAGGCCAGAAGAAGATGCCAAGAGGACAGGGCATGAGCCTGACTTTTCTGGATGGAGTTTCAGGGCCTTTCTCATCAGGATGCTTCCTCCAGATCCCTGTGTTTAACAGCCTCCAGTGGACCTGTCCTCTGTGAGCTTTTCCAGTTCTGCTTTGAAGCCATAGGTATTTCTGGCAGCCAGAACATCCCCTGACAATGAGTTCCACAATTTAATTACAAGGGGAAAGGAAATGACCTTGGATAGATTTTTAAACCTGCTGCCTGATCCCTTTATTCCTGTCTTGTCAGGAGTGGTGCCTGGAGAGGGATTGAGAAGGGGAAATGGGAGAGAAGGTAGGGCTTGAATTTGGGAATGAAGTCTGGGGAAGAGGGAAAAATGCTTAAATAATATGGAAACAAAGCCTTTGCAGGGATGGGATGCTGTCGTGTGCAGTGGTTTAAATCCAGTGGGATATCTGGGGAGTATTTGGGAAGGTGAGGTTCTTACTGGGCTGTGTTGGCTTCAGAGCTGCAGGTGCCACACTGGGGCTGCATCTCTGGCTCCCAAAAACCCAACAGTACCTCCAGGCTAGAAATGTTGGGTTTTTTCCCCCGTCATCCAGTCCAGAGAACAGAAAATGTCTGTCTCCTTGGGGATGCTTTTGCAGCAGGACAATAAATAGCATCCATGGGCCTCCACAGCTTGCTCTTACAGCTGCATGTTCTTGTAACCAAAAATGTGCATCTTGGGTTTTCCAGACTGGCTCCCGGGGAGTAGGTGAGTTCATTCAGGAATTGCACTGGTTCAGGATGTCCCCACCTAATGTGGTTTCACAGAGACCTTCGTGCCTTTCACAGTGTTGGCTTCTTTACCCTTTGTAAATATTTCACCTGTTTTCTAAATTATTCATTCATTAAGTGGCTTGGAAAGGATGAGGAATCACGCTTATAATACATGTGAAGACTTAAAACACTGCAAAGCTGAAAGGATGTGAAAAAATAATTTGAGGAACGATTTTTACATCAGAATGAGCCCTGTTTAAGCACTGGGAGGGGATGGGAGATGAAGGGATGTGGGGTCTTGATGGATCTGGCACAGGCTGGGGTGTTGCTGGGATTTGCAGAGTTGGGGTTTGCATTGGGTTGGGATTTGGAGGCTGAGATCTTTATTAGGGGTGGACAGGGGAGCTGGCATGAAGTTGGGGGTGGCCACACTAAGGGGTCACAGGGCACCCTCAGACCTGGAGGTTCTTGGTTGTGTCAGTGCTATTTACAGCCATGGCGTGGATCCAGTACAATATAAAACATCTATTCTCCAGTTCATTGCTAACCTATGGCTTTTACATACTAAAAATTAATCAATTTTAGGTCGGGGGTAACTGAAATTGGATATTAAATCTGTCTCCACACAGCAGCGTGCCCCTTGCTCCCCAAATGAGGAACCTTTCCTTCCACTCCACCTTCCTCTAAGCAACAACCCGTGAAGGTGAAATATTGTCCCTGAATGGAGAAGTGTTTGGGTTTTTTTTTTGTTTGAAGGGTAACACAGCAATGACACATATTTTTATGGTGCCTCTATTCTTGGACCTCAAAACATCATTAGGCTGTTAATTGATTAAAGCCTGTCAGTCCCTTCTCGAGCAAAGGTGGTGGGTTTTATCTGTGATCACCATGTACTTTGAGCTGTTGTGTAGTGCTTTGTGGGGAAGGAAGGGGAACCTTGATGGTTTAGCAATGGGAAACAGGCAGAGACAAGCAGGGCTTGGAGGCCCTGGGGAGGCAGGGGAACACCCTGAGATGGGGAAACTGAGGCAGAGCAAGGGTGAGTCAGGGTAGCAAACTGAGAAGAGTCAGAGCTTGGAGCAGTGCCTCATCCCTGAGAGGTCTTTGCCTTTGGCTCCCTTGCTGATGGTGTTATCCCAGCCTCAACACAGGCCTCCAGCCATGACTGTGCAGTCTGGAGTGGGACAGCCCTGGGCTTCATCCACCCTGTTCATTCCTTTGCCTCCACAGCAGCTCTCAGGTATTTTTGAAGGTTATCTTCAAAAGCGAAACACTGGCTTTGGAAAACTGAATAAAGGCCTGCAAAACCCAGGCTCTGGCCAGAAGCCAGGACAATGTTCCCTAATTTTCTTCTGTATTCTCATCCTCTTTGCTGTTTTCCTGCAGTCTGGGGCAGATGTTCGTTATCGTGTTCCCGTTCTGGCCGGGGACTGTTCCTGCCTTCTGCCACCCGGCTGCTGTGGGGACAACAAAGTCTCCTTTAAATTGGGTTTTCATAGCCTGATACATCCTTGTGTCAGCCCCTGGCCTGGATGCTGTGCCAGATGATGGAGTTCAGATGTCAGTGCTGCTGTCTGAATCTTCTCCACTGCCCAACCCACACAGCTCTGAGCTGTTTTGGGGCTGCATCCACGTGCGAGCCAGGCTGGATGCATTTGGGGTGGGACCATGTGGGACCATGTTCCCCTACCTGAGACCACCATCCCTCCCCAAAGATCTCTGGGGTGCTTGGGGGAGGTCAGGTCTTCAAGGAATTGACCCTTTTGGGAGACAACTTCTGCATCTGTCCTGTGTTGTGCCTTATCACACACCTGGAGTGATTTTGTGGCAGACAGGCTCAGCTGCTGTCCCCATCACTAGCACAACCACCAGTCCCCACAAACAAAAAGGGCTTTTGCCAGTGTTAGTTTGGATTATTGCAGCATTTCTTGCTCTCCTGGGGAACCAATGTTGCAGTGGTGTCTGTGTTGTTGTTGAATTTGGCAGCTGAGGCAGAGCCTGACCTGAATTGGGTAGTTTTGACGGGCTGGAGCATTGAATGGAAAGCAATGAGTGCTACAAAGTCAGATTCAAGTTCAAAGTGCTGCCATCCTGCAGCACTCAATGGGCACCATCCTCCAGCAGTGCCCCACTCCTGCCCTCTTCATGCAGCCATCCATCTGGAGTGTCAGCATGGCCTCAGGTAGTGGCTCTGACTCCTCCTGGAGCTCAAGAGTGGTCTCCACATGGAGCAGCTCATCCCCTCTGTGAGACCTGCCCTGTCAGTGCCTCCCGTGCCATTAGAACGGACACAAAGCTCATTTTCTTTCCTTAATCAAGTCTGGCAGGTCTAATGGCACCACATGCTGAGCTCTGAAAGGGAAATTTGTTTTGATGCATGTTTGACAAACTCCAGAGTGTTTTTTGCTCAACAAGTTTTCGTGGGTTTCTGTTCTGGTGGCAGGGAGAAGCCCAAGTGCCCAAATCAATATGGTTCTGCTTGGATAATTGAGCTGGGAATTGAGTTCGTTATGTGAAGTGGCTGCTGAAGTGGATAATTGTGGATCTTGAGGTGTTTGTCCTATTTGATAGTTTGGATTGAAGAAAATTGAGGTGCAATTTCACAGGTGTATAGGGACAACATGGCTTCTGTGGGGATTCTGTGGTGGAGTAATAAAGCTAAATAACTCACAGTTCTTTGTGTGTTAGAAGAACAGGGATAACAAGGAAAAGAGCTTCAAGTCAAGTTTTCTTGGAATGGGGACCTGGCCTCTCCCCTCTCCCTGAAGTGCCATGAATACTGACTCTTCTCAGGCAATAACAAACACCAGCAGTTTGTGTAAAGCCCCTGATGCTTTATGCACTATTTCTGCAAATAATCCTTGTTTATAATTCAGTCTTGGCAGAAAAAGACTTTAAATTATTAAGGCGCTAAATATTTTGCAATGAAAGAACAGAGATAAAGCTCTTGGCAGAAACAAATTGCCAGGGAGAAGTTGTTCTCTTCAGTATGTTTGGGGCTTTAAAGTATTCTGAGAAATAAACTGTGGGGGGACTGGGAATTCATCACTTGATCAAAAGATTTGCCTCTCTCTTAAAAAAGCAGCTCTTCAGTGCATTCTTTCCGGCACCCCTGGAAATAGAGCGTCCCCAAACACCATGTTTGGGTCCCCAGAGCCATCTCCTCTCACCACAGGACTGAGGGTGGAGATCTCTGTCCTGCCTCCAGCTCTACCACAGCTTTTAAAATAATTTTCATGCACTTGGTGCTCCCCTAAGGGCAGATTTTCAGGGGATTCTGTATCCTTTCTTCAAGAGTGGGAGATGCTGCTGTGTCAGTGTCGTGTCAGTGTATGTTCTGTGGTAAATCAGGGGTGTTCCAGTGGTGTGGAATGATGGCTCTTAGAATTAATGATTTTGTAACCTGTTGCTGATTTTATCCTGATATTACATAGTTATTGCTTGTCAACTCCTGGAGTCAGACAGCCATGAGGGTGGATAGGTGTGTGTATATACATAAAGACATTGTATACAGCTACATATAGATGTATTTTAGGTAATTATACCCATAATCTTGTGGCTCTTCTTTGGAGAGATTTCAAGCATGAACTGTGGTTTTTCAAACCCCAGGGTGCTCTCAATGTGAGGGTTTTTTTTCCCATCATCTCAACATTTTAAATCAAAAATCATCCTGAAAGTGATGATGGGGGTGTGCAAAGTAGTGAGGCCCTGAGGTTGCCCAGAGAAGCTGTGGCTGCCCCTGGATCCCTGGAAGTGTCCAAGGCCAGGTTGGATGGGGCTTGGAACAACCTGGAAGTGTCCAAGGCCAGGTTGGATGGGGCTTGGAGCAACCTGGAAGTGTCCAAGGCCAGGTTGGATGGGGCTTGGAGCAACCTGGAAGTGTCAAGCTATTCATCTTAAAAAGCCCTTGAAGTCCTCAGCTCAGCACTTCAGCAAAACAAGACATCGCAAAATGACAAAAGACTCTTTCCGATGTCTGCTCCGAGTGGAGGGGCGCGCTCCAACCTGGAAACTGTCCAGCCCACGGCAGGGAGGTTGGGATGAGATGAGCTTTAAGTCCCCATCCAACCCAAACCATCCTGCAGCTGTGTGATTCCATGGCCCTGTTTCTGTTTCCCTTGCAGGAGACCTGTGCAACTGCAGCTCGGTGGGCAGCGCTGGGTGTGACGGCGCGACGGGGCAGTGCCGCTGCCTGGTCGGCTACACGGGGCCACAGTGCCACAGCTGTGCCCACGGCTTCTTCCCCGAGCAGGGGGGCCAGCAGTGCCTGCCCTGCAGCTGCAGCCCTGCAGGAGCCACCAGTGACCAGTGTGACCAGTGAGTAATGCTGCATGCCATGCGCGCCAGGCGTCGGGTTTTGTGGGTTTTGGGTCTTGTGGTCTGTGCTGGTTGTAAAAGGAAATAATATAAGCAGGAGGGAAGCTGGTTTTATAAAAATTCATGATTTTTGTTTCTCTTTTAAGAGATGAGTTTAAAAATATCTATGGTTGTGGCAAAAGCCCTGGCAGCTCCCAAGGGAGTTGGCTTGTGTTTGGGAGTAGCATGGAAGCAGAACCTTTCCCAGTGCCTCGTGCATGTGTTAGGCCCTGTTGGGCTGGGCTGCCTTCACAGCTGGGCTGGGAGGGGAGCAGAGGCTGGGGTGGAGCACGGGGGCTTTGGGGAGGTTTATTTTCCAAAGGGATAGGTTTTGTGCCAGAGGCAGGCAAAGCTTTGTGCTCTGCCCTTGCTGAGCATCGGGGTGGAAGCGGCGGCCCGACAGCAGAGTCAGCTCCTGCCTTGCCTGGTGTTTACAGTCACCAGAGCTGATGCTTGGAGCTCTTGTATAATGAATGTGTTCCTCTTCATTTCACCTCACCCACCCTCACATCTTGCCTTGTAAAAGCTGGCACGCAATTATTTCCCAAGCAGTGATCTGTCAGCCATTAGAGGTCTGTGCCTGAGCTGGGGGGTCTGTGTTCCTGCAGGATCAGACTGAGCAGCAGCCTGACCCTCTGAGCCTCCAGCTTGTGCTCATGAGGACAGCCAGTTTCAACGTCTCTCCTTGGAGGAGACCTCAACAACCACTCTGAAGCATCTTCCAGCCCTCCCAGGCTCCTGCTGCCTTATTGTCTTGTAGGGCTGGGTCTGTGCTCAGTGTGTGTTGAACACCTGCCAGGGCAGGGACTGAGTCAGAGTCAAAATGCTCTGCAGGGACCTGCTGCCTGTAATTATTTTATACATTATCTTTTCCCAAACACCCAAATCCTCTGTTGATGTCCTTCCTTTTTGTTTCAATGCTACATTTTTCTGCTTGCATCAGCTGTGATAATTCAGAACTCAAAAGTAACACTCTGGTTGAGGAGAGTGACCTTCTTACTGAAAGAGGTGATTCTTGGGGGTGGAAAGTATGAAGTTTTTCCACTTTTTTTTTTTTTTTTTTTTTTTTTTTTTTTTTTTTTTTTTTTTTTTTATGTGTGTGTGTATTTGGCTGTTTTAGGTATGGGAAGATGTGCCTGGAAGCATCTGGGTTTGCCACAGAATTGAAAGTGGGAGTTTGGTCAGATGTACTGAAAAGGCAAATTGGGCAGAAAGGCTGATGGGATAAATCTTATCTTTGGGAACTGGGAGAGGAGGGAAAGTACTGCTGAAGCAACTGTGTTAACTGGAGGGGAGCATTCTTGGCCCAGCTCTGAGTTCCTGGGCAGTGGGTGAAGCAGGGACATGTCTGGTGTCTCCCCGTCTCTCTGCATGGGGCGAGCCAAGGAACGCCCTTGGGAGCTCCAGGTGAGAGGCTCTGAGTTGTGAAGGAGAATGAGGTGGGGTTGGAGCCAAAAACAGCAGAGACCTCCCCAGCCTCTCCTCAGCACCATTTCACAGCCTTGAGGGACGTGGGAGAGGCTCATTCTCAGCCATTTAGAAGAGACAGGGCACAGGGCAAGATGTGGGGGGAGATTTGGGGAGGGGGAGGATGTTGCTAACAGAGATCACTCTGTTTCCCTTCCCGCCTCAGAGGGGTTTGCTGCAGACAGAGATGACCTCTGGGTGTTCAAAAAGAGGAAAATTAGGTCAGTTGTCTGTGTTATAGGGCTGGGGGCATCAGAAGAGCTGCGGGATGAGCAGCCTGGTGTGTAGTGATGTGTGTGGGAAAATGGAGTGGGACACAAAGCCCAGCAGGGCAGGTGCTCCCCTTGTTCCTGTAGTGTCACAGTGGGCAACAGGGCTGGGCACAGCTCCTGCAGCTGGGCTGGGTGGGGACAGGCACCAGGGGTGTGGTGCAGCCCTGCAGTGGGATCTGTCCTGGTGGCTGGGACTGCAGGGAAATGAGTGTGTGAATCCAGGAATGGGGATTTTAGCTCTCACACTGGCAACCCTGGGTGGCTGCTGAGGAGTCCCTGGAGGAGCAGTTTGTGTCCCTCAGGCAATCTGTGCTCGGGATGAGACACGCAGGCATTGCCCAACACCAGCACCCAGCTACTGTTTTGTTGACATGGAAAATCCTGTCAGTTGTACTATTTATTTATTTAATAAAGCACCAGCCCTGCTCGACTTGCACAAGTGAATTCCTGTGTGAGGCTTCAAAGGAAAGCCATGGCTGTTCCTCTGGGTGAAACACAGCAGAGATTCTTGGACTCTGACCCTTTTTAAGGGCTGCTGATTGGAAGGGCGGAGTGCCCCAAGGTCGAGCCCTCAGGGCACACAAAGATGTCTCTTAGGTTTCAGTCAGCTCGCCCACGCTTTTGTAAAAGTGCCTTTTAAAGCACCACTGTATGATGATTTATTAGTATTATTTCTCAGCACGCTCTCAGGCTGGCCAGATGGCAACCCAAGTCCCCTGTTTGTTAACTAGACCTCAAATGCAGACCATCAAACAAAAATTCAAAAAAATCCCTTTCCTGAGGCACAGAGTTGATTTTGGGAGTGAACATTGACCTGACATGCTGTCGCTATGAATGGGCTCCATGGCTGCTAATCAAAGGTCTGTTTGGGTGGTGGTTTAAATTTGATTATCTGGGAAGATCCACACAGATCCCCCCTGTGGGATGGCAGAGGATTTCTGTGCTCTGGTGGGAGTGTTTTTTTTTTTTTTTTTTTGTTAGATGAAAAGCTGTGTGTGGCTCAGGCTGGAGCTTGCGGTGGGGCTGGATGGAGTCTTGGGCTGCTCAGAGAGGGCTGACACATCTTGGAGAGGGGGAATGAATTGTCCCTGCTGTGGTTAACGCCTAGAAACCTCAGAAAAAACCACATTTCTTTGGGCTGGATGCTGTGCAGATGCTTGCTAAAGATAGCTGTGGCCTGGAAGTGTTCACAGTCCATAGAGGAAGGGTGGAGAGAGAAGCTGAAGTTTCAAGGGCCATGGTCAAGGTCAGAGTGGTGGAGAATGAGGTGACTCATGGGGCTGAGCTGGAAGGGCCGTGTTCCTGCTGCACAGCTCTGGGGACAGTGACAAGTGGGGACTGTGCCTGGTGATGTAGCCCCAGCCAAGAGCTGCCCCCACCAGCTGCATCCCTCACCATCTTTTGGGCCCTTGGAGTTGAAGGCTGTGTGTCCTCTGAGGAAACCAGAAGCTCCCAGCCTGCTGGAGGAGTCCAGGTGATCAGTGCTGCTGGAGGAGGTCACCGTGCCCAGGCTGGCCAGCACACATCTCCCAGCCTTGCACCCTGATAAGATTATTTTTCCTTTTTTCCTGTGCCTGAACTCTGATCTCCTGCTCCCTGAGGGCTGGCAGGGAGCCAAGGCAGGGGCAGCAGGAGTGGGCTGGAGTCAGTGGTGTCCAGTCCCAGTAGCCAGGGCAGCAGTGGGAGCCCTGGGGCTCCTCGTGGTGTTTCTGGCCCTGTGCAGCTTTGCCCGAAGTGCCACCCATGTCCCCAGGTGAGTCACAGCAGCCTGAGCCAGCACAGCAGAGCTGGGGTGAGCAAGGTGAGGGGAAGGAGGTTTGGTTTGAGGGAGCCCTTGGTTCTGCAGCCCTCGTGCCCTGGCGTGAGGAGCTGTGCAGGCACAGCTCTTCAAACACACACTGAGATCATTTCTCCATGTGAACCTGTCCTCTGGCTGAGGGCTTTGAAAGACCAGGACTGCAGGCAGCATGAGGCCAGCCTGGATGAGGCAGCATCCCCCTCCTGGGGAGCAGGAGATGGCAGATGACTCTGCAGTTTTTGCTTTGTTTATTTTTACCTTGCTGCCAGCACTGCCCATCCCCACGTGGGACTGCAGATGCCGGCCCAGGGCAGCCCAGTGTGATCCAGCTCATCTGCAGGAAGGCTGACCTGGATTTACCTCCTCTGAGGTGTTTATCCCAACTTTTCCTAGCCCAGCACTTGGGAAAAATCTGTGGCTTTTCCTTTCCTGAAGCCGTGGGGGCAGTGTGTTGAGCCTACAAGCAGCTGTCCCTGTGTGGATGCTCCCGTGGGTTTGGGATGTGTTTGGGGGAGTGGAGCTGTGAAGCAGAGATGCTGCTATGAGATGCTGCTGTCTGGCAGAAGGGTTCAGCTCTCAATTCTCTGTTTCCCTGGGAGGTTTTGTTTTTTAAACTTGTCCTGGTTCTAGGGAAGAAAAGTGATGCACCTGTGCCAGGGAACCAAGAGGAGAGCTGTGGCTGCTGTGGGTTTTAAGGATCACAGAATGTTCTGAGCTGGAAGGGATCCACAAGGATCATCCAGTCCAACTCTTGACCCTGCACTGACACTCCAGTAATCCCACCCTGTGCCTGAGAGCATTGTCCAAACATTCCTGGAGCTCTGGCAGCCTTGAGGCTGTGAGCATTCCCTGGGGAGCCTGGGCAGTGCTCAACACCCTCTGGAGGAAGGACCTTTTCCTGGTATCCAGCCTAAACCTCCCCTGACACATGGTTTACCTAAACCCAGGTTAACCATCTTAACTGGGTTAGGTTTTCCCAGTTCCCTTAAAAAGCTCTAAACTAATCCTACACATCTGCTGCCATTGTCCCTAGTGCAAACAGATCCTGTTAAACTGGGCTCTGTAGATTAATTTAAGTTGCCCTCTCTGCCTGTGCCTCAGTTTCCCCACAAGCAGAAGGGCAATGGGAAGCAGAAGCTCCAGCAGACAGCTTGGAGGTGGTGTCTGGTCTCCTTTGGTTGCTGTGGGCTGAAACCCCATGCCCAAGGGTGCAGTGCTGTGCCTTTTTGCTGATCCAGCAGCCTTTTCCTTACTGCTGGCTGCAGAGATATCCTGTGATCCCAATTCCTGCACGGCTTGTGCTGCAGGCTGGGCATCACTCATGTGAGAGAGAGCTCCTGTCACTCGTTTCCAGTGGAAGAATAAATGATAACTCACACACATAAATCCCCAAGTGTTAATTCAGAGCTGCTTTGCCCCCTCAAGGGGACCTCAGGCTTTGTGCTCATATTAAAAAGAATGAAGGCAGAGTGTCCCTGGGAGCATCTGCACATGGCTGGAGCAGGGAGGGCAGTGGCCATCCCTGTGTGCTGCCTTTGTGGGGGGATTCCGTGTGCAGAGGCTGATCCTGTGACCCCCAGCTCGTGGGGATTTCTAAGAGCCTCAGGGTAAGGTCAGCAGCTCTGGACAAAGAGCTTTGTTGAGGCCTTTGAATAAGGGCTGGGGGTTCTTGGGGAGCTGGGCAGGGAGAGCCACACACTGGGATTGTGGAGCTGGTGGGATGTGGGAAGATGAAAAGGGACTGTAGGGGGGCAGCCTGGTGTGGCACAGTCTGGACACACCTTGAACCTCATGCGAGGCAGGATTTGGTGGGGTTGTTTTAGTGGTCAGGAAATGCAGGTCCATTGAAATTCAGGGTTTTTGTGGAGCTTCACCAGCCTGCAGGGCTGCTGTCCATCCCAGAGCCCGGAGGATGTTTGGGGGAAGTGATGGAGCTGTTTTGCATAGATAAAATCTTCATTTTCTGTCTGCAGAGTGTCATCACACTTCTGAAATGTCTCTCTTTTGCGTGGGATCTGTCTTTCCATTCTGCTGTATTTTAGAAGCCCAGTAAACCACATCAGGCACTGCTCCCCTTTGGAGATGTGACCTTGGGAGCTGAAATCATCAAGGACTTGTGCTTTAAAAACCCCCCAAAACCAGACAAAACCCCCTTTTTCTGTTTAAAAAGACTGCTCTCCCTTTTATAGATCAGATGAGCACAACTGGTGGCTCATTATCTCCCAGTAATGCCTTGTCAGCATCACTCTGTAGAGAACAGATCTTGTTTTGTAGCGGAAATTATTACATGTGGACGTCAGAAAAGCAGAAGAATACCCTGTTAAAGCCTATTTTTCTGCATGCTTTAATTATCTAAATCTCTCCCCTATTCCTGCCTCTCACATCCTTTACATCTGATTAGCTCACCTCCTCTCTACCCCCAGAGAAGGGAAAGGTACCTGAACCCATTTTTATTCAGTTGCAGATGGGAATGGGAAATGAATGAGTGACTGGACACAGCAGCAGGGAAAGGTGGATTGTTATCATCTCCCCTATGGTAATTGTGGCTTCTCAGAAATCCTGTTATTTTGTGGATTTTCCAGCAGGCTTTGCTGTTCCTGTGTTGTCTTGTTTGCAAACTTTGCTGCTCTGGGAAGCACTGACTGCCCCCCAAATGAAATCTGGGCTCAACTGTTTAAGCTTTTGGGGTAAATTCTGGTTGCAAGGTGGTGCCCAGGGTGTGCTTCAGGCACTGCTTGTACCCTGAGTCTTCTTCTGCCGTCTGAGCAGAGGCTCCAACAGAGGTCTGGGGCATGGAGGGACCACTTTGGGCAAAACAGATATGCTCAGTGGGGACCAGCCCCATCTCCCTGGCATCCCCATTGATGTGTCCTGCATTGAGGTTCCCTGGCCCATCCCTGCACATGATCCCCACAGGGATCTGGGTTTACTCTGAGCAACCAGGACCCACCAGCTGAGGTTGAGATTTTGCCCTGAGTGAGGCTTTTGCTGATGGAACTGTGCAGGACCCCATCCACCCTCCCTCTCCAGGGTCAGTGTGGATTTTCCTTCCCTGCCTTCAAGGGCACCTGGAGGAGACAGCCCAGGCTGAAGATTCCTGCCTTTCTTCAGGCCTGGCTGGGGGTTCCCAGCTTTCCCTGGCAGGGGAGCTGGGGCTGTGGAGGCGGCAGTGGCCAGACAAGGTGGCCCTTTGACATTTACAGAGTGGCCTTTCAGAGCTGTGAAGTGTCTCTGCTCCGTCAAGGGCTGCCCTACAGAGCAGCTGCCGTGCCCCAGCAGGGAGTGAGGAATGTGGCACACAATGGGCCAGTGTTGGCCCCCATAAAGCTCTGCTTCTTGTGTCCTCCACAGAGGGGCTCAGAGAGGGAGGGCTTGGCCCTGGCCCCACTGACTCTCCCACAGAGCCACCTCAGCCTCCAGCAGCTTTGGGTTGAGCTGAGGGAGTGGGGAGGAGAAACCCAATGTGGGGCTTTTTCCTGCTGTCCCCTTCCCCATGTGCTGGTATTGCAATAACTGACTGACAGGGAAATCAGCACTGGGTTGTGAGGGTTCTTGGTAGCCTCAGGATGAGAGGATGTGGCCTCAAGCTGCACCAAGGGAGGTTAGGTTGGACATCAGGAAGAATTTTTTCATGGAAAGGGTTGTGAAGCATTGGAAGAGGCTGCCCAGGGGGCTGGTGGAGTCCCCATCTCTGGACATGGCACTCAATGCTCTGGTGATGATCAGTCACAGGTTGGACTCAGTGATCCTGGAGGCCTTCTCCACCTAAATGATTCTGTGATTCTGAGTGTTAACAGCGTTGGTTTCCCACCCAAGTGTCTTGGAGCATTTAATTTTCAAACGTGAACTTTTCCACGTTGCCCAGGAAAGTGTAACAGAGATTTATCCCCTGGCTGCTGTCAGACATCACACAAAATCAGTGCTGGAGGAGCCCAGCTCATTGGAGGAACACACCATTTTTGGAGACATCTCTTCTGAATCCTCCTGATCCTGTGCAGAATCCTTTTGTCTTATCCCATCAAAGTGTGACAAAGCCTTTTCACGGGCTTTGTTCTAAAGGTGCTCATAGCTCAGCACGATTTCCCTCATTCACACGGAGCTGTCACTGCTGTTAATTGTGTCTGTTCCAGGGACACTCCCGGCCCTGCTGGGGTCACTGATGGGCATTGCTGTCTCTGGGGCTTCCCCAGGGGATGAGGCACAGGTGAAGCTGGAGATGCCACCTGGAGATGTCCAGGGAAGGGCTGGTGTAGCCCTCACTTTGCTCTCTCTCTTAGGGCAGTGTGTCCCTCCCCAGCTCTCCAGGGAGATGATGAGCTGGGCAGGGTGTGGGCCTGTGCTCTGTGCTCCAAGGTGGAGACAATACATGGAGCTGGCAAAACTCTCATTGTAGGTTTTGCATGGCTCATCTGCAGGGCATAGCCTGGTTTGAGACCTATAAAATCTCCCTCCTCTGTCTCTGCCCCAAAATCTTACCAATCTCATATGTTTTGAAAATTAAGGCACAAGAGCTTGGTGCTTTGCTGTTTTGCTTGGGTCTGACATAGCCAGCGACTCCCTGGGCTCTGACTGGGGCATCCAGGCTTTTCTGGTTTCTGGGAATATATTCAAAATTAATTTCTCCCTTCCTCCTCCTTGGGGGGCGAAAAAAAAAGGAAAGGAAGAAAAGGAATGATTGAAGCTTGCTGAGGGTTTTCTGTTAGACCATTAACTGTGCACAGCTTGTCTCCCAACAGCCCCTAAGGCCATGGTCCTTCATCCTCCCATCCATCTTGTGCCTGTCATGTCCCTGCTAAAATCAAGATGTTTCTGTGGAGGAGGAGTGGGGACCCCTTGCAGATGTGGCTGCACATTGTGGTCTGTCTCAGATCACAGATACTTTAATGCTTTTTTTTCCCCTTGTGATGAGGCCTTGAGTTCCTGTGCAGTCTGTACAGCTCCCAAGCCCTTCCCCTCACTGTGTCCTTCCCCAGCAACCAGACCTGGCAGAAAATCATCTGCAGGATGCTCTGTGGCTTCAGGGGCTGTTCCCTGTGCCCTGATCCTGAGACATTTCCAAGTGGGCTCAAAACTGTCTGCAGTCCTCCTCTTCACCAGTATCCAGGGGAGGGCTGGGGTGTCTCTGGTGTGTCCCCTTGACTTCTGTACCTGTAAAGCTGCAGTCCTGTGTAAAATCCCAGCTCAGGGAACATTTGGTTACCACCAGTGGCACAAATCCCTTGGCAAGTGCCAGGATCCTGTGGCTCTTTCCCCTTGAGAGGAGTGGAAGGGAGCTGTGGGGTCTGGGCATGAAACCAGGCTGGCTTTTGCAGACATATTTTGGGGTCTAGGCTGTCCCCTGCCCCAATATTTTGCTTCTATTTACACTGTCCTGCCCCCTGTCTGTGGGACTGCTGCTGCCTGGTGTAGCTTTGTCCTAGTCCAGCCCCAGGCTGTCACCTGAGGCAGAGCCCAGGGATGAGGATGAGGGTGATCGGTTGAGCTCCTGCCTTGGAGGGATCCCAAACCTGGTGTGTGGAGGGTCAGATCATTCCATGCTGGATCCAAGCCTTGGATGTGGCTGTGCCCTGACCAGCAATCACTGCCTGCTCCTTCTGCCAGTGCCTCGTGTGCTGGTGATGGTTTTAATCAGTAGGAAACATCTGTAAAGTTGATGGATGATGTGATGGTGATACACACCACCTACATGGTCTCCAGAGTGAGTCTATTCATAAAAAAAACTGGAAGAAACCAATGCTGGCAGGAGACTCTGATTACTGGAAGTCTGGTTTTATCCCAACATGTATTTGTATCAATTCTTTGTGAGAGCTGAGCATTGGCTGGCTTCAGAGGGGTTAATCATCATCTGAAGAGGAGTTGAGTAATTGATGTTGCTGCATCAAAACGTTTCCCTCTTCCCATCCCCCTCGTTCCCCCCACTTCCCCCCAAAACGAAATTCTTGGCTGATGCTCAAAATCCAGTTCAGTTCTCACTGTGCAAGTATTAAACTGTGGGTCTTTTCTTTCAAATTTCTGGATTTTTATGGGCACAATTGGTCTGTTAACAGGATTTTTTTTTTTTTTTTTGTGGTTTCAATGCATTTATATCATTGACCTTTGCTTTAAAAAGTGTCTGACAGACTTTGCTGGGCTGGAGCTATAAAAAGGAGTGTTGTAAGGGGGCTTTATTCTGTGGAAGCAATGACCACAGGCAAAGCTTTATATTTGCTGAGTGATTTAATTCTTGCACATGCAGGACTTGGCTCTGCGCCATGTGTAACATGTTGAGAAAAGGTCTGCTCAAGAGGCATTCAAACCAAACTTTCCAAACAGTCTTTTTTCTTTTTTTTCCCCCCCTTTTTTTTTAAGCTTTCTTTCCTGTTATTTCTAAGCTAACGAGTAAAATCAAGGGACTGTGCCCCAAAATGCTGAATTGAGCTCCAGCAGGGTCATTGGGGAAATAAACCTCCTTGAAAGAAAGGAAATGAGAGTCAGGGTGGAAACAGGGAGGAAGAGGATGGTGTCATTGAGAAAAAAAGGCTGGATCAGGCAGAGGAGGGAGTCAAACAAAACTCTCTGAACTCCAGGAGGAAGCCAGGGAGGGTGAAGATGATGCAGCTCAAATGCCTGGTCCTACAAAACCCTGCTCATATGGTGCATCCTCAAAGATGTGTTTTCAGGCTAAACATCAGATTTTCCTCCCCAGAGCGCAGGCTTTTCCCTGCCTGTCCCTGCCCTCTTACAGGAATAGCAGTAGCAGTCAGGGGCAAATAATAAAAAAGCTGCTTTTTGTTTGCGCTTATTTTAAACACTGTGACAACGTTTGGATTAATGTTGGGTCTTGTGAAAAGCTCTTTAAAAGTCAAACATTCTGAGCTGCTTACCAGCCAAACATACTGAGCTGCTTACCAGCATGCCTTTGAGTTTTGCATCTGCCTGCTGCACTTCCAGATAATGGCCTGAAGAGCAAGGAAACATCATATTTCTTTCTTCTTGTTGTAATCAGGCCATTAAATATGCTTGAGATTTCAGATTCTGCAACTATTTAACTGTGTAGCCCCTTGGGCTGAGGTCCATATTTTGGTGAGTAGTTCCTCTTCCTTTGGCAAGCAAACAAACAAACAGCAGGAACACTCAATTATGCTAATTTCAAACAGAAGCAACGTCTTGCCCAAAACATTGCAATCTACTGCCTTTTAGTTAAAAACAACACATCAACAACACATCAGTGCATCAAACATCTATTAGTTTTAATCAGCAGATTTTTCTGGAGGCTTTTAGGAGCAAATTGTGCCTTGCTCACTCTTCCCAGGAGGAAAGGGGGAACAATGGATGAGCTTTGTGGAGGCACAGTGAGCCCTGAAATGCTGACTTTAAAAAGTGTTTCAAAGGTGTTTAAAAGGTCTTTGAAGAGGGTGGAGGTTGTACAGGGGAGAGCTCAGAGGGTGATGCAGCATGTAAGGGCTGTCTGTGGGTGGTATCCCCTCCCCTGCAGATAAATCCATCACCTGGAGGGGACCAAATGCCGTTTATTTGGGTTCACAGAATTCACAGAATCACTGGATTGGAAGAGACCTTCAAGATCATCAATTCCAACCCAGCCCTAACACCTCAACTATGGCCCTGAGTGCCACATCCAGTCTTTGTTTAAACACATCCAAAGATGGTGACTCCACCACCTCCCGGGGCAGACTATTCCAGTACTTTATCACCTTTTCTGTAAAAAACTTTTTCCTAATATCCAACTTCCTTTGGTGCAGCTCAAGGCTGTGTCCTCTCCTTCTGTCAGTGCTGCCTGGAGAAAGAGACCAACCCCACCTGAGCACAGCCACATTTCAGGGAGTTGTAGAGAGTGATAAGGTCACCCCTGAGTCTCCTTTTGTCCAGGTTAAACAACCCCAGCTCCCTCAGTCACAGGGTTTGCCTTCTCAGCCCCTCACCAGCCTCGTTGCCTCCTCTGGTTGCTGTCCTGGTTGTCTGCAGCAGGCAGGACAGGGGTTCCTGCAGATCCCCCCTGGGCTGTTGGGGATGTGCAGAGACACTGGCTGCTCTCTGTCCCTTGGCTTGGCCATTCCTGGTGGGTTCAGCCACCTCCAGCAGTGCCCAGGGCTGGATGGGGAGGAGCATTTCTCCATTCCTGTGATTCCTCTGAGAGTTGAGCTAAATGCTGCTGATGTATAAAGTCTGTTATGAAAGCAAAGTATTGGAAGCCTCTGTGTGGAGAGAGTAATGCAGAAAGCCAAAGGAATGAGGGTAACCTTTGCTTTTTATAGCTCCTGGTATTTGTTTGCTCATGGCAGCCACCAGCAATGCCCTCTGTGTTCACAGTGCAGTGCTCCACCCTCCCTGCAGTCACACTGTGCCTGAGTAAACAGCTCCTGTCTCGGTCAGCTGGAGTGGAAACCTCTCTGGGGAAGGGAGAACCCTCTCCTGTCTCTCCCTGGCTTTACTGGGTAGAATTCAGCAGGACAGAGGGGCCTTGCCCAAGTGTCCATGGAGATGTGGGAGGGATAAATGGAATCATGGAGGAGAAGAGGAGGGAGTGCAGGTGGCTGACACCTGCCCTGGCTGGAGCCAAGCAGGACACACGAGCTGCTGCCCCAGCTCCCAGGGGAGCCAGGAGAGCAGGTGGCGAGCAGGGAATTGTCTTCTCACATGAAAATCTGGGAGGTGCTGCTCAGTTCTGGTGTGGAGGGGAGAGGATGACCCAGGCCGGTGCTCTGGGACTGTTCAGGCACAGTGACCATGGGTGTGCCAGTGTCCTGCAGGACCCAGGGCTGGTGCACAGGTGCTTGGTGGTGCAGGGACTGCAGAGGGGCTGTTGGGAGCATCTGCTGGGGCTGATGCAAGGGGATGGCTCTGGGCCAAGGCTTTCTAGAATGAGCAATGATTTCTGGTGCCCAGCTGGAGATTGCTGTCAGGGCAACTGGCTTGGCAGACACTTGTACTTTCCTGAACTCCCCATCACTTTTTGGAAATGGTTTCCTCTGGGTTTCATGTCCTGCTTCCAGCAGAAAGGAAGAAAGGGAGTCCAAAACCCTGCCTGCAGGTTTGTACCTTGGATGCCTCCCAGCACAGCCAGATCTCACTGTTTGTTTTTCCCTCTGCAGCTCTGGGAGGTGCCAGTGCAAAGTCGGTGTCACGGGCTTGAAGTGTGACCGGTGCAGTGAGGGCTACTACAGGATTAATGAGACCACGTGTGAGCCCTGCCAGTGCAACAACCACTCCCAAACCTGCCACAACTCCACAGGTGACCATGTCCTCTTGTGATCCTGGGGCTGCAGACTTCACCTGCCCCCTCTTGTCTCTGGTTTTTCTGTTCTCATTCAGCACACTCTGCTCTAATCTCATTCATCTACATCTTTTTGCCTTGTGTACCCAAAATTGTGGAAATGCAGTCTTGGGATTGGTCTCCTTTGAAGGAGAGCAGTGAAGGCTGTGTGCTTTAGCCCAGGCCGCAGTGCAGAGTCCTCATTCAGCAGCCTGTATCAGAAACTGGAGCTCTATTGTTCTCTGCACTTATACAAACACACAACAAGGGATTTTAAAGACCTTTTGTGTAATTGCTGTTTACCTGGAAACATATACTGTGCTGGCACTGACGTAAGGGGACTTGCTGCCACAGATAACAGGATTAGAGCTGGTAAAAACTGGCAGCATTTAATGAATATTGCCCACTTTTTATAGATTGGCCCTGTTCATTTTCCATGGTTATTTCTTTGGCTATCTGTCACTCAGACAGATGTTGATGGAGTGCAAATGTGGAGGGAGAGATCCTGGAGGAGCAGTTGTGGGACTGCCTGCACAACCCCCACTTCAGCCACAGCACTCACTTCAAATTCCAAATTCTCCTCAAAACTTCCAGGCTGAAAGGCAGTTCTGTAATATTTATCCAGGAGCTTAGGAAGGGGTAATAATTAAAAGTAATGTTGCAGAATTTGTTGGTGGAGAGGCAGAGCTCATGAAATCAGGTATTTCTGGGCAATTTGTGCCTGTGTGTTCCTTCTTGGGCTGTGTGTTTGCAGCAGAGGAATGCCCTGGTCCGTGGGCACTGGGTCTGTGCTCCCTGAGGGTGAATTCCTGCGTTCCCTTGAGGATGAATTACTGCATTCACTCCTGTACTGAACTCTGTGTGCTTATGTCCTACCAGTACTGAAGGATACAAGGCTGTCGCTAAGGCTGTGCACACATCAGCTGTGTTACTGATTTGGAGCTGGCTGTGTGGGTTTTGTGAAGGAGGAGGATAATCTGCTCTTCCTTTTTTTTTTGTTTTGCTTCCCTCAGTGTTCCTCCTGCTCTCGATTTATCAAAGAAAAGCCAGCACAGATCTTGCTCCTGGGATGGGGCTGCTCTTTCTGTTGATATTGCCCAGTGCTGCCCACAGCACTGCAATGAAAACCCCTCATTTTGCTTAATGACCTATTGTTGATTTGACAATTTTTAAAAAAAATTATTTTATTTTTAAATTTTCCTCCATCTGCTCTATTTGCTCCTGTGGCTGAGGGAACCAAACAAAATGAGAACAAAGTTGACTAAAAATTACATCGGACGCCTGCTCTAGAGTCTGCACTCTATGTGACCTGCTGTGACCTCCCCATCTTTACATTAATTCTATGTAGCCTTTGTGCAATTTCCAAAGGTTTTTTTGCCCATTAATGCTATACTTTGGGCTCCCTCTGCTGGCTCTGCAGCAGGCTCCTGCTTGGCATTGCTCTGTCCAGGAGGCATATTTCAAATTACTGGGCATAAATAAATAACTTGGGCAGCAGGAGCTCCCCAGCCGACAGCACTTCCTGTGCCACGACCCTTGTACTCCGTGGTGTGTCTGTGCACTGAGGTGGACTGGTGCTTCCCAGCTGGGGTCCTGTGAGGTCTGATCCTTCCTCAGGGCATTATCAGCATGAGAAGTGCTATTAATTATTAAGGCTCTCCACAGCGATACCTGATTGTGTTGCCCGTGCGTGCCTGGCTGAGCAGTGCTGACTCAGGGGAACACAACCATTTTGCAGGGCTGCTGGAGATGGATGTGGGTGATTCCTGCTGATGGGAGAGACATTGCTCCTGAAATGACCAAGGAAACACGGGTGTGATTCCAGATTTATGCCTCTTTTAGTGCCTGGGGAGCACGGTCTGAGTGCTTGCTGTGCCCAGGCAGGTGAACTTCCCTGTCCAAGACATCCATCCCACTGAAACTGTTGATCCAGGTTTGCAGCTGGAGAAACCAAGCTTAGCAGATAATTTTCCCCTCTAAACCTGACATCTCTCCCACAAAAACCACTGGCTCATGCCTGACAGGCTGCTGAGGGAAGAGCAAACAGTGTGTGGGAGGTGATGCTGAGCAAAGGGTGCTGGCAGGGCCCTGCTGGGTGGGTGAATCAGCCACTTCCTGGGTTTGCTTCCTGCCCTTGGCTGCAAGGACATGCCAGGGTGGCTGGGGATGCTTGGCTGTGGAGTCATCACTGTGGGGATTGAGGACCAGCAGCTCTGTCGGGCTTGTGAAGGAGCCAAACTGTTCTGATGTTAATAAGAAAATCTGCTGTGGTCTTTCTAACAGTCAGCATAAACCTCAGTCAGGATTTTTCCTGTGGTTGATGTTGATATGAGACTTCCCCATCCCCCAGCAGCAGTGCTGGATCAGCTCAGTGGATCTGTCTGTGCTCTCACACTGCTCTGGGGCACCCTAGTTTATAGAAAGGGCTGGTGCTTTTACAGAGTCTGGTACATGGGATTTAATCAAATCTCAGCTCCCTGCCACCTCACCGAGGAGCCAGCTGAATTACAGCATGTTCCTGGTGATGGATGGGCTTTATATAGAGCCTGTGCTTTTGTAACTAAGGAGATTTTTCTTCTTGGTCACAGCAGTATCAAAATGCAATTTGGAGGCCATTAGGACACGGCGTCTGTGCAGACACAGCACGTCAAGTTTCTGATTCAGGGGCTTCCCCAGGAAGGGCAGGAGGCTCATGGAGCCCTCAGGTCTCCTCTGTTTCTCTGGGAAGGTCAGTGGCTGCTGCTGCCTTGTCTTGGGGTGGAGGAGCTGAAGCCATGCTGGTAGGATGGAGCTGCCTGCCCCCAAAGCAGGACACTGGTATGTCCTCCCCCCTTATCACCACCTCCTTCAGGAGGAGGCTGCACACAAAACCCAAAGGCATAAACCTGAGGGACTCCTCGTGAGAGTGGAGGACTTGAAGCATCAGTGTTCCATCTCACTGATACAAATGCAAACTGACACTGCTTTCCTTGAGGAGAATTTTAACACTGATAACTCGTGTTTACCTGCAGTGACCTTTCAGTGCTGAGCTGTGGGGCCTCTCTGCTAGGGCCACCTGCTTTTTCCCATTATCTCTGTGTGTGTGGAGTGAGGGGATGAGCATCAGAAGGTCATCAGAGGCCAGGATCATGTTTTGGCCAGAGGGCATCCAAAACCACCTGTGAGCTCAGATAATTGAGTGCGTTCCATGAGGATTCTCGCTCCAAATGTTCTGCTCCAGTTCCTGCTGCTGAATGTTTGCTTGTTCTCCTCTCTGTTCTGCAGGCACCTGCCTGGACTGCCAGGAGAACACCAAGGGGAAGCACTGTGAGCTTTGCAAGGAGGGTTTCTATCTCAGCACCCACCCTGTCCACAGCTGCAAGCACTGCCCCTGCTCCACCGTGGCGTCCACCGGCACCTGCCACATACGTGAGGCTCCTGTTTTGGTCAAATTCCTTATAATGAAGGTTGCTCTCCTCAGTCAAAATGCCCCTCAGAGTGTGTCAGCCCAGCAAGGTGTTCTATAGCCTGTGGAGCTCCTGTTTGTGTGCACTGGAAGCAGCACCTGCTGTGATGGATCCCTGGTGTTTGTGTTGCCTCTTGTGAGAGCAGCTGTGCAGGGGAGGGATCAGAATCACAAAATGGTTTGGCTTGGAAGGGATCTTAAAGTCTAGTTCCTGCTCCCAGTGTGTTGCTGCAGTCTGCTCTGAAGAGCCTGCAAGGTTCTGCAGAGAAGCTGCTGAGCTTGTGGCAGCCAGGAGGGGGGCAGGAGATGCTCAGCAGTGCCTTGTGGCCCTCCATACTTCTGAGTCTGCTTCTGAACATCTCCATGGGACTCCATGCAGAGATTCCCCAGTGTAACTGACACAAGTCAGAGCTCTAATAGTCACATGTAAGACTTTTTTTGATGTTTCCCTAATCCATTTTGCAAGCAAGCTGCTTCTGGCTTTGTGTAGGCCCAGAAGTTCTTTTGGATTGCAAGCATCCCCCATATAGTTCCAGCTGTTCTCTGAAATTGCCTGTTTGAGATGGAAGTGTTCAGGAATAATGATCTATTTCCTTAGCAACGTGCGGAGTTTGCTCTGTGAGGTTGGTACGAGGCATCAGAACTCCCCAAAGCTGTTTCTTCCGCTACTAACAGAGAAATTGCTGCAGTTCAGAAGTTGTGTTTTCAGCTCAGAATTTGAGATGGGTCAATATTTGGTGGCTGCTGATTTTTGTCAGGGTGCCTTGTGGGCAGGTCCCACAGAACAAATCCCAGAGCACGGGTGTCTCTGCACGGGGCCGTGGCAAATCCCTGCTTTGCCTTCTGTGTTCTCCAGAGCCTGGCGAGAGCGTCCCGAGGTGTGACAAGTGCAAACAAGGGTACACTGGCCTCAACTGCAACCAGTGTGACAAGGGCTACTACAACTCAGACAGCATCTGCCTGAGGTGTGAGTGCAATGGGAACGTGGACCCGGCGCTGTCCCCCAGCGTGTGCTGGCCAGACACCGGCGAGTGCATCGGCTGCCTCTACCACACCACGGGCTTCCACTGTGAGCTCTGTGAGGAGGGCTACGCCAGGGACTCCGAGAGCACCAACTGCACCAGGAAAGGTAAAAAATGCTGCTGGAGTCAGTGTCAAGGTTCACTGTGCAGCTGCCCAAAGGATGGGGAGGGGATGCTGTTAGTTGTTCACGTTAGTTTGGATTCATCTGGTCTCTGGTGTAGAGAAGAAAACCAGATCTTTGTAACAGAATCACAGGATGGACTAGGTTAGCTTTAATCAACTAGTCCAGACCTAACAGCTCCTCATCAACTAAACCATGGCAAGGAGTGCCATGTCCAGTCTTTTATTAAACACATCCAGGGACAGTGACTCCACTACCTCCCTGGGCAGGCAACTCCAGTGTGGAGTCATTGATGCCTGCTGGCCTTGAAGGGTGGTTTAGAGTTAACTCTGTAACCACCCTGATTCCAGATCCTGGCAGGCACTGCTAGTGAACAAGCTGGAAAATACCCCATTTATTTGTAGTGTATTTAACATAGAGTGAGAGAAAATGGTTCTGGAGTTGCTCCTTCGGTGGTTTTCATGGTGAATGTCCAACACCATGCATGGAAACACTACCAGTGTGATGTATTAGATGAAAGAACCCAGAGTTCAGAGAAGTATTTGGGCACAGGTTTGCTGTTGTCCAGAGATTCAGTTCAGATCCTCCATCAGGAACTAATGTGGTTTTCACTCTTGTGCTGCTCTCTGAGTGTGCAATGACAGAGTTCTTCCCTGCTCAGGGAGATGATCAGTACAACAAAGTTGGATGCTCATTAGCTGTAACAGGGCTGGAAATAGCACATTTACATCAGCTCATCTATTACCTCCCCCTGCACAGCTCTGGCTTTGTGCAAGGATCCACATGACCTCACTCCATTAAAATCTGTATGTATGGCTTTGCTTGGGTACTTGCAGTTTTCACCATTCAGTTTTATTTAAATGACATTGTTATAGCCAGTTCCTGATGTGAGGAAAGCCTGTCCCCTTTCAAGGGGCCTGGGACATGCTCCTTGAGCTTTCCTCTCTCCCTAACACTTATGTTTTCCCGTTTATATTAAGCAATTAAAAAGATGTCCAGCTTCTTTCCAGTTCCTTAAAGAAAAATTGCCTAAAAACTCACATGCTGAGGTTAATTAGCTTGTTTTAGGTTAAGATTTTCATAAATCACCAGCACATTTGAGTGGCACCTGGAGTGAAATCATCACCCAGGCTCTGTTTCAGTGGTGGCAGGTGAAACGAGACAGCAGGTTCTGTACAGCGTGGGCAAAGCTCATGTATCCACAGGGACCATCCAGAGCCTTCAGCCTGACCAGGATTCTGGTATTTCCAAGGCAGATAGAGAGGATATCCAAAGGACCAAAGTGAGTGTTTTCAGCCCCAGAGCAGGTGGTGCTCCTGCTGCCATAGGGAGGCCCAGCAGGGCCCCAGTGCTGGAGCAGTGTGGCTCTGTGCCACCCAGCCAAGCCCCGCAGCCTCCTCGGGGCCGGGCGCGTGGACTCCTGCCAGGGCTCCTCCTGCACAGGAGGCAGCAGCAGCTCCGCAGAGCCGGCGCTTCAATCAAGCAGCTGGAGCTGAGGCTCCTGTCAAAGCTGCCAAAGCAGCCCATTGAGAGAGCAGCTGCTGCTCTCAAGGAGCTGCTCTGGGACATCTGGAGAGCTGGCACGGGCCCGGGAGCGGAACAGGCAGCGCCGTGTCACGGCCCGGAAGCGGCGCCGGGGCCAGGGCCCGGCACTTCACCGTAACGTTCCTGGGAGTGCCAGGAAATGTCCTCACCGAGGCCTCCGTGCCAGCCCTGAGCTGATGCTGACTCACAAATAAAGCCCAGAAAAGTGCTGTTTCCTTGCTGGTGAATCAGCCATTGTGTCGGTTCTGGTTTTTCCCTGCTTTTCCCTACTTATGGCAGGATTTGCCAGGGATTGAGTGTTGCGGAAGGAATTTGGAAAGGATGACTGAATTCCTTATGCCCTTTTCCGAAAGCCAAAGGTTTTCCAGGAATCTCTTGCTCCTATCATGTTGCTTCCTATCACAAAATTTTGCCTGTTATGCCATTGAGAAATGTCTTTCGGCATTCAGCATCCTGAGTGTCCTGATCAGTCTAAGGCAGGAGCTGTAGAGAACAGAGGAGCTGCTGCAGGGAGGTGACTCTGAGCAGGAACCTCAATTAGGTGTGTGATGCCCCTTCCAGAGGAATTTCTTTGCTGGTTGCCTGAATTGGGAACGTGACAGCCCGAAGTTAACTTGTGGGAGTTCCCCTGAGGGCCCGTGGTAGGACATGTGCTGAATATTTCCAGCTCCTGTTGCCATTGGAGATTCAACTTAGTGCAAAATTAGTCCTTCGGAAGTGACTCTTCTCCTCAATCATAATTAGTAGATGTTCAGGAGAGCTGGAAGCTGGATCCATACAGCATGGCACCATCAGCTGTAATTGCTGCAGCTGTATGTGGATTTAAAATGAAGTTGCTTTTCTGTTGGCAGGAAGAGAGTGGGAAAGAGGATGCAGAGAGTCCTGTGGAGCAATAGGTGCAGAGAACATTCTGGCTGATTGAGGCTTCAGCTTGTGGAGTGTTCCTGTTGCCTGGACTTGAGAATCTAAAATAGATCAGGTTATTCATGTGAGGAAATGCTTTATTAGCTACATTTGTGAGCTTAATGCTACAGATTTATGGTGCTCTCAGAGGCCTGTAGCTCAACAGGTTTGATGCAAGCATAAGGAATTCACATCCCCCTTCTAAGATCTCAAGGTTAACCTGGCTCCTGAACTGAGAAGGGAGTTATCCCATGGCTGCTGGAAGCAAGGCAGGTTCCTGGCTGTTTAGTGCCAAGGAAAAGACAGAGCACAGTCTGGTAGTTCCCATGTTCTGATCCTTCCTGTGTGCACCCATGCCAGCAGCTGAAACCAAACCAAGATCCCAGCTGGCCTCTGCTGTGTTCAAAAGCTTCTGAGGAACATCCAGAGTGTTTTTTTGTTGTGATTTGGTCACCTTCTGCTTGTGGCTGTGTAGGCTGGGGGGTCTCTGTGTGGCTTGTGTGTGACTTCATTTGAAAGCAGAACTGAGGTTATTTTGCCCTTTTACCTGAAGTGGTGCAAACACTGAACTCGCTGCAAAATGCTGGGATGGCTGAGTACTTGTGGTTCATTATTTCAGTTTCGATATTCTTGTTTGTACAAGTAGGGCAAAAATAACAATACTGTGAACAAAATCCTGCATCTGGTGCACTGGTTGTGAAGGGTTTAAGCTCCTGGAGTTGCTGTGTCTGAGTGTGCAGCCCACACAGACACCAAGGGACACGTTGGTTCAGAGTCTAAATTTGCTGAGCTCGGTAAAATCCCATTTTCCTGGTCTGAACAGGAGCTGGACTGGGACTTGCTGTCATCATGAGCTGCTGTATTGAAGCCTGAATCCTGACTGCTGCAGCTGTCCCTCAGCAGCAGACTGTTCAGAGGAGTCCTGTAGTCCATGGGCATTTAGCACAAAGAATTGTATTAAAAAACCCCAAACACAACCCTGGACAGACAGTTTCTAAACTGCTTTGAAAAATACCAGTTTAGCAGTGTAGCCTTAATTGCCATAATAACTGTGATATGAATGTCAAATCTCTTAGGTTTGTGTTTGATTTTCAGCTCAGCAGATTTTTTTATTGATCATTTTTTAATTTGTTTTGTAGAAGCCACTCTTGGCCTAGAACCAACAGAGTTTGCAACTTCTGCTCCAAATACCACGAAGGCCACATCCTTTTCCACGGCAGTGCTAAACAGTACTTTGTCACCAACAACCCTACAGACAGTATTTCCTATAAGCTCCTCTGACAACAGCACCTCTGCTTTCGCAGACGTTTCGTGGACACAGTTCAACATCATCATTTTGACAGTGATCATCATTGTTGTGGTCTTACTAATGGGCTTTGTGGGCGCTGTCTACATGTACCGTGAGTATCAGAACAGAAAACTTAATGCTCCCTTTTGGACCATTGAACTCAAGGAGGACAACATCAGTTTCAGCAGCTACCACGACAGCATTCCCAACGCTGATGTGTCGGGGCTGCTGGAAGATGATGGCAACGAGGTGGCCCCCAATGGACAGCTCACGCTGACGACTCCCATGCATAACTACAAAGCTTAGAAGTCATCCAGCTTATTCCAAAGTTTGCTTCTCAAAAAGGTACAGGGCTTGTGGAAGGGGTGTCAGGATCCGTGCCAAGGCTCCAGGCAGAGGAATTTGCCCTTCAGATACTCTCTGGTGCCAGGCGTGCTGTAGCTTGCAGGTGAACAGAAGACAGTGCAGTACATCTGAATTTCAGGTAGTGTGGTGAGATGCATTCAGTGTCCTGTTCTCCATAAAGATCCATAGAATTCACTGTTGTTATAAACTGGATTATGCTGAATTGAAACATTTTTTTTAATGAAGAGGTGGTGGTGGGGTGGAGAGAGCAGACCCTGATGAGTCAGAAGCTACTTGGTTTCCAGCCAACCCAACACTTGTGTCTTCATCCTTTAGTTTGAGAAGTAGCTCATGAATTAACAGTGGAATTTCAGGAAACAGACCTTTGGAAAGGCATCATCTTCGTTCCTGATAGAAACTTGTTTGAAAAGGAGAACAAAAAAAAGGGAAGTCATTGTTCACTGTATTACCAAAAGGCAAGTAGGAGGAGTGAGTTGCACACTTATAAAAGTCACCGTTATCTGCTCCCACTAAGCAGGGAAACAGGAAAAAATCTCAAGAACATTTGAGTTAGGGAGGAGACTAAGCTTTTCCCTTTCTGAATATTTATACAGGGTGATGATGCTATTAAGACATAGCAATCCATTTTTTTCTAGAAGGAGTTAATGAACTTGTATAGTTTCTGTGCAAGGGAAGACGACAAGACATCTCAGGGTTGCCATGTAAAAATAAAAGCCAGGCTTAATACCCTACCCTGATAGAAATGGTGTGTTCTGTATATAAAATGTAATATATCTTCTTGGAATTGTATTTGTAATTATTTGTAAAAAAGACAAGCAACCAACTGACCAACCAAAAAATCCCCAACAACAAAACCATGAGCCCCTCCCCAACCTCCCCCACTCCCCAGGTCATGTTTTATCCTCTAGGTTTTAATTGTACAGCAGTTAGTGACGTTGTTTTAAAAAGAAAAAAAAAACAACATGAGGATTGTTTAAAATACTGTAAATGAGATGGCAATATTGTTGGAGCTGGGCCTCTGGCAAACACCAACTGCTTAAAGCTTTTCTTCCACTGTCATTGAATAACTTCTTTTTTAGAGAAAATGTGAGTGCTCCCTACTTGTCTCTGTCAAATTTTGCCATTCCTTTAAATACAGTGTGAATACCAATGTTGCCATGGCTAGGGCTGAGTAGGTGTCCAAAAATTGGATGCACCAATGTATTCCTTGCTTTTATGTCTGTATACAAAATACAAATACACTGTCACAAACACGCTGAGAGCCTGGGCTCAATGGTTGAGGTTCCCCCCAGTGGGTGCTCATGGTGTGGAGGGATCCCACTGCCATCCCTGCTGAGCTGACAGAGCTGGAGGGCTGAGCTCAGCCTCCTGAGGGCCACAAGCAAAGCTCTCCTGGATTTGGGTGGAAACAGCTTTGGGATGAAGAGCTTGCAGGACCTGCTCCGAGGCTCAGAAGGTAAAAGTGCACTGCTGGATTCAGAATTTAAAGCAGCACAAGGTGGTGGTGGGGAATCAGCTGTCAAAAAAACCCACCACAGGGAACAGGTTTTGCAGATTGCCTTGGTTTTGGTGAGAGGCTGGTGGGCTGTTAGCAGAGACAACAGGCAGCAGTGCACAGGGAGGTCACACCATGAAGCTGCTGGGTTGGTACCTGCAGTGTGTGTCCCTCAGGGCAGGGGCTGTGCTCCCTGGGCCGTCTGTCACACCCCTGCAAATCAAACTACTGCATGGAAACAGGGCAAGAAACAAATATTTCCCCTTACTCTTGCCCAGCCTCAGAGCTGCAGCTGCATTTGCTGTGTGTGGTGGGACAATGGTGGTACAGGAGCTGGTGGATACATCCTCTGAGCCAGGACAAAGTGAGTATTTCTCCAGATGAGAAATGGTAGAGAGAACATGTAGGTTATTTATTTAGTTTTTGGTGCCGTGAGGAAGTTTCTCTTATCTTTGGAAACTTGAGGGGGGTGGGGGGAAAGTAGGTGGTTCAAACACATGCTCAAAGATGCCATTTCTGCCTCAAAAACTTGCTGCCTGATTTAAAGATGAGACATGGCAAGTCAGAATGAAAGTCGTTGAGGATGACCAAGGGAAATGGTGAGGGCAGAATGTGGAACTGCATGTAGGCCCAAACTGATGGAAAAATGCTGATGGAAAAGCACCTGTTGCCTGTGGTGGGCCTGGATGAGGTCCCATACTTCAGGTAATAAATCTGGCTCATGTCATTCAGAGCAATGTTACTTTTAGTTTTAAAACGGGGGAGGACTGGAGGAGAAAATCTGGATATTGCTAATCTTCGAGTTACTCATCAAACTTTTAAAGAGCAGGGTGGTGACGAAACAGAAAATTTCCTAGAAGTTGTAATTATTTAGAAGTGCTGATGTAGAGGTACACTTGCACTTGGTCACTTCATGGGGTGGGGAAAGGTAATTTAGGAAGCATCAGGCTTCTGGGACTGATGCTAGCAAGCAAATTAAAGGACAGGTTGTTCACTTTAACATTTCTAAAATACTTCAGCAGATTTTTTCATCTCTGCCACAAAACACCTCTTCCTTAAGTTTTGCTGTGACTGTGGGCTGCTTTGTAACAGGAACAGGCTTGGATTTTGTCTCACTGTAGAAAGAGGGACCATCTGCTGAAGCAGAGCGTGGGCTCAGGTGCTGAGCCCTCCTAGTCCCTGCCTGCCACAGCACAGGAGGTGTTGGCACCTGGGCTGCTTCTGACCCCCAAAGTAATCCAAAGGCTTTGTGCTTGGGAAGAGGAGGAGTCAGGATGCCCTGCAGGGTGGGACAGCTGCTGCCTGTGGCTTGCACAGCTGGATGAAGGGGTGGAGACAGCCTGGAAGACGTGATGGGAAAGCTTCGTTGGGCAGGGCGGATCTGGCTGCCCAGATTTGGATGGCACGGGATGTTCCTGAACAGGGAGCACAGAGAGGATGTGGCACTGTGTTTGTCAAATGGCAGAATGACTCAGCAGGGACACAGCAGCCACCTCCTGCCACCCAGGCCTTGGCACACAGGAGCAACAGTAATAAAAGGAGATGGATGCCTCAGCAGGGAGAGGATAAACAGCTTCATGTTTGATTTTAGTGATGTGAGGTCAGATCGTCCGTGCTCTTATCAGCTCCCCTGGCACCACAGGAGGGGAGGAAGAAGCTGAGCTGGTTCTGTCTCCAGTCACCTTGGGCTGGATTGTATGTGGAGGGATAGCAGAGCTCAAACACCAGTGCCAGGGTACTGAGGCCACTGTCTTCGCTTGCCATGAGATTTCCCAGGTGCTGAGGTTTGTCCTGAGGTTGGGGTGAGGGCAGGTAAACCAGAAGTGGACTCTCAGGGCTATTTTGAAGCCCAGCTGAGCAGCCAGCGAGGTCAGGGTAGGACATCTTGGTGACCTGTGGGGCTGAGGTGGCCATCCAGGTGCACGTGGTGTCCATGAACACCTGGAGCACCCCTTGCCTGGGAATGGTACCCAGCTGCAGTGCTGGGGCTGCCCCAGGGAAGGGCACTGATGGCATGGGACAGCAGCTGCAGAGCAGAGAGGAGCTGTGACAGGGCAGGGGGCTGGTGGATGTGGGAAAACAGCTCCAGGCACGATCCCTGGCAGTGTGAGGGCCCAGCTGGTCTGGCTGGGGCGAGTCCAGCTCGGCACTAAAGGGAATGGGACAGGATGAGCAGATCAAGGGCACAGGGCTGGGGTGGGACAGGGCTGGGGGCAGCCTGCAGGGCTCACAGCTTGGGGAGCATTTGGTGAGCACTGAGTGCAGCAGACATGCAGAGAAGTGGTTGTGCTAATGAGGAGAGAGATCGAATCTCGTGGACCACTGTAGCTGGAAATAGCTACGAGGAGCACTAGCCCTGGGGAGCTGTCAGGAGATGTCAGCCACTGCAATGATAATTCCCTTGGACCAGGCTGAGCAAACTTAGCAAGAAGCATTTAGGAAAGAGGAGGGGATATATCCAGCATCCTCCAGGTATCCTGGGCCAGTTAAACACTGCTGTGCAGCATCATCCTCTTCAATGTTACAGGCAATGTAAATGTGGCAGAAAGTTTGCACAGTCTCCTTTAAATAAAGGATATAAAAATAGTTTTCTCTTTAAAGTGAAGTTTTTGAGTGAGCTCCCACAGGACTCTGCTCTTTATGTGTCAGAGGAATGGATTAAAATAAGAAAAATGTGGGCCTTAAAAGTTGTACTTGCTCCCATCTGAAACCCATCAGTCTCACTCTACATCCAAATACGGTGTCTCCCAAGCATATGCTATGCTTACAAATGCATTTCTAAAAAGAAAAAAAAAAGTGTATGATTTGAATATATGTCAGAATTTATACAGAAGAATGTTATTTAAAATGAATAAAAATAAATGTATATAATTTGTATCTATGCCACTTGGATTTTTGCATTTGTGTTTTTATTCACTGAATTTCAGCAAGAGTCTTCCCAGTGACAAAAAGGATTGAATCCAATCTCATTCCAGTAATAACATTTGTTCCAAGAGAATTATTCCTTCATTTTGCCCCTGTATGCAAGACGAGAACCAAGGCACAAAAATGTTTTTTATCACAGATATTCATAAGCACAGTTGACATTCTGTGTGGAAAATCCAGCTAAAAATGAGCCCTCTGATCTTTTGTGTCTGCTATGAACCATCCCAGCCCTCTGCTGTGTTTGGGAGCTCCACAGGCCATGAGTTTTCCCACCATTTTCTGTATCATTCACATGGACACATTTTGTCAGAGATGTGTCACTAACAACCAAACCCTCAAAGCAAAGCTGGAAATGGGGTGAGGATATTGTATCAGATTTTTCTTCATGACAACAGATGTCTTTCAAAGGCCATTTTGTTACAGATACTCTGAAATCCACATCTGTGGCATCACTTCTGGGAGTGTTTGCAGGGGGGCCTGTGGAAAACTTGCATTTCCTTCCCACTTGGCAGAGTTAGGAAATAGATTTTTTTTTGCAAACAAATGCTAAAGGATCTTTTTTTGTGAAAGCTGTGTCTGACTTCAGCCCGCATGAAGCAAAGCACTTGGAGAGGTAAGGCTTCATACACTGAGTGAGCATGTGGTTTGAAGTGTTCATTCAGATGTTTGAGCCAGAGCTGTGTAAGTAAGGGCTCAAATTCAAGGGAGTTTGAGACCTGATTTGCATTAGCAGAGCAGTTGGATTGTGCATGACTTAACTTAGGAAGAATCCTGCTGTGAACTGTGTGAGGAGGAGGCAGAACTGAGTCTGAACCAAGTCCCCAGAGCAGGGAGTGAGAACAGGAGGGTGAGAGGGACCCGTGTTCAGCTGATGGTGACATCTGCCCTCCTTGTGCCAGCACAGCACAGTGAGCAGCTGGCTCCATCCTGCTCAACTCAGCCCTACCACTGCACTCACTACAAGTCCTTTCCCAGACTTCCTTTAGGACTCTTTGCCTGAGGTGGGAAGGATCTCAAGCTGCCCTGAGAAGTAGGAAAGTTCCAACACGGCTTCCTGGCACGAGGGTTTAGTGTAATCTCCCCAAATGTGCTACTAATGAACTTAAGGTTAAACAACATTAAGCAGATTATCCGAAGGCGAGTTGTTAACTGCTTCTAAACAACACATTTCCCAGTCCCTTCTGCCCCTCGCAGCTTCCTGGTGCTACTGCAGCTTGTAAAACATTGGGCAGTGCAATAAAATTTCCCAGGGGAATTTTCCATCCTGGCTGTGTGTATACAGAGAATCGCAGGACCACAGAGTGGTTTGGGTTGGAAAGGAACTAAAAGATCATCTTGTTTCCCTTCCTGCCATGGGCAGAGACACCTTCCACTAGACCAGGTTGCTCCAAGCCATCTTGGCCCTGAACACTTCCAGGGAAGATAGACAGGGATGTATCTCCATATAGTCATATCTTTGTCCATCAGACAGCCACTTCATGAAATAATAAGCTGCACCAGGAGGGCCCTGCTGATTTCCTTTTGACTCCAGTGTGTTCGACACAGGCTGCGACTCTGCAGACAGAGAGACTCTGTGCTGTGTGTGCAGAGTGATTTACTCTGCACTTGTGCCTGATGGATGCTGATTTAAAGACCTACATCAAATATGTAACACCTCGCTGAAACCTTAAACAAGAGCAAATTGGTATTATCCTTTCAAGTGAGTGGACTTAGTCATTTTATGAAGATCTGCTCTGTAAATGAGGAAAACTCACATTTCAGCCTGGCTGATCAGATCCTGGTGCCATATGGCAGACCTGATTTCGTGAACTTAATTTCAGCTTGGCAGAGGCCACTGCAAAAGGGTTTCAGTCACATAAGGTGACCAGTGTCTCTTGAGGTCTCTCATGGGGGAGTTGAAGGGACTGAACATCCCTTGGGGTCATCAGACCCCAAATGCAAAGCATGAGGCATGTCCAGTTGGACAGGAGATGGGCTTAAGAGCTTATTTGTGCTAAGTAGTGCCTGGCACTTCCTGGCAATTTGGGACTCTGCTGCAGCTCCACCATGCACTTGTACCCATAAAGCTGAAAGAATTAAGCAGAGATGAGAAGCCCACCACAACTGCAGTGGCTGCTCCCAGCAGTCTGGGGCATTTGGCAGGGGAGTCAATCTAAACAGTGAGCTGCTGCAGGTGCAGGTGTGTGGAGGAAATGGAGCTCACAGGGCACCAGGCCAACTAGGAATAATAAATTCACAGAATTCATGGCCTGTGGTCAGCCCTTATCTGTGGCTTAATTCCTGGCCAGGTAAGAGTCTTCTTGAGACAGCCTAGAGGAAAGTGAGTGAAACCTGAGCTGAGCTGGTACCAAAGAGGAAACCAAATCCAAAAGAGGAAACCAAATCTAATGCACAGGGTCACTCTTGTGGGTGAGCCAGGTGAGTGTCCTGCTGGGATGGAGCTTCCTTGTGTTACAGAGAATGGTAACAACAAGTCCAGCATGAGGCACCACTTGATGCTTGATGCACTCTGGGGACAGAGTGGCTGGAAGGCAACCCAAGGAAAAATGACCTGGGAGTGCTGGTTGACAGTGGCTGAATACGTGCCCAGGAGGGCAAGAAGGCAAATGGCTCCTGGCTTGTCCCAGCAGTAGTGTGGCCACAGGACCAGGGCAGTGATTGTCTCCTGTGCTGAGCATGGGGGAGGCACCTTGGGTGTTGTGACCAATTCTGGGCCCCCTGTGACCAGAAAGACCTTGAGGAGTGTGTCCAGGGAAGGGAACAGCGCTGGAGAAGGCTCTGGAACACCAAGAATGGCTGAGGGAGCTGGGAAAGGGGCTCAGCCTGGGGAAAATGAGGCTCAGGGGAGTCCCTGTGGCTCTGCACAACTCCCTGACAGGAGGGGACAGTCAGCGGGGTCAGGCTCTGCTCCCAGGGAACAAGAAAAAGAACAATAGGGAATGACCTCATGCTGTACTGGGAGGTTCAGATTGGACATCAGGAGAAATTTCTTCACAATATGTGTGATTAGACATTAGGAAGGGGCTGCCCAGAGAGGTGACAGAGTCGCTGTCCTTGGAGGTGTCCAGGGAATGACCGGACATGTCCCTCAGTGCGCCGGGCTGGGTGACGAGGTGGGGACTGGTCAAAGGCTGGATTCCAGATCTCAGAGGCCTTCTCCAGCCTAAATAATTCTGTGACTCTGCAATGATGTAAACACTGCAAGGAGGTATTTCAATCCTGCACACAGGTTCTAAAAGAATTAAAGGAAGGCAAGGATGCCCAGCAAGGGTCGGGAGCTCCACCTGGCCGTGCCCCGTGTAGGAGGCAAAGGCAGCATTTAATCCAATTCAGCTTTTCCCGCTGTCCATATTCTGAAATGTCCAATGCAGTTATATTTTCTCCCACAAAAAGTGGGAGGGCCGACACGCTTACAACTTTGCTTCACAAAAAAACCTCCCAGATTCATTCAAAATCCGCCTGCGCGGGTGATGAGAGCGGCTGCCCTCACCCCTGCCCATGAGGATGACAATGTGGAACTAACGCGTGTTTATTTCTTCCGCCCAGCCCAAGGCCGGCTTTGCCTGCGGGGAACACGGCAAACATCAGCTCCAGCGGCTCTGCCAGGCTCGGCAGGAGGCGGGGGCCTGCTGCATCCTTTCAAAAGCCTCTTCTCAATGGGAATACTTTTGGAGCAGGGCCCGGGGATCACCGTGTCCCCGCTCCCCCCACGTCACCTCAGGCGCCCCATCCCCTCGGGCGGGCAGCCCGGGCTCCTTCCCTCACTCGAGATGGCGCCCGCCCGCTCTGCCCCCCTTGCCCGGCTGCTCCCGCCCCGCTCTGCCCTGAAGCAACATGGCGCTGCCCTCACAGCTCGGCTACTTGCCCTTATCAAACATGGCGGCTCCCGTTCACTTTGCCCTGTGCCCGCCCTCCGCGCGCCGCGCGCCGGCTTCAGCGGCTTCAGCCCGCCCGGCGCAAAGATGGCGGAAGCGATTGCGGGCGTTTGAATTCCAGGGAAGCCGCCAAATCCTCGCACAAAAGGCGGCGGGAGCTGCGGCAGCCGCGCGTCCCGTCCATGGATTCGCTGCCGGGGGAGGACCCGACGCTGCCGCTGGCGTTCGAGGGCAGGTACGGGGGAGCTGCGGGGCGGGGATGCGCCCAGGCGGCGCGGCTGCGTGTGGCGGGGCCGGGCCCGCCGGCCGCGGACGGGGGTAAGGGGACAACGGGACAGCGGGACAGCCCCTCGGGTGTTGTGCTCTCAGCGCTCTCCTCCTTCCCCAGCGTCAGCGGCCTCCAGCTGCCGGACATCTCCCGCGGGGACCCGCAGCCCGGCCCGCCCGGCGGACAAGGTAAGGCTGGACCGCGGCCGGAGCCCGCACATCCCTGCCCTGCCTCGCTGCTCTCCGAACCTGCGGGAAAAACCCTCGAACTTGCGGCAAAAAAGCCAAACCAACCAACCAACCAACCAAACTAACAACAAAAAAAGGGGCTTTTAAGTGATACGCTTTTTAGTTAACTTAAAAGTCTTTAAGAGCAGCAGCTGCCGCCGTGCCTGCTGTGTGCTCGCTGGTCACCAGGGCTCTCGGCCTTACGTAAGATGATCAGCGGTTTTGTGCAGCGTGTACTTAAAATACTCGGAATATCCAGCGAGGCCGTGCTGGCTGTGACATTCTGCTCAGGGTTAGGGAAGCTGTGCACGCTGTGCATCATCCAGCTCTTGCTCTGAGGGATTGCTCTTGACAGCGCACCTCGCACAGCCTAATTCCAGGGTACATCGTAATTTAAATGGATGGTGGAGTTTGGGATCTTACTGTGATCAGGAAGGAATGTAGATGCTAACATGTAATGTAAACAGGGGGCCAAGCAGTGCCTCTCTCACTTCCCAGAAGGTTTTATGTTTAGGTTAGTGTAGAGCTTTGCCAAATTGAAGCCTTACTTAGAGACACTCTTTCTGAACTTGTTCTGTCTTCTTAAATGTCTAGTGGTACCAGATGTGGCAGAAGACACAGTCTCACCAGCTCGAGCTCGGACCATGAAGGACTATGAAAATGTAAGCAGAACTTTTGATGTGAGACTCGGTGACAGATTTATGGCCGGGATATTTCCAGTGTGCTGCCTGAAGTGTTGACTCAGTTTGTGTCAGTTGACACACATCTTTTGGAGGTGTGACCTCCTGAATGTCCCTATCCATGCTTTGAACCTCCATTTCTTAAGTGTTGCTTTCAAAAACCGAGGCAGGAATTTGTTGTCCAGAGCAGCCAACTGCTGTCCTGAAGTTGTGAAACAAAATTGGCACCCTCTGCTTAAAAGTTCCTGCAGCTCACCAGAAGCATCAGAACTTGGTTTGCACATCTGCTGTTGATTTATTTCAGGGAAGCATCAAGTTTGTTTTCATTTAGGTTAGTGAGGGATTTGGCCTTTTAATTCATTGACTGCCTTTTAACTTTACAGTATGAGTGTGCTTGGAATGCTTGTGTTGTAGAAGTCTAGTATCACTGTGACAATTCTGTAGATAAAAGTATTTTGGCACTTACTAAAATATGAAGGAAAACATTAGACTTTAAAAATATGTGAACTGCATTGGCTTTTTAAATTGAATAAGACAGTTGTTTATGTATTGGCTTTTTAAATTGAATAAGGCAGTTGTTTATGTCTGCTGAATGATGATTTGACTGGGATGTGTTGCAGGACAAGTTCCCCGTTAAGGACTAGAGTGAAAAACTTTTAAGATATTTATTGTTGTGTGAAGAAGCTGTAGAGGAGAAAGCAATCTAAAATCTCTGAAATGATTGCTACAGATAAAGGCTGTGGCTGCTGCCTTTGGGCTGTGCCAAGAGTCTGCAGTTGCAGTGCACTGCTGCTGTTACCTTTTGTGGCAATGCTGTGTTTGATTTGAGTGTTTCTTACAAACTCTTTCAGTTTCTTATATCCCCCCTGAGGAGAAAGCTCTGCTCTTTGCTCAGAATTTAAAGCTTGTTTTGGAAAGCCTTTTGGTGAAGGATGTTTTTTGCAGCCTGTATCTATTTCTCTTTCTCTTTTGTTTCTGTGTGTTGGCTGGGGTAGACAGACACTGTCTTGGCTTTGGTGTGTGCTTAAAATCTCTTCCTGTGATGTGTGCCAAAGACCTCAGTCCAGAATATACATTTTGCTAGTGGTTTACTCTCTGCAGGGTTCCTGGGCACAGAAAAAAAAACAACAAAAAACCACACCAAAAAAAACCCCAAACAAACCAACATTGCAGAAGAGAGGAAAAATCTGTTGCTGTTTGTCCTGTGTGATGTAGAACAGGGGCCTTCCCACAGGTCTGGCATCCTGGTGTGCTCAGACCCCTCTTGTTAAACTGAGCTATAAAACTTCCCATGGGATGAGAACTTTTATGGATGCCAGCAGTGTAATGAAGCTCAAAGATCCCTTGGCATGAAGAAGAATATACATTAAACACCATTAAAATTATTTCTATAACTCTGTTATTCAGGCAGGCCATAAGAAGGATGTAGTGAAAAGAATGGGCTCTGGCCTTGCAGCTCAGAGAGAACAGGATGGGTGTAATGACCCTTAAGTGGACTAAAAGGTGTAGGAATGGTCCTTTAATGTTTGTACCTGGAGAAGGTGCTGAGCTGGATAATGTTGGAGGTGCAGATTTTTGAATTATTTATGGTGTCCCACTTTGTTGCAATATAGAGGTAACCATTCTATTATAGAAAACAAGATTACATGGGCAAAGTGAAAAGCATTACTAAGGAGGAGTTTGTTATGGGTAATGAGGTGTTCATGAACAGAAAGGGTGATGGGCATCAAGTAAGGGAGCTGAATAATAATATTTGTGGGTTTCTTTCTTGTCTCTCCAAACACACTTAGAGTTTTGCTGTAAATCTAAAACAGCCTTTATAGTCGAAAACTGTTGTGCTGTGAAACCACAGCCACTGCTGACAGGTCCCTTTTGAACAAAACTGGCTCCATGCAGACTTGGAGAGGAGCTAATCTGAGCTAGGATTTGCTGCCATGCTGTTCATGCTGTGGAATATTCTGTGCAGTATGTATATCATTGTCTTGGTTTTCATTCCTTTTGTTTAAATACAGAAATCAAAATGCATACAGGAATTAAGACTGAGTCTTCAAATGTATGAGTTCAGTGGGTTGGCATTAAAATCTTTTTGCAGTGTGAACTTTCTCACATTTTACACGTTTTCATTCATTAAGCAATAGCTTTTAAATTGTCTGCCTGCTCTAACTTTCATCCAAGAAACTGAACATCAGAGATGACATTTGTTTCACTCCTTGGTTTATGACTGCAGAGTCTGTTTCATTTGCCTTTTGAAAATATTACCCTTAAGCACTTTGGTTTATCTCTCTTGCCACTGAAATACATGTAACGAGGGTTGTGAAATCCTGAATTCTTTTGAAATTACTTTTTTCCTTTTTACTCAGAAATATACTGAGTGTGTGGAGACTAATTAGAACCTCAGCTGGTACAACTTCAGAGTGTTTTTTGTCACTTGGACTTTTTCTGAATGAGCAGGGACTGCTGGGAATGCTTTACTGACAGGTTGCTTCAGGATGTGGGAATGAGCCACAAAGTTTATGCAGGATTTTCAGGTGCTCAGATGATTTTCACTTTTGTGAATAATGACAAGGCAGCTTGCTGGGCAGGGATTATTAAACTGAAGAATTGTTTGCAGATGCAGGTTCTGAGTGCAGTTACAGAAAGTAATCTTGGGTTTCATAAGCCAAATATTTTGGAAATTGTATTGCTAATAATTTTTACAGATAGCACTGTAGTGTTCTGGAAAAGCCTACATAAATATTTTATTAGTAGCTCTGTAACATATTAGATTTCCATTTGCTGAAAGCATCTGGCAGGGGACATGAGTCTTATTTGAATGAATGTTTTATGCTTAGTCTCTTAAAAAAATTTAGAGGGGGACTCCTTTCTTTAATGAAACCATCAACTAAGTTCCTGCTTCTACAAGGAAGGTTACAAGTGATAAGCAATTTTCCCCCAAAGAATTGCACTTTGAATTATGGGATGGGATAAAGGTTTTATTGGTGTTCAATTGGGCTCACTTGTGTGCTTCTGGCTTTTCTTGCTATGAATAAAGTTACCTGGGTCCTGTTAATAAAGCTGCCTTCCCAGGCTTTTGCTTAGGAAATATTTCTGCCTCCACGTGATGTCTGGTATTTTGTTCAAGTTCTGTCATTTAGAAGAATTCTTGAATGTTGTTAAATTCAACAACATTCAGTAATTCTTCTAAATTCTCTCCTGAATTCTTATTGAATCAAATCAGTCAGTATTTTGATATTTGAGGAAATAGTTCAAAGGACACAAGACTATGTATTATATATTTAATTTACACCTTCACAATTGGACCTGTGTGTGTCACCCACATGTCCGTATGAGTTTAACTGTGTCGTGTGGGTGGAATTCTGGTCTTGCACTTGTGAAAGCAAAACTGTTGGAGTTTTTTTTTTTTTTTTCCTTTTTCTCATTATCTTTCTTCTTTCACAGCAAATCACTGATCTGAAAAAAGAAAACTTCAACCTGAAGCTTCGTATTTATTTTCTGGAGGAGCGAATGCAGCAGAAGTTTGATGGTCCCACTGAAGAAATCTACAAAATCGTAGGCATTTAAAATAATTTCCTGGACCTGTGTCTCTTTCTGAAGAGTTTGTTTTGTAGCAAGGTTGCCTGTTTCACTTGACTTTTAAGTCATTTTTTGTTACTGGAAATTTTGGTGTGATTATTTTATTCTGACCTTAGCCTTTTCAGTAATAACTAAATTAAAGTGACCTCAACAGGTGCTTTCATCAGGTCTCTTTTCCGTAATGGGATGGAAACTTGAGTCTCTCTTGATGCAAGTTTTAGTAGATAAGAACATAAATCTGTGTTTGAGTAGGTGACAGTTGCAGCTGAATGTTGCTGCCTGCTCTTCTCCACTGATGACTTTTTGTAGTTGCTGATGTGTTGAAATGATTGTCAGATTCCTGGCCAAGAACTTCTTTGTACAATTGCATCATGAGAGGTTTCCTCAGGCTATAACAAAATAATTCTAAAATTTCTAAAAGCCTCTGTAGCTGATAAAATCAGGTTCTGAAAAGAAAATAAAATATCTTGTAGCTTAAAGAAAAAAAATGCTTGGAAACCCTAGAAATTCCCAAACTGAAGTGCAGTACTCTCCATTAGAGCAGTTAAGTGTGTGTGCAGGGGATTTGTATTGCTTGAGTGCAATGGTCCTTAATGCTATTGATGTTTCTGGAAGGCTTGAACATTGCAAAATACGTCTTTTAACAGCTAAATGTCTATTCTTATCCCAATGATACTTTATATTTGCTGGTCCAAGCAAAAAAGTAATCTCCACATTGCCAATAACTTTTGGGATGGGTGATCTTCCAGTTCTTTCCAGACATTTTCATTCTTTTGTCACAGAACATTGAGCTGAAAGTTGAGATAGAGAGTCTGAAGCGTGAACTGCAGGAGAGGGAGAAGCTACTCATCAAGGCCTAGTAAGCACCAGTTTATTTCTTCATGTCCATTACTTAGGGTTTGTTTCTATGTGTTTTTTTTCCTAATGCTTTAGGAATTGGAGCATCTAAAGTGCACTTATTTAGAAATGTCTGGTTCAAAACTAATCCAGGCTGGCAGCTGTTGATTGCCCCACTGGCCTCAATTGCAGTGGAATTTTCTTTGTTTTCCTGAGGACCAGATGTATTCTGTTAGATCTCTCCAGGCTGTTCAGAGGGTATTGCTGTGCTTTGAAGGGAACCTTGCACAAGGTCATGCTGGACAGCAAAGTTTAGGTGGCAGTCATGAGCAATCTGGTGCTGAGTAAGGAAACTCTGCCTGTTCTTTCCTCACAAGGTGTTAACAAATACTGAAAAGGCCAATGGAGAGATCTCAGCAGCTCCATGTCTTCAGTTTATTCCAGTGCTGCTTCCTGTAGAAAACACAGCTCTGCTGAAGGCTTTATAATGTATTTGGAAGCTTTAGAAATGTAAAGGAGATATTTCACTTTTGCATTGTACATCAAAAATGCTTCATCCACTGTGCCAAGGCTTGTGTGTGGGACTCACAGGCACCACCCAAATTGCTGCATGGTCTGTAGATGTTTGTGTTTAACCTTAAAGTGATGAGCAGGTACAGAGAAGGTGGAAGATGCTTGACCATAATCCATCAGCCACTGGCACCTGGAATGTTTTCCACATTGATGTGCTCTGGGATTTATGTCTGTGTTATTGTCTTTCAGTAAGGCAGTTGAAAGCTTGGCCCAGGGTGGTGATGCTGAAGTGCAGCATAGGAAAGAGGCACAGAAGAAGATGCAAGAGATGGAGGAGATGCTGACTGGCAGGATAAACCTTCTGGAAGAGGTGAGTGAGCACAGCTGAAAGAATAAGGAATCACTGCTGTCTTTGTACTGTTGTCTGAGTTTTGATACTGTGGTCAACCTCTATTTTCATAATGTCTTTTTTCATTCCTCACTATCTATGCTTGAGACAGTTTATTCCTGTATTTATTGTTGAGTTCTGGTTACTTTACAGGGGGGTTGTAGTGTGAAGGGAAGGGACCCACAGGGATGATTGAAGTCCATTTAAAGTGAGTTCCTTCAGGGAGGAGGAGAGGGGAATTTGCATGACCTCTTATTCATTTGAGTGGAGCTGGGATTTCTGAAAGCATTCTTTGTGCTGTTGAATTGGTAGAGAAGTTCTTAAATTGCTTCCTCTGTCCCAAATCAGGCAGTCAGGCTGGTGTTTTCCAGATCTGATAGGCTGAAGAGCAGATTTTCTGATCTCATGGAGATTGGGTATTTTCTGTAGCCCAAAGATAATGTTGGCCTCTGACATAAATTTTATTCTGCTTATGAATTCAAACCCTGCAGTGTGGTTTTAGTCACAGGTTTACACAACACCATGTAATTATATAGATCCAGGGAGTGCTAACAAAGATTAATTTCTTTCAGAGTTCTTGATTGACAGGTGAATGTTGGCAAAACAGCTTTTCAGGAGAGGGTTGAGTGAGGAAGTTCAGTGGGGAAGGAGCTTTTCCTCTCCCTCCCCCAAAGAGGTGCTTTTTAGTTTAGCTGTGAAGACAGGGGGGAATGACTTGTTAGGCTACAAGGAGACGTTTATTTTATAGGAAATAAACTGGGTGAGCACAGCAGGAAAGCTTGCAATGTTAAAATGAAGATCAAAAAAAGAATCAAATTTGATGTGGCATGTGGCAAGTTGTTTTGTGTGTCTCTTTTTGGCCTTCTCCATCTCTGTGAGTTGGGTCACCCAGAGGAAGTTGACTGAAATCTCTGACTGTTATCTCCATTTCTTTTGCTGTTCAAGAGAAAAATGTCTGGTTCATACTTTATCAATTCCTGCACAATATTGTAAATGGTGTTGGAAAGAGTTCCAATTAGCTACAGTGAGCTTGGGAATATTAATTTTATTGAACAAAAAAGCCCTTCTTTAACTTCTTTAATGTAAGTGTGGCTATTTATTATGATAGTGGGAGGACAGTGGGACAAAACCATGTTATAATTGAGAAATCAAAAACCATAGCATAGGGGCACTTTTGTTTCCAGTTCTGCTATCAGGGTATTTTTTATTTCTTTGAAACAAATTTCCCTTCTTTCTGTACCACAGAAACTGGATTAATCTTGAAAATGCAGACACAGAGTTCAGAAGCATTTACAAAGAGCTTGAAATACTTGGTAAAAGTTCCTAAATTAAACATCCTGACATATGTTGGGTAGAAGAAACTTCAGTATGTGGAAAAAAAAAATCATGAGCATTTAGTTCTTAGAGTCATCAGGATTGTGTGTTTTAATTTCAGAATCTTAAAACTGCCCAAGAAGAGGTGGAAAAAGCCCTTGCAATGACAGAGAAGGAGAAAGGCCTGAGAATTGCTGCTGAGCAGAAACTTGCTTCAATTATGAATGCCCCTGCCAGGGATGTGGACAAGGTTACAGGAGCTGAGAAAGACAGGTCAGAACTGTTGCCAGTAATGTTTCCAACTGCTGGAATTTTTCATTGTTAAAGTGTGAAGAGTCAGCATGGGTTTGGGTTTGATAAGTTTAGTCCTGCCCTTGGGTACAGGAGAGATACTGGCCATCCATGGAATGGCAACACAGCAACTAGCTCAGTGCTTTGTGGAGCAAAGTCATTTTTAAGAGTTCTCTGAAAGCTTGAAAGGGTCAGGATGTCTGAAACATGAGCTCATAGGTCAGGCTGGTAAATTTAATGGGAAGAGAAGCGCTGTTAGAAATACTTTTACAATTCAGGTTACAAAACAGGAGCAGTCAGGGATGGCATCTTATACTGCAGTTTTCATATGTAACACTCAGGTCTGTCAGAAAACATCATCATTGTTCTGGGACTGCTGGAACTCTGAAGATGTGTATTGACAAAAGACTTGGTGTTTTTAGTGTGGGGTTTTTTTTTGTTTTTTTTTTTGGTGTTTATGTGACAACAGAACCACTTAGATACAAATGTAGCTGAAACTGAGTACTGGAGAGACACATCAGGATGTGGTGTGTGGGCTAAGAAAGGAAATAGATAACAAGGTTTTTGTGTGTGCTGTAAAGGACAATGTAAGTAAAATATTGAAACTTCACTGTTGATATTTGAAGTGGTATTGGAGGAAAATAAGAATGAGCACTTTGCAGATAGCTTGACCCTGTTTGTTTATGTTAAAGCTACATTTTTCAGGTTTTCCAGGGTTATGAAAGTCCTTCCCTAAGTTCTGCAAGTATTGTCTTGAGTCTTCACTTAGGAGAGTTGTCTGCAAGGTTTACTGCAATGACTGGAGAATTGGTGGTAGATGGTGCAAGATTAATACTTTAAATCCTGTAATTTTAGACTTATAGAGCAACTGAACCTGTCACTGAAAAATAAAGAAGCTCTAATTCAACACCTCGAAAAGGAGAAGTCTCAGAGTGGATCTTCTGATGGGAAGTTGCCAGCAGAAAAAATCAGAGAACTTACCATTGCTTTGAGGCTTGAAAAGGATAGTGAGATAGAGGTGAGGAAACTGCCTGGTGAATTACATGTTATAATTCTCACGAGGGGGTAGGATTTTAATGGTTTTGTGCATGACACTATGTGAGTGACATCAGCGAATTTCTAAAAATATCATTTCCTCCTCCAGTTTCCAGTTCTTTACCATTCATGGGTTATGCTGTGGCTTGGTGGGCAATATTCATCCTTTTTTATCCATTCCTTCAGTGAGAGGCTGTGTGTACCACTGACTTGATGCCAGTGGAATAGACAGAGTGCAATTGCTTTACAGAAGTATATATTAGAGAAATCCTAGATGTTAATAGATCCCTCACTGGATGACATAACCGCTATAAAAGTTAAAAATGTGACTTGAAAATTCATTCTCGGGAAGTGTCTCTGTTACGATCTGAAAAAAAAGCTGCGGTAAGGGAAGTAGGCAGGAAAACATCTCATGAAACAAGGAGCAAGTTTACCCTTTAGCTTATAAAAGGTACAAGAATCAGTCTTTTATTTCACTTGGCTCTTAAATAGGAAGACAGAGCTCCTGAAAGCTGGAATTAGAAACAGGTCCTGAGGCTTGTCTTTTTTTTTTTTTTTTTTTTTTTTTTTTTCTATTAGTTATTCAAAGACAAAATTAAAGCTGGCAGAATTAAGAAAGTTAATTATGGAGGCTGTCAGGCATCTCAGAATATTTCTTCCCTTTTGTTTTGGAACTTAATACTGCTCAGCTCAGTACATACACACTTTTTTTGTCTGTGTCAAGAATTTTTTTATAATTGGATTGATTAGAGGTAATGAAAGTTTTCTCTTCTGGATGGTCTTCAATTAAATCAATCTGTGCCAAAGAAAACCACTCTGGTTTCACAAGAGCATTTGTGTGTCAAGGTGAAAACAGTGTCATCTTTAATCATTTCACCGGAGGTAGACAGAGTGCATATGATCATTTGGGGTGCAGTACTGGAGAAAAAAAAAAAATCTGATGAATACCTCTGCACTACTCTGGTTTTATGTATGATTACTTTTTTAAAAGCAAATAGTTCTGTAACCTCCCCAAAGAAAAGTGCTAATTAAAATCTCTCTTGATAAAAGCATCTTGCTGACAAAGATAAATGTCACATAAAAATGCACCTCTATTAACTCAGCAAGTGCAGCTGTTCTGTCTCATGGAAGAACATGTTTGGAGGGTTTTTGTTCTATTTTCTTTTTCTTTTTTTTTTTTTTTTTCTTAATTTGGACTGGCTTATTTTGTGCCCAGGGTTTTTAAGCTCATTTTGTTTCACTTTAATGCTTAATGAGTGTATTTGTATTGAGAATGAATTAAAGTGACCATAACAACTGTTTTGTTCTTACAGGCTCTTAAAATAGAGCTTAAAAATGAGAGAAGTTCCTTAGAAAAAAAGATTCAGGTAAGTTCCAGTTTTGTTCCTGTTCCCTTGACCCCTTACAGTGTGTGTTGGGCTCTCTGTTATCCTTTCATAGGCACAGGAGAACTTGACTCCAAGGGAAGCAGAGCAGGTCCTCTGTTAAATTCTCTTTTATATGGTATGACAGGAAGACCCCTCCTGTTTTTGAAGCAATTTTCAGTGAAGCTGATATACACACTCATCAAATATTGAAGCTGATGCTTGTGGCCTGCCCCCTTCTTGTACAATATTCCAGGCACATCTTTAAGATGCTGCCTCTCATTTTGGGGACTGTATTTCATGTTGGTAATCTGAGTAATAAGCTCCAAGAACTCTGAGGGAAGGTACTTATTAATGTGCAGTTACAGTATCTCTTAGTGGGAAGTTAATGCAACTTTCACATAATCTAATTTAGTCACTCCAAGAAGAGCTACAAGAGAGAGAAAATGAGCTTGCTGTTGAAAAGAAGAATGGTTTGAAAAGGGATAAAACTATTCAAGGACTAACTGTTGCCTTAAAAGCAAAGGAAAAGGAGGTAAGGGTGATTGTGATCTTGCTGGTTTGTTGAAGTACCATGGAGGGGGGAGTGCTGTGTGTGTGGCAGGGTCTGATCTCACTGTAACCATGAGGAGGCTTTGAGTGGGTCCCTGTCACTGCTGTCACCTCTCAGGTTCTGCTTGGCTGCAGTTTGGGCTCTTGGGCTGGAGGAGAGAGGAGAAAGTATCAGTTAAATATCTTCCCCCCTTAAGAACTTGAAAGAAAAATGTTTTCAGTTCCATGCTGATTTTTATCAGCTCTGAGCACCACTTAGAAGATACGAGGGGTATTTTATGTTGTTGAGTAAGTGGAGCTGTCAGAGGCAGCTAAAATAAGAGAGGTCAACATCAGCTGAAATTCAGATGGTGTGGAAGAGTGGGAAATACTTCACTTAAATGACAGGCAGTCTAGTGAGTGTATAAGAGCAAGAATTTCTTTATATAGGATTTACTATGATGCATTTGGTGTTCTTGGAAGTGTTTTGTGTAGCTGGATGAATGTTTAATGAGATGGGGTAGAAATGTGTCACCATCCCTTGGAAATAACTCTTCCTACATAGTGTTCATTTTACTTTATTTAAAGAATGAGGAGCTGAGTTCTGAAATTGAAGAGTTAAATGCTTCGTTGGCTAAGGCAAGAGAGGCAACTCACAAGGCACATGTGCAAAAATTCAAGGTAAGAACAAGGAATTTGGTGTGATTTCCCCCATTCCTGCTCCTCCTGTCTCTGTAATTCCACACAGCAGGCAGTGTTTGCTTATCTTGGAAAGCAGATGAATGGAAATCAGTTTAAAATGTTCTTTTAAAATTATTAATTTTTCTTTAAAAAACAATTTCCCAAATCAAATTATTTGAACAGTAGAATGTTAAAATGTCACATAATTTACCTTGTTTCTCCTTCTTTTCTTTTGAGTTTTTATTTTAATCTAAACTGACTGAGAATCTTAAAGGAAAAAACATATAATATCAGAATAAGTTAAAAATAAAGACACAAATTTCTGGGGAGCTGAGGTTATCTTGAGCTTTTTTTTTCCCAAAAGTATGGTGCCAGCACAATCTTCCTATTAGCAGAGTTGAACTGGGTGTGAGACACCTGCTTGGATTTATTTATAGAATAAATGTGAAACTACTATTTATAAAACAGTACAACGTTATTTGTGAAAATATGATTTAGTAATGCTTTTTCTGTCAGTGTGAAGGAGAAAAGGGATTTCATGATTTCTGAGACTTTGATCTTTTAAAAAGTACTAAGTTTAAAAAGTGTGCGACTGATCTGTCCTGTCCACAGAGTCCACAGTGCAGAGTGAGCCCTTGTCCTCAGTACTCTGCTCCTTAGCCACAGCCCTGAGTGGAGTTCTCTGTGAGTAACTGGTGCTGCAGAGTCACTCTGTGCCCTGTGCTCTGAGCTCCAGGCACAGCTGGGGCAGTGTGTGGTGAGAACACAGAGCAGGGCTGTGCCGAGGGGAGAGGTGGGGTCGCCAGCCCTGGGAGTGTTCCAAAAACGTGCAGCTGTGGCACTTGAGGATGTGGGTTGATGGTGAACACGGTGCTGGTGCTGGGTTGGCAGCTGGACTCCATCTTAAAGGTCTTTTGCAACCTTAATTCTGGGATTCCACGGAAGACTCAGTAACTTCCTGCTCTAGTCCAGGCTGAAACTGGACTCCACTCCAGAAGTAGAGCTTGATGTAATTAAAGCTTTGTGAATCAATAATTTGCACTGTGGACTCCTTTGCAGGTCAACCTTTCTCTCCTTCTTTGTTACCTCAGGCTTCCTTAGCCTGCACTGGATGCTGTGGAAAGTTTTATTACACCAGCAGAGGAAATTTTTAGTGTTACACTTTCCTTGTTTTGTCACTTCACTGTTTCTTTGCACCCCAATTCCGAAACACTGGGAAGAGGAACAGGGTTGTGGGGTGCAATGGGAATGAAGAATCCCAGACTGTACAAAACCCCCTTCTGGAGGCTGAATGCAGTTTTGTGTTGCAGGGAGCTGCAGATTATCAGGCTCTGCTGATGGAGAAGGAGACCCTGCTGGCAGAGCTGCGCTCAGAGAACCTCACCAAGGATGCTGAGAACCGCCGGCTGCAGAGGATCGTTAAAGTCACTGGTCAGGAGCTGAGTGACCTCAACTTGGAAAGAGAGAAAATGGAGAAGGAACTGGATGAAGCACAACTGCAGAAGAGCAGAAGTGACAAAACCATTAATGTTATTATCACCTTTTTGCTTTATTTCCTAAAGTCTAGGAGTAATTCAGTGCTTTAGCGTGTCCTTTGCTAACAAAATTAGGTTTTTAATTTAAATAACTTTTGGGAAGGAAATGCCTGACACTTTCTAATGCAGTGTATGAAGATTGAGGAAAATTTTGGCACGTAATCTGCACAAAATGATATTTTAAATATAATTTTGATAGTTAAGTCTTAGAAAAAAAACAACCTTTAACCTTTCAAAGTGGCAAAGGGTTACTGTTGATTCCAGTTTTTCTGATAAGAGAATTTGAACGTGCCTGATGATGTATGTTTACATTTCTGCCATATTTTTCTTATTGCATGTCTACAGATTATCTTAAATTTCACTACTTAAACTTTCTTCTAATTGTGACCTGGAGCCAAACCTCAGCCTGCTCTCTGCTCTCTTAGCAGGGTCACTCTAAAGGCTGTATATTAAATAACCTCTGCTTGTAAAAGACTCAAAGCACAGGATTAATTGATCACAGTTTAACATGAAAAATGAGGTGCTGTTCATTAATTCTGCTGCTTCACATTCTCTTGAGGGTTTTTACCTTGCTGTGGGCATTCAGGTAAACTCTCCTGCTCCCAGCACTCACAGCTGATGCAACAAAGTGAATGACCAGGTTTGAAAGAGGGATGCACCTTCTGCTGAGGCTTTGACAGGAAACACTTCTCACCTGAATGCTTTGTCATGTGGATTTTGCTAAAGTCTTCCCACCATTGCTTCCACCAGAGCAGCGTTTGCATAATGAGCAGAGTCCTGCCTGCATCCAGAGTCTGATCCTCCTCAGTTAGGGATTAGTCTCCTGCTATATTAAATTACATAAAAGGTTTAATGAGCTTGTCTTTATTCACTGGATGTTTTGGTTCCATTATTAAATAAGGACCTCAGTAAAGCAGGGAGATGTGGAAACTGCTGCTCCTGCACTATTCCTTAAAGCCAGCAGAGGGGTCTCTTTACCTACAGATAAATTAAGTTCCTCTCCCCCTTCTGCTCCCAATTTAACGCATTTTTGTTTGATTGTCAACTGTGGTTTGGCTGCCATCACAAAATCTCTATCTTTGGTGTGCTTTGAGATTTCTTCGGGGCGTCGAGGTTAAGGAGAGCGAGAACAGATCGCTGCTGTCAGTAAAGCAGCCACAAAGAACATTTATTGATTTGAAGTATTTTATATTTAACTGTCTTCTCTATTCAGATTTTTTTTTTTCATCTTTCAGGACAGCTAGGATATAACTGTACAGGAAAGACAGGAGAAATAGGACTGGGTAGGGATTTGCCAGGAGATTCAAAGTTAGCTGGATTACAGAAGCCCTTTTTGACTCCATTATGTCCAAGTTCTTCATGTAAATGATGAGCACCTTGGGGAAAAGCATTCCTGCCAAAAAGATGAGCAGTCTTATAAAAATTATATCCCTAACCTATTTCCTACTCCTTGCAGAACAGCTGCTTCAATTTCAGAGCTGCAAGTACATTGGATAGAACCACATTGCCTGTGAAGTGTTGCCCATTAAGTAGTAGATATGTGGGAGTTAAACAATATGCTGTGAGATTTTGCTCTTTGACAAATAGGAAACTGCTTCGGTGATCTGCTGCAAACTTTTTATGAGACAGCCTTAAAAACTCAGCTCTATTTATGCTCCAAGATGCCTATTTATCAGTGTTTCTATTTTGTTAGAATAAAGTTAGCAAAAAAGTGTATAAACTGTAGAAAACACCCTCCATGTCTGTAATGAGTTGCTGCCCTAGCTCTTCACTCATTCACAGGGAAATTTGCAGTGACTTTCCATATACTGTAATTTGGGTAATGCTAATTTTTGCCTACATTCATTAAAAAAAACCCCAAACAACCTCCAACAAACAGCCCACCTAAAATGTATTTATTATCCTGCTGTAAACCCAGTTTGTGTGGACATGAATTGGGCATTACTGTCCTGGAAGGGGAGAAGGTGAAAGTAAATCAAATAAGACTGTTACACATGAGCTGCTCATCCAAATCACAGACTTGGTCCAATATTTGGATTTTTCTGGATAACAGGTTTAGATGTTCTTGAACCATGTTCCTGCCTTAGAGGGGTCAACTTTAAAAGGTCTCTGAACAAGCTTTTAAAAGCTCTTCCAGTTCTGTGCTTTCCAAAAGCTGTTGTTAAGCATCACTATCAAGATGCTGCTAAAGATCACTTAAAGCTCTTTGGAACAAGAAACTTTTGACTTTTATTTTTGCACACTGTTGGTGAGGAATGAACATCTCATCCTTGATATTGTTCATGGCTGTCATGTTACTGTGCCTGTAAAAGGGATGGAGTGCTTCTTCCTTGAGAAGTTTGTTCAAATTTACATGATTAAACACTTCACATATCCATTGTCTCTCCAGGCCTATATGTAGACAGTTAAAGTGTATTTACTAGATATTCATATTTGATCAGTTGGTTGGGGAAATGCAGAATAACTCATTAGGCAGAATGTATTATTTAGTCTTCCCACCTGTAGTTTAGCCTGAGAGGAAGGTTTTGGAGCTTCACAACTTAATTATTCACCAAACTGGTTTTCATCTGACAAAGAGGGGGAGGCATCTGCTCCAGTCTTCTATATTACAGTGTTTCACGTTCATTTTTCTTAGTTCAGCTATCATTAATCATAGGAAAGTCTCTTGGGGAAAAGGTTGGCAGAGAGAATTGCAAAGTTTATGCTCTGAGAGCTGTAGGTACTATATTACCCTTGCAAGTCAATGTATAGAAACCAATAGATTTTCTCCCAGACAATTTGAGTGGTCAATGAGTTCAAGCAACCTGCTACAGTGATGGATAGTTTGATGTGTTACAGAATTCCAGCTCATGCAAAGAAGGTAATTTCAGTCTCACCTCTAGCTTGCCTTGGGAAGGATTTAGAGAGTTCTGGGGGCAGAAATAGTAAAGGCAAAGTTATGTGCAAATTGCAAATCTCACACAGGCGGTTTTACTTTTTCCACAGTTACATTCCTTGTCAGTCCAGCTCTTTCCAAAAACCTGCCCATTGCACAGTTCTGCTGTTTTAAGGCAGAGACCTGGTTTCTGCACCTGACAGGTGACAGCACCAGCAAATAACAGGTGGAGTACACCTGTTGCAGCAGCACCTTTCTAACTCTGCATGTCTGTCTCTGCTTATGCCTTTCATTAATAGTCACAATGTTGGTCACTTGAAGTCACAGGCCAGATGAAAAAATCCTCTGAAGTTTAATTACAGGTGATGTGTCAGTTAAAGCCGCTCAGTAATGTGACAGTATAAAAATAGCATTAAAAAAAGCCAAGGAGTGACCTTTGCAGCACAGGGAATGTGATAACACTGCTGTTGATCCTTTGCTTCCAATTCCAGTGCTGTGTGGGAATAGGCTTAACGTGACCCACTTGAAGAGCTCCACAACTTGGAGCCAAAAGCCTTTGCAATTATCAGAGCTTGCACTACTTCCCACTGCAGTTTGTATTTATAGGCAGCAGTTAGGGGAAAAACAGGAACATATTGGAGAGTTTGGGTATCTAGACAAAACTTGGACCTGATTCTGCTGTTTTTCAGTTTTCTTAGTCAAGCGAGTAGTTCTTTTGCTCCTGAAAAAAGTTAGTTTGTAGAACCTGAAGGTCGAGGTGTAATCATTCTTTGAATAGCATTTGAGGGGGTTTTGGGAGCTGTTAGGTGTTTCTTAGCTGAATCCTGGGGATGAAGCTAAAATGAAGAAAGTAAACCAAAAAGCTCCGTAAATGACATTTTGCATTTAATGTGCAAAATAAACAGAAATAAACCACTGAAGTAATAAAGCGATGGTAAGGGTTTGATGTGAACCTGCATGAAGCGAGGTAATTAAGTCAAGAAAAGGACATAAAACAGTTTGTAAAGAGACTGCAATTAAAATGTCACTAGTGCTATTTCTCTGGACTTAGAATAAGAAACAACTATTAAATTTTAAATCCCCGTGGAGGTAAAAGTAAAGTTTATAGGTAACTACCATATGTGCAAACTATTTAAAGGGCTCATGCTACTTCACAAATGGACCCTTTTGGGGAATAAATAGAAAACATATATTTGAAGGTATAGGCTGTATTACCTGGTTCTTTGGGTCTGAACAGAAGTTTAGATAGTATAGAAAGATAGTTTAGATAGTTTAGAAAGTCTCCTGTAAGTTTTAATTGCTTAATTTTAGACAACAGCTCCTGTGTTATAAGTTTCTACCTCTCTTTTTTCCACACAATCTGTGCAGTAGAGGAGGAGGAAGACTTTATAAAATGAGGCTGGTGTCTATGCAAGTTTTGCCTCCCTCAAATGACAGCATTGAAACTTCCCAACAAAGCAGCAAAAATGTTGGAAGTGACACAAAACAGCAGTGGTGGTGGGAGAGAAGGTGGAAGGACAGAGAAGCCATGTTGGAAATTTTTCTACTGCCCTGTGCTCTTAAATAATTTCCACTCTGACTGTGAGCTGACTATAAATTCCATGCTAATAATCTCATATATTTGTATGGAGGTGGTGATTGTTCTGGTTCCTAGCATGTTGCCTTAAAAGCAAAGGAAAGGAAGGAATAGGAATTGTTTGATGTTATTTCTTGGAACCCAAGGCTTTGGCAGGTGGCCAGACTTTGAAACCCCATGGAGAGAGAGGTGGATTTTCAGCTGGAGTGGGATAGGATCTGTAGGATTGCAGAGGAGAGCTGTGATTGTGGTGCAGCCCAGGAGCTGCTACTCTTCCATGGCATCATTCCATGCTGGTCCTCAGAGTCCTTGGGGCTTGCTGCTGTGTAGGAGCTGTTGAAAGAGATTGTTCCTGTGGTTTAGGAGCAGAATGGAACCTGGAGCACAGATTTCTCTGATGGGAAGCTAAGATGTGGAGGTAATGCAGCTAATCTTGGAGCTGCAGGAAGTAATTAACAGAGCCAGAGTCAAGCTCAAGTTCTGTTCATCCCTTCTGATCATGAGGCTGACCTAGTTGGTCATTTGGAGTTTGTGTTCTTGTTGAAAGAAGAAAGTTTTAACATTTCTGACCTTTTGTTTGATGCCAAAGTAACCAGTGTGCAGCAATTTTCATGGTGTGATGAGAAAAAAGGCAAATGACAAACTGAATCACCTGTAAGCAATTTTCTCCTATTTCTAGCCAGGGAGTAAATTGACTCAGAAGTGAATGTTCATTCTGACAACATCTATGTGCATAATATTCCCAACAGCCTTGGAGCCCAGCCATTCTGTATGAAAAGCATTTAAACAACAACCTAGATTTTTGGAAGAAAATACTGATGTTTTCTCTGAGAGTTGTTCTTTCTTTAATTGTATTCGTTGATGCCAAGAGAAATTGACTTCCCTGCATTCTTCAGTGATAATGTGAGTTGTTAGTCTTAAACTTTCTTTAAAATTGATTTGCTGCATATTCAGTTTCATTTTTTTTTGTAGGACCTTAGAAATCAACTAGAGAAATTACATGGTGAAATGACTGAGAAAGAAAAAGCAGTTGAACACCATTACAATATTCTTTTGAGTGAAAGCAATCAGAAGCTGCAGAGCCAAGAACTTGTTATAAGGCAACTGACAGACAGTGTCAATCACAAGGATCTGCTGCTTGAGGTAGGTAGACTTACTCTGAAATGAAAAAAGGAAAGTTATCATTTGAGTTTGTATGGGGGAATTATTACAAAATCACGTTTGTATTTGGAGTTATTGTTGATTTTGATGATAGTCCTTCACTTCTCATAATACTGTATTTGCAGAACAGACCTATAATTACAGAGTGTGTGGCGTTCACCAGGATTTCTTGTTGGGGTTTTGTGAAGCGTGTGGACAGAGGGGGAAGAAAGCTTTACTAATACTTATGTAGGATTGTCACTGTTGTAAAAGCTCTGAAGAGCTCATGATTTTCAGTTTATTGTGCAGAAAGTGGAAGCTGAGGAATAGGTATAAATACTGAAATATTTTATCTTCTTCTCTGGGAGCCCCAAATGACCTGTATGAGAAGGTTCCTGCCTGAATGGTAACAGGCCCCTGCTCAATTTTCACACAGTAAAAAAAGTAATGATGGTGTTCAGCCAGGAGTGCAGAGAGTTGGGAGTTGCTCTGTACCTGGAGACAAACGTGCATCCCTTGGCTTCATTTTTTAATACTGAAAAGGTTCCATAGGTGGGGGAAGCTTCTGTGTGTCTTTTGGTTTTGCTTCTGGTGTCTTAAATTGAGCTCTTTATGCAAGGTGTATAAATAACATGTTCCAGGTCACCCTTGGATATTCTCCTGAATTCTATTAGGTTTTGTATTTTGCAGTTTAAAATTGGAGTAAATTTTGTAGAACTGCTTGTTTTCTTTTTTTTTTTTAGAGACTTAGTGGAACAGTTAAAGAAAAGGATGCAGAACTGCAGGAGCTCCAGAATAAGTGCAAGAACCTTCTAAGAGCTAATGAAGAACTTGAACTGAAAAATGAGGGCTTAGTAAAGGAGAAATGTGCTGCACAGACTCAACAGTCAATTATCAAGATGGTCAGAGAGCTGGAGGTGAGTTTTGTATAGCTGATCATTTGCAGATAAGTACCTTGACTTTAAGTTGAAGAGAATTTTGACTTTGGCCTCAAAGCTGTGGACTGGTAGATGTTGTAATTCACCATGTGTTGTGCTCTGATGAATTTATTTGGCATCACTAAATTCCCTACTTTGAGAAGGCAGGTAAGATGTTTTGCCTGCCAGAAAGAGGTGGAGGTTTTTTGGTGGTTAGGGCAGACATAATTAACTGAGTGGGAGGATATCTGCATTTCTGGAGACAAGTGCAAAGAAGAGTATTTGTACTTTGGGTAGATAAGGGGAAAGATTGCACAGAGCTGGTGACCACAGGAGATAAATAGAATGTGAGGATAAATACAGGTAGGAGTGAAAATATGTTCAGGGCAAGAAGAAAACTGCTTTAAAGCAAAGAAGAACTTGTACAGAAATATATATAAAGGATGAACAATATATGCCCATTATTTTATTTGATGCCATGAATTTAAAAGACTTGTACCTGAAGTGAGAGGTCAAAATTCAAGATTTTAGTTTTAGAAGAACTTCCTTCTCTCTTTACCCTCCATTCTGTTCTAGCAAAAAGGAGTCAGGTACTGTTAAATTTTTGAATCACTCCCTGACTCCATCAGTGCATCATGGTGTACAGGTTATTGAACAAATAAGCTGCTTTTGAAGGTACATTTGTACATTTCTTGTCTCTTTTTGTGTTGTTTGCAGCCTGGTGTGTCAAGGTTTCTAAAAGCATCAGGCAAAGTAAAAATAATTAGACTGGTGCACAGTAATGGTGGAAAAAGCTTTTTCATTTCTTTAATAATATGTCAGTCATTAATGAGACTTTCTCAAGGAAGTTCAAAATAAAGGGAGCCAATGGCAAAGGAAACATAAGTGCATTCTGAACAGTCTGGTGGTGAGATGATGGATGTGATGGGCACTATAATTAACCATGGGAGGGACAAGGACATGTGGAGCCCTGGCTGTGTGACCAGCTCAGAGAAAAGGAGCTGCAGCCCTGTTTGCCTGGGTAGCAGTGAGGGTTTATCCCAGTATATGTGAATGTGCAGACAGAGAAAATGGTCTGGGAAGGGCTGGGGAGAAATTCCACCTCTGCACAACAAACTGCAGTGCCTGCACATAACTTCTGTCACAAAGGGGCTCAGGATGGAAAATGACAGGGAATTAATGGAAATCAAACACCGAGTTGCCTGTGTAGCCCTGACTCTGTTCAGGTGGATAACCAGGGGCAGGAGCAGTGGCAGGCAGGGCACGGTAATCACCCAGAGCCACCTTCTAATCACAGCCCATTCTCTGCTGCTGGTGCACCGAGAGACTGAACAATCGCTAATCACAGCCCATTGTCCTCTGGCTGAGCCTCTGTGTCAGTGTCTCCTGTAAGGACCCACTTGGGCATGTTAATCACCAGTTTTTGGACACAGATTATCAAGAGCTCTGCTCTCATTGGTTGCCTGGCACTCTTGGATGGCTTTTCGACACTCAACAAACCCACAGCTGGATCCTCCCCACCAGAGGGGACAGAAACCAGGCTCTTCAGCCTCACTGATCTTTTAAAGTTGAGGGAATTGATTGGAGAGATACAGAACTTTTCTCTCTTCCAGCGTATCTTTGTACTTTATTTTAATGTAATGATAAATTTTAAAGCAACCAACACCCATAGCTGTGCTGGGTGCCTTGGCCAGGAAAGATGAATTACAGGTTCTAATTTTGGAGTTTGGATTTTTGAGCCACTGTCTTGGTCTAGAGAGAGTGAGGGAGGGCATTGATAATTAGGGGAGTCTGGCAACTTCTGACTCTGGTATCTCTCAAGTGTCAGAGTTAAATGTGTTTTACAGACAAGGAATTTAGAAGTCAGAAGAAATTACCCAATTCTAGTGAAGGATGAATGGATGGATCAGTGAGGAGATACAGCTAATATTCTTCTCTCAGTCATTTGTCCTGTAACCTTCAGAGATTTTGAAATGATCCTGAGGGTTGTTGGAGGCACGAGAACATTCAGTGAGGCAACTGGATATTCCTGTGACATTGCCAATAAGTTATTTATTGTGGAGGTATAAACCTTTCACTTCCATTGCTCACAATCTAAGGAACCTTTAATGGAAATAAGTTATGTTTTCCACCACTGCTGCTTAGCAGTAGTATTTCAGGCTCAAATATAGACTTTAACGTATTAGATTGCCTCCTTTCATGGGAATATAAATCTTTTGCTGCAATATGGTCCTGGATGTCTTGCAGCTATCTCCTCTAACACATTTTCCCTCACACCATGTGTCAAGAGGTTTAATGTTTCATTAACTCCCACAGCATTTCAGTCTATTTAAGTTACAGAGCTGCCTTATGTTTTGTGTACCGTCGGGGAGTTGATTGAAGTAATTCACTCCTACGCGTTATTTAGAAATGACAGTAATAATGTACAAGAAAAAAAAAAGAGGGATGTTCATGCTGCATCTTCTCATCCTTATTATTCGTGGAAGATTCTGAAAAAAAATCAGGAACACTTTCCTCGTGATTTTGCTAACCTTTACCTAGGTAGTTGAATTTGGAATTTAATAATTTGTGTATGGCCGGTGACATTTGGAATTAAGAAACAGCTCATGGTTCCTGTTAGGCAGAAAGAGTTGGGAGGATTTCATGAGCTTACTGAGATTTTGGTACAAATGGAGAACTCAACATGGGAATCATAAAAGGAACAGGGAAGTGGAACAGGGTTTGTGTGTGGCACTGCTTTGTTCATGCAGCAGCCATTCCTTCCCTCATTTGTGCTCCCTCACTCTGCACAATGACATTGTTCTGCCAGGGCTTCAGAAAATGCTTTAATTAGGATAGAGTTCTGTAATGTCTTCAGTAATAATTGCAAGGTTTGTATCAGACATATGGAGGAATTCACTAGAACTTTTAACAGACTGTGAAACAACTAAATGAAGTGAAAAGATTAATTTTTTCCTGTTGCTCTCTACGTCATTGGTCAGTGTTTGTGATCAAACTTTTCCAATTAAATTACAACCTATGTATTTCATGCTTAATGACTGTTCTTGAAAGGCTGAGATTCTAGCAGGCTGTCAAGACACCTTAATTCAGGCTGCAAGATGTACTTTTAAACATTTTTTTTTTTCATGAGATTATTTTATTACTGGCCTCTGGATCACCCACCTCCATCTGTTTTTGTGTTTCTCCGTGCTCAGTCAGCAGCTTTGCTGGGAGCTCCTCCACTGCTCATCTAGATAATAAATTCCAAGTGAAGTTCAGGATTTTCCACTTTGATACAGAACAGTATTTAATGTCTAAATTGCACTAAAACCTGGAGATGTCTCCTACATGCAGCCTTTAGATGACAGCTGAACATGGAGCAGGTGTCCAAAGGCAAGGTCACTTCTTCAAAGACTCTGGAGCATCAGAGGCAGAAGCTGCAGCGGGACCTGCCAGGCAGGTTACCTTGACTGGAGGCATCTGATCACAGCTTGATTACACTTGCAAAATATTATTTAACATATTTGCTGGCATATTGTGAAGTAAGAGTGTAAATAATTAAAAATAAACACAGGTTGTCCTTGCTTTTGTGCTGTTTACTTTGCAGAGCACTGATTTGTTCAAATTAGCAGTCTTTGCATCTTTAGTGTGAATTAACGAGATTCTGTTGTAGCTGAATTTTTTTTTTTTTGGTTGCAATTTCCTGCTTAGGAGTTGCAGTTGGAATAATAACAGCTGTTTAAAACTCCTGGGTGTAGGTTTCTTCCTTGTTAATGATCTGTTCGCTAATGATTTCTCTTAAGAGTTCCCTTAGCTGAAATTCCCCCTTAGCTGTGGCACCTTTTTTGTTCCTCTTTTGAGTTTCCAGTCAAAATAGAAAACAGAGAGAACCAAAAATTCTTTAACAGAGGCAGAATTTGTGCCTGATATTAATACATCTAAATTTGCTATAATATTCCAGTTATTTTCTCTTTAGAAATGACTGATATCTCAGATATTTTTACATAGTAAGTGCAAGAAAATACTCCATTAAATAGCTGCATTTTTTGCTTCCTGCTGAAAAAGTGACTGTTTGGTTTTTTTGGAGTGAAAAAAGTCTGGGGAAATTAGTGGTTCCTTACTGAGAGTGTACCACAAGAGTTTGTGTTTGTTCTTATAATAACAATATCATCCTTTCTGTGAGCAAGACTGCAGATAAACCATTTTCTTTTCCTCACAGGATTGAAGCAGCAGCTTGTAGTGTGCAGAAAACTGACTTAAGGAGTGTCTGATATGTTCATCTTTTATTTGGGGCTCAGTACAATCCTTGCTGTTCCGAGGTGGAATAGAATTTGCTGGATCTCCTCACCCCCAAAAAAGCCAACTTTATCCAGAGGAATTCCTCAAAGAGGAATTGTTCTAAAATTTGTTCTTGGAGCTTTGGCTTGTTTTCTCTCCCTTCCCCTCCTCTGGAGCAGCTGCCTGCCAGATTGTTCCTGGTTGTTGGAATTCTGGGAGTGAGGATCCTTTCCTTGGGGATGGGGGAAACTCCTGAGGCTGTGAGAATAATGCTGAACACTATTCAGGCTCACTCAGGGTGGGTACACAGTGAAACAGTCTTTGCCTCACCTCCAATAACAGCTGGATTTCAGGACAGTGAGTGGTTCTCAGATCCATGGTGGGCATTGGTGATCCTGTTCAGAAAACTGGGATTTCAGCTTCTTTCACAAATGTTTCAGGACATACGTGGTCACAGACATGAAAATTGAGTTGTAAGTGCAGTGTGTTCTTCTGTTAATTTAGGAAAATAAAGAAGCTGAATATGAGAAGCTGATCCTTGCCTTAAGGAAAGAACAGAATATTTATTCTACACTAGTGAAGACCTTCAAGGAGTCAGATAGGTAAGTGCTTCTGGTTTGGGGGGATAATCTGAACTCACAGGGCAAAAGTCAGAAGTTGTGAAAAAAAAAAGGTGCAGCTTTTACTGGAGATTAGTTTGTTCTGGCCAATTGTTTATAAACCCTCTGTAGCAGTCTCTAAAGAGAAATATTTATGTAGGTGAGTTTCTGTTATCCAAATTACTTAAATGTTTCTGAAAATGTTTCTTTTTAGATTGAAATCTCAAATGAGCCCTGTTTCCATTTAGGTACCAAAGTAAGCAGCTGGATTTTCCCATGCTTATGTCTTGTGTTTTGGCATGTAGGAGTAAAACCAAATTGCAGTGAACTTCTGGGCACTGGACAATTTGTCATTGTTTACTCCTAAAATACGGATAATGCTTATCTTAAAAGTGACACTGTGAGAATTTTGGTGAGGATATAATTATGCAAGATTTGGGAGAAGGTTAAACAAAGCAGGATAATTGAAGTTTGCATAGTACACTTTCAGAGTAAAGCATTGAAAAGGGTGGCAGGAGCAAGTGGTTTTTAACCTTTTAAAATCAAAAACCACAACCATTTAGAAATCTGCATCCTACTCTGTACCCTGTTATTGCTTGGCCATAGAGGAGGAGACATTTTGATAAAATAAAGAAAATTCTTAGTCTGTAGAGAAATGAAATTTAAATATTTTATAAAAAATGTACTGTTATAATTGCAAACTTCTTAATGAAGTATTTACAGCATTTGACAGCCAGCTCCTGCAAGTAATGGCTTATACCTGCCAGCTTGGGGGGAGTGATTATTTATATTTTGCAATTGCATTATAGACCACTATAGTTTGGAAACCATAAAGAGAGGTAGCACTAGAGTAGATGAGGTCTGTGAGTTCAGCACTTAGCAGCAATGCCAGCTTGTGCTTGGCCACAGCTCAGGATCTGCTTTAGACACTAAAGAAAATACTAATGAAAAATAATGCTAGCTGTGAGATTCTGGAGATTATTTCTGATTTCATGTGAAGAGTGGGACCTGACAGTGGCTCCTGCTCTGTGGGCAAGGAGAGGCTCCACATTCTGTACAGCAATGACAACAAAGCACTGGGGCTCTCAAACTGGCTTTTCTTAAACGCCTTTCAAATAAGGAAACTCAGAACTGCAGGTATGATCACTGGGTTTTTGCAATGAACTGCTGTAGGGTCAGGAGCAGTAATCCTTCTCCACTCATGTGGGATTTTGGAATCCATGGAGCAGTCAGTGCCTGTTGTGCCACAACAGAGGATACACAATGAGCTGGGGCTTGGAGCTGCTCTTATGCCTCCATCTCCCAGTTTGGGGGGCTGAAATGTGCTGGAAACTTCATCAAGACTTGAATCCCCAACTTCTGGGGAATGGGTAAACAAGCCCTGCAGGTACACAGATGAGGAAGCTGGGTTTAATTTCCATCAGAAGTGACAAGGATTTTGGGCAAACGTCTGTTTTCCTGCTGACATCTTTTAGGCATTATTTATTTTAAGTAACCTGGGTGGTTATTATTTAAAATGAGCTACTAGATGTCAGCACCAAGGCATTTCTGCTCTCTCCAAGAGGGGAATCAGTGCTTGTTCTTAGAAAATCTTTAACTCATGAAAAGGAGAAGATGTGCTTACCTGGCTCCTAGTCATGCGTTGGTTTGGTTTTACTCTTGATCTTTTTTTTTTGCTGAGCATTTAAGAGACCTTTTTCTTCAAAGAAACTCCTGTATGAGGAAGAATTGGTTGAAGCAGTAGTTTCCTGTGCAGGAACCCCTGACAACAGCACACTTGTCAGGAGACAGACTGAGCATACATGTAGCCTTTTAATTAATGTGCATCTGCAATACTCTGTTACTCTCATGCAAGTGTGATGTGCTCTGTGTTCCTGTACAGTCTCCCATCAGGTGGATTGAAATTTTTTTAAAGATCCCTGAATTCTCCGTCATTTAGTGCAGTGGCTTGGAAATCCTGCAGCAGCTTAATTGATCTTAAAACACTAAGTGAAGTAAATATGAAAATAAATAATACAAAGAGTTCGGTAACACCCTCTTAATTATTTTTTATTAAACCAAATTTATTTCATTTTATTACAATTTCAGGTTGGTTTATTTTCAGCACTTAAATATTTTTACAGATTGATCAGAACTGCCTTGTTGATGTAGTTGATGTGGGGAAGGTGTAGAAATGGGCAGCACATTCTGGGGCCTGAGGGGCAGCTGATGCTGAAGAGCTTCAGTAGCAAAGTTGCTTAAAATAATTAATTCGCCTTGACAAATTATAACTTTTAAGTTTGGACATTTGTGCCCCATTGTGGTAATTGAGACAATAGGGACAAATTAGAACTCAAGAGGTCTTTTTACAGACTGTGGATAAATGAAGAAATAAAACATTTAGTTGTGTCTGGGTCCTGTTTTCAGTGAAATAGGATCTTGTGATATTTTTCCTAAGTGCAGCATTAGATTATCTGGTGTAGCTCTGTGGCAAGGGAACAAAGTTTCCATGGTCACCACATAATGGAATACACAAAGCCATCAGCAATATGTGATAATGATATTTTTCTGGCATACTTTTTAGGAGTTAGTAATTTAGATTTTCCTTAAAAAGAACTGCTCAGAAACAGGCTGGTAGAGCAGCCCTGTCATGGGGAAGCTGAGTTAGGCAGCACAGCCCAAAAGAGCAGGAAAATGCTGTGTATGTAAACATTTAATCTCCTCTTTCTATGTAGGGATTTGTTTGTGCTTATGCATCAGAGTGATGGAAGTGTGGGGTGAAACCCAGGCATGGGGAATGGGAAATGAGCTCCTGGTACAGGCCTGGCTGGAGAAAACACCAGTGCACACCAAAATGTTTTTAATTGAATCTCAGATATTTATTTGTCCCTTTTTTTTTTTTTCCCCAGTATAAATAGCTTGCAAGTGGAACTGAACAACATCTTTATGTTGAGAAAACAACTGGAAGAAGATGTTTTAGGTAACAGGAATCTCCAGAAGATCCTACAAGATCAGATTAAGGACATGAAAAACCACCAAGGTTTGTATCCATGCCCAGCCCAACCCTCCTCTTGCACAAAAGGAAAGTGGTTTTATTACAGTCAGTTTGCTGGCATGGAGAAAAAAATATTTGAGAGTAAAAAAAAGGTGTGAAAAGATTTCTTTCTGAACGGTGTGAAAGATTTCCTTTTGACTTTTTGTACTGCAGACGATTTGGTGGATTTGTAACAGAATGTCTTGGAGCAATCAGGGCACATACAGAGGGACAGTTTCTTTCTTTCCATGCAGCAAATGTTAGAAATTCTATGGCAATTCTACTGCAGGGATCATTTCGTGCTGCCTGCAGCTTTGTACCCACAGAATTCTCTGTTCTCCACAAAAGTCAGAGGTTCCTGGCTTGGAATCAGTCAGTGGCCATGGGATCACTTTCTGACCACGGGGTGTAATTACTGCCCAAAGAACTTGTGGCTCAGGCACTGGCAACCTCCTCCTAACACAAGTGTTTCCAGAGAAAGGAAAAAATACCCAGAAGTTTTATTACTTAGTAATTCAGAAAAAGTAGAGCTGTTAAATATAGCTTAGCTTCTGGCTTTTTTTGCTGTGTGTCTTGGGAGGTGTTTCTAGTATATTCTTAGAGATAGAAAAGAATAATATAAGTGGGTATCATTAAATAGTTTACTGCATATGTACAAGATGTTTCTGTTTTATCCCATAGGGGATATATAAATAACAGTAAAGCCTGTTCACTTCCCCTTTCAACTTGGATTTTCAATTTTAGCATCACTTGACAGCTCTGATAAGTGACAAAAGGTAAACTTCAGCTGTTTCAGTTTCCAACCTCAAAAGCCCAGAGATAATCAACAACCAGGGTGGGCCAAGGGGTCTTGTGGATACTCCAGGGTTCTCAGGACCTCTTGTGTTGAGGGTGAGGCTGGTGGGAATAAAGGCTGAAAAATTAATAGTGATTTGTGACTTTTGGGTCCTTGCAGCAGCCACGGGATCAATGTCAGAGCTGGGAATAGGATTTGCATGTCTCTTCTTTGTCCTAATTTAGTAGTTATGCTTTCTCCCTATCTAATGAGATTTATTTATAGAATTGGCTGTCATTTATATTGTAAATAAACAGGTGTTTATTGAAACATAAATAATTCCTGCAGTTATAGAGGCAGTGAATAAGTAACTAGTTTCAATCCAATTACTGCATTCTTTTGACCCAAAAGCAAAAATAAGTTCATTAACTTTGTCTAACCTGGCTTTTTGCCTTGAGACCTTGAGTTCATGCTCATAAAACTATAGTTAAAATAGAATAACTATTCATGCCTAACTTATCCTTCCTAAAAATTATTTCTAATTGTAATGCTAAATAAGTAAATTATGATTCAGAATTACATCCACAACTCGTGCTGATAACCACAGAAAATGCAGCCCCAGAAAATGCAGCATGTCTGTGTGACAGAAACACAAAGAAATATGAGGACAAAATTTTTTTCAATTAAACAGAAAGCTTATTTTGGGAATGAAACATTCTAACTGACCCCTCACAGACTTACTGGAAGGTCTTTATTGAAAAGTCCTGTGCAGTTTGTGCTGTGTTTTCCTGCAAATGGAGTTTCTGAAATAATGTCTGTCCTTGGCTGTTTTGGCAGATGAAACACTGTCTTTCTGTGGAGATCAGACATCTTACATGAGTATCTGTTTAGGAGAACAAGACCATTTAGGCCTTCAGATAGACCATCTGTCTCTGGAAGAACTTAAAAAAAAGGTATTGATCTTTTTTATTATTTACTGTTCCTAATGGCTTAATTCTGCTTTGTTCATAGCTTCTGTGTCTCTCACAGAAACATTTATTTAGGTACAGTTGGGTGGCTCTGAAAGGATTTCAAGCTCCCACCTCTGTGGTTTGTGACCCAGCTTTTGTGAACTATTTAGACTTTGTTACCCCACATGGGCTTCAGAATCAGCTGAAAGCTCAGCCAGGGTTTTGTGGTGTTGGACACCTGGACTCAAGGTTTTGATCAGTTCCATGTTTCAGACATCATCTACATCAGCTCCAAAGAAAGGTTTTGCACTGAGCATCCCTCAGTGTTATTTCATTAATCATGGAGGTGGTGTTGTCTATATTCTATATCCTGTATAGCACACTCCATCCCAGGATTTGCAAATCTTTTGGTAAAAAGGGCTTGTTATAGAATAACCCTGAGGTGAGGTCTCTGTTCTGGGTAAGGAGATGAAATGTGCAGAGCAGACAATAAATCAGTATTGGAGTCCAGAAACTTCTCTTTCTCCTGATCTGTGCAGTGACATCTGATCCATGCACCAGTTTATGACAAGGAATAATTTTGAATATGGTTGGCTGGGGGGTGAGCATAAGTGAAGTTTTTCTGTTCCTCAGGGACAGCTGAATTGTGGGCAGGTGCTCACTCTCTGGAGGTGGCTAATCTGAAGGAAGGAAGTTTGTCTTACTTGGAACAGGTGTCCCTTAAAAAAAGCCCCAGATTGTGTCCCAGTGCCATTCTGGGGTTCCACCACTTTTATCTCTGAGCATGTTCCTTTCAGAAGGCTCAGGGACACTCTTGGCAAAAGATATTTATAAGTAATTTCTTACTGGAAAAAGAAGGTGACTGAAAGCTGACCTGGTTTTCCAAGTATATGAATTGGCCTGATAAAAAGATTTCACTTTTTTCTCCAGACATTGCCTTCTTGATACATTTCATGGCTTTGTGGCCCTGAGAGTTTTGAACCCAAGTGCCCAAGCAGGTTCTGTGTCTGTGAAACTGCTCAGAATGAGAGTGGCTTTTAAAGGGGGCTGGAGAGAGAACAGCAGCTTGTTCCTAAATGCTGCCACTTTCCAGTAATGCTGGTTTTTCTTGCATTAAATGTTTCTTCTTAAATCAGCTGCTCCTGTAAGTTGCCCTCAGGTTTGTTGTTGCTACTGAGTAGTGAAACTTGTTATCTAAATGTAATAACTGGCTGTGAACTACAGTTTTCCAGATGAAGGTGCCTTGAACACTAACTGACAAACACAGAAGCATGTTTCCATACCTAGGGATTTTAGCACAGGAGCAGATACAAAAACCCAGGCTTCCAACTCTGCAGTTTGCATTTAGCTGGAGATTTATCTGTCATCACTTGTTTTCTTGCTAGTTTGAGTGTTACCAGTGCTGCTTGCTCTTCCTTTGGTTATTTAGGTTGCTGACCTGCTCCTGATGGTCAAAGAGCTGCAGTCAATTAATCAAGAACTGAAGGCAAAACAGTGTGGATGTTGTACAAAGGATTCTCAAGGGAAGGAGGCAGTGAAACTATTAAACCACAGAGAGGTAGGTTTTCTGCTCTAAAGTAGTGAGTCTGACTCTCACATCTCATCTGCCTTGTGGAGTCATTTACATCAGTGCAGAAGGAGTGCAAAGCCCTTGGGGCTGAGGTTGCTAATTCCTTATAATAACTTTTTAAATTAATGATGTAAACAACTTTAACACGTTAGCACGACAGAGAGGCAGCTCAATGCAAGTGTTCAGTGATGTGTCAAGTTGATTTTAGGGAAGCAACATAATCATTTAAATATTAATTGGGTCTGTGATCTATTTGTTTTGTCAATTGACAGGAGAGGAAATAGTTAATTTTAGAAAGAAAACAATATATTAGAAAACATTTTAGTTATTCCTGAAAGTCTGTTTGCTATTGCATTAGTCCTTCTCAGGCTGTGTCTAATTATTTAAGAATTTCCTTCAGATCTCTGATGCATCTTCAAAATATGACAGTTCAGTGTAGCCAAAAGCCAAGGAGCAGAGCTTCAGGTCACCCAAACACACGGCTATTTCTCCATCTAGAATAGAGAAGTACATGAAGAAGGAACCGGCACTGTCGTGGGTTGCTGAGAGGTGCAAGGAAATGATCCTTGCTGGGTGTTTCATTCATTCCCCAAAGCTGGGATTGTTCTCAGTTGTGGGGAAGGACAAAACACTTGCAATGGAAGCATTTTAGGTGCTGGGTCCCCACATGTGTCTGAGTGGTGAAGGTTGTTCAGGAAATTCTGGGTGACCCTCCCAGCTTGGAAAGTATGACTTGAACTGGGGCTGGTAGTGCTTGTCTTTGTGTTTCTTTGTGGCTTTTGCTTTCAGTTCCATTGTTGTGCAGAATGTATTGAAGAGGAAGGAAAAAATATAAAAGGAATGACGATGGTGCTGCTATTTTGTGTCTTGAATTTCTGAATTAAACTCAAAAAGAACAAGATTAGAAATAGCTTGAATCGGAATTATGTGCAGAACTGGCTGATTCAAGAACTGAGACTGTGGAATTAATGATTTTTCTGCAGGACTCAGGAAAAAAGCTCTTGTCTTTTCCTGGTTGTGCTGCAGGTATACTGAGACAGTTGCAAAATACTTTTGCTCCTTCAGTTTTAAGACATAGTCCTGCTGTCTTTAATTAAAATATATTTTAAATTAGAGACAGAACTTTAGGTGTGCCATGGTTTTATTGGAATGGTGGATTTATGTCACTGAGAGGTTTGGGAGGAGAGCTGCACTCTCCTAAATTCACATTTTTAGCAATTTGTCTCGTTGTCCTGCAGAGGGCTCTGCATCCCCGTGAATGCCACAGCGAATTCCAAAGGAATTCCTGTCCTGTGCCAGGATTATCGTGACAGGACTCTGTGTGCTCCTGCTTGTCTCGACATGACAGGTACACACAGGGCTGCTCACTGAAGGAGCTGCAGAGTCAGATGGGGAATGACAAAGAGTGAAGCTTGTAAAATATAAATGAATTCCGGGAAAGGAGGTAGGAAAGTTAAATTTGGATTTTAACCAGTGCCAGAATGACTGTGGAGCTCAAAAATGAAAGGGTCTTTAGTTAAAAGTTTTTAGTTCAAAAGCTGTCTTTTAATCAGGAGTGGCAATAAATGACAACCTGGATATTGGGTTATGGGTGTGACAGCAGTTTGTTTTGCGTATTAACAACCACTCTCAAAAAACCCCTACATTCTTTTTTTTTCTGTTTTTTGAGCTAGAATTTGTTGGCAGGTAGTGCTGGGATGACACTGACATCTGTGTTAAAAGAGGAATTTGGATATTCATGGGAAGAGGGATCTTCCTCAGGTTCCTAAAACGCTCCCATCCTGCTTTTCCTTCCCAAAGACAGAGCACAAATCAGATGGATGTGCACGTTGGTGCCTCTGCAGGGTCTGACAGCCCCTTGTCCTCTGCTCCTTGGCTTCCTGTTCGTGCTGGGAGGGAGAAGGAGCAGAGGAAAAGGTTGTTTTTGTGCTGTCCTCTGAACATCTGCCTTCTCAGAGAGGAGCAGCCTCAGTGATTTCAGCCTTCCGGGCTCTGGGGAGCTTTGCAAACCAAGCACATCAGTGCTTCATTTAGGAAAAACATTCTCCTGGTTTTCAGTCTCCACGGAAATACTTTAAAACAGGCAGGTTATTTTTGGCAGACTTATCTTTCTGGCCTTAAGACATTTATTTTCTTTCAATATTTTGTTGCACATTAGGTCTTATTCCTTGCAGTACAGGACATGTCGGCCTCCCAGACACAGGACATAGGATCAGGCTCAGCCTGCAGTGATTTTTTTTTTTTTGTCACAGTGTATTTAAAACCTGTTATGTAGTAATTTCATTAATGAATCCTCACTTACTAAACCAAATACTAGCCTGGGAAAAGCAGATACTAAATAATGTTGACCCATAAAAGGTAGTTGCATTGCATGGATAAGTTACATGTGCAAATAAGTTTGTTTTTTGTACACAAATGTAGGGATTTGTCCTGAACCTACACATGGAAGGTTCAACCTAAATAGGTTTTTATTTATATAATAGTTAACATTATTGGACATTTGGCATCCCATGATTACAACAATTTTTTTTTTGTAATGCAAGCCCCTGCTATATACCCTAACCCCTCTGTGTCTTTCACCAGCTTTCAAATTGTCTTTACTCTGGGTTGTCCTAGAAAACCAAGTCTGAAAATACCAAGATAACTCAAATATGAGTTGGAAGCCAGTTTTCAGTATAGAATTCTAATTGGAAAAGGCAAATATATTAATACTCTGCACCATCCAGTTTCTGCCTTTTAAAATTCATACCTAAAACCATTAGAGTTGCTTATACTGCAAGGAGTTGGGAGATAAAAGGGGTTTTCTCATCAATTTCACATACATATATATATATTTATATATGCATACAGTCAATGCATAATTAAAAAACCAAAATCAAACCCCACACATACATTCAATTCCCAGTGTTCTGAGGAAGCAGAAATAACTCTGGCCTGTGCAGGTTGGAATCCTCTGTGTCAGGGCTGTATCCTGCCTATGGATTTGGGGTAATTGGAGTTTCCAGAGGAGGCCACAGGGATGTTCCAAGGGCAGGAGTGATGCTGTTTTACACCACAACGACACAGACTCTGAGATTCAGAAGGCTGAAAATTATTCCTTTATTTTTGGGATGTGTCTCCCTTTTATACTATTTCACACAGACCAATTCGATTGGTGACACAAAGACAAACCTCTTCAATCACATTGGTCAGAGCAGAGGGACATCAAGAAGAAATCCCTCCCAGGGAAAAAGAATGAATAACAAAGTTACAGTTTACAAAAACATTTCTCCTGTTTACAGGAGAAAATTCCCTGGGAAAGGAATTTCAGAAAACCAAAACACCTCAGGCACAAACCAGGGCTACACTGGAGCTTCTCTGAAGCCAGGCTGGGGGTGCTCACCTGGAGAAGGAAATGCTCCAGAGAGAGCTCAGAGCCCCTGCCAGGGCCTAAAGGGGCTCCAGGAGAGCTGCAGAGGGACTGGGAACAAGGGATGGAGGGACAGGACACAGGGAATGGCCTTGAGCTGAAGGAGGGCAGAGTTAGATGGGATATTGGGATGAAATCCTTCCCTGTGAGGGAGGGCAGGCCCTGGCACAGGGTGCCCAGAGAAGCTGTGGCTGCCCCTGGATCTCTGGAAATGCTCAACAGCATCCAGCAAACCAAAGGGATTCTGCTCCTGCTCTCAGTGATACTGATGTCAGGGACTTGGGTGCTGCTCCTAAAAAAACCTGAGTCTTCTTCCTCCTCTTTGCTCAGGCAATGAGAGAGGGGTTGGGTTCTGTGGGAAACAGGGAGTAAAAGATGATTTGGCACCGTTTGCTACAAATGGGCAAATTTAGGCATAGACACAGCAGATTGTAACCTTCAGTGGCACAGTAAATCTTCCTAGTGTACAGCAAGCCACATGTGCTTAATTTTAAAAGCATCTATTTCTTGAATGCTGGAGAAGAGCCTAAATTGTGTAGCAAATAAAAATAAATTCTGGAAATTGGAAAATAAAATAGGCAGAATGGGGCCACGACTGAGGATACGGAGCTCCTTTGCCACAAGAGGTTAAATGGTTTTTATGTATGTTCTATAAATTATGAGGAGAAAGGGTTAAATAAAAATGAAGGAATGCATAAGATAAAGTTTCACTTTATTTGAAATGAGTCATTCCTGGGGTTTATATTAATTTTCTTTGATCTTGTTGAAGGAATCTAATTCAGTGTTTGTTACTTTGTATTACAGGCTTTTTTTATTTTTCTTTTAAGACATATCACTGACTTATTTATGCACGTTTCATATCACGGTATTTTCTTTTGTGCTACATTTTCACATCATTCCATACTTTGTGTAGTGTCTTGAAACAACAGAGAAGCCTGTGATGCAGCTTGAAGATGGTGACAATGACAGGAAGGTGCAGAACAGTCAGTTTTGTGAGAGGGTCAGCCAGGTAGGAAGATTATTGTACAATGCTCTCTTCTCTGCATGCCTTTAAAATGTCTTTATTTTCTTAGAACATAAAGTCTTTTGCAAACAAAACACACTTGTCTTGGTATCTGATTTTGCTTTCAACTAATTGTTATCCTGAAGATCTTCTGGAAGCTTTTTTCCTGTATTTCTCAGCTGGTTTTGAATTCAAGATTGATTTCATTGTGGACCTTGTTTTCTGTTATTTGAGTACTCACAGTCACTCTGAATGGGGATGACAGAGAGTCGCTTGGAATTGTTCCTTTACATCCCCACAGGTTGATCTCCTGCCTCCATTGCAGCCAGGCCTGGAGTACAAATTGTGTGCTGTGATTGAGGAAAAAATCCTGTAGATCCTTCTTTAGGGTTGGAAAGTTTGATAGTTTGGTAAAATGTAAACTGCATTTTCATACCAACAGGAGCCTGCTGTCCTCTCAATGTAATCAATGTAAGATAAAGCAGCATGGAGTCATAAAAGAACTCAGGTTGCAAATTGGTTTGTAATGTTGAAGAAGGATGATATTTTGCTCAGTGAAATCTGTAATTTCTGTGTTTCTCTCTTTACCAGGTATGCCTTCAAGTATCTTTGGATTTTCCTTGTGAGGTGGATAAACAGGTAAGAGATGTATTGGAAAAACTCTTTTGGCTCTTGTTGCTGGTGGGAATTACACCCAAATGGGCCCAGACTGAATTCTCATGTGGTTGCTGCAGATTTTGATTGTTTAATTGGGGTTTGAATGACTGTAGAGATCCCAGGTAGAAATTCCCTTGGACACATCCATGATGTTTTATACAGAAAGTTGGCAGCTTTTAAATGCTTCCAAGTTTTGTCCTGTCCCAGCCATCAGGGCTTGAATCTGGAGATCCCAGGACAGAATCTGTACTGTATATACAGATGCTTCAAAGCTGAGCTAATAAAATTGTTATCTGCAGTCTGCAGGCAACATTCCAGAAGTTTCATACCTCTTGTTAGATAAAGACCTTCAGGGAAATCTTCTTACTCCTTGCTAAACAACTGATCCCTATGAATTAATCATATGAAATAGATGTTAATTAGTTTTTCTATTAATAAATAGTCAGCAAAATGTCTGTGGATGCTTCTTAATGCAGATAAAGAGCATCAGGAATTACAGAACCTGATTACAGAAAGATTACAGCCCTGAATTTAATAGAACATTACATACCTGTGTAATAAGACAATGTTTGCAATTTTTTAGCAGATAACTCCATCAGGCTATTCAGAGAGTTTCTGCAAAGACAGACATTATAGGAGTCCAATTAAACCTCAATTTGAGCATGATACAACTGACAAACACTTGAGCAGAACAGGAATGAGTGAATATGAAACCGAAGAGAACTTGCTCACATCTCTTCTAAGAGAAAATAGAACATCTGTGCTGGAGTCTACGTAAGTATGAAGGATATGCACTGCTTTTGACAGTATTTCTATTTGAGAAGAGAATAAGGTAATTTTGCTAAAGTGAATTTAGATAATGGCACTGTCTAATTTACCTGAGAGATTGGCAAGGCACCTTCAGAGCCATTTTAGTCTATCATGCAATTAAGTAATTAGGAAACATACTATCAGTAGAGATCCTTAAAAAAAAACCCCATTGCAAGAAAGAAACTCTCCAAAGTTACTGATCCAGGGAGCTTTGCTGCAGGGACTGATTGTTTCCAGGATGGGATCTGACAGAGTCAAAGGGCTTTGTTGACGGTAGCTGGCATTTTTCTTGAAAAAAACAAAAATATCTGAGAGCACAGGCCAGTGAAAAGTGGTGTGGTGGAAGGGACAACATTTTACTGCTGTAAAAACAGTACGTAAAAGGATCTAAGGATGGAGAAATTTGAGTTACAGTGACTTTTTACAGGGATAATTTTGAATGCATGGTGCTGCACACTGAGTGCCCTTTGCCATTTCACCTGAATTACCTGGACAGGGCTTTGCTGCCTCTCAGTTTAGAGAATTGCAGCCCATGTTCTGCACTTGACTGTTGGGTTATTCCAGTGCAGCCACCTGTAGGGCTGGCTGAACTGTGTTCTAAATTCTTGAGTCATTTTTCATATAGGAGAAAATACTTGTGGACCTAAATCTACACAAGCCCTACTGGCACCAGTGAAATTCAAGTGTGTGTGTGTGTATTACACTGGGATTTGATCTATTCCCAGCTGAAATGTTTGTTTCCATAGGAACTGGACAGTGCCAAGCAAGAAAAACCTGTACAGGAGAACCACACACCCTGACTGCTTTACCCCAGTTTCATGCTTACACCACTTAATCTCCTGGTTGAGAACTGAGTTAGAGCTTTGCTGAAGATCATTTTCAGGTTCCTTTCCTTGCTCTGTAGTTCCTTTTCCTTCTCTAGTTGGTCTGCTGGTTTCTGGACTGACTATGTACAGAATTCTGTGCTTTTTCCAGTGCCTGTCAGTGCAGAGAGGAGAATCTCCAGTGGAGTTACACAAGTCAAACCCTGGTTTCTGTGTTCACCATGCTGCACTTGGCTTTCCTCAGGCAATTCTATTACTATTTAAAACTCCCCCAACAGGCATAAATTCTCCTAGTTGTCAGAGGAGTAGTTAGTGGTGAATGAGGAGATACTACTCCCTTAGAAATGAAGAGAAAACATTGTTTATTTGTTATCTTTACTTAAAAGTTGGCTAATGAGCAGTTCTAGCACCATCATCTTTACCACTCTAGTGTGTAATTTTTCCTGTGTTCAAGTATAAATGACCAGGCTGATGGGTGATGAGCCTGTGCTTTGCATAACTGAATTCTCACTAACACCATTAGATGCCAGAGAAAGCCATAAAAAGCCTAGTTAGCTTCTACCATTTCAAATGCTAAACTATACAAATGCAGTTGTTTAAAACCCTGGTTTATATGTTTAATGGCACAAACAGCTCTCTATTGGACACATGAAATTGTCTGTGGAATTTCAGAGCTTGCTTGTGCTTTAAATGCCTCTTATTTGGCTTCAGTTTCTCTGAGAACATTGCTTTCCAAACTGCTGTCCCTGAGCTGCTAGTTATCCATGGGGCAGTTTGGTGTTCTCTAACGAGCTGGTTTTGGAGGCATTTTGGCTGATTTCTCACTTTTCATCCTCCCTGTTCCATTAGAAAATACATGGAGGATTAGATCTGCACAAAAACTCAACATCAGGGCCAGGAGCTGCACTTTGATGGTCCTGGTGGGTTCCTTCCAACTTGGGCTAATCTGTGATTAAATGGTCTAGAGTCTGGTGTGGTTTTGATATAAATTAACTTCTAAGGTAGAGAGTAAACTTTTTTGAGAATCCAATCATATTTCTTATATTTCTGTGTTAAATAGGAGAACAGCCATGATGAGGCAATTTATGATATAATTCATGTTGTGAAAATGTTCCAAAAACTCTGTTAGTGAGTAGTTCATTAGTGAGTAAAACAGAACCTCCTGGGAATTTCAGATATGTCACAACACAGCAGAAGGGTTTCTTGGAAGGTATTTTTGTTTGCTTCGATAAAAATCTAAATTCATGTCTTTTCTCTCCTCTTTCCTGAGCGTAGCAGACAAGAACAAATGAAAATTGTAAATGAACTGTTAGATCATCTGAACACGGCAGAGGAAGAATGTTCAAGTGAAGATATAGAGAAAAAGGATGAAAAAGATCTTAGGCAAATGATTATTCAACTAAGAGCTGAACTCAAACATTTCAAGCAGGTCACTAAATTCTTAAAGCAGCGAGTAGAATTGAAATCAACTTTTGATGGGGAAGAGAAGCTTTATCCAGATGCAGTGCCACAGATTAATAAGGCGATTCAGCTGTTGAAAGTGGAATTGAAAGATGCTGCTACGCAAACAATGACTTTAGAGAGTAGTGTCATGAGATTCAAACATGAAGGCAAAAAAGGAGCCTCAGAAGAAAAGTCAAAATATTCAAGATTAAGTGCAGAAGCAGAACATCAGCAAGAAAATGTGAATAAGAAGGGTGAACAGCATGAAAGACTTGCTTTTACTAGAACAAATGAAGTAAGTTTATTCTCTTTTTTTGTACTTAGGGAATAGATGTATAAAAGGGAAAAATATGTTTCATTTCTAATATTAAATCTTGCTTTTGTATGGTTTTTAATATTAGGAAAAGAGATGTAAGCCAAATATATTTTAGATAATTGTTCCTAATGTTCAGTGCTTTTCATCTCCTACTTCAGTGTGCTTTAGAACGTTAATTAATTGAATTTCAATCCACCCTGGGACCACATACTCGTAAATATTACAGCTTTTGGAAAAAGAGAGTCTGTGTTTCTTGTTCATAATGTACAGAACTAGAGCATTCAGAAGTGGTGAAGTCTAAATGGCAAAAGTGTTCTAGAAAATTCCAGATTTGCATCACACCTGGGAGCAGGGTGTGGAGGAGGCTCTGGAGGGGTCAGTGGGACACTTCCACAAACTCAAACCTCAATTTTAGGCTTTTATGAACGTCCTATCATTGTGTCTTACTTTGTGGGAAGCGTGGCCAGGAGTGCCCTGTGGAATTGTTGTGTTTGTCTGGGGCCTGAGTGCACAGAGTCTGTTCTGGCAGTGCAGGCAGGGTGTGCTGGGGCCCCAGGAGTTTTGAAGCCTTCTGTCTGCAGGCAGTCTGTGATCCCAAACAAAGAGGTGGGAAAACAGTGTCTGCTAAAGAGTTCTGTGTATTGTTTCAGCAGCAGTGATAGAAGTGAAGTTGAAAACTCTTTGAAGATCTTGGCTCCTGCAGAGCAGACAAAGGGGAGCGTTGCTTTTGATTTTGTGCACTGCTAACAGGGAATGTTGTAGCACCTTCTGCAAAGAGTGGTTTCCATAACTTCAGTGATCAAGAGATTTCTGAGAGGTAGAAATTAGGTGCAGTTCATTTTCATTCTGGCTTGTTCCTCTTGGGTTTGTTTTTTCTGCAGGAAAGGGGTTTGTAAATGAAGGGATGTTGGTGAGGCTTTGCTCTGGGCAAGAAGTGATAGGACAAGGGGGAATGGCCTCAAGATGAAGGAGGGCCTTCAAGATACTGAGATATTAAGAAAGATGAGATAGTAAGAAAAAATTCTTCCCTGTGGAGGTGGTGAGGCTCTGGCACAGGATACCCAGAGATGCTGTGGCTGCCCCTGGATCCCTGGAAGTGCCCAAGGCCAGGTTGAACAGGGCTTGGAGTAACCTGGGACAGTGGAAGGTGTCCCTGCCCATGGCAAGGGGTGTAATCAGATGAGTTTTAAAGTCCCTTCTACCCAAACCATTCCATGATTTTCTGATTCTTTCTGCAAATTATTTTTTTTCCAAGTTCCTGTTTCCCTTTAGTTTCAGTTTACTGTTCTGATTCACCATTTTCCAGATTCTTCCGTGGTTTAATCAGTGGCAACCTCAATGCAGCCCTTGAATGAGCTGCTTTAAAAGCTTTCTTGTTTGGACTAATGCACTGTATCTTTAGCTTTGGAATGGCTTTTATAAATAATTTGATGTAGCCAGTTGAAGTGGCCTGTGGGTAATCTGGGTGACAAATGTGTCTGTGCCACAGCCCTGAGACAGCTGGAAATGGTTCCAAGTTATTAATGCAGTTTAGTTCGCTGCAAGTTCTGGATTTATTTTGCAGCCTCTGAAGGATACTGTTCTCATATATGTACAAAAGGAATTGAGGATGGCATTAGGAAAATGGAACTTGCTTTTTATGATTTTAAATTGTGTAAAGACTGTAATTGCTGAGAAGTGAATGTGGAAAGGTGTTTCAGAATACACTGGGTGGTGAATGAAATTAGGGGACTTAACAACACTGGTGGAGCAAATGAACATCAAAATTATAAACTATAACTATCTGAACATGCCATTATTGGTTTTTATTATTATTACACACAATTCCATAACTCTCATCAACACATGGCATGCTTTTATCTTTTTGGAGACAGCACTGGTTTATGCTGTGTGGTTTAAACAAGGAACATTTATTTTATGCAGAGTTTTCCAAAGGTGAGAGGCTAAAATGTCGTGACTTAAGAAATGTTGCTTTCCCCATCTCCAGTGAGGGAATGTTTGTTACAGCAGGAAATGGGAATCCTTCAGAAAAAATTCTTAGAGTGGATGGGTGAAGAAACTGGTTTTGTTCTCTGTGGCAGAATAAATGTCCTGTGTGGCTGATGCAAAGTTATGCTGATTTTCCTCGAAGCTGTGGAAGTAGGGCATGTTGGGTGGAGACTGAAGAAAGAAATGAAAATAAACTTAGGAGTTGTTGAAAAATGAGGAGGATCTTCAACTTAAGAAAAAAAAAAAGGGTTTTAAAGGAAGAAGTTGCTGGGCTGGCAGACATTTATGATATAAATGACAGTGGGAAGTAGCAGTTAGAGAGGTCAGTTTGGGTGAGAAACTGTTTTCCTAAGGCATCCACAAATCCAGAGCTAATTGATACACCTGGTGGTTAAAAGCCTTTGGTGGGCACTGCTGGATTTGATGTCCTGCTTCAGGAGCTGGAAGGTCATAGATGCATGAACAGCTGGGGCTTACAGAAAATTGTACCAGCGGAATGGATATTTTACCTCTCTGAATGTTTAATTCTCATGTAGCCAAGGATATTGCAATTTTATTTTGAAGACTAATGTGACAGCTGCCTGATTTTACAGGAAAATTTTTGTTTTTCCTGGAACGTTTGTTTGTGTTTCCTTCACTTGACTGTTACACACGAGTCACTGACTCCCCATTTTCTTCCATGCCCTTTTCAGGCTGACTCTGCTTCCTTGCCCAAGAGGTCACGTCTGCCTGTGCCTGTAAGACCTTGCAGACCATTAGGAAATGTGCCTTTGAACTCGTGGCTGCACAAATCAGCTTCACAGCCACAGCATCCTTCCAGGGCACCTGGTGAAGGTCTGAGAGCCTGTGAAGTACAAACCAAACCATTTCAGGCACAGCCTAATGGGGAGTTACTGGATGAGTCTGGAGATGAAAACCTTCCAGAGGAGCCTGCACAGGGAGACACATCAGGGAGAGGTAAATAAAGAAAATCTGGTGTCTTGTGGTCCTGCCTGGAATAGTGGCAGCTTCTGTTGCAGCAGAAAGTAAACAGAAATCATCTTTATATATCCACAATACTGCTTAATCTTGCAAGTTTCTTGAGTAGACAAATATGTGTAGACCTTGAAAGAACACCTTTTCTTTCTGTTTGCCACTGAGATACAAAGCAGCTTTTCGTGGGACAAAAAGTGCTGTGTGCACGTGTGAAGTCTGTAATTCATGGCACATCACAGGGTGCCCACATTGCACACACATAAAAAATTCCCTTAATAAGATGCCAAGTTTAATGAAAACTTGTCTCTGTAATGGAGACAAGAGAATATAAAAATCCTGGTTTTGTTGATACTGGATAATTAAACTTTTCCAATATTCCACTGATCAGTCAAGTCAGCCGTGTCTGTTCCCACTGTGGCTGGGTTAATTTAAACTCAGTTGTTGACAAAGTACTGGGATCAGCAAAGTATGACAAATTGTAAGACACAGAGCAATGGGCGTTAGATAAAGATTTGGGGTGGTAGAAATATAAAAATGCACTTAGCAGTTAGATTAAAAACTGAGCAGGGGTGTGAAGGATAGGTAAGGGAGGGTGAATATAAAAATAAGACTCAGTCGAGGGGTGGGTGAGCCACTGCCAGACCCAGAGGTTGTAGAGATTGTTGTTAAAAATAACATTGTTGTGGTAAGGCACAGTTACGGTACAATTTATTGTAAATGCTTCAGGTGGTGGGACTGGAGCAGTGAATTCTGGTAGGTGCAAAATCCATGGAGAATCCTGAGACGGGCAGGACTTCTGAATTTGATCCTGGAAGGAATCAGGAGCTGCAGTCCTGTGATTTCCTTTCCACTCTGATTTTTTATCCTTGTTGTGCTGCACATTTGCTGATTCTGAGACTTGCTGTGGTGATTGCAGGAGATTGGTTTACGATCAATGCTCACATTGGAGAAACTTTTAAGCCTTTTCTCTAAGCTTAGCATAAAACATTTAAAAATGCACTAGAGATTGATTTACTGTTCCATTACAAAGGGGACCTACAAAAGTTTATCTTCATTTGTCAGTAGGAGCCTTTGCAATTAATTTTAAGTAGTTATATATTAGTTCAAGTATTTAAAGATACTTATATTATAAATAAGATTTTCCTTTTCCATACTGTCAGAAAATCAGGTTTGTGTCTGTGAGGTGATGAGTTTTTTTGCCTTTTTGATTTTATTTATTAGTTTGGTTGGTTTTGTTTTGGTTTTTTTCTAACTATCCCCACTTAATTTACTTTCAGTCTCTTACTGATTTCTATTTTACCTTTCCCCATGGTTCTCCAGTTGTCTCATTGCTCCAACTGGCTAATACTGAGACCCAGGTGGAGTTGCAAGATGTTGATCCAAGTACAGGGGACAAGAATGAAAATGTAAAGGACAAAAATCATCAAAACTGTCAAGGTAGAGCATTTATATGGTAGAGAATTTTTTTTTAAAAAAAGGAAATTTAAAAATTTCAGTTTCTTCTGGGTTGTACATTGCTTCAGGTAATCGTCTCCCTTGCTGTTATTTGTGGATTTTAAATCTAGTTTTCTTAGCTGCTCTGGATTAATTGCTCCAAGAATCCAAGTTGGTCTTTCAGGGTTGTGCTTTCAGAAGGGCCACAGGGATTTATGAGTCTGATTTCCAGTAAAAATAATGAGTTGTGTGCCTGACTCTGATCTCTGTTGCTAATGTCCTCACTTCTGAACTCCTCTCTGAATTAAATGTTTGTTACTGCTTCACCATCTAGTTCTGAACTATTGGAATGAAGCAGCTGAATGATAGAATTTTGCTTATCTGAATTATTTGAAGGCATTCAAGTAGGCTGAAACCTAATGGAATCATTTAATGAAAATGTAAATAGGCTTAGTGCTGTGTGTTCCATGTTTCTGCATCATCCATTAGTCTTTTTTGGGAGGGCTTGAGTAACCTGAATAACACTGGAGGGTGCAGAGGATATGGCCAAGTCTGTAATCCCTTGGTGTGCCAGGGTCGTTGTACCCTTTGGGGATGTGGGCACAGGTGCACAGGGAGCTCATTAATTCTCCTTTTTAATTAAAGGGCACTAAGTACATTAAAAACCATAGCCAGTGCTCTGATCTGAAATCTTCTTTATTAGTATCTGTTTTTATTTTCTCTGATTGTTATCTGGGATGATGCATGGAGTCAGAGTTTCAGAGTTTGAGTTCACCTGGTGTTGGGGTTTTTTGCCATCAGTGTCCCTGCAGCAGAAGTTAGAGAAGGAAGTGTTGCATTCCCTTCTTGTGTCCTCCAGGATTCATACCCAGGCACTTTCTTGGAAGCACTTCCTTCCTTTGGAATGCCACACAAAATGAGCAGAGTGCAGTGAGCATCCTCTGGCCTTGATCTCAGATCAGAAAATGGTTTGGGTTGGACCTTAAAAAGCTCATCCCATTCCATCCCTGCTATGGGCGGGGACACCTTCTGCTGCCCCAGGGCGCTCCAAACCCAACCTGGCCTTGGACCTTGTGGGGATGAGGCAGCCACAGCTTCTCTGAGCAGTGTTGATAGCTCAGAATCACAGCTTCATTTTATTCCAGCTTTTTGGTAATACTTATTTTTATTCTCTTGGTCTTGGGCTTTCCTCCAGAGCTGCTCCCCCTGAGTTTTTGTACTGATTTACAACTTGAACCTGGACATTCAAATTCTCCATGGAAACCAATCTGAAAGTATTGCAACCTGTCTGAAAGATCAATGAATTGGCTCCCAAAAGGGAAGTTCTAATTCATAGTGATCTTCTGCAGGACTAATAGGAGGGGAAAATTTAATTTACTGGTAACTAGAAAATAATCATTTTGCTGGCTACTTACACATACAGCCCTCGACATGCACAGAGCTATAAACATGGATTATCTGTAGGAATATATGGCTTTTATTGGGCTGAATCTGAGGTGATTGCATTACTTAGGGATGGCAAAGTCACCTGAGGGATGTGATGTTCATATCAATATGTGCCAGTAAAACCTTTAATAGCAAACACTTCAGTGGGGTTTGCTTAGAACACCTTTGAAAAAGAAGTTATTATAGCCTCCTTTTCAAATCTGACTGTTTTGTTGATAGCCTTTTTAAAATTCCACTGACTTTATGCTCCAAGTGATTTTGTATAGATTTTTGAGTGAGGAGAAGAAAAATATTTAATTAGAAGGTTTAGGAGAAACCATGTGAAGTCAGAGTCTCCTTTGCCTCATGTTTGAGGTTATCGTCTTTATGGCTGGAAAGGTCTGGGCTTGATGAGTGTCTGATTCAGGAGAGCACATGGCAAAAGGAATTTTCAAGCATTTGGGAAGAGAAAGTTGGTTATATTTTGAGTATTGTTTATTTGAAAGGTAATAAAGGGTTTGAAATGCTTGATGTGGAAACTGAATTAATGGCAAATCACAGAGAGAGGTCAAAAGTCCCAAACTAATAATGTATAGCTTGTAATTACCTACATTCTGCTATTATTGAATTGAAATAATTCATTTTAATGCTGTTAAGAACACAATGTCAGGTACAGAAATGCTATTATTCACATGCAAGCCTCCTGTTTTTCAGAAATGCAAAATCATCATGACGTTAGCAGTGAGAATATCCAGAATTCATCAAAAGAGGTGGATGAAGAGTTTTGTTCCATGGGACGCGAGGACATTGACTCAGCCCCTGCACATTCAGGCTCCAAGTGCCTGCCTGCTCACCAAGGGGGTGCAGCAGGGACTGATGCACTTGATGCCTGTGGAGCCACAGAGGATATAGAAGAATTGAAACAAAGGGTTAAGAATATGCAGTCTGAGCTTGAAAAGTACAAAGTGTTCCTGCTGCAGCTGCAGGGCTCTGACCAGGTCTTGTCCAGTGGAGTTTGCAATGGAGTTGTGAGTGAGGCAGCCCTGCCTGTGGAGGGGTTTGTCACACGAGTGCAAGATACAGCCATGGAAGGAGTCCAGACATCCTCTGGTGTCCCTCAGCTGGATTATGAGAGCCACACCAAAAATAGGGATTCTGAGTCTGATACGTGGGCAGCACAAAACCTTCAGGAGCTGCTGTTGGCCAATGAGGCAGAACTTGACAAAGAGCAAGTTGTGAATGTGCATCTGGATGAAGTGTATTCTCTTCAGAACAGTCTGAGGGCAGCATCACCATCCAAGTGAGTAAAACTGCTGCTCTTTGAGGTTCCCTTTTGTAAACAGCAATACCAAACAGCATAGGAAGGTGAGATGAGGATAATTTATTCACAAGTGTTGTTCCACTGAAGACTGAATTTCACTAACATTAGCATAAAGGAACTGAAATGTTTAGTTAAAAGACTACTAAGTACAAAACTGATAAATTGGTGTTATCATCTGCAGCTGTCCTGTGCCAGACACATCAGATCTGTCTCACCTCAGGCCCACAACTGTCTTTGCTGTCAGAGATCATCCCTTGAGCCAGCTCAGATCTCAGGTTACTGTGAGACAGCCTCACCTCTGTCATCAAAACACCACAGCTCTGCGGCACTCAGGGTATTTTCAGGTGCCAAGTGCAGGAAAATGAAGCACCCCATTTAAGACAGAAATGTTTCTGTAAGCAGTGGGCTGGCAGATTTGTGCTGGCCCTTCTGTTTGAGTGCCCAGGCTTGATATGTAAACATAAGATGTTCACGCTCTAGTTCCGATTTATTTTGCAGTCGAGGGCTGTAATGCCTTCCTGTGAAGGATGGGAGAGGAGATAAATATAGAAATTAATGAATGAAATTTTATAGCATAAGCTCATAAGCTGGAAAATCATTTATGGGAGGCTGAAAAGTATCAGTCTTGGATTTTGTATGGGAGTTGGGGCAGCATTTTGGCTATATATATGTACAAATTGCAAACATACAATGGGGGATCATAAGAGTGAAGCTTTTTCTAACATCCAGCCCCCTTTTCTCCCTTTTAAATATTGTTATTGTCCTGAGGGCCTGTGGAATACCAGAAATTGTAACAAAGAAAAGCATTCAGCCTTGTGCCTTTCTTCCAAATGCTTGAGTAGAAATATTTGGGGACAGTGAAAAGCCACCAGCATGGGCTGCTGTGTGTGTCTGAGTCTCACTGTTGTAAAATACAGTGGTGTTACAGAGTCCGTAGGAATTTACATCCCTTGAAAATATACCTCATCCATTTTACAAAGAAAGATCTGACTGTAAATTAAGGAGTTGAGACCCTGTGGTTCACTGTGAGGTTTTTATGGCCAGTGTGTAGGACAGGGTCATGAGTCACAAGTGACAGACCCCAAAATGAGTTATGCATCTCTTCCTATACAAATGACAGTAAAAACGCTGTAACAACTCACATCACCGTAGATTATGATTGATTTCCTACATCTTCTAACATAGTCTCTCCTTTTTTTTTCCTGCTAATGGATGATTCTGGAGAAAAAGCTCTACCTGTGGTACAGACAGTGGCAGTACAAAGGGGATGCCTACATTTGCAAGCATAAATTCAATAAATAAATTCAGTTGATCTGAGTTGCAATTTATATCCTGGCTTGTGGAGTACAGGAGTTTGGGCACCACAGTGCTTGTCACTGTTTTTTTGCAATAGACATACAGAGATGTGGAGAATTTTCAGACTGGGTGAAACCATCAGTTCAGGAAGTCCAGTACTGTGGTTCTGGCAGGAAGTAGATAAAGTTTCAGAGAAGGGACAGTTGTCTGCTTCCATAGGGAGTTCAGAAAACCACAAAACACCAAACCAGAAAAAAAATCCCCAACCAGTCTGGAAAAATATGTGTATTCTTGAAAATTCTGTACATATATTCACTCTTACTGAGTTTAATTTGGCACCTCTGCTGCCATCCATGTTCTTTCCAAGCAGGCCACCAAGTCATCCCGTTAGTTTTGGCCCATTTTATAAATGATGCAGTTAAGTGAAGGAGGATAATCTCTAAATACCAAACTCAACAGTCAGAGACAATGCATCCCTCATTATGGCCGTTAAAAGCATTTTAAAAGCAAATTGAGCCACATAAAAGAATAGTTTAGGAATATAAGCTTAATTCCCTTTTTATTCCTATTTAAATGTCATTTATGGCCAGCAAGCTTTACAGCTAATTTCATTTTCTCAGATATGACTCGTTAGTTCACTCACAAGTTCGGGAGCTGTCCTTCCAGTGCCAGCAGATCAAGGAGATCCGCTGTGGCTGTGTCACCTACCACCAGCACCTCACCAGCCTGGTGAAGGCCTTTGAGGAGCTGCTCCAGGCCAGTGATGTTGATTATGATGTTGCTGAAGGTTTCCGTGAGCAGCTGAAGCAGAGTGTGCTGCTGTTTGAGAAGCTGGAGATGACGTTCCTCTACGGTGAGCAGCAATGTTTTGTGCTTGTTGTCACACAGATTAACCCCCTCCAAATGGGAAGGGTTTTATTTGCCTGTTGGTGGAAGAAAGCCTTCCTTGCTGTTGGTTGGTTTAAGGTGGTTTGTGGGGAGGACTTGTCATGGAAGGTAAAATTTTTATGATCCAACAAGAATCACAGTGTTGTAAGGGACCTCTGGAGATCATCCCATCCAAGGGTCACCTGTAGCAGGTGCCACAGGAAGGTGTCCAGGTGGGTGTGGAACAGCAGAGAGGGATACTCCACACCATCCCTGGGCACCTGTTCCACCCTCAATATAAAGAATTTCTTCCTCATGTTGAGGTGGAACATCTTGTGTTTTAGCATATGGCCATTGCTCCATGACTGGATTTTACTGTAGTAGCTGTACTCTTTATTGACGTTTGCTGTTTGAGGTCATCTCAACACTGGCATATTTTAACTGTCCAAAATACAGTGTTATATAGAAGTTTTGTTACACATAGCTTCAGGGTTTCCTGTTTATAGGACAGCCCAGCTGGCTGATGAAGACACCTGGGGACATGAGTTAGTGCTGTGCCTGGCAGTGCTGGGGTAACAGTTGAACTCAGTGATCTAAGATTTCCAACCTAAATTATTCCATGATATTTTCCTAAGGGACCTGCATCTTGCTGCCTGCTAGTCTGGCTGGTGGAGAAATGTACACTGCCTTTCATAAGAGAGCTAAAATACAACCATGTTTTGGAAAATGAGCATCACAACTGACATTTGGCACTTGAAGGAAGAGTATTGTCGTTATTTACGACATGAAAGAACCACACTCACCTGTCAGGTTGAAGTGAGGAAAAGAAGGAAAGTTTATTATGATTTGGGGTTTAAATAGGATTTGGAATTTGATCAAGGATTGGAGGACAGGAGGAACACCTCTCTGACCCCAGTGGTCAATTCAGAAGTCCATCACAGAGAGGAATGAAAACAATCTACTTTGTTTATGGTATATGCATGAGAGACTCCACTAGAAGGTATGTAAACAAGATCATCAGAAGGCTATAAATCAGGGCAACAGAATATAACCTGCATGTTGCCTTCAGTCTGCAGTTTGAAGAAAGTTAGCAGGAAAGGGATGAGAAAGGGATGCTGTTGTGAGGAGCTGCAAGCAAGACCTTTTCCTGGTGTCACAAGTGCTGCTCTTGCTGACCCAAAAAACCAGCAATCCTTCACAGGTGTCAGCTGCAGGAGAGCCATCTCCAAAAACACTTGAGGTGCCTGAGACAGGGACCTGACCCTCACATCCTCCTGGAATTGGCTCTGGGAGCTGCCTTTGTTCAGCCTCCTTTGAGGCCCAGCCATGGCATGATCTGTGTTCTGCCTTTCATTACAGACCGTGGCAGGATGTTGCAGTTTTGATTGCTCATATAAAGCAGCTGTGTATGAGGAAAAGGTATTACAGCCTTGTGTCATAGCAGGGTAATAAAAGATTGAGTGTATTCAACGATTTCGGTGGCTACAGAGATTCCTTGCATTGCAAATGAGAAGACTGTAGTGAATAAACATTAAATGCCTTTAAACCAACAGATGGTATCCTATATACTACAAAAAGTCACTGACAGCCGAGACAATTCAATATATCTAACACAATGGTGCTGCCTTGAATCACACATTAAAGTAAAATGATGTTTGTAGGGTTGTAAAGAACATCCAGTGTGCTAAGAATTGACTGTAAAGAAGAGGCATGAACAGCTGTCTGTCTCTGCATTTCCATCCTGACCTTCAGTTCATTCTCCTGAAATTTCAACTGTGCAACTCTTCCCTGCCACTTTTGCTTAATTGCACAAAAAATTTAAAATATGGGGAGCCAAGGTGACACCACCAGGCTCTTATTTCTTTATTCGAATTAGTGTCTGAGTCCAGACCTCTTGCACTGAATTGTGCCTGTGCTCACACACAATTCCACAGAGAATGTTGCAGGCAAAATCCTGTGTGTGCTCCTTCATTAAGGATGACTGGTTAGCCTGACTCCAAAACAAGCACAAAAAATCCAGGTGCAATGGAATTTTTTATGTATAAATGTTACTAAAGAAGTAACAACATGTGTCCATAATCCTTTTGCCATATAACACAATTATTTCAAATTGGTGTGCTAATTAAAACACCAAGGCTGTAAAATCTGGCACCTGTGGTCCCTGATAATTTTTTTTTGTGAGTTCCAGAGGAAGCTATTGCTTTGTTGCTGGGCTATAAATAGTTTTGCTCATGTACACCATTTGACACTAATACAAAGTGTGTTAGTATCTGTTGACTCCTCTAATTTTCTCATTAATTTACCACTCTGTATTTAAATAGAGTAACATGGAGGGGGAAAAATTGTAATTCTCAGTATGTGTTTCTAATCAGCTGTTTCTGCTTTGCAGGAGAGTCAATTGGTACAGAAGTCACTATACTTTATGAATTAGCTCAAAGGTAAGAGTGCAACTGAATGTTTAGCAGTAGTATGGCTGTTTCATAAATTGATAAGGATACTCCATGTTTTGTAGCATGTTTAGCTGTTTGGCAGGGCTTTGCTTATTAATATCTATTTTGTTACTAAAACACCCATTGAAAACAGGCTAAGACATTTTTTCCTCACTTCTCACCAAGCAGGTGAGATACTGAAAGAGAAACATTGTGCCACCAGGATCATTCTTTTTATGAACAAAAGTAACCATGTCCATAATCCAGTGTGGATATATGTGGATATATGTGGATAATGTCATGCTGAGCCATGATCCTGGTGCAGGCGCCAGGGGGGACAGTCCCTCCCTGTGTGTCCCCACGCCCTTGGGGCTGGCTGGGGGTCACTCAAGTGCAGCACTGCTGCAGTTCATTGTCAGAGCACCTCGATGCTGAAGGTGAAGAGAGCAGGTGTTATTGTGCTGTGTTTGTTGGTTTTCTGCCAGCTTGGGGTTCTTCTGTGCTACAGAAATCCTTAGCTGCCTGTTCAAGGCAGCTCGAGGTCCCCTGAACACAAAGGTGACTGCCTGGTGCTGGAAAATACAAAATAGGCTGGAGGGCCAGTGATTATTCCTGCTGACTACAGTGAGCTCTGAATTTCACTCTTGATACAACCTCTGATGTGCAGTGATTATTCATCCCCCTGCCACATCAATTCACCTGTAAATCTGTGTAAATTTGGCACCCTCTGTTCGTGCTTTCCAGAGTCACAGAATAACTTTTATATTTTAAACTGTTTTGTTTGGCTCCAAAGGAATAATGAGAAGAATGCCACCATGTACCAGAGTCTGCAGGGTGAGTCTCCTGTGCCATCTGCTCTTCACAGCTCGTCTGACTTTGACTTGTCAGAGAAGTCTCCTCTTGGCTCACCTGAGCACAGGCATGACCTGGAAGGCCAGCACAGCATGCTGCCACTTCTGCCAAGCAAGTTTCCTCCAGGTAATGTTTTTTCCCCACAGAAGATTTGCTGGATATTGGGAAAAGCTGATAAATAACACACAAGGGAACTAATTAAGAAATAATGAAGAATGTTTGTCTGCCTCAGCTTTCCCATTCCTCACATAATCATTGCAATTTCAGTGATAAGGCACACAGAGATGGCAACCAGCTGAACTACCCTGTTTGAGGCACTATAAAGTGTGTTAGTTTGTGTCCTTGTTGTTTTAGGCTCCCAGTTTTTACATTGCTCCAGACACTCTTTAAATAGACAAGTTATAAGGTGAAAATAGACAATTGTCGAGGGATTATTATGTGGAAAAGGAAAGATTTTCCAATTTTATAGAAGCCAGTGTTGTGTTTCCTTGAGAATTGTTAAGTGCTGCATAATTAATAAGTGGTGTCATGTTTGACCTGGATAGTTCCACTAAACACAAGTGATGCTTGCAGTACTTTATCGGCAGCAATGAAAATTTAATAGCTGAGCTGGCACATCCTGTTCAGGGAGAAATATTGCAGAGTAAACCAGGAGTGTGTGACATGGATAAACTGACACATCACACAGTGACAGGTACAACAGATCGGCTCCTGAGTCAGGATGAAACTTGCAGCCAAGGGAAGAAAAATTGTAGAATGGCAAAGCAAGAAGGAAAAGGTACAGTAATGAAACTTGATGCAACAGATTTCTTTATTGTGGAGTGCATTGTGTAAGTCAAAGTCAAATTTCTCTCTGAGCTACTCTGGGAGCTTCCTATTGTTGTGAGGAAAAATGTGTGCTGGCGGCGTGTCGAGCCGGAATGTGGAGCTGCATTGCAGACCTTTGGATTCCTTCCTCAGTACAGAGAATGTTTATGTAGATAAAATTGTTATCTGTTCCAACTTTTGTAGGAAGAAGAAATCTGAAGAGCCTTAAAACTCTGGGCCATTGTTTAAGTTAGAATGTAGAGTAGGAGTTCTCACTGAATGCATGGTTGGAACACTGTATAGGAAAAGAGTGTTGTGGAGTCAGATATTCAATATCTGCCATTTTTAACAGCTCTGTGTCATCTTTTAGGATTAGCACCCATTAGATTTGACAAGAGCACATAGTGTAAAAGAATACAGTCATCTGCTCTAAATAAGAAGTGGTCTCTTGCTTTATTTAGAGTTATTAATGGAGCATCTGCAAGAAATTAGAATCCTGAGACAGCGTTTAGAATACTCCATAAAAACTAATGAGAGGCTGAGGAAGCAGCTTGAGAGACAAGTAACAGACAAGGAACTAGATCAAGGTAAGAATTCATTTGGTGAGAAACTGAATCCATCTTTCCTGCTGAGAGCCTGAGGGATCAAATGCCACTGGAAAGGTTTGGCACTGCTGTTCTCTGTTGCTGGTGTTCAGCATCTCTGAAAGCCAGGCTCTGAGGTGGATTTAAAACCTTTCACGAGTAGCCAGCTCTCACTAAAGATGCTTTTGGAGCACCATTTGAAGCACCCCATCCCTGTATTTTTCTACACTTTGCTTCAGTCTCCTTCCCACCTTTTCCCCCATAGGAAAATTGATTAATATGCAATATTACTCAGACTGGAAGCAGGTAATAAATACAGACATACTTTCCTTTTCCTCAGTTCCACTGGTATTGACATTAGATTCATTATGTTTTACATCATCCCCATGATCCATTTCTGTTGTTGTTTAAATGGAGGCAACCTGCACATGGCAGTTTGCTTTCAGGGATAATTTACAGTGATGGAAAGGTGGATAAAAAGCATCCATTTCATTCGTGAAGTATTTACACTGCTGGAAAGGCATTCTGTGCTCATGAAATAACCACACTGAAACACTTCCAACTCTTTTACAGCTTCATAAAGATTCTGGCAAGGGCATCCATTAATGCAGTGAAAGTATATTTTCTTTATAAACTGTCTTATGCCTTCCATCTGTCTTCTTGTTGCCTTAGCACATCTACCACTGCGTGCAGGAGAAATTTGGGAAACTAAAGGAAAAAAGCAACTACCTGTTAGAACAGCTCCTTTTTGTCACTGTGTTCTTTCAGTTCTTGTTTTCTCTCTGTATCAAAGATCTCTTTCATGCTATCAGATATGCACATGCTCTCTTGCTGGTGGTGTTCTTTTTTCCTGATAGATGAACTTTCTCTGACTTTCAGCATAAAAAGAAATTTTTAAGTGAACCTGAAAGGATTCCCAAGGGCTTGTGGGGATGGCCTTAAGCTGAAGGACGGCAGGTTAAGATTGGATATCAGGAAGGAATTGTTCCCTGTGAGGGTGGGCAGGCCCTGGCACAGGGTGCCCAGAGAAGCTGTGGCTGCCCCTGGACCCCTGAAGTGTCCCAGGCCAGGCTGGACATTGGGGCTTGGAGCAGCCTGGGACAGTGGAAGGTGTCCCTGCCCGTGGCAGGGGATTGGAACTAGTTAAACTTTAAAGTGCCTTCCAACCCAAACCATTCTATGGCTTGCATTCAACGTTTTTGCTTTTAACTGAATTTCCTTGGTTTGTTTTGTTTTAAAACACAAGGCCGAGTTGTAACATACTTAATTGTTTATGGCAATCTGCTAAATTCATGGTATTGGATTGTTTGTTCAACAAAAGTTATTGCATAGATTTATTCTTGTCTGATAAATATTGTATGGATGTATATACACACATCTGCCCACTGTTCTTGCCATGTTATTTTTAATATTTAGATTCTTTAAGTATTTAAATGCCTCTGGGCTTCCAGTATCCTATAAATGACTCAAATGCTGGTAATGACTACATCATTCCTGTTGAGCTGAGGCTTGCAGTGCAAGTGGAACTAAAATAATTGCTTCAATCATTTCAAGTGTTAGGCTCCAAAATAAAATCAAAGGTTTAATTTTGAGTGTCCTGGGTTTCAAATGTTCTTAACAGCAGTTAACATTAAAAGGGGGTTTGTTTGCTTTTTTTAACCCACAAGTAGCTGATGTTTCTACTCAGAGTTCTCTTCAGCTTTTGAATGGCTTTATTTTGCTTTCCCTGGGAGTGAATATTTCCTTCTCCATTGCTGTGATTTTCAATAGTGCCTTTCTTTCAGTCGGTGTTTCCTTTGAAACCTTCAAGGTATGCTTCCTTAGCACTCACTTTTTCAGCACAAAACTGAATGAAAACTCAAGTGTATTGCAATTGTAGGCCCTGATGCTCCACTTTCCTCTGGTTAGATGGACCTTTGCCTCTGTGGAGAGAGTAATTGATGTCAGCAGGACTCTGCACAGAAGTAGCAGTCTCAATAGTGGGTCAAATTGTGGGATTGTGGCCCTATTACCACTGGCTCTGCATTATCCCTTATTATGTAAGATAACCAATAGTTATATTCTAAAGCCTTTCAGTAGAACTGTGATAGCATAACTTTTCAAAGAGGATAAAGCTGGGTGATGGGCAATAAATTAAATTAGAATCAAGATGAGACCATCAAGCAGTTGCCACTTCAACTTGGATTGCTTTGTTACAGTCTGAAAGGAGAAAGCCTTTTGAGTTCACATAGCTGCCTCAACTCTTTAACATATAGATAGTAAAATGCCATTAGTGCCAGGCTTCCAGAGCCTTTGAGTCTTTCAGCAGTGACAAGAGGTTCATATCATGGCACACTACATCCCAGTTAGGTAGTGGGTAAAAGCTTCAATTGGGATTACAATAAAATGAGATTACTCAGAGGAAGTGCAGCACATCAAATTGAATTGAACTGCCAGAGCTGAAAGGCATCCTCCTCATACATTCAGCTAATTTTTTTTGCCAGCTGGTTATTTCTCTATTAACCAAATAGTTGACATTCATGTACTTATCTCAGGCTTTAAAGTGTGGGAGATACTGGGATAACCAATCAGCTGAAAAATGCTTTTAATTCCAGTGGGTCCTGAAGTGTTTTACTCACTATGAGGAGGTTACAAAGGGCAATAACAATGACTTGACTTGCATTTCAGAGGCAGCACCTTGAGAGTGGGATGTGGCACTTTGCAGGCTGTGCTGCACCAGTGCACATCACTGGGGGGTGACTGGCACCACTGCAGTGCATTGAGGATTGCCTGGGCTGGGATTTAACTGGCTGGATACAGGATTTAACACTTAGATTCACTTGGCTGGTGCAGTAAGATGCTCAGAGCAGGATTCATCACCCTTATGGTTGTCAAAGTCAGACATTTAATTGCTGCCACTTATCCAGAGCTTCTTGTGGAGGCAGTGGAGGGAAACCCAGCTCATGGAGGACAGGGGATCTCATCCTCAGAGCTGTGAGGAGAGGAGACACAGGGCGAGTTGAGCTCTGGAGGGGCCTGTTCCTCCCCATGGCTGCTGATGGCTGATCAGGACTGGCTCAATTATCTAAAATTTAGAAACACAGGTTTAAGAGGGATAATCTTCATCCCAGTGATCACAGATGGGCTCTGAGTTTGTAATCCGAGGCCAAGACAGTGACTCCAGCCTTGTGCTCTTGCCTGTGTGGTAACAGATCTATCACCAGACTGTTCCCAAGCCTCTCTGCATTAACCCCTGGGGATTAGCTGGTAGAAGCTCATTGTTCTCTCACTAAATACAATGGACTATGAGCAGAGCAAGACTAAAATACGTGGTAAACCCTCCTACAATTTTCTTTTCAAATCATAGCAATGTCACAAAATACTCTTGCATTTTGTCCTGTTGGGATTTTAGCTGATAGGTAAAGACTGCCAGGGATAATTCTGCAATTTTAGTAATAGTTGCCCAGCAATGAGAGGCACTTGTGCTGCACAGGGCTTTGGATTACTTGGCATTAACCTGAGCTGCCTTTTAGCCTGTAGTGATAACCTTCAAAATATATAGGGGAGAAATAGCTTTTATAGCATGTTTTTCTGCAATTTTAAAAATTGTTCTTGTCTGGAAAGTTTAATCTTTAATGACCTAGAGATGACTCATAAATCATCTTTTATGTATATATTTATAGGTTCTGCAAACATTTTTATCCATGGCTCAGAGCAGCATAATTCCCTGACTTCTGAAATACATTTCCTGAGGAAGCAAAATCAAGTTCTGAATGCAATGCTAGCAAAAGGATCTAGAGGTAAAAATGTAAACTGTTCTTTACAGGAGTAGCCTGCAACTCATCCCAGATCAGAAAACAATAAAATATTCACAGTCCACTCATTAAATTGACTTAACCATTCTTTGCACCCCTGAAATTCCATGCTCAACCATAAGCATTCAAGCTGGGATTAGCAATAATGGAGCACCAGCTGTTTTTTTCAGATATTCTCCGAAAAAGCTGATTTAGTTAAAAATCAGAGCCTTTAGTGCATTCTGGGCATTGCAGATACCTTGTGGTTCTTGTTTCAGATAAACAGAAGGAAAATGAAAAGTTAAGAGAATCTCTTTCTAAGAAGAATGCAATCCTTGAGCATCTTCAGGAGGACCATGAATGCATCAAGAAAGAAAACGAAAAGTTGCAAAAGCAAATTTGCCAAAAGGAAGATGAGATCAGATACCTGACGTGTCAGATTTACAGCAGTCGCAATGAGCTGAACAGGTATTGATTCTGTCCCCATTTAAAGAGTCATTTAGAGAAAAGCTGTCAGTGTGACAGGCACATGTTTAGCCATAGCCATTAGCATTAATGAGGGGCATGGATATATTCAAAAGGCAAGGGAAGAATTATGGAGGGAAAGAGGAATGGATTTTAGATTTTGAAAAAAAAAAAAAATCCGAATTTAACTTGACTGTTTATTGGGACTTAACAGGTTGCAAACAGAAATTAATGTGAAGCAGCATCAGCTCTCTGAGAATGAGAAGTTGCTGCAGTCGCTGCGGACTGAGATCAAGGTTTATGAGAAGCTGGAAGAAGCAAGAAGGAAGGGGACAGGTAGAAATGCACACTTGTCTCTGTACCCTTTGCCCTTGCAGCTCTTCCCTCTGAACATGCTCTTGTCAAAGGCCAGGAGGGCTGGGTCACTGTTCCTTTGCTTCTGCTTGTGTCTGCTCTGCAAAGAGAGCTGACACCCTGCTTCTCAAATGCTTTCTCCTTGGGGTGACTGCAAGACTGAGATGTGTCAGATGTTGCCTAGACACCCCCAAGTTTCCTTTATCTTTCTAGCTAAGCTAAAAACCAGAATTGAAGACTTAGTGGCTCAGGATGAGTTTCCTAGAGATCTTAGGTATTTACTTGTCATCTAAGAACCTGCTGCTGCATCCCTGCAGGTCCTACTTGCCCAGGGAGCTTGTGCTTTCTCTTGGCTGAAGGTGGAGGGAGAGGCTTCTCCCTGGGGCTGGCAGTAGGGCTGGCACTGCTTTCTGAATTAAATGTTTAATAATTTCGTGTCCACTTTGCTGTCAGTAAAGGTGAGGGGAGGACTGGAGCTCACCTTTGTTCTTCCTCCACCACGTAGCTGTTGGTGTGCTGAGGTAAAGAGTGGGATGCATTGCTGAAAAACCTTTACCACATCCAGCAGATTTCCCACTGGAGGTTCTTAGAAAGTTGATTTTTTTTCCTCCCTCCTGCTCCAAGTTGTGCCCTGCTGCCACTGGTTTTCCTGCCTGGCTGCAGCAGAAGAGCCCTGTTGGCACAAGGCTTTAAGGCAGAGTTGGCTCAGGGGTGGAAGGGATTCTCCTCAGAGAGTGGCAGAACCCTCTTAATGCAGCTGAGCCCCTTCCCACTGTCTGGAGAACACCCTGAGCAGTTGGATTTCAGCAGGAGAGGATGCATGGAGTTGTTTGTGTACTGATCTTCTGTGAGAAGGCAAACACAGCCCTTGCTTTTCTCAGGTTCAGATTTGTTCCTCTGGTTGCCAGGTGATCACTGTTTTCTTTTTCCTTTGGAGTATAAAATTAAACTCCCAGTTCTACTCCATCCCTCCTCCACACTCTGATGTTCCCCATTCCTTTTCCTTTCCCCAGACTATGCATTAATGCACTTCACATTTTGTAAATCCTCTTCATTCTCCTTTTATCTAATTTTTTAGCTTTTGGCATGAGACATAGTAGCTTTTATGGACAAAGTAAAAAACACTTTTCAGCTCTTTAAATCTTTCAAGGGTAGAAGCAATTAAGGCATGCTTTTTTTGTCAAACCATTATCTTAATGCTGTTTGTAGTTAATTCTTAATATTGAGCATAACACTGGCTATAACTTACTTGCTGAGTGTTCTAGTGGGTAATATTATTTTAATTGTTAGAGATAGTTTTGAGTGTTTCTTTTGAAACTGTCTCAGATCCCAGATGTGATGCTTCAGAAGAATTTCGGAAAGATCAGAACAATCCACTGGATTTACATGAACTGCTGACTGAAATCCAGAGCCTGAGAGTGCAGCTGGAGAGGAGCATAGACACCAACAAGTCTCTGCATGAAAAATTAGAAGAGCAGCTTTCCAAAGGGAAGAGAGAGGCAGTGGGGCCTGTGTCAGCTGTTAATATCAACTGCCTGTTGGAGACAGGCTCTCAGCCCCGTGCAGGACTGCATGGTACTGTGCTCTGGGTGCCTTTGGGGTACTGGATGGTGCTGTGCTCTGGGTGCCTTTAGGGTGCTGGATGGTGCTGTGCTCTGTGTGCTTTTGGGGTATTGGATGGTGCTGTGCTCTGGTTTGGGGTGCTGGATGGTGCTGTGCTCTGTGTGCTTTTGGCGTACTGGATGGTGCTGTGCTCTAGATAATTTTGGGGCACTGGATGGTACTGTGCTCTGTGTGCCTTTGGGATACTGGATGGTGCTGGGCTCTGGGTGCTTTTGGGGTGCTGCAGAACCTGGGCCTTGTCCTTTAAAGATGCTCTGACAGCCTTAACCAACATCAGCTCTCCTCAAATCCCTCTGCTGTTAGAGCTGGGCTGTGAAGTGCACACTGCACTGTCCTAGAGCCTCCAGGTGGTGCTTCCTTTGCATCCAAGCAAGGCATTTGCAGAGTGTCTGGGATGGGGGGGTGCCTGCAATAAATTGCCATAAATTTTGCTTACCTGGGGGGTTCTTTGTTCACTGCTGAGCTCTAGAGTGTTTGCTAAAGGGTGAATGTGTATTACTCAAGAATGATCAATAAGTGCACTAAATGGGCTCTGGATAAATCAGTTGTCCTCTCTTTGCCCTTGAGGGATATTTTACCTTTATTTCAATCACTGTTAAGTGATGCTGTTTTAGCAAATGCAGGAAAGGGTAATGTTTACACCCAGGGTTAGGTTATTGTTCCAGTATTAATGTGCATGGGATACAGAGGGCACAGGAATCTTCCTTCTTAAAGTGCTCTGCACAGTAACAGCTTTCCTTGCGTTCAGGTAAAGCCACATGGAGCAGAAAGATTCCTTGGAATGTCAGCAGCTGAGTTTTTTAGATGTGCTTTTCTCATAGGTGATCAGGGAATGTGGACGTTCTGAAGGAGGAGTATAGAGAGAATCTTTAGTCTGGTACAGCTGTGGAAAGTGTCCTACTTCTTGTGGAGTTAATGGGAATCTTACATTTGTTAGTCAAATATGTTCATCAGGACGTATTTTAGATTTTTTTAACTATGGTTTGATTTTGGGAGATACCTAGAATTTGGATAGATGCTCAGGTATCAAGGTAGAAGATCCATGGCATGATACTAGAAAAATTATCTGGTTTTCCCTGCTTCCAGAGTGCAAGTGTAGCATCAGCAGTAAAAGGAACTGAAGAGCTGTAAGGGGTTTTCTTTTAAATGCACATAAACATCTAATAATACAGCTTTCCTTCTCCCTTTTTATATGTAGAAAATCTCTGCAACTGCCCTGCTGCCAGGAGGAACATTTGTGAGCTGCAGAAACAGCAGAAGGGACTGTGCATTTCACTTGAGAAACCAGGTACGCCCGGAGAGAGTTTTAAGAGAAGTTTTTAGAGAACTCAAGTGCAAATTATTTTTTTTTTTTGTGTGAGGCTGAAAAACATCTTGGATTCGGTTTCCAGGAACCCTCTAATTAGGAGTCTTTTCCTTACAAAGTCCTGTACCAGGGTTTAAAAGATGAATGGAACTTGCAGCTTCAATCTTTAAAGATGTTTATTCAATTCCTTATGTCAAGGTCTGCGCACTGCCTAACACCCAGCTTAACATGGTGGAAGACACCTCTGCCAAAAAAATTCCCCAGGCTTAGTGCTCAAGGTCTTTTAAAAGTTTCTAATTAACTCTTAATTTCCAGTTAACTCTTAAAATGTACTGTGTTTACAGTTTTGGGCCAGTAATCAATTTCTACATCACCTACATTCCACCAATGTCTCTGTGCCACCGTTGCAGCAGAAGATAGAGTTGAAGGAGAAGAATTTAAGGCGCCGCCCAAAACTCTCCATCTTGCTCTCATCTAGTTCCATTCTAAAAACCCAAACCTACAAATTTTCAAACTAAACTACTATCTATTTTAAATCTTTGTTGTTTTCAATTCACCTATAAGCACTGGAAGCTTTTCCCATGGACTAAGGTCAATGGCAATGCTTTCCTGGGGTCCCAGCCAGGGTCTTGGACCCTGCAGGGCAATTTGAGGGGTTTTCCTTGTGCTCCTGGACTCCAACAAAAACTGACCAGTTTTTCTGCCCCAGGTCCTGATGCAGCCCCTAAGGATGGTGTGGACAACGCCTCCCTGTGCAGCAGCAGCAGCAGCAGCAGCTGGGGCTCCAGCAGGACGTGCACCCCACGCCTGGTGCCTGGGCATCGCATGTGGGCCGACAGGAACGGCCGCCACGTCCTGGGGCTCATCGAGGACTACGAGGCCCTGAGGAAACACATCTCGGAGGGGCAGCAGGTGCTGGCAGACATGGAGGCTTCTCTCAGGGAGCTCATCAAACTGCAGGAGCCTGGGGTGAAGGTGAGCACTGAAATCCTCTGAAGGAGGGGGGATTTTAACCTCAGGCGCAAAATGGTGCGAAGGGAAGAGTTGATTGAATAAAATTTTCCCCTTAGTTGAATTCAGCCTTTTCGTAACATCAGATTATAACTGTGCATTAGAGATTGACTGATATGCTGATGACGCTTGTTTCATATTACATTCATATTTCAGGGAAGATTTTTTTGTGTTTTTCCACTTCCTGGTTATCAGTTGAATATTTAAGAATACCATAAACTAGTCCAGAAACTCAGGGCGCCTCAAGCCTGGCACAGTCATCATCTAGATGGACTCAGTGTGATTCTGAGTTAGTTAATTATAGGCCTTTAAGCAATGTCACTTTCAGTTTTGACTTTAAGTGAAGTAAAACTGCTTGGTTTTGCTATGGAAATTGATGTTTGTTCACTGGAAATGATAAAAAAGCCAAACAAAAGCAGCAGCAGAAAACCCCAGGTAAAAATCTAAAATGCTGTAGAGAAGGTTTAAACTAGGAGTGTGTAAAAGTAAACTAAGAATAAAAATAATTAAAATTTTCATATAATGAAGGGTTGAAATAAACCCAGGAAATACGAGACAATTAAAAGAGATGTGATACAGAGCTGATGAAGTTCTTCCCTTAGTTGAATTCAGCCTTTTAGTAACACCAGGTTATAACTGTACATTAAAGATTGATGTATGCTGATGAGGCTTGTTTCATATTACATTCATATTTCAGGGAAGATTTTTTTTATATTCTTCCACTTCCTGGTTATCAGTTGAACATTTAACAATATCATAGGCTAGTCCAGAAATTTGAATATTTCATTAATAATCAAATACTGTCTTCTAGGACTCAGTGTATCATCCTTCCTTCATTCTCTGACTGTGTTAGCCATTCATGGTGCTCTTGCTGCAGCCTTAAGGATGTTTACCCAATAAAATGTTTATTTTGTCTGGAATAATCTCAGTCCTTTTTGTCTAGGATAGGAGAACTAGGTAGTGTTTACTTCTGCTGATTTCCTCTTACGTAATATTAATCGTTGGCCACAGTTAATGATGGCGTATTTGGGGTGGTTTGAAAAGACAAATTTGCCTACAAGCTTCAATTAAAGGGAAGGAACAATCTGTGCACGTCTGTGGCATCTAATAAGGAACGAAGGAACTTAAACCCCAGCAGGAAGGGCCTGGATCAGGCAGGGAAAACAGCAGCCAGTGGTAAAAATAATGAACCACTGGCATGGAGGGTGCTCAGAGACACTCACTGGAGGCAATTTTGAGGATAGATTATGCCAATGTTTAAAAAATCCCACGTAGTTCTTTCCTGCCTTGGAGAGGGAAAGGAATCTAAGTGTCTAATGAAAGTCCTTTTCACCCCTCTGATTTTATGATAATATAAATGCTGTAAAAACCTTGCTTGCTGCTCTTCAGGAAACAGAAGGTCTTAACTGCAGGGATAAATTTGTGCTACTTATTTTTGCAGTTATAATTAGTGAAGCTGTTGAAGGTGCAGTCTGCAACAATTCTGAAATTCTTTTTGTGCTATCACATGTGTGCTCACACAGTCAAATGATGCCTGAATGACACTTAAGACTCTCTGAAGTATCATATATTTCCCAATGACCTAGTTAACATACTGATAATGACTGAAAAAGTAATCTCTCTAAGTTTTTAACTTGTTTTGTTGGTGTAAAGATAAAAGCAGTAAGTTTCACAATTTGCAGTTTCCTATTGAGCTTTACATCACTGAAGTTTCAGACTACTTAGCAAATGGGGTATTTTATGTGACAGGAGGATTCTGGTTTGATAACAATGCTAAATAAATATTCAGTTTGTATCTTGCATGGGGCAGGAACTGCAAATGCTTTTCTTTCATTACCCTTCCCCCTTCTGTAGCACCATTGCTTTGGTAATTCATTTGCTCCCCTCACATTCTTTCCCTCCCCTATTTCACATTTATGCAATTTCTTCCATTTGGTTTTCTCATCTGTCAGCAGAGGAAAACATTTTATGTGTACCCTGATAGTTATTTTAGCATTAAATGGAACAGTTTAAAGGGTCTGCTAAGGAAGAAACATCTATAGTGCTTAAATTGATGTCTGTAATCATTGACTTTCAAATAACATGACACAAAATGCAAATGAAGAAAGAAGAGAGTTGCCAACTGTTAGCATGTGGCATAGCAAATCTAGTAAATATAATCTATTGTTAATCATGGTTATTGATTAGGATAAATCCCCTCCCTCTCTGAAATTCTCAGATAATACATAATTCAGCAGCCTTTGTTAACTAACAAATTAGTTTTTATGGCACACAATGGCTGTGTACATTATCTGAAATATAAAATCACACCAGCTGGATTAAACCCATTAATTAAGATTACATTTTCATAATGGTTCAAGTATAAAATACAAAATGTCTCTAATCCTGTGATGCAGGTACCAGAACAGGCATCCCTGCATGGCTTTTCCACCAACACTCACACAGTACAGCAGATTTTAGAGGAGGCTGCACGTTCCCTGAAGCTTCTCTGGAGAGTTTCTCTTCCCCTGAAAGCTGCTCATGGTACTGCTCAGGGCATTCAGGTACTGCTGGGCTTCATCTGGGCTTGACTGGGGGTTTGGGATGGTTTTTTGGACTTTGGGAATATCTCAGGAAGATGCAGCAGTTACAGATGGGTCATTTGGGAAAATCTTTGGAAAATCATGACCCCAGTCTCTGAACACATGGATTTAGTGTAAGGCTGAGAGTGTCCTGAGCATGTTGTATGGCCATGTGGTCATTTACAACATAGTTTGTAATAAAGATGAAATATTTAATCCTGTTACATGAGATTCAGGAAATCCAGGGAGTGGCAAATGCTCCACCTCAACAAAAGGTTTGGGCTCCTTGTTATTTGAACCAAATTCAATTTGATTATTGTGTGTATTGGTAAGAAGAGAAAAATCAGCAACTTTGATGTAAACTCAGCTACATTTTCTTTTACATTCTTCATGCCAAAGCTGTAAAAGGAGAAGCTTTTGTAAAAGTGTGACAAAACCCCAAGACAAGTTTTATGACACTTTAACTAAAGAGGATTGCACTATGCAAATGAATAAAAGTAAACTAAATGAGGAATGAAATATCTCTGCTGTCAGAATACCACCACTCAGCATTGAAACTGCTTCAAACCCTGGCTTTAAAATAAATCTGAAGTGATTTCACAGAGATTTTTGTATGTGTTTATTAAGGGAAGCAGGATATTTCTGAAAAAAACCCCCAAACCTCAAACTTGGGGAATACAAACATTTTCTATATAATTTCACAACATGAAATTATAAATTTCATAAATTCTGGTGTTATTTTTTTAGCACCCTTAAATATTAAAAAAAAAAATCACAAAAGCAGTGGGAGTGAAGTTTGCTGTCTGATACTTTCACTGATGTTTCAGCTCCAGATTTGGGATGCCTTGGCAAGAGTGTGTCCTTCCATTTTTATCTCCTGTGTGTAATCCATGCAGACGGCTCCATGCTGGCCTGGATTGCAGGGACTGAACGTCTCTCACCCCCACAGGGCTTCCAGGAGCTGGGGGATGCATCTCCTGCTTCCCTCTCACTGATCTGAACCTTCTGCAAGGCTGATCTTAATGCCTGTGTGGGGCTCTGAATTCCCAGGATGCTCCTAATTAGAGCCTAATAGAATCTTTTCTGGAGTTTCTTATCCAACACCCCCTGATCTTAAGGATGTTAGGTTACTCCTGATGCCTTAAATGGAGAATATGAAAGAATCTCTGTCTCTCTTTTGAAGTTTGGATTCTAAAGTGCTCTGAGTGTTCAGTGCCTTCTCTGCAGCCCCACAGGAGTTGTGAGTAATCAGTTCTTCTGCAGAGATAAAGAGTGGGGACAAATTCCACAAGTTTTATTACTTAACACTTTTTCAAGTGGCACAACAAAGAGAAAAGGTCCAAGCTTAAATCTGCACAAGGACCCAAATCAGTGACACTGCCAGATGTGCCAGGGCTTCTCATAGTCCTGTTTTACAAGTCACTTACCAGGACTTGTTTGAATTGCTGGTGAAAACTTAACCTTAACAATGATACTGTCAAATAATTTTGCAATTTAACTGTCCCAGTGCCTTTTAGCCCTGCGATAGAGGCAGATGAGCCACTAACAGAACACAAGGAGGAAGCTGGAATTCTGAACCTGGCAGGGCACTGGTCCCTTGGCACTGGCCTTCCTTATACCTGTTCTAGTTTGAACAAAAAGAGACATTCCTCAGTCTAATAGAAAAACTACTTGCACTAAATTCCAGCTGAGAATTGTAGTTGTATCACAGAAACTCATGTCATGGGGGTTGTGACAGGACTTCACTCCTTTGAGTTGTTGGTACTCCAAGGAAGCTTGAGGGTATTTGTACAAAAGTATTGAGCAATTCCCAATGTAGAAAGTACTTTTAGCCAGTAGTTTAATATCTCACTTTCTTCTCTCAATTCAGGATGAAGGAATGAAAGCAGAAATCTTTAGGTTACGTAAAAAACTGTCTGAGCAAGAGAAGAAGTTGCACAGCACAGTGAAACGCCTGCACTCCACAAACCAGCTGAAGGAAAACATGGAGAAAGTCATCATTGACCAGTGTGAGTGTGGGCTTTAATAATGTTTCTGATTTTATTTCTCTAGTCTGTGGCTACCTTTAAAATTGGTGTTCCCTGGTGTGCTGCAGCTGTGACAAACAGGCTCAGGCTGTGCTGAGCTGATGGAACCTCATTCCAGTGGGTAGAAGTTGCCCCAAACAGAAGATATTCTAGAGGATATCATGGGAAGCTGCCCATGGTTTTGCACAAAGCACTGATAATGTATCAATCCATGCAGCTGCCATAATTCCTACCTGGGTTATTCCACTGTGGATACTCCTGTTTCTGTTTTACAGCAGTTCTGGACAGAGGCAAAGTTGCTGTTTGCTGTAAATGTTTTCAGCCAAAGTTTTTGACATTGTTAAAATAGTAATTTTTGCCCCAGTCTTAATAAATGTGGAATTAGGCTTTTACATTTTCTGAGGTACTGCCCTGTAAGGAGCTCTGTCAGTGCTCTGCACCTCACTAAAAAGTGCAGGAGAACAAGTTCAGAATAACAGAAACAAAAGCTTGCTATGAGGAATTTTTAAAAGAAAAATTAGGGCATTCTGTGGAATTATATTTTACCCTTAGTGGCCCATGTCTAGAAAATTATCTGGAAATATAAAAACAAGTGGGACACAAGGGAGTATTGTAGCTGTGTTAAGCCAGGTGTCTGTTTGAAAGGCTCCATCTCTGCTGCTTTAGACTTTAATCACTCACCAGAAGAGATCTGAATGGAACTCTCCTCTACCTTCATGCTACAGAAATATGTGTGTTGTGGGAAGAAGAGTTCATTTTCTTCTGTAAAAAAAATAAAAATTCAAAAAATCTATTCTTCTCCCTCTGAAGTGGTGGGACTGAATGGCTCATTAGTCCTGGCTGGAGTGGCTCTTGTGTTATCAGTAATTAATCTAGACTGGAACATTTTCCACACCATACAAAGTTATAAAAATATCCATAATATTATATGTTACTCAAGTCAGTTAAATGCAATGTAGAGTGATAAATGTTATTTTGCTTCATAGCCTGTAATTTTTGTATCTAAGGCCCATATATCTTCTGCCTGCAGATTTTTGTTGTTTCAAGCACTTATGGGCTTCTGTTTGGTCACTTCTTTCAAAATTGCTGTATTATATGTGTACAAATTACTTGAATTAAATCATAAATTATGTTTTGTTCAGGTTGTAGAGCCAAACAGCTCAATTTGGGGTTGTCATGTAGAAATCAAAAGTTTTCTGTCTTTCCAAATAATATCCCTGGGGTAGATTGACTGGGCTGATTTGTCCAGTTGCAGTGTCATCTCAGGCACTCTGGGTCATTTCAGAGCTAGGCTGGCTATAAATCAACATTGATTTTACCTTTGTAGCCAAAATGTTGTCCCTGAGCCACCCCACCCACACTGCCCTAAAGCAAACTGTGCCTGTTGCCCTGAATTGGCTCACTTTATTTTCATGGCATTTAACCTCCTCTGAGTGAGATGCTGAGAAACTGAAACCTGCATTTTCTCAAATCTCTGTAATGCAAATCTCTGCTGGGAGAGGAGCAGCTGTGCCAGCAGTGCCACAGCTTCCAAATTCTCATCAGCAGCTGAATTTAATAGTTTTGATTTAGAAAAATCCAGTTTGCCAGGTGGAACGAGTTTACCAGCAGAGCTCTTGTGAGCAGTGAGCACTCTGCCTCACAAAAAAGACCTGGATGTGATTTTTTCCCAAGTTTCATTGATTATGGGAATTATGGATGTCGAGTTGCCTTTGTCTTAAAAGAGCAATTTCAAAATTGTTTCTAATTTGCATCTATACACAAATCCCTGGCCAAGCCCACAGCAAAACTGGGGGACCACCTGAAGCTGCTGGATTTTCTCTGGTTTTGAGGTTTCTTCCCTTCTCCTTTTGCAAGCAGGAAAGGAAAAGCACTGCAGTAGGTGACCTTGCCTGCCTTCATTCTGCACACATCCTGTTACCTGCCTGCTCCAGTGAGGATATTCAGGTTCCCTCTGTTATGTAGCTGAACATTCCTAAATATATTTAGAGGCAGAGACTGGAACATTCTTGTGGCTCAGAGTCTTCTGTGTTCTCTCTCTGGTGAGAGAGCTCATTGCTTATAAACCTCATCTGAACCTCTGAGCATGGAACAATGCAGTGCCAAATTGCAGTAATCTGCCAGGGGTGTAATTATCTCGTGACAGCTCTACCCTTGGAGTTGTTGGCTTCTTATTGTTGTAATGAAAAATCTTTATTATGGCTAAACTGTTTATTTTTGAGACCAGAATATCAAATTGGTGCTTGTGAGTGGTGCATTTCAGCAGTTACAGAACTGACACAGATTAGAGACTCACATATTTAACCTGACATTTCTAAATACCACTTCTGTTTGGAAACATCCCCTCCTCCATTCACAGGTCTCCTGCTGGCCCCACACAGACAGACTGGGCTGGATGAACGGAGAAAACCTGGAACCCTTCAGAGCAGGCCACTGTTTTTTGATTTCCCCATGGCACAGAGAGGTTGCTTTGTCCTTGAACCAACTCTTTTTGCCATCTGTCCTCTTCTCCCCCTCCTAACTGCCCTCCCCACCCCAGGCAGGATCAAACTGGAGTTAGACCATGCACCATCTCCCCTTAAAATGAGCAGAAAATCTTCCTGTATGGCTTGGATGGAGGGTGAGCATGGCAGGGGCTGTGCAGGTCTGGGGGGGCACATGCAGTGCTGAACTTTGCCTGTTTCACGTGGCAGAAAAACTTCAGAAACACTTCCAGGATGTTTAGGTTTGAAAATAAGATTGTGGAACACAGGGGAGCAGCAGCAGGCAGTGACATTCCAGGGGTGGCACTGCCCTGGACCTGCAGTCCTGAGGGAATCCTCCTGCTCAGACATTATTTCATATTTGGTCACTTAGAAAGACTTGCAGTATTCTTTTTAATCTCCTCTTTCTTTCCAGTGGTTTTAACACATGATGTCTTGAAGAAGGCCAGAGGAAACTTGGAAGTAAGTGAAATTTTTTGCTTGTATTCAGTTCCTTGGTTTCTACTTGTCAGAAATACACAGTGCAATGTCAGGAGTATTCTGCAGAGTTAGTCTGATTTGCTTTAGGTTTGCTCCCTAATCAAGCCTGGGTGACAGCAGTTTAGTGTGATAAATAGCCTGCTGTGTTTGATGGCTGAATTAGGAGTTTTATGACTGACCACATAAACACCTAAACCCTCTCCTTCCTGATGCTTTCCCTAGATTAATATTCATGTCTGTCATCATCTTCCAGCAGTTCATTTCCAGGAGATCACAGCCTGATAACCTGCACGAGCTCACACAGACACCCTTGTTAAAAGCTGGAGTCTGTGTCAGTCACTGGTGGTGCTTTTATTTTTTACCCACAGACCCACCAGGGGAAGGTTTTGGAAGCAGCTCTCTGCTGGTGCAGGGTGTTCAGTCACTGGGAGTGTTTCAGGAATCACTGCTCAAATTTGACTTCCCCCACAAGGTTCAGACTTTACTCCCAGAAGGATTAAATACATCCCTTGACTGTGAAATCCCCTCCTTCTCCTCAACCCCTCCACTCTGAATAACTGTACAATTTCAAATTTCCTCTAAACTTTTCCATGCATCCCTTCTCCTTCACCCCCATCAGCATCAACATTTCCCTCTGCAGCTGCTGTGCTGTTCTCAGCCCTGCCTGGGCTAGAAAGTGATGACATAAAACAATCTTTCTGCTTACAGAAGTCTTATCACTTTAATTTGAAGATCTGATGAGCACAGGAGCTCCTCTGTGCACATCCTTCTGCAGCAGGATGGGGTAGGGGCAAATTGAGGGCATTGAAGTACAGTACAATAATAATGATAATTATTATTGCTTTTCTAACCAGGTTCCACCAGCTGAGAATCAAAAATCACCTTCTTACACCAGCAAAAAAAGGATTCTCTGAAGGAGAAAGTTCTGCTAACAGAGACTGGTTTTGTGAGTGTTGTTTGCTTTGTGCTGCCTTAATATTTATTGATGTAAAAAATGTTTGTTCAGCTCTTTTAATGGAATCAGCCTTTGACCAAAAAAAAAAAAAAAGGACAAAAAAAGAAGACACCTTTTGGTAAATAACTTATTTAACATTTTCTGTAATGTAAAGATGGTTTTAAATATTTATTACAGAAGCAAGGTACTGCAGGTAATAAGGAAAAATCCAGATTTTTTTAAAGTTGGCACATTTGAGATTTTATATTTGTACTTTTCATGTTATAAAACTATTTGTTGTTGTAGTCAAACAGGTCCTGAAAGAACCAAGAATGTGATCCACCTTCCACTGTTTCTCTCCTGCTAAAAGAATGTAGGTTAAAAAAAATAATTCTGCCAGTTGTCATTGTTTTGTAGCAATGTGAAAAATGTTTAATATTTTAAAGCATTTTAACCATCTCTAGAAGGTTCTTCTGGAAACTGCCTGATGCTGGGCTTCGTGTTAGGTACTTAGATTGATGCTGTGTCTGAAAATGTTACTTAGAATCAGACGATTAAAATGAAAAATCATCACAAATGTGTTCGTGTTATTTTGTTTAAAACCTCAGACTTCGGGCATTACTGACCTAAGCAGCCACATCAGATCATTTATTTCCCAAGTGACACAAAGTGAACTGGGAAAATAGTTCAGTTTAACATTAACAAGACCATAAATTGAAGTGATTTTTGGTTCCAAAAGCAGAGTTTGTGGTGCAAGCATGACTTTATTGAACTGATTTCACACAAAACACGATATTTTTTTCCCCCTTAAGCTGATGACATCCCCATTGTATAAGGAAATTTGTCCTTGGCATCCAAACATTGGGGGTGGGAGATCCTAATACAGGATTGGGGTTATGTTGGTCCCTTTTGTAATGGGCTGCCACAGAACTCTGAGTCTGTGCTCTGAGGAACTTCCACCCAGCCCTGGAGCTGGGGTTGTTCCCTGCTCAGCACATGGGGGCTGCAGGGTTGGAAAGGACGTGAAATCCCATCCCACCCCACCCCTGCCATGGCAGGGACACCTCCCACTGTCCCAGGCTGCTCCAAGCCCCAGTGTCCAGCCTGGCCTTGGGCACTGCCAGGGATCCAGGGGTAGCCACAGCTTCTCTGAGCACCCTGCGCCAGGGCCTGCCCACCCTCACAGGGAAGAAATATTTCCTGATATCCAGTGTAAACCTCCTCTCTCTCAGTTTAAAGCCATTCCCCTTCTCCTGTCACTTGTCTCTCTGTCCCATCTTTTCTGTTTGCTCCCCTCTGGTTGTAAAAAAGCCACGATGGAATACCCCAGAACCTTCTCCTCCTCTCCAGGCTGAGCAGCTCCAGCCTTTCCTCACAGGAGATGTCACAGATTATCCCTGGGGATGCTCTGTCCCATTCCTTCCTTCCCCACTGCCCCTGTGCATGTGGGTTTCTTTTGGGGAAAGCCACCCTAAAGCCTCGCACTTCCAAAGGTTCCTCTTGCCCAGGTTCCTGCTGGGTGCTGCTCGTTGATTTCCCAGCCCAGGTCTTCCCTGAAGGACACAAATGGATTTAGTGGGGCTCCCACAGCCTTCCTGCAGGTGTCATGTTCTGGAGGTGCTCTGTGCCCTGCAGAGCCTTTGTGCCTGAGTTTTCCTGGAATTCCCTGTGGCTGGGAGCTCTCCGTGCCCTGCAGAGCCTTTTTTTCCTGAGTTTTCCTGAAATTCCCTGTGTCTGGGAGGTGTTCCATGCCCTGCAGAGCCTTTGTCCCTGAGTTTTCCTGGAATTCCCTGTGCCTGGGAGGTGTTCCATGCCCTGCAGAGCCTTTGTCCCTGAGTTTTCCTGGAATTCCCGGTGTCACATCCCGGGAGATGTGAGTCCTCAGCCCGGAGCCTGCAGGGGGAGCCAGACCCTTTCCTCTGGATTCGGGGAAAACGGGAAAAGTTAAAAATAAACTCCGCGAATTGGGGGGAAAACGGGGGGAGGTAAGGGAAAGAGCGTGTGTTCTTCAGTCTCTTCACACGTTATTGTCCTCACAGCTCACTAAAAACGTCAAGTTAATTTTACTAAGTAGCTAAATTATAGACACTCAGATGTAATCAGAATCCGCTATACATTTCAACTTTCAAAATTAATCATCCTGCGTTCCCGAGTTATCACACCTGAAGGAAACAGCTGTACAGATATATTTAGCATTCCCATGACTCTTGGTCTTCTTTGCAGCCTTTTATTCCCCCCACACCATCTGCACTTAAAAATAAATAAATAAATAAATAAATAAATAAATAAATAAATAAGTAAATAAATAAATAACCAGGTTCAAATGGTTTCCTTTTCCTGAGATGATTTCGCCACTTACTTCTTAATGGTCCCTACTGTGCCCTCTCAGAGATCTTCTCCTGACCCATTTTTGCTTCTGATAGGCTCTAATTGCTGCACCCAGTTCACACCTGGGCAGGTCTCACCACTGAGATTGGTAAAAAAAAAAAAGAAAAAAAAAAAAAAAAAAATGCAGGCTATCATTACCTCTTTAAAAACAGATGATCCTACAAGATCAAAGTATTTCATCTTAATGAGAAGTGCCTCTTAACCATACACAATTTACTGGGCTGGTTTAAAAATAATTAGGGAAAAAAAAAATCCAGGAGGAAAGCTCACCAGATGGTGGCTGTGGAAGACAAAGCTTAGTGAGTGTTAAACTTTGTTCCCATTAAACAAAATTAAATTTTCCTTTAAAAATAATTATGCAGGAGAAAAATAAGCACCATAAGCAAATGGAATTATAGGAGGGGCTCATTTGCTTAGTGAGTGGCTGCCTGTGCTTTCCTTCTGTGGGCAAGGTGAATGGAAACATTGCTGAGGGAAGTGGTTCAGGGAGGAGCACTCCAGTGGGAGAGGGGAGGCTGCTGCCATTACCTGTGACCTTGAACCTCCTGCTCATTCTCCGGACTCACAGGGGCTGAACAGCCTGAGGTCTGTCTCAGAGAGGATGCTGAAGGACCAGTTAAGATCAAGGGAAAAAAAGGGAGAGGAAAAAAAAAAAGTTAAAAAACCAAAGAGCAGGGTTTTCCCAGCCCTTTAGACCCCCTGCAATATGTGCAGCTGTGCAGTAGCACTGACCAGAGGTTATATCTATATCTATATCTATATCTATATCTATATCTATATCTATATCTACATCTCTATATCTATATCATATCTCTATATCTATATCATATATCTATATCTAGTGCCCTGGGGGCAGAGCAGGGCCTGTGCCCATCACTGAAGACCCCCACCTCTAATGAAGGGAACAAACAGAAATAATACCCAAAGCTCACAGGTCGCTGCCTGTATTAAAAAATATATCAATGCAAATGCATTCAGGCGTTCTTAAAAACAAAACCACAGCAGATCTTGTGGTATTTTAATCTCCACCAAAGCTGCCCGTTCTGAGTTTGGGAGGCTTTGCAGGGGTGGAGAGGGGCTCAGCTTCCTGGGGCTGCTGTGGGCTCACAGAGAGATTTGGGGAAAGGGCAGAACCCTCCCCAGCTCCCATATGGAATCACAGAGTGATTTGGGTTAACTTTTCCCACTCCAGCCCTGCCCAAAGAGCCACGCAGAGGCAAACGTGCCCTCTTGACATTTTGGATTTATTTTAAACATTCCTGAACTAAACAAAAAGCAACTCCTGTCATCACTCCCAAATTCCCACAGAAATGACAATGTGGGAAGAGGAATATAAAAAAAGGAAGTGGCAACACTCTGCAGCTCCACTGGCACCAAATTCCCGAGGTGCAGAGAGCCCAAACCTGACCCTGGTCTGGCTCCTTGGAGCCTTCCCAGCACAGGCAGGGGTGGGGCTGGGACAGAGCAGGAGCCTGCAGGGAGGTCAGGTCTGTGTGTGGGTGACATCAAACCACAGCGGAGCCCATGAGCTCGAGCTGCTCCTGCTCTTAAACCCCAAAGCTGCCTGCAGGGGAATTTATTTGCACCTCTGCTGCTGGCAGAGGGATTTTGGCCTCTGGATGTTGAGAACAGCCGTGTCACACTGAGGATGCCGCACAGCGGGGCTGTAATAACTTGGAAAAATCCTGTTTGGACAGCATAAACCCCCTCCACGCATCGCTGCCTTACCCCCTCTTGGGGGTTAGGTTTGCTCCTTTTGTACTTCAAAGAATTTTTTCCCCATAAGTTCTCAAGGAGACTAAGTGTTGGATACTTAAAGAGTACTTGACCAAAACAAAGAGGTGGCCAAAGCTCAGTTGGGAAGATTTTTCTTTATCTGTTGTAACTCCAGAAGGGAAGGGGTAACTGCCTTCCCTGATAACAAACCAGCTGTTAAAACGGGGTGGGGCATTGTTTCTTATCTCTGCTCACTCTTCCACTACCCTCATGGGAGTATCTTCTGTTAATGGGCCATTAAAGCTCACCAGTGACATCACACATTTCATCATCCCAGTGTGAGATGCTCCACCCAGGGAGGAGGAGCCAAACCATTTCCACCTGGATAAAAAGGAGCCACAAGTGTCACCAGGCACTCCGGTGTTCCCATGGGACTCCCAAAGGAAGACTGGACCCATCTCTGGACCCTTTGGCTCCACAGGACCATCTCTGCTGCCATCAGGACACATCTGCCACTCCAGGAGGGCTGACTTTGGACTGTTTCCAATGCCCTGACCAACAGGGAGTCAGGTTGTATTTCTGACTCTGTCAGGGTTTTCTGGGATTCCTTGTTTGTTTGTTTGCTTATTCTTTTGTACTACAACATTTGTATTTTTTTTAATATCTCTAGTAAAGAACTGCCATACCTATTCCAAGAACATTTGCCTGACAGCCTTTTAATTGCAAATTTATAATAATTTCAAAAGGGGGATGGGCTTACATACCAAGGGAGACTCCAATCTTCCCTGGCAGATACCTGTCTATCTAAACCAAGACACGCTCCTGCCCTTCCTGACCCGGTCCTGGGCTCCTCAGTGTGGTGTTCCTCCCTCCTGGGGAGTTTTCCCACTGGATGCCCAGGGCAGGTTGTGCAGGCTGGGCTGGGCTGGGCTGTGCCTGCAGCTCTGGGGATGCTGCAAGAGCCAGGAGTGCCCAGCCCAGCTGGGATGGGGCTCCTGCCCAGGTCCTGCCTGCAGGGAGCTGAAATAACCCCAAACATTGCTGCCGGATCACTCATTAGTGTGAGTGACATGAATAAGATGAGATTTGGAGCCTGAGTTATTACTGATATTAGGGGGGAAAAAATCCTCAAGCAAGCCTGGTCTCAAGTCGTGCCCTGCATGGATCACAGTGATCCAGGAGCTGTGGGTGTTATTGTCAGGATGAAATTAGAAGCACATTTAGTGCCTGCTGAAGTTCTGGGGCTGCTTCTCTGCATCCCTGGAGGCAAATTCCTTCCTCTGACCCTTTTCAACAAGTTTGGCCTCCAGACTGAACAGGTTTGGCTCCCAGAGGAGCAGACTCTCGAGAGTGCCCCATCCAGAAAAGCCCCCCACGCTGCCTGCACAGCCTGGGGCCATGAACCCTCACCCTCCAGGGTGGAGGAGAAGCAAACCAACCCCTGCCTGCTCCTAAAACGCCATTTTATTTTCTTCCATCACAGTTTGAGCCTGGAGGCACAGCTGAGCCCCCAGGTGTCACCACAGTGCTGGCTGCTGAGGGAAACGCTCTGGGGAGGGGCAGTGGATGCTCCCTGTCCTGCAGGGGATGATCCAGGCCCAGCAGGGGCTCAGGGAAGGAATGTGGTCCCTCACTTTAGCACCTGTTTGCAGAAAACTCCTCTTGCAGGGAGCAGAGACCTTGTCCTTGTCTTCTCCAGGCTGCAAAGCAGCTGCGGGGGAAGCCAAGGCTGCTCCTGGGCTGGGGACACCAGAGGAACAAGAAATGTTCTGGTGACCTGTTCTCATCTTCCTATCCCCCTCCTCACCATCCTCCACACCTAAAATGATCTCCCACACATAAAATCTATATTTTTATGGCTTCTGTTTCCAGAGAGGTGGAACAAAGTCCAGTGTCACACAGCAGCACAGAGCTGCAGCACATCCCTGCAAACCCAGCACACTGAAAGCGAGAAATAAACCAAGTAATTCCCTTTTCCTACCTCTCTCCATGGGAAATCACTCCTGTAATAAGTTCCCAACACCAAATCAAGCCCTCGGAGACCTCCACAGGTAGCTTTGGGCTCCCCCCTGTTCTCCAGGACCTGCAGCTGCCCCTGCCCCATTTCCAACCTGCTGCTCCACACTCTCCAGCCACATCATCCTTATCTTTAATTTCTGAATTGACCCCCTGGAGAAAAATCTCTGCATGCCTATTTTTTATGTGTTTATCTTGTCATTTCTTTAGAAAGATACTTGTTACAAATATATTTTTCCCCTCCTTCCCCCCAGCCCTGTCGGAGGAATCTACTTGGGTAATTTGTTGAGCGGGTTGCTGGGCCTTGCATTATGCATGAGATGCAATCTTGATTTTTGCACTCCACTGTGTGCATTCTGAAACAGGAACGGCATCGTGCCCGCACGCAAAATGAACATTAACAGCTCAAAAAAAAAAAAAAAAAAAAAAAAAACCCACAAAAACAAAACCCAAAACAAAAAAATCAACCCAAAAAAACAACAACAAACCAAAAAAAACCCACCAAAAAACCCATCCCAAAAAACAAACCCAGAAAACAGAAAATGCCCATTTATTTAAAAGAAAACAAAAAAACAAAACAGCCTCCAGTTTTTCAAGCTGTTCTGGCTGGGATTGCTCAGAGCACTCAGGTTGTTCCCGTGTCAGCTCTGCTGGGCTCAGAGCTGCTCGGTGGGGCACAGCAGGGATGGTGCTGCAGCATCCAGGGATGGATGGATGGGGCTGGGAGCACCCTGGGCTGGTCCCTGCCATGGCAGAGGGGGGAATGAAGTGATCTTTAAGATCCCTCTCACCCCAAATCATTCTGGGACTGTGTGTGAGCCCAGAGGCAGCATCAGCACCCCCCTGCAGCAGTGGAGCTCAGGGGGAACATCTCTGCTCAGAGGAGGAGGATCAGCCTGTCCCTCCCTGCTGCTGTCACACAAATACACAAACACAGACACTTCCTGCTCCCAGACAAATAAAACCTCCATCAGCCACTCCTGTTCACCTGGCTTGTGCTGCAACAGCTTTGGGAGCACCTCACGGGGCCAATGGTTTTGGGTCAAGCTCCAAAGGCCAAATTCACCAAAGCTTCCAGCCTTTCTGCCAGATGTGCCCTTGTTAATCCACCACAGCTCCACTCCCCCCTGTGCCTTCTCCTGGCAGGGGATTTGGGGACATGGGAGGAGGTGGTGACACTAGCAGGTGACACAGGTAAGGGCACAGGCTGCCAAGTGTGGTGTCAAACCCTTCAGGCTAAAGACATAAAGCAGAAACACAAACACAAAAAAAGATGCAGAAGATTCACAGCCTACCAACCCCCCAGCTCTCTGCCCTGCAGCATTTCATGCTTGGAGGCCATCGAGTATTTCAGAGCAATCACACGTGTGGCTCAATTTAAAGTCCTTTTAAAATCCAGCTGTGACAGTGATGTCCTTATGAACCTCTGCTGGGGCACCTCTGTCACCTCCCAAGGGCAGGGGCTCCTCCTGCAGCCCCCGGGTGGGACACAGCCACGCTGCTCCCATGGCCAGGGCTTGTAATTTTCCACCCAATTACAGAAAACCACCCAAAAGCCATGAAGAAGAAGAAGGAAGAAGAAGGTGAAGAAGGACTTAGACAACGCCTTAAATCCTCCATGTTGGCCCATATATATTACTGCATACTAAAACCCCCAAAACCCAAGTTTTCAGAATTCCAGCATCTCCCCATCTTGTGTGCAGGAAAAAACGGAGGACAAGAAACCACCTGTGCTAATCCCAAGAGCATGAGCAGTGGAAAAAAATCAGAAAGTGGCCCCTGGAGAAGGAATTGAGAAGGAAAAAAAAATGTCAGAGAATGAGTAAGAGGGAGAGAGAGGACAGGTAGAAAGGAAAAAGGAACAGGATAAAACAGCGACTGAGATATAAAGCCAATTATTTTTGATTCTTTGGCTTAGGGGCTAATTTATTACAGCAGTAAATCATGCTTAGGACAGGTAATACAGCAGCCAGAGCATGGACATTATTTAGACAGTGTGATCACGGTATTAGCACTCAGAAAAGTGGAAAAAATTTAAATTTTAACTGCCTCCAGGCCACATCTCACCCTTCACAGTCTCCTCTTGGCTCACCATGAAGAAATATGGTAATTTCCCAGAGCCAGGAACTCCATGTGGATGGAGACAGGAGGGTTTTGTGGGAAAGCAAAGGCTTGGGTTTGGTTCCACTCCATCCCATCCCATCCCATCCCAATTTCCCAATTTCCCATTCCCATTGCAATTTCCCATTCCCATTCCACCCCCATGCCATGCCCATGCCCATTCCCATTCCCATACCATCCCATCCTATCCCAATTTCCCATCCCATCCCTGGGCTGGGGGCTGCAGCCCCTCATCCTCCTCTCCAGTGTCTGTACGGGGGTGTGACCCTGACAGTCACCAGGACAGAGCTGAGGATGTGAAAAAGCCCCAAAGGAGCTCTGGGCGAGCTGATTTGTGTCCCACACACCCAGGCAGGGATGCTGGAGCCTCAGCTGCCATTCCAGGGTGTTGCAGTGTGCCTTTTGGGTTTTCTAAAGTTCTGTATGATTTTTGTTATTGAGTTTCTGTAAAAGTTCATCCAGCCCCACCTCCCTTTCCTTAATCCCTGTCCTTATCCACTCAATAGGCCTCTCCCTCCCCATTGTACCCCCTCAACAGCCTGTCCCAGTCTATTGTACCTTCTGTTGTATCTTATCAATGGACACTCCCTGGTACTTGATGGCCCTGGCAAAGCCAGATGGTTCAGCCAAGGCTTCAGGTATCCCCACACCCCTCTTGTCCCAAAATGGCCATGTCAATGCCCCCTGTACCTAAACCACTCCCCCTCATTTCCATCAGTAACACCCCTGTTCATAAGGGGAGGTAAGAGCCAAAAAGACTGACTCACACTCAAGAATAAACACCTTCCTTACCACCCAGTGTGAGTCTGGTCCTTCTTCCAAGCAAGATCATGTCTCTGTCTGAAATCTGGACCCAAAGGGTAACTCATTTATACAGTATCTGAAAAGCAAGTTAGCCAAGAGACAAGCTCAGAAAAACCATAACCAGGGGGAATTCGGGCTGTGGAAGGAACGAGGCGAGGCTGAGCCTCTCATCACACCCCTGCAGGGTGGCTGGGCTGACAGGGAAACGTCTTGATGTTATCTAAAGGTGGTGCTGTCATAAAGAAACTTTCTGGGGGTTGGAGGAGGCAATGTGCTCTCCACAGATCGCAGGAATTGCCCCATCCCCACATCCCGCCCGTCCCGCCCTGGAGCAGTGTAGATATTTTGGAATCAGGTTTGAACTACCCAGCCTGGGCCTCACTCTGAGGCCTGTGAAGCCTCTGGCATACTCAGAAATTAGTTTGTGAAGTTTGTGAAGCAGTTAAAATTAGGTATTAAGGTGTTAATGGGAGATAGTGGGTTTCCTAGAGGTTAATAGGCATAGTCAGTAGTGTGAACACTTTAGCCACCTAAAGGAACAAGTGAAAAAAAATCTATTTACATTCTTTCTGTGCTGTGTGCCAATGAAAATGTATCTGCATTTGTGAACTATCTAGAAGAGTATATAACCTCCCATTTTAGATGAAATAAACAAAAATAGACAAAAGAACGCAGCATTAATCATAGCGATTGGATTAATTGTGTTTGCTCTCGTCCAGCTTCCCATTTATTTTTAAGGGTCCACTCACTTTAGAGCAGCGCTGTGCAAGGGCTTTGTCCCCTCACTGGGGGGACAGGCAGGGCTTTGAGATCTCACCCTGACCTTTTTGGGGTCACTTTTTGGGGTGTTCAGCCTGTGCCCTCCCGGCCCGGTGCGAGCATCCCCGAGCACTCAGCGCTGCCCCTCGGGGCACTGAAAAATCTTGGCAGCCTCGAAAAACGATGTCAAAGACACCAAAAAACCCCAACCTGCATCTCCTCAAGGCACAGAGCAAATGGCGCCTTCTCCAGCAGCGTGTGATGGGAAATCAGGGAATTCCACAGTGTGCTGACCCTGCTGGGAACGGAAAAATTCTCCACTGTCCCCAGGGACAACCTGAGCCCCTTTGCTGGTGATTTCTCCTGCTGGGTAACCCACAGCGCGGTCCCGAGGGGCTGTGTTATAAATGCAACGGCAAATATCAGGTTAACAAAGAAACAATTTATTAATAAAACTATTCCAATTACTAATAAAAGAGAAAACTACAAAATAGGATATTTGCAGCGCCGCGCCGGGTGGATGAGGGGTTTGCACACTAAGGTACAGGTCACCCAAATCCACACGGAGCAGGTCGCAGCTCGGGGTTTTATAGGGGTTTTTATGTCTCGAGGCAGAACAGGTGCCCAGGATAGTCTAAATAGTCCAAATAATTTTCAGATGGGCTTCCCGGATTTGTCGGACTCTGCAGACCGTATTCCGGGAAGATCCTTTCACATGCGGATGGAGCTCGCCGGCCCATGTTTATTTCAATGTGTATTCCTTGGCAGAGAATTCTCCTTTTTGTTCGGAGAGGAATTTCACTGTCTGGGTTGCGATGCCGATTTTTATCTGGGTTGGCCAGTGTCTTTGTTTTTCGTAATGGTTTTTGTCCTGTTCTCTTCGTCTCAGGACTGAGGACGGTGGAAGCCTGGTGGGGGAATAGTTTCTACGGACTATACTTTTTCATATTTTATATTAACACCAATTTAATATTTCTTGCTATATTCTTTTATCATGACTTTTTTACCCAATGTCACATTTATCACAGCTGTTTGGGACACTGAGAGCACCACAGCCCCAGGCAGTGCTCCCTGCCTCCTCCTGCCCCTGAGGCATGGAACAATTGGGACAGAGATCCCAAATTCTCCTGCACGCCCCAGCCCTCACCTGGAGCTCCCCTCCCATGTTCTGCTTGCCTAAAGCCACGGCAGGATGTTTTTCTTCTTGTGGCTGGGAATATATTTAAGAAATGTGTTTACTTATGCCCTGTAAAAGCACAATAAACTTATCTCCAGACATTGCATTAAAGAAACATCGTGATTTTTAAAAGCTGCTTTGTTCAAGAACTCCTCCAGGCAGGGAAGATTAAAACCTAGCAAGGTAGTGGTGGCGAAGGAAAAAACATGAACCATGCTGTTGTAATTTCACCGTCCCTAACAGAGCAACACACACTGTGCACATGTGGGATGAGAAGTTAAAATAACTTGGAGAAAGCTATTAATTTCTAACAATGGCAGACATGGACAGCGGAGGTGTTTTAAGGCACTGTTTAAGTTATTGAGCCCAGCAGATGCCACACGGGCACTTTGAAGCCTCAGGTGGTTGGAAATGCAGCACAGATTGTCTCGTGTTTGATCTTCCACACCCGTCTGGCTCCATCACCATCAGCAGCTTTCAGGGTAACTGGGGCCAGCACTTGATTGGTTTGTGTCGATGTGAAGGCACAGAGACACACACAGGTCCAAAGCTGACATTTCTTACCTTTTCCGTGGGGAAAAATGTGACTTTAAGCAGAAACAGGGCTAACTTCACCCCAAAGCCAACCTGTCTGATGGAATTCAGGCTGCAGAGCAGGGAGGATATTTGTATTTCTACCTGCCTGAGTGCAGGCCTGCTCCTTGATTGTTTTTAGTTACAGCTGATGATAATGCAGAGAGAAAGATCAATAGGGAGTGTGTTGGCCTGGTAACCTCCTCAAACTGCAGAACTTGCACTGAGCTGTGACACGGGGAAACTGAGAAACAGCATGAAAATATTATGCAGCCAGAGCAACTCTCTGATGATCTGCTCCCATGGGCCCTGAGGTCTCTGTGCTGGTTCTCCTGACTTCTCAGGAGGGATTTTACAGCAGCTGCTGGAGTTTGTCAGCAGTGACAGGCTGCTGGGAGACCCAGAGCAGAGCCTGACAGTCCCCTCCGTGATCTCCTGCATGGATGGGAGCACCTGGACCTTCTCTGGCCTCAGGGTGGGCAGGCCCTGGCACAGGGTGCCCAGAGAAACTGTGGCTGCCCCTGGATCCTTGGAAGTGTCCAAGGCCAGGTTGGATGGGACTTGGAGCAGCCTGGGACAGTGGAAATTGTCCCTGCCCATGGCAGGGGTGGGATGAGATGGGATTTAAGATCCCTTCCAACCCAAACCATTTGATTATTGTACCTAAATGCACTCTCTGCCTTTCAGGGGGCTGGGCCACCCCAACACTGCAGCAGATGCCACCCTTGACATTGTGTGGCCACCACCCTTGGCATTTTGTGGCCACCACCCTTGGCATTGTGTGGCCACCACCCTGGGGCCAGTGTGGCACCAGCCTTGCTGCACCTCCTCCCCCAAAGGTCCAACCTTCAAGCCTGCTTGACTTGGTATTTCTAGAAAATAGAATTTTCCCAGAAACTGGGCTTTTCTCCTCAAAGCAAAGAGCAAAGAACTCCCATCTTGTGAGGGCAGGAGCACACACCCAAAAATGAAACAGCCCAAACCCTGTGCAGCTGCACTGATTATGGGCCGGGGGTCTGCTGAGCCCACCAACCCCTGCCTTTTGCAAGGCACATGGTGGAGGAGCTTCTCAGGAGCCCGGTCTGGATCCATCCCCAGGATCAGCCACCTGCCTGAGGGCAGCAGGATCTGGCTCAGGAGATGTGGTGTTGATAAAAGGTTTTATTAACACGGGCCCTTGTGGTGACTGCATTGCTCACCAGTGCCAATAAACCCCTCATACCACATCACTCTTCTGTAAAAGACTTAAAAGTGGTTTAAATTTTCCCTCTGTCTTTTTTCCCCTCATACCTTTGGCTGTAAAGCCAGGCTGGGTTTAACAGCTGAAAGCTCAGCTGAGCAGAGCTGGCTGGGGTGGGGAAGCCATCCTTATCTTTTTCACTTGTTCCATAATCTTAAAATTTTTTCTTAGCCAGGAAAGCATGAAATGGAATAAAATTATGCAATGTGTAAAATATGGCATCCAAAGGGATCCTGCAGTTTCTCTTGAGCCCCATGGCAAACATGGAGAAGGTTTGGGACTGGTATTTTGGGAAGTTTTCACAGAATAAGGCAGAAGGTGCTCTGGCAGACTTTGGTTTTCAGTCTGCTTTGACTGAAGACTCCAAAGGACAGATTTGAACACAAGGACAGGTGGAAAGAGGACTTATCTCCAGCAGTGATGGGAACTGATTTCAGAGCAGGGAATCACACCAAAACAACTCCAAACCCAGGCCAGTGCTGGGGGCACATGGTCCAGCTGACTGCCTTCCAGCTTTCCTCAGTGGACACTTAATTTTTGGAGAATCTGGGCATGAGGAACCCAAAACCCAGCAAAAGGTCATTCAGAGCAAATCTGGCTCATTCTTGAGAGGTGAGGAATTAATTGCTATTAGGAGAAAATATGTTCACTTTAGCTCAAACCTCAGCCAGGATGGTTTTCTGTTGATGTGAGAAAAGATTAACATTTGGTCACTCCCAAATCACTAGGAAAGGGGCAGCTGCACAGGGCTGGCAATGAAGATGTAATCTTTTCCAAAAATTCAATTTTAAACCACTTCCTTTTTGTAACCTTGAACTACCACTCCTAGTGTCTTGTTTTAACTTTTTTTTTTTTTCCTTCTTTCTTTCTTTTTTTTTTTCTTTGTCCCTTCAGGAGTTGACACAGTTGAGAGAGCAGAGAAATTAAACTGTGCAGGATTGCTTCCTGCATTGATAGACTCAGATTCTCATTCATGCAGAGACTTAGGAAGAAAAAAAAAATATTGTTTAAAAAATCACTGGGATCTCTCTTTGCTCAGAAATCTGTATTCCATTAACTCTGACATAAGGCACAAAGTAAACCAAGAGAAAGAGAAACTCACCCCAGTGGGTGGCTGGAAAACAGAGGCAGAGCCCATTAGCATTCTCTGTGTGTGCAGGGAACAGAGGGCTTGGGCACACAAAAAGTGATCCTGATGGAAGAAACAGCTAATCCCTCCTTGTAGCAGCAGTAAAAGCCTGTGGCCAAGAGAGTCTGCACGGATTTGGTAGCAGAGATAAGAGGGAGCCAAATTCCAGTGAGCATCCTCTTCCTGCAGCTGATTAGCAGCTGCTCTCCAAGCTGGAGAACACACACACCACGCTTGGAAAACTCTGAGTGGAGAGAGCCCTGACAGCAGCACTGACACCTGGGACAGAGCTGGGAGACAGGACAGCCACAATAATCCCATCTGCAGGGACCACAGCTGGGTTCTGTCCTTCAGTGGGCAGACACAGGAGAGAAGCAGAGCCAGCTCCATCCCCACCTGGTGAAGAATTGGCTCCTTGGGGAGCTGAGAGCCCAGCACGGGCTGCAGGAGCAGCCCAGGAACCTTCCAGCAAACCCTGCTCCGCCCTAAATCCCAGCCACACTGGCACTGCCCCTGGGCGCTGCCTGTGCTGGATTCAAGTTTTGAATCATTTTAAAGCTAAGGCTTTAAAGGGACGAGCTTGCACAAGTGCAGGTGAGTTGTTCATGTACATTAATTTTCCAGAGAAGCTGTGGCTGCCCCTGGATCCCTGGAAGTGTCCAAGGCCAGGGATTGGAGCACCCTGGGATAGAGGAAGGTGTCCCTGCCCATGGCAGGGGGTGGAATGGGATGAGCTTTAATGTCCTTCCAACCCAAACCACTCTGTGATTAATGAAAAGATATTTAGGACATCCCTGTCAAACTGGGATGAAATCCAGAAAAGCCATTCAGATGTGTGTCCATACAGGTATGGACATATCACATCAGTCTGTTTCCTAAAAACATTTACCTGCAAAAGATTCTTTAAAAAGGCCCATTCCCCAGGTCCTGCAGAGCAAACCTGCCCTGCCAACAAATCCCCTTCCTGCACAGCACCTCAGGCCTGTGGCACTCCCAGGGAATTCTGCACGGGGGTGAAGAGAAAGGAGGCAGAAAATCCTCCCAACCCCAGAAAGACTCTCTCAGCCCCAGCAGCCCTTGTGGGAATCCTGTCAGAGCCCAGGCAAGCAGTGAAACCCTGCCAGGAGCCAAATGGCACAGTTTGCAGTGGTCCACACAGGCAGAGGTGATTGTGTGCTGCAGCCACGGATCCTTCCAGCTGGAGGTATTTTAAATACACAGGAAATAATGTCAGAATCATAGGACTGCAATCTTTAAATTATATTCAAAAAAGATGCTCAAAGCATATATCATTGAATTATGAACAGCTTTGGCAGCTTTATTGATGATGTTGAATCTGGTTGACAGATGCATTTACACTGCATAAGCATTCGAGATGCAAGAGTAATTGCTTATTAGTCTTGTTGTGAGGCAAAACACCAGATTGAAATAAATAGGAGCTCATGAACACAATTTTGCTGCCTCTTTGATTATTTTTTCAAGCTAACCATCTGCTAAGCATCTGGGATTCTTAGAATCCAAGATCCATAGCCCCCACACAGGTGGGAATTAAAAAAATACAAGTAGAAGGAGCTTAAGAACCCAAACAAGCTATGATATGAAATTGTCCAAAATGACTGGGGAGGTTCTTTCACAGCTTGAATACAAATGTGGGGAGTTTGTTTCTTGCAGGGCACGTGGAGCAGAGGCACAGCCAAGGTTCTCTGTCCACTTGGTGCCCCTCAACTCGGGCCAGGGCCAAGAAATGCTCTGTAGTGACCCCATGGAGGGGTGTAGGGTCCTCAGAAATCAATTTATCAGGACACTCAGCACAGGGGTCTTCTCCACAAATGAGACACAGTGGGACAATCCAAACTCCCTTGAGGCCTCCAGGAAAACCTCCAGGACTCTCTGAGGCTTTGCTTGCAAGGATTTTTGGTGACATTGTCAGACTTGAATTTCTCTGTCCCTCGCTGCTATGTGTTTAAGCTGTCATCAAAATAGAAGGAGAACACAAACGTGGAAAGAGAGAAAACACGAACGTGGAAGGAGAGAAAACACAAGCACAGGAATGAGGAAAAGAAACAACAGAGGAAAGAGGTAAAAAAAAAAAACACAAAAAGAAAGAAAAATGAAGCCAGTGAGGGAGAGGCTGCTGTATCTCCTCAGCACCTTGCTCCAGTGGTTCCTTTCCTCTGCCCAGGGGTGCTGGTGCTGGGCAGATCCAACCTTTTCCCCCTCTGCCCATCCCTGTTCTCTGACCCTCACAGATTCCCCGTGGGGTCGGTGTCAGCTCTGCCACCAGCAGAGGACAAGGACAAATCTCCACGAGGACAGAGCCAGGAGCCAGAATGGAGTTTGCTGCAGGGTTTATTGCGCCCTGTGGGATGGCAGCTTTGATAAGAACATAAAATTGAGATTTGAATTTTCCCCAGCTGCCACTGCACTTGGTGCTGAGAACACGAGTTAATAAAAACAGCCAGTTAAATAACTGTCAAACTCAGGCAAATACCCATAAAGCAAATGTTCTTTTAAAAAAAGCAAATTAGACATGCATTTTCCTCCATGAAAAAGGGCAATTAGAGAAGCTTTATAACTAATATTTGGTTTTGGTTCTAAAATATTAAGGATCTTTCCTAAACACAGCACAGTGAAGGGTTTCAATTAATCTCCTTTGAACACACACACACACACATTCAGGTGGTTAAAAAAGAAAAAAAAAAGAAGAAAGAATGATTTGTGCATCAAGATCTGTCATCTCCAAAAAGCTGTAAACAGTATCTTAGAGAGCAGAGTTTGTGTGACAAATTTGAGATTAGGCGGATTCTGATCTAAAAATTAACTTGCTTATCAGAGAAATAATATTAGAGCAAAATAAATTAGAATCTCTACTGAAGACTCTAAAAGTAATTTTTAAAATTAATTAGAATCAAAAAGATGGATCTCAAAGGATGGGACAACTCTAATTTAGACAGACGGTAATTAATTCCTTATTTCAGAAATTCATTAACAGGCTGTAAGAGCAAATAATTCCTTTGCTGGAGTTAAGCTCCAGAGGGAAAGATTCATCTGGAAAGGGTCTGTGGGAACTCCCCTGGTGCTGGAGGGCAGGGGAGCCCCTCTGGCAGCAGGTTGGGCTTCGGGGGGGTCAGGGAGGTTTATTTTGGGTGGAAGGTTTGGACCCACAGCTGCTCATGCTGTGAGCACAGAGGCTGAGCTGAGCCACGGCCCTCACAAGGCTCTGTGAGAACAAATAAACCATTAAATATCGCTCCTATTTGCCATTAGAGGGGCTGTGCTGTGTCCCACACTCCCTGTCTCAGTTGGGACAGCAGATTCCCCACCTTCCACCTTCACCTGGCAGACCCACCACAGGTCCTCAGGCCCTGGCGTGGAGACAAAACTCTAAAGATTTGGGGAATTTCACCTCAAAACTCTTTCATGGAACAGCAGAGAGCCAATCTCAGGGCAGACTTATCCCCCCTCGATCCAAGGAACCTCTTCCACAGCCCTAATACCCAACAGCCCCAAAACCCAACAGCTCCAAAACCAAACAGCCCCAAAACCAAACAGCCCCAGCTCTCCCCAGGGCAACATCCCCAAGAAAAACAGCTCCTGTGAGTTTCCAGCCCTAAAACCCAACAGCCCCAGCTCTCCCCAGGGCAACATCCCCAAGGAAAACAGCTCCTGTGAGTTTACAGCCCTAAAACCCAACAGCCCCAGCTCTCCCCAGGGCAACATCCACAAGAAAAACAGCTCTTTTGAGTTTCCCCTGGCACCCTGGAGGTGCCTGGTGTGCTGCCCTGCCCCAGAGCATCCCCATCCTGCCACTGTCAGCCCTGGCCCGGGCCAGCCCTGCCTGGCAGCTGCGTCCCACTGATAACTTGGATAAGCTGAGAGCTTATCCTCGGAGCTGGAGGGCTTGTCAAGGGGAGGATGAGCAATGCAGGAATCTGCAGCCTGGACCCAACTGGAGAGAAGCCCAAAACAAAATCCTGATCTGGAAAGAGCTGGGCTCTGGATCTGGATGCGAGGAGCATCCTGTTGGCCTTCCCATCTGCAGCCCGGCCCCAGGGCTCGGGGAGGTGGCAGGGAGAGAGCCACGAATATGGATTTATTCCTTTGGACTGAGGACTGCCACATGCCTGGTGGCACTGGGGGTCCCGGGCTAGGCTGGTTTCTTGGCCTGTGAACATTTCTCCCAGGAGGAATCCCCGTGAGCTGTGCAGGGGATGGACAGGCGGCTCCCAGCTCCTCATCCAGGACGAAGGAGGCAGGAGTACAGCAGGATTAGCTCCTGCTGGCTCCAAACCAACCTCCCTGAAGGGGAGAAGCAGCTTCCAGAGGGGCAGACAGGTCACCTGGCAGCAGCACTTCACCAGCTGGGACCTGGAAGGAGCCACACAGAGCGAAATCAGTTCAGCACGAGATCCCGCATTTCGCTCACAGTTCTCTTCTTCAGGGCATGTTCACTCCCCCTCACCATGGTTCTTTTAAGCCCAGTTTTATTTCACATAAACTGCAGAGATAAGTGTCTGCAGTTTCTCTTTGCCTAAGTCACAAGTCAGCCTAAACATAAATTGTTGGAGAAGGGAGTTGCTCCGGGTTGCAGAGCGCTCAGCTCTGAGCCCCAGGGGCTCCAGAAAACAAAGACAATTAGTTGCCACCTCTGAAAAATTAATTTAAGTGACAGACTGTGAAGCTGCCAAAAACTAACAAGCATGTGAAAACTGACTTAAAAAAAATTATAGCAGTCTGTCTATTTTTCCTTTTTTTTTTCTTTCAGAGAGAGCCATTGCTACGTTGAAAGTCATTACTCAAAGCAAAAATAAAAAAAAGCAAACCCAAACCGCTGACTGAAAAAAGGAAAGTCAAGAAAAGATCTCTTTTCTCCCACATTTTGTCTCTGAAGTTTCCTGGGATGTTTTATCTGGAGGCAGGCACACTGGCACAGACTAGTGAGGATGGAAAATTGATACAAAGCAGGAAAATGAGAAAGTTTTAGGGACAGGTGGGACGCTCCCATCTGCACAGCATTACGTGTTTGGAGCAAGCTCTGTGTGCTGGATGACTTTTCCTTTCCAGTGGCATTAACAGGTAACAAAACTCAGGTTATTTTCCTGACAAGCCTTGCATCTGTAGCTTTGGCAAGCCAGAGCTGCAGGAAATGCACTGATGCAGCCGTGCATGCACTTGCTCATGGTGAAATCCCAGGGTCACAGCCTGGATCCCAAAATCCCCACTTCTGCCTCCATGGTCTGGGCCCTTCCACAGCTCCCAGGGGGGAAAGGAGACCCACAGAAATGCTCCAGCTGACACAGGTGGATGGAAGAGCAGCTGTGACTCCCAGGGGGAGGTTTCCAAAGGAACTGAGAGAGGAATTGGGTTCTGCTTTTGTTCAGGTGCCAGAGACACTCAGGGCATGGTGTGACACTGGCAGGGCAGGGGCTGGCTGGGAGGTCACCCCTCCACCCTGCCAGCTGCAGCAGAGCCATTTATATCCAAAATACACCTGCACCTGTCACACAATGCGCTTTAAACAAGAGCTGTGCCACAGACTCAGAGTTGCGATGGATTTAACTCTTAACCTCTCTTGATGCCCGCCCAGCCTCTCTGGCATCTCACACCTGAGGCACTGAGCAGGGTGGGGGCTGCCACGGCACTTTCCTCCTCTTCCTCCTCCCACCAATTTATTCACTCAATTTTCTCCCTAAGAAGCCCTTGAAGGTGGTGGTGTAGGCAGCTGCCTCCCCAGCCCAGTGAATCCAACCCTCTGCCTGGTGCCACATTGTCTCACTCATTGCCTGTGACAAATGCCTGGCTCGTGTTTGGTTTCTGTCGTTATAACCCGAGGATATTAAATTTACATCAAGCTGACAATGGGAGCAGGGCTGAGGACATGAAGTGCTGCCTCCAGAGGGAGGAGAAGACAGGCATCCCTTGGAATGCACAATGTGGGTGAGGGGCTCTGCTTTTCCTCTTCCCCATCTCCCAGGCTGAGCCCAGACAGTTTGGGTCTTCTTGGAGAGTAGACCTGGAGGTCTGGACTGAGGTGGAAGAAGAGATGGTGCTGGGGGTGCCTCTCTCTCCCTCTCCCTCTCTCTCTCTCTCTCAAGTACCTTTCAAGCCTCCATGCCCCAAAGTCCAAGGCACAGTCCCTGGCCACATCCCTGGTAACCAGAGGCACATCTGGACTGTGCCCTTCATTTCCTTTGCTCTCCCTGTGACTCCCTGTGCAGTTCCCCTTCTGGGGGCAAACCTCTGTCCAAGCACGAGGAGCTGCAGGAGGTTGGTCCCTCTCCAGTGTGGCCACATCCAACACCCCCGTCCCTTCCCCAATGCCCAGGTGGCTGCTCAGCTCCCTCCCAACCCTCAGGAGGCCTCTGCAGCTCAGTACTGATACCAAAAAGCAGTTCCGCTGGAATGTAAGCTCCTTATCTCACCAAAGAGCAGTGCTCAATGTCTCTTATCCCATTACCAAACGGGAAGAACTACCATTCTTTTCACCTGCCAGAAAGAAATTATTTTTGGTGTGTTTACAGCTTTGTTACCCTAACACCTCCCTCCCACCCACATTTCCCTGATTGTTGATAAACATGAAAATCCATTCCCCCTCCTAGCAAGGGGAACAGGGAATCTTTTATCCTCCCCTGATAAACAGTAATAAGCTTCTTATCCTCTTACCAAAAACCGAGAGCGTTGCAAATCCTGTATCAGACACACTAGGGTTAGGGTTGTTTGCATTACGTGGAGGGATTTTGTAAAGTGGTAAATAAAAGGCATATCATCTTGTTCTTTTATCTGAAGCTTCCTTCTAGGAGGGAAGGCAGAGCTGTTTAGAAGTACATTTAATTGGGTATTATTCAGTATCAGGTTGAGGCAAGTTCTCCTGTCTCCCACAAAGAACTTCTGCACTAATTTGTTCTTACTTGTGGATGAAAGGTCATTGTGCTGACTAGGAAGTTAAGTAAACAAAATTAGCATCTGATTTAAGAGACTTCTTATTCCCTCTGGTGTAAATTAGTGTAAAAATTAGCAAGACTTTCCGTTGCTTCTGTTTTCTGCATTTGAAATGCACCCGTTGCCTGAATTTAATGGTGTGGAGGCTTATTATTTCTTTATCTATGGAGGTGCATACAGATGGGTGGGGAGATGGAAGGGGCCCTCAGCTTCAGCATCAAAGTCATTCAAGGTCAGCAGAAATGACACAGAAGAGCTCCCAGCAGCTCTGACACCTGGACACTGGAGGAGCCAGAAGAGCTCACCCATGGGAAAACATTTTAGAAAGGCAACGTTGGGCTTTAGCTGGGAAATTCAGCCCCACACAGAACCCACCATCACTGCAGAGGATACAGGGAGCTCCAGGCAAAGGTTTGATTTATTTTTTATTTTTTAAAATTGAAGTAAAAAATAGCCTCCCAAACGTTCTTTCAAATCTGAGAACTTTCTAGAGATCAGAAAAAAACCCAGGCACTGCTTGGGATTGTGGTAAAAAAATCCCAACAAATGTCTTCCAGGTAAGTTGCTCATTAAAAAAAAACTTTAAACTTCATCGAAAACATCCATTCTTGATTATTGCTGCCCATTCTACCGAGTAACTTGATGCTACTGCTGCTTTCCCTGATGAGCTTAACTTGGTACAGCACTCCTGAAAACACTCAAGGACAAAAGGATATAAGAGGCAAAAAACACACTGGTAAAAGGTAAAAAAAACTCATTGGAAAAAAGTAAAAAACTCATTGGAAAGAGGCAAAAACTCATTGGAAAATAACCTCATAGAATAAAGGTGATGGAGGAATATTTTTCTATCTTGCTGGGCAAAATGGTTCTCCAAAGCAGGAGTTGGACTGGCAGTAAGGAGCACCTGAACCGTGGTATTTTCCAACGTAAGTGTGGGAGAGATTTGTCTAATCACCCCTTCTCTGGTGTAAAGACTGTTCCCAGAGTGCCACAGATTCCACTGCAGCTGCAGATGGGAGGGAGGAAGGCACCTGTTGGATTGGGAGGTCAGAAAGAAAGCCCAGGAGTGAGTTTTTTGGGATTTCTTTGACAGAAATCTTCAGCTATCCTGTAATAGGGGGAGGAGCTGGAACTTCAGTTCTCTTAGGAGAGATACAGAACATCTCACCTAAGACATTCTTGCTTGGAAAAGGATTGGGAAAAAAAGAAAAAAAAAAAAAAAGAAAAAAAAAGAAAAAAAAAAAAAGAAAAAAGAAAGTTTGGCTTCAGATATTGGCCAGAGATGTTGGAAATTGTGTAATTTTTTTTCCACCTGCACCTGATGCTCTGCAGAGCCCACTGGAGTTCCCTTGCACTGAGCCCAGAGAAGGGTTCTGCCTGCAGCCCAGTCCAGGAATGATGCTCTGACCCCACCAAAAGCCTCCTCAAGGACAAAGATTATGCAAATGGGCAGAACCAGCTCTCCCAGAGAGCCTCTTGAGCTGAGGGTTACACTGGTCTCTGGTGAGGTCCCACCACAGCATTTTTATTCTTACACACTGCAAATTTGGCTGTTGATTTTTCCACTGTGCAGTTCAAACATATTTCCACTTTAATTGGTAAAACTCACATCCCCAGACCCCAAAGAGAGGTGCAGCATTTGCAACCAAGCTCATCATTTTGAGTCTGCAATTGCTTGTTAAACCAAAAAGATGTGGAACGGAGAGCAATACGTTAAACTTAATAACATGAATATTAATTCCCTGAAGAGTTATGGAATACATCTATTCCACCAGCTCAGGAAAGGTGAACACTCCTCCAGCCCCATAAGAGAAAGGCAGGCACTGAAGAAATAGTTTGCATTTCTCACTAATTCAGTTTAAAGCATAAGCAGGAGCGCTGGGTTTTTGGTTAAGAAGAGAGCAGATATTGCACTGAGCTTGGAGGGCTGGCTCCAGAAAGGGTTTGGGACCTCCCAGATTTGGCTGGGCACAGCAGGGAAGGGCCACTGATCCCTCACTAAAGAGGGCAGTTCAGAGACAGCCCCTCTGCTGGAATTCCCAGTGTCAGAGGTGTCAGAAATCACACACCTCCACTCAGGCCTGAGTGCCCAGATCTGCCTCATGTGGCATCAGGTCCTTTTCTCCTGGGCTCCTTCCCAGTTCTTCCAGGAGAACTCCACTGTGAACTTTTCCCTCTGATTACAGAGGCAACACTTGGTGGGAACACCAATTTTTCCCAGTCTTGTTATCCACGGTATAAAACTTCCAGCTTCCTCAGAGGCCTAAATAAATAAACTCCCCAGGCCATGGGGTTCAGACACCTCTAGATGCAGCTGACAGCTGAGCAGGAGTTTCAGGGAATAACCTTAAGGAAGTGTGATCTGCAGTCCTCCCAAACCATCCTTGAAGGCTGTGTTCCTACATTGCACCCTACATCCACACTCATCAACCAAATAACTTCAGGCACTGAAATATTAGAAAAACCCTCAAATTTGTCAGTACAGTAACCTTGCAGTTGGAATATTTTCTCCTGTTGCCCTGTCCTGGGCTGTAGTGCAGGATGTACACAAAGTATTTATTCTATCACCATCTTCATGAACTGTTGGAACCAGGTGGGGCAGTGTTTTCCCAGGCCCCTCCTTTGGGCTCTTCTGCTCATGGCCCATCAATGCCTTGCCCAGGACTCACAGGGAACTCCCTCCAGGAGCTCTCTCTGTTTAATGGGCCATCAAGGAGCCACTGCACGACTCCTCATCCCATTGGGAGATGCTCCCAATGCCCAGGGGGAGGAGCCAAGCATTCCCACCTGGAGAGAATCTGGGATTTGGGACAGGACAAGCAGCCCTGAGCCACTGGATTCCCAGAGGAGCAGAGCTCCCAGACCTTTCTGTGGGATCACTGCTTCAGGAAGAGCCCCTCACCTGGACTGCTCCCACCACCCTGCTCAGGGTGTGTTCTGACTCTGAGAGTGGTCTTTTGTATTATTTTATTTTATTTTATTTTATTTTATTTTATTTTATTTTTTTACCTTTCTTTTTATAAAATTGTATTTCTGACTTGGAGCCTCTCACTTGTTTTGCTTTCAAACCACGACATGCCCAGATCACATTTGGATCTATCAGCTCCCCTCTGATGGGTCTGGCAGGACTTGGTGTTGTAGCTCTTTTGCTCCCTGTTTTATTGCTCCTTGCAGTTCTCCAGCCAAGAGCAGTGCTGGAGACGAGGACAAAAGTTCACAGCCTCATGCCAGAAGGTCAGCAGCCCTTGCTGGGCACAGGCAGTTTGTGACTGCTGTGGCCACGACGCCTTCCAAAAGCAGTGAGGAAAACCACAGTGACAGAGATGAGCAGAAGAGCCATTAAGCATATGCTGGGCTCAAGCTCATAAACACATAAACAACAACAATTGCTGGTTAACCACAGGCGAGAACTTCCGACAAGCCGCAGGTACCAGGCACAAATTGACAATAATGAGGTTTAATGGGGTTGGTTTACAGTCTCCCTGGTTTGCGTGGTTTATTATTTTCTGCAGAATTAGCCAGTAAAATAAAGTCTCTCTGCGCCTGCAAATGTGTTGGGGTGGGTGAGTCCCAGATGTTGGAGGAGGCATCATCAATACAGATCCCCAGGGACCGGGGCTGTTTTTGCTGTTATAGCACTGAGGCCTCAGGCAGAGTGTGAAAAAGCACAGTAACAAGGAGGAAATTTGGATCCAGCCCAGCTAACAAAAAAGTTCTCAAGTCCAAGGAAATAAAGTCAAACTTTAGTTTCCATTCACATGGAAAGACCTTTTGCACTGGAAAAATACAAGAGGCTCCATGCAGAGAGATGTGTGAAACACAGCGAGTGTATTTTCAGCACAAAAGTTGGAGCTTTGATTGCATTAGAAATGGAAACAAACGGAGCTCATTTGGAGAAAAACACGGCAACTTCCAGCTCGAGCTCCCTGCAGAGGCACACGCAGCCCTCAGAGGCAGCACTCTGCCCGGGGCACAGGGAGCTGGGGATTTCTCAGGATCGAAGCTGAAGGGAACACACCACGGGGGTGGGAGTCGATGCCACAGACAATCATCCCTGCTATTTGTGCAGCACCAGGGGTTTGGTTTGTGTTCCTCAAACTGCAGCAGAGACTCTGACCCAGAGAGCAGGGCTGAACACACACAAACCCCAGAATACAGCGGTAAGAGCAGTGGGGAGGAGAAGGAGATGGAGGAGCAGGTGCTCAGCAGAAGCTCAGGAGATTTCCAGCTGAGTACCTGTTTTATCAGTACTTGTTGCACAGCTTTGCCACCTGAGTGCCCCTGGAAGCAGAAAGAAATGTCACAAGTGACCTGGTTCCATGAACCAAGGCCATGTTTCAGGTAGGTCCTTGCTCCAGGCTAACCCCAACACCCATTAAATGGAGGAGAGCACAAGGAATCCCTCTGCCACAGCTGAATAACCTTTTCCCCACCTCCCCCTCCAACTGCTCTGCCCTTTGCTGCCTGATTGCCCCCAGGAACCTCACACAGCACCGTGTGGGGAATTAATTACATCCTCCTTAAAGACTGCTGATTAACATTTCCATCACATGCTAACGAGACACTTCCTGGCTTCAATCTGCTTTCCTTCATTATGGCTTTCTGGAGACAAACTTTATACGTTTATGAGAAGCATTAAATGCACAATGGTCTGACTCCAATTTATCGCTGTCCTGGCTCTGGGGTGTTTGTGTAAAGACTCAGAATATTACAGTGTGAAATCTGGAATAGGATCCTTAGAGCACACAGCTGTTCCTTAGGTCACTTTGGAAGATGTCATCACTGAAAAAAACCCCAGCAACCAAACCCAGAGTTGTGGATTGATGCACCTGAGAAAATGGAGGGGAATGCCCACCTCAAAAAAATACCAATGAAGAAAAATACCTTTAGGTCATCCAGCAAAAGCATGGGGTGATCCAAATACTAGTTGTACCTCCAATAGAAAGAGATTATTGAGGGGAAAAAAATTAGAATTTCCATTTTGAGCAACACTTAAAAATGAGAGAGGAAAATAATAAGCAAAGGTAATGGAGTCAAACTTCTAAAGATCAGAATGAAGGTGGACACTTGGAATATTTCTTGCATTTAATGCAAGAGAAAGGTTCCAAAGTTTGAATAAAATGGCTCACCCTTCATAAAGGGCTTTGCAATCACTGCAATGTTTATAAGCCCTCACATTCAGCACATACATTCGGCAGCCCAAACCTCACTCCAATACATAGTACAATAAATACACAGGAAGCTTATTGTAATAAATACAACACCACCACAAATGAAATTGTAATTAGAAGCATAATTCAGACAGATTTTAGTTAATACCTGTTTACCAGGAGGTGCTAATCTCCCAAATAAATGTCCGAAGTATCCAAAATGTGCCTCTGTGCTCCCGGCTTCCCTCTGTCAAAACCTGTTCACCCCCTAATTGGAATTTTAAAAATTGCCCCATTTTTTGGAGTATGTTGGCAGCTTTTGGAAACTAAATGTGGCCAAATGGAACCATTCAGCACCTCACTTGTGAGAGCTGGTGTGAGCAAAGCAATCCATCTACCCTGCCCTGCTCCAGCCAGGCTGGGATCCCTCACACCGGAACTCCTGGATAAAAAATGCTGGCAATCCCGCAACATCTTTTCCTGCCTGTTTCCCAGTGTGTGCCCTCTCCCTGCAAACCCAAGGAGCTGGGGAAGATGCAGGGAGACCTGCAGGCTGGAGGGGCCCAGGGCAGTGTGGCAATAACCAGCACTGACCCTCTGCAGGGTGGAGAAGGTGCTCCTCTGCCTGTCCCTGTGCCAGAGAGCTGCTCCCCTGCTGGGACTCTGAGGGGCTCAAGATTCGTGTCTGAGCTCTGTAGTGAGTCTGGGAACTGGTTACAGATTTGGGGTAAGAGGCAGTAGAGGGGAAAATCGTTTATTCATAGCAGAGTGGAACCCAGAGATGCCAGAGGAGGGAGATGTGGCTGCTCTCCCCCACACCAACAGGCCAAGCAAGGGCAGGAGACAAGGACAAGGACAAAGACATTCCTTTGCCCCCATTTGCAGAAGGGGAAGGGAATCAAGCCTACATGTCTCACTCAGGGCACAGAGAGCCAGCCCATGGCAGGCAGGGGTGCAGCTCCTCCAAGTTCCAGAACAGGATTCACATCTTCAGATTATTCAAGTCCTCAGTGATGCACTGCTGAGCCAACAAAAATGAGCTGCAGCCTTTGCCCAGGACTTGACCCTTGTTCTCCAGAGGAAAGGTTAAAATGAGTAACAAAAAATCCCTTTTCTGTCTCCTTTGCAGGTGGCTGTGGTGGCTCTGGAGCCATGCCCTGGGGCTGAGCACCCAGGGCTGCTGAGGGGATCAGAGGAAGGCTGTGCTGGCAGAGGTGCATTCTTCCCAGTGGGAAGTTAAAAGGAGACCTTAGGAGAGTTTACTCAAGCTCCTGGACAACACAGACCTCATTAAAAAAGTCCATCAGCCTTATCTTCCACTCTCAAGATCTAAAAATTCCCGAATCCCTCAGGCTGGAGGTGGAGCAGGCTGGGCTGCAGGGAAGTCTCCAGATCCATGGGCAAGTGAGCAGTAGCAATTCCTGGCATCCCTGGAGCTGGACCCAGGAACACCTGCCAGGCCCTGATGAAGTTGAAGCACAAACCACCATAAGCAGTGACAGCCCAGGATTGACCTGGCCCTGAGGAGACACAGGGGGAAAAGTGGGGAAGATTTGCCTACAGAGACCATAATTCTGCAGCCCCAGGCTGTGCATTTGCTGTGCATTCATTTTTCCCTCCATCACTGGGGTCATGTGCAGTGAGGAATTTTATCCTGTGGGGCTGCCAGCCTTTTATTCCAAGCTGTTCATTTTCTCCTTAGAATCCATCTTCTGGCCCAGGACACACTAACTCTGAGCCTGCATTTCTGATAAAGACCGTGAGACATAAATATTTTACACTGGTAATGAGATATTTAGCATTGATATAGAGCTCAAAGCCCAGTGCAATTCCAGCTTTGTTAATTATAATGAACTATTGTAGGGCTCGATTTCATCTGCTCCTTGTAAATCTGTGTTGCTGGTGGCTCCTTTCCAGGGGGAGGCTGGAGCTCAGCCTGGGCAGGATTTAATCAGGGTTTGGGGCCCACCAGAGGAGCAGTTCCTGGTGTGAATGGTATGTGGGTTTTGTGGTGCTGCTGCCTGCTCCTTCCTGTGCGATGCAGAGCTGGTCCTGTGCACAGAGCCTGCTGGAAACCCTCTGTTCTGCTCCTTGTGTTTTCAAGCAGGGATGGAAACTGCCAGCCTTCTACTCCCTAAGCTGCCATGATTGGCAGGAGAGCAAACAGATTTTCTATAATTTCATCTTTGGAAGAGGAGATGGACCTCAGCCATCACAGTTTTAAGTACTTTGGACTCCTTCTATCAGCTGCCTGCTCCTCATGGGCAGAAATGTGAGAACTTTGTCCCTCCTCCCAGAGCCTGTGCTGGGCAGCTCTGCCCCCACCTCCTGCCTGGCAGGAGAAGGGAATACAGGTGACCTCATCCCTAATAAGTAATAGCTGTGTTAATTACCCAATACAGCCTCGCTTCTGATGAGTCATGGCTATATCCAAAAATACAACTGTCATAAAAGGGAGTGGATTAGCTGGGGGGGCAGGGAGGTCAGGGTCAGGGGGTCATGGAAGAACCTTGAGGGAGAAAGAATTAGTGGATCATGAAGCAGGATTCTGGGGAGAGAGAATCACTACTGTGGGGCCAGTCTGGGGCTGCAGTCAGAGCTTGTTGTTGGAGCCTGCAGCCACAGTCTAGCCAGGTAAAAGCCTGCAGTCAGAGGCTGCACACTAATCCCTGTAGTCACAGTCTGCACACCAATCCCTTCAGCCACAGTCTAGCTGGGTAAAAACCTGCAGTCAGAGGCTGCACACTAATCCCTGCAGCCACAGTCTAGCTGGGTAAAAACCTGCAGTCAGTCTGCAAACTAATCCCTGAAGTCATAGTCTAGCCAGGTAAAACCTGCAGTCACAGTCTGCACATTAATCCCTGCAGCCACAGTCTGCACACCAATCCCTTCAGCCACAGTCTAGCCAGGTAAAATCCTGCAGTCAGAGGCTGCACACTGATCCCTGCAGTCACAGTCTAGCCAGGGAAAAACCTGCAGTCACAGTCTGCAAACTAATCCCTGCAGCCACAGTCTAGCCAGGTAAAAGCCTGCAGTCAGAGTGTGCCCACCAATCCCTGCAGTCAGAGTTTAGCAGGCAATAACCAGCAGTCAGAGGCTGCAAGGGAAACCCACAGCAGGAGCTGCTGCATGCAGAGTCAATGAATGGTTGGAGTTAGGATGGCTGAGCTGTAAAGAAGAATAAACCAGGACCCTTTTCATGCTGTGATAAACAAGAATTCTGTGTCTTGGCTCATTTCTACCCTCTAACAAGAGGGCTGCTGCAACACTGCCCCTGCTGGAGCACCTGGAATTGGGAGATATCAGTGGCAGGCACTGCACCAAGTTAAAAATGTGATGCAGTGTGAAGCTGGGGTTGGGAACTGCCATGTGGGAATGGCACGGTTCTGCCTTTATTTGGAATTAGTGGATACTTGAAAAAGTAGCTCAACGTTTTGTCAGATGCTGAGCATAAATCTGGATAATAATTCACGCTACACTAGGCTCTTTATAACAGTAGTTTGCTAAAACAAATTGAATTCAAACCTATATTAATTTACTAACTTAATGGTTGACATATCTGTGAATAATTTTTCATAGCCTAAAAAAATTCCAGGCACAGGCTTAGTTGGAAAAGGGCAAGGAGATCTAAAATTAATGTACATTAAAGCATAACTGGTACTCTAAGAGCATTTGTAATATGCAGCAAAAACTGCTTTCAGGGTTTTTTTAAAGTGAGATGATTGTGTAAGGGCTGAAAGAAGTTTAGATCTGAAAATCCTGGGGTAAAATGAGAAATCAGAGGTTCTTATATTTCAAACCAAAGTTGTGTGAATTTGGGAGGAGGGAAAGACCCAAGCAATTTGGCACTTGGGAGATGCAGTGTTATTAATGGAACAACTTAAAGAGAAAATTTGCCTTTTTCTTCTCAAATTGTTGCTGGCAGTGGAGGGAATGAAACTTCTTTGCTTTTGAAGATGTGTTGAAGCATCTCTTTCTGCCTCAGCTGAAAACATGTGACCTAAAATAAAAAAACTCTCACTTTCGTGCATTACATCCCAAACGAGAAACAATTCCAACTTAATTTTAATTTTGAGGGGAATAGGGGGAAAAAGCACCAAGTTTTGTTAAAGTGGGGGCTCATTTCTGCACCACTTGTCCACGGAGCCCACGGTGGCAGTCCTGGGGCAGCAATGCCAGGCAAGGTGTGACATCCCTGGGTTTGCTCAGCCAGCAGAGCCCTCCCCAGGGCTGCAGCAGGGCTTGGGCAGAGCAGGGAGATTCATCAGGGCCCTCCGCAGCATGAAGGATGCAAGACACCCTGCAGTCACTCCTCTGCTGTCCCTGCCTCCCAGGAGGACTCATATTTCAGGAGGCAAAAGCCCTCCTCACACGCCCATCCGAAGGCTGCCTTACATTTCACCTCTGTGTCATCCCCTCCAATGCACATTAATATTAATTTCTTTTCCTCCCCCATCCCAATAATGATTTACTTACAGAGGATTTACTGTGACACTCCAGCTGAAGGCAATGCATATAAGCCCCACTCCTGCTGTACGAGAATTAATTTTTAGCATTCTTAATTTATTACCAATTAATTTATTCTAAATTATAGGAGAGACAACCTGCTGTAGATAGCTGTTTCTTTCTAATGCCTTCCTAGAAAATCTCTCATTAATGAGCCTATTAATTTGATGGTGGCAGGGGCAAATCATCCAGAGAGGACCCTTCAGCTGCAATCTGTGTGTCCCGCCCCGAATTCTTGAGAACATGGCAAGAAGAAAGCTGTGTTTGTTTGCAGTAAATGCTGGTATAAAATATGCCTGGATATGTATGTATGCAAATAGCCTGATCTGGCATCATTAAACCTCTTAAGGAAATATGAAGTTTTGAAGGCATTTCCCACTTTAGAGCTCAGGCAATGACTGGAGCATCTGCATTAAATGTTTAATGTTCAGCGGAAGTGCAAATCACCATTTAATTAACTCCTTCCATAAAATATGATACTTTAGTGAAGTGAACACAGATGAATTATCATTATTCAGGAGGATGCTAAATGTGTTGCTGAATACCAGACTTTGCAGAGCTGACAACAGTGGATCAGGAGGTTCCTGGTATCTAAAACAGAGTGGAGTTTTTTTTTTTCCAAGGGAACATTTATTATTCATGAAACTGCATTTTTCCACAGCAGCCACTGTTATCAGACACAAGCATGTGAATGCACAATTAAAAGCCAAATAACTACTGCCAACAGCTGGCAAAAATAGCTTCCTTGAGCAACCATTCATTAGCTTCTGAGCTGGAGCCTCTGCAAAGGCACTGTTTGATGCTAAAAATCAGTGTCACTAATGCTGTCTTGAGGGGGAGATCATTTGGGACCTGTCTCTGTGCCTGTGATGAGGGACCAGCCATCCTCCAAAGGCTGCTGTCCCTCCAAGAGGGATCACAAGGAAAAGGCCACCACACAGAAAGCAGAGCAGAATCTCCCCTTGGTGCCTGCAGAATGTTGGGTTCCTGCATCAGGCAGAGAGCATAAATGCAGACATGGCTCCTCTGTGCAGAACCCATGGGGTGAGCCCTTGGAGGGCCAGGATGTACAAATAGAGCCAGGAGCTTTGCCACTGGATTTCCTGGCCCTGCCTGTGCTGGGGGATAGTGACGTGTCCTGTCCCCTGAGCTCTGCAAAGGCCACATTCCCCTGCTCCAAGAGCCCCTGTCCGCCCATCAGCTCTAAAGCTAAAGGGTGCTCACTGACTCCTCACTCAGACTCCAATTTTGTGGAATTCTATTCATCCCCCAAGCCATCTGGAAGGGATTAGCCCCTTTGAATGGATTAATTTTATCTGACTACTGCCATCCACCACTATGCTGCTCATCCATGCCCCTCTACAGCCCGTGAGATGAGGACAAGTCCATTGAGCAGCCTTATCTCAGACATATCTCCTGGTGAGTCACCCCTTGGAATACCTCTCCCTCTCTCTGTTGATTACAGATGAACACCAGCTGCTCATTTTATTTGGAACAGCTATTTATTTTTTATTTTTTTTTAAATGCTACTGCTGTACTACACACTGACAAACATCCAGACAGGGCCGTGCCTGGTTTCTGGGGACTGCAGAAGCTTTCCCTACAATATGTCAGTTTAAAAGGCAGCCTGAACGTGAGCTAGTTCAGAGAGTGTCCCTGTGGAATAATGTTCAAAACAGGGGGAAAAAAAGCCCTGTGTGAAGATGACTTGAGGCAGCTCTGATTGTTTGAGGAGTAATGAAGAGTAATGAAGCCAAATGTTTCAGAGTTGGAGCTCTCCTATTTTATTTCCAGTCTTCCACTAACAGTGATCCTGCACTTCATCTCTCAGGTTCTGATCTAACAGTGCCTCTGCTTGCTGAAATTTTGTTTTCTCTTTTGATAGATGTTTCCTTGAAACAGCCCTTCTCAATATAAAAACACATTCCATTTGAGCAGTCACTAAAGCTGTCTTCATGTCTCCACTCCTGGCTTGAAGACAAGCCCCAGCCCCAGCCAGGTGATCCTCAGCTCACAGAGGGGTAAATACATCTGTGTCAAAAACCAGCTTCATTTAACATCACTTCAGCAATCACTTAGCTCAGGGTAGCTGTCAGAAACCATCTCCTCTGCCTTGGAAACTCGTGATTAACTTCTCATTGATAACCCCTGACCTGTAACAAACCTGTGCTTTTCCCCCTGTGCTTTGCACCAGCCCTCCCTCCCCTGTCCCTCCTCAGCGATGCCCACCAGAGAGGGGTCACCCCCAGCTGACAGGGGTGACAGGCTGAGAGCTGCCACTCAGCTTTGGCACCATTTTTTTGATCATTATTTTGATCCTGTGTTCTGCTGACGTGCACACACATTTGTACCCTGCTCCTTGCTGGAGGAGATGTCACCCAGATGCCCTTTGCCCTCTTGAGCTGGGCTGTGTAATCTGAGGTTAGAAATGGTTCCTACTGGGAAAAGGCATTCAGCTGGCACACATGGGGGTACAAAAGTGTTGGGGCTTTTTTTCAGTTTGTGATCAGGAACAGATGGAGGGTTCTGTGTCCAGAAAATAAAGTGTAACAACGAATCTGCTTAGAGAGGAGTGTCCAAGAGAACCCTGGATGGAGTTTCTATGGGCACACTGGGCACAGGGACACTCAGCTGCTCTCAGAGGGGATTTACAGCCCCAGACACTAAACCAGCTTCCTGCTGCCAGATGAACACACCAAAATTCAACCAAGTGCAAGCCAGGGATTCCCTGTCACAGCAATTCCACAACTGACAGTGACCACCAGAATGAAGGGTGTGAATTTTGCACAAACACAGGACAGAACAGCTCCTCGGTAGCCACCAGCTTCAGAGAAGCCCTGAAGATGCCAGAAACACAATCACCTGAAAGGAGCCATGGGAGTGTTTATGCAGGTGGCAGCTTATCAATCGATCATCACTTTCATCAACAGATTTTCATTCCTTGTTCCCATCAATAGGGACATCTCTGAAGGTTCCTTCCGATCAGGGCAGACTAATTGGTACTAGAAAGTTCAGTGTTTGAAGATCGTATGATTAGGGAAATGTACAAATTCAATTTCTTTCAACCAGATTCAATTCTAATCTAATCAGAGAGATAGAAAACTCCAGTGTAATAATGACAAAGAAAATGACTTTGTTTCAGGCCATTTAAATGTCCCTTACTGCAAACATTCCAACAGAAGAGACTGAGTTTGGAGTCAGAGATGGGGTATTTGCTTTGAATTCAACAGCAAATGGGCCATTTTCTGTGTCTAAATTAAGACTCTCCCTTTCTGAGAGAGAGAGACAGACACCATCTAAGTCAAATGAACATTTGTGACATTTAATAAAGCAATTATATCTGAAGACCAGGGGCTTGAGATAGAATTGACTGGTTAATATTGTCTGGGAGAAGTCTCTCAATAGAGGAATGATGCTTCTTTTGCAGGATCCTGCTGACCTTGAGCAGAGTCAAATTGCTACTGGAGAGCATCTTCTAATCAGTGCTATTGAAGCCTAAACCAGACATGGATAAAACCAGGTTTTTGGGTGTTCCTGGGTAGATATTTCCACAGAGCCTGAGGGGCTGGAGAGCCTCATTGGCTGCCAGGCTCTAAAATGTTCCCCAACATGGCCAGAGAGCCAAGCCAAGGGTCTGCACAGCTCTGGGTGTCCTGTTTGGTGCTGGCTGTGTCCCTGCACAGCTCTGGGTGTCCTGTTTGGTGCTGGCTGTGTCCCTGCACAGCTCTGGGTGTCCTGTTTGGTGCTGGCTGTGTCACTGCACAGCTCTGGCTGTCCTGTTTGGTGCTGGCTGTGTCACTGCACAGCTCTGGGTGTCCTGTTTGGTGCTGGCTGTGTCCCTGCACAGCTCTGGGTGTCCTGCCTGGTGCTGGCTGTGTCACTGCACAGCTCTGGCTGTCCTGTTTGGTGCTGGCTGTGTCACTGCACAGCTCTGGGTGTCCTGTTTGGTGCTGGCTGTGTCCCTGCACAGCTCTGGGTGCCCTGTTTGGTGCTGGCTGTGTCCCTGCACAGCTCTGGGTGTCCTGTTTGGTGCTGGCTGTGTCACTGCACAGCTCTGGGTGTCCTGTTTGGTGCTGGCTGTGTCACTGCACAGCTCTGGGTGTCCTGTTTGGTGCTGGCTGTGTCACTGCACAGCTCTGGGTGTCCTGTTTGGTGCTGGCTGTGTCACTGCACAGCTCTGTGTGTCCTGTTTGGTGCTGGCTGTGTCACTGCACAGCTCTGGGTGCCCTGTTTGGTGCTGGCTGTGTCACTGCACAGCTCTGGCTGTCCTGTTTGGTGCTGGCTGTGTCCCTGCACAGCTCTGGGTGTCCTGTTTGGTGCTGGCTGTGTCCCTGCACAGCTCTGGGTGTCCTGTTTGGTGCTGGCTGTGTCCCTGCACAGCTCTGGGTGTCCTGTTTGGTGCTGGCTGTGTCACTGCACAGCTCTGGTTGTCCTGTTTGGTGCTGGCTGTGTCACTGCACAGCTCTGTGTGTCCTGTTTGGTGCTGGCTGTGTCACTGCACAGCTCTGGCTGTCCTGCCTGCTACTGGCTGTGTCACAAGGGAGCTTTACACCTTGTGCTGAGACCAAAGCTGTGCTGGAGAACTCAGTTCTGGCTTTGAGCAGCTCCACAAGTTTGGAGATGGACATTCAGAGCACGCTGAAGTTCTTGGTTGACCATTCTGGAGACCAAATCCTTGGATTAGTAGGAAAACGGGAAAAATGATTACAAAATGAGCTTTGGTTCAGTTCTAGTGCTTTGTTGGGCCTCAGATTTGGGCTGGATGGAGCAGCTCAAAACATGGGAAAGATTTTCCTTTACTTCCTAGCTTATCCATGTACCAAAATTTTGGCTAATAGGAACCTTGCTGATTTTATGGGTGGCACTGATGTTTAATTTCTCCCCAGATTTATCCTGTTGGACTCTTGAGTCCATGCAGGGACGTGTGACCATAAGCACAGACCAACCCTTGGCTGCTGGTGTTGTGCAAACACAAGGAAATGATGTCTTGGTCATTTTAATTCAAAACCTTGGCCAAAAGAAGGCTTTTCCTGGGTGCCCTTGTTATTTGTTTGATGTTCTGTGGTTCAGTCCTGCAAATCCCAGCAGCCAGAGGGTTCCATGCTTGCCAGAAGAGGCTGAGGCACCTTCCTGATCCTAAACTCAGCCAGTGAGTCTCCAGCTGTGTGAGGTTTTTGCAGTTTGTGATGGAGGAGTGGAATGTTGCTTCCACATTGGAATTTTCTTCAGAGATCTCCTGATTCAGTGCCATGAAAAAGCCCCCTCCAGTCAAAGGGCAATTTAAATCAATAAATATCACCATCTTTTAATGACACTAAAAAATCATTTCAGAAGAGAAGGTGAGCCAACACCAGCAGTCTTTTAAATTTAATGACCTGTGAATAAAACCAGATAATCTCTGCATTTGACATAATCATTTCTGTTTGATTCTGTTCAATTATTTGTTAATAAACACAGACCTCACTATTGTAATTTAATATTCTCAAATTATAGGTTAAGGTAGGGGTTACCTCTCTTTTAAGGCATAAAATGATTGGCATTTTGCTTATAGAGGATTTTATTACCCCAAGAATACCATTTTCAGGAGAGGTTTTCATAAGCTTCATTTGCATGTTGATTTTTTTATAGCAATTATCAGTAAAAGGTCAAATATTTGCTTTATCTATATAATTCAATTTTAGAAATGCCTTTGGGATTCAAATTAACTCCCTTGTAATATCTTCATTGAAAAAGAAGATTAATTATGCTTACAAGAAACCTAATTTGGCTTATCAGACCTTTAATGTTACAGAGATCGTTAATGCATTTAAATTTAGGATTAGTAGAGTGATCTGGTTCCATTATTTTGGTGACTTTAATATTTGTCATTATTTTTATGCATACAGTTGCTTTTCCCTGAAGTGAAATTATAATGTCTATTATAAAGGAAATAAACATTATATATTGACCTTGGTAATTATGCTTCTGGTTTTTAAGAGTGCATAAAAAGATGTATTTGTGACTCACATATGAATTCAGCATTCCTGTGTTAAGTGGAGTCAGGGTGGTAGCACTGCCAGGTTCATTTCTGGAGGGGGATTTGGCAGGAGGATTCATGGCACTGTTTGCCAGAGGGACCCCCAAGAGGAATTCCTGAGCTCCATCACCTGCACCCCTGCAGGAGCTGCTGCCCACCAGGCCCTGGGGCCTCTGGGGTTGCTCTTTGTGGAATCCCAGAATGGTTTGGGTTGGGAGAGAGCTTAAAGATCATCTTCATCCCACCCCTTGCCACGAGCAGGGACACCTCCCACTGTCCCAGGGTGCTCCAAGCCCTGTCCAGCCTGGCCTTGGACATTTCCAGGGATCCAGGGGCAGCCACAGCTGCTCTGGGCACCCTGTGTCAGGGCCTTGCCACAGGGAAAAATTATTTCCAAATATCTTATCTAAACCTGAAGCCATTCACCCTTGTCCTGTCACTGCCCTGACTTTGTTGTGAGCACAATCAGAGGAGCAAGTGAGAGTTTTGGAGAATACTGCAGGTCTGGGTTCATCCCACCTGCTTAAAAACTCCCCAAACCCATCTCATTTCCTCATTTCCCCATTTCCTCATTTCCTCCACTGGTTTTTGCCCCCTCCAGATCACTGTGCCCAGCCCATCACCCTGATTGTGTGGGGGCTCTGGGGGTTCACTCTGCTGCCTACACAGGCACAAACTGGGACTGCTCCAAAGCAGTACAAACCTGTGCAGTAATAAACTCCTATCAATGCTCTTCCACTTGTCTCCTTCCTGCCTTTGCTGTGCTGTGCTTGTTGGTAGGGGATGCAATTTTTCATGCCATGCTGATTGCCAGGATTTGGGGTTATTTACGCCAGGCTAATTGCTGTGGTATCACAGTATTCATGCTAAGATAATCACCATGGTATTGGATTATTCATACTGAGCTCTCTGCTGAGGTGTTGGGTTGTTGCTGTTGAGCTCGTTGCTGGGGCATTGTGTTATCCATGCCTTGCTCGTAGCTGTGGTGTGGGGCTGTTTATCTCCTGCTTATCCCTGTGATATCTGATTAAACTGATTAAACCAGTTGCTCCTTTAGTAGGCGATTCTGCTGTCTGGTCTGGTATCAGGGAGGAAAATCAGCCCTTTCTCTGCTCTCCAGACCAGGTTCACATGGAGGTTTTCTTTTGGCTGACCTCCCACAAAGCCTCCTGGCTGCATATGTCCAGAGGAGAACTTGGATCTGGGGTTTGCAAAGGCAGTGCAGTCCTGTCAGAGCTGTCAGGGCTCTTTTGAGCCATCTCTGTCTCTCTTCAGACACTCCTTGAGTAACCACTGCGTTTCAAGCCCATTTTGTAAAGGATGATCCTTTGGAGGCCTCTCTGAGAGACCCTAACCCTAACCCTAACCTCTAAATCCTGCAGTAAATAGAGACATTTGTCCTGGCCATTCTCCTCCTGCAGCTCTGGAGGTGCAGTGGTTGGAGGGAATTTGGATTTGTTCTTTTGTAAATGGGGGATGCTCTCTTGGAAAATGACTTTGACTTGCAGGACTGTGGTTGGGACCTGCCTTGAGATACCTGCACAGGTAACACCAGCCCAAATCACTGTGGCCACCAAAAGCCGCTGAAGCCCTCCTGGAAGGCACAGATCTCTCCAGTCCTGCCCTCTCCTTGGCTTGGAAAGCCTCACTGATTAGCCCCAGCTCCATGCCTGACTTTGGGAAGAGATGGATTTCTTCCCTAATCGATGTGCCCAAGGTCACACAGCAAGATTCAATCCCTGCTGTTCTCAGTGTCCCCTGAGCCCCTCACACTCCTGTCCTTTGCTCCAGCTTCCTCTGTGACTGCTCATCTCTGCCAGTTACACACAAATAAAAATGCTCAGCTTAGTGGCACCTGCCTTTCTTTGTTCCTAGGGTTTATTCTGTGACTCAGTATTATCCATGTTTCAATACTGCAGACTTTAAAGGTGCTTAATACATCACAAACAAAAAATAAATCACTGCAAGAAACAAGCACTGATGTTAGCTTAGGAGAAAATCTTTAAAGGTGTTTTTTGTTTTGCTACCAGAATGCTGCTATGTATTATTCATCACAGCCTCTGAGATTTAATTATTATTAGTGCTACTGATGATTGCTAGAAAAATAAATGGTAACAGAAGGTGTCCGTCATTGTGTGAAGGGCATCTATACGTTGTATAACTCACTGTACCCATTTGCATTAATCTCATTAGCTGCTCACAAGGCAGCTCCTGAGCTGGGGAACTGAAGGGAGGGGACACACGTGTCCTGCCTGTCCTGCCCTCTGTGCCCACCTGGAGTCTGGAGCACAGAACTGAGTTTACCAGCTCCATCTCTGGCTTTGTGCCTGCAGGTCTCTGTGCCTGGGGTTCCCTCTGTGGGGCTGCTCCATCATCTTCAGCCTCCTGGGCTGCCCTGCCCACCCCTCCCAGGCTCACCGACAGCCCTCAGGGAGGATGAAGACAGGGAGGATGAAGATTTCTGTTAGGAATGACTCTGAGACTGCCTTGAGGCAAATGCAGGAGAGATTCTGGAGTGAGTTCAAGAGGAAATCTTGATTCAACAGGAAGCAATGCCTTTTAGCCTGCCTTGACCAAGACACACGGGCTGGCAGGTGGAGCATTCAAAGGCTCTGCCATCCCCTGCTCCCTCCCAGCCCCAGTCACTGAGGTTCAGAGATGATCCATGTTTTCCTCTCTGTATTCGCTGTAACTCAGTCCAGCCCTGCACAGTACCACTCGTTGTCACACCAGCCACACAAACAACATCCTGCAGCCTTTCCTGGATTGCACAGCACGTGTGGAGGTGCTCGTGGCAGGAGCTGTGGGGCTGAGGGAGGGAGTGGCACACCTTTGTCCCTCCCTGATGTGCTGCAGTTCTGCTTCCACCCCTCTCACTGCCCCCAAGCCCTGCAGGAAGCTGAAAGTCTCTCTGCTGGCACCTAATTTGCCCACTGCCTTGGAAATCTCATTAATTGCCTGCTAGATCTTGCATGGCCTCTCTTAAAGGTGCCTGAACTGTGAATGATCTCAGTGCAAGGGTTTTGACAGAAGGCTGCAGACACTTTGCCTTTCCATTCTGTACCTCTGACATCCCTGGCTCCACATTTGGGGCTCTCATTAGAGACCAGAGGGAGAGGGAAGAACGTGAGTGTTTTAGGCTTAAATTCAATCTCTGCCCCTTCGCTCTCGAGTGACCTTGCTAAATCACTGGATCTTTTGAAGATTCAGTGTCTCCATCTGCTCTGTCAGGACAGAGGGAGCCAGTTATGTCAGGCTGAGCACACCAGAGATGTGAGATCTGCTGTCTTCTCTTAAATCCCCATTTCTTCTTCCTTCTTAACAGCATGGCCAGGAAGGGAACAAAGTGAAGGGTGGGAGAATAGCCAGGAGGCTCCCATGGATTAGGAAACATGTTCCCCAGGATGGACATGGAGATGGTAATGGAATGTGCAATCTCTGATCACAGAGGCTGAACAATGTCCAGTGTCACAAGAGGACAGGAAAGGAAGGACACTCACTCGTCAGGTTGAGAGCAAGAAAAAGAAGAACTTTATTTTTAGATTCAGGGTTTAAATAGAGTTTGGACTTTGACCAGTGATTGGGGGGACGAGGTTGACACCCCTCAGACCCCACTGGTCAAACCAGCAGTCCATCAATTTGTCCTTCCCCCTGGAAGGAATGTGTTTACAAAACATCACTCTTTGTTTTTGTTACAATGCATGGGAACTCTCCAGTCCAAGAGTGAAAACATCAGAAGGCTGAAAAATCAGGGCAATAGTCCAGAGCAATCCAGAAACCTACAATGCTCCAAAGAAGGGAAATGTGTTCAAGTAACTTGCTTTTCCATTCCTTCTCCTGCTGCCAGATGAATGCTTTAACTGCACAGGAGCACATCAAAAGAGAGGAGGCAGGAGCTGAATGTTTCAGAAGAAAACAACAACACAGATCATAGGGGAGCAGGGCAGAACGGAGCCAGGTATCAGTCAGGGAGGTGGGTACAGGAGAGGTTTGATGTCCTTCATTTGCAAGAGAGAACTTGAAGGAAAAGAGAAAGGCTGAAATCTTGGCCGGGCCAGTGTCTCTCATGCAAAGCAGACACAGAGTTTGGTACTATTTATTTTTGGGTATTATAGATACAAAATCTCCACATATCCTGTGTGCAGATGTGGAGGACATTGATTGTCTGTCTCCTGCATTGGCCCAAATATTTGGATTCAGCTTTCCCCTCTCTATGCTGTATGTAGGTTGCGGCCTTGGCTGGTCTCTTTGGCCACTCCAGTGACAATATAAAATCTTTGCTGGGTTTTACATTACCCTTACACGTACAAACCAGCTGCTGTCTTCAGCAAGTGTTGGATGAAGACCTCAGTATTTAACCCAGCAGTTCCCAACCCTGGCTTTGGGGCCCTGCAGTGAGAGGCAGCAGAATTGGGGGTGGTTTTCCAAAGGGAGCACAGGAGGGTGGAAACCACTCTGTCCTCAGAGCCACATGATCCTGCCTGGGATTTGTGTGTTTAAAGGCTGGAGCTAATCTCATAAATGAAGGTGTAAAGTGCTGGACATTTGCTCTTGGATTGTTGAAACCATATGGTCATGGGTCCACGGAGGGGGTTTCTCTGATTGCAATGCAGAAATATGCATTACATCTAAATTGACACTGAAAACTGACTGGAGCCTGGTATTAGAGAAGATTAAATTAACCCCCAGCAATAGCACCATATTACAAAAATGGTTAGATCTTAATAAATTGAAAATGATAACAGTGGCAAAAGCTGTACATTTTCCCTCGTGTTCCTTTATTGCTGTAACACTTCTTTCCAGTTTGTTGCTTCCGTGGGTTTTATTAGCACATTTCAGTGAAGTAGATTTGCTCTGAAGTGATAAAAGCCGACTGTAATCAGAAAGCTTTATGTTATCTGCAGCAAACAATGGTAAATGCCACCTGAGAAGGGCTCCACTCAATGCCTTCATTACTGTGATTAGTCTAAGATAGCAACAAACTCCAAAGCCGTTGATAACAGACTTTGTTAGGAACACAATAAACACTGAGCACCCTGCACTCCAACCCGGGGAAGAGCTCCCAGCAACTCTGGGCTGTGGGATGTGCAGAGCTGGCAGAGTCACTGTCACCAGGGGTGCTCACCTGTGGGTGTGGATCCATCCAGGGCAGGGACCAACGAGCCATCCAGAGCAGGGACAGATGATCCTTCCCTTCCCTTCCCTTCCCTTCCCTTCCCTTCCCTTCCCTTCCCTTCCCTTCCCTTCCCTTCCCTTCCCTTCCCTTCCCTTCCCTTCCCTTCCCTTCCCTTCCCTTCCCTTCCCTTCCCTTCCCTTCCCTTCCCTTCCCTTCCCTTCCCTTCCCTTCCCTTCCCTTCCCTTCCCTTCCCTTCCCTTCCCTTCCCTTCCCTTCCCTTCCCTTCCCTTCCCTTCCCTTCCCTTCCCTTCCCTTCCCTTCCCTTCCCTTCCCTTCCCTTCCCTTCCCTTCCCTTCCCTTCCCTTCCCTTCCCTTCCCTTCCCTTCCCTTCCCTTCCCTTCCCTTCCCTTCCCTTCCCTTCCCTTCCCTTCCCTTCCCTTCCCTTCCCTTCCCTTCCCTTCCCTTCCCTTCCCTTCCCTTCCCTTCCCTTCCCTTCCCTTCCCTTCCCTTTGTGATCCTGTCCCGTGGGTGGGAATCAAACTCTGATTCAGCAAAGCACTCTCTTCACTGCAGCTTTAACCGTAATATTTTAATATTATTTTAATTATCAGGGATAATTTTTTTATCCCTGAAATACGGTACGAAGGATTTCTAAGGAAAGATCCAGGTTGTTTTGGAACCTTACAGTGTCCAGTTTCCTCAAGCAAGAGAAAGTGGACAGGCTTTTCCTCGCTCACCTACACAGCTGCTGGCTTGGGAGAAATTATCAGCAAATCCTGGTTTTACTTTGGGGATAAAAAGCCTTATAGGCTCATCTTTCTCCTTCAAACTGGTGTTCTAACTAAATGTTACCAAGTCTCAGTTGAAAGCTGAAACTTCCAGTGACACAAGCTGGTGAGACGCACCAGGGCCCTGCCAAACTTACCATTTTTTGTGTATTTCTTTGACATTTTTGATTGCAAACTCTGGATAAAGAGTCCAAGAGTCCTGTCCTTTGCTCATTCTGGTCACAAGGGAGGACAGGGTTTGAATGCTGCAGGAATCTTACTCTGATCCTCAGCAAGAGGGAAAATTTTACACCTCAAGATTAGATTTGAAGCGAAACAAGGTGTGCAACTAATAAATGTTGTTTCTCCTTCTGTAAAACTTTTTTTTTTTTCTTTTTTTAACAGCATCCCTGTCAATACTTTAAGATTTTATGGAGGGTTTTTCTCTGTGTGGATTTTTTTGGTTTTTTTTTTTTTTTTTTTTTTTTTTTTTTTTTTTTTTGACTGAAAGCCACAATCATTCCAAGTGAAAGCATTGTTGTCCTGGTTTAAATCCTGGTAAAAATACTCCAACTTCCAGAGAGAAAAAAATTAATTTTGTGCAGAATTTCCAAATACAGAGTTAATATTTCCATAGAGCAGATAAATCTCATTGAAACACCCCTTAGAAAATCAGCAGTCAAAGCCTTTTGGAGAAAAATCAGTTCAGACAGAAATATTGTGCTCAGGCTTAGCTCTGAGCTGCTGAGAAATGTTTTCCCTCAGCCCAGGGAACAGCATTTTGCTTTCCAGGGGTTTTCCCCTTGCTGAGGGTAGTCAGGGGCTGTGCACATCACCCCCCTGAAATACATTCACTTCTCAGCCCTGTTGACAAATGCAAAAGGCAGAAACCTTAAATAGATCTGGGAACAGCAATCCCGCTGCCAAAAGCTTAGTTTTGAAGTGTTTGACATTTTCCACCCGAGCTGAGCAAATAATTTATCTGATTAATTTAGTTTCCTCCCCGTCCACGAGTTGTCCAGGAGCCGTTGCTGAGATTTGCTCCAATTCATTTATCTCAAGTTCCTGCCTGGGTCTGCAGCTTGTTTATGGGCAGTTTGTTATAAACAGCCACAAAATTCAGAGCTGTGCTGATTGCTCTTGATGGGGAATGCGTGGCAGGATATTGTTCTAGCTCTCTGATGGGGTGATCTAACCCTCAGAGTTCGACTCCTGATGTGACTGCAAGTGAAATTTGTTGCCTATAAATAGTCTTTGCTGTTTGCCTAAAGGTTAAAGGCTTCAGCCAGCTCCCAGAACTGCTCAGCAGGGTGGCAAAGGGCTGTCCTGGGAGTCCAGTCTGACCATGTCACTGGGATGCAGGAACAGCATCCCCCCGGAAACCTCAACCACAAACTCCTTTATAAAACCCCACCTGTGCATTTGGGGACCATGAACTGGTGGAGAATATTTCTACTCCCAATTAAGGCATTAAGGAGGGCCTTGGAAATAAACAACTGGGGTTTTAAAGTAGTGAATCAGATGAAGAAATATTTAAATTAAAAAAAAAGTAATCAAGCAACTTTTTCAAGGGAGAAAAATATTTTTTCTAATTTACTCTTCTCCCACCTTTTCACAACTACCAATTGATGGGCCAAATCTCTACCCCAAAAATAGTTTTCCATATCAAACTAAGGAGCAATACCATGTGGGAAGAGGAATCCCAGCACTGTACTTGTGTGCATCAAAGTGGGAATAATGAATCTGAGGTTTGTATAATTGAGATGTTTTATGCTTGGGCTGGAGGGCTCACCTCCTTGTTCAACACTCAGCAAACAATTTTATGACATTACATCCATATTTTTCTGCTTTCTAAGGATAATTTCCATGACTTTGTTTATGCTTTCAGTAGCACTTGACACGTCTTGCTGATCTGTGCATTCCTACAAGGCTCAGTGTAGGGGGGACTCTGCAACAGAGACAGGAAGGAAAGGGAACTCCTGATCTGTGGAAAATCCTGACATTTTGAAACAAATAACTATTGCAGAGCATGATGAATGGTCACACTTGTGAAGTTCTCTGCCAACTTACTTGTCAGGAGTCTTGGTTCAGTGCCATCAGGACATGTTTTTTCAATAATGTCCAATTGCTTTAGTTTGGTGCCACTAAACCCAAATGAACAAAGTCCAGGGGAAAGCTGCCGACCTTTTAATTAAGATATGATAGATTATATAAACCCACTGCACCAGCTGCATTGCAAGAGGAGTGCAAGGAGAAGCTACAATGGATTGAAAGCAGGAATGTTTTCCCTTCTGAGAGGTGAGTGGAGTTTGGGTGATGCCTTTAATTGAGAGCAGTGTCCCTGCTGTGTCCCTATGCCCCACGTGGGAGCACCTGGATCCCCAGAGCTTCACAGAGAATCATCATTGGAAGGTAAATTTGTTATTTTTCTTTTTTCAAGGTCCTATTTCTTTCCATCACTAACTTATAATTTTCGTGCAATTCCCAAGGAATTCACAGCACAGACATTAAAACTTGGCAGCTCCAGAAGACACTGAGGAGCATCTCCCTCTTCCAGGACTCGATGGGATTTCATGGAGCCATGGGACTTTTCCAGGGCAGCAGAAAGAGAAAAGGTGTTTCAGGCTGTTCTGGCCATGTGGGGAGGATTTCTGTGAAAAGTCACAGCTGGACTCATCGTATAGCAACAACAAGTCCTGCCTACTGAACAAAAAATCCCAGTGAGCACACAGGGTGTTACATGCACAGTGTCCCTCCACCTGCTGGGTGTTACTCTCTTGCTCTGTGATAGCACTGATAGCAAGAAATCTCATCTGCAATTTTTTTACTGCTGGTGAGGAGGATGAAAAAAAATTCCCTTGAAGACTCTGCTAGCGGTGGATCAGAGTGTTTCATAAAATCAAAGTCACTAGGCATTTAAATAATTTGGCATATATCTTAACTCATATTCACAGTCAATTATACAGAGGAATGGCATTTGTACTTCTTGAAATCACCAGACACCTCTCATTAGAAAAACACTGCTGGCAGTTGATTATAATTTTGCCAAACCTTGGGCTGGAATTTTCTGTGCCACCAGTTTTCCTGAGGCACGTTTGTATCTACTCCTTTTGCTGTAAAATACCAGAAAATGCATGTCTGAAATATAAACCGAGCAAATACACTTCTTGTCTTGACACTCCAGCAAGGAAATATTGGGTTTTCCTTGTGTGATCATGTCTGGGAGCATCCCAAGGATGTGGGTGTGGCAAAGCAGGAGCCAAGAGCCCAATCCCAGTGTCATAAGGAACACAAGGTGTTTGCTTCAGACCAGTTATGGCTTAAGCAAGGCATGCAACAAGAGTGGGATTTTAATAAATGCTTCTGTTCAGGGCAATCCAGTTCTAAGTGATGGGATTCTGAATCCAAGCAGAGCCTTGCTGGCCTGGTGGGGTGTGAGGTGATGAGTGACAGCCCATCTTTCTGTGTCCTGGGCCTGCTGCTTCTTGTCACACACAGGGGATGGAGGTGGGTGCAGGGAAAATAAATACCATGAAGGACCTGGGAGGCCCTTCTGGAAATCAAACCCTTCTGCTTGTCCAACTGCAATTTGAATTTAAAACCTGGCCTACATTTGAAGGGTGGTTGGAATTAAGTGCTTGGGAACTGGTTAAGTAAAGTTAAATAATGGAAAGCCACAACATTTTGTTTCACTTTGTTTGACTATTCTGGATGGAAATATTTTAATCTTGCCTTCTAAAACAAAATAACTCCCTCCCCTCTGCCAGCTCCCAGAACTGCTCAGTAGGGTGGCAAAGGACTGTCCTGGGAGTCCTCAAAATACCGATCCAAAAAAACCCAAATCCAGAGAGCACTGTCTCAATTTCTCTTGTTTCCCTGCTTTTTTCAGTTCCCCTTGCCTGCCTGACTCCCCCCTGCCTGTCTCTGGAGTGCCTTTATCAAGCCAAGAGGCTCAGCCTCTTCCCTTTGAGGTCTTCATTGCCTCCTCGTTGAGCACACTTTGAACAATGGTTCTCTAATTGCTCTTCAGAGAAAATTCCTGAACAACTTGGAAGGGCCCTCTAGCTGTTCCAGGGGAAAGGGTCTGTTCTCAGCAAAGATTGTGTTTTAGCATTGAGGAGTTGTTTCTCTGTGAGCTTTTTGTGTCAGTGGCAGCCTCTTCATCCCCAGGATGTGCAGCTCCCACATGGAGCCACCAGAGCAATCTGGGGGTTGCCAGAGGGAAAAGATGCCACGTTTTCCTTCAGCTGACCTTGGAATTGTGAAGTGAAGGCACTCAGGGGAATATCCCGGGCACAGGATGTTCTCCTTTGATCAGGACATGAAAGGACTCTCTGATATCTGATGGGGCCATCAATCATCCCCACGCAGATTGAGAAGTGTCACTCTGTTGTTCCCTCACCTTTGCCTGACCTTGGAGGACTCCTCCAAAGTGCTGGGAGGAAATGTCACAGCGTGGGTGTCATTAGAGTTCCGTGATTAGGTGACCAAATCAAAAGGAAAAGGGTTTTCGGATGGGAAAACTGAAATGAACCGTCTCCGACAATTTCCTGCAGTGGAAAAGGGGAGGTAAAATTCCTCCTCAATCAATTAAAAAGCCCCTCAGGCTGATTGATTTTGGAAAGCTCCATTTAATACCTGCATATTTAAATGTAAAGTTGATGAGGCTAGACTGAGACTGGAGACGTTATTCCAAACAAATCCCCTTACAGTATTTTAACGTATTAATCCTAAGTATACAGTAATCTGTAATAAATTCCCTGATCCTTATATGAATTTGGTGCCTCTATAAAGCTCGAAACAAGGCAAGTTTTGGCTTCAGAGGGCTGTGAAAAAGCCTCTGCACTGGAATATTTCTCCCAATTCCACTGGAGGTCAGTGCAGCCCTACAGTTCTGCTGGCACCACTGTCCTTTCTCACTCTGCTCTTGTGCTACAGCTGAGCACAAACCCCTGTAGAGCTCTTTTTAAACTAGATTTGTGTAGTAATAAATACAGGCTTAAGAACAGTGTTTGGTGGTTATATTTGGAATATCCTGGCAGGGATGTGAGAATCACAACTAGTTTGGGTGTTGGTGGGTTTTTTTTTTTTTCCCTTTCTTGTTATTGTGGCAGTTGTTTTTCAAGAGCTCGGGGTGATTTTTTTTTTCCTTGTAGAAGTAAAATTACTTGGAATGCCAAAGTAGAAGATTTTGTGACATGTTTTCATAGCTCCAGAGAAAAACACATCCTTGAGTTCCCAGCCTGTCAGAGGAGTGAGAGAAGTGTGGTCCAGCATGTGCACTTAGGGGCTCTGGATCACAGTTCTTGTAGGATTTAAGTGTGAACTTGCTCAAGTTGATGCTTTCCTCTCTTTGCCTCCCTGATCTTCGTTCTCTTTTCTGGTGTAGGGCATTCACACATCACCCTCACCCCTCCTGATTGTGCAGATTCACCTCAGTGAGCTCCAAATCATCCCCTGTGGGAGAAGGTGAATGGAAAAAAAACACCCCAAAAAACAGCCAACAAAACCTGGGCCAAGTGGCTTAAAGTTATTTCAGACAGGCTGCTGGGGTTGTGGGTGAGCCCCCAGGCCTTGCTGGCTCCATGGGGAACATGCTGCTCCTCTGGCATGAGCACAGAATTCTGGGCACACTGAGACCTCCAGCCAGAATCCTACAGCCCTGCAGGACAGGACATCACAGGCAGACAGATAAAACAGGAGGGCAAAGGAGAACAACGAAGGGAAATGTGAGTGCTGGGCACCACAGCAGAAGTTTTGCCTGCATGGTCGGTGTGTGTGGGCTGTGTCACTGCAGGGAGGTGACAACACTGAGCAGACACCACAGCAGAACCCTGAGTGAAAGGCTGCAGGGTCCCCAAATCCCTGCTCCAAACAGGGATTGCTGTGGCCCAGTTCAACCACCTCGGCTTCAGTTCTGCTTCAGAAAATCCCAGTCCTGCCCAGGCAGGTGACAGGGACCAGAGTCCCCTGTGACAGCCACAGGCTCTGTCAGGCTGTCAGTGGTGCCCTGGGGCTGCTGCCCAAGGAGGAGGAAGGTTTATCCCGTTCTCTGCTCTCTGGGAGCAGCCTGGGCACAGCCTGTGGGATGGCTGCAAAAGCAGAGGGCAAAGAGCAGGATGTTTCTGCCCTTGGGGTCTCCAGGCAGGTCCCTGATCCAAAGTTGGATGTTTCTGTTCCAGGTACTTTGTTCCTGCTCATTGATTTGCTTTTCAGCTGTACTGGCCAGAGAGCTCATTAGGAGAAGGGGCTGCAAACCTCAATTCCTGCCCCCCCAGGCAAAGGAACGACTCAGATCTTCACATTTACATCTTTCCTTCCTTCCCTGGAGGGATACTGAGGTGGAAGCTGTCTCTGGCTGAGCTGGCCATAGAGGACACTGTGTCCAGGCTGTTTAGGTCTCAGTTTAATTCAGGCTACATTTAGCTGAGTCAAAGCAATGCTGGCAGAGCACGAGATGATCAGGCTCAGCCTCAAACACAGAGATTTCCAAACACGCTGCTGTGGCTGTGGAGGATTTCTTGTGTAGGAGCAATCTCATAAAGGAAATGCTGACAGCTGTATCCACTGGTTAATTTAAAACTCAGCTGGAACAAGACCTGGGCAAAATATTATTGTGAAGTGACTCTCATTCGCTGTTGTTCCATTACTGAAGCAACAAGTTTTACCACAGGCTGTCCTCCCTGTGTCCTTGTACCCTGACTTAATTTCCCTCTTGGCTCCTGCAGTAATATCCTTCTGCACCAGAAGGTCACAGCACCGTCCCCCCTCTTGCTCTGAGCCTGCTCTTGCTTGTGTATTTTGCATATTCAGAGCCTTTCCCTCAGGAGGGCTGTGGGTTTCTTCTACACCTGATTTTGGCAGCTCCTTTCCACCCCCACCCTCCCAACTCAGGGTGGGTGGCAAAAAAACCCCAAAACAAACGCTCACAGCCTCTTCTCCTGTTTTTCCTGCCCAGCAGTGAGGCTCAGCTCTCCTCTCTCCACAGCTGGGGAAAAATCAAGAGGGTTCCCAACCCCATTCCCAACCCCATTCCTTACCTCTTCACTCCCTATCTCCCCAGAACCATCCCATCTACCAGGGTCATCTTTCCCTAAAATAAAGGAACCTCTCCTGAGTGAAAGTGATCCCCTCTTTCACTCCTCCAGGTCTCTGCAGCTCCTGATTAACATAACAGCATTTTCTCTTCTAAATCCTATGATTTCCACGTCTTTCTCACGCTTTCATTCAGCAAAAAAAAAAAAGGCTCTTTATAGGCCAGAACTAGGAAAGCTGGAAAGTTTGCCTTTGTTTTTAGAATTAACAAGTCTTTCTTCCCAGTGATTTTGTTCAATATATGCTTTATAGTTCTCTACCCCCCTCCATGACTTATTTTATGCTAATAGTTCCCTAAGTATTATTAATTAGATTTTTTTTTAAGTCAGAGAAAGTTCTTGAAAGTTAATTAAAAGTTCCGCGCAGTAATTGTGCAAAAGTAGCTTTTCCGTTCTAAAAATTAAACCTCTATAATTAAAATCCGATATTCATTTAAAGATTCAAATGGGGTGTTTATGACTCATTTGTTTTTATTTTTTTTTTGTTTTTTTTTTTTTTTTTGCCACTTTGGCAGTGTAATTGCTCCAGCAAAGGAAAAATCAATCCCAGCCCTGGTGCTTCCATGCCTTGTGTCCCCTCTCTGGGAAACAGGACACTCCCCTCACCCCATTGTGTCACCCAGGGAGTGACTGAGTCAGGAGTGGAGGGACAGGGACTTGTGTTTGCACATATCTTGATCTCTTCCCCCTAACAGCCTGTCACATTCTTTTCTCTCCCTAGGATGTAAAAAAAAATTTGTTGTCTTGTTATCTCGAGGCTGGAATATAGATCTCAGAGGCTTATCAGCATCTCATATTTGCCAGCGAGAGGCTACTTAGTGCACATTCAAATAACAGCCAGGCTGGAAATCCACACATAACAGCTTGGCATGTCCAAAGGGGTACTGGGGGGAGAGTTTGGGTGTTGGTGTAAATCCCTGTGTCTGCCAGGGGGAGGTTTGGATCCTTCCCCTGGCCCTGGTGCTCTGGGGGGGATGGAGAGGGAGAAAACCCCACGGCCAAGGCTGTGTTTCTGTGTTGTCTCCACCACTGGAGTGCTCAAAGAGGTGGGGAAGAAGGAGGATCAAGCTTTTCAAAAGTGAATTTTGTGTAATGATCCAACTTCAGGTATCAGGCAAGGGACATGATTTTCCTACTTTGCATTTCTTGCACACCAAGGCTGCTGAAGGAAGCCCAGGTGGCTGTGCATGCTCAGGGATGTCTTTGGAATCCCCCAAAAATCCAAGTGTAACACCACACTGCAAAAATACAAGAGGTCTAGACATGGGTAACATCTTCTAATTAATGGTAACTAATTATCACCTCCCTCCTTTGGCTCTAGAAGTGTCCCAAAGTCACCCCTTCACGTGCAGAGCAAGGTGAGAAACCAGCTTAGGTCTTCCTTGTGTGTTCCAGAGCTCAGGGCTAAGTAGATGTACATCATTAGCATGGAGTTATTAATTATTGTGCTCAGCAGATATCACCCATTCCTCTTGGAATGGCTTTTGCCTCTCTGAAATGCTCAGCATGCCAATAGAACAAGAGAGTAGTGTAATAACCGGCACATAATTAATAATTATCAATAACGAGTGCATAATCAAGAGAGAACACCTCGTGCTGTGTTTAGGAAATGGCTGGGCCCCTCTTTGGGCCACGGGGTTATTAAGAGCTATTTTTACTGAACAACTATTTTGGGAGCACCAGAGTCACAGGGAGGAGAAGGAGATTTTCCTTAAGATCTAAAAGGAGTCAATAGGAATTAGTTGAAAACTTTTAAAACCTGGAAACATTTGGGTCAACTGCAGTAATACAAGTGTCACCCACAGAAATAATCAAGAATAAACAAAATTCTTGTTGAATTAGCACAGAGGGAGAGCTCATTTGTCCTTGGGCTGGACAAGAGGAGGGACTTTTCCAAGGATATTACTGTTACAAGGCAGCAGAGCAGCACAATGAGCACCTCATCAAGGTGAGGGCTGTTCTTGTGGCAGCTTTCTAGGACAGGATGTGAGGGTACTGCAGGAGAGACCCAGGGAAAGGAGCTCACAGTCACAGCAGGGTTCAGAGCTGGGACCTTCCCCTTCAGCCCCAGGTGACAGTGGGACCCAGGTCCTGACAAGGAAAACACAAACCACACCAAATTCCTGATGCCTTTTGGGACTACCTAAAAACAGAGGCCAGACATAATTAAAATAATAAAAAGCAGTTCTATTTATTGAAGGGCCTTCAGGTACAGTTTGGGCAGACAAAACCCCCCAGGGGCTACACTCAACAATGGATGATGGTTCACAGGTTTTCACACTTTGATCAGTTTGGTCCATTTGCAGATTGGGGGTTCATCTCACAATTCCAGCTTCAGGTAATGAAGTCATTGACCCCAGGTTTGCTCCTCCCAACTCACTTCTGTTTCCATCTCTCAGGCCTGAGGCAGTGAGGGGTCCTTGATCCCCAGGCCTGGAGAGGAATTGTTGTGTCTGCCCAAAATGGGGAAGCAGCAGCTCACACTGTGTGTGGAGTTTGGAGTTACACACTAAAGAATTGCAGCATTACAAATATATGAAATATATAAAAACTAAAATCCCAAGGCATCATTCTGCTCCTGGGGAGGTGCACAGCACCCTCAGCATCACTCCAGGCTGGCACAGGAGCCCCCTGTGCCTGTGCAGCCCTGGTGAGGTGCTGGGTGTCTGCCCTGTGCCACCTTGGCTCTGCTGGGGGCTGGAAATGGGCTGGACCCATAAGGGCAATGGCAGAGGCATTTTAGCCCAAATCAGGGGCAAATCCCTGCAGCAGAACCCAGAGAGGTGCACTGGGACTAACTACACTCAACTTTAGCCCTTTCAGGGCTGCATTTACCTCCAGAAATGCCTGCAGAGAGTGGCAGTTGTCCCCAGAAAGAGCCTGCAGAGGTACTTTAGGACTAGACACTGATTTTTGAGCATCACATTGAGGTCTGTTAAATCTCAGCTTTAAAATCCTTCCCCGGGTGATTTTGAAGAAGTCACTTCACAGCCCCAGACCTCAGGATGTCTCAGTGAGGCTGATATTTCTAAATTTTGAAAGAGATAATAACCATTCCTGAATATTAACCACAGTGCACCGAGGACTCTGATAAAGACAATTACAGAAATAAACCACTAGTTGATAACCAAATGCAAAAAGAAGAAGAGAAAAAAAAGAAGTTATTATTCCCCCAGCATTATCTCTGTGCTCTGCACTAGCACATTTTAAGGCAATCTCAGCTGAAAAGATGAAGACATAGCCATCCTTATAAACAAGGATATTTCAGTCAATAGATAGAAAGCTCTAAAGGGTTCCAGCTTTGCTGAAGCACTGAGAGACTGGAGATTGAAAGAGGTGGGGAGAATTAATTAGACTCCTGATATTATCCTGGTAAATAAAAGTAATAAGCAAATCTCTGAAAAGGAAGACCTGATTCATATTCAAACATTTACAGAATAAACAGCTCCTGATTCTCCTATCTAGCCCAGTCCTTATCCTTTAAGGCTGCAATAAGTGACCTCTTAATCCCAGCCAAAAGGCTGCATGAGCATCTGGAATTGAAAAAGAAAGCATATTTCCTTCACTATTCCAATTTCCACTCAATTTCAGTATAAAGTTGTTTGTGTCTTTTTTTTATTTTTATTTTTTTTTTTTAAATTTTTTTGGGTCCCTCCAGCGATGAGCTTTTGATGATGAGATTTTTGTGCATCTGAACACTTTTTTTGCAGCTTTCCCCCCCCCCCCCTTCTCTAAATAGGAGCACTGCAGTCCTTCAGCTGGGTTATATCTCCATTGTACTGGCCATGCTCTTAAAGCACTTACAGCAGTAATTTCTGGGCATGATGGACAGACTCAGCAATAACCTGATCCTGCAATGCACTGAATAAACCCTTTAGCATTTAGCACATGGACGCTAATGTGCTGGGAAGTAATTGCTTAGAGGTTCCCAGCTCCAATATAATAATGCAGGGATTGCATTTATACAGCGGGCAGCAGAGGAAAAAGAATTATTATTGGCCAAACTTCCTCTCTCCCATTTTTATTAGCACAGTAGGAGAGAGGTGAAGGTAAACTCGAGGTGATCCCAGGTTCCCACGTCCCCCGAGCACCAGGGGCTGTGTGTGGATGTTTAAAACGTGGAGAAATTCCACTGACTTCAGCCCATTTACTCTGATTTTACTCCATCATTCCTGAGAGAAAGGTCTGGCCATTAATATCCTCCTTCACTACAGCAAATGCTGAAACGAGTGAAAGATTAAAAAGCCAATGCTGGCTTGGCAAAAAAAAAAAAAAAAAAAAAAAAAAAAAAAAAATTAAAAAAGAGTAGCTTTACAGTAAATACACAAACATGCAGGCAGCAATTCCCTGTGTGAGCTCAGCTTATGAAAAGCTCTGTGGAGTTAAGCAGGAGAACAAACTGTGTAGAAGCACCAAAGTTTTGTATTTCCACTTATGCGAGTAATTACTCCAACCCTCGTCAACATTTCTCTGCCTAAATAGCCTTTATAAATTAAAGATGCCTAAACTTTAAATGAAAACTAATTTAGGTGTTTATTATTAAAAACTTTTCTCCCTGGACACTCTGGGCTCGTAAATGATTATTAAACAGTTTTTGCTATATTTTTGCCATCCCTTTTCCTCTTTCCTAAGCACTGGAAATGACTCCTTAGCAGCAGACAGAGTGGGACCACCTTTAGGAGACAGAAATGCTGCTTGAAGACAATTTCTTTTTAAAATACTTGATTTTAGAGCTACCAAGAAAAAAAAAAAAAAAGAATTATTCAGAGGGCCAAAATAAAATAAAAAGAACAGCTTTCCCAATCTATTATTAATACCAATAAATGGGAGCTGGCAGATTTAAAAGCCAAGATGTAATGCATTTTCCTGGAGCAGTGAGCCTTTAAACAAGTTCGAGTTATTGAGATTGTGTAGTAAAAACTGGTAAAACGAAATATCTTTTCAGATAGGATAATAAAGATGGGGTATATTAACATCCCCTTCCTAGGAAGCACGGGGACAAAGGTGCTGTTGGCTGCTCTGCTTTATGGCCTGGGCTGGGGAAGGCTGGCAGGGGACTGCACAACTCCATCCCTGAAACTTCCTGCTGCAGCCTGGGAATTTGGGGATGGGAATGAGGGAGAGTCACAGCCCAGCTCCTGAAAGGTCTCTCTCAGGAGGCTTTTTGTCCAGTGCCTCCAAGTGGGATATTTGCCTGGATGATGGGCTGAGCCTCCCCTTGATGCCTTAGGATCTTAGCTTCTATATTTTTCATATATTTGTAATGCTGCAATTCTTTAGTGTGGAACTCTAAACTCCACACACAGTGTGAGCTGCTGCTTCCCCATTTTGGGCAGACACAATAATTCCTCTCCAGGCCTGGGGATCAAGGACACCTCACTGCCTCAGGCCTGAGAGATGGAAACAGAAGTGAGTTGGGAGGAGCAAACTTGGGGTCAATGACTTCATTACCTGAAGCTGGAATTGTGAGATGAACCCCCAATCTGCAAATGGACCAAAGTGAGAAAAGTATGAAAACCTGTCATGCATTTTGGGTGTAGCCCCTGGGGGGTTTTGTCTGCCCAAACTGTACCTGAAGGTCCTTCAATAAACAGAACTGCTTTTTATTATTTTAATTTTGTGTGGCCTCTGTTTTTAGGTAGCCCCAAAAAGGCATAGCCCTGGTGCTTCAGCAGGGTTACAGTGTGGTGCCAGTGCCTGCTGCCCCCAGAGAAATGGGAGCAGCACCTTGAAGGAACGGAGGGAATGGGGCACAAAGGGACACCTGAGCCAAAGACCTGCTGGTCCCACCCTCCCCAGAGCCCAGCCCTGCTCCTGGGCCCTGCTACTAAACAAGAGCTCAGCCTGGCACTGCCTCCCCAGGGAAACTGAGGCCAAGGATCAGGGCACTGACTTTGACCAAAGGCTTGGAATTAAACTCCTGTTAACCCAAGAGCTGTCAGAAGGACAGAGGCAGCCAAGGGCTGGGGCAAGTGCTGCCAGACCTGCCCAGGAATGGCTGGAGGATGGCAGAGGATGGGGCCAGGCAAGAAGGTGCCAGTGGTGGGGTGGGAAGGGACTGCTGGAGTGGGGAGCCCAGCTGTCAGTCACAGCAGCCTGTGCTTGTCACTCAGTGTCTCTGCCCTGTCACACACTGAAATGCAAACTCCCCATCTGCCAGTGTCCCCAAGTTTGTCCCCTGCTCTCAAGTTTGTTAGTTCAAATGTAATTTATCCCTAAGAACATACTTTATTCTAACTCCTGCAATCCTGCATATCTTTGTGATTCTCACCCCAGTAAAGACTCCTACAACCCACTTTCCTGCTGGCCTCACCAGGGAACCTAATTCAGATTTGTTGTTTCAGCAGAGGACAAACAATGTCTCCTAGCTGAAGTGTCCAGCTGAGAATGACCCTCTCCCTCTGGGCATGTATGAACCAAGGGAGGTACTAAACTCAAGCAGATGAAGTTTGACAAGAGGTGCCCACCAGCATCCCTGTGAAAGTGAGACACCTGCTCTGAAATGTGACTGCTTGGAGTACTTGTGAAAATCTTACCTGTGACTGCACAGGGAGCCTTCCTGCTGGCTCTGAGAAAATGAAATCTGTGCATCTGACTTTAAAGACTTTTTTAAAAATAAATTTCCAATAATAATAATAATAATAATAGTAATAATAATAATAATTGATTTTAGTATCCTTTATAAAGTGGTGTCCTGCTGCAAGCTCCTGCTCTATTTTCCCCTCCTCCTTGGGCAGATACAGCCCCACTGCACTTGGTGGTGCTCAAGGCAGAGGGTCAGCTCAGCTGCAGCAGCTCCTTCAGCTGCATCCAGGATGTGGAGTTTGCCACGAGCACCCTCCCTCTGCTTCCCGAGCTGCTCAGCTGCATGTTAAGAGCAAACCCAGCAATAATACATCTGTAACTGCTCGGGGAAAGAGCGTTTTAAAGGTAAAGAAAGAGATTTAAGAAAGCGAAAAAAAATGAGCAGAGATAAGGCTGAGACAGTGCCAAAGAGATGGAATATACATCTCAGAGAAAATCTAAAAGCAGATCATTACCCAAAAAAATACTTGCTGTAAGCAACGGTTTGTAGTGCAGGAGGAATATTTACCCACCAAGCTTTTGATAGTCTTTCTGTTTCTTTCTTTTTGTTCCACCCAGGAATGATTTTATCCAGAGGATGGAGGTGGGGGTTTGGAGGGGGTGGTGGCTGGATCTGGTGTCTGATCCTAATCCTGCTCCTGCCCTGCTCTCTCCCATTAACCCCTCCGTGCCCGGGGGGCTGGGGGCTGCTGGGCTGGGAGTGCTCGAGCCAAAGGGTTTGTGTACACACGGGAAATCATTTGGATAACCACAGACCAGCTGTTTGGGGTCACACTCAAAGTCTCTTTGAGCATCTCCTCCCCAACAGTGGGTGCTTTGAGCAGGGTGTTTACAGAGTGCTCCCACTGCTGCCTCAGCCCTTCGCTGCTCAGGGGCTTCTTTGACCCAGAAAAAGGATTTTTGTGTTAAAAAAGCAAGAGATGGGCCGTGAATTTCAATTCTGTGGCATCTTTTCTTTTGCAGTTGGCGTGCCTTATTCCTGTTTAGTTTAGCTCACTTTCAAGCAGATTAAACTAAACTGGTACACAGCACTCTTATTATAGGATAAGTGCTCACAGAGAGAGCTATTCAGGAATAATTATTCTGATTTAAACATTTCTGAATAATTTTATGCAAAGGCAAGTCCTGAACAGAGAGACAGTGGGTGGATGTGACATACAGATGGGGGAGCACAAGGAGCTGTAATTCAGTGTACGAGTGTTCGTGCTGGAGTCCATCTTCCAAATGTTAACTCACCCAATCAGGAGCAGAACCCCTCCAGGTGATCAATATATCCAATGAAAACTGAGGTGATCGTGGTGAATTCTGACCGTTCAATATGCCCAGCTGACTCCTCCTGAATGAGGCACAGAGCAAACACTCCCTTAAAATAATTTAGCAAATAGGTTTGAATGATAAACACAATCCAGAGAAATCTGCTCGTGGACAATTTGCAAACAGAAGGAAAGAAAGAGCAGCATTCTTTTTAATGAGCGATCCACTATGAATTATTCACACAGCTCTAATTAACATTAAGATTCCTAATTTTTTCAGGAAGCCTTACTGTAAGGATACTTTATGATTCCTTTGCATTTTCCACCCCCTCTGAGCTCTTCCAGACGTTCAGGAAGAAACCCCTACCAGCCTCCTTTGGAAGTGTCTTCATTTGGCAGGGGATGAAATGAAGACACAGCAAATAATTTGGTGTTTTTTCACCTCCCACTCCTTCAAAGCAAAGTGCACATCAGCCTCTGCTATCACTGTCCTTTGTGATAATTTGGGCAGTTTTTACACTGATGCAAAGCAGCTCTGCAGGTGAGTGAAACTGGTGATTTAGAGTGTCACAGGGATGTGAGATTTGTCCTTCTTATCTTGTTTGGTGGCGGATTTCTTTAGCTGTAATGGCAAAATGACCACTGTAATGCTTAAAGTCCAAATTTTCGATGATATTTTGGGGCTGGAAAATACAAAAACACGTGCCCAAATGGCCGTGGCAACATAACACACTCACAGAGTTGACAATAAGTTCAAGGGAAAATAGAATTTTTCCAATTTTTATATATACAAAACCAGTGTATCCACCTATATTCTTTTTACCACTTTCCTGCAAACACAGAAGTCTCAGCGTGTAACAAATTCTCTCTTTTTGCAAATATTTAACTAAAGCAGCGATACCTTTTTTAGTGACAGTATTCCCAACAATGGGAGCTGCACATTTTTTTTTGGTCTGGAATTACAGTGAGAGTTATGAGTCAGCATTATCCACTTATTATGGGTGGGAGGAGGCTCCTGCATTGCTATTTGAGCACAAAGATTTACACCACAGCCAAAATCAAATATATAGAGAGGTTAAAGACAGCCTTAATTCTGGCTTTATGGAAATTAAATGTTAGGGGTTTTTCATTACAGACGAGCTGGGCTAAAAATGAATCCTCATTAACAGAACGCTGTGATATGTGGTTACATCTTCCTTGTTGGCCAGAATGCGCCGTCTCTGAATTTAGCTCAACAATTTCAGATGGCATTTTCCGGCTCCCTCCTCCTCCTTCGCAGTTCAAGAACAGGAATAGCTCTTACAGAAGGACAGGAGTTGTTTTTCATTAAAGTATCATAGTTTGGGGAGGGAAAAAACGCAGCCTGATCCATCTCCTCTCCCTGCAAGTCATTAAACACACTCAGCGTGCAGCATCTCAGGTGCCTCGCAGGTGACATCCTCACCATCTTCAGAATCAAGTCTGCTGCCTCCCCCAGCTCTCAGGCTCCTGGCTCGCCAGCACTTCCCTCCTGCCTTCTCATTTCCAAATCAAACACATCTTTATTAACCTCTGACTTCCCAGAATAAAGCCCGAGGTTTCCCCGGGGAAATAAAAATGAAAGCCGTGCCACTGTTGAAGAAATATGTACAGCTGGTTGAAAGGAAGGCACAGTCTTGGAGAAAACCGAGGAGAAAAGGTCAGAAAAGTTTAAAACCTGGGTGTGCACAGAGTCACAGTGTACCTGAGTAACAGCCTTATTACACACGGCTGCCTGACAGGGAAGGTGATTAATCCTGTGAGATTGGATGGAGCCCGAAGGTTATGATTTGTAACTATCAAACACCAATCCATGTAATTCTTTATTTGGAAACAATGGTTTTTTTATCTCTTGGCAAATCTGGGGCTCTATCCTTGCTGGGGACTTTCAGCACAGTTGTGATGCAGCTGTGTGAACGGTACCAATTAAGAAACAAAAGACTTCCCAGAAGAGACAGTACTTAGAGACCCAAAACAATTCAGGCAGAAGTCTTTTCCCTGGGCTACTGAGGCAGAGTCATCCGGAGATTGCATTCCAGCCTCACCTGGAAATTGAAATTATATAGAACCACTGTCCTTCCCCCCAGACTTAGAAACAGTACAAGGGCAGAATGTGGTTGTCAAGGATGGAAACTTTTTCATATTGTCATCATCTTCATGGACACACATGTATGAAATTCAAGCGAGGCACTGGCTGTGCAGCCTCTGCTGGGATTTTTAGGTGAATGTGGGGAGTCTCCATCCCTCACCTGTAGCACATCTGTTACAGTCCAGGTTTTGATTGGCAATGCCCCAATAAAGATGCACACGAGACCATATCCAAAGTCAATAGTATGGATTTTATTTGATAGTAAATATCAAAGAAAGAGAGAGAAAGAAAGAAACAGAAAAGAGTTGGGGTGGACAGAAAGAGAGTGACAGAGACAGAGGGAATAAATTAATAATTAAAGGGAATATCACACTCTGAAGATCCCACTGGTGTCCTGGATCCTCTTCAGCTGGTCTTGGTGGTGAGGGTGCCCTGAAAAGCAAAGAATCAATGGATTAATATCTGCTCAGGCCAGGTGGGGATGCCCAGGTACCTCCCCAGCGGGGAACAGTTGAACACTGTCTCTCGCAGCAGACTCTGGGTCTGTCACATCACATTGTGTCACGTGCAGTCTGTGGTGCAAGGCCTCAGGAGGGAGTCTGGGGAGCACCTTGGGGGGTTTTTCATGGATTAAGGCACCCCCATGTGAATGTCCCATGGACGTTGCTGGGGGTTTGGGGGTTTCACAGCTGGGCTGGTGCAAAGGAGGAGGGGTGTTCAGTGCCACTGAGCAGAGGTTACACCACACACCTGAAACCTCTGCAAACTTGGCCTTTGGGGTGGGCTCCTTCACCCCAAAGCCAGCCAGGGATGGTTCTCAGCACAGCTGCTGGGTTTGGCTTTCCAGTAGATGCATTCTCCTCCCTCAGCCTGAGATGACTGAACAACAGTGTCCCCCTTTATCTTATCTGAGTGGCTTCACTCACAGTCCAAAGTTCCAGTCAGGCCCCTCCAAGAAGGGCTGGGCTTCAGTGGGTGTAGCTTTTACACAGTTTTTGCTGTAATGGGCAGAAATCCTTCATGACAACATTTAAGCCATGAACCATTTCAGTCCCTGACAAAGCGATTGTAACAAGGAAGGCAAAGCATGAATTCAACATCTTAACTTCAGTACCCATCAGTGTTTCCAGCTGGGCAAGCCTTTATTGCTCACTCTGGGACCAAAGACCACAGGGCTCAGCTCAGTGCACACAGGCAGAAGCCTTTTACAGCACTGGAGTTGTTTTAATTCCTTCCCATTTTGCTGGGATACTCCAACAGCCAAGCAGGGAGGCACTGGTGTCTCTGCTGCCATGTGTCCTCTTGCTGTGATTCTGCAAGGAGGGACAGCTGACAGAAGCTGGGGCTCTGAGGGCCTGTCACCCACACCCAGGACTGCCACTTGCATTGATCTGGATGGGTGGCTTGTCCAAAACTGCCCAGTGAGGACAGATTCCTCCAGGGCAGACTCCTGCAGGACACATTCCTCCAGGGCAGATTCCTCCAGGAGAGACTCCTGCAGGACAGATTCCTGCAGGACAGACTCCTCCAGGACAGACTCCTGCAGGACAGATTCCTCCAGGAGAGCATCCCTCCTGTCCTGTGCTCAGGTCCCAACATGACCCAAATCTCCCTGCTCAGACACTGCAGTGGCACAGTCCCGGTGTTCCCATACCCTTGTTCCTGTCGCTGTGATGTGACTGCAGGTGAAGGGGAAGGAATCTCCCCCATCTCCCCGTGCCCAGCTCCTGCCCTGGGTGTGAGGCCGGCAGGTCCCAGCTGAGCCTCTCCTCCCGCCTGAACTGCTGTGGTAAATCAGGATTAAACTACAGTCTCTGCTGCATCATAAAACCTTTAGCTCTTTAGCACCGGTGGAGAGGCAATAGCACTCTCAGCCTCATCAGGAATGGTTTCCTCTTACAGATGTTCAGTGACCGTAACTCCCCAGAGCCTCTTCCCTCCCCTGCTCGCTGCAGACAGCCAGTGCTGCACTCCGAGGACAAGTGATGCTAGAATGAAGAGGTTGGGTTTTTTTTTTTCCATTTTTAAATAAAACAGACAACAGTCCATAAATCCAGGACTCCTGCCTGATCATTGCTCCCCTCTGTTTCCCTCTGGCATTGTCAGAAAGTGGCTCTTGGAACAACCTCTTAAAAATGTATCGGGCGAGAAGAAGGGAAATTGTTCTCAGCGCCGACAATGCTGTACACATATTTGTATATTTATTCTGAAGATCAAATTGATAACAACAGGTCCCTTTCGTGGCTGCTGATTTATCTGCTGAGCAGGTATCTGTGCTGTCTGCAGTGCATGGCCATAACTGTCATGGCTGATACAGGGATAAGATGAATAACCTCTACAGATTTCAGGTACAAGTAGGAAAATGTAATCATAACTCACTTTAGAACCAAGTGATACATATTTATACTTTGCCTATCACAGCCTAGCAAGCCTTTCCCTTTTATTTTGCATTCATGGGCCTGTGATGCACATCAATCTTTTTTTCAGTTTGTTAATATTGTTGTCACTCAAGTGAAATGTATTGTCACCTGACTTATGACTGGGAGACAGTTCCATCTGAGGAATAGTCGCTTAATTTTCCATATTCAGATTGCCTCTCCTGCCTTGACTCTGCAACACAAACACTGAGACTTTGGTCGGTTCTAACCTATTTCCCCAAACTAGCAGCAGTAAATGTCACAATATTTATAAACCGAACAAGAGCAGAAGTCGAAGTAGCAAAATAACGTGGATATAAAATCCTAATCAGCCTCAGATGCTTTAATGAATGGGCTCAAATGCCTCTGGGCTGATTTCTCATGGGAGACCTGGCCTCAAAGGACCCTGTTTGGGTCATGATTTGCTTCTTCATGGTAAAAAGAAACCATGAAGTGCAGCAGCCCTGTGCAAAGGCTGTTAGAAAAGCAGCTTTGCCTACTTTGGGCAATTTTTTAGGACTTTAAATGCCTCTTCCATTTCCAGCCTCTCCAGGTTTCCTCTGGATTTGATGTCTGAGTGCAGCAGCAGTGGGGCTGGGCATGGGGACATCCCTCTGTCACCATGGCCAAGGTGACAGGGCTGGGCTCTCTGCACCGTCCTGCTTTTGGGGTGACCCTGGGCAGGGTGAGGCCATTTCTGCTGTGCCAGCACAAGGGCAGACCTGGCTGCTGCAGAGAAGTCTCCCCTGTCAAACTTCACTGAGGGAAGAATTTAACTTTTCTTTTCTTTCAATCTTTTTTTAGAGGTCATAAATATTTATGAAGAGCCTGTCAGTCATCTTTAGGGTTTCTGACTGAGTGTGTCACAAGAGAAGGGCTTTTATGATGATTTATAGTAAATTGCAGTAAATTGCTTTCCTGTCAGGGAGCACAGAGGAGTTACACCATGCCAGGGGATGCAGGCAAGGTGCCCAGGATGCCAGAGATGCTCTGGGGTGAAATGCTCCCTGCACAGGGGACACTGTGGAGCCTGGGCACTTCCCAAGTGTCACTTCAATCTTCAAACTGCAGGGAGGCATGGCTGGGAGAAACTCTCTCTTCTGGGGCAGAAATCACAGCAAATGTTCCTAATCTGGCAGGTCAATCACTTTTCCTGGATTTCTGCCCAGCTGAACATTCCCTGCACTGCACAGGAGTGCAGTGCACACCACCAGCAGGGCTCGTTCCCTCAGGTGTCACACTCTGCTCCAGCCCTCCTCTGCCTGCATCCAACAGGAAACACTCACAGAGTCTCACAGCAGCAGGATTTGGGGCCTTGAAGGGATGTAGAAGTGGGCCTGACATATCAATGTAACAGCAAGGGTTTAAGAGACACTTTCTGCATGAAAAAGCAAATCAAGACAATGCCAGGAGTGGTGCTTTGTTGCAGGTGTTTGAAGGAGACAGAGACTTCTGTAGAATCACATAATAAATGGACCTTAAAGATCCCTTTTCAACCCCTTCTAGTAATGAAAGACCCTCTCCCACAAGCCACATCCCCGTTGTCCCAAAGCATAACCTGCTCTTCCTCCCTGCCCTTCAATGACTCAGTCCTGGCCAGTTCGAAACAAATAAAAAAGTCAAGTACAATATTTTTAAAATGTGCCCCGATTTAATCTGATTTTGCTGCTCATTTTTTGGACTACAAAAGACTAAGGGAAAACTGATGGCACCCCAAGACTGGAGCAAATCCTCCATGGATCCCAGCACATTAACATGGAGCACACCACTGCATTTCCACCCCCACTCCAGAGCCATGCCATTATTCTTTGGCTGATTCCATCACTTTATATTTTACTCATTAAAGTGGGGGAAGAATGTCAAGTTCACATTTTGCCCAACAAGTAAGAAGTGTGAAGATGGGAACTGCTTTTGCATTAATTGAATCAAGGATGACAGTGCAAGCAGCTTTAAGCCCCATAAATCTAGACAGGCTCCTGTCAGATAAAGTATCAATGTGCTTTATCAAACTTTGTCCATAGATTTATAGAGTGCTCAGGCCACAGATCTGTAGTTCCTCAATGTAATCACTTCAGCATTTTCTAGCTATGGTAGGCAAGCTCCATGTGAAATAATGGAATTTATTGACAGAGAAGCAGGCACTGCAATTTTGCTGTTGTTTAGAAAAATTGCCCATCAATGAAGTGCTGGTGGAGAAAGACAAAAGATATTACAGTAAGATGACTATCTCCTGACTCCTGCTGAATTGGTAGATGAGCCATTAGCTTCCAAGGAGGGAAAGGAGTGGCCACTCTTCCAGACAACTGCTCTGGCTTGTACTCAGAAATTGTACTGCTCCAGGATGATAAAAAAAACCTAAATAAAATCAAACCCCAAACTCTAGACTTGTTCCAGTCTGCTGAATTGCTTCAGTCACCGGTTGCAAGTCAGAAGTCTGGGTTTTGTCAGGGTTGTTTTGGTTCAGCTATCACAATATTTAACCTTGTAATTACACAGGTTTGTCTTTGCACGATTTCTGTTCACATTTCACTGTCTATTAAAATGTGTAACTACCACTGATCTCATGAGCAAACTGTGTATCAAGTTCCTGGAGGATACAGAGTGTGTGGATTCAGGAAGGGCTGTTGAAATGAGGCTGAATACAATCTACAATCTCTCCTTTTTTTTTTTTTTTTTTTTTTTTTTTTTTTTTTTTTTTCTCTGCTCTAAGTCCTCTGACTTAGAGGACTTGCTTTAAGGAAGGAAACAGGGGAGTCTTGCCAGGAATTCTTAACAGAGGAGGGTTTATAATTACCTCAGGTAGTGGGAATGCATGTTCACGTGGGCATCAATTTATAATGCACTGTGCTCTTGAAGCATCCTTTTCAGAGATGGCTGCAGGAGCTGGCACATGGTCCAATGCTCTGGGAGCAGGAATTTGGGATCTTGCTGTGCTGAAGGTGACTGCAGGACGGGACTGCCAATGTTTCTCCAGATCACCTTGAATCCAGCAATTAGCACGACCTCCTTTTGTAGTGACTGTCCTCCAAGAGTGCTCAGACTGTCTTGGAATCTTTCCTTAAAGAATTTCTATTTTCCACCTGTCAACGCCTGAGAGTGTTTTATGATTGAGTGACGGCTAGTGCTCATGGCAGAGGAAGAGCCCCCCAAGAACACACCAATGCTGTTGTAGAAAAGCCCTGATCATGTCATCAGCACATAATGATGCAGCCTGTCTCCCTTTGGGTTCTATTAATCCTGCTTCCCCAGCATCCTCTGATGCCTGTTCTTGCTCCATTTCCTCGTGCAAGCTGCTCAGACAGGTCCACTGGCTGTGCTGCTGGATGGACACCTTGGGACTCCAGACAAGACTCTTCCTCCTTTATTTCCACAACTACAGCGTTGATGCACAAGAACAGAAAGGCACCCCTGGTAAGCAGACACGTCTCATCCTTCATTCTCCCATGACAATGACAGCAAGACAGTGTCACTTGCTCATTAACTTCATCCTACTGCCAAATCACTTTGTGGGACACAGAGGTGGGAATCAGCTCTTTCTTCTGTGCTGCAGCAGCTCAGGCCCCCAATGAAATCAGGGCTCTGTCGCTCCAGGCAAGATAAACTTGCTTGGAAATGCTCCTGGCCTTGGGCACACACTGTTCAGGCAAAGGAAGGGAAGGTGGAAGGGGAAGCAGAAATCCTAAAGAAAGAAATTACTTGCCTCAGGCTACAGGGGAGGTCAGTGGCACAGGCAGGGCCCAGGGAGCTTTCTGAATGCTGCCCTGCTGCCTTGACCTAAGAGATAATCATGAATGGGGTGTAAGCTGTCTCAAGCCTGTGTCTCTGAGCCGGGATAGATTCCTTACTTTGACACAACATTTTAAACGGCACGGAATTCCTGCACTTCTCCTCGTGCCTCAGTGACCCTGAGGGAGCAGAGAGGGATGTGCAGCCAAGGGCAGCCCAGGTGATGGAGGCAGGCAGGGACATAAAACGCCAGAACAAAGCATTGTGGTTTGGTGTTATCAGCAAAACCCCAAATTCTAGCCCAGCCACACGTGAGACATTCAGTCACAGACAATAAATAGCAGAGAGGAGCACTAGGGTGGAGTGGGACAGGTGCACCACACAGACAGGATGATTTCAGGCAGATAACTCCTGTTGGGAGACAATGTCTGGCTTGTAACATACCCCTGGAAATGGACATTTCCCAGCTGGGAGGCCACTTGGAAGCACGCTTGTCCTGGCACTGTAGGATGTCGTGCTTAAAAAGACATGGTGCAGCCAGGGCTGGGAGAGCTGCTCCAGCACTCACAAGGAAAGCCTGTTCTCACAAGAATTCCAGTCAAACTGAATTCTCCCACGGTTCAGGGAATGTGCACACAATCAAACTCCATGTGGATGTAAGGACAAGGCACAAGTGTCCTCTTGTGACCCTGCTGGGCTGGGCTGCTGTGCCCTAGTTCTGCCCTAAGGGGGTGGACAGACCATCACCAGTGTTTTAATGAGAGAAATTATAAACCTGTTATGGACCTTCTCAGGTGAGCTGCTATATCTGACAGCAGGACAACTCTTTGTGTCCCTGCAAAAGCCCCACAGACTTTGGCAGTGGAAATGTCCAGCTACAGAGCTGAGAACACACTCAGCCAGTGCCTTGTGCTAGTCTGGCTGAATCATAATTTCCTTTATGTCAAGTATCATGATTTCCTTTAAAGCAATATTTTTCTCCACTTGCAATAAGCCAGCTTGTTCTCCTGCTTCAGAACCTCCTGTAAACTCCTGCCTTTTCCCTGCCTGAGCACAGCAGCCACAGTGTGACATCCTGGGGGTGCTCAGCACAGCCCTGCAGGCACCATGCCAGCCCCAGGCAGTGTCATGACCCAGCTCTGAGTGACAGAGTGTTCCACAGCTCAGGAGATATTTGTCATTTGGCCACATTTCCTGTGCTTTCCCTGATCATTCCTGGTCCTGACCTGGCAGCAGTGTAAGCAGAGTGTGTGTGGTGCTCAGGCTTGAGAGGAAATCAGCAGCAAGTGCCTGGAAGTGCAGTTGTGTCATATTGTGCCTCACCATTCCTGCTCAAAGTGCCTGACCACTGGGAAAAGATACTGCTGAAGCTCTTACCAGGAAATCCACCCATTCTGATATTATTCTGGTCAAAATGAATTTACTTCACCTCTCCTCCATGTGGTCACAGCAAACCAAAGATGTTTCTACTTCTCCCCCTCCCATGGCCTGGGTAAGTCCAGTAGGATTTTGTCTCAGTTTTTCCCCATCTGCAAAGATGGTGCTGGTGATGTTGGCATGTGTCCATGCCACAGTGTGTGAACCACAACTGAGACATTGCCAGGATGATATTTATGCAAAGAAACAAGGAGAGAAGATGCATTTGGGGAGAAATATGGAGAGAAACAACATAGAACAAGTTAACAAGTCCTGATAAAGGCATTTACCTTTGTTCCTGACCAGACAGGAGGTTCCAGTGTGGCTCCAGATGTTACTGCTGCTGTCCTGGTTTCCAAGGTCTGGATTATCTTTGTCAAACAAAAGCTTCACCAGAACTGCCCCTGTGGATAGTCCCAATAAAGAAGCCAAATTCCAAGAAGGGGAGCAAATGTTTTCTGAAGCACTGCTAGCCCAGGACAGCTCAAACCCACTCTCCTGTGACTATCACAGGAGAAACTGTGCCACTTATCTTTGTGTGTTAAAGCTCCTTAAAATAAGGAATGGCCAACTCATGTCCATTCATTAGCCCAACATTCACTGAGCACATAAATTAATGTGAGGAAGCTGTGCAGTAGGAGTTAATTTCTCGATTTAGCTACAGAGTAGAACTGCTTCTCACACTTAATGGGTTTAAAAGGCAGAGTCCAAAATACATATTGCAGGGAGCTCTTGCAGAACACCAGCAGTGCTGCCAGGCACATGCACAGACTCACTCAAACGTGCAGCAGTTCCCTTCTGCTTCATCATGACCCCAAATTAATTTCTGCATTAACTCTGAGCTTCTCCCTAACCATTCCAGCCTCTTAAAAGATTTACTCCTGGCTGATGGGGGCAAGTCTGCTCTCTAACCCTTCTCCATGCCTGGAGTTTCCATCTGGATCTGTCCCTCACTGTGCCCAAATCTGTGATGCATCTTGCTCTGTTTCAGCACAAATTGGGGTTAAACATGATCCAAAAAAAACTAGAAGTGTGCAGAGATCACTGGTTGGGACAGTTCAGAGAGGTTTGAGCTGGAAGACTCAAAGTTGATGCTGTAACAATATTCAAAATCTAAAGTCTCTTTCAACTTCATTTCTAAGTTTGCAGCAGTGGAGATGAGTTGTTAATTCACCCCTGACAACTTTATTCAACAATCAATGTATAGTCCTTGAAAACGAAATAATGAGGACCAGTGATGTCTTGTGTTTGTTTATAGGGGTATGAAAGACATCAGCCACCATCCAATAGAGAAATGGACAGTCTTCTGTCATCAGAGACATGGGGAGAAACAACCAGATTCCCTGACAGGGTAGGAACCCCTCAGAGCTCAGCTGGGAGATCTGTTTTCTAGCAGGGAAAACTGGCAATTCTGCAGGACTGTCTGAGCCCAAAGCTGCTGGAAAGAAGCTGTGGAAAACACTGTGGGGATCATCAAAAATGCAATATTAACACCTTGGCCAGTGGAGAGTCCTGCTCCTCCTCTCATGGAGGTTCTACAGCAATATGGTATTGGCAGACCAGTGTGGAAAGTGGTGCCCATGACAGGAAAATCAGGCACAGTGCTCTGAGCTCTCCATGGGATCTGATCTCAGGTATGAAATAATCTCTGAGCCTAACACAGGTTCTCTAACTCTCTGGACTCTCTGTCAAATGAATATTAGCACATCTTCCCACAGGAAAGGTCCCCTCTCCTATATAACATAGTTCTGGGATAAATTTTATCTCATCCTCAATTAACCATCCAATTTTGGAGAACAAAAATTGGGTGAAATTTTATTTCTGCCTGTGAGGCTCTGCTCTGCCACTGCCTGCTGCAGATATCTCTGATAAGCTCCAGAGAACTTGTGGTTATTTGTTCTAATGTCCATGACATCATGGCATTGTACATGGAACAGCCAGGGAAAAAGCTCAGGAGAAAGAAGAGTTTGTGAGACGGGGAAGGAAGGGTGGCAATCTAGACTTAACAGAGATGTGATTTAGAAGAGCAAGTTGCAAAAGAACTAATATTAAAGAAGGAAGATTAATTAGTGACAGCTGGACTGACCCTTTCATACTAAGTCACAACATGTTCCCAATGTCACACTCTCTTCCAACAGAGCAGATCAGGCTTGGTCTGCTCAACCATAGAGACATGTGGATTAAAGCAGAGTGATTTCCATTAAAAATTTCAAAAGAAGTGTAAAAAAAAAGAAAACAAAAGAAAGGATATGACTTTAGAGGGGATTGGAAGGCTCAGGGTCTGTTAATAGTTGTTCACCTTTCAAGGTCTCTGGTCTGATTGCAGACCAGGTCAATAGGGAGAGAGAAAGCCATTGCCTTTAATGGCTGGGTAGTGATGGATGTGAAATGAATTGATGGTCTCAATCCAGTTCAGAGCAGACTTCACAAAAATACATTAGCCTGTCTTGCTTTTTTTTTTTTTTTTTTTTTTAAATAGAAATGTAGCCTTTTAAAGAAGGAAAACCAAAGATGATTAAAATGCCCATCTGGGGCATCTCTTAGTTTGCTCTTATGTCTGCTCTGCACTTTCTCTCATCCCTGCTAAATCACCTGGTCCCCCATAACCTCAGTTCTCTTTATGTAAAACAGAGGTGACATTTGAGTGCCTGTAGTTAAAGCTAAATACCTCAACGTTGTGACCAGGATGTGGCAGGTTTGGGTACCCCCTGCACCCCAAGGGGGTCCCTGTCTCCTGTGTCCCTCTGCCTCCATAGATCACCCATTTTCCTGGAGCTCAGGAGGCAGAACAATGTTCCTGGGTGCTGCTTCAGAAAACCTCAGTCCTTCAGGCCATCAATCAGCCAATCAATCAATCACCTTTCTCAAGCACTAAATTAGTTTAAGAGAGGGAAAAATAAAAAGTGGAGCAAAGAAAGGACTGGATTTCATCTTAGGGAAGACTGTGAGGGGGAGTTTGCCTTTGAAGTGCCTACAAGGGAATCTAATCAAGGCATTTACTATAAACAGAGAAAATCGATCACAGAACATTTTTAACATTTAAAACATGTCTCTGTTTGGACAGCTGAGATATCCCATTACTGTGAATGACACTGCTGGATCAAGGGTCTGCACAGTCTGAGAGAGCTGTAAATCAGCCCCAGACCTCTGGGCACAAAAACCACAGAATTGCTTTAAACTATTTGTAAATAAAGGGCCAAATTCAGCCCTGGGCAGAGCACATCTTACCTTACATCAGAGCTGAGCTGAGCAGCTGGTACAGGTGGGGCACAGAGGGTTTGGGGATGACTCCTGCCTTAGGGGGGCTGATATCCCCCAGCTGAGCAGGACCTGGCAGTGGGATTTGTACAAAGACAAAATCTGCCCAAAAGCCATGGGGTGAGTGCAAGCAGGGGCAGTGAGAGCTCTGTGTGTTGTCACATCCCTGTGAGACACTTGTCCAAAGATTTGATGAACCAAAGGAAAAGATAACAGAGCAGGGGAAAATGTACAGGCTGATTAGTGAGGATGAGTTTGAGGCCATAAAAGGCTGGATTTCACCAACATGGGTGGACTCTTCACTCACTGAATGCCAGCTCACAGTGATGCTGGAAACAGCCAAAATGCCTCCCTTGCTCCCAGCACCTGGTGGAGAGCTCCTCACCAGGATGACAAGGTTGAAAGGATCACAGCCATAAAAAACCCCCCAAGATATAATTTGTACCTAGGAAAATGTTTTGGCGTGTGTGCGTGTGTGTAATAGAAAATAAACACTTTAAAAATAAATCCTCCTATTGCAGCAGTGGCTAAAATCAAACCCAGCTCAGTTCTGTCCAGGAAAATTGGGCCATATGTTTCTTGCCTCAGGGGATGGATTTGTCAGTGGTCAGCTTGAGAAGTTTGTTGTACATAATTATGCTGATAGTGCAGTCTCCATCCCTGGAGGTGTCCAAGGAACTCCTGGATGTGGCACTCAAGGCTCTGGGCTGGGAGATCAGTCAGAGGGCTGGACTCAATGACCTCAGAAGTCTTTTCTTACCTAAATGATTCTGTGATTCCATGGCTCTGTGATTTTCAGACTCTAAACAGATGGTTGGCAATAGGGTATAAAGTGACTTAGAGTGTTCACGAAGGGAAGTGGAATCATTTGGGGAAGCTGTCATTATTAATTAGCTATTTCCAGATCAGAGGTGCATAAGTGACCTGCACCACTTACCCAGTGCAGAAAGCCACATGAAGGTTCTCAAAACATAAGGTTAAGCTGATGCCTTAGGATTTTAGCTTTTATATATTTCATATATTTGTAATGCTGCAATTCTTTAGTGTGTAACTCCAAACTCCACACACAGTGTGAGCTGCTGCTTCCCCATTTTGGGCAGACACAACAATTCCTCTCCAGTCCTGGGGATCAAGGGCACCTCACTGCCTCAGGCCTGAGAGATGGAAACAAAAGTGACTTGGGGGCAGCAAACTTGGGATAAATTACTTCATTACCTGAAGCTGGAATTGGGAAATTAACCCTCAATCTGCAAATGGACCAAACTTATCAAAGTGTGAAAACCTGTGACCACTGTCCATTTTGGTGCAGCCCCTGGGGGGCTTTGTCTGCCTGAAATGTACCTGAAGGTCCTGCAATAAATAGACCTGTTTTACATTCCCTTAATTCTGTCTGGCCTCTGATTTTAGGCAGTCCCAATAGGCATAAAACCCAATAATGAAGCAGTACAGGAACACCACAGTGCAGAGTTTGTCAGGCTCCTGGACCAGCTGGGTCCTCATGGAAGGACCTCACGAGTCCTCCTGGAAACAGGTTACGTGGTGGAGGTGGCTAGGAAGGAATCCTGTGCAAATAATTGCTCCCAAACACACTTAGCACTTTCTTTAGCTGATACTCAGGGTTATGTGAATAAAACTGGAGCTAATGCACCCCCTCAGAATGCTCCCATTAATTTGTGTGCCTGTACTCAGGCTGCAGATCTGGCTAGACTAGGAGGTCATTAGAACAGACAGGGAGCCTGGGTAAAATGAGACGGACAGGCACAGGACTGAACTTTGTCCACCACGGTGCTTTAGCAAGGTTTTTGCCTCTCTCTCAGAGTCCCTTGGTGAAGATGTACTGAACAGTTGATGGAGAAAAGCAGCAATCTGATGCATTAATTAATGCCAGGTTACACAGGGCAGGTGTGGGATGCCAGGCTGCCATCAGCCCAGCACAGCTCTATCTCCTTCCTCAGGAAAGGAAAAAAAAAAACTTTTCCTGCCTCCACACCTCTTGGAGGAAACTTTCCAGCAACAGCTCAAGTTTTGCTATTGACCCTGTTGGGCACCTCCCTGGAGATCCATGACATCCCCCTGGAAAACCTTGTGCTGCACACTGGAACAGCCCCTCCTTCCTCCCAGGAGCTGATGGTCAGTGGAGCATCTCCACAGAGATCTCCCTGTGCTCCTGAGCTGCCCCCTAGAGCTGTCCTCACCTCAGAGGGGAGGGAGAGGGGGACTGGAAAGCCCCACATGGGATTGGAACCAGCCCAGGCTGCAATCCCTGATGCATTAATGAAGCACTATAATGAGGATTCCAAATTACCAAAAAAAACCCCAAATCCATTCTGCACCCTCTTTCCTCCTGTGCATGAAAACACAGCCACTGGTGGCCAGAGAAAAAGCCCTTCCAAAAAAACCATTTATAACCCGACAGCTGGCACCAGCTGCACACCAAAAGGCAGTTTAGACTTAGTCAAGGATTATGATGACATCAGAGGAAAAAGGCTTTGTTGTTTTAGAGTCTTAACCTTGTCTCAAGACAAAATTAACAAAAAAAAGGAGAGAGAGAGAGAGAGAGAATAAAGAAAATCAATAAATCTAAAATTGTATTCAGCTGGGACAGATGGCAATGATATTAAATATTTTGGCTTTTAGCCAAGTGCACTTTTAATGCAAAAATTGATGTCAGCGAAATAACCTTTTCTCCTTTTAAAAGCCCTCTCCAAGATGATTATTATCCACTAAAAAAAAAAAAAAAAAAAAAAAAAAAAAAAAAAAAAAAAAAAAGAAGAAGAAGGAAATAAAAGAAAAAAGAAAAGGAAGAAAGGAAATAAAGGATATCTAGCTCAGAGATACATTAACAGATCACTGTGAGTAACAACCCAGCAGAGTTTATGGCACAAAACATGAAGCTAATTTAGAAAGCATTTGGTTGGGGTTGATAATGCACAGCATCTCCAGAGAGGCTGCACTGCCTGTGCCTGAGCTGTCTCCCATCTCCTCCTAATTTAGTGTACAATTAAGACAATGTCTGTGAGATCTAAAGCAAGTGCCTTCTTCCATGGGGCTACTCTAGATCTAGTTACTGTCGTGCCAGCAATGATCTCTCCTCCCAAATAACCACCCAGGCCCTGCTGGGAGTCTCCTGATAAAAGGCACAGTCCTGACATGTGTGAGGATCTCCAGTCCCCAGGAAATTCACTGGAGGATGAAGGTGCTTCTTGCACTGGGGAGGTGTCCAAATCCCAGCACTCAGAGCCCAGAATCCCTCAGGATCTGCTCCAAAGCATGTTTCCATTCAGAATTAACAGCAAATGATTTTTTTTTTTTTTTTTTTTTTATTACAAGTGAATCAAATAAATGGACTGAGAGTTATTTCTCCCTCGAATATTTCTTGTGCTTTTGAAAGATTCCCATGGCAGACTGATTGCTCGAGAATATTTATTTAATTTACTTATTCTCTGAATTTATGCTGCGTGTTCCTTCACTATTCTCTAGGTACGCAGACGAGAAAAAAATATATACACATCTTTTTTTGAAATATCCCATGTCACAGATGTAGCCAAAGAATGATGTGAAGGTGGAGAGGAGGCTGAAAGGAAAGGCTGGGATACAAGCTCAGCAATGCTGGGATCTTTCCCCTGCTCAGAAAAGGGGGTCAGTATAGAAGACTTTCCAGTACCTGTGGAGAGATATGGCACAGAACAAGGCAACAACCTCCCCAACATCTCTGGGCATTTGGAGCAGCATTAAAAGTACAGTCAAAGGGTTTTTACTCCAGAGTGATGTCCCAAACTTTGTTTTCCCCACCTATTAAAGGCTGTGATCAGATTCTGAAAATTCCCTATGGCCAGCCCAGAAATTATCAACCTTTTCCAGAGCTCTCTTACCAAATTGCTTTAAAAATTGAGCTATCTTTTAACTTTGCATTTCCTATAAAATGTATAAATCATACAGCTGCAAGTTTTTTTTGGCTTTGTGGCATAATTAAGTCCATAGATGTTTCAAATCCATGCTTGTGCCAATCATTGACTGTCAAAAAAGAAAGAAGAGGAGGTTAGTTTGGATATCTAAATACTTCTCCCTCATAAAAAAAAAGAAAAAAAAAAAGAAAAAAAGAAAAAAAGAGAACCTTTAAACCTTTAAAAACACCCTTCAAGAGCTACTCAATTCAATTCTCCGGTAAATTTTCCTTTTTTTCCAGATAAAATTAGCCACATGCCTATCGATTTTTGTGCAGCTGGAAATGCATAGGAGAGCTAAAAGAAGGGTAAATAAAACATGATGGACTCTCAGGGCTGGAGAAAGAAAGTGCTTATAAATGCAGAAATCCAGGAGCAGAACAGAACCCGTGCAGGGTTCAGGCAGGAGGCCAAGAAGGCGACTGCACACCGTGAGCTGTTATTTGTCTCCAAAATCTCCAGGAATTGAGTCTGAGCTTCCTTAAGCAAGACCTTCCGCCAAGATCTGTACAGTTACAGTCATCCCACACTATTTATATCACAGGAGTTTCCCTAAATAGCATCTTGATCCTAATTCTGCAAACAGAGGCACCAACCTGCTGCACATGGGCAGTTTAGGCAAATTGGGTGACACAATGTGATTGTGCTGTTGGTTTAAGTGATCTTTGATCAATGGCATTCATGGAAACATCTGAGGGGGTTTTTTTGTCTTTAATGCCAGGAGGTGTTTTAGCACTCTGCTAGTTTTGAAATCAGGGGAGTGAGTCCAAGAAAATCAATAATGAAAAGGAAACTCTTCCAAGTTCATCGTGGAACTCACAAAAGATGGAAGGCAAAACGATCCAAACATCAACAAAAGCTGGGACTCCTTGGCTCTGCTCCACTATCACCTATTCCTCCCTCCTGTGGATGGGACAGGTCACCTCTCTTTCCTCTTATCCTCAGTTATCCCATCTTCAAGGATGATTTAAGAAATTAGATGACTCTGGTTCTTCCGAGCTTGTCTCCTGGCTAGCTCACTCTTCAGATACCATATAAAAGAGTTACCCTTTGGGTCCAGATTTCAGACAGAGATCTGATCTTGCTTGGAAGAAGGAGTGGCTCACCCTTGGTGGTAATTAAGGTGTTTATTCAGGGCAAAAGCCCAGGGTCTGAGAGTGTGAGTGTATGTGAGTGAGGATTTAGGCTCTTACTTCCCCTTAAGTACAGGGGCACGATGGATGGAAATGAGGGGGAGTTATTTAGGTACAGGGGACATTGACATGGCCATTTTGGGGCAAAAGGGGTGTGGGGATACCTGAAGCCTTGGCTGAGCCACTTGGCTTTGCCAGGGCCATCAAGTACCAGGGAGTGTCCATTGATAAGATACAACAGAAGGTACAACAGACTGGGACAGGCTATTGAGGGGGTACAATGGGGAGGGAGAGGCCTATTGAGTGGATAACAACAGGGATTAAGGAAAGGGGGGTGGGTAAGGATGAACCATTACAGAAACTCAATAACAAAAATCATACAGAACTTTAGAAAACCCAAAATGCACACTGCAACAGAAGACCTGCACCAGTGCAGTTGCACCAGGCTGATCACAAATAGGGTGACAGTCACTACCTGAAGTAGCCCCAAACATGAAGAGTGTTAAAGATCTGAATCATCAACGTTCACCAAAAGCAGCGGCTACACTGTTAAAGTTGTATAGCTGTTTAAATATGCATATGTATGTATATAAAAACTGTAAGCTTCATCCGAGCTGACAGAAGGAGAGAGCTGACTGTGGCAGAGAGCTCTCGTGGATCAATGCTGCCTTGACCTTCACGTGTCACGTTTTTGATGCTGACATGTTTTTCACACAATCAGAAAAGCCCCTGCTGCTGCAGAGGAATTTCCTCTATCTCAGTGATGCAGCCTGCAATGGCATTTAACCTCCAGCTCCCATTTAAATGGGGTGTGCAGGCCTGCTCCTGGGCTGCTGGGCCAGGGGTAATTTCCACCTCTCCAAAGGGGACAGGGCAGATCCTGCACGGAGAGAACTTCAGAGTCAGTTCACAGAGAGCAGCACGAGCTGTAATGCAGAGACATTTGGTAAATGAACGGTTGAAAACGTGATGTTGGAGTCACGTCATGAAATAAATCCCCTCTTACATTAAACCAGAATTCCAGTAGCCGGAATTGCATGGTTTAGTTGGTGTTGTGGGATGTGAGAGCACAGGACTGTTGTACCAGGCTCTCAGCACTGAGGGTGTCACTGCTCTGCTTCCCCTTGTCCCCTTTTCCTGGACCATCAGAAGCCTCTTGGGACACAGACTGTGCCCAGACAGGACCACATGAAAGACGCCTTGAGGTGGGCCCATTTTTGGGACTCCAGTGACCACTGCCATGCAAGTAATGGTTAAGGCCATGAATAAAGGTGAACTCAAGCAGAAAGCTGAAGTGGGAAGGGGTTTGATCCTGCACTTCTGCCCTCAGTGTGCTGCAGACTCACAGAGTGATGCTGTGCACGCCTGTTCAGATGCCTCAGCTGTCACATCTGCAATGAGGAGATAACCACACCGACCAGCAGGCCCTAAATACTTTGAGATGTAAGCGTTAGGGAAGTCAAGATGTAAAATTTGTACAGTATGCTGCAGTATTATTCACCACCTAGACATAATCAGCAAGAAGGATGACTCAGATATGGTTCTCATTGCTCCAGAGCCATAAAAAAATATCTTCCACCATAAATTTTAAAAATTAGTTTGTGTCTTTTCTGAGTTGCTGGAAAAGTAACTTTGCTCGTTCTGTTCTTATAAATAAAATGTCATCGTATTATCAAAAGCAGCATGAAACATGATGTTCAGCAGAGACAATCCATAGCAAGGGGTCTTTTTGTGTCCACAGATTTGACTGTGTGGTACCACAACTCACCTGTGAATGGAACCACTTGCAATCAACTTCATCCTATTATAACCCCTTGCTATTAAATCCACCCATCAAAAGCATTTCCTTATGCAGAGTATCAAGTGTTTAATCTCAGACCAGAACAACAGCACCAGAAGGTTTTATTTATCAAATCAAGTCACAGTGTGTAAGTGTCAAAAGAAAGAGTAAAAATAAGGTTTTAAGACTATCAGGAGAAATTGGAGCGTTCCAGGTACAAATGGAGAAACACAGGCTGTCTGTCACATTCCTAGCAGCAGAGAGAAATGCAATCTACAGGAACAGCACTGCTTTCTCTTTATTTTCACTTTGCTCAAAGGGCACATTTTCATCCTCAGCTCCTGGTGTGGTGGGTGGCAGCTGTGACACGGCTCCAGGAGTCACACCCCGAGCCAATCTGTCACAGCCCCATTCCAGCCCAGGGGACCCAGGCTCACTTAGGGGCTGCCAGGTGACTCCACCTGGCCTAAGGCAATTTACACCTATTTCAGGAATAAAAATAATTTAAAAATGCAGGGAAATCTGCATGAGCCAAGGCTGGGGTATTACAGCTGGGCAGTCCCACGTGAGACCTTGGGGTTTTTGTGGTCCCACAGGAGGGACTGGCCCCTGAGTCCAGTGGGGTGTTGTCCCAAAGGCAGATCAGTTGTGCTTCTGGACACATCAATATATTCATTTATTCCCTCTGTTTTATTTATTCATTCTTGTCACAGGAGGGAAGACAGAGTTATGTCCATGAATGTTCACCCTTGGGTGCTGGGACTGACTTTCCTACCAGGTCAGGATTTAAATAAACCATTCCCCACCATGCTGTGCTCCCCTGCCAATATTTAATCAAAAAAAGGATGTGGGGTGAACTGGCTGCCTTGCAGTCCTGGAAGTTGCCCCAGCTCTTCCCGTTGCTCCAGTAGAAGTTGCTGCAGATTCAGCTTATTCCAAAGACCAGGACAGAACATTTTATTTTTTTAAAAGTTGTGCAAGACTTTCAAGCTGAAATCACTGTTTGGTTTGTAAAGACAGAAATAGGACTGTGGATATTAACTGCTAACAAATAATTGTCTGGTACAACAAAGCAGATCATCACCTCCTCTCTCTGCAAACTTTTCTTTTTGTGCCATTGAAAGTAGGCTTTTTCCCCCCTATTTTTGACAATGCAGCAGAGAAGACTAAAGATTTGCTTTCCTAGGGTGGATGCCAGAATCCATTTACACCTGTAGGGAGTGGGGTGCTGGAAGCTGCTGATCAATTTGAATTAGCAGGCACTTTAATTCTGAATTTGCAATTTATTTGCTGTGCAATCAGGGCAAGAACATAAGTGGAATGAATTAAAAATTGAGGTCTCAACTCAACAGTATTCGGTAGTAGATTACCCATGGTTATGTGCATAATTTTCAATTCCTTATCTGTCTTTCCCAGACAGGTGACCCAGAGTTATTAGCACTGTTTATATCATTAAGTGCTGGGCTCGGATTGTGGTCCAAGTGACTGCACAACGCTGGATGTGAAATTCAGATCTCCTGAGCACCTGCTAATCGAGTTCATTTGGGCTGATCTTCCATCTCTAGCCCTGGCTAATCTAGGATTTGATTAAAAAAAAAAAAGCAAGCAGCCTTCTCCAACTCCTTCACAGTTTAATCTGTGTGTGCAAAGATCATCCAAAGCAAGCTGACACTGTGAGGGAAGGGGAAATATCCCTGAGAGCCAGGCCAGGCAGTGAGACAGCACAGATCCACCTCACCACCACTGTGAGGAATATTTCCCGTGCTGTGGAACTTGAGTGGGGGCAGAAAAGCATTCAAACACTCCAGGGAAAATGCTCTCTCCAAGCAAAGCAGAGCAGCAAGACATAATTTTGTATGTCTGGATTATCTGTTGGAGGCCAGGCTGAACAGGTGCTGATCAGCAGAGCTGCATTAACACCTTGTCCCTGCTGCCCCTGGGGCTCTCAGTGCTTGGGGTGTCCCCACGTCACCCAGGAGGGAAATATTTGCAGTGTGGGAGGAGATGAGGGTGGTTTGCTCTCAGCAGGGGGTGCTTGAGGCACTGGTGCTGCTCCAGAGCTGTCCTTGGCTCTGTCTGCTCCAGCCCATCCCTGGGGACAGAGGACAGAGGACAGGGGACAGGGGAGAGCCTTCTTGTCACTGAGGGACCTGCCAAGGCATCTGCACAGGGTGGGAGGTCAGGAGAGCAAGGAGCAGACTCTTGGTTCCTACTTTAGACAGGTAAATGTGGTTCTTCTGCTTTAACAACAAAGGACATCACCTTTGGACAATGAACTACTCACAGATCCTTGGAGCTGTGGTGTGGCACGTGGATAATTCTGCTTTGGTGGCCACAAAAAGCACTTTGGACTCCTCCGGGCACCACATCCCTGATCACTCAGTGCTGGATCAGCACCACCCTGCCTGTGGTATGGATGACACCCCTTGCTGTCCCTGCTTTCTTTGCAAGGGACAACCAGTTCTCTTTCTGTTGTGAATAAATCCCCCAGCTAGCAGCTACCTTCCTCTATTTCATGCAGAGATTAATTTAAAATAGAATAAACATAATACTACTGTTACTATAGTAATATACCAACATAAGAAATACAACAGAGCATTGATATGCTAGTTTGAGGCAAAAAAAAAAATGTATTTACTAACCAATGAAATGTCAACTAATATATTTTTTCAGCAAGTCTGGGATATTCCAGTTCAACCTGTGCTGGGGCACTCCTGGACCCTGCTGCTTCCTCAGCAGCACCTCAGGCATTTCAGGAGTGATGCTTTTTTCCCCCTTTATAATAAGAACTGACCATTCCCCATTTTGTTTCAGGAAAAAGAAAATCCCTACCAAAACATTTTCAATATTAATTTGTAAAAAAAAGTTGAATAAATGTTTCCTTTGACAAAAATGGGGGAAAAAATAAAATTGAACCCAGCTTTTTTTTTAACCAACACCAGCACAGACAGGCAGGCAAATAATCTACTTATACCAAGCCAGGTGCACGAGGGGTTTGAGGGGGCAGGTGAGCCAGGAACAGGGGAATGGATGTTGGTTAAATAAAGAGAAGTGCAAAGCTCAGCTGAAGATGGACATGCAGGGAGAAATTCCCTCCTCCCTTCCCTGTCTCTGAAGTTAAATAAATAAACCCTTGTTCTTGCCTGAGGCAGGTTTCTGCTCGATGTGTAGCCAAAACCTTCCCAGTGATTCACTTAACAGTTGTGAGTATGATAATAGCAATAACAAAAACACCCAAACAAACAACACCAGAGCACTTCAGGGGTTTGCAAGACCTCAGAGCTCCAAAAAAACTGACAGGCCATTGCATTTTCTTGCTGGGTTTTTAGGGAGGGCTGAGATGGGAAGCAGTGGCTTATTTCATTCCTATTCTCCTTCTTATTTGACATTGTTTTGATTAGAAAAAAGAAGCTATTGGCACCAGGTATAATAGGTTTTATACCTCTCCTCAGTGTCAATATTTTCAAGGCAGAATTCTCTCACCTACCAGCACAAATTGCTCTAACTCACTGAAAAAAACCAAACAAACAAAGAAACAAACAAACCCACCCTAGCCATTTTGGTAGAAATATTGCTGACTTGGAAGTTATTTTTTATGGATATTGAAAAAACTCTCCATCTATGCAGCAAGCTCCAAATCTACAAAGACTTCCAGCTTGAAGCAGTAGAAAGCTGCCAGTCTACTGCCAGTGTGGTGTGTCTACTTTCTCCCTGAAGAATCCAGATACTCACATTCCTTAAGAAAAGAGTTAAAGCCATAAGCTTTAATCATCATTTAATCATCATTCCCTAAGAGGTCAGTGAAATGTGAGAGGGGAGTGGGCAGAGAGCCTTGGGACAGTGGCCACAGGATGTGGAACCTCTTGTATTGGTTTTGGGGATGATGGTGAATGAATGCCAAGTCCCCTGCTCTCTGTCCCTGTTTGGCCATTTGGGTCTGCTTTCCCAGATGGACCCTATTCAGGAGTTTTCTCCCAAATTTGCCCTAAACCAGGACAAGAATGCCATTTTTACAGCTGTGTTGGAAAAAACAGAGCTGGCAGGATTTGCTTCATTCTTCCTGAGTGCTGACACCCTCCCAGGGTGGTATTTGAGTGAGGCAGATGAATAAATCCTGGGTCTCCAGCACAGCCAGGGCCCATCTCCAGCACTCCTCTCTCTCCCTGGTGTGAGCATCACTGTTGTGGTGTACCTCCACACCCCAGCAGATGTTTCCACATCAGGAAAAGAGTTTAAATTATAGCCCTGGAACTTTTAAGGAAGAAGAACTGGAAGCTTCTGTGATTCTCTCGTTGTAATTGGCCCAGTGCTGGCACAGAGGAACTTGTTGGATCTTTGGAATGTACCTCAAGACCTGTGGCTGTTTCTTTTGAGCAGCTTGACAAAAAAACCCCCTCCTTAATCACTGAATAAAGAGCACAAAGTCTCTCAGCACTTTTTGGGGTGTCTTGGCAAGTGCAAGGGACTTCCCTGCACTGTGCACAGCTTTGCTCTCTTGTTTTATATGTTTTGTTATTTTTTCTTTAATTAAAATCTTCTTGCTTTTTCAAAACACACCCAATCAGTCATCTCGTTAATCAATTATTCTTAAGCCATTTCTACAAGGTCGCTGGTTAACTCTCAAAGCTCAATACACCTTCATGAGGCTCACAGCAGGCTGGCCTGTATCACATCACTGCCTCTTTTGGGCTGTCAGGCTGAAATCTCACTCAGGTGGGTGCTCAAACACAGGTGACCAAAGGGAGCCCCTTTGTGAGCTGCCAGTGCAGATCAGAGGGATTCAAAGCCCCAGGAACTTCAAATCAGGGATGTGGTGATGCAATCCCCACACCTCCAGCAGGTGCTTCCAAATAGGGAAAGAGCCTCAGTTTACCTTTAGGTATTTTAGGGAGTTTAGCTGGAAAGTTCTGAGGGTTTCTCATTGCAATTGGCTCGGAGCCAGCACAGAAGTGTGGCTTGGACTCTGAGAATGTAACTCAAAGCCTGTTGTTCATCTCATTGAGCCAAGGGCCAAAAAGCCCACCAAAGCTGTTAAGTACTAAAGAGAAAGAACAAAGAAACTCCACGCTTTTCAAGGTGTTGTAGCAAGGAGGAGACTTGTCTCTGTTCTGTGCTCAGCTTTGTTTTTGTTTTTTGTATTATTTTCTTTCATTATTAAAACCTTTTTGATTTTTTCAAGGCACACTTGATCGTGCCTTCTTGCTAATTAATATCAGCCACGTTTCTGCCAGGCTGGGCCTCAGAATTGTGGGTAAAACCCACACAGGGAGATTTACCAAGGATCCAAGTGGGGAAGAGCCCTAAAAGCAGTGGTGCCAAGAGGGCCACGGTACCTTGTTTTACTTGTGCTGGGAACAGACTAGTTTTAAAAGCAATTTGCATAATATAGATTCTCCACTCTTGGAATAGCAAATTAACAGTTCATTTTATGGCTTCACCAATCAACACCTATAGCCCATTAAATTTAACAACAAGCTTGCTTTATGAAGGAGGTTGCAGCTGAGCCTTTCAACAAGCACTCCCTATCATTTATTCTTCACCCTGAATTGTGTGTTTCTTTGTTTTGTAAACCAGCATTTCTATTTTCCCATTAGCAAGTGGCATGCTAAATTAATTCCAGGTGTTAATTTTCACACTGGGTGCTCAATTCAAGACTCAGCTCTGCTTGGTGTCAGTGGGAACTCACCTTGCTGTATTTTTTTTTTTTTTTTTTTTTTTTTTTTTTTTTTTTTTTTTCTCCTCCAGAACAAATCCAGAGCAGCCCAGCACTGCTCAGAGGTGCTGCAGGTCTCAGGTAAATCTACCTTAAATCTACCTTGCACTCTGCTGCTGCAGAAAAACAAACAGATTAGATCCACTAACCCCATTCTGTCCTCAGTTAGTGCAGTGTAATGTGAGAGCAACTTCACAGAATAGGGAAAAAAAATAAATAAAATTCCTTAGTGTGAACACTGAATATAACTGGAGGCAAAAATCGGCACAAGGAGTGAAAATAGGCAAAAGCTTATTTAACAGGTTCAGTTTCAGAACCAGCGCTGAGCACGGGGTCACTTCAGTAAACAACGACCCTGCTGCTAATTGAGGGGGACGCCACGTCATGGAGCTCCATTTGCAAGCCTATTTAGGAGGAATAATCAATATTTTATAAATATGTTAAGGTGGTTATAAAAGATGCATGATGCAGTGTGTAGGTAGGAGCCCCTTCTGGAAGGGAATGAAGGAAATTATAGATAACCTTGATATGTCGAAGTGATGCAGCTGGAACGGTTGAGGAGAAGGGCTTTTGAGGTGCTTTAACTTGGGAAAGTGATAAAAACTCTTTAAAGGAACCATGTAACTTCCTTTATATTTAAAATCTGCTTTGCCAGTAGGGAAATGTTTGTATCAGCTCTCAGGCAGACACCCCTGAACTTTGGATAGGGGTGTTCCCACTGCATTCCACCCTTAACTCATACAATACTAAATAATTTGTGCTTCTTGCAAAGCCTGTCCAAAAGTATTCGGACAAAATTCTGCTTAGCCCAAAGAGTGGACAGAGTGAGATTAAAAACACAGCAACAGTTGTACTTACAGGCAGAGAAAATGCCTGTTTCTAGTGTTCTTTTATTAAAAAAAAAAAAAGGGAATGAGTATGATTTCTGTGGCACTGGGCAGACTTACAGTGGGCCCTTGTGAACTACAATCCAGGTTACAGCAGCTACTCAATGTCAGAACCACAGTAGGGAAAAATGGATGAAAAGTGATGCTTCTTTTCCCCCTCCTTTTATAATAAGAACTAGCCATTCCCCAATTTGTTTCAGGAGAAAGAAAATCCCTACCAAAACATTTTCACTATTATTTTGTAAAAAAAAAAAAAAGTTGAATAAACATTTCCTCTGACAAAAATGGGGGGGAAAAAAAAATCTAACCCAGCTTTTTTTTAACCCACATCAGCACAGACAGACAAATAATCTCCTCCTTATGGCAAACCAAGGGCTCCTGCTCCACGGATAAAATGCTGTGAGTGTTATGGAAGAGATGATGCAAACAAGCACAATTAAGTGACTCTGTATCACACAGCAGGGTGCCCTGGTAAATACACACCAGACAATTTGTAACCATGCTTATGTTTAAACATTTTATGGGTCTTGGAGATCCCAGCTTTAATTTAAACAAACACAAACTTCAGTGTATGGAGATAAATAAAAACAGAACGAGAGCTTTCAGTCTGACAGGGCCCAAATGTGAGACACAGTCTGCATTATGTGAAAGAATTATTTATATATTTATATATAAATATATTATTTATATTATTTTATATTATTTTAATATACATATATTTATATGGTTTGTTTCCCTCTCTGTGTGCTGGAAATTCTTTCCATCACTTAGTTTTTTATTATTTTTTTTTCCTAAATTCTGAGATAAACAATCCATAAGGAAAAATAAGAGGAAGGACATGGATATTTCCAATAATAATTTTTCAGCATCCTTGAGGCAGATATTTCTTTTCCTGAGCACACGGAGGAAAGACCAAACTCCTGTTGCCACTCTGCATCTATTACTGGCAAATGGTGTCTTTTAAAATGTTGTTGCTGTGTTGGGCACCCTTCCAACAAGGTGGCAGGGATTATACATTTCCCTCTCAATTTTTTTTTTTAAGTCCCTAAATGTTGCTGGATGATTTCCCTGTGCACAATTAACTAACCTGGATCTGCTCTGCAAGGATGAAGTGGCAAAGTAAGAGAGTCCTCCAGGACACAGGATAATGCTGACCAGGTATTAAATTCATGCAAAACACACACCGACCTAGAGATTAGAAACTGAGGCACTGAACCAGGAAAAGTGCTGAGGAGCAGAACAGGCGCCTCAAAGCCAAAATCAAAACAAAACCCACAACGAAAAATACTACACAAAAAAAAAAAAAAAAAAAAAAAAGTCACCAAATTAAAAAAAAAAAACAAAAACAACAAACCCAGAGGGAAATAAACCCCTCAAACAAAATCCTCTAAAATTGTGTAAGAAGGCTTTGGAGTGTTTCAGCATGTGCCTGTCCATATATCTGTATATAATAAATCCATAATGGGAACAGTCCCATGCCTGCAGTACAGAAACATTCCCTCCCCAGCAGGCAAGGTTCCCTCCATGCTGGATATGCACATTTCACAGGATCTTATTGAATTCCAGGGTCAAGTTCTCCCTTTTTTTCAGTGCTTCAAGCAAAGGCTTGTGTTTGCTGTGCAGTTTTCCATGACAAGGTCTGGTACAGCAAGAGTCACTCAGAGCAGGGTGCCTGGGGCAGAACTTCCCTCCAACCTCGTTTTACACCAGGTATTTCAGAGGTTTTGGGAGTGTCCAAACAGTGATAAAATAGGTGAGAGATTCTTGGGCCTGTAGAGATTTTCTTTTTGGAGAAGGATCTTTGGCAACTTCTTCTTCTCTTTTCATGGGTCCCTACATTGAGGACTGAAACTCATTTGGGGGTTCACTGGAGTATTTTGGGAGGGGGAGAGGCAGGAGTCAAAGAAGGAACTGTGTTCTTTGGCCTTTATCCTTATCAAAAGCAAGAACAAAAAAAGTGAATGTATTTCTAATTATAGCATTGCAAAACTGTGTATTTCAGAATATATATATATATATATTTAGGACAGCATTCAGCCCTTGTTTTGACTTACTACTTCTGCAAAGGACTTTTCCTGGAGTCCAGATTCTGCTGCAGCTAAAATCCCCAATTATAGTAAGAGGTGCTTGCAATACAGGTTATTTTGATGGACATAATACCCAAAACTAAGCTTTCTGCCATCTGTTTGTCCCTAAAATTTGAAAGCAAAGAGAACATATTTCACCACTGCGTCAGTGAAAAGTAAGATAAATGCTATTTAAATGCATGTGCAGCATATGTTCTTTCTTCTATGACACGTTCATCTGGAAGGTTTTACTCATTTCTCTGGAGCCACGTATCAGTAGAAAAAAGGAAAAAAAAAAAGACACCAACCTTCCATCCCAAGCAATCCCTCCACAAACCCAAGATTTCTGAGCACAGGGGTGTTTGTGGGACATGACAGTGCTGTTCAAACTGCAGGTGACACTGGACTTTGCACATTACAAAATTAATTTATTCCCCTCTCCAATCCCCTCCCCTTCAATGACATGAGCTGGTGGATCTCTGGTGCTCAAGAATCACAGGAAGGTAAAGCTGTGATGGGGTGGGATGGTTTGTGTCGCATATTTGAGCAGAAAGCTGGAAATTTGTTTTCTCAGCAGCTCCTTTGGCGTGTCCAGCAGACACAAAGCAGAAGGGAAATCACCACCAGAGTTGTCACTGCAGAGTTTCATTGGTGTCCCACAGGGCTGCCAGTGACTGGGACACAACACTGCCTTTGCCCCAAAGAAAATAGAGTTAAATATCTTAAAACCACTTGGGGACATTGACCTTGCCTCTCCCTGGTGCATTTTCACCTCTCTTTGCAGTGGCTGCAGGCAGAGCTGCCCCACAGGAGGGGGGAACACTTGCTCCTCCCTGGCTCCAAGGCTCTGCAGATCTCTCTGCAGATCCCTGTAGCTGGCTGGGTGTGTGAGGTGGTGGTGGGTGTCTGGCTCAGGGGGTGGGGAAGGCACCTGTAAAGCAAATCCTGCTATAGCAGAGAAACAATGGTGTAAAGACAGAGCCTGGGATCCCCTCACACCTTCAGCGAGGTCTCTTTAGCCTTGGCCAGTGTCCTGAGTTTCAGTGTAGGATGTACACAAAGTATTTATTCTCTCACCATCCCCATGAGCTGTTGGAACCAGGTGGGGCAGTGTTTTCCCAGGCCCCTCCTTTGGGCTCTTCTGCTCATGGCCCATCAATGCCTTGCCCAGGACTCACAGGGAACTCCCTCCAGGAGCTCTCTCTGTTTAATGGGCCATCAAGGAGCCACTGCACGACTCCTCATCCCATTGGGAGATGCTCCCAATGCCCAGGGGGAAGAGCCAAGCATTCCCACCTGGAGAGAATCTGGGATTTGGGACAGGACAAGCAGCCCTGAGCCACTGGATTCCCAGAGGAGCAGAGCTCCCAGACCTTTCTGTGGGATCACTGCTTCAGGAAGAGCCCCTCACCTGGACTGCTCCCACCATCCTGCTCAGGTTGTGTTCTGACTCTGTCAGTGCTCTTTTGTATTATTGCATTTATTTTATTTAATTTTACCTTTTTACCTTTCTTCTTATTAAATTGTATCTCTGACTTGGAGCGTCTCACTCGTTTTGCTTTCAAACCATGACAGCCAGCTTGCTACTTTCACCCCAAACATAACTTTACTTCAGAATTGAAACAAAAAGGGAAATTGGCACACCAAAAGAGATCATATAATGAATTTGATGAAAATTGATGAGATGAAGAATGTTACATAATCTCTCTACATTTGACAGAGTTTCAGCACCCTTGTGCTGCTGATCAAGGACCCTCTTGAGAATGTGGTGAGCCCTTTCTACAATGGATTGCCCTGTTGGGCAGTGGGGTATGCCAGTGTTGTGTGCATTATTCATCAATTTTCCCTGTTCTAGCCTCTTTTTCCCGTAATTCAGCAGGTGGGGCTGGTGTCAGGGCCACAGGGAGCCCAGGGACAGACACAAGAGCTGTTTGCAGGGAGCATGGCCTGCTCTGCAAGTGTCCTTAGCGGGTTTGTCTTCGAGACACTCCTTCAGGCTGTGGGTTTATTAAAGCATCAGCAGCCCAAAGAAATTGCCAGTTGTTGATAAGGTGCTGAGATGGAGGTTGATAAGGTGAAGGAATTTCGTCATTGGCTCCTGTGGAAGCAGAGGTCTGTGCTCTGACCATTTTCCCCTAAAATCTGCAGACTCACCATCCATGTGCCATGCCACGAGCAGCCACTTCCTGGCAACTCACACAAATGCACAGAGAGATTTCTGCACAGGGTTTGGCGGTGCTGCAGCAAACCTTGCTTGGCTTATGGAGGAATCCTCTGCTTCCAGTTCTTGGTGCTTTCTCACTCCCCAGGATGCTGATCCAGCCACACACAGAGCCTGGGTGCTGCTGGGTCAGCCTCAAGGGTTGCCCTCAGGAGCAGACCTGGAGCTCCAGCTGCCTGAGCCTGGTGAAACATTCCTGGTGTCCCAGTGAAATGCCCAGCACTCCCTGAGCTGGGTCTTTCTTTCAGCTGTTGGCTCCAGTCAACAAAAATCTGCTCATGTGCAGCACATCAGGACTCTGCTGGCTTGAAAGGAATGGGAAGAAGAGAATGCAAGGCAGATATGGCTTGCAAGAAACAACTTTTTGCTTTTTTTTTTCCAAAAAAGAGAATTTTTCATAAAAGAAATCTAACATGATTATATATTTCTAGCTCTTCTTCCCATCTGTTCACCTTCCAAAGTGACATTTAAGGAAAAGAGTTTATGATGCTGGAGGCATCAACATCACTGGATTGAGTGGATCAGATCCAGGCTGGCTCTAAAGCTACTCAAACCTCGCCTAAAGCTCAGCCCTCATTTGTTTTCCTACAACAGAAGTACCTTGATCTCTGGCAATACTGGCATCTGCCCTTTTCTTCTCTGCATCCCTTTCTGCTGAGAGCATTATCTGCCTTGGCACAACTGCCCCAAGCCCCTGCCATGCCTGAAAGCACTCCGGGTGAGGAGAAAGGCAGCTCTGAGGCAGTGTCTGGAGTTCAGGAGCCACACATCAGCACAGTGGGTGAGTGTCAGGGCTGCTCTCCTCTCTGTCACACAGACAGATGTGCTCCAGCACAGCACTGAGAATCAATTACCAGAAAAAGGCTTGTTTTGGGAGGTGCCTGGGCTCCTTCATCCTCTGAAATGTTGGTTTCTGATGCAAAATGGGAAACATTCTGATGCTGTTGTAGACCACAACAACACAAAGACTCCAACTTCAGAAGGCTGAAAATGACTCCTCTATTCTTGGGATGTGTCTCCCTTCTATATTATTTTACACAGACCAATTCGATTGGTGACAAGAAGAAAAACCTCTTTACTCACATTGGTCAGACCAGAGGGACATCAAGAAGAAGTCCCTCCAAGGGAAAAAATGTAAACCAAGTTTACAGTTACCAAAACACGTCTCTTGTTAACAGAAAATTCCCTGGGAAAGGAATTACAGAAACCAAAACATGTCAGGCACGAACCAGGGCTACAACCTTCCCCAGCAAGCAGGAAGAGCTGAGCAGCAGCTGATGTGACCGAGGCAAAGCTTCCTCAAAGACTAAAACCAGCTGCTGGCATGGGTGTTAACTGTCCAGGCAGCACAAAGATACACCTTAGATTAAAGCCAAGGAGTGAGGAGGAATGGATGGCTGAGGGAGGCAGAAAGCTCTCAGGCAGTGCAAAATGTGGGAACAGGAAATGCATGTGGATAAACTGGTGCTCAGCACAGGAGGAAAGGTATGGTTTCTTCTGAGCTGGTCTCCTGGCCAGCTGTGCTCTTCAGATAACCATATAAATGAATCATTCCTGTGGGTCCAGGTTCCAGACAGGGATGTGTTCTTGGCTTGGAGAAAAGGAGTGGACTCACACTTGGGGACAAGGAAGGTTTATTCAGGCCATGGCCCAGGTACAAGTGAGCTGTTCTAGCTCTTACCTGCCCTTAAGTACAAAGAGCATTACCTTTGGCCATGAAGGGGAGTGACTTAGGAACAGGGGACATTGGCATGGCCATTTTGGGGCAAAGGGGGAGTGGGGAAAACTGAAGCCTTGGCTGAGTCACCCAGGTATTGCCAGAGCACTCAAGCACTGGGGTGTGTCATGTGTCTTATCATGGACTGGGAGAGGCTGTTGTGAGGGGAACAACAGGGATTTGGGAAAGGGGGGTGGGTAGGGATGAACTATTACAGAAAATTGATAACAAAACCATACAGAACTTTAGAAAACCCAAAATGCACATTGCAACAGGCAGGGAGAAACAGCCATGTGAAGACATCGACAGGAAGAGGAAGAACATCTTTACATGTAGCAAATACAGAGGCTGAGGGACAGAAAATTCTCCTTCCTTAGGCAGTCACACAGCCTGGCACCACAGGAGAGGATTTAGCCAGTTTTCCATTGGGAAAAATGCTGATTTCACTTCTGCCGCCTCCCTTTCCTCTCCAGCCAAGCAGGAGGCTCGTCCTGCACAGTTTTTGGAAGGCTCTGGAGGCTGCAGGCACAGAGCTCTCCATGAGATCTCTGAGCTTCCCCGGGTGTGTATCCTAACCCTACAACTGCCCCTACAAAGTTTTGGGTTTATTGACTAAGGGCACAATTAGGGGAAGAAAGGAACCAGCCACCCACACTGCTTCTGTCTCTCTGTTCTTCTGTCTCCCACAGAGGAAGGGCTCTGGCAATATTTATAGGCCTGTAATTTCCTGGAAGTTTATATAGCATGAAAGTAGAAGAAGTGATAAAATATGCAGTTTAATTGCAAAAAACCCCCGTGTACTAATCTCACTAATGTGCTAGATTAAAACTGTGAATGTGTGAGGCTTCAAGGTGATTACACATATTTAAAACAAATTTTCCTTCTAAGTGTCTCTAACCAAACTCATGTTTTATGGTATCCTGGACCTTGCAATTGAATTTTATTTGTTTTATTTTTATGAATGATATTGGAAGTATAATATTGTCACAAGGGATTCTCTTTCTCTGTGGATTGTTTCATGATGTCTATTAACTTCTCTCAGAATTTTTTTGTCACACTAGGCTGCTTTAGTGGCTGCAAGCCCTGTTGTGTCACACTGGGCTGTGTTAATCACTCAAACTGGAGTTTACCCTTTGTGTGGAGAAAGAGGACAAGGACTGGACATGTGGAAAATCTCCTAAAATTCTGTTTGGAGAACTTGGTACCAGCTGAAGACTCTGCATTGCTCCTGTGAGCTGCCAGCGACCCACAGCACCTGCATTTCCTCACATTCTGGGGTTTTTCTATCTGTGTAAAGACATTTTCGACAATGTTCACTAAGGCCTATCTCCTAAAGAAAATTAATAAATTAATCTACAAGCAAGCAGTGTCTGATGGGGCTCTGCTAAAAGTGACCACAGAAGTTAACTCAAATCCCAAAAAATTCTCTGACTGGTTCAATATCACGTACTCCAAACTGGAATTTTAGTGGACTGCTTACAGCTAACTGCAAATCTGCTAAAATGCTGGTTAAACAGCTCCTCTGGAGGACACTGGGCTCTCTTTAAACAGTAATTGTTTTACAGATCTGCTGTTTATTTTCTTTGGGAAGGAGCAGGTTGATCCTTCTCTTTTCACAGCCACCTCTCTGTAACTCCAGTAATTTCGGAATTTGGGATGGACAAATTCCAGAAGCTAGATTATTAGCTAGATTATTAGCTAGATTGTTGCTAGCCCCCGGGATCATCTCAGTCTGGGATTAGGGTCCTCCAAAGAGCCCCTGGCTCAGGGGAGCAGAACAAGTGGTTCCTCGACACACACTCAGCACTAGCACGTGGCACAGGATCATTTAATGGGAAAAGACCCTCAGGATCATCGAGTCCCACTTGGCTTCGCTGAGAACCCAGGGCACAACCCATTCTCCCATGGGCAGGGGAAACCTGTTGTCGTGGTTTGAAAGCAAAACGAGTGAGACGCTCCAAGTCAGAAATACAATTTAATAAGAAGAAAGGTAAAAAACTAAACTAAACTAAAATAAATGCAATAACACAAAAGAGCACTGACAGAGTCAGAACACACCCTGAGCAGGATGGTGGGAGCAGTCCAGGTGAGGGGCTCTTCCTGAAGCAGTGATCCCATAGAAAGGTCTGGGAGCTCTGCTCCTCTGGGAATCCAGTGGCTCAGGGCTGCTTGTCCTGTCCCAAATCCCAGATTCTCTCCAGGTGGGAATGCTTGGCTCCTCCCCCTGGGCATTGGGAGCATCTCCCAATGGGATGAGGAGTCGTGCAGTGGCTCCTTGATGGCCCATTAAACAGAGAGAGCTCCTGGAGGGAGTTCCCTGTGAGTCCTGGGCAAGGCATTGATGGGCCATGAGCAGAAGAGCCCAAAGGAGGGGCCTGGGAAAACACTGCCCCACCTGGTTCCAACAGCTCATGGGGATGGGGATGGAATAAATACTTGTGTACATCCTACACTGCAACCCAGGACAGCTGTCCAGGAGCACACAGAGCAGCCCTGGAGCCTGAGCTCACCTCAGTGGCACTGCTGGGGGCTGGAGGACATCCCTGAGGTGTCTCATTCCAGGAATGAGAACCACTTATCCTCAAAAATCCCACCAGAAAGCTGATTAATTTCCTAAAAATCCCCCAAATCTGTAAACCCCCAAACTGCAGCACCCCACAGGCCCCTCCACTGGGGACACACCTTGTTCATCCCCAGGCAGGACACGCTGAGCTGGCAGGAGCACTGACTTTGGGCCTTGGGAGTCCTCCACAGCCCACTCACATTCACTGTGCACCAGTTCTATTTAATACTAGGAAGGGAAAATAATCTAAACATCATTTTGCAAATGGTAAGCTATTAAACTAGCAAATGATTTGAGACAAGAGCAACTACACGGGGTCAGCTTCTCTTTCAAACACTCCCAGGGTACATTGTGTGTAGCTTTGCCTCATGTAAATACCATGGCCTTGAGGTTTTTCCTTGTGGCTTTGTTCTTTCTCTCGTTTCTGCAAGGAGGCAGAAGGAATAAATAGATGTTTTTATCGCCACTTTTTTGCTTTCAGAAAGTTCACATATTGCATTTTTGACATTATGTAAATTAAAAATCACCATGGCATTACCTGAAATAAACTATTATATCACTCCTTTCACGCTACTTTAGTTAAGATACTGTCAGCACTTCCATTACTAGCCCTTATTTCAAGGAGTTTCAGACTTAGCTGGTGAAAAGGTGGGGAATTCTATTTATTTATTATTTTTAATGGAAACTTCTACTACATTGCCGTCTCAGGGGAGATTTTCATTTTCTTCAGATTTCAGGAATAAAATTATTGTCCATTTTGTTGTTCAGATGCTAGGAGGGTATTAACCCACTCACAGTTTGAGGATACCCCAGTTCCATGACCAATTCCTTTCTCCATTCAGGTTTACACTGTCCCAGCCAGTAGCACCAAAACAAATTCAAAACCCAGCCCAGCTCTGGTCTTAGGGCACAACTGTGGACACCTGGAGGGACAAGGGGAGTCCTGGCACACAAATTTGTCACCAGTGCCTTTCAGAATGGGTGTTTGTGTCCCTGCTCCCCCTGGCAGGGTGAACTCCACACACATCTTCAGGGACATACCTGCCTTCAGGAAGTTGTGCAGAAAGGACAATAAATTTGGCCTCCATGTCAGGCAGAACAAGGAATAATGGGCCTAAATTACAGCCAAGGAGATCCAGACCAGATATTATGATAAACTTTCTAACAGCAAGGGTAGTTAAACTCCAGAAAAAATAGCCCAGGGAGGGTGTGAAATCCCTACCCGGGGAGGTTCTGAGTACAGATTAGACAAATGCTTGACAGAAGTGACAATTTTGATGTTCCTTTGGGGCAAGGGTTTATATCTTGATTTCCTTTCCAGCCCCGTTTCCTGCAGTGCTTTAGAAATCATTTAGAAATTAGAGGATACATATTTTGATGGCTTCCATCCCAGCCTGTGCAGTGCTGTGCTGTGGGACTCCTCACTGCAGAATCTCCTTGGGATCCCTGTGTAAATGCCATGAGCTTTCCCACCCTGCCACCTCCCCTCTGCTGTGACCCCCTCCTTGGCAAACAGCACCAGGGCTGGGCTGAAAAGGGTTATCCTCAGTGGCAACCGGTTTCACCAGCCACCACCAGGAGCCAAAAAAAGCCTTTTTATTTTTTGTCCTTTTTTTTTTTTAATTGATAAAGCCTTTAGCAGGTGAATCCCAGCCCCTTTCTGGTGGCTGCAGCCAAGAGCTCCAGCGAGCTCTGCTAATGCGTCTGCCTTCCCTGGCAGCGCAGGGATGAGAGTCCAATTTGTGAGCCACAGGAAATTTCACAGGCAAAATGCAAACAGCCAATTTCAAGCTTTGTTTAGAAATATTTTCTGTGTTTCCTGCTGCTGCAAGAAACCAAGAATGGGGGGGGTGAAAAAAAAAAACCCAAACAAGAATTCAGTCAGCCTCTTCAGTGCCACTCATTTTTCCGCCCCAGTAAAGCAAAATGTGAGCTGCAAACCTGGAGGGAGGCACAAGGTAAAGAGGGAAGAGCTGCTGCTTTGCTCTGCAGCCTCCTTCTCTTTCTCTTTCCAAGGTCTTCATGCCCCTTTCTTTTCCCTGTCCTTTATCACCTCCCACGTTATCCCAGCCCTGTCTTTCCCCAGCTGTGACCTCCTCCCCAGTTTAAACTTTTCAGGACCAAGCTTTACCTTGCTCCCTGTCCAATTCATTCTCTGAGTCTCCAGTGAGGCTTCTTGCTGTGCCCTTAGTCTGACCAGAGCAAAATCAGGCAATATCCCCCCTTTTCCCAGGCTAGGCTGGAATTACTGATTCAGTAACTGCTGAGACACTGTTGGCTTGTTGCAGCATTTCCCAAGGTACGTTCCTGCAGTCACAGATTGCCTGGCTGAGAACACGCAGGGATGGCCACAAAAGCAAATATCACAGAGAACCATATGTTTTAATTTCAGTTGGGGCATCTCCTTGGACTGTGAATCTCTCCATGCCTTTGGTCTTGTAACTCACCTTTCTAACCCCCCGAAAAGCAAACAGCATTTTCTTCTCCCACTATCAAGCCCCATCTTCACACATACTGAAGTTATAGCCATCTCTACACCTTCAATCTGCTTATATACAAATTTCACGTTCAGAATACAGACTCAGTTTTCCATAGTCATCTTTCCTATTTTTTAATCATCCCTAACCATAATGCTGGCAAGTACAGGGGACAGACAAAAGGGACTCAAGGCTTCTAAAAAATGTATGTATGTAGGCACATATATATTTTTCATTTTTGGATGTTTCCCTTAATCATATCTTGAATTAATGCAGGGCTTGTTCATTCGGAGCTCTCATTACCCTCTTAATTAACTGTGCACAGATGGAAAAAGTCGGAATTGCTTCACTCGAGTTGTTCTGCTAGTTTTAAAATGAGATGGCAGATGGAGGACAAGGCAGAAAGGGCTCAGCTCAGAGGTAGGAAACAAGTTTTCAAGCTGTCACAGAAACGTCAACAAACACTCCATCTGTTTATGAGGTGTACCAGGCAGAGGCAGTTTTAAGTGCCATCCGCAGACGTGAGTTCAAAGAATTCCAAACAATTAGCAGCCAAATGAAAGTTGCAGTTTTGGTTTGAGGTTTAGCAGGACGCTGTCAGTCTCGGCTGCTGACACTGGAGCAGCCAGCACGGCACTCCAGGAATGTTCTCAGCACACTCAGGGTGTGGGTTGGCTTGCTAAGACTCCATCCCCAAAGCTCTGCAGGCAGACCCAGAGAAAGGGCAGATGTTGCCAAAGGCCCCGAAATGAGAGAACCTCTTGAAAGTGATAAATAATGCTCCAAGAAGCAGCTGTGAGCTTGTTACTATGAGCATGAGCCCACAGAAAGGAATGGTCCTCAGCTGAAGGACCCAAATGCAGACAACACAACTTTCTAGGAAAAAAAGTCTAATTTCAACTTTCCAGAAGTTTTCTATAACTGGATGGATTTCTGGAACTAATCAGTGTTAGCATTTGGGAAGCAGAGACAGTCAATGGTAACTGAAGGCAGGTAGACAAGGGCATAAAGGTAAGAAAAAAAAAAAAATCCTACCCTCTCCTTTCTCAGAATACCCCTTGTTGAACTGCTCCAATGGGATATTAAATTGTTCTCCTGCTGGAAACGATCCCAATGATGGAGGGCACAGCATTTTGGAGAAGCAACAGCGCAGAGCTATTGGCATTTCAGAGAAGCACCAGCATGGAGTGAAATAACCGTGTCAGGGCAGTAACACGTTTGCTTTGGATATTTAAATAACCAAGGAAGCCTGTGAGGAGCACATCTGCTTCCTGCCACTGCAGCCAGCCCCCGAGAGCAGGGTACATCTGTACCCAGGCTTTGTGGCTTTATAGATGGGTAGCAGACATGGTTATTGAAAACTGAATTGCACCCTTGTGGTTTCCACCTAGGCGGAGATGCTGAAAGAAATACACACAGAGAGCACTTCTGCACAGCTTCTTGTGATATACTTGCTAATTCTTTTTCCAGTACGCTGAGGGGTTTTTGGGGTTTTTTTTGTGGGCAACACCATATGTTGCACTGATGGGAAGATCCAGGATCCCATCCACATACTCTCATTTCAAAACCAAAACTGTGGGCTTGACTTTTCCTCAGATTCAGAGGTACCTGGATGTGTCACAGGTCCAATATTTTCCATACCCTTTTTTTTTATAATGAAGAATTTCCAGACACAAGTTAAAAACTACTCACCTGCCACATGTTTACAAACCACATCCTATGCAAAAGCTGCAATAGAAGGTTTTCTATTTCCTCTTGATATGGTGCCTATGTTTTTATTTATATGAAAACCCTCAACTGCTTTTCCTAACTCTTCCCTAGCTCTCCACATGGCTCTACACACTACACAGTTAATTTTGTTTAGACCCAGCAGATATTTAGTTATTTTGGACCCAATTGGAAGGAACATAAGTGAATCATGAATTCTGTCCGTTCTGAGGCTGCACTGAGTATTATCTCCTGATAATACTGAGAGAGAAGCAGACCAGGCTGCCGGGGCCTGTTCAGAGCCCTGCCACAATTTGCTCTGCAGGTTCAGGTAATTTCATGTTGCTTTTGTGAGTGTGCAGCTACAGCAGCATTTTAAGACCAAGAGTGCATGTTTTGAGTATCAAAACTTCCTCTTTATTACACTTCAGTTCACATGGCAAAGCACACTCAGTGCTCAGAAACTGAACTGCTTTTGGATAAAAAACACTCTTAATTCACTGATAATAGTCAGACCTTGGGACCAGACCAGAGACAGCCTAAAATAATCCCCTTTAAATGATTGTACCGTGGACACTCCTCCTTTACACCAAATGTTTTGCTCTCCACAGACACCACACTACCTGGCAAACACAGACACTGCCTCTGCTCTGCATTAGTCAGTTTTTCCTTGTGGGACTGACAGAGAGTGTGCCTTGTGATGGAAGGGAATGTTTGAAATGTGGAACGATATAGGAGAGGTGGGATGCAGCTGGTGGAGGAGCTGACAAGGCAATTTGGGTCATATGGCCTGGAGTGCAAGTGCTTTATTTGGTTTTTGGACAGGGAGAGTTTTTGGAGGGTTAACCTCTGTCTGAACTAAATCATTAAAAATCTTTCAGCAGAGTGTGAAGATCCATGTGCCCAGGAGGAAACCACGATGTCAGTTTTGCCTTCAGTGCTGTTGGTACAGTGTGTGCTCAGACCCCTGAGCACTGCCAGCCCATCAAATGGTGCTGGGGCTGCAGAGCTAACGGCCACAGGGAACAGGAGAGCTGAGCCAGAACGTTTTGTCAGAGCAGAACCACCACAGGTGACACTGGGACACCAAGGCTGCCCTCGGGGCATTGGGGAGAAACCCAGAAATATTCGAGGCCCTGTCAGAAAAAGGATGTGAAAGTAGTTTTCTTCAGACTGCAGGAAAAACCCCCCACCAAAACAAAAAAACAAAAACAAAACAAAACCAAACAAAAACAAACAAACAAAAAAACCCAACACAAACCAACTCTCAAAGCTTTTTCTGTAGAAATAAGGAGGAAAAAAACCAAACCAAAACAAAAAAAAACCCTCAAAAAAAAACAACCCCAAAAACGGGGGAAGAAATAAAGGAGAAACTGAGATAAGAGCAGCAGCTCATCTCTGTGCATGTTCTCAGCCTGACAGGAGAGTTACCCTTCCCAGGGGCTTCTTATCAGAGCCTCAGCTCCCTCAAGGTCACAGATCAGGGTAATTACACTCTGATAAGCACAGTCCTTGCTCATTTGCAGTTACATGGCTCCTCATTTTCTGCTCTGAATTCAGGGACAGAATCCACACCCCCCAGCACCTGCAGTGGTCTGCACTCCAGACTGGTTGCAGCTCAAAGGAACTATGTGTAATTGTGGCATGTACACCTCAAAAAGTGCTCTAGGAGCTAAATAAAGGCAGAGAATGCCAGTGTTGAGGCATCCTACACTATCCAAGGCTTCTTTATCAGGGTAAATACTACAATCCAGATTATGGAAGAAGACAGCACCTCCTGTAATAGTTTTTTTCTGGCATTACAAAAACCCTGAAGTAACCAGCATGGAAACACCAGCAGTGACTGGAAAGGGAAAGGATGTGTTCATCCCCTGGGAGCCCTGCAGTGAGCTCAAGGATTCGTAATCCAGGATCCTCCATCCTGGGCTGCTCATATTTTTAGCAGCTTCCCTTGCAGCTTACAAATTGCTCCACCAAAGTGAATCCTCAGTAGCAATTCCTGGGAAAGGCTGCTGTGTCCTCCCTAAACACAGGACAGCCCCATGGGAATCCCACACCAGACAGCTCCCCTGCCCCTTGGAGCACACAGAGATCGAGGCAAAGGACAGGATCCCCTCCTTAACCATCATCAGCCCCCCAGTTCAGCAAACATTCTCCCAAAAGGAGTCTGAACAGCCCTGAGAGAAGCTGATCCCTGCTCTCAGCACAGCCCCAGAGTCCTGCAGCCTGCCTGGCCTGGAGGCTGGGCAAGGAAAACTCCCTGAGGCATTGCTGGGTCATGAATTTATTTAATGACTGAGCAGAGGACAGTTTTAGTTTTAGAATATTTCCCCCCCATGCAAACACCTTTACTTTTTTTCTCCTTTCTAAAAGTGGTACTTAAATCATCCCAATGAATAATAAGGATGCTTGCCAACCCAATTTAAGGCAATTTCCATTTCAGTCCCAATATTGTCCTCAAACATACTTTTCCCTTTATCTGTGGAATGGCCTGTTCTGCACAGCACCTTAAATAGAAAGTGCTATGCCAGCTAAATGCTGCCTTTCAACTATTACAATAAATATCTGACAGTGAGGAAAATAAGAAAAGAGGCAGGCGGGGACTGATCTGCTTTGTCACACGCTCCTGACTTGGCACCCAAAGCTGTGTCAGTCCATTAGCTGCTCTTAATTTCCTTGTTTTTCGTGGCAAAGGTGGCCATAATTGGTGGAGCTGCTGGAAATATCACATAAATGGGGTGGTTCACACTCGGAAACTGTCACTGTAATAAAATCCCATTTAGAAAATGTCCCCATCACCCAAGGGAAAAAGCCACCTCCCCCCGTTTGCTCCTGTAGGGATGAGTGACCCATCAGCATCAGCCAGGAGAACAGACCTGTCCATCTCTGAAGGCTGGTCAGAATTTGAAAAGGCCATCAATTCTGATAGCCTGTAATCAGCTCACACACAACAGCTCTTAGTTTGATTTTTTTTTTTTTTTTTTTTTTTTTTTTTTTTTTTTGTGGGACTTTTCAGACTGGACAGAAGCCAAAGAAACAGAGATAAATATAAAACGGAAAACTCCCTCTTGCTGTGATCAGTATCATCAATGTATGTGTCCCTGAGGAAGGGATAGATGTGAAAAGAAATAAGCAGAGCTGCCCTGGGGAGACTTGGCACAGCAGGAGCCTGGTCACTGTACTGAGCAGGGCTCTCTTAGACTCTCAAACTCATCTTCTCACCCGTGAGATGGAAAGAGTTGGAGGGACACCTTAACTGGAGTGTGGTACAGCCCTTTAATATATATGGAACTTATACAAAGTTTTGAGTCTGAGAAGCAGCAATTTTAATTTTGAATACACTCCAAGTTTCATATGGAAAACAGCCTAATAATTTACTTTTGGACAGATCTTTTCATGGCACTCTCAGGAACCCTTCTGTACTTATAACCCAGATGCTGAAGCACCTCCCCAAACTGGTTTACTCTAAATTCCATGGGTTCCTTGGCAAAAATGCAGCTCATTTTAACAACAAGGCTTGTCACTCTTTAATAAATTTCCAATAAGCAGCAAGAACAAGCTGCATAGGTATCTCCAAATGTTTTCAGTGAATTAAATTGACATTTTCAGCGTGCCAGGATTAATCCCAACCTGACACCAAGCCTGGGGGTGGATGTCCAGGTCCTTGCCCATTTTCTGACCTTATTTTGCCCAATTTTGTCCAGAAGCACGATACAAAACCCACCAGCAGATCAGGGTATGCTGCTGTGAATTCTGAGCATGCACTGAGTCCTTCTTAAAAGGATAACAAGGAGGATTTGTGGTCAAGGGTTTGGTGTTTTGGACCGGGCTGGTAAGGTAAGACTTGTCACTGAAAGGGCTGGATTAGGAGGGTTTTGCAGCTCTGCTTCCTAAAATATTTACTCAGTGTCCACTGGAGCAGTTTGCAAAGCCATCAGCACTCAGTCTAATCTTCCTGAGCAGCCTGAGTGAGCAGTGAAATGAAAGACTTCAGCAAAGTCCTCAAATATCTGGTGAGATTAATCTTGTCAATTATAAACACCTCTTGACTCTGAAGTGGGTTGGCATGGGGAATTTGAGCCTGGTGTCCTTTTTTTGACAGACCCACAAAAGCCATTTCCCCCAATTATCACAGAAGAAAAGAATTGCTGCCTGGATTATATGGTAGGAAAACCTGTAATGTCAGGGAGAAGCGCAGCCTGCAGATCTGGGGTGGTGACAGGCACAGTGTGTTTGGTAACTCTCCACTCAAGCAGGAATTACTTCAGTGAGGAAAAGCTCTCCTGGAAAACAGAACATGCAGGGTAAAGTCTCTGATCTCCCAGAGGCTTCTACCTGCTCCTCAGCCAGGAGGTTTTGTGGGGATATGGACAATGATATTTTCTTGGTTACACAAGAAAACAGATGAGGAGCATCCTGCCTTTTGCCCACATGATTCCAACAAATGCTAATCCAATAACCTCAGGAACTGTGCTCCATTTTTTAGCCCTCTGATGAGTTCAGTCTTGTTATAGCCTTGCCAATCCACCAAGTGCCTGGAACTCATCTCCAAGCCAGGAGCAAGGCTAATTACCAAGAGCACCAGGTCCAGAGAAACGAGTAACCCTCAGACTCCAGACCAGCAGGTCAATCCAGCAAAGCACTCGAGCACGCAGAGCCAGAACTCATCAATCCAACAGACCCAAAACATTGCCAGTTCAGGGTGTTCAGGATGTCACACAGGGGCATTGTGAGCAGGGAATATCATCTGACCCAACCAACTCTATCAACCTGACACTTGGGTGCCTCCCTCCTCCCCTTGAGCCTTGCAAAGACACAGTAAATTAAAAAGTCAGAGCGACACCAGGGAATAAAAAGCACTGCAGTGAATCACGACAGCAGCCCCTGGCTCTCAGCATTGCCTGCACCAGACAAATAAGTACCTCAACATCTCTCACAAGCAGCATCCTGAACTGGGGCCGTAAGCACAGCCTGAACAGTTGGTGCCAACTATTGTGATAGCTGGGATGAGCCGAGGAGAGCAGGAATCTGGCTTGAAACCAAGCACAGGTTCTGAAGATTAAGACGTTTTAGATAATGAGGAGGTGTAGCAGAGAGAGCAAGAGAAAGGTACAGAAGCAGCAGAATGGAAAAAAAAAAAAAGGCAGTGGGATGTGAGCCTTCAGAGGAATTCACAACAAGACAAGCTGTGGTGGTTGCTGTGCTCTATTGTAAAGGGCCACAGCAGGAGCAGGCAGCAGAGGGAAACTCTCCTTTGCAGCATCGTTGACCTCCCTTCCATGAAATATTCCCCTTTTTGCCAAGGTGCCTCTGGCTGTAACAGTGTAGTTCGTTTGCGCCTCCTTTGCAAATCATTATGTCTTTGTGACGGCCTGAGTCAAATAAGGAGCTTCACACTACCAATAATCCCATTTCTCTGCAGGATGAGATGATCTAAATAACACAGTTGGGTCCCACAGTCTCTGTGTCAGTAGTGTTGCCACTTTTTTTTTTTAAGTTGTCCTAAAATATCTGTCACTTTATCACCCCCTCCTCCTATGCAAGGGGTAGCAACCATCACAAGTGGTGTCACTGATACTCTGTGCTGCTTTCAACTCTTAACAGCACACAACACAAAACCAGGTCCCCAAAACCTCACTAATCTCATCCAAAGGTGTTTTCTCCTTTTGACAAACTTATATTATAAGATATAACCGAGTTTTACTCACACAGATGCCTGTCCCTCCCATCTTAAAAGCAAATTGCTATTCAGGGCTTCTAGAAAGTAGCAGATGAAGAGGACAGTGATGGATGATGCACTATAAAACACACTCCAGCATAGAACCTTTGTTCCCCTGCTCCCCCTCCCAGCCCAGCACAGTGTGTAATAATCCACAGCAGGTCTTTGTGCGATTTGAGTTTTCCACTGGCTCTCACTGCCTTTTACACTATTTCTGCAACAGAAGACAAGCATGGCTTCAGGACAAGAGGCAAGTAGAAGAAATGTAATATTATGGAGTAATTGAAGCTGGAAGGACCTCTGTGGGTCAGCTGGCACCACCCCTGACTCAAAGCAAGGCCAGCTTCAAAGTTACATCACATAAACTGGCAATAGTGATTATTTAGGACCCCTGTGGTCTGTTTGCATAAAGTCAGCTCAGGCTGGCTTGTTTTATTCTGCCCTTAGCCTTGCTGAAGTCACAGCACCGCTTCATCCCAGAGGGCTCCTTCTTGTCTCTAAGCTGAGACACTCTCAGCTCCAAAGAACACCATTTCCTAAAGGACTCCAAATTCAGAGAGTCTGTTCAGAACAGGAAAAAAAAAAAATCAACAAAGGGAGGAAGACTCAGCCAAAGCCAGCAGGCAGGACTAGAGTGGAATCAAGACTTTGTACAGCTCCCAGTTTGCCACCAGCTCAGCACATCCTTCTGTCCCAGCAACACCCAGCTCCATCAAACGCCAACATGCCAGCACAGAGAGCCTTTACACTGACCAGAAAGCTTTGCAGGCTCACAAAAACTGTAATCCTGTTTCCCCTGGCTGTAGTTTTTGGTCTCCATCAGCTCAGGGCAGGCCAGAGCAAGGCACTCCCAGATGAGAAGGTCTGCACCCAACTGGCTCCCCTGGCTGCTGGCAGCACTCGGTGCCTCCCTCCTCACAGGAAAGGAGCTAATCTAATTAGCACCTGAAAACAGCAGAAAGGAGGTCACTTGCTTCCTGTGTAAAGCTTGATTTTGTATAATTTATTTTTTTACATTTTCTAATTGAATGAATATTAATTAACTGGAGTTTAATGCAGAAGATGAAGACATTAAACTCTCATTAACAAACACCGAGTCCTATTCATCCCCAAACACTTCACATCTGCAGCATTAAGTTATCAAAGGAAAAATCTGCCGTGATTTATGTCGTTTTCTGGTGGAAAAGGGGAGGCAATAAACCTGCTTTATCAGCTAATTATCTGCAGGGTGACAGTGGCTCTCTGGGCACCCAGGGATGATGGCACATGGGTCCCAGTGAGGCACTGGCAGACAAAGCTATGTGGTTTTCTTGCCTGCAGCACCATCCATGGAGTTCCAAATGACCTGGGACAGGGAGCTGGAAAACAAACCTGGGCCACTGAAATGAGCACTGGGGAGGTGAGCACAGCAAGGTTTCAGAAGTGGTGGGAGTGTGGATCATCTCTGCCCCAGGCAATGAGCTTCACTGCAGGGCTGGGAACAAGGAGCTTTTCTGGGCTTAGCCTGGGGAATTTGAAGAGGCTTTATTTGTTATTCCACAAATTATTGTTTCCAAATTTTACTATTCACAAATGTTATTATTAACCAGGTGTAGTGATTAAAATATCATCCCTTGGTGGACCATCCATTCATTAGGCACGGGGTTGTTTCTCCTCCAGCATGAGGATGATGAGGGGCAGTAACTCTTTCCCCACCTGCAGAAGCTTACCCCTGGCTGCTAAATCAGCTGCAGGTATTCTGGCCAGAGCTCCTGAGCAGGGAGATGAGGGATGAGCCCAGGCTGCTGGCAGAGACTCCCACAGCTCACCCAGTTTCTCCTGAAGGGAGACGTGTCAGATCCTTCGCTGGCTCAATTTACTTTAAACACAAACACTGGGAGATGTCGCTGCGCTTCAGAAAGTGGAGCATAGACGGAACGCACTAAAAGTGTCCCAAAAAGTTATTCAGTGATTTTTAAAGGTGTTTCTCCCTTGTCATGTCATTTATAATTTAATTAGTGGCAGGTTGTCATGCAATAACTATAAACTATAGATTTATGCACTTGGAGAAAAATAGCGACCTCATTCTTAAAGCAGCAGAGCTTGCTCCCCCTTGAGCTGGTGGAGTTGCCATCTGCTGATGGTTCCCTGGAATGTCACCTGTTCAGTTAACTATATTTATATAAATTAAACAGTGTATCTTCATCACTTCCCCTCCTCCCCTCCCCACTATGATTTATTTCAGCAGGTTTTTACATTTCAATAGCGTTTTCATTTCTCCAATAGAAATCTTTTGTGCTTGTGAAACCTGATTTTATATCTGCGAGTAGACGTTACAGTAAAAAAGTGGCAACAGCAATCAGCTATAAATCATGGAAATAGCCTAGAGAAGTAAGTCTGAGAACCAAAACAAGAGGTGACAGTGGAGACATTTAAAAGCTCAGAGAGAAAAACAAGTCTTGTGAAGCCTTTTCCACATCAACAGGAATTCAGTGAGCTGGTGGAGAGGCAAGGAAGGGAAATCTGGAAATGTGGTTAAAAAGCAAAGCAAAGGCAGCCCAGCCTTTGTGCCCTGCCAACCCAGGTCAGCTGAGGCAGAAAACGGAGCTGTTGATAACAAATAAGAGACTGGCACACAAACAATGTCCTACCTTGACACTTGGAAACCTGAAAAAGCAAAATTCCTCTGCTGCACTGCTTTGGGGAGGACAAAACACAGAAGTGATTTAACCAGACTCCAGTTTCCCTGATGCATCTGTTGTCAAACCCCAACTTGTGAGAAATGCACCCAGCACTAACAGTGGGAGCCCTGAGGGCACAGCAGGCTGGTGGTGGGACTGAAAACATCCAGATCCTGGAGGGAATGATTTTCCTTAGTGTGGGCACAGCCAGAAAGCCAAATGCACTTTTAGACACCAAACTTACATTTTATTTGAACCCAACCTGGAATTTTTAGAGTTGGAGTGAGCTTAAAATAAGTTGGAATTTGGGTTCCTTAAGACTCCCTCACTGTCAGGAACTTTATCAGCTGCTGCCAACTCCAGTTGTTCACTGAGCAGTGTCCCTGCAGCATTTGGGCTCCTCTCACACACGGCAAACCCTGTTGCCCCAGTGGACAGTACAGCTTTCATTGGAAAAGAATTAAATTTAGCATTAAACTCAGGAAAAGTGATCCCTTCTTGGTCACGATGAAAAATTCTAAGCAGATGAAAACATTTATTGAAAGGGATCTAAAAAAACGACACCAGAGGACATCATCCCCCCCTGAATGTGTTTTCCTCTAAAGGAAGTTTCCCATGAAGCAGAACACCCAGCCCCTGCCCAGCTCCCCCTGCTCTGTTCCCAGAGCTGTGACACGACACTGAGCACTGGTTCCCCCACCTCTCTCTACTTGGCTTTAATGAAATATGAGCAGCCTGAAAAGAGCCTGTTAGCTCTGGCAACGTAATCCCTGCTCCTAAAAACCACATCAAAGTGACTGTGCACTTGGGCTTGCCATCCCCTGCCTGGATGCAAACACAGGCTGGTGCTTCCCTGTGTCAGGATTTCACAGGACACCTCAAGGATGTTGCTGCTGAACTGAAAGGCAGTGAAGAAAATAAAAAAAAATAAGGGTGTTCACTGCTATAGTCTCGCAAAGGCAATTGTATGATTCAAGGACTCACTGAAGGTCAGCTGCTGCAAAAAAGAGCTGCTAGGAAAAGCAAGCTAAAATCCCATAATTAATTGGACAAGTTGCCGTCTACAAAGCTACCAGCTCACTTTGGAGTTTTTAGTGATAGATGTGCAGGATTATGATGAGAGATGGAGGTTTGTGGTCTACACGAGGTGGGAGATCCTCCAAGAGCCAGCCCCAAGCAGAGTTTTATTTCTATGGATGGATGGGTGGTGTGGAGCAAAGGAGCCACCACATCCCTCAGGACTGGAGAGCAGAGAGGAAAGGGTCAATAAGGAGTTTGCTGAGGGCAACCAAAGGATGCACAGACCTCCTCTGGTGAAAAAACAGGGGCTGGGAGGACTGTGACAAAGCCTGTGAAAGAAAACCAGGGGATGAACCCAAGGCACTGAAAACACACTTGATGGGTGTGAATATATGACATGGTACCTGGTGTCAGTGCTGCACCAAAAGTGGAATTATTGCAAGAGAAGAGATTTTTTTTAAATATATGGTGAGTATAATTCCAGGAAAATATATATTTTTTTAAAGACAAATAGAACATGTGATCTTTTTTAAAACAGGGTTTGATAAAACACTTCTGCAGCTGAGTCTTCAAGGGATGAAAAGAAATTCTGAAAAATCAAGATTCAATTCAAATGACAGAGTAAACCCAGTTTCGTGTTTTCACAAAAAACTTTATTCTTTCAGCAGAAGGAGGGGGAGTTTTGAAAAACTTTTTCATTTCAATGTCTCTGCCATTAAAATGGAGTATTAAAAAGAAGAATTAACAGCACATCTGTTAATCATGACACCTTGAACGCTTCCTTATCTCATTTTGTTTTTTTCATAGTACATCTCTTTGCCTCTAAATTTCATCTGATTTTTCTGCCTGGGTTGTAAACTCTTCACAGCAGGGAATGTTTTCTTATAATGCATTTGTCCAGCACCTCAAATGTTGTGAACATAATGTGATGTGAATAATATATGGCACTTCTCTCCTGAGCAAAAGATAAAACTCAGAAGCAAAACCAGATGATGATGTCTTTGTGATAGTGAAACAAAAATTCAAGACAAACCTCACTGCAGCATGAGGTCTCCATTGTGGCTCATGAAAGTAAACGCCAAATGGGCTTGACTGTAACAGAGATGATCTCTAAATCATTGCAGGCTATGCAATTGCTGCACATAATGCTCCTAAAAAAAACCCAACCCAAACTCTCCTCCATCTCAAAAGTGGAGATCAAAATTTTATTGGAGCTGCCTCCTGCCAAGAATAGCAGAGAGCAGCCTGCAGACAGCATCTGCTCACAGAGAAGAGAGCAAAAAACATCTGGGAGCAGGAGCTCACACCTCCACCTGCCTCACCTGGGATAATCCTTGACAGAGGAGGGGATAACACAGGTTTTATAGAAATGTCTCTGTCCCTGGAAACAGGATTTCCTCTCAGGCACCACATTCTGAGGACAAACAAGGGACACTTCACCTTGTGGGGATTTTCTCTGTTCCCATCTCACACCCAGCTCCTTGTGCCTTTCCCCCCTCTCTTCATGGTTACTCTTGTGGCATCTCTTCCATCATGAGCAGCCAGTCTGGCTCCCCAAAACTCTGTCATCTATAAAGAGACCAAAATACCCTCAAAAATCAGGAGAGGTGCTGCTCCATCTTCCTCTCACTAGGAATCAGCCTTGCTCCTGCTCCTGCTAAGTCAAACCTTGCTGTCCAGCCCATCCCCTCATGTTTACAGGGGAACACAGGTGAGTCAGACCCAGAAATGTTCCAGGGGACTTTGTTGCAAAAGGCAGTGACAGCCATGGACAGAATTTTTAACAAAAGATGGAGGACAAAACAGATCTCCAAACGCAGCACGGAGAGGTGTCATTTAGCGAGGATAAATGACTCCATGATACTTTAAATTTGTCCTGTTGTCTAATTCTGAAAAAAAACCCCGGATGGCAGCCGTTCTGGAATCAGCGTTTGGAAATACACAACAAAAGGAAAAAAGCGTTATTAGCACTGGAAGTGTACTCTTAGCTCGGATTTCCTTTTCAACACCCAGCTTGTTCATCTCACAGCTCAATGAACTGTTAACAGCACATATTTCTTCTGTTCCAGCAGCAAGTCCAGTTACTTTGGTTCCTGCTAACTGCAGACAGATGAGAGTCAGCCTTCCTGGGGGGACGGGAGGGGCAGAGGGGGATGGAGATGGAGGAAGGGGAAGAGAGGCACCAGGTCTCAGCAGAAAACTGGCAACGTTGGTTGTTGGGAAAGATGGGGCAGGAAGGGCTTGTGGATGTGATTTGCCTGGTGTGATAAATGTGACATTGGGTAAAAATTCGTGATAAAAGAATATAGCAAGAAATGTTAGATTGGTGTTAATATAAAATATGAAAAGGTATGGTCCGTAGAAACTATTCCCCCACCAGGCTTCCACCGTCCTCAGTCCTGAGACGAAGAGAACAGGACAAAAACCATTACGAAAAACAAAGACACTGGCCAACCCAGATAAAAATCGGCATCACAACCCAGACAGTGAAATTCCTCTCCGAACAAAAAGAATTCTCTGCCGAGGAATACACATTGAAATAAACATGGGCCGGCGAGCTCCATCCGCATGTGAAAGGATCTTCCCGGAACACGGTCTGCAGAGTCCGACAAATCCGGGAAGCCCATCCGAAAATTATTTGGACTATTTGGACTATCCTGGGCACCTGTTCCGCCTCGGGACATGAAAACCCCTATAAAACCCTGAGCTGCGACCTGCTCTGTGTGGATTTGGGTGACCTGTACCTTAGTGTGCAAACCCCTCATCCACCCGGCGCGGCGCTGCAAATATCCTATTTTGTGGTTTTCTCTTTTTATTGGTGATTGGGATCGTTTTATTAATAAATTGTTTCTTTGTTAATCCGATATTTGCCGTTGCATTTATAACACCTGGTAAGAAATACTGGAGATGTAAAACCTGTGAGTGAAATAGAAATGAAGGGCAGCTCTGAGATGTGATCATGGCAGGCAGGAAGACGGGGATGAGCTGGAGATGGGTTGAAGGACAGAAAACAAAAGGACCCAAGAATGCAGCCCCTCTCCACCCTGCCAAGGTACCAGAGAAAAGGTAGATAAGAAGATAGTCTTTAGAGTTTAGAATATAGGATGATATGGTAATACAGCAGTTCTCACAGGCTGCGTGCAAAGTCTGTAGGGTTTGTATCTCACGCCGGTTGGTCACTGTAAATTAGAATATTCAACACAAAAGGAGATATAATGGATTGTAACAAAGACCTCGCCCTTTCCCCCCCCTACTCTCTTAGCTCCTCTTCTACCTCCCTTGCTCCTACCTCTCTTACCACTCTTACCTCTTTTTTACCCCTCTTAGCTTTTTTTACCTCCATCACCTCATGTCCTCTCTCTCTCTCCCTCTCTCTTTGGGGTTCCCTCCAGCCCAGGCTGGTGGCTGAAGGCAAAGCCCTCTTTACCCACAGCCCTTGCAATAAACCCACGTGTTTCTAGAATATCTCAGGTCTGCAGAGTTCCTTCTCCCTGCTGTCCATGGATGCCCCTACAATCTGGTGCCCAACGTTGAAAAAGCTGATTCTACTTTTGCATCTGTGAGACACCCTGTGGTGAGTTACAGGTTGGACTTGGAGGTGCTTTTGAGCCAAATGGTGCAGCTTTTCTGTTCTTATGTGAACCTTTCTGCATTCAGGTGGTTTTAAACCGAGCCAATCCCTCAGCATTCGGCAAGGTTGGAGAGCATTGTGTCAGTAGCCAAACTGTGGGATGCTGCTGTGGGTTTCATATTCTGAACCAGATGTATTTCCTTGTCCTGCAATAGCCCAATCCAGCCTCCTTTCTGGAGACCAGGAAATATCCTTGTCCAGTTGTGCATGAATACAACAGACAACGCCACCCATAAAAACATTTCACATTCTCCAGGTTAAAACAAAGTCAGTATTTTGTAAATAAACAAGAACTTACAGCTGCAAACTACAGCTGTAAGTAAAAAGTTCACAGTTTAAGTAAAGATGTAAGGGCAGATGCTTGTATTATCCCTATTCCCTAATAATTTTATTTTTCTTTTATCTTCCATCCTTTGCCACAATGTCCTGTGTGACGTGTGTTTGAGCAGTGAGAACATGGAGACATTACCCCTCTAGTCAGGTTGAGGAAGAGGAGCAAGGCAGGTGTCCTGGAGGGTGGACTTTCATATCCACCCCTTGCCTGGGCTGGTTCCAAAACCACCAGACCTGGGGGAAATCTGTTTTTTTTCCCCAGGGATGCCAGTTGTGGATTTAGGCTCTGGCCTCAGTTCTTAGGCAAAAAGCAAATCCAAAGGGGTGAAGATGAGAAAAAGGACCAAGAGTCTGGGGTGCCTTCTTCTAGCAATAATGTAGATTTTTTTCAGTGCAAACTCTTAATCTGTATGACAACAAACGCTTGCTGGACACAAATGGAAGAAGATCTGAGCTGACCTTGAAGGGATTCAGAGGTGTAGTCAGCCTCTGGCTCTGATCCTTTCTTCTAACCCTCCCTAATTTCCTGTCAAAACATTTGCCTTCTGCACCTTAATCTGGGAGTGTTATTTATGGGAAAATATGAATGAACTTTTATTTTTTCAAACGGCAGCTTCGGTCATGATCCACTGAACTGTCTTCTCTTTGTCAACACAGTCTGCCTTCTCCTTTCACAGGCCAATTCCATGGTTTTTATGTCACTAAGCTGGGAAAGAGGTGGCTAATCTTCTATTTTTGATCACTGAGCTGAAAGGATATGTTGCTAACACCCTACCCTTCTGTTACAGTGACCTTTGACTGCAGCTCTGTGCAGATGATGGGATTCAGCCTCGTGTGGGAATTGGGAAAGTTAATATTTTTTCCTAAACATTAATTCCTCACACATTTCCCCCAGGAAGAGAGAGAGAAAAACGAAGAGGCACTTAGCATTCAGGAGTGGAAAAAAAAAAAAAAAAAAAAAAAAAGAAAAAAGATGAAATCTAATGAATTCTTTTCCCTCTCAGGGGTTAGAGAACAGTTCAACATTTCTGATTAAGGACAAGAGAAAGGTGGCCTTGTGCAGTGGTGCTGCCCTTCTCACACAGGAGTGTTCAACATGCTGGAGGATAATCAAGAGAATAACAACAGTAGCAGCAGGCAAGAGGGTTGGACTTGTCATCTGCCTCGGCTCCATGCAGTCAGGTCTCAGCAAAGATGACTTGTTAAAAATCTAACTAACGTATCAAGGCTCATTGGGTTTCGCTAAGCTCCTACCTCTGTAATCACCATTTACCAAATTAGAATAGGGGGAAAATGAGCCACTTCATCTCTGTGTCATATAATGAACTTTTTTTTGTGTGTACCAGAGAGGGTGATTGCCGCTAGGTATAATTATTATAATAAAGATCAGTACAAACTCAAGTTAAAAAGGAATTGTAGTTATCGAGGCCACCAGCGCGACTCGAATGGAACCAGTCCCTGTGCCGTGCACAGATGAGTCCAATCCACTGATCTCAACCATTTTAACATCCCAGGAAAGCCAGAGCAATGATCCTGTCCAGTGTTTGCTCATCTGTCTAATGTAATTCAGATTATTGATTCTATTTGATGTGAAATCCACTGATTTCGCTCCATGTAATCAAATCAATTAATCCCATCAACTCCAGTCCAATCCATGTGCACAATCTAGTACATCTGACAGTGATCAGCTGGCAGGCAGAGAACAAGACAGGCATAGAGATAAATAATAAAAATCAATAGTTTTATAAATAGCACCTACAGTACACTGGGTGTTTTGCACACAACAGTAAAGGGCAAGCAGCTTGATGTTCAGCCCCCATGCATTTTGCAGATAAACCAAAATTAGTGACCGATTTGTACATATTTTGGTTGGCTGGGGTGCCTTTCCCTGAGTTTTTAGGCTATGGCTGGTTAGGGCAGCTCAAAATGGCCTTTGGGATAAATTTTGAAAATAATACTTATATGATCCAGAAAGGACTTTGATATGGGCCTGTGAAAGGAACTGAGTAAAATTGGTGTTATCTAAGTTCTCTTGCCCTTTAACACTGATGAACATCTTCTTCCTCAGCATTAATAGGAAATCCTTTATTTCAGAACGGAACATTTCACAGATGAAGGGAGAATGGTGCTTTATAACAGACTTGAGGAGTTCATTGGAGCAGGCTGTGGCTTTTCTCTAATTGAGGAGAGGAAAGCAACCCCAGTCAAAGAGATTTACCACTCATCTCCCCCCTGCTTCCTGGACATGTGAGACTCTCAAACACAAGCACCATAAACAACCAAATAAAAAACCTCAGAGGAGCCTTTTAAAGTTGGTAGGGTCAGCAAGGTGTATCTGTTGTGATGCAAACTGGCCTGGCCCAAGTCCCTGGCTCCACATACTGCTTAAAAAAATTATTCCATATAAAATAGGGTCTCAAAAAAAAAAACCAACCAAAAAAACCCAAAAAACAAACAAACAAAAAACAAAACAAAACAAAACAAAACAACAAAAAAACCAAACAAAAACAAACAAACAAACAAAAACCAAACCAAACCAAACCAAACCAAACCAAAACAAAACAAAAAAAAAACCACCCCAGAAGACACCAGAAAAGCCATGGTATCAACCAGACACAATTCCATTAGAAGCCTGTTCTTTTGGCCCTTTCAGAGTATCTTTCCTTTAACTCTATGATTAATAATATTATGTGCTGATAAAAGATCAGGGAAGTGGCAGCTGCACTCCAGCTCCTAAGCTGCTCAGGAGGTATTGATGCTGCTGCTCCTGGCATTCCCTCTGCTTCTCTCATGTTTGTTCCTTGCTGCAGTGCTGGAGATATTTGAAGCTAACATCTCAGATAACCTACAAGAACCTGGGAAAAAAAGAATCCTGTCCCTGTGCAATGCAGGAGAACAGGCCAGGATTTGCTTCAGGCAAAGTCCAAATAAGAGGCTCCCAAGGGACAGAAAATAAAGTGAAGGCTGCCTGGTTCAAATTTTCTGTCACTTGTTTGGCTCCACTGAAAAACCCTGGGCTTGACAGACCTGCTGTAATTTTCTTTCAGATCCAGGACTCCAAAAAATCTGTTGTCCTTCAGTTCCTTTGTGTGTCCTTCAGTTTTCCTGTTTTACCCATGTGGACATGCAGCGTTTTTTGCTCATGTTTTTTTAATTATATTTTATAATAAGGTCAAGAAATTATGTATTCTGGCCTTGATGGGAAGAGTGTCTCAGACTCATTGTTGCAAATTGTTGTGAATTAGGGTGATACCAATGCTAATTGTCTTTTCCTTGCTTCACTGACTCTTTAAATAATTGCCCTCCTCCTCGGCCACTTTTTTCCTTGCACCTCGGAGAAATTTGCACCTCAACTCTTATCAGTCTCCTTCCACCCAACCAATGTAAAGTACATTGTGGCCACTAAATCCAATTAATCCTCCCAGCACTCCCCAGTGAATAAAATTAGCTACATTTTCCAGCTGGGTGGTCAGGGGTGCAGGCAGCTTTCCCAGCAGTGGCTGCATTATCTCTCCTCCTCTGAAAACCTGACCTGCCTCGTGAGTAGTTGGGTCTTTGGAGAAATGAGGGACTTCAGCTGCAGGGAAACTCAGGGTGAGGGATGGAATTGGCATAGAAATAAATGTTTTGGTGATGCCCAGTGCTGAGCTGAGTTTGACTGAGAATTCTGTCCCCTGTGAGGGCTGATGGGATCCATCCACATCCCATCTTTGAACACACACACAGAGCACCCACCTGCAAGGGGCCAGCTCAAAAAATAAACACAAAAGATCCCTTTTATCTATCACTCCCATTTTTATAATAATGTTGCTCTGTCATTTTCCGCAGGACTGCACATCCTTTGCAAGATGAGTGGAAAATGAGGTGTTGAGCCTTCATTCAAACAACTGGCTTTGCTCATTTCAGATCCTCAATATTGGATGCAATAGCTGCTTGCAAGTGAACTGAAGGAATTTTTTTTTCCTCCTTAAAAAATAAAAGTTATTCCCCATGACCTGCAGACAACTTTCTCAGTTTCTGTGTCTTGAGTATATTCACATTTGATTTTTAAAAACTCTCCCAAGCGATTAGAAGTCATTGTGGGCTAATCAGCCAAGAAATTTAAACATAAAGTTTGCTGAAATCTCTCCTTAAAGTACATCTAGAGCATATTTCACTTTTATTGCTCTGAAATATTTATGTATATTTGAAGTACAAAGATCCAGATTCTCTGCTGGCACAAATCTAGATGATGTTTCTGCCTTTATTATGATACACAACTTGAGGGCTTGGCCCTCTGTTTTATGGTCTGTCGTCTTTTATCACAATATTCTCTATATTTTGCACAAATCTTCCAGTGAATGAAAGGGATGGGAGATGGCTCAATACAACCCAGTGAGGTTTGCAGATCCCCTGGGTGTGTTATTATGTTATGATTACTTTTATGTTTGGAAAGCTAAGTGAACTAAATGCATGAACTCCAGAAAGGGGGAACTTTGGCTTTGGAGATATTTAACCTACTGGAACTCATTCCAGTCTCACTGAATCAAATATGACTTTATAATGGATAAATGCTTGCAGGGTACATAACAGCCTCTGTTGTACAGCATGGGAAAAAAAGGGAAAAGGTGCTTTTGATACCTTTGTGACAACTTTACTTCTAGCAAGGAATGCTCAGCGTCATCCAGCACAAATTTCTAATTCAACCATGCACTGAACCATGCTGATAAAACAATTCTATGGGAAGTGTTTGTGTGTGGAAATAGAAGTGCCCAACAAAATCAGGAAAGGAATTTGACTGGGCTCGTGGAAGGTGGAGAAGTGTTGCTCCAGGTAATGCACTGCCCCACTCATGTGTTTATTAGCCTTCATGGGAAGGAAAAACAGAAGTTAAGTGGGAATGCAATGGCCTAACAAGGATGCCTTTCTCTTCTTCATCCCCCTGGGCACAGCTGGAGCCACCCCATCCATGTGGAGCAGTTGTGAATGTTCCGGATTTTTGGGAACACAGTGGCACGTGGAGCACTGTCAGCCTCCAAAGGGCTTTATTTACATTGTTCATGCATTAAATGATACCCTACTAACCTAGGAATAGTTTAGGGGGCTTCAGGGCATGCATAATTTATCTGTAGCCAAAGCCCAAAGGGAATGGTAAGAAGATGGATGAGAGTTCTTTCAGGGCATTAGCATGGATTTGTTCAGTTGTTACTGAAACATCCCATGAAGCTTCATCTCTGCTAAACGCTTGGCTCCAGGCACATGGGACACAGGAACACTGCACTACATGTGCTACAATCCATAAAACATTTTCTGGCATTTGAAAACTAAATCCTATAGTTCAAAAGGCCAAAATCCACAAAACCTTCAATTTGTCAGGGGAAGAAAAGTGCATGAGACTGAGGCAATCAGCAGGTTCTTAGATTTCTGCCGCAAAAGGAGAGAACTAGTTATTTCTTTTGCTTCAGAAAGAGCAATTCTCATGTTTTAAATTGAGCCTGCAATTAAATAATTCATTGGCCTGATCTTTGCTTTCCACCACCCCGAATGGACAGGTGCTCAGAGATCTGTTTTCAGGAAAAACACAATATTAAGAGGAGAAACACAATATTCAGAGGAAAAACACAATATAAGTAAAGGAGAGCAGGGGGATCAGAGGAGGGTGGCCACAAGCACCATAACCTCTGGCACCCAGCATGAACTTCAGCAGGACCCTCCTGCTGGGACCCCCCACACGGAGCATTGGGTGCCCTGGTGTGGATTTGTCTCCATGTGAGTTCCCCAAAGCAAGGAGTGGTGCAGCTTGTGGAGAAATGACAGCGAGACGACAGGGGGTGGATTACAACTGTGAACAGCAAGGGCTTTTCATTCCTTTCATCCTGCCAGACATGCTGTCCCTATTAAAAGCTAATGTTGGAAAATCATCTGTTTCTCTGAAGCTCTCTTTGAGTCTGGTGGCTGGAGCAGGAAATGTGGTTTGTGCAGTGGCTGGGGGGCACGAACTCCTGCTGCTGTGGTCAGTGGGAAGGCCATGTGCTAATTGTTTACAAGCCCCCCCACAACCCAGTGCTTTCATTTAAATAGGATTCCTTGTCCTCTCTGTTCGAGTGCTCTGTATCTCAGGCTATCTCCTTGATAATCCTTTTTAGATTAGTGTCAGGGCCCCAGATGAAATCCTTGCTCATTCTCTTGCCACGTTTACCAGGCTGATTTCCAACACTGTTTCATATGGATTAGGCAGAGCAACTTAGTGCTCATATGTTTTTCAGTGCATCTCAGTACCTCATGAAATTACATTATAGATTCACTGTATAAATAGAAGACTGAACACAATTACAGTCCAAAAGCCCCAAAGCGAAGGACTAGAATCTGAAAGTAGATGTGACCAGATCTTGCTGTGTGCAAATATCTCAAAATAAATTGGTTGCACACTTGTGTATTTAATCTCTGTTTTCTAAATTTCCTTTTATTTTGTTTTAATTTTTTTTACAGGAAAAGAACCTTTTTTTCACAGTTGGGCAGAAAGATGAGGGAAGGCAGGTGCACATTGCCATTACAGCCAGGTCAAACCAAGGGTGTCAGTGGTTCAACCCACCTAGGACACAAACCAAACTTCATAAAGGTCATTCAAAGAGAACTTCCCATTGCTTTTCAAGGTCATGGCATTTTAATCACAGCTGTTATCACCACTCCCTCATAGAAGCCTGGAAAAAATTGGGTTGAAACGGGTGTTTGGGTCATATCATCCAACCAGCTCAAAGCAGGGCCAATTTTGAAATAAGTTCCATCCACAGGAGGATTAAACTGGCTGAAGTGCTGTAGACACGGGGTGAATCATCACTGGAGAGAGTCACTGAGCTTTTTATTGCTGGCAAATATAAAAGCTTTGGGAAGGAAATGAATAATATTGGGGTGTGAGCGCCTGAGCGCACAGGAGGTCACACACTGCTGGTGGAAAACTGGGGTTTATGTCAGGCAGGGTTGTGCTGACAGATCCACACGTTTGAACTGCTAATTGATATTTGAAATTCCATTGCTGAAGATCATTTGGCTTGCAGTTGTTGCTGGGAACACAGGCCTCTCCCATTGATGAATATAGCTCCCTGAGTGGAGATTAGCAGAGACAGCTATCGTTGGGCCTGTAGGTGAATGGATTACCCTTGATTTAATAAGAAGCAACAGGCCATTATTTCCAAAGCTACAGGATGGAAAATGACATCTGGATTCTGGATGTAAACATTATTTATCATGTCGGATGCTTTGCTGTTCTTGCCAGTAGCCCATGCTCTGCTGAGGCTGTTATTTCTAGGGCAAATGAACAGTGAGTGCAGCACGGATTTATTCAGATTTATCTGTTGCCTCTGAGTTCTGTGTTCCTCAGTGCAGCAGTGAATTGGCTCAGCCTGGAGCTGAGCATTGCTGGTTCTCTGGCCAGGGTGATGGGACAGGTCCTCAGCTGGTGTCAGGTGGCCCAAACCCATGGGTGGCCCTCCAGGAGCTCTCCCATCCTGTGCTGGCTTCTCTCGCCAATCCCCATCCAGAAATACTGGGATCAAAAACAAAATGAGATGAGGAGAGAGAAGCTGCCAAGCTGGAGTTCAGTGTCCTGGCTGTGGTGAGCAGAGGACTGAATGGCTTTTGCTAATACATACAAATGGGTTTCCACCTCTGCTTTTTGGAAGAATAGAAGAGCTGGAAGGTACGTCCATAAATCCCATCAGGGTTTGTTTGCACTGAACACCCAGTGAACTTTTTGTGCTGAATGTTTTCAGTAATTTCTGTGCAGCCCAACAGCTGGAAGGCCTCCAGGTGTTGGATCCCATTGTGTGGCACTTTCTGCACATATTTCTGACCTCACATACTGGTAAATTAAATTAGGGCAAACCCTTTCATGTTCATGGGAGCTAAAGCTCTTTAGAATCTACCCTACCTTGGGTAATCCAAGAAATTCACTAAAGTGGTGGTTGATTTTTCTGTTCTGTCAAAAAAATTTCTTTAGTAATATTGTGAATTGTTGTTACAGGTAATTTTATTCTTGCTTTCTTCGCTACCATGCAAAAAGTTAAATGATACATTGACTTAATGCAATAATTTCTCCCTCATTTCTTTTCTTTTCTGTAGCAAATTCAGGAAGGAAAAAAGAGAGAATTAAGGATAAAGAATAAAAAAAAACATATAGACAGCAGGTGCAGACATGGAAATAAAATATTGTGCAGGACTTTTCCAATAACAGTTTAAAACATTCTGCAAATGAAATTAATATATTTTACACTTCTTCAATTGCAAATTTTCAAGAGGTCGCAGAAAATTTTTTAAGCTGGGCCTATTATGAAATAATGAAATGCTGGCAAGTGTCCTGCAAGTGACACTCTGCAAGAATATCTTGCTTCTATGGCTCATCTTTCCTGAAGCAGATAAATCAGCCTCTTGGTTAAAGTGTGTTCTGTGCTGGGTTAACTCTTGTGCCCACTGGCAGTTTGTGTTTCAGGCTTTGGTGCAGGGCAGAGCAGAGGAGTTGGGAGCAGATCTTTACCCAGGCCTGTTCTTTGTCTCAGCACACGAGAAGTGATGAGTGACTCCTTCCTGGATGTGATTTCCCACAAGCTCTGTCTGTGAGGGATGGTCAGGAATTACAGGTGGTTCATTGTCAGAGTCCTGGGAATCCCTTTGGATGAGCTGGGACCCGAGGAAGGGAGTTTGAGCCCTGGACAGGGGGCGTGGAGCCATCCAGGGGGGTTGGAGACCTTGGAACAGAGCCCAGGAAAACACTGGCTTTGATTTTAGTCCATGAGAGAGGCTTCCAGCACTGAGAGAGGAATTACAAACCACAAAGGTGTGAAAACAGTAGTTTAGCACAGCACAGGGTGAAAATTTTTGTAGTTTTGGGGTTCTTAGAATGGAGGTGAATGGAGGGACAAGATGGAGGATTTACGGTGGTGCCCTGGGTTCTTCTCCTTCTCCCTTGGCATCCATCTTCTGTGATGATGGCACAAAGTAGTTTAAGGGGATGGGGTCAAAGTAGAAATGACCCTTCTGGTATAGGTAATAGGTATTGGCATGGAATTGTAAATAATAATTATCTGTATAAAAACAAAGCAACGCCCCATCAGCAGGCAGTTGCCTCATGTCCCAGCTGCGGTTCAGATCTCAGCTGGGTGCTGAGAAAATTTTGAGATCTCAAATAATAAACAGCACGAGAAATCTTGGAAAACAAGACCTTGAAGACTCCGCTTCTTTCTTGTGATGCGGCTCAAGGGCTTTCAGGGGGCAAAGGACTTTTAGCAACCTGAATCTCAGGTGAGAAACCCAGCCTGAGAGTTCATTAGATTTTTGCTCAGGGGTGATGAGCTCTGCATGTGGCACCACTGCAATCCCAAAGATCCCAACTGTTTCCATTGCACAGAAACACATCCCTGAACACCCAAATGCCACCAGACTGAGGTAATTTATAGCAGCACAAGCTTGTGTCCCCCTCCCCCTACAAGTATTACTGTCTGTGTAGTAATGAATACATTGATTTTACCATTTTTTATCAAATCAGTTGTTTCAGAGATAAATGTCCTTCATTTGCAGTTATTAAATCTGCCATGTCTAGGACAGCCATTGGAATAATTGTCAAGCATGGACAGAAAAAAAATTATCCATGTCCTCCTGCTGGTTGATTTAATACCCAGTGTCCTTCTCCTAGTGACAGAGTCTGAAAGGTAAGATCTTAAAACTCACCCAAGATAAGATGAGTTGAAACCAAGAGCAGTCTCATGGGACTGGAGAAAGAACTCTGGCTCTTCCGAAAGAGTGAGAACTCCTTGGCCACAAGGTCAGAACAGAGTGACAAAATTCTGCTACATACTTCAGAAGCAAATCCAGTTTATTCTGCTGTTCCCTTCAGCCTGGGATGGGGCAGCAGGAGAAGAGATCTGCCTAAGGAGTGACAGGGACACGTGCATAGTGACAGAGGGAAATGTCCCATCTGAGCCAGCCACAGTTCCACATTGTTAACCTCTTGCTATTGTTGAACAGTTGGAAGCTGAATGTTGCCAATTAAAATTACTTCCTTGGCTGGCCAGAACAATCCTTCATCTCCTCAAGGCTCTGATCCTTCCCTCTGCAGAGGCACTGGGCTCTGGTTAATGAGGCTGGGAGCACACTCACGTTGTGGTCCCAGGGCTGTGCAAATGGATGCTCTGGGTTCCTGTGTCCCATCCCCACAGAGGGCTCAGCCTGCAGGGGTGGGAGCAGTCAGGGGCTGTGGGAGGCTCTGACTGAGTCCTCCATGACATGGTCCTGTGCAGAGATACACCCCAGACAGGGAATCCCTTAACTCTGGTATAGATATTTTAGAATTAGGTTTGAACTACCCAGCCTGGGCCCCACATCAAGGCCAACTGTGAAGTCTGTGGTGCAGCTAAAAATTAGATGTTAAGGTGTTAATGGGAGATGGTGGGTTTCCTAGAGGTTAATGGGTATAGTTATTAGTGTGAATCCTTTAGCCACGGTAAGAAACAAGTGAAACAATATCTATTTACATTCTTTCTGTGCTGTGTGCCAATGAAAATGTATCCGTATTTGTAAACTATCTAAAAGAGTATATAACCTGCCATTTTAGATGAAATAAAGGGAGAACATAGCATTAATCACAGTGATTGGGTCTACATTTGCTCCTGTCCAGCTTCCCATTTATTTTAAGGGTCCACACACTTTTCACTGGGATCCCTTAGTGCTCACTCCCAGCCTTTCCCTACTTTGCAGTGCCATCAAGGCATTTGTGTCTCCCCTCCTCACAGGCTGGGTGTGTTCTGTGCAGTCTGGACCTTGTCTGGGGCTGGATCAAAGCCACCACAGACCTGCAGGCAGGACAGGTTCAGGCTGCTCTCCCTGCTCATGGAAGTGGTTGGGCAGACATTGCCAAGCTGCTGGGATCAGGAAGAGTTGAGATATAAGATGGTATGAGCAAAATGGTGATTTTCTGCCTAAAGGGATGAATGTGCACACATGGGATGAGTCTGAAACCAGTCCCATCAGTGAGGAACAGCAGGAGTATGATACAGGAGACCATAACCTGAATCCTCAGCTGCCTTGGCTCTGTCACAGAGGAGCAGACATCCTCAGCACACCTGTAAATCAGCCCTCACAGGTGTTTCCAAGATGAGGAGTCAGACCAAATGCTATGCAAGGAATGAGGGATGGGGAGAGGAGCAGGACTAGCAGAGTGAAAATGTGTGTTGAGCTTCACTTCTCTGTGTTTTCACTTCTCTTTTCCTGGCCAAGCACTGCAATTACTTCTCAGAAATGTATTCCAGAAATGCACCAGCTCTAGGGAAGACCTGCAAGAGACTGATCCCAGTGCCCCCTGGGAGGTGAGTGAAATGACATTCCACCTGCAAGGATCTGGAAGACTTGAGGCCTTTAATCAGTTCATGTGTGTGGTTTTAGTCAAATCTCATCTCCACGGTGCAGATTTTCCTTAAACCTTTCATGTCTCACTTGCTCCTCAATCCAAGACCATCCCTTGCTGTCTGCCTTCCCTTTTTCCAGCTGGATCTCAGCTGTGGCCAGGGCCTGGACATCCTTTGGTGTTAGGGCTGGTGAGCTTCACTCTCCCAAGGCTGTTTCCTGTGGGGCTTAAAAAATTTAAGTGTCTCTGCAAGTGAAGACAGCAAGGCTGATGTTCCCTTCTGGATTAGGCTCAGTTCGTCAACCCCAGGTCACTGCTGCTGTCAAAGATAAAAGATTGTTTCTGGAAGTTAATTAAGTCCCTCCTTCAGTGAGAGCACTGCAGGCTGGTGGTCAGCAACAAGCACAGACCCCTCCCCTTTTGAATCATCTCCATTCCCATTCCCCACACTGTGAAGTCAGGATCCAACCACCTGGGACTGCATCCCCCTGGGGACCCTCAGGGCTGATACCAAGGTATGCAGGACCTGTGCTGCTCTTTTACACCAGCAATAAATAAATAAAATCATCCTGATGCCTGTGCAAGGAAAATTCCACACATTCATCCCCCTGTTTCCTTTATCACTTATTCTGTAACAGCTGTTTAATTAATTGCTTGAGCGATTTCCTAATACATCTTATTTACATACAAAATTACAGAATAATGGTTTGCCTTTGAGTTGAGTGAGAATTTAAGGTCTGCTTGCCATGCCTCATGGAATATGGTTACTCAACAAGAAATAAAAGTTCTGGTTGTTTTTGGCCGTTTCCTTTTTTTGTTTTGATTTTTTTTGTTTTGTTTTGTTTTGTTTTTTCTTTAGAGAGAAGTAAAATTCTTTTTCTCCACAGGTTTTGTTGCTGTTTTTCACAGGCAAGACTGAATAATGCTTCGATAGCAGCAAGAAGGGGCAAAGTTCCTTTTGAAGATGACTCAGATCCTTGGGGGGAAAAAAAAATAAATGTAATGAATAGGATGGCTTCTGTTGAAGGATAAAGAGTCATACAGCACCAGTGGAAACAATACAACTTTATCACTGCTGTTCATGTTTATCCCCTGGCTGCCGGGGCTTGTCCTGGGAGCAGGAGGCTGTGTAAGCAGGAAGGGTCCTGCTCTGCTGGGCTTTTCACCCCAGAACTCTCCTCCTGCCTTCTGACACAGAAACCTTCTCTTCGGATCACAGCAGTGCCACTGCTGCTGATAAACCTCATGTAAACTGATGTTTTCCTTCCATGGCCCTGGCTGCATTCAGGCAGGGGCTGCACCCATGGGCGCTGAGCCCTGGGATGGAAATTGCCTCCCAGAGAAACACTGCACAAACACAAATGTGTTTTGGATTTTCCTTATTGCCCAAAGCTTAACATTCACCTTGGCCATTGTGGGGCTCTTGATGGGTCTGGATTAAGGTGCTAATTCCATGTTTTTCTTGCTTAGGCAGAACCCTGAGGAGGCAGCTCACCTGCGTTGCCTTCTGACTGTGTCAGCTCATCTTTGTTGGCTACAGCACAAGTCTTGAGCACTTGCATTTCCAACTTAGAGGTGTGAAAATGGAGTTATCTGGGGAGCTGTGGAGGCCCTCATGCTGGCCAGCAGCACAGCAGGGCTAACACAGCTGGCCTGGGCTCTGCTCAGTGCTTCAGGCCATGTCCAGGATGGCATCACTGACATTCCACATCATGAGTGAAGTTACGGGCTGGCTGCACTGGAAAATTTGTGGCTCTGGACAAATTTAGCAGCTAGTTCCCACTGTGGAAAACCATCCCAGATAAAATGGTTCATGTAAATAGTTTCAGTTAGGTTGCTGCTGGATGCCAAGGTCCCAAGGCAAAGGTTGCTCTTTCGGGTCAGGTTTCTCTTGAATCCCACTCTCCACTCCAGGCAGCAGCAGGGAAGGGCAGCACTGCTGGTCTTGGGGCCAGGTCAGAGGTGGGATGGCTCATTCAGGGGAGCTGAACAAGTAAGATGCAACTAAGATACAACTTCCTGTAGAAGCACCTTGCTGAACCTGGTCCCTAAATACCAGAAATCAACATTCAGCATGGCCTTATGTGATTTCCTAGAGACTTGCATCTTTGGACAACTAGAAGAAGAAATTACTTCTATTTGTCTCAGCACACAATTGATATCCTACTGCTGCCTACTCCAAAGCCTTACAGTATTCTTTTGGTTGCTAATGATCCAGTACAAGTATTTAAAACAGACTTGAATACACCATGGCTGTGAGATTATTTTTCTCACCACTCATAGGGCAGCTGATATTAAATCCATATAAAGAACTATCGCACTTTTTACTAAGTGTAAAAGGGAAAATATTACCATTCATTTGTGTTACTCATTCTTTCTAACTATCTTCACTTAATAAGGTATTTTCTTGCAACACGGTGTGTTATATATTCTGTGTTTTATAAACCATCCCCTGGGAAAAATAACCAAGGAAACACAATTTTTCGGAACCATCTCCTTTTATTAAGAATAATGAAAAGGAAACAAGAGTCATTCCAGCAAACATCCTTCTGCACTTTCTTATTGGTCTTTTTATGATAACAGTGTCCCTCAGCACATAACCTGAGCTGCCTGACTTTGTTTGTATATTTACATTTGTCCTTTTAGTTACTGCGTTTGGATCAGTGTGGAGGTGACACATAATGGACATGTAGTGCATCTGACATCTATGCCCACACACAGAGGATGGAAATCCATCAAAAATACTGGACAGGATAATCACAGCAGTGAGGTCTGGCTTTGTCACCAAGTTTTAAAGCTTGGATTATTTTGCCTGCCCTGTACATGGTGCCCCCCTGCCCCTGGATTCACAGTGTAACAAGGAGCCTGCTCTCTCTGCAGCAGGCACTGCTTGGGTGATTGGAGTCAATCACAGGAATAGATCCCAAGTGCCCACTCCCACACCCTCTCCCAGTGGATTTTGTACCTTCATTATTTAGTTTTGGCACCTCCCAGGACCTTCTCTGAGCTGTGTGTGGTGCAGCCCCAAGCTGGAGGAACACTCTTCCCTCTGTGTCTGTCCCCACAGCCCCAAGGGCTGTGTCAGTGCTCAGGGAACTGCAATTGGCTGGTGACTGCCACCAGCAGACCCCATTTCAAACCTTTGGGTCCCTGTCTGAAGCTGTAATTTATACTCTTGGCAGGTACTTGGGCTTGTTTTTAAAGCATCAGTCATTCCTGAGTAGTCATAGATGATTCAGGCTCCCTCTGTAGGTTCTTCTGCCAGATATTGATCCTGGGGACATTAATTATCAATTACAAAAGGTTTATTTCTGGCAACATTCATGACTAAAAGATCTGCATATTTATTTTGCTGAGTGATTTATTGATGCATCGTTACATGTTTCATGGAAAACTGCATTTTATAGATGGTGGTGAGGAGAAAAGCCTCCAAAAACTCCACTTCAATTAGAAAAGAGCACTCAAAGAGAAAAAGCATGATATTTCTTTGGTTTGCCTCAAACACAGAGACTGAAAATACCTTCCAGTTCCCCCCTGCCCAGTGGGGAACTGTTAAAACACTTAGAGCATAAATCACCACACTGGTTGTAAAACCTACAGTGTTGCAGGTGCTCCACATCCCAGTTTGCATTAATGGAAGGACTGAAGACCCTGCCATAGGCTGGGACACTCCTTTGCTAAGGAAAGGCTTGGAAGGTGCAATGCCCTTGACAAGGAGGCAGCTGGAGTCATCAAACAGATCCTGACACTCTCTAAAATGATCCATGAGAGGAAAAACTAATATCTGGGCTAAGGTGAAAAGATGATTTCTAATTCCTCTTTTTTTCCAGTATAAATGTGCCAAAGCTTGTATTGCTTTTGCATATTTGGTTGCAAAGGGTGTCAGCAGCCAAAGGCCTGACCCTTGTCCCCTTGTCCAGTGTAATGCAGTGCCAGGGGCAAGGTTAATATCTCTCATTGCCTGTAAACACCATTTTCATTAAAAGCTTCATCAAATCTTCTAGCACAGAGCTCTGCCCACTGCACTGATGCCTTGGAGTGGCCTAGAACAGTGGTTAGACAAGATTAAGGGAATAAAGTGGGTATTTATTAAAGGCCTTCAATAGATACACTGTGGGCAGTCAGAAGCCTCCAAGAGGGGCTACACCCAAGCTGGATGATGCTCACAAGTTTTTCAGACAGAAATAAGTTTGGTTTATTTGCATATGAGGGGTTAATTCTCCAATTACAGCTTCAGGTGATAAAGTAATATTCCCCCAGTTTGCTCACCCCTCCTCAATTCACTTTTGTTTACAATGTTCAGGGCCTGAGGCAGAGAGTGTTCTTGGACCTCAGCCCCAGAGGAATTGTTTTGCCTGGCCAAAATGTGAAGACAGTTAACTACACTCTAAATGGAGTTTAGAGTTATACACTAATGCAGTGTATGATCTGAAAAATATAACAGCTAAAATCCTAAGGCATCAGCACCATCCCATGTCCACAGTCTGTGCTTCTCCACACTGACTATTAAACATATCTGTGGTAACAGGCCTTCAAATGATATAAGAAAATAAAGAACAGAGTTATCGAAATCCAAATAGCTGTAATGCAGTAGATGCAGCAATTCCTCTGTGTCCATTCCTCTTATTTGCATCATTAATTGTTGTCTGATTAAAAATCATTATGAGGCTGGAAACAAGTTAAAACAGAAAAACAAAACCTGGTGTGGTAGGAGAGATAGGCCTTTATAAATCACACTGAAAGCTTAAACAGATTCCAATCTGCAAACCAGAAATAATTCCACTCTATAAATAGAGAGAAATGATGATGCCTAAACATAGTCCTTCCACAGTTCAAAAGGTGAACATAAAGAAATCGATGGAGTCCTGCAAACTGCAGAAAGAGAAGAGTGGGAATTCACAGTATGCTAAACTGCCATGGAAGTTTGAGCCTTGGAGTTCAGGTGTTTTCCTCTGTGTCCCTGGAGAACCTGTCTGGAGGTCTGGAGAGGAGAACTTCTGGTTTAATGGAGTCCTGGGTTGCTGTTTGTGCTCCTGCAGCTGCCAGAGAGCAGCTGGTGGCTCCTGCCAGCACTCAGCTTTGCCTCAGACTTGGACCTTGGGATGGAATTCTCAGTTCTCCTCTTTTCCCAGGCAGTGAGCAATGGGACAAGAGGAAATGGCCTCAAGCTGCACCAGGGGAGGTTCAGGGTGGACGTCAGGGAGAATTTCTTCACTGAAAAGGTGATGAAACTTTGGAAGGGGCTGCCCAGGGAGCTGTTGGAGTCACCATCCTTGGAAACATTCAAAAAACAACTGGTCATGGCACTTAGTGCCATGGCAATGCTGTGATAAGTTAAAGGTTGGGCTTGATGATCTCAGAGGTCTTTTCCAGCCTAAGTGACTCTGTGATTTTGTGATTCTGGATGGAAAGTAAATATAATTTTAGGGACAGCATATTAATGTAAATAGATATGCAGAGCCATCAAAAGGTTAATAATCCCAGTACAAAAATTCTTAGACAAACTGTTCTGCAGTTGAGCTGTTAGCAGAGCTATTAAATTTAATTGCAGTATAATTACATAGCCATACACCTCGCTGATACCCAGCTATCCACAGGCACAGCACTGCTCTCACCACTGCACACAGCACACGGGGCTTTGCCTCAGGTGCTACAGGCATCCTGCAGCCAGGTGTGCTGCTGCCTGCCCAGCCACAGGCGTGCCCACAACACACTGCTGCTGCCTTTTTGGGCTGCCCAAAAAACAGAGGCCAGACAACATTAAGAGAATAAAAACCAGGTATATTTATTGAAGGGATTTCAGGTACATTTCAAGCAGATGAAGCCCCCCAGATGAAGCTACACTCAAAAATGGATAAAGGATCACAGGTTTTCACACTTTGATCAGTTTGATCCATTTGCATATTGGGGGGTTCATCTCACAATTCCAGCTTCAGCTAATGAAGTAATTTACCCCAAGTTTGCTCCCCCCAAGTCACTTTTGTTTCCATCTCTTAGAAGCTGAGACTGTAAGGCCTCCTTGATCCCCAGGCCTGGAGAGGAATTGTTGTGTCTGCCCAAAATGGGGAAGCAGCAGCTCACACTGTGTGTGGAGTTTAGAGTTCCACACTAAAGAATTGCAGCATTACAAATAGATGGAAAATATAAAAGCTAAAATCCTAAGGCATCACTGGAGGTTCAGCAGCAATGCAAAGAGGGTCAAGCTGCTTTGCAGAGCAGGGATAAGGAGCAAGATAAGCTGTGGTGGCACTGTTTGCTGTGAGGAGAGCTAACACACCTTTCAGGCTTTGTGGGATTAGGGCCAAAGCAAACAGCACATCTCACCCTCCTGGACCCATCAGATATTCTTGCCTTTTCCTGAGGGAAGCTGCTGCCTCCCGAATCACTCTCATCCCTAAGGCAGCGAGCCCAGAAATGTGGTTTTGTGCATCCTCCTGTGTCCCCAGGATTGATTTCATGCTCAATGCTCCTCGTGTCTTCACGGAGCAGGAGATATTTTGTGAGGGAGCTGCTCCAGGAGCTCAGCAGCAGGTTTTGGGAGGTGCCAGCACTGCAGGGCCGGGAAGTGCCCGCTGTGACCCTGGATCTCTTACAGACAGCACAGCAGGTCAAACTCTCAGGCTCCCTCTGGGCTTGCATTTTACGGTTTTAAACAAACAATTACATGTAAATAAAGGAAATGGCTGGAAGGAGCTACTTTGCTCGGAACTCACTGAGCTCATCAATTTTAGAAAGTGAATACATGTGGAATTTGTGCTGAGCTCCCCTTTCCTCGGGGGAGCTGCCAGGAGAACTTCTGCTCCTGCATTAAGTGGGAGCAGAGGATTTGCCTGATCTCCTGTGATCACCCCAGTGCATTTTCCTTGCTCCCTGCCCTTCACCGTGGCCACTCTCTGATGAGTCAGTGCAAAATGACCTCCACCCCCAAGCCGTTTTTCACTGGACTAATTGTGCAATGCTTTGAAAGAAATTATTTCCTGATCCCTGTGGGAATCCATGAAAGCCTTGAAACTCTGATGTCTTTTCCTTTGGCACAGGTTAAGGCAGGTACAGCAAACCCACTGGCACCTCAGAACACCCTTTGGGTTTTCTGTATTTTTGGCTTATTTTGCCACCAGGACCCACTGCTAGCTGCAAGAGTTGTTAGTAGCCATTAAATCCTTCCCCACTTTTGCAGTCCCCCAGCAATTGCATTTGATCCTTAAGTGAAAGGATAAAACACTGCTGAGTGTTACATGCCATGCTGGGAACTCAATTGCTCCTTGGTCAAGCTGACACGAGTCAAACAAACGAAAACCTGAAGAAAATAAAGTGAAAATTAAAAACTCAGGCCATGGGCGTACCCACAGTGGGCAAGGACAAAGCAATGTGCTGCTACAAAAGGAAATAAGAGAGGGGTAGGTTTTCTCCATGCTGTTTGTTTGAATAAGCCCTTACTACAAGGATATTGTGGAGTGGATATTTTGTTCCAAAAGGCATTTGTGAGAGTGCCAAAACCATGATACCAGGGGTTTTGGGAGGAAATTCCCTGCTGCAAGGTAATGGTATTGATAGAATGGGATTGGGGGTGAGTAAGAGCTGGGGGAAGGTTCCTGCTGCCTGTGCAGGGCACTCAGCCAGGGGCAGGATTGCAGAGTGTAACTTGGGGTGTCTACACTCTCTGGTCTGGACCAACAACTGGAAGTTCAGGTTTTCTCCATTTTGGTCCCAGAAATCACCTAACGTGATGCGTTTGCCCTTCCTATATTACAAACTGATTTTGTGATCTTAGAGGTTCCCCTTTAAAAGTAGTGACTGAAGCAGCTTTTCTCCCCATTGCCTGTTCAGTCTGAGAAACCCTTTTGCATCCTGAATCCCAATCCAAGCTCCTCACCTGTGGCACGTGGAAATATTCACCTTCCTTGTGACTCAGAGATTTAAAACACCTTAAACTGATCATTTGCAGCTGATTATTCTTGAAATAACTCTCTGGCTACCCATCCCAAAATTCTATGTCTGGAAGCAAATCTGATATTTATTTATTTTTTTTTCCTACCAGTGCTCAGGAGAGTTGCATGTCAGCTACAAATTTGCTAGATTTTAAACATCTTGCAAAGCCATGTCTTCAATTTGGTTGGCAATATCAGCTCTGCTCTATAAGAGCTCTTCATGCAGCCCAGTGTTCCACAAAGGGGATCAGGAGAGTTATGGACAGGGAGAGCTCGTGTGATCTGGATATTTTATGTAAATGTGGAGCCTGCAGGCACCTGGCTTCACAAAAGCAATTAGGATCCTACGTGTGGTGGACTTTATTACACACATAAGCTCCTGTCTGCTGCAAATATGTGGGGAAATGTTCCATATTCCTCTGTTTATTCATCATTAGCGTCTCTGTGTGTTTATTTTGTGTTTATATCTGATGACCATGGACAGGCAGGTGCACAGAGGTTTTGTCCACACTACCCTTGCCACAGGAGTATTATGATGAATACTTAATATTTATGTGTTAATATGTGTCATGGGAAGCTCTGTGCCAGGAGTTGGGATGATTGCAAAGGCTGTCCACTGTTGCCCTGATCTTTTTCACCCTTCTGATGTTTGCATTTTTGTAGTGGAGTTTCTCACAGATTTTCAGGTAAACAAAGTGATGTTTTGGAAACTGTTCTTTTTGTTTATCATTCCTTTCTGGAAGAGGGACAATTGATGGACTTCTAGTTTGAACAGTGTAGTTGAAAAAGTAGCAACCTTACCCTCCAACCCCTGGTCGTTGTCCAAAATCTAAATAAATCAAAGTTAAAAAATAAACTTCTCTCTTTTTGCCCTGACGACCTGACAGTATGAGTGTCGTTCTTTTTGTGTCCTCTAGCAACAGTCCACATTGTCTATAACCATGTATAGAGTTATATATATATGGTTATACCATGTATATATAACATGGTATATGTTATATATACCCAACTACGTGCAGCCTTATTCAGATAATTATAAATCCTTCAAAGCTCTGCTTTTTGCAGGGCTGGGATGAGGATCTCCTGTGCTGCCTGGGGCTGTGCAGGGTTTCTGTGCTGCATGTTATGGACAGGGATGAGGGAGGAGCTGAGAGTCAGCAGGCACACATGGTATGTGCCTGTACACACGTCCTGAGTCACAAACACAACTTGTTTCTTTTGGGAAACTCTGCCTCCATCTTGCAAAATAGGAAACAAGACAACTTTGGTGAGAGCACAGGAATGAGCCCAAAAGATTGATCCTACCCCAAACCTACAAAAGTAGTGCTCAGCCCTCCACAGCAGTGTGGGAGGAGGTGGCACCAGAGAAGGGGCACAGATTTATCACTTAAGTCTATTTTTTTTCAAACACTTTTTTTTTTTTTTTTTTCAGGTGTTACAGCACTTAGATATGAATCTGCCCCTGGGATCCTGATGATTTTCAGTGCACATTAGCACCTCACCTATAAGCATTACTTAATTCTTTGTTGTGTGCAGGGAGATTTAAAAACCAGGTCTTTGGGGAAGCCAGAAACATATGGTGATCATATTAATGGTGATCTCCTACTGAGAACCTGCACCTCCTGAGCAACGTGGTGTTGTTCTACAATATTCACTGTGTGATACAGACTGAGGAGTCAAAAATCTGTTTATCATGCTGGTGTACACTTGATGTGCTGGGAATACAGGTCATTCTGGAGCCATCCCTGGGTGTTTCTGTGCTGATCAAGTACACTGTGCTACAGTGGAGAGAAAAACATCTTCCCTCTCCCCATGAAGACTCACAATGCTGTGAGAAAATGCTGGAGAATCCAGAGCCCACAGTGTGCCTGTGCTGATGGGAGTGGAAACCAGTGACTTCTTGTGCCACCAATATTTCCTCTGGCCCTGCATAAATGATTGGTCAGAGAAGGGACTTTGACTAATTACTCCCAGCCTGCTGCAAGGCTTTCAGCTGAGCCAGGTACCTGAGCCAAGCAGGATTTATCAGGTATGAACACTTTGTACTGTGGTACAACTCCCAGCCATTTGTGATTGGACTTGGAGGCAAACAAAGACCCAAATAATAATAACCTGTGTCGATGGCAAATGCGCTGAACAATAAAGGGTAAAAATCAGCTTTGTGTCGTAATTGACAGCTCTGCCCTTCACCTGCCCCTTCTTCTCTCTCTTTCCTTCACTCCAGCTCTCCATGGATGAATTAGGAGCACAATAAACCATGTGCAGCCAGCAATGAGCAGAGCAAGCAGGGATTTGTAGAGGAGTGGTGCTGCTCTACATGAGCACAGCACTCACTGGAACTTACTCTGGATTTACTCACCAGCTCCGTGCTGCAGGAAGGACTGGCCACACACATCAGCTGCAGTGATGGCTTTGCAAAACATCAACAGTTGCCTTGGAATTGCTGATAAATTGTCCACAGTGTGAATTTTGATGCTGGATGCTTGTCTGCTTTTATGTTTAAAGCCCAGCAGAGGATGAGGGTAGATAACAGAGAGAGACTTGGGATAAATAAACAATTGTCTAGGAATGAATGGAGCTGAAAAGATGAACTCAACCCTGTGATTTGCTTCCTTTTTTGGTTTTGGATTTTTTTCTAGTCTTGACCCAGAGGAATAGGTGCCAACAAAGCTGCTGAGGAAGTGGACAAGTGGGCTCTCAATATTCTGCTTTTCCAAATTGCTCAGAGAATTTCAGGCCTGTGGTGGTCAAAGCAGATCCTCACTGCTCTCTGGCCTCCTCTTTCACAATTTCCTGAATCTTTTATTTTCTATGGGGGAAAAAAAAAATCTTCCTTCTTCCTCTCCAAGACAACAATAATAAAGGAATTCAGTTGTCCTTAAGATTGCTTAAATCCAGAGACTGGTGTGCAGTGCCCAGCCCTCCTGCAAATGTCAAAAAGACATTGGTTTCCACATTGACTGAATATCTTCTAGCAGAAGGTGTTGTGTAGCTGTCCTGGCCAATCCATGTTAATTAAATTGTTAACAATTTACTGAATTTTCCTTTTAGAAATGCTTGGGTTTGGATTTCTAATTTATTTATTTATATTTTTTTAATGGAAAGATGCAGCTCCTGCATACTAAGAAATTTCCGGGTGAAAATGTTAACGTTAGTTTTTGTGATAAGGGGAACTGCAGCACTTTAATTTGCTGTTTTGAAACCTGAGTGTTTCTGTTGGCTCAACCTGAGTAATGTCTTTTTAATGTTTTATTTATTTCCCTCCTGGATCTGCTTCAACACCAAGCTATAGATCTCCTGTGAGGCTGGCACATGGAAATTGGGCCTTGGCCATCTCCTTGCCCCACAGCACTGACCTTGCTGGCTGAAGCAGCTTTCCCCCTGCAGGGTGCTCTCCCCTGGGATGGAGGTGGGTGATGATTTTTTTGGTGCCTGAGGAGCCTCCCCTGCTCTTTGCAGCTTCTCAGGCATTGACACATCTCTTGTCCCTGCACTGCCCAGTGCCACCCTCACTGCTGCTTCACTGCAAAGTTCTGAATTTTCTGAAGCTGTAAAAATTCTGCAAAAGCCCCAAAATTGGCTGACAGGTTAAAGTCAGGCCAGCACCCCCAGCTAGGAAACTTTCCCATGTTCTCAACTGTGTGTCAAACTGAAACACAAACCAGGAGTGTTTTATGGCTGATGGTGCTTTCCAGACCCAGACCTGCACTTATACAGAGATTTGACTTTCTCTTTTTAATCCACAGATTATCTTAAGGTTTTATTGGTGGTGGAGATTGTTTTGAAGCACAGAACCGGGCCATGACTGACTGAATCCACCCTGCTGTGGCTTCTGTTTCCCAGAATGACCCCAAACTACTCTGCTGACACCACAAAAGGTGTCTTATGGCATTCCCAAACCTGGGAATGAGGGGCTGGCACCCCAATGCAGACCTTGGTCTTCTAATGAACTTCAAATAGAAAACTTCTGTCCCATGGCTACTAAATTGTTCATGGACAATTAGACATGGCACCTTTTTTGGTAAGTTTTTATCAAAGACAATGGTTATTACAGGGTCCAAATCTGCTGTTCTCACTGTTTGCTTCTTTGTCACAGCAAGAATGTATGACAAGGACAATGCTCAATCTGTGTCCTCCCTAAGTGTCCTGCTGGATGCTCCATGGCGAGTCTGGCCACCAGGAAACTCAAGGAATCCATGGTTTTGGTGGAAAATGTCCCACCTAAGGAACCCAATGATTCCAGATGGGCTATAAAACAAGAGTGTTATTACTGTGTATAAAGAAGAAGTGAGTGGCTTTGGACAATTTATTTTCAGCAGCTCAAGACTTCACCCAGCCCATCACTCACTCAATATCTGGCAGAAGAATGAGAAGAAACCCACTTTTTTATGATAGATTGAAAACTTCAAGACAAAACAGAGGTCAGAGTGTGCTCTGGGCTATTCAGAGGCAAATAATGCTCAAATATCCCTTGTTCTGCTTTGGTCACCCAGCTCCCATCCCAGATAAATGGAACAAAACAGGTGCCTGCTGAACTCCCTGTTCACTGTCTCTGCTAACTTTATATCACCATCCAGATCTCCCTGATTTGCCATTCCATCCCTATTCCTTTTCCCAGCAGAATGGCTGCTGCCTCTCCAACTAATTCACTTTATTTGCTTCAGTGATTGTACCTGGCATCCTCTCCCACACCTTCGCTTGGGCTTTCCTTTAATTCTCCCTTCTCTCTGAATTTCTCAGAGTAAGTTCTCCATGGTATTAAGGATGGATTTACTTCTGAACAGGGAAAAGGAAAAAGTCATGAAAATCCTTTCCAGTTCTAATTAGGGTTGAGTAATGTGTGTAGACAGGCAGCCTTACCTGCACCAGTAAATGGAGGATTTGGGAATCCAAGTGCCTTTTGCTTTATTACTCAGTGGAGAACTGTGAAACTTTCTATTTAATTATTACCAGGAACAAGGTAAGCAAGGAACGATTGCCATGGCACAGTGCAGTGGGTTTGGGGAGCTTAAATAGAGGATTTGGGGATCAGCCAGTCCTGCCTTATTTGGCCTCATTTTTCTGTGATTTCAGGCAATCCACTTCCATTTTTCTGCCCCTGGCTCTTTGTGTGTCTTGTGTGGTAAATGTGGGGAATGTTTTAGGAGGTGCAAATTTGTCAGGAATCTTGGCAGTGGTACTGAGGTACAAAGATGAAGGATGAGAAATAGAAGGCAGTAAAGACCCCACCGGTGGATTCTTTTCTTTCCCAGAGAATACCCACAAGGCTTCATGCAAGGCAGTTTATCCTGTGCCTCCATTTTCCAGCTCTCATGTGGGCACTACAGGCAAGACTTTCATTTCTTTGCTGCGTGTAACCAAGACTGAAACCTTGATGGAACCCTGAAGCTTTGAAAATTAAATGCTCTGTCACCCAGTAAGTTGTTTTCTTCATCAATAAGCAACTTTCTCTGGCAATGGAAGAAAGTAGACAAGAATGAATCTGAAAGGAAGGGTGTTAATAGCTTAAAAGGAATCCACCCACCTTTCCAGAAAGCAATGCACATTTATCTGAATTGGCTGATTGGAGTTGGTTATGGAAATTAATTGTTAATATCTACACATGCTTTATTCTGTTACAAAGAAGTCACAAATCAAATTAGGACAAAGATTTCTCTTTAATTTCTCTGCTATTCTACTCCTTCTTTTTTAATTACTGCACTTTATAGAGTTTTTCATCTAAATCTGACAGCTTATTAAGAGGCTTGAAACCCATAAATTTGCCTTTTTTTAAAGCCCACAGTGAGCAGAATTGCAAACTGTCCATCAATATATTTATTTCTTCTGTATTTCTAGTGACAGATATTTAAACCTCAGCTTCAGTCTCTCCACAGTCAACATTTGGGCAAATCCAACTTCTTCTTTTAGGTGGTTGAGCAATTGCAGAGTCACACATGGGGGCAGACACATCACCACAGCTGGGTTCTGTTGGCTTAAATCAAATGCAGACATTTAAATAGATGGTGGAGGGGAGCAGAGCAGAGGGGAGGTGAATATTCTTCTCTCCTGACCTGCCTGTATACAGAGATTTAGAGGAGGTGGTTGTCCTGGTTTGCAGTGTAGGATGTGCACAAGTATTTATCCTCTCACCATCCCCATGAGCTGTTGGAACCAGGTGGGGCAGTGTTTTCCCAGGCCCCTCCTTTGGGCTCTTCTGCTCATGGCCCATCAATGCCTTGCCCAGGACTCACAGGGAACTCCCTCCAGGAGCTCTCTCTGTTTAATGGGCCATCAAGGAGCCACTGCACGACTCCTCATCCCATTGGGAGATGCTCCCAATGCCCAGGGGGAGGAGCCAAGCATTCCCACCTGGAGAGAATCTGGGATTTGGGACAGGACAAGCAGCCCTGAGCCACTGGATTCCCAGAGGAGCAGAGCTCCCAGACCTTTCTGTGGGATCACTGCTTCAGGAAGAGCCCCTCACCTGGACTGCTCCCACCCCCCTGCTCAGGGTGTGTTCTGACTCTGTCAGTGGTCTTTTGTGTTGTTGCTTTTATTTTATTTTAGTTTTTTACCTTTCTTATTAAATTGTATTTCTGACTTGGAGCCTCTCAGTCGTTACCACAACAGTGGTAAGAAAACCAGGCCTGCAGCAGATATCACCCACATTTGCAGCAGATATTACCCACATTTTCCAAAGAATCCCTGGAGAGCTCAAACAGGGAGGTGATGTGTGAGTGCAGCCCATGGAATGATAAACACTCTGAGGATAATTTAGGTGCAGAAGGCACACTGAGAAACACAATTTCCATGGCAGCAAGGCTGGGGGGACAGAGGTGTGGTGCTGTTGGCTCCCAGAGTGCAGCCAGCCCCTCACAGAGACAGCAGCAATTCCCTGTGCCAGGATTTCGTATGTTTTGGAATAAGAACCTGTTCCCTTCATGGCAGAGGATGTCACAGCTGGACAAAGGATCTCAGCAGATTAGATTCTGCTTCTTCTCCACTCTATGTCTCTTTATTTCCTTACTGATAAATTTTTCTTCCAACACAGCAGCCCTCACTTTTTTTCCCTATTCCCTTACTATCCCTGTGGGCACTTTCATTTGAATTTCTGATTTTTTTGGGATCCAGCTGATTCTTTAGGCAGGTGAAATCACGCATGCAAGAGAACTTGGCAAATAACTGGAAATAAGAAAACTCAAAGTCGATTATTTGTGAGCATGCCATAAAGCTTATTTGTTTTCATAACTGCCTCAAAATCTCCAAAAACAAAGTGCTCTGCCTTTTCAAATGATGCTTTGTAACCACTTCTCTGTTATAATCAGAATTTTGTTTGCTAAGATGAGAAAGACTATGAAGGAGAGGCAGGTGTGTGGTTTCACTTACCTTTTAGGCCCCAAAATTAAGCAGCCAAGATAAACCTCCAGTGTCCTCTGCCTGCAGCCAGGGATCTCTCCAGGGCAAGGGACAGGAATGGAATAACCCAACAGAACAGGAAATACAGGGAGAATTTCTAAAAGGGATCAGAGATCCTGTGTTTCATTGAGATTTTGAGGATTGAGATGAGTCTCCTGAAATATAAGTTCTTCCTTATTTATCTAATCTAATTATTCTCTCTCTCTTTTTTTTTTTTTTTTTTTTTTTTTTTTTTTTTTTGGAAACACAGGATGGCAGTTTCTGAGAGGCAAAAACCTGGACAAAAATAGATGAGAATCCAGCTATTCTTGTGCGTCCCTCCTTACCCCAGTAATGCAGGAACCTGGAGAAGGTGAAGCAATGCTTGCATTTTTCCATGGTAAATCAGCATTTTTTGGTACAAAAGTTTTTGCACTTGAGCCGTTTGCCCAGAGAAGCTGTGGCTGCCCATCCCTGCAAGTGTCCAAGGCTGGGTTGGATGAGGCTTGGAGTAATCTGGGACAGTAGGAGGTGTCCCTGCCCATGGCAGGGGTGGAGAGATAATCTTTAAGATCCCTCCCAGCCCAAAGCATTCTGTGATTCTGTTTGTAATCTTCTCTCAAGTGTCACTCCAAAGAAGCCACCCAGCTGTGTGTCTGATACCACTTTCCCACGTTTCTTTGCAGGGCATGAAGGACACAGATCTTGTGTCTTCCAGGAAGAACAGATTCTTGTCAACAAGGCGAAGTTAAGAACAGATTAATGGATGGTTGTACCTGCAGTGAAGGACTCCCAGCTCTGACAAGTGTGAGCATGGCCAGAAGGCCCCTGGCCATGCCTCAGCAGCAGAGCTCACATCTCCTCATGTTTCTTTGCTGACTCTGCTTGAGCCAGACCTTTGGGGTGCGTTTAATGATTCCTTCCTCTGTGAAATAACACAGGAGGAAAAGGACATCTTGCTCTTCCAGCAGTGAGGTTTTTCTTTTTACTTCTTTACTAATTTGCTCCCTTGAAATTTGCACTCATTTCTGCTTTGTGGTGAAAGAAAGCAAGTCTGTGCCCACAACCACCTGTGCATGGATTTTCTTGGTGTGCTTGGACAGGGTTTTTCAGGATTACACCTCACATTTGTTACCTCTGTCCAGTTTAGGGAGACAACAGAGAATTCTGGCTGAACTGAGAAATCTTTGGGGAGCAGCCTGATTCTGGCCTCACCCAGTTGTTTTGTACTGCTGAAAGATCCTGGAACAATTGGCACAATTAGACATGCAGAAGTATTTGAGCAGCAGTACCTACTCACAATGCAGCAATTAAGACAATTACTGTATGTTTTATGTAACAGGACAAATGGATCTCACTCTTAAAGTCTTTGAAAATCTCCTGTAAAAGCTCTAATAATGCATTAATACATTAATCCTTCTAATCCTGTCAAACTACCCAAGTGTTTGCGTGGAGGAGCTGATAGGAGATCTCAGTGCTGAGAGGAAGAGCAGCAACCACTTGCTGGAGTTGCTTTTCTAACCTTTTGTCTGTGTTCAGGTGTTGCAAATCACAGTGGCTGGAGGGTGGGATCACATGGGATGGTTGAGATCTGTGAAGTTCATCCAGCCCAGCCCCTGCCAAAGCAGGTTCACCCAGAGCAGGGTCACATCCAGGTTTTGAATAGATCAGAGAAGGAGGCTACACCAGGTGTCGCAGTGTGCCTTTTGGGTTTTCTAAAGTTCTGTATGATTTTTGTTATTGAGTTTCTGTAAAAGTTCATCCATACCCACCCCCCTTTCCTTAATCCCTGTCATTATCCACTCAATAGGCCTCTCCCTCCCCATTGTACCCCCTCAATAGCCTGTCCCAGTCTATTGTACCTTCTGTTGTATCTTATCAATGGACACTCCCTGGTACTTGATGGCCCTGGCAAAGCCAGATGGTTCAGCCAAGGCTTCAGGTATCCCCACACCCCTCTTGTCCCAAAATGGCCATGTCAATGTCCCCTGTACCTAAATCACTCCCCCTCATTTCCATCAGTAATGCCCCTGTTCTTAAGGGCAAGTAAGAGCCAAAATCCTCACTCACACTCTCACTCTCTCTGACACCAGGGCCATAGCCCCAAATTAACACCTTCCTAATTACCACCCAGTGTGAGTCTACTCCTTCTTCCAAGATAGATCACAAATCTGAAATCTAGACCCAAAGGGTAACTTATTTATATGGTATCTGAAGAGCAAGTTAGCCGAGAAACAAGCTCAGAAGAACCATAACCAAGGATAAAGGGAGAAGAAAAATTTTGGAAAGACTGTCTTGACCTTGGCCCTGGAAAAAATATCCCTGATTTGTGCATGCTGCAATTCCTATGGAATCCAGTGAAATTACAACAGTTTCTCCTGAGTCACAAATCTAAAGGGAGAGGGGCTGTGGCCAGGAGGGATCCAGAGGGGCTTGGTGGTCCAGAACTCCCCCAGGCAAGGAGCAGTCCCAGCCAGTGCCTCTCTCACCACAGCACAACCTGACACCTCTGCAGTCCAGATGTTTTGGAGAACTGAGGCTGAACTCTGGGAGATGGGCCAAATATCCAACCAAGAAGTACAATTAAAAGCAAATGGAAAGGGAAAGATATTTTGTAAAATCAAAGGTAGAGGCAGCACAGCAGCAGTATCATGGAGAAAGGAGAGAAAGGAAAGAAAACTGTGTTTCTATTTACCTATGCTTAGGTGAGATCCAAAAGGCTTCCCTGATTCTCCATTTTCTGGCTGGAAAGCCATTTGCAATACCTGCTTAATCATGTGCCTGTGTCTCCTGCTCCTAGGCAAAGCTCATATTCTTAGAAAACTCTCAGGGGAGAAGATGCTGACTTGGATATACAAGTTCTTAGTTGTTTTTTTTTTTTTTTTTTTTTTTTTTTTTTTTTTTTTTTTTTTTTTAAATCTTCCCTGATACTCTGTTCCAGCTGCAGCATCTCTCCACATGGATATCTTTGATACCCAACATAAATTCAAATTAGTTTTAACCCTCCACCCACCAGACTCCTGCTGCCTCAAAGCTTTGGCGAACTCCTTAGCCTGCTGTTTAACCTGTTGTAGGATAACAAACTCTTTTCTGCCTGGCATGGCAGTGCTGAAATCTCAGTGTGAAGCCTTTCTCACAGAGCCAGCCTTGCATCTCACAGCATCCCAAAATTGCCAATCACATTTATACAATAATATACATCTCACTGATACAAGTAGCTCATTAATAGCTCTTAATTGAGACCAGGCTCAGTGGCTGAGCAGCCACTTGGAGGAGATAATGGGTGTGAGGTGAGTGACCCCTGCATAGTCTTTGAGAGATTTCAGAGTGCCTGGATTTTCAGAAGAGTCTGGGGAAATTATACAAGAAATACTTGTTGTATCTCACTGAGAATGGGACATCTGGGCTGGCTCAGAGAAAAAAACAAATCTCAATTTTAATTCTTCTGCATTTTAGGTCTTGATCTGAAAGCCAAGGCTAATGCTTCTTTTCCTAATTTAGAGGTATGTGGATCCCCTGAGGTCTGTGAATTAAGTAGATGTGAGTCTACTTGGGGCTAGTTAAGTAAAATACTGCCAGGAAACCCAGGACACCCACAAGCAAAGACAGTGTTTTCTGTATTTTCCCAAAAGCACAAGGCAAAAAGAAAGCTTTGGAATCCAGTCCTTCTGTATAGCAGAGCCCATGGGATAAGAGAATCTCTGTATTTCAGGAGACACTTTTGGGAAAAAATGCTGCCCTGATCCTCACCTGGACTGTTTATGCTGATTTGCAGCAGATGAGTATCTGCCTCTCTATGCCTAAATATTGCAAAGACTCACATTTAGCAGCCAGAGAATGAGATGGAGGGGAGAGGTTGCGTCCTTTATCCTGTGAAAATTTTTGAAGGGAAAGTTTCTCAACAAAACACCGAAGATTTTGCTGAGGGATGGTGTGAAACTGTTCCCAGGGAAATGAAAAGGAGGGTGAGAGTGCTGTGCTGGGGGGTGCAGACCCTGTCCCTGTGAGTGCAGCCTGGAAAATCAGCAAGGAAAAGTGCTGCTTGTGATCCTGAAATAAATCAGGAGTTGAGTGGCTGAGGATGGAGGCATTTGGGTCATGCAAAGAGGCTGCCAAGCCAGGCTGGTGCTGGACAGTGCAGGGGAGAGGACAACACCCTGATGTCCCAACACAGAGATCACCTCCAGCAGGAGAGCAGCAGCACCCCAGCAAGGGACAGCCACACACCTGCCTGTTACAGTTCTGCCTGCTTTATCTTGGCCAGGTCAGGAGGAATGACATGGGAAACCTAGAGTCAAGCTCAGTCCTGATTGTTTATTATATCTTATCTATTTACAGTATTTACTGTCTCACAAAGCTCCAACTTGGCAGTCAGAGAAATGAGACAAAATGGAGAGCCTCTAACTTTTACCAAGGCTATTTAAGAGATAATTACCCAATACCAAAGTGACACTTATATTATTTATGCTTTTGACCCAATAGTGACCATTCGAGGCCTGCAATGCAGACATCCTTCACCAACTAGAGAAAACCACCCATATCCATGAAGAAGCAGGAAGAAGAAGCTGAAGAAGAACTCAGACAATGCCCTGAATCCTCCATCTTGGCCCACACACACGTTACTATTTACCAAAACCCCAAACCTAAGTTTTCACCCTGTGCGATCACACAACACCACTCCAACTCCACGCCCACAACCCCAGTGCTGTCACACAATTTTGGGAGCCTGTTCCGAGGTCTCAAGTCAAATGTGGTGCCTGCCTGAGGGTCAGCACCCCTCAGCTCAGAAACCCTGAAATTTTCAGCCTCCAGGGTTTAAACACCTACCCACAAACTTTTCATTAAGGTGAAAAACCTCTTGTCTAAAGGCAGCCATTTGGCAACCCAGTGGCAGGATGGGGCTCTGAGTGATAGCCACACACTTACCCAAAACCTTTTAATTAAGGCAAAAATCCCTTCTCTAAAGGGAGCCATTTGGCAATCCAGTGGCAGGATGGGGCTCTGAGCAGACACAATCCGGGCAGTGACTCAGCCAGGACCCCGCAGGGATTGGGAACCCGGGGTTGATGATTCAGTGTTAACAAATCTCTCCCTGCCAGGAGGAGCTTGTAACACCCAGACCAACCTTTGGCATGCAGCAAAAATATGTTCATGCAGCTCCACTTAAGTGCACACTGTGGGAGGGCTGGTGGCCCCAGCTCCTGATTCTGATGGCAGAAGGTGTTTACGAAAATTAAGGTTATCGATTGCAGTGATTCTTCTCAATCAGCCTATTAATGCTCGTTTTATGTAACAGGACAAATAGATCACTGTGTAAAGTCTTTGAAAATCCCCTGTGAAAGCTGTAATAATGCTTTAATGTATTAATCCTCTTAATCCTGTCAGACTCCCAAAGAATTTCTGTGAAGGCTGACAGGAAATCTCAATACTAACAGCAGAACCAGCAGCAGACACTTTTCTATAGGTGGTTTTTAACTATTTGTCAGTCTCCTCACTTTAAAATATTCCTGAGCTGATGGTGAGGGGACTTGTGGAACCAGAGGAAAGATTTTCAGCTGTTTTGCAGGTTGGATTGTTCCTTAATTTACATCATGTTATAGCAAAGCTACTGCTGGTTTGCACGAGGCTGACAGTCAGCATTTAAACTCCTCTTTTCCTGCCTCTCCCTCTAGCCCTGGTTCCACCCCTGAGGTGTTTTGGTTTTCTGAAATTCTTTTCCCATGGAATTTTCTGTAAACAGGAGAAATATTTTTGTAACTGTAGCTTTCTTATTCATTCCTTTTCCTAGGAGGGACTTCTTCTTGCTGTCCCTCTGCTCTGACCAATGTGAGTGAAGAGGTTTGTCTTTGTGTCACCAATCAAATTGGTCTGTGTGAAATAGTATAAAAAGAGAGACACATCCCAAAAATAAAGGAGTCATTTTCAGCCTTCTGAAGCTCAGAGTCTGTCATTGTAGTATAAAACAGTGTCCTTTTTGCTGTACTTCCTGTGTCTGCACTTTGCCCTGGTCACCTTCCCCTGGTCCTTGCTGGGTACTTGAGTTCCCGGAGTGTTCCCATGGATGGTGATGCACACCCCAGTGCCCCAGGCTCTGCATCCCACCCTCCTGTGGGCTCCACACACTCTGGGACTGCCTCTGGGCCTCACAGGACAGAAATGCTCGTCACTGTTCATGACACGAAAGAACCACACTCACATCAGGTTCAGAGGGGATCAGAGAAAGGAGGTTTATTATGATTTGGAGTTTAAATAGGATTTGGGATTTGATCAAGGACTGGAAGATGAGGGGAACACTCCTTTGCCCCCAGTGGTCAAACCAGCAGTCCATGACAGAGAGGGATGAGAAAACAATCTACTTGTTTATGTTACATGGGTGAGAATCTCCAGTAAAAATATGTAAACAATCATCAGAAGGCTAAATAATCAGAGTGACAAATTCTCTGTCACAATGTCTTGGCCCCCAAGAGCTCCAATGTAGAGAATAACTTTGGAAAGGGAAAAAATCAGATAGTGAAATGTTAGCAGCACAGTGGCAGTGCTCCTCTGAAAGATGGCACCTCCACTCTCAGGCATGCCCTCAACAGTCTGTAATTCAGATGGAGCTGAAGCATTTAGTCAGTATGTTGGATGTTGTTTTTCTACCTTCACCTTTTTCTTTAACTTGTAAAGAAAATGACATTCTGTGTAAAATGTAATAACCAATAATGAATCCTTTAAAGTGCAACATTATCTTTTCAGCACACATTTCCCCTGCACCTCTCCTAATTATTTGATTAAATATGTGCCTTAGTGGGTGTAGTGTTTGCTGGAGTGATCAGGGTGAATTCGTTTTCCTTGTACTGAACAGAAGACAGGGTATTTGGGGATCCTGTGCAGTTACGTGCCTTTGTGATAGAGAAGGTAAAAACAATGACAGCTTTGCAGTATCACAGCAGCCCATGTATTAACTCCAACTCTGCTTTGGATTTCATCTACAGCACTGCAAATGGATGGTAATTTCAGTAAATCAGCAGGCTTGGTTTGAACATAAAATCAGAAACTACCTGTTCCTCCCTGCCATCTCTGGCATGGCTGGTGTTCCAGCATCTTGCTGGCCAGCTGGTTTAAAATCAGATTTTTCCATTCAAGATAAAACCAGTGGAAACTTAAGTCCTTTCTCAGTATTCATAGAATCATAACATCAGAAAGTGGTTTGGGTTGGAAGGGATATTAAAGTTCATCCCATCCTAAACCCCTGCCATGTGCAGGGACACCTCCCACTGTCCCAGGCTGCTCCAAGCCCAATGTCCAACCTGGCCTTGGGCACTGCCAGGGATCCAGGGGCAGCCACAGCTTCTCTGGGCACCCTGTGCCAGGGCCTCCCACCCTCACAGGGAAGGATTTCTTCCTTATGTTTAATCTAAATAGACTCTCTTTTAGTTCTAAATCATTACTCCTTGGACTATCACAACAGGCTCTGCTAAAAAGTGGGTTCCCATCTGTTTTATGGCCACCTTCAGGCACAAGAAGGTGCTATGAGTTCTCCCTGGAGCTTTCTCTCTTCCAGGCTAAACAGCCTCAACTCTCACACACTGGGCTAAAATCCCTTCTCCCTGGCTGCAGCTTTCCCTGGTGGGGCAGTGGTGAAGGAGGAGAAAGTAACTTCCCAGTCTGGAGCTGCAGAGAGAAAAAAATGGACAAACTTTGTGTTCACAAATGGAAACACAGTGCTGGTTGAGCCTGTGCTGCTGTTCTCCCTTTTCCTGAGGTTGTTTCTCCTTGGGTCTGGGCTCCTCATGAGCACACAGAACTCCCTTTAGGCTTCAGCTGGGAACTGCTGTGCTGAGCAATGGAAAACACCAACAAAGGGAATCCCAGGGCACTGGGGGTGTGCTGGGATACACCCACGGAGCACTCCCCACAGAGGAGAATGGAAACACAGTGAAGAGAGACACAGAGATGCCTGTGATGTTCTGTAGCATCATTTATCATTTTCTGGTGTGGTATACACGATGTGCAAAAGTGTACAGTTTAGAGGTTTTCATGTAAAGATCAATGTTTTCCCCAGGTGGGCAGAATAATTATTTTCTGACAAAGCTTAAACTCTGAGTCACCAGCAGAAGACAAAGCTGCCACTCTGAGAGGCAGCTCCCAGGACAGCATCTCCAGCTCTGCTCTCTGCTGCCCCAGGCACAGCCCTGCTGGGCTGTGTGTCTCCCCACTCTCCCCAGGCTCAGCCTGACTCATGCATTTCCCACTTTATCCTGTGCATTGATAGTTTATTCAAGCTCCTCTTGCAAGAATAGCATTCAACATTTTCTTGCTTAATGCCTTGGCAACAGCATTTTTTCCCCTTTTTTTTTTTTTTTTTTTTTAAGTAGTACAAGATGCTGTGCCAAGAAAAATCTAATGCTCATCCAAAAGGATTAACTGGGTATCATAGCAATATCCTGCCGTTTACCCACAGAAGAATGGAAATAGTTTCCTTTTGTGTAATACATTGGAGAGAGTATTTCACCTTAACTTTTATGTTGAGACTGTTTGTAGTCCAGAGATAAGTCTTTGCAAGGAAATCGATAATAATTCATGCATGCACAACCCGCATCAGCTTCCACAGGACATTAGGTTTTGTATTAACATAAGTGAAAATTGGAAAGTTCCTTTTTCAATAGAGTAGAGATAACTACTGTTAAATGCTGCTCCACGTGTGTGTGAGTCCTGCACGAGGAGGCAGAGTAGAAAAAATGGCTTTTTTAGGTGCATTGTTTCCTACGAGCTTTGCTCTGCATGTGCTTTCAAACAGTGGCATCAGGAATTCCTGACACAGACTGGCTAAGTTAGAGACACCCAGGGATAGGGGATTCACCTGGAGAATTGTAAATGACCAATTTGTCATTACTTTCCCTGTTGATCAAATAAGGATGAGAAATCAAGGAGTTCGCAGGTCTGGGACTGAAAGGGAAAAAAAAAAAAGTCTCTTTGGTACCATAAAATGTCTCTCTAATTAATTTGGGAAAGTCAACATAACATAGAATTTAAGGCAGAGAAAATACCATATAAAACACAAGCAGTGCTGGCCCAGGGAGTGCAGACCCCCAATTGTTTCACATGGAACCTCTGCTGCTCTTGATGCTTGTGTTCACTGGGCTACCAAAGAATGAAATAAATTATATTTGTGGTTAAAAGAATAAAAGATAAAATATGGAGTCTTTCACTGTTTTGTGATGGGTTTAAAATCTGGGCCAGGTTTGCAATGATCTGTGACAGGTCAGTTCTGTAGCTCAGGTTTATTATGCTGAAAATCTACACTGCCAGGCATTATCCAACATGAAAGCAAAGCTCTGCTTCAGCCAGAATTGAAACCAAAGGGAAAAAAGATTTCTATCAGTAAACGTCCACACTTTCCCACCCTCAGATACAGAAATAAATAAACCAGTCTATCAAGATTCCCCACAGGGTACAGAGGCAAGTGTAGCTACTGGTGGCAGTTCTGTGCTCCTTGCTCTGAGGGCTGCTGACATCTGAGGGGTGGTGGCAGTGACAGTGACAGTCCCCTGGCCAGAGCCAGCCCCTGGAGCAGGTTCAGCACAGCCCTGCCCTGCCTGTGTCTCCTCTCACAGATGTGAGAGCACCGAGTGTTTAATTTCTTTGGAGAGGGTTTTATCCCTCTGCCGGGTGGGTGTTGGATGAGGTTTATCCTATTTTATCAAATAATGAAAAACCAGAACACTCTGGAATCTGTTGTTGACCCGACTGGCACGAGCTATTGCTCTCTGAGCTCTTCTTATTGATGGAAAACCTAAATCAGAAAAGCTGTTCTCTTGCTTGGCGTGAGCTGACTGGTCTGTCATCATCCTCACCAGGGAAACCAGGGGCAGAACTGCCAGGACTGCTCTGCTGGGCAGCCTCCCCAGACTAGGGGTGTGGTAAATGTGGGGCAAACCTCTTGGGAATATTTCCTCTGGTGTTCAGCTCATTGCCAGGATATGACTTTGCAGAAGGCTCTCACCTCATCTTTGTGTCTGGGGCCATGTTGGAAGTGGTGTTTGAGGTATCTACGACTTTATAATGTAGGTTCTTCACCCCAAACCTTCCATGCAAAAAACATAATCCGTATCTTTTATTCCTTTTGAAAACTCTGGCTATGGATTTTCACCCCACTGCAGATTTCTAAGCCCCACAGCCACTCAGCTGAAAGGGGAAGAAAACTCTACCCATGAAACCATATGATCCTTCAATGGAAAAAAAAAATTATGTTATAGATATGATTGGTTCTGTGGTATATTTACACTATTTTATAGAGACATGTGTTATGAATAAAAATGGGCGGAGAAAATATTAATCTCCATAAACGCCTTTATTAATCAGCTCTTATTAATATTCGCCCGAGGGGTTTGATCGCCGTGGAGGAGGAGGGCTTTATCAGCTCTGCTGCATGCAATCCAACAGAGTTGGAGGACCGACCCTCGCTGGGAACAAATCCCAAAGTCCTGCTAGTTCTTTGTTTTCTCCTGTGGTCTCATCTTCAGTTTGGTCTTTTTAGCTTACGGCTAGTAAGCAAAACCGGAGAAATTAGCTCTTCTGATTCCCTAGGGTCCACACGGCTGAGCATTAGTTCTTATCTGTTTTAATTTTACTTGGTTTTTATTTGATAAGGGTTTTTTTATGTTAGATTTCATCCCGGGACGCTTTTGGAGTTCTTAATTTGCATGCGGGATCACCGGGGCGGGGGCTTGGAGCTCCTTGCGGCCATGGGGTAGTCTTTGCCGCAGAAATGGCGTCTCAATCTCATGCTGCTTCACAGCGGCGGCAGTGTTGTGGGGGGGTGGAACGTGGTGGGTGTGGGGTTCTTCTCTTGAAGTGGGGCAGCGGTCCGGCCGGCTCGGGGAACGCTTTATTTGGCCGAGGCGGCTGACCGCGTGGCGGCTGCGGGCTGGACAGGGCGGCCGGGGCTCTTTTCTCCGCTCCGGCACGGGGCTGACTGCAGTTAGGCTGCTCCTCGGCTGCGGGCGGGGGGGGAGAGGCTTCTCCGCGGCTGGAACTCTTTGTGCTGGGAAGCGGCCGGCTCCTCTTCTCTTTGCTCTGGCGGCGGGTGACTGCGGGCGGCTCCGCGGGCTGGGTTTTCTCCCCCCCCCCGCCGGCTCCCAGCCGCGGACGGCGCTGGGAAGGGGCTTTCCTGCAGCGAACCGGGGGGGAGACGGGGCGGCATGGGGGGGGAAAGCGGCCGGCTTCTCTCCGCTCCGGCGGCGGCGGCGGCGGGGGTCGGGACTTCCCCGTGCCAGACGGCCGACTGTTTTGCGGCTGGAGCTCCGTTGAGGCAGGCAGCTCCGCTGCGGTTTCTTCGCCCCATCTCTGACCTGGGGTGGGGGCGCGGTGCTTGAGCTTTGATGGGAACGGGTTCTTTGTTTTTGAGGTGGTCTGGGAGGAAAGGTGCCACGTGCCACTGAGGTGGCTTTCCACTGTTACATCATAGGACAAACACCCCAAATTTTATTTTTAACAATTCCCTCCTCTTTGCTTTTGATCAGGTTGTTTAAACCTGCATCAACTTATTTATGGTAATGATTTTTGATTATTTTTGGGGTTTAACTTTACTTGTTCAAGTTTGGACTTTGCTCATATCAATCACAGCTTGGTTTTGTTTTGTCATTTTTTTTTTTGTTTAATTTTTGGGGCTTTCTTTGAGGTGCTTTTAGTATTAAAAGGAATCTGAATTTGGGCTATATTTGTGACTACTAGGGACTGTTTGTAGCTTATTTTTTTTTTAATTAAAATAATAACCAAATTCTTACTGAGAGGTTTGCCTAGCTAAAACCATTCTCTTATAGAGCACTCTCCAGTTAAGCTTTGCTCAAAGGTGGCAGTATTCTTTATGACCAATTGTTTTTTCTCATCCTGACAGGTTGAGAGTTGCGGATCAGCAAAGCAAGTGTGGTTTGGGTTGATATAAACTCTTATTGAGGACTTTGAGTTCTTCTCATCATTGATGAGGGAATGCCTCTCTGAACCAGCTCCTCTCATGGGGCTACTCATCACCCAGACTATCATGAGTCTTTCCAAGAGTCCAGTGTGAACTAGTTTCATTTTTTCAGTCTCACCTGGCCTTGCCTCTTGGTTCTAGGAGCTCTCCGGGTTCAGTTTCTAGAGTTTTTCTTGCACTTTCACACTTGGCTGTTAACTTTTAGGTAGCCTTTTTGGGTTGTGTTCTATGAGAGATTTTTAAATTTTTGTAGTAATTTTCTCAATAATTTATACTAATTCAAAACAACAAACAATCCCACAGCTTTTGTGATTGATATGCGCTTTCAGTTACAACATTACAATAATAACAACAACAAACTTTCAACAACAATATCACAACCACTAATACAAACAGTAAAAAAAACTTCTATGCAATATGTAGTCCGGGTGTTTTTTTTTTTTTTTGAAAGTCATTTTTGAAGAGTTTGAATATGAAACAACAGTCTATGGGGGATGATGTTTTGAAAGGTTTGTGCTGGACAGGATGTTTGGAGGTGGTGTTGCTGGTCCTTTCACTCTGGTCTTTAGCAGCACCTGGAAAGGACTTATATTTTGGGGTTAATGGGGTGATATTTGAATTAAGGGGAGGAGTTTGGGGATTTTGGTTTTCTTTCTTGGTAACCTCCTGGGTTAGAGGGTTAACAAGAATAGAAGTTTAAACATTTCTTTAAGGGGAAGCTCTTATGTTAAATTTGGGCCAGGTTTTCATTTACAGAAGAGCTAGAGGCAAACAAACAGCTGAGCCAATTTAGCTGTGTTTCCTCTATTAATTTGGTTTTTATAATTTTGCAAGTCATACATTTTATGACTTTTTAAGTTTCATCATCTTTTTCATTTAATATACTTTCTAATATATCTTTCTCTCTTTTGATTGCCTCATCAAATGATACTTTTTGGCAATCTTTTCTGAGGTGCCCTATTTCTTCACAATAAAAACACCTCCGATCTTCTCCTTGCTTTTTAGGAGTTACCCAGGGTAGTAAATTTCTTTGCCCTCTGACTGGCTTTCTATCCTCTCGGTGGGGTGAACTCTGGTTGGATACACTCTCTCTAGCCACAGCTACCATGATTTTTCCCTTCGTTATGGTTTTTTCTTCTTCCCTTCTTAAATAGACTTTTAAGGCTTCCCTTAACAAGTCATTTATTCCTCTATCTTGCCAGTCTTCTAACTTTTCTAATTTTCTTCTAATATCTGGCCAGGACTTTGTAACAAACTGTGTTTTAAGTAACACCTGGCCTTCAGGGCTTTCTGGGTCAATATTAGAATATTTTTGCAAATTTTGTTTTATTTTGCTCAGCCAAGTGGCTGGGGTCTCATCTTTTCCTTGCATATTATCAAATGCAAGTTTTGAGTTAATGCTTCTGGGGACTGATTCTTTAATTCCTTTGATTATCAAATTTCGATAATCATCCATATTCCTTCTGTCTTCTTCCCTATTTGGGTTCCACTTTGGATCACTTACTGGCAGTTTATGTTCACCTGGGGGCCCTATTCTATTCTCCCTTTCCCAAATCCTTATCCCTGCTGTTCGAATCATCTTTATCTCTTCGGGGCTAAATAAAATTCTGAATATAGAATTCATTTCCCCCCATGTGAAGGTATTGGGACCTAGGAACTGATCTACCTGTTCAGCCACCCCCACTGGATCTTCAACTAAGTTTCTTAGTTCCTTTTTGAAGTTCCTGACCTCTGAGGCTGTCAGAGGGGCATTTACAAATCCCACCCCTCCAGCAACTCCGCCCATTGGAACCTCCCTCAAGGGAAAAAGCTTAGCTTTAGATCCTGTGTTATAAGAATGTCCTTCTGGATTATTTTCAGGGGGACGCTCTATGCTTGGGGTGGGCAAATTTGGTTCCCAGTTTGCAGGTGGGGCTGGAACCATGGATGGTAAGGGAGAAAAGACATAGCTACTGTTGGGGGAAACTGGGGGTACTTCTGTTGTATAGAAGGGGTTAGTACTGGATGGGGGAAGACTCACCGGAGGGCTGGTTAGGGAGGGGGCAAAGGTATTGGTAGAGGGAGGAATAGGGGAATTAGTTTGAGGGATTTGAGGGTGGCTTGGGGCTGAAGGTAGGGGGGAAACAGGGGTTACAGTTTGGGGAAGTTGGAAGGGGTTTCCAGGGGGAACCTGGGGCATATCCGGATATGCGGGAGGGGGAGGTAAGTAATTAAGTGGATCCCAGATGGGGCCTTTGTCTTCTTTATCCCTTTCTTCTTTTTTCCCCTGTAACTTACAAATCCTTATGTTGTCTCTATTTCTGTTTTGTTTTTCCCAACAAGCAGCATACTGCACTTGTTCGGCTTTTTTATCACCTTGGGCTCTCAGATGTTGATTTAACTGGGCACACATCCAAGGGTCTGTTGTTCCGTGCCATGGCCATTCTCCAGGTAAACCCAGAGTAGGCCATACTTCTATACAGTAATGGATCATTTTGATCCTATCTAAATATTTAGTACTTTCCTCCCTGTCCCACTGTTCTAACATCTTTCCTAGTGGGCTCTCTGGAGGGATATGTGGTATTTTTTTCTTTTTGTACTTCAGCCTCTCTAGGCCTACTTATCCAAGTACCCATTTTACTTGGTAAAATTTATTCAAAAATTTTTTGAAAGCTCTTTCACTCACACTCACTCACTCACACTCACTCGTGAGCTCTGGAAGCAGTTCGTACGACCCGCCCTTAGGGCCTCGACCACTGCCACAGCCAGCCCCCGGTACCCGTCAATGGCCTCAGCACCCCTGGTGCTTCCGTCACCACCCCAGCCGGTACCCTCTTTCACTCCTGTGCGTCCGGCGTATCCCCGTAAGCAGCCGGTCAACCTGGGCCCAGAGTTCCAGTCACTACTTCTGCCAGGACACACACACACAGTATGCGACTCACTCACTCACCCTATCGTTAAGTTCCTCGCACGTTGGAACTCCCCTAACTTTCACTCACTGCACCCGGTAGCACCGGCCTTAGATACCCCCGACCAGCTTTACCTCTCCGTGTCCGGTAGCATAGAACTCCTGCCTACCCCCGCCCAACACGACACACTCAAGCCCGGTAGCGTATCTAATCCGACCCCCGCCCAATGCACTCTTCACACCTGGTAGCGTGCTCCCCTTTGAGCACCCCCGCCCAGTGTGACCGTCCTGTACCCCGTCAGTTACCTCAGCCTGGCCACCCCTCCCCTGGGAGCAGCCCCTGGTAACCTCGGCCAGTACCTCTTTCTCTCCCCACACCCCTGCAGGTCCCTGGGAGCAGCCCCTAGCCACCCTTTCTCCTGCGTCGGTGTGGTGCGTGCCTCACACACTTGTCCCTGGCCTCCCCGCACACTTGAGGTGACCTGGGTGGTTTGCCCCTACAGGTTTAGGGGAAACCCACAGTACCACTCACTCTATGACGTGCCACTCACACTCTATTCAGCCTCCGCACGTCCGGAGGGGGGTCCCCTACACCCCTGGAGACGCCTCGCTCACTCTGTTTCCTCTCGCTTTCTCCTGTTCCTGACCACTCCTCTCGCGAAGATGTGGAAATGCAGTACTGAGGAGTCCTCACTCGCGGCGGGGGTCCGAGCTGCCGGCCCCCGTCTCACTCACACACACACTCGCACGTCTCCTGCTCCCGCCACCGAGTTTTATACTTACCCGGTGCTCCTCAACGGCGCCCCCTTGTGGCTGCTGTGTGTCCCTCGAGGCTGGCGTGCGTTGTCCTCGCTGGTTGTCCCTCGAGGCTGGCGTGCGTTGTCCTCTTTGGTCCAGGAGGCCAGCTGTCCAGGAGGTCCAAGGTGGGCGGCGCCTTCCCGTCTCGGTCCTCTTCTGGGCGTGGCTAATCCCGGACGAGCCCCCAGTTGTTATGAATAAAAATGGGCGGAGAAAATATCAATCTCCATAAACGCCTTTATTAATCAGCTCTTATTAATATTCGCCCGAGGGGTTTGATCGCCGTGGAGGAGGAGGGCTTTATCAGCTCTGCTGCATGCAATCCAACAGAGTTGGAGGACCGACCCTCGCTGGGAACAAATCCCAAAGTCCTGCTAGTTCTTTGTTTTCTCCTGTGGTCTCATCTTCAGTTTGGTCTTTTTAGCTTACGGCTAGTAAGCAAAACCGGAGAAATTAGCTCTTCTGATTCCCTAGGGTCCACACGGCTGAGCATTAGTTCTTATCTGTTTTAATTTTACTTGGTTTTTATTTGATAAGGGTTTTTTTATGTTAGATTTCATCCCGGGACGCTTTTGGAGTTCTTAATTTGCATGCGGGATCACCGGGGCGGGGGCTTGGAGCTCCTTGCGGCCATGGGGTAGTCTTTGCCGCAGAAATGGCGTCTCAATCTCATGCTGCTTCACAGCGGCGGCAGTGTTGTGGGGGGGTGGAACGTGGTGGGTGTGGGGTTCTTCTCTTGAAGTGGGGCAGCGGTCCGGCCGGCTCGGGGAACGCTTTATTTGGCCGAGGCGGCTGACCGCGTGGCAGCTGCGGGCTGGACGGGGCGGCCGGGGCTCTTTTCTCCGCTCCGGCACGGGGCTGACTGCAGTTAGGCTGCTCCTCGGCTGCGGGCGGGGGGGGAGAGGCTTCTCCGCGGCTGGAACTCTTTGTGCTGGGAAGCGGCCGGCTCCTCTTCTCTTTGCTCTGGCGGCGGGTGACTGCGGGCGGCTCCGCGGGCTGGGTTTTCTCCCCCCCCCCCGCCGGCTCCCAGCCGCGGACGGCGCTGGGAAGGGGCTTTCCTGCAGCGAACCGGGGGGGAGACGGGGCGGCATGGGGGGGGAAAGCGGCCGGCTTCTCTCCGCTCCGGCGGCGGCGGCGGCGGGGGTCGGGACTTCCCCGTGCCAGACGGCCGACTGTTTTGCGGCTGGAGCTCCGTTGAGGCAGGCAGCTCCGCTGCGGTTTCTTCGCCCCATCTCTGACCTGGGGTGGGGGCGCGGTGCTTGAGCTTTGATGGGAACGGGTTCTTTGTTTTTGAGGTGGTCTGGGAGGAAAGGTGCCACGTGCCACTGAGGTGGCTTTCCACTGTTACATCATAGGACAAACACCCCAAATTTTATTTTTAACAACATGCATGTGGGGTTATATATTTACTTCAGTAATTATATGCTTCATGGTCCTCTGAGAAGAAAAAAAAAGCATGCCAAGAATAATTCAAATAAATATTAAGGCCTTGACACAACTTGTATTGCAGTGATGTGGTTTTTCTAAGAGCAAAAAACTTCCCCAGCTCTTTGGTATGTCACGAAGGAATAATGAATGCAAATGCTGTTGATGATGACAGTCATTAAAATTCTGCAAATGAAAAATGACTCACCCCTTCGTTAATTCCAGCCCATTGCAGAAAGAACCTGTGAATGCCTTTGTCAAGTGACACTGGTGGCTTTGGAAAAGTGAGAAAAAGGTTCCTGAGCAGCTTCTCTGTTCCTGGCAAACATTGTCCTTGTATGGTAGCACACTTTCTGGCTGCCAGGATGATGGTGATGATAATAAAAACCATTTAACCACCTTTGACGTGTGAAGTGTGTCCAAAAATAAAGTTTCTGTGTGACAGAGGGATGGGGATGTGGAATGAACGGGTCAGTGACGTGCTGATCACGGTGATTAAAAAAGGAATGTCACCTGTGTTCCTGAGGGAATTTGGGGCTCCACCGTGCTGGCTGCTAAATAAAGGGTCTATGGAGAGCCTGTAATATAAGTAGGAAAGAGTGACAAAAGATGAGAACTATTTTAAGGACAGAGGGTTGCAGAAGTGAAGGGTTGTTATGAATCTTGAAGCACGTTGGGGCTCTGCTGGCAGGCCAGTGCCTTGCTGGGGTGGTTTGTAGCCCTGGTTCCATCCCTGAGGTGTTTTGGTTTTCTGAAATTCTTTTCCAAGGGAATTTTCTGTAAACAAAAAAAATATTGTTGTACCTGTACTATGTTTTCATTCCTTTCCCAGGAGGGACTTCTTGATGTCCCCCTGCTCTGACCAATGGGAGTGAAGAACTTTGCCTTTGTGTCACCAATCAGATTGGTCTGTGTGAAATAGTATAAAAGGGAGACACATCCCAAAAATAAAGGAGTCATTTCCAGCCTTCTGAACCTCGGAGTCTGTGTCGTTGAGGTGTAAAACAGTGTCAGTGGTTGCTCCATCAGCAGAGGATCCCAGTGACTCTGGTGTGCTGTGGGGGCTCCAGAGGGAAAGGGAGATGGGAAAATGGGAATTTGGGAAGCTGGCTTTGGCGCTGCCCTTGGAGCAAAGTGTCTTCACTGTTGTAGGATGTCTCTCCGTAACTGAGGTGGTGTAAACAGCCCAGGAGATGGAGGCCAAGTTGGCTGGAAGCAGCAGTAGGAATAATTTGTCTTTGACAGAGCTAAAGTCCTTCATTTTCATTTAATTGGATAACGTGAGCTACAACCTTGCGATTTGCTAATTTGTTGCACTGGAATATGATTAGAAGATGTTTTGAGACTCAGTGATGAGGAATTTTAATAAGACATTTCTGAGGTGGGGTTGTTCTGACACCAAGGATTTTGTTACAGTATTTTAAGCTCATTGTGACTCTAATGATGTTACAAATGTGGAAGTGAGATAAATATAAATGAATTGCTATTGAACCAATCCAACGAGAAACTTTTAAAGTGTTGTGGGACATATGTAAATGAATATGTAAATTAAATGGTTTGGGTTATAAAAGGACATGTCTGAGGAATGGCTCTTTGGAGGTTCTTTGAATCAGCATCAAGGATCCTGATATCATTTGGAGCTTTTACATATGTTAATCATCTTGTTCTTCCAGGCCAAAGAGGCTATGAATATAAAAGTGCTAACAGCCTATTACCAAGTTGTTTGCAAGAGCCCTATAATAGAAACATTAGCTGTATAGCTTAATTTCTACTTAAATAAACCTGCAGCTTTCTGTAATAACTGACTCTGATTAGCTGGAATTGGATCTATCTAAAATAACCAGTGTGATTAAACTTTATCTTATCTTATCTCAGTTTAGTCTGACAGTCCACGAAGGGTTTGAGAGGGAAACAAGTTGTTTTAGGGGTGATAGATGGGAAGTAGCTAAGGGAAGGTGACAGAGGAAAGTGTGAAGGGGTCAGAGGGGTGGGTGGGTAGAGAAAATGACGTTTGCAGCAGTGTTTTGAATTAACAGGAACCGCCTTGATTACAGCTTTCCAAGCAGAAAGCAAACTGTCAATCAGGATACAAGATGTTGAGTGGGCTTGCTTGGGTTGGCTCCGTGGACTATCTAAGTATAGAACAAAAATCTGTGAGTTTTTTTTTTTTTTTTTTTTTTTTTTTTTTTTTTTTTTTTTTTACCAATAGGTGACAATGTCAAAACTCTCAGACTTCTCCTTAGGGAAAAGAATGTTTCTTGTCATTCTTCATGTAAGACTCAAAAAAAAAAAAAAAAAAAAAGCCTTGTGATGACTGTGCAGCTCAGCCACCCTCTGCAGCAGCTGCTCCACAGCCCATGGGACAGTGCTCAGCTCTCCCTGCACTTGGTTGCTGTAGGTGGATGCCAACCTTTGTGAACCCCAGGTCAGGTTTGGAAAGGTCTTTGGGAACTTGCAGCTGCTGAGGAATCCTTTCAGTGCAGGTGGCTGCAGCACCAGCTCCAGGATGAGCTCCAGGGTTGGGAGCCCAAAGCAAGAGACTGTGACCTTGTCAGGATTTAAAGAGTGAAGGTGTCTGTCTCCAAACCATGTCAAGGCCACAGGAGGAACTCTAAGATAACCCACCACAGCAGGAACCTGAGATAGGGGGAGAGGAATCTGAAACAGGAAGGTGTTAATTCCAGGCCTGGAGGGGGTGAAGGTTTGGTTAGCATGCCAAACAAAAATTCCTGCTGTGCAGCCTGTGGGAAAGGAAAGGAATCCACTGCCTGCATCCCTGCCAGCCCAAGCTGAGGGAACATCTGCAACCACCCCTGGGTACCCAGACCTGGACTGCATAAAGGTGGCACCCCCAGAAGGACAGCTCTGGACCCCCATCACCGAGAACATTGGGGTGAAGAAAGGCTGAGGGGATGCTGTGGGATCCACAGGTGTGGGATGTCCATGACTTGTGCAAGCTTGGTGTGTTTTACCTGGCACCTGTGTGGTGGTGCTGCTGCCTGGCCATTGCCACCACCAGGGCCAGCACTCCTGGTGGCCCAGAGTCCTTTTTTGTGAGGGTTTTGTGGTCCTGGTGCACATTTCTCTTCCCCAATGGTCCCAGGTGTCTGTGACTGCAGGAGAAGTTACTCAGAAAGCCTGGCTGATGCCTGTTGTTTCCTTGCACACCATCTCCAGTGGGTTCTGATGGAAAAATATCTCTCCCTGGCTATCTTTAGCTCTTGAACTTCTTGCTTGCAATAAGCAAAGACCAGCAGGAATGGTGCTCCAGGGCTGTGGGGAATGCAGACTTGCTTTTTGCAGCTCTGGTCCCTAAGGGTGAGTGAGTTTTTGTTCTTATCTCTGTTTAGTTTTGCACTCTGCTGAGGAGGATTGCTCTTAGATCTCTTGGTTATGAGTGGTGGGAAGGGAAACTCAAGTTTTTCCCACTTGGAAATCACTGAAGCAAAGAGTGATGCCACCTGTATTTCCATACAAAATCTTTTTTTTTTTTTTTTTTTTTTTTAGTCCTTTGAGGAACACTCTTCCCTCAAGCTTGACATTTTGAAATAATAACATCTAATCTAATTTCTGATGTATTTAACTGAAATCTAATCTCCATTTTTTTTTGTCCTGTAAAGAACAACTGGCTCTGGGGATTCCTGATAAAGCCGTGGGAGGGACCTCCTGCTTCCATATGCAAGAACTAATCAATCTGCCACCACGAGCTTACACTAATATCTGTGGTGATTGCAGCTCATGTATAATGAAGACAAATCCTGTTCTGCTGAAAGATCAATAATTCAAGAGGGAAAAGGGGGAGCCAGGAATGGGGGACAGAGACTGCATCAGCCCCTGCCAATGAAATGTTTTTTGAAAACAATGAGCTTTAAATATAAAGTGTAGGGCAATTACTGAGAATTACTGAATGTCCTATGGGTATGAAGAAGACCCTGTGAATACAAAATATCCCCTCCAGCCCCTTCCAAAATCCAATTCCTGCTAGGAACTCCTAGGAGAGGTATTTAGAGCCTATTAGAATGGCAAGAAACCAGCTGTTAATCAGCACGCTAATCCTAGGGTGACATCATAGGCACCAGTGGTGCTACCTGCATATCTTAGGGGCTGGGGAAGCTGAGCTGGCAGCCTGGCTCTGATTTCCTCAGCCTGCAGCACCACAAAGCTCTGGCATTTTCTGGGGGCTTGGAGGCATCCAGGGAGAATGGAACAAGCCCAGGAAGGGGAGGTTTTGTGGTTCATTTGTAGCAGGCTGCCCAGGGGAGTGGTGTAACCACCACCCCTGAAGTGTCCAAAAAACCTGTGCATGGGTTTGTGGTGGGCCTGGCAGTGCTGGGGGAACAGCTGGACTCAATCTTGGAGGTCTTTTCCAACCTGAACCATTCTCTGACTTATGATGAGGTGGGAAAAGGGCTGTGTTTGCTCACTGACAGCACAGTCTGAGGACAGGGAGGTGAGCAGGGCTGTGAGGCAGCTCAGCTGCTCCTCAGGAGAGGCTGGTGGGTGTCCTGTGCCCTCAAGTGCTGGATCTCACCATGCCTGGGCCACATCTCCTGCCAGGCAGGGATCCTGCCCCTCTCTACCACACACTGCACTCGCCATCAGTCTTAATATTTTATCATATACATCTTGTATTTCCAAACCTTTGCTGGACATGGGCCTAGGCTGTTGTCACATCTTGGATCAGATCAGGGAATTCATGTGGACAGGCACAGATCAGTTTGGAGTTATTCCTCGTCTTCTTTGGAGTAGGAGAGGGTTAAAAAGCTGCCTGAGACTCTCCTTTTGCTGAGACAAGAGAACTAAAGGTGTATTGATTCCAGCTTGCCCCCACCCCTCCCTTTTTTTTTTTTTTTTTTTTTTTGAGCACCATGAGCTTTGTTTTTCGCTTGCCCTGCAAAAGTGATTATTCGACATAAATACAGACAGTTTTCAGTGTTTACAAGTTAGCTGATATAGCAAGTCTCCTTGTCATATGCTCCTGGAATATAAGGGAGGGCTGAAGTTGCCAACCTTGAGCATGCATGAGTGAATTGCTTCTAGAAATCAAAAGATTTCTTCCAAAATCTGTTGTTTTTCTTAATGAAGAAAGGGAAGCTCCAGACATTTGTTGCTTGCTGTATCTTTTCAGAGCCTGGAACAGGTCACAGGGATTCAATTTTAAAATTTTTTCTCCCCAGTGAAAAGGTAGAGACATTTGCATTTTCTTCCTGCATTTTCTGAGCCTTATCACATGGCTCTGAAAGCTGGAGCTTCGAGATTAAAAACTGCCAAACACTGGGAGACAACAGCAATATGAGCTGATGTCACTGCATCAACTCAGCTGTATCTTGATTTTCTTTGGGTATCAGGAGTAAAAGGGGTAGGGAAGTTCTGCTGCCTCCTCAGGAATATTTTAGTGTGAACTGAATTTTGAGCAGTCAGCTGAAAATACAAAGAAATTCAGAGTGTTTGCATGGTTTATGCCCCCTACTACTGCACCCTTAGAACTGGAGATAGAGGGAAATGCAGTGTCTGTGTAAGGGAAGGTGACAAGGCTGTGAGACAGGCCCAGGAACAGCCAGGTCTGTGCAGGGGAGAGGTTTGAAAGCTGGGCACAGCAAACAGTGCTCTGCTCTCTCCCTGCCTGGACAGGAGTGCAGCTCTGCCTCATCCCTGGGGACTTGATGGGAACAAAGGCTGTCAGGGCAGGCACAGCTCTGCTGGGTGTGTTCTTGGCTGGAGGGTCACAAGGACTCTGTGGAGGCACCAGGAGCCTGAGCTGGGGCTCTGTGGGCACACTGATCCCAGGGCAGCTGCTGATCCAGGAGGGAGCTCAGGCTTTGCTCTCTCAAGGAGGAAATGTAATATGTTTGGGTGGGTATCAGGTGAGAAGAAATGGAAAAAAGGCTGTGGAACTTGCTCACATCAGCCCCAAACTCCCTCCAAAGCATTCCTGGTGTGTTTTCTAGCTGTGAGCAGGCTGAGATCAATTTTACTGAAGGTTAAGCCAGGCTAACAAGTTTCATATCTTGATCTAAACCTTGTCTGTTCCTCTGCTGTGGCTGTCCCTGGGGGATCATCCTCTGGTGGTGTCTCCCAGGGCCCCTTGGATCAGTGTTCAGGGTCTGGCAGGGTCACAGGTCCCTGAACAGCCCTGACCCTCAGCCAGGGGAGCACCTTCCTTGGGGAGCTGCAGCACATGGAAGGCTAAACCATATTTCCATCAGAGCATGGTCCCACAGCAGAAGGGTTTGGTGGAGAAGGCACTAAATGGAAATTTCCTCTGGGAAATCATCCTCCCCAGACCCTGGGTCTGTGGCTGGAAAGAACAGTCCCAGGATGCACAACCCAGGAATTCAGGCAGTGCTGAATTCCCCTCAGGAACAACCCTCAATGAAACAAGTGGGAAATAATTAATGGGCTTAAAACACCAAACAACCTGCAGGACTCTCTTCAATGGAAACCCATGAAAGTGGTGGCTGTGGCTGCCAATTTATTTTGAGGGACACTGGGAAAGAAATAACAACAACTTTATAACATTGTAGTGGAGGGGAACATTACAACATTCACAAGCAAGGTCCTGATCGTTTTCTTTTTCTCCACTCTACAATTGCAATCCTTCCCATCAGCTGAAGGAAGAACAAGAGGCCAGCATCCCATCTGTTAAGCTGAGCTTTGCAAAATGGGAGTGAGCTGGAAACCCTGTGGACTCGCCTGGGATGCAGAGACACAGCAAAGGCACATATGCTGCAGTTCCAACTATGTCATTTTACTGCTATATGTAAAACACCATCTGTGGTGCAGAGACCTCTGCTAGGAGGGAGGTGCACAATCAACCCAGAAAATTGTCAACTGAAGTGCTGTAAAGTTCTCTCTGAGTGTCTTCATCACTCATTGCTCGAGGAGAGCACCTAATATCATGGAATGCTGAATTAAAGAGCTAATGGGGATGCAGGAAGCCTAAACCAACACTGGGGTGAAAGGCTGCAGTTTTCCTGCTTTTAGGAGTCGGGGTCAGTCCAAACCCCATGGATTTCACAGAGGAAAAGGGATGTGACTCCACTGAACTTAGAGGTGCCTCAGTGTAGCACCGCTCAAAAATGCAGCGAGGGGGCTGCTGTGTGTTTTCCATATGATTTAATTTGGGCTGCAATATTTTGCTTAAAGACAAAATTTATGGAAAACAGGAGGCCAGGGGTGATGGAACTGTATCCTGCCCTAGCAAGGCTGTAATTCACAATGTTATTTGGAGTTAGTCCCTTACACTTCACCTTCACATCTTCTCCAGGCAACGGCAGCTCGAAGGCACGAGCTCCTCTCCCACACACAGGGATCAGCAACTCCGGTGACATTCACATCCTATTCCTGTGAAATTCTGGCTTGCAAGGAGAGGGAAGGAACGGTGCTTTACTGAGGTGTGTGATGCCACTCATTGCCACCAAGTGACCTGGTGCAATGTCAGTGAGCCCAGGAGGTGCTGAGATACCAAATGGGTACCACGGGCAGAGTCAGCCTGATCAGCCCTGGGGTACAGAGATGAAACCAGTGCTGCTTTTTGCTTCCCTGCCTCAGAGAGCTCATCAGAATTCTTTCCTGGTGAAGCAAATGGGAAGAAAAAAAGCAATCCAAGAAATCCATTCTCTCTGGGATGGGGTAAGGGGTGAAACCCACCAGTTTTTGCTGTGTGAGCAGTGCTAGACACCCCATTCCACAACTCTCCCTTCTCTCCAGGAGTTGTGCCATGGCCAGCAGGAAGGCTCATGCCAAGGAAGGGGCTCACTGGGGGGAACTTGCTGTTTGGTCTCTTTGCTCTTCTCAGCACTGTTCTGGTTTAGGGCAAATTTGGGATGAAACCTCCAAATGGGGTCCCTCCAGAAAGCAAACCCAAACAGCCCCTCCTCCAGCTGGTCCAGGAAAAAGTTTTCATAGAGAAAAGTGGAAAAAACTGTTTATTCAGCAAGCAAAGTGTTCATAAGCACACGAAAAATGAACAATATTAAACAATAAAACCTCTCACTGTTCTGGTAGAAGTGAAGCAGTGACAGAGATACCAGCAGAGCCTTCAGAGGGAATAGGAAAAGTGAGTTTTGGCCTTTTATTCAAGAGTGCTTGGAATGTGTCCTGTGTTGTATGATTTACTGCTGGAAGGATCCAAAAAACCCCAGTATAACTTGGGCTTGGACTCAGCCTCAATAATTAAAGACTTCAGGGCTCTAAAAGGAGTGGCTGTGCTTTAAATCCTCTTGTAAAAAGGACAGAGGGAGAAGAGCTTGGACTGAGGTGAGAGTCCCATGGGTGCAGGACTGGGGGCACAGAAGGCAGAGATGAGGAGCAGGGCAGACAGGGCTCACACAGAGCCACACTGAGTGGATGCTAAATGCATGTTATGGCACAAGTTGCTCCTCCTGCCTCAGTTGTGGACTCACTGTTGTGCCCAGGGCTGAAGCCTGTACTCAGATTAAGCTCAGGATGAGTGAATTCACTGAGGTAAATGGAGGTGCTGCAGATTCAAGATAAGATTTTTGGTGAAGTGCACAACTCCTTTGCTTCCCTTCCTCTCTGGAGCACACAACTTTTGACCTTTGCTGGGCAAGCTGCTGGCACTTCATCATTATTAAAATACACAGACTAATGACCCTGGGGCTGCTGCCACTGTCCATTTTCTCCTCTGTGGATTTTCCATCTTCTCTCTCATTTGTATCACAGTCTCCACAGGACAGAGCCTGCACTCCTTCCCTTCTCTCAGGAGCACAGGGGAACCATCAGAGCCAAGGCTTTAATCAAATTGCAATGATCTGACTGTAATTAGACTGCCTTTGCTGCCGTGGAAGCCACAGGGCTGGGAGCCCGGGGCGAGCAGGGTGTGCCAAGCCCAGAGAACAAACCCTGGCCTGTGCCAATTCACACTCTCATTTATTATGGGGAATTAAGATAACAGCTCGAGATGCTGCTCCCGAGCAGAGTACACAAAATGTTCGCAGTTCCTCCCACGAAAAATTGACAATGTGTGTAGGATGTGAAGGGAAGGATTGTTGCTTCGTTTGAGGTGAGAGGAATTGTGGTTCTGAGCACTGTGCAGAAAGCTGGAGGCTGAATCAGGGGATAAATTCGGTCTTTTAAGCTTCACCACAAAGACTTTTCTATCACACTCTCTTACCCAAGTGATATGAGGACAGTTATGAGACAAAACATGCCATTCTTATTCCATGCCATTGCATTTTTGCCCTGCCTGCCACTAGTCATGGGGGGAGAAAGGCCATTTTGTGCACTGAATACACCCAGAAGGTAACTTATGCTGAAATCAAAATGTTTTGGTCTTTCTGCACTGGAATACAGAATAACCTGAACTTCTTCCCTTGTTTCTCTCCTCTAGTTGAGCCAAGTGCTGCCATTTGAATTGGAAATGTAGCCTGGATACAACATGGAAACCCTCCTGCCATCTGCTCCACCTTGATGCAGTGTAAATCCCAGCAGCCATAAAGCATAAAACCATCAGCACATTCACCTCCTGATGGGCAATCTGGCACAGGGGCTGAGCCCATTCCTTCACCACCAGATTATTTAATGGGATCAAGTCGGGGTTTTTTATTCCCCTGTTTTGCAGACCATTTGTAACTTCCATCCTCATTCTCGTAAGCTTTAACCCAAAGCTAAAATTCAGCATGAATTGATGCAGGAAATGCTGGTGCATGGTCCTGTACCCAGTGCTGGGGGAATAAACACTGGGCACCCCAATTTCTCCTCAGTGGCAGGTGGGGTTTGGTCAGTGAAGTTTTCCCCAGTTTCTATTTTGACCCCTTGCATGAAGCACTTGCAGCACTTTTGAGGGCAGTGTTTTAGTGCCTGTCCCAGTAATAATCAACACTTTATGATCACTTTAGTTTGAGGGAGGGGATGTAAAACTTGTGCATGAAGTCTGGGAGGGAGACAGATGCCAGTCCTGGCTTGTGCTTGCCCTGTGCTGGTTGTCACCTCACTCTAAGTGAATGCCACACACGTCCATGCAGCAGATTAAAGGTGCCTTCAATGCTCCTGTCCCATGTGCTTCAAAAAGTCATGAAAGATAGATAGGTAGAGTCCCTTGGCACCTTCTCTAATTCATGTGTTTGTGACTTTAATCCTTGGCTTGATGGTGTTTTAATTGACAGAATGTAAATTCCTTTCTGTGGTAATCCTTCTGGCACGGGGAGATGTGGACAGATGCTCTCAGTTCACAAGACAGCGAGGGGGAGCAGGCAGGAGGGGCTGTTGCTGCTGCTGTAGTATTTACTCAAAAACTCCCTGATTATTTACTTTTGTGCACTTCAGCTTGTGCCATCCCACTGAAGTTAACCAGGATCGTGTCTCTGCCTCTCTTTCCAGGATTGCTGTGATAGAGCAGCAATGTTTTTTGTTTTACCCTGGGACCTTTGAGCTCCTCCCAGGGAGATTCTCAAGTAAACACAGGAGAAAATGCTGATTGTCTCTGTGAGGAAAGGAGGGAGCCATATCTGGCTTTCCACTAAAGAATGAACTCTCTTTTGCAGCAGCTTTAACTGAGGAAAATTATTCCCTGCTCTTTTTTTTTTTTTTGTCCCATCAGGATGAGAAGACCTGTCCCTACTGCCTTAGCCTGTGGGAAGATGCTCAGTGGAGGAAGGGTCAGCAATTCCCAGCCCTGTGAGAAGGAGGCAGAAAAGGAACAGCCAGACTGCCCTCAGCCCTCCCTCTGTCCCTCCAGCCAGGCCTGTCCTCTGCTCATTTGGATCCAGATTCACTCAGTGACCCACCAGTGCTCCTGCCTGGAAAACCAGAGGAGATCTTACAAGGGAAGAGTTCTCAGAAGTGTGGGCCAGACTTTGCTGTGCTCCTGGACTAGATGAACCAGCAGACATGCCTAAAAATGCAATAAGCTTTAATAAACCATTTAAAAGAAAAATTAGGCAGGCTTTTCAAGGCTGCAGGAAGAGTGGTGTTCAGATAATTTTTAGATTTACTGTCATTTGAAGTAGTTTGGTTTACCCAGCTTATGTAAGCACATTTCCTTCTGAAACCAGTTTTACCTTTTTGGACTTACCCCTAATAACTGAAACCCCAACCATTTTAGTTATTTGTCATACCAAAAGGTCTCCCACTGAGTATAATCAGAGTTTTGATACAGAGAGGAATGAATAGCATCTGGGAAAGAATTTCATCTAATGATAGAGGAGTTAATGGGGGTTTATTTAAATATCTTAGTATTTACCAGTTCAGAGCTATGAATAATATTTCCAAGACTTTTAGACAGATAAATTCGGATATTTCCAACCTCTCTTGTTCTGCTCAGTCTCTTTTTTTATTTTTCCTTGGGGTTCTTCTGGGGTTTTTTAACTCTCTCTGTAAGACACTGGGAAAGGCAGAAAAGCCAAGGGAAACTCTTTCACTAAAACAATTGGTTTCTTCCCAGCACTGCTGGGTCAAAGACATGATTAGATTTCTCTTAATTGCCTTGAACTGGGGGATTTTTTTTTTCCCCAGATAATTGCATTGTCTGTGGCTCTGTCCCACAGGCCAGGGGCCCAGAGCTGGTGGCAGTGAGAGGCTCTGTGGTGCTGCAGCCCCTGCTCTGCCCTCCCAGACATCTCCTGCTCAGTGATAGAGGAGGACAACTACAGCTTGCATGTCCTTCTCCTGTATTTCTGCTCGATTTACTTGCCCTAGATTCCAAACTTTGACTACCTCATAAGTTGCTGCTGAAAAACAAGTTCCATATGTATTATTCTTCATTTGCGTTAGACACAGAACGAAAAAGAAACGTTTCCATCTGAAGCTGTGTCATCTGAATTAACTTGCAGAGTGCCTGACTGGGGATGGGGGGTTTGTGCAGGTCTTTTCTCTTTCCCTCTCTGAAACATCTTTTTAAAGCTGTGACATGCTGCTGGGTGCCAATGAGGACAGCACACCTGTGCCATCACATCTCTCTTCAGGGATCTCTGGGAGACAATGAACTGAAAATCCTCTGTCAGTGTGTCGTGAGAGAAAGAGCTGAACTTCCAAGCATGAAACTGAGGAGAGAAAGTCAAACAACCTCCAGAGAGGATTTATTTTCTCCAACACAATCACTCAAGGATCAGAGGGTTTGCCCATTATTTCTTTAGCTGCCTGTCTTCATCTCTAAACATTTCTTTGCTGTGTGCATCCCAGTGTCCTGCCTGCTCCTGGACTGAGATCCCATTCTGGAGTCCCCAGGTGTGCCCTCCCTGAGTTCCTCAGGGCAGTGCTCTCACCTGGCAGGTGCTGTTTGCACTTTTAGCCCTCCAGAACCTCTCCCAGGTGGAGCTGAACTGCCTCTGCTCACTGGAATAACAACAGGAGAGAGAGGAACAGCCTCAGAGGGACTGATGGAGCCTCTGGTGGCTCTGCCTGGCTCGAGATGGACGTGCCTGTCCCCACCTTCTGCTTCTGGGGACCTTTGTCCAGCACAGGGCTCTGTCTGCCTCATGAATATCCTCTCTGTCCTGCTTACCTTACACTGAGAGAGATTGCCACTCTCCACACAAACACAGGCATTTCTGACAGAAAGGCATAATTTCTATATAGATACACTCAGCAAGTCTCAGGGAGGCTGATATTTACTGCTCTTATGAGGCTCAAAACTGCCCATAATCACATCAATGGATCACCAGTCTCATGGTGCAAAATCTGCTTAACCATAACTCAGCTCTCATCTGAGCCTGGTCTAGGGAAATTTCCTTAAAGAGCCATTTGAGTGACCCCCTGCCTTTTCCCAGCCCTCAGACAGCAGGAATGTGAGCATTAATGGCACTGGTTGGGGACAGATCAGGTGCAGCGTGAGTTAAAGAGGAGGAAATTTCATCCCCTGGAAAGTCAAGCTGAGGTTGCCCTGTGCTGTGTAATTCCAGCCCTGCAGCACTTGGTAAGGCACAACAAATTCTGCTGTGGATCAGCTCCTGGCTTTTCAGCTGGGTATCTTTGTGCTGCCTTTCCTGCACACCTGGCCAGATGTTCTGCTCCCAAACCAGCCCCAGCCAAAGGCTGACCAAAGAATTGAAGAGCTGTTGGTTTCAGGAAGCAGAGATGGACCCCCAAGGTTAGCCTGGCTTTGGAAGGTTGGAAATGCAGGGCATGGAATGCTTTTCTTCCCACAAAGCAGCCTTTGAAACAAGCATTTCCTCCATGAACTGGGAGACTTTTCCTGCTGGTCTTATGAGGGTTCAAGGGTGGGATCATGGGATCATCTATGTTGGAAAAGTCCTCTAAGATCCTTGAGTTCCAACATGAATCCAGCACAGCCAGGCCCACCACTCACCCATGGACCCAAATGCCACATCCACAGGTTTTTTGATCACTTCCAAGAATGATGACTCCACCACTGCCCCGGGCAGCCTGTGCCAGGCCTTGACAACCCTTTTGATGAAAAAAAAATTCCCTAATATCCACTCTGACCTGCCCTGGTGTAACTTGAGGCTGTTTCCTCTTATCCTGTCACTGATACCTGGGAGAATGAGCATTTCTTGGCATGGCCAAAGGCACTGAGTACCCGCCTGACTTGTTGGGGTTTGGGATTCCATCAGCTCATCAGTGCACTGAGTGCTGATTAGAGCAATTCCAAAAAGCTTTTGGTCTGTAGCTTGACTTCTCCAGTCAATAAAGCAATATATTTCACATTCCAGTCAAGCAGAAATGTTTGATTCAACCTTAGGAGACTTTCTGTTTCACTCATAGTTATTCAGGGATGCTTCATGTAGGTTTACTGCACAATATTTGTAAATTTTTCCTCTTGGCACTACACTTTTTTGACCAATTTGCATTTCTGAAAGCATCTACCAGCCTCTACTCACATCCAGCAAAGCCCAGGGCAGAAAGAACTGTGAGCAAATTCTGATGGACAAGTTTTGAGAGCAGTAAAAATCTCTCACTTGACTTGATACAATGCTCATCTCTCCAGTTTGCTGTTCCTGGAGCAAAGGGAAGCTCCAGAGGGAAATGTCAGGCAATGCCCTGTGTCCCACTGCTCTGAGAAACTCCTGCCACACACACCCTGAAAGGGAACTGTGATATATGAAGAGTGATTTAACATCTTAATATTTATTGGACCAAGTACTGCTGAATATAACCCCTCGCTGATCATGGACTTCACAGCGTGGGTTTATTTGTATCATTTTGGGAGACTTCAATGGCTTCTGCATTTTCATTTCATAATGATGAATTACCTGAAATCATTCCTCTCAGAACAGATTCCTCCAGCTTTCGACTCCTGCTAGGATGTTTCATTTTGTGTTGAAAATTGCAATAGGAAATTTCCCTGAGCCATTGATATGTCAGAGTAGAGTTTATTATCACTCCCAGTCCCGGCACTCCGGGGCTGTGTGAAAGGTTTTGTAAATAATATGACATGGGCAGGAACTCATTTGATGCTGTGATAGGTGGTGAATATTCCCAGGCAGACAGGCAGAGGGAAATGCAGTAGCAGGAAGTGTGATCTTCCCTAGGAGAGGCATTCTCACTCTGTATCTTGGTAATTAATTAGAATTTTTACTGGGGGAAGGCAGGATTTCAGTGGCTGATAATGGCACAATGTGCTGTCTGTGTGTTGCTAAAACTGTTTGCTGTTCTTATACATCTCTAATGAGCCAGGACACGACTTCTGCTTGTGGTCTCTTAAATTCTGTTTCTGACCTCAGTCTGCTCTTCTCCAGGCTGAACATTATATTTATATATTATTATTAAGGTTGTTAATATATTATATGATCGTTAATGTTAATATGTTAACATTAATATATTAAGATCCTCTATCAAATACCAGATTGTGTATAGGCAGGACTCTCAGGGTCAATTCAAAGGTGTTTCTATGTTAAATCCACCCTTAAATGTGGTGGCTGCTCCAAACCCCCTCTTTCAATAACCTGTGTAACTCTGGGTTTATTGAATGCAAAATAAGGGGTGCTGTCTGGTGGTGACTGCCTTAGAGTTACCAAATTTGTGTATGCATTGAAAAGAAATTCTGTATTGTCCCAAAACTCCTACTCAGCTGTTATTAAAACCAGGCTGTACCCATGCACCTTTTAGCTTTCAGGTGTACGCAGCAGAAGGAAATTAATTTAAAAATATCCCTGCTTTGCCCAAGTGTCATTACCTCAGTGTCTAATCATAGTCCTTCATTTACATATGAGGAAATTGACATGTGAAGAGGTAAATTTTCTCATTATCAAATGATATCTAAGTCAGGCTGGAGCTATTGATTTGCAATAGCTTTAACCTTGATGTGCCACGTGCCAGGATTTCTCCTCTGAGGGCAGGGCTGTGGGGTCAGGGCTGAGAGTCTCCCCAGCCTCACACCCCTGGCTCTGTGGGGAGGATGATTTCAGCCTGGTCTCGTCTCTAACCTGTTTATTTCAGGTCCTGTGTGCCCACATTTGTGGCAATTCCTCCTGGGCAGTTAGCTGTTCCAATTATTTTTAAAGGAATTTTGTGCACAGCTCAGTTCTGTCTCCTTTTCTCTGCTCAGGGGTCTCCTGACACTTCTCAGTGATTTCACCATTAGTTTATATGCAGACAGAGGGCAGATTTAGTGCTCCTTCACTAAGTTTTTGATTCTTTTTTGCCAGTGTGTTTTTCATAGCCCAAGTGGTGTTTCCAGCTGGATGCTGCTAATTGTTTACTATTCAGCACAGCTAAGAATGAGATTTTATTTTTAGGTTCTGTCACTCTGTGCCTTTACATTTTAAGATAAATCCATCTCTGCTGTCTCCCGTTCCTGAGCTACAAAAATCTAGGTTTCACTTCCAGCTCCCAACTGTTATTTCATTCATGTATTAACTTAGTCTTTAAGATCTCTTGCTGTTATTTATCAGCCATTTCCAGAAGTGGTATTTTTTTTTTAATTTTTTTTTTTATTTCACTGAGCCCCAGCAGAAACTCTGGCACGGGCTCTGTCGCAGCCCTCACATTGCAGGGGGCCTGTTGATCCTTAGAATCACAGGATTATGGAATATCCTGAGCTGCAGGGACCCACAGGGATCATCCAGCCCAGCCCCTGTCTCTGCACTGACACCCCAACAATCCCACCCTGGGCATCTGTCCTGGGTTTTGTAACCAAAAAAAAAAAAAACCCAAAAAAAAAAAACCCAAACCAAACCAAACCAAACCAAACCAAACCAAACCAAACAAAACAAAAAGTTTATTCTATTCCATCTGTTGAAACCCGTTTGGGGAGGTGTTTTTTCTTTATCTGTTGTAACAGAAGGGAGGAGGTAACTGCCTTCCCTGATAACAAACCAGCTGTTAAAACAGGGTGGGGCATTGTTTCTTATCCCTGTTCACTCTTCCACTACCCCTGTGGGAATATCTTCTGTTAATGGGCCATTAAAGCTCACCAGTGACATCACACATTTCATCATCCCAGTGTGAGATGCTCCACCCAGGGAGGAGGAGCCAAACCATTTCCACCTGGATAAAAAGGAGCCACAAGCGTCACCAGACATCCAGTGTTCCCATGGGACTCCCAAAGGAAGACCAGACCCATCTCTGGACCTCTGGCTCCACAGGATCATCTCTGCTGCCAACAGGACACATCTGCCACTCCAGGAGGGCTGACTTTGGACTGTTTCCAATGCCCTGACCAACAGGGAGTCAGGTTGTATTTCTGACTCTGTCAGTGGTCTTTTGTATTATTGCTTTTTTTTTTTTTTTTCTATTAAATTGTATTTCTGACTTGGAGTGTCTCACTGGTTTTGCTTTCAAACCCCTACAGCATCCCTGGCAGTGCTGTCCAAAGGCTCCTGGAGCTCTGGCAGCCTGGAGGCCGTGCCCATTCCCTGGGGAGCCTGGGCAGTGCCAGCACCCTCTGGGGGAAGAACCTTTTCCTAATATTCAACCTAAACCTTTCCCAACACAGCTCCAGCTGTTCCCTGGCTCCTGTCCCAGAGCAGAGATGGAGCTGCCCCTTGGGAGGAGCTGCAGCCCCCAGAGCTCTGCCCTCAGTCTGCTCCAGCTGAACAAACTCACTACCCTCAGCCTTTATTCCTTACAAATAATCTTTACTTGTATCCAGAATGGTCTTAATGCACTCAAGAGGATCAGTTTCTCTCAGGGAAACTGAGGCATTCAGAGCTGGAGTGTGTGGACACCATTGCTGATGCTGGGAGGGAACGCTCAATCTTTCTAGCCTGAAGTCTGCCCAGTAGAAGTTGTTTCTTCTGTCTTCATTTCCATCCAAACACATCTCAGAAGGATAAACAAAGGGCTGGAGAGCTTCAATATAAACAAACCAATATAAACAAATCCCTTTTAGAGGTTGTTTTTTTCTCTCCACATCTCCATTCTGCAAATTATTATGATTTAATAATGTAGCATCATCCATATTTTTTTTTTGGTCTGATCTTTTCCCTAGTGATGCTGCAGGCAAGATTTAGACAAAACAGTGAAGAAGAACAATAAAACAAGATGAGTTTGTTGGACCTCACCAGCCACAGGGATAGAAAACGGGGAGAGAAATCTGATTTCTTGGACGTCTCAAAAGAAGACTGCAGGAGAGGTCAGCCAGGTGGGACCAGAAAGAAGAAAAAAAGATCTCCTGGAGCCAGGCACTAATATATGGTTCACTGAAAGCTTTGTAAATATTTTCAAATTTAGCCTTAACTTTTTTGAAGTTATTTATTGAAGAGCCAGAATCAGTGAAACTGCAGCTGATTGCACTGTGGGCAGTTGTATACAGCTGTATCCAGCTTTACAAGTGAAGCTTGTTCTGCTTGTAATAGCTTTTCTAACTTGACTGAAAAGCTTTCCTCCCTGTTGCCATCCTCTTTTTATATTTTATTTTTTATTGTGTTTCATGGAGGGGGGACATGACTATCCTTACCTTGTGCCATTCTAACGTTGTCATGGGAAACTTGTTCCAACAAGGCAATTTCTGTCCCTCTTTTTCTCTCTGTCCCTCAGGCTCAGGTGTATTTACAGAGCCTGTGGCCTCCTCCCTGCACCTGCAGCTCTGCCACCAGGGCACATCAGTGACACCAAGTCAGAGCCACCCACACTGGCCCAGCAGCTGTGAGGGGAACAACATGATCCCACCTGAAACTTGAAGAAAGGGAGTTGTTTATCTGACTGCTTCTGTGTCCCACTGAGAAATTGCCTGGCTTAATGCAGCTGTTGGAACTGTTGAGGACCTCAGGCCCTTCATGGTGCCTAGTATTTCTCAAGGGTTGAGATTTAGATGAAAATAATTTCTAAAAGACACTTTTTGTTTCCTTGTTGCAGCCCTGTGAGTTACAGGCTGTCCAGCTGCCAGTTTGGAACTGTCAGCAGGGAAAATAAAGAACTGTCTGGGTGTCACAAGATGGGGTTTTCTTTCTGCATTCCTCACTGATGATTTGGGACAAGTCACCCCATTGCTCTGTGCCTCAGTTTCCCTGTAAAATGGGGAGAATCTATTTTCTTCCTAACTCCCTCCAGCAGCCACAGCTGAGAGAAAAGAACAGGGGGTTGTGATTGTTGCTGCTGCTGTGCAGGCACTGGGTTTTCTGTGTGTAGGCACTGTCAGGTTAATTCTTGGTGCCTGTGTTGTCACTGGTTTCAAATCCCACACTTAGAGCCTTTTCTCTTGTGCTCTGCAGTCTGGCAGAAATCTCCCTTCACACAGCCAAGCCACGGGCTCATCAACTCATTTAAAACCTAACTCAACTTCTTTTATGCTTTTTTTTTTTCCTCCCCACCCTGCCTAATCTCAGTTTATTCTTGCTTTATGTGCTTATCCATGAGCTTCACGAGGGGCTTGTTTTCCTGCCTGGCTCTGTGTTTGACTCTGGTGAAAGGCACTATATTAAATCTGTAATAAAGTGTGTGTAAGCGATTCCTGTCACACTCTGCACCAGGGAGCACAGCCCATTATGCAAATGGTCACTGCAAGTCTCCTATAAACTGCAGACACTCAAAGGGCACTGCCTGTCTATTGCCCCCAGCCAGCACAGACACAGAAAGGGACAGGAAGGATGTAGAAAGGAAGGTGCTTTCTGTCAAGTTCTTGCATTTTGTTCCTCTCAACAAGTGAAAATACCCTCAGGAGGCAAAGCAAGGAGTTATTATCTCCTGTTTAATACTGGCTAAGATGGCCTAAACTCAGTGAAACTCTTTGTCATCAAGTCTGCTGGATTTAGGAGGTTATAAGAGAGAATGTTTCAGCCTCCTTAGCCAGGAGAGCAGCCAGTGCTGTGTGGGCTTCAGTGAGGGTTTCTATCCCTGCAGGGGCAAACTCTGCTCTGGATTGTGGTGCTGCAGGGCTGGAAGGTGGAGAGCAAGGGCAGAGAAAGTCACAGATTATCCCTTCCCTGTTACCCCTTCCCCAGCCAGGTAACCCCAGCCTGCCACCAGGCTGCAATGGAGTGGCCCAGATATTGCACAGATCTGCCTGTAGCCACTCTTCAACAAATATTGCCAAAGCCATGCTACAGAGGTTCCTGATACACAGTCCTGAGCATCCACAGTGGCTTCCAAATCACCTCATCCAGTCAGGAGAGAGAACCACATCACGGGACCCAGGGAATCACTCAGATCTGCTCATGTTCATTGTGAGACACACCCACCACACCTCCCTTAGCAATGGCCCATGATAAGTGACAGACATAAGTGATTCACACCAGTGATTGTCCACTGGCAAATTCCAAATAATGGACACGTCTGAGGAAGTGGCAATCTGCTGCCAGATAGTTTGCAAACAGAAAAAGACAGAGAATTTGTCAGCTAAATGATTCATTATGCCTTCCTCTGACTTTTTTTCCCAAACTTCTCAGCTCCACCAGGCAGTCTCTGAGCTTTGCATTTCCTCCCCGTGATTGCCATGCATATCATATCTTATTACATTTGATATTAATGGCAGAGTTGTGCTCAGGTATTGAAAATCCATATGGCCTCAGTAATATTTACAGTATGACAAAGTAATAAGTCACAGTGCCAGCCTGCTGTCGTGCACCTCCAGCATTTCCCCCCCAAGCCTGGCCACACTTTGTTGGGAGAGTTTGGGTTTTAATTAGCTGTGTTTGTGGCTTTTGGTAGGGGAGTGTGAGGGTGGGTGTTGCTCTGCATATGTTACTGTGGCATAAAGGCTCAGAGAGGAGGAATGGTTCAAGTGTGGCTCTGGTTGATTTTTTTGGCCTCAGTTCTTGTTGACAGAGCAGATGAGGAGATAAAACCCCGTGAGGAGCCCTGACTCTGGTGGGGCTGTCCTCTTTGAGGGGATGTGCATGGGGAAGGGAGGGAAAGGGATGGTTCCTGCTGCACTGCTGGATGTGGGAGCATCCCCGAGATGCTGGATGGTTTCAGGAAACAAGGCTGTGACCCTGGAAATGCTCAGGAGCTGTGGGGACCAGCCAGGAGCCAGGCAGGGTGCAGATGGTTGTCAGTAGCATCTTGGAATGCACCTGCCAAGGAATGGACAGGGTGTGAAGTTGTGGCTGTCAAGAGTGGGGATAAAATGAGGGTGATAGAGACAGTTTGAGTAAAGGTCTAGATCTGAGAAGGGAAAAAATAACCCAAACCCTGAGGTTTATACGCAGCTTGGTGTGGCTGTGTGTGACCTGGGAGGGGAGGGGAAAGGGGGAGGTCAGGGATGACTGACAGGGACTGGACCTGAGCAATGGGAAGGAAATTGCTGTTGTGAACAGGAGGCAGAGACTGGAGGCTGCAGACAATGCTGGGGAACAAGGTCAGGAATACAGGAGGAGTGCAGCCAAAGCTGCAGCTCCCAGGGAGAGTGAGCAGTGAAAAGGAGCAGTGTGGCTGTGTCCCTGTGACCCCCAGGCATGGCAGGGAGGTGCCTGCTGCTGCTTTTCTGACAAAGCCATGGGCAGCAATCCCCATATTTGTGTGTCTCACCAGGGTGTTTATCCTTTCCTCCCTTCAATTTGAACCCCAGGAATCCAGCCCTGCCCCACAGAGGCTGCAGAGATGCTGAGCTCCGCCACTCTGGTGAGGGCTGGGTGACCCCTCAGCACCTCACTCTCCCTTCCCCATCCAGGTGGGGTTTTGTGCCACACAGGACAGGAACCTACTGAAATCTGTCACTTAGGCTTTGCTCTCATTTCCAGCCAGAAGATTTCTTATCATGATGAGCTCTGAAAAACTTTTCACAGGCTCTGTTCCTTGGGGCATGGAGTGGAAATGGGATCTCCTCCTCCAGGACGTGATGGCCTTTTCCAGGGGACAATTTAATCTTTCCCAGACAGATGAATATGAGACTGGGTAATCTGGTAATACAAGCAGAAGATGAGGGGAGAAGGAGAGAATTTCAATAAAGCAGCTGAAAGTAAAGAACGTGGAGCTGCTGGAGTTTCTCTTTAGAGTCTGTGCTTGGTGAGCCTGAGGTGGAGCTTACCCAGGGCAGGTGGAAATGTGCAAGTTTAAGGGTAAAACCTGCTTTATAATGGAGCAGCCAGTCCATTCTCTCCTTCAGTTGCACACTGATGTACCTTAACAACTCAATTGCTTTCCCCCAGCCTAATTCCCCCATTTTTCTTGCTTTTCAGCTTTTCAGTAACTCTGTCCCCTCCCAGCTCTCAGCCACATTACTCTTGGTTTTCCTTCCTCCACCTTCTCACCCTGTTCTGGGACAGGCTCTTCCTTTCCCTGGCTAGGGCTTGCCTGGGAGCTGAGCTAAGAGTTTGTGTTGGTTGTCAGGGAAGGCAGGGATATCTCCAGGGCTGTGAGGGGCAGGGGGTGAGGGGCAGCACAGCCCTGATTTCTGCTTTCATTCCTCTCAAAGGGAGTCCCTGTGAGGGAGCACATCACTCAGTGCTCCTGTGCTGTCACGCTCTCCTACCTGCTGCAGCCCTCAGGGCAGGGAGATGTTCCACTCAGAGCCCAGGAGCCACCACATGGATAAGTCATGGAAGTGTCACTTTGCCGTGTCCAACACCAAATCCCTCAGCAGAGGAGCCTTTGTCTTGTAACCCCCAGAACAAAGTGGAGCCCTCAGGGCTGTTTTTATTCTAGTAGAGATGTCACGTCTGACAGTTGCTGTCACCCTATGATTAGACCAGCAATCAGCTCCAGCTTCTTTTGATAGAATGAGCCCTGACTGATTAACAGAGTGGCCTTTGGCCTCAGGTTAATATCAGATTTCACAGCACTGCTACAGAGTAATTATTATTTAAAAAGGTCTTAGTGGAAGTTTGATATTCTCCTACAGGCTTCTGTCCATCTGAATGCAGAATTGGAAAGTAACAATTACAGGCATGAACACCAGCTCAACTGGAGGTCTCCTAGTCCTGTTACATCAGTATTCTGGGTGCATCTGTCACGTCTCTGCATAGATAGACCCAAATATCAGGTTTGCTTCTTTTTATGGCACCACAGTGTATTAATCAAGCCAAGTATGAAGTTGTCTCAGCCCCTCAGTTGTTGGAATTATCAAGTCACCCTGTATCACTTTCCTCCCTGTGTTGGTTATCTCACAGCAAAGTCCCCTGGTGGGTCTGTCTTCCAGGTGTGTCCCATTCCCTCGCTTTTGATTGCCATGGGGATACCCATCTCCAAAGCACCATATTGCCTGTTATTTAATTATCTCTCATTTTTCTGGGTGAGCCTTTTCCCTTGGTGGCAAAGGCAGCACAAACTGAGAGGTGCTGCTGTGTAGACACAGAGATCAATGAGCTGCCCACCACTGGCACTGCCCATGGAGCACAGCTCAGGAGCTGCAGGTCTGAGCTCTTTATGGCTCACCAGAACACCCCAGAGCCTCAGGCTGCAGCACAGCAATCTCACATTTCTCCAGCCTGGTACAAAAGTGCTGCTGCTGTCATGTCTCAGAGGGTGAGGAGGGAATAGTGACTCTAAGGGCCAGGCTTGTAAAAGGATAGATCTGAGATTCTGTTAAACACCATATGGCTTGAGTGATTTACGTGTCCAAGTGACAGATTCACAGTGATGTATTGAATTAGTGGCTTAATCTCAGCTGAAAGTTAATCTTACTTTCCTAAATCTTGCCTCTTGCAGCACTTTGCAGAAAAAATGTTCAAGTGATGCATTGAAGAGTTTATTGGGACACCAACAGGAAAGAGGGAACTGAACTTGTGTCTCCTAATTCCCAGACCAGCTTCCTTTCATGTATCATCCCCTTTTTTTTTTTTTCCAGATTTTTTTTTTAAAAAAGGAAAATGGAGCAGCAGTGCCTATTTGACCAGGTGTGGATATCTCAGAATCCAGATCCAAAGAGGAGAAAATGGTCCTGCTAATGCCAGTGGAGAAGGTATGGCAATTTCTTCTCCTCCATGCTGAAAGAACCTCATTGAATGTGCTCCTGTACCTGCAGACCTCTGCATCTGAGCAAATGTTTTTGCCAATTAAAGAGTTTCCTGCTGCTGTAGTTGATCCACACAAATGGAAATAGAGGGGAGGTGTGGAGGAAGGAATCATTAAATCAGCGGAACAAAGGCATGAGGGCAAGTTAAAAGACCTGATCTGAATAAAAGAAGCTTCTCAAAATATCAGCTCCTTTGTCCTGCCTGTCCTTCATCCATCCAATTCTCCTGAATGCTGTAGAGAGGCTTTGTCATTCTCAATGACATGGCAGGAGGAACCAGTCCCCCAGCACGCTGCCTGAAATAGCAGCAGACAGGGACAAAGTGCTCAGAGGTGCAGCTTGGTCTATGAACACTCAGAATTTCAGGGCCAGACCTGGATTATTCAGTCCTCACACACAAAGAGCTTCTTCATCCCAGAAACTCCACGGGCTCAGTTCCACAAATGGCAACGTTCAGGGTGGCCCCTCTGCCACTGCCTGTTTCAGGTGAGGTGATGTGTATTGGGCAGGGCAGGTACCAACACCACAGCAGTGCTGCAAGCCAGACCCAAATTTCTAGGCTGTCTCTAGAAAGCCTTTTGTCCTCCTGATGAGATTGGGATGTGTTTTCGCTCATCTCTGACAGTCTGCTCACTCTTTAGGCAGTCACTGCACATCCTTGCTCCTTCCCAGGTTCCTGTTCAAGGTTCATTGCTGTGCTGTTTGAACAGCTTCCACTGTGTGAGCGGGTGAGCGCTCAAGTGCTGAGATCATTGCAGCTGTACATTTATTTTATCAGAATTTCCCCTACTGCTGCCTTTTTCTTCCATCTTTCCTCTCCTATTTATCTAATAATTCACCTCTTGGGTCTGAGAGCTGTGACCTGTGCGAGGAACCCAGCCTGAAATTGCTGCTTCAAGAACTCTGATTGAGTTACTTTCCCATAACTGTGAATATCGAACCTCCAAAACTTGTGTCTAGGACATTGCAACATGCCCTGACTTGCAGTGTCAGCAGCCTGAAATCCTGGTACAGGACTTTCCGTCCTCACAAAACACCAGAGGCCTTTCCATTCCTGTTAGTATTTACAGGGGTTTCCTTCCACATGAGAAAGCAACCCCAAGCAAGGCAATCATTTTGCTCCCACAGACCTTCTCCACTCCATTAGCCAGTACATGCTGTTGTGATTCTAAAGCACAGTCCAGGGGTGTGTGGATGGAATGAAATCAGGGCTGGATCTCTGTTTCAGATGGATGGAGCAGACCGTGGAAAACAAAGTCTTCATGCTGCATTCCTGCAAAAAAAGGAGATGGAGTTATTCTTCAGCCCAGTGGAGGATTTGTCTGGGTTGGAAGGGATGTAAAATCCCATCTCATTCCACCCCCTGCCATGGGCAGGGGCACCTCCCACTGTCCCAGGCTGCTCCAAGCCCTGTCCAGCCTGGCCTTGGACACTTCCAGGGATCCAGGGGTAGCCACAGCTTCTCTGGGCACCCTGTGCCAGGCCTGCCCACCCTCACAGGGAACAATTTCTTCCCAATATCCAATATCTTCTCCTTCAATCTGAAGCCATTCTCCTTGTCCTGTCACTGCAGGCCCTTGTGAAAAGTCTCCCTCTATCATATAGCCCCCTTCAGGCCCTGCAACGCCACAGTTCAGTCACCCCAAAATTTCTCCTCTCCAGGCTGAACAATCCCAGCTCCCTCAGCCTTTCCTCTCAGCAGAGCTGCTCCATCCCTCTGATCAACTTGGTGACCTCCTCTGGACCCACTCCAACAGGTCAGTAAGACAGGGAAGCTCAAATCTCACAGATTCCCTTCATTTTAGAAGCTGTGGCTTCTGCTGGACTTGGGGTTTTTTGGCCAATCCACAAGCAGAGCCCAGCAGGTCTCTGGCTTGTAACCACCACTGCTCCCTGACCACCAAAAGGGTTAACTGGACCTTGCTGGGGAGGGACACTGTGTCTGCATAAGCCATTTCAAAGCCTCTAAGCATTTATCATCAATCCTGTCTCCCACCTAATGAGCAGCTAAAGTGATTTTCTATTGCTTGTAATTCACCAAAATTGTTCTAACTGTTGGAAGAGGCAGAATTGACAGGCTAATGCTGCTGCCCGCCTGACTGTCTCAATGGCTCATCGGAGGGTGAGCTGATTGCTGCCTCCGTGATCAGCAGAGGTGCTTCAGACAACATCATTTCAGTAATACATCAACATTCTGAGAGCTGAAAACAAAGGCCAGAGGAGAGCAATCATCAGTCACGATGCAATGCTTAAGGCTAAAATAGGTCAGGGCTGAATACTAAAGAGTACAAGGAAGAAAAAGTATTCCCCTCTACTCCCTGTTTGTTTTTCTTTTCTCTCTCTGTCTCTGTGTCAGCCTCCAGGCAGGGTCCTGGCGGTTCTGGACCTTCCTTTCCCTAAGCAGGCTGGATGAAGGTGGAACTGAGGGTGGAATGGGCCAGTTTGGTTGTCCTGACTGGGTTTGTTGTTGTCCGGACTGGGTTTGTTATCTTGATTGGGTTTGTTGTTGCCCTGGTGGGTTTGTTGTCCTGACTGGGTTTGTTGTTGCCCTGGTAGGTTTGTTGTTGTCCTGATTGGGTTTGTTGTTGTCCCGATTTGGTTTGCTGTTGCCCTGATTTGGTTTGTTGTTGCCCTGGCAGGTTTGTTGCTGTCCTGATTTGGTTTGTTGTTGCCCTGATTGGGTTTGTTGTTGCCCTGATTGGGTTTGTTGTTGTCCTGATTTGGTTTGTTGTTGTCCTGGCAGGTTTGTTGTTGCCTCGATTGGGTTTGTTGTTGTCCTGATTTGGTTTGTTGCTGTCCTGATTTGGTTTGTTGTTGCCCTGGCAGGTTTGTTGTTGCCCTGGCAGGTTTGTTGCTGTCCTGATTTGGTTTGTTGTTGTCCTGGCAGGTTTGTTGTTGTCCTGGCAGGTTTGTTGCAGTCCTGATTTGGTTTGTTGTTGCCGTGGCAGGTTTGTTGCTGTCCTGATTTGGTTTGTTGTTGCCCTGATTGGGTTTGTTGCTGGCTCTTGGAGGACTGAATGGTGGGAAGAGCAGACACTGAGGACAGGTGAGTGCACTGGAGAAGACTCAGCCTGAGACAAGTTCTCCAGAATCAGTGTTTGCTGCTCAACTCCCCTTCCCTCAGTCCCTGATAATATAAGGCAGCTTCAGGAATTAATATTCATATTCTCATGGATGCAAACCCCTCAGATTTGTATCCTAAGTCAGACTAGACTGCTAAAATTCCCAAACATAAACCCAGCTTAAGAAGCCTGAGATTTTGTGTTTACAGATACATGAGTGCATACTTATGTGCATGTATTGCCCACAAAACTTGTGGATTTCTTTAGGGAAAAAACTGAGAAATCCTGTATTCAAGTTCTCACTTGGTTGTAAGAGATGAAATTTTCTGAGAACTCCTTAAATTATTGGACTCTAGGAAACAAAAAAAGCCCTGGGAAAACTGATGCTACAGGGAAATATAACTGTGGATTTTACCATTCTGGATCTAACACCTTTTCCTCCTAATTCCTTCTCTTGCTGAGGACATGAGTGAGCGAGCAAACCTGCTTTTTGTCCAGGTGTTCCACCATGAGCTCAGCTGAGCAGGAGATGCCTTTTCATCTGTCCCCTTGCAGGCACAGGTGGCTTTCCTGGGAGTGGCAGTGTCTGCCAGGGTGGCTTTCAGGATCACTGCAACTCAAAAGCTTTCTCACATCATCAAGCCCAGACCCCAGGGAAGTCATTTTCACATGGAGCTTTTGCATCCAGCCCTCCATATCTGAGCCAGACAGCTTGAAAACTTGAAATACAACGGCAATTCTTCTCTGTCCGGTCCATTCTCTCATCATCGTTAAGCTCAACCACAGATGAAATTTGAAGGGATTTATCCAGTCACTCTCATCAAAGCCAGCCTCTAAAGAGAGCTCTGAGTATTTACCCCATGCTGTGTTTATTTATTCACCAAAAAAAAAAAAAAAGTCTTTGGAGTACAAATTAGGTTTTGAACCTAATTTTCCGTGTGTGCTTTGTCGGGTGTGTAAAACCTGAGCCTGTGTGAGCTGACCATGGTGCTGTCTTAGCAACTGCTGCCTCGGCCTCAGTAGAGGGGATAATTACACTAATTTATTCTGCTAGAATGCTGCCTCTGCCTTCAAACTTTAGAGATGATTGAGAGACAAACCTTGTGCTTTTTTGAAACCAGAGGTCCCGGATTCAATTTTTTTTTACCATCGTGACCCAAAAGCAGGCATCATGCTGTGACTTACAAGGGGTAAAAATAGCCAGGAACATAGAGGATCAAAATCCCTGTCACAGGAACACGGATTTCTCATGCTCCACGGATGCTGGGGATCTTTAGATACCATATGGTTGATATGTACTAACATAAAGTACAGCATGAAGAGACTGGAGCCAAGGTGGGATTTGAACCTGAGTCTCCTGAACCCCAGGAGGAAATGCTGACTGTGGAATGACTTAAACATCCTCACTAATTGCTTTTCTGGGAATCCTTTGCACCAGTCCTGGTTTTAGGGATGGTTGAGGGAGCTCAGGAGATTCCTTGGGGGACTTATTTTTTGTGCTAATCTTTCTCAGCTTTTAATGCAGAGGGTGGCTGGGTTGCTGTGGAATCATTTAATGATTTAAGGAACCTCTGATGACTACTGAGTGAACCTAAAGATTTGCTCTCACTAGCCTGGAGCAAAGAGGCAGAGTTGCCAACATCTTCCTCATTTATTCACAGAATAAAGCCCTCTCATGGCAATTAACCACATCTCCATCTTCTTTGGCTGGCTTGCCTTTCAAACTGCTTGTTTTCCTCTTGCTGTATTCATAAAATGTCTCTAACCAAAGAGAGAGAGAGAGGCAGAAAAGGCAGGAAGCTCATCTCCAAAGGAGATTTAAATAGAAAGGATGCTTAGATCTAAACAAGTGTCCCCACATCCAATAGTGACGCATTAAATCACTGGAGTTTCAATAACTCATACAGTATCTCCATGGAGATGTGCACCATATGGAGTTAATTAGTAGAACAACAAAACAATCAATTAGTTCCTTAATTAGTTTTACTAAGAAATGATAACAAACACAAACAATTTATTGAAACAAATACCCAGACCACAATGATGGTTTAATGGCCTCAGTGAAACTGGCTCCGTGCTGAGCCCCTCAGTGTTGCTGGGATTGATTTTGGAGATATTGAGGGTAAATGTTTGCTTTGGTCCAGCCAAAATGTTTTATCAGTGTGATCAATTATTTACAGTATTAGGACAGAGAGAGAGGAGATTGCTGAGAGGTTTTCATTTAAAAACACACGAAAAAAGAGGGGAAAGAAAACCTTAAGTAATAAGGTTGTATCAAGCCATTATTTAACCTCAAAGCAATGTGGGAGGGATTAAAACAACAGAGATTTGCTCCAGTATCATTTGATCCTAGAAATAAATTGACTTTCTGTATGTTGTCCAGATTGGCATTTTTGGTGTATACATTACTTGGAGAGGACTGGATTGGGCATGCACAGATCATCCATTAACTCAGACATATTCAAAACAAAGTGGTGCTGGGAAGAGGGATTTGGGCACTAAAGTAGTTGGATACAGACCACGGAGATCAGGATGTACAGGGGGAATTGGCTGGGGTTTTGTGCTGATCTGTATCAAAGGTATTTGTGTGAGATTGGTTTTTTTTGCATGAAGGGAGACATCTCCACACCTCACACCTGACTGGCACTGATATCAGGAGGGACTCAAGAGCTCTGGAGAATGCATTACCTATGCCACCAAGAACAGTAAATATCAGAATTAGCTCCTTTGCTGCACTCAGGGCTGAGATTAATTGCTTGTTAACAAGATGTTCAAAGTACAACGATTTATCTGAGTTTGATCAGGCAGATTATGGGATATAACATTTTAATAAATTCATTGTGACTATAGATATATGTTAAGATGATAAATAAGCCGAGCAGCTATAGATGTTTTGGATCCAATAAAGCTATTTTTAGAATGTGTTTATGTGATGGACTAACCTATTATTTACCCAGCTGCATTTTTATGAACTAATAATTTTCTTTAAAAATAATGCCCCGACGTTAGAATGGTGTTTTATTACTATCATCTTGCCCATAATTCTTCTTTCCCCAATAAATGGATCTTTTTTGTTTTAAAAAAATAAATAAAATAATCCTATTTTTTGCAGCTTTGGAGAAGGCTCAGCCCTTGCAGCCAGAGGCTGTGTGGGAATGATGCTCAAGATGCAGATTGTGAGCAGCCATACCCAGAGGGGACACATCTGGCATAATTCTGTGGGGAAAACTCCTCTGAACAGCCTGTCCCAGCTGGGACATGACAGCAGAGGAACAGCCACTGAAAAGAGCTGGCAGAGAGAAATGCAAACTCTTGTGGAAGTCACCAAAGCCGCTGCAGCCTTGGCTTCTCTGAGCACTGAAGGGTGTGTGGAGATTGGAGTCTGTGTCCTGTAGGACCAAAGTGGAGCCTCTCTTTGTGCCCCGGCTTTAGGGGCTCTGGTTCCCACCTGAGCAGAATGTAGGGGGTTTCCAAGGCAGCCTTTTCTCAGGAAATGTCTTTAGGACTGGCCCCCTGTCATCCTGTTTTTTCAGCCTTCTGATGTTTTACATTTCTGTACTGGAGTTTTCTCACCCATTGTAACATAAACAAAGAGTGATGTTTTGTAAATCATTCATTCCTTCCTGGGGGAAGGAAAAATTGATGGGCTTCTGGTTTGACCAGTGGGGTCAGAGAGGTGTGAACCTCATCCCCCAATCCTGGTCAAACCCCGAAAGTTATTTAAACCCTGATCCCCAAAATAAACTTTTCTTCTTTCTCATTTTCACACCTGGATGGTGTAAGTGTCCTTTTGGTGTCAGTCAGGCAACAGCTCCCAGCCTGGTCAGGAGGGGGTGGCTCTGCTGGTTTGTTGTGGTTTGAAAGCAAAACGAATTAGAGGCTCCAAGTCAGAGATATAATTTAGTAAGAAGAAAGGTAAAAAGGTAAAATAAAATAAAATAAATGCAATAACACAAAGGATCACTGACAGAGTCAGAACACACCCTGAGCAGGGTGGTGGGAGCAGTCCAGGTGAGGGGCTCTTCCTGAAGCAGTGATCCCACAGAAAGGTCTGGGAGCTCTGCTCCTCTGGGAATCCAGTGGCTCAGGGCTGCTTGTCCTGTCCCAAATCCCAGATTGTCTCCAGGTGGGAATGCTTGGCTCCTCCCCCTGGGCATTGGGAGCATCTCCCAATGGGATGAGGAGTCGTGCAGTGGCTCCTTGATGGCCCATTAAACAGAGAGAGCTCCTGGAGGGAGTTCCCTGTGAGTCCTGGGCAAGGCATTGATGGGCCATGAGCAGAAGAGCCCAAAGGAGGGGCCTGGGAAAACACTGTCCCACCTGGTTCCAACAGCTCATGGAGATGGGGAGAGAATAAATACTTTGTGTACATCCCATCCTACAACCCAGGACATGGTTATGGCTGCTGTCCCTCAAGAGGCTGGTTTAAAAAAATACCAATCCCTGCTTTCCAGCTCTCAGTACCTGTGGCTTTTTACAGCACCTTCATTTGCTCTGCTTCCATTTTTGGGGCCCATATTAAACAGCCATTCTAACCTTGTGGATGGAGCTTTTTATTTTGCTAAGGAATAGGAATAAAATGTCACTTTCAGGTCTGTGTAAACCAACTCTCAGTTTTTGTCCTGCAGGACATCATGAGGTGTTCCAGACACACAGCCACAGTCTCCAGCACCCCAGCAGCTCCACTTGGGGGCTGAGGAGCTGAAGATAAATCACTGCTTGCAGCCAGGCTGGTGGTTAGAATGTAAATGTCTAAACTTTGGAGAAGTGACCTCTGTTAAGTGGTTTAATGCAGTCTGTTGCCAGGAGCTCATGAATTCTGTATTACAGCAAGTAGTTCCATGAGATAGCAACTATCTCACTAATAAAACAACCCCAACATATTTATCACAATAACTCAGACACGGAGAAAGTATAAATATCTTTGATACTGGGAAATGAACTGGCTGCCTATAGGCATCTTCTTTGCTTTATTGATTTAACCCTTCACAAGGTGTCTGCCAGGGATTGGTGCAAACCTGCTGCAGCAGGAGAGCTTTAAAAGGATTAAGCAATGATGCTGTGTGTGTGCACAACATCCCCAGTTCAGTAGGATTCAGAACGTGCCACAGGTGCACCAGCAGAGCTGCAGGTTGGATGTAGCAAACGTTGCTCCATCAACTGCCAAAATGCTGTTGTTGATGAACTCGAGGCACAGCAAACCTGATTTCCTGCACTTTGCAGTGTGTTTAGGGGAGGGAGGGAAGGAGAAAACTGTCCAGCTGAGGCACTCTGAAGAATTTCAGGAGGCAGGAGGCTGATGCTGTGGTTTGGCTCAGGCCATCAGGCCCACAACAATGCTGAGGATCAGCCTGTACTTTCCAGATCCTGCTGGCCAGGGGGTCTCAGGTGGCTTGTAACTGGTTTAAGGTGCCAAAAGGGGAAAATAACACCCAGAGAAGCTGTGGATGCTCCATTCCTGGATGTGTTCAAGGCCAGGTTGGATGGGGCTTGGAACAACCTGGTCTAGTGGAAGCTGTCCCTACCTGGGCATGAGCTTTTGGGTCCCTCCAACCCAAACCATGCTGTGATTCTGTGGCAAGTGACATCCTGAGAAGGCAGTAATGCCTGGCTGCCTGTTGCAATGTGCATTTTGGGTTTTCTAAAGTTCTGTATGATTTTTTTGTTATTGAGTTTCTGTAATGGTTCATCCATACCCACCCCCCTTTCCTTAATCCCTGTCATTATCCACATAACAGGCCTCTCCCTCCCCATTGTACCCCCTCAACAGCCTGTCCCAGTCTATTGTACCTTCTGTTGTATCTTATCAATGGACACTCCCTGGTACTTGATGGCCCTGGCAAAGCCAGATGGTTCAGCCAAGGCTTCAGGTATCCCCACACCCCTCTTGTCCCAAAATGGCCATGTCAATGCCCCCTGTACCTAAACCACTCCCCCTCATTTCCATCAGTAACACCCCTGTTCTTAAGGGCAGGGGAGAGCCAAAATCATCACTCTCACTCTCTCTGACACCAGGGCTTTGCCCTAAATAAACACCTTCCTAATTACCACCAAGTGTGAGTCTGCTCCTTTTCTTCCAAGCAAGATCATGTCTCTGTCTGAAATCTGGACCCAAAGGAACAACTCATTTATATGGTATCTGAAGAGCAGAGCTAGCTGGGAGACAAGCTCAGAAGAGCCATAGCTGCCCTGAATGGATATGCTACCAAAAATTTCTCACCAATGACATTGGCTTTCAGCCCACTCCATCTCTCCTCATGGCCCATCAGACCCTTTTGGGTGGGTTTTGGGTGGTCACAGAGCCAGTGGACACTTGCTGAGCCCAGACACCATTGCCTGCACCTCAGATCAGGATCCTGTTACCAGGACTGGCCCTGTCTGACCTGTGTTATCTTATGTGACCAGAGGCTGCAGCGGGACTGGATGGATTTTAAAGCCCATGGATACGGTCAGGCAGAGCTGATTCCTCCATTCCTTAAGGGATTTAGGACAGGGAGACTTAAAAGTGATTATGGACTAGCTAAAATCTCTTGTGAGTGATCAAGTCTAAGTGATAAAGGTAGTCATGTTCTGGAGTGATAAAAGCCCAATTTCACAGGCCATCCACACTGGTTTTCTTGAGATAGATAATGTTCCTACCACACACATCTCCCCATCTTTTTTTTTTTTTTTTTTTTTTTTTTTTTTTTTTTTTTTTTTAAATGAAATAAAATGGTGGAGTTGCTGAAGAAGTAGCACTTTTTATGGTCATTTTACCCCCAGAAAAGGTCTTCCAATATTTCAAGCACTGGCAAAGTTTGGAGAGAAGGAAAAAAAAGATTTTTGAGTATTTTTTCCTTTGAAATATGGACTGGATAGAGAGAGGAGAAGGTCAGTGCTGCAGTGGCTGAAACAGCAGGGGAGGAGAAAAATGTCAGGGCTGCTCTTTATTGTTTTTATGATCCTACTTAGGCCCACGAAAATGTGTCAATTTCAGAAATAAACAACTCGAGAGAGAATGTGGTATTGTCATTGCCATGTGGACTGTCCTGCTGAGCCACACTTGTCCCGCACTGTCCCTCTGTGGTGCAGGCACAGACCTCCCCTCCAGTGTGGGGGAATCATCCTCAGAGTCTCTGCAGTGCCCAATGCCAGGATTGAGCTCCTCTGTATTTCTGTGTGGTGGGAGAATGTTTTCAGCTGTGAAATCCCTGTGAAATCAAGATTTCACTGCATGTTGAACTCCACGGCCTCTGGACAGGCAGGGTGCTGCTCCAGGGGTGCTGTGCAGGCTGGAGGCTCCTCAGGCACAGCCTCAGGATGCTCAGGGCACCAATCCTGCTGCACACAGGGCACTTCTGGACTTCTGAAAAATGTGAGCCGCCCTCAGTGCAGCTTTGTCTTTGCTCCCTGAGGGCAGAGGGATCACAGAATCACAGAATGGTTTGGGTTGGAAGAGGTCTTAAAGCCCACCCCATTCCCACCCCCTGCCTGGGAAGGGACACCTCCCACCAGCCCAGGCTGCTCAGAGCTCCATCCAACCTGGCCTTGTTTTATAGCAAGAAAAAACTCCGTGTCAACCTCAAATTCACACAGGAGCAGAATTCTCTGCTGACAGGGAGACACATCCCAAAATCAGACCTGTGTCCATGATTTCAGAATGACTTTTATTTACCTTAAAAAAACACCTTAAAAAGAAGTTTATTAACCTTAAACCTTACCCTTACTGTTATTACCCCTGTCCCTGGACTTTGCTGTAGCAGAGCTGCCCCAGAGGGGTGGAAGGGGCAATGCCAGGGAGGACCTGCTGAGGTAAAATGGGGATTAAATCTCTCTCATTTCTGTTTCCCACAGCCTGCCCACAGCTGTGTATTTACACAGCCACCCTTTCCAAGGCAAATGCTGTCCCAGGACACTGCAGCCATGATACAAAGGGAAACATCTTCCTGACAGAGATGGAGCTGTAATTAAAGTGCCTGGTAGGGGATTCCAAATCCACCTGACCTCACCACAGCCCACAAGTGGAGACTTCTGGATCTCAGAACTTGTCTCTCCTTTGCCTATTTTATTTTTTTTTTTCCCAAGGGGTCTTAGACTGATGAAACCTCAATTATCTTAAACTCAGAGGCAGGCAAACTGAGACAGCTGTCTGAGGACAGGACTGCTCTTGCCCATTTAGATCAGACACTTTCTCTCTAATCTTTTCAAATTTTTCTAACATGCACTTTTATTTTTTAATGTCCAACTTCCTTTTTTTTTATTTCTTCCCCCCTGGAGCTGCAATCTTCTAAACCACTGACAACAAAAATCCTTTTGCTGTCTCTAGTCCACGCTGTTTTTCCAGCTCAGGGACATCTGCAAAAAGAAGCAGTCCCACTGCAGACTGATCTCTCTTTGCATAAATACAGTGGTTATGGAAAGGTGTTCATTCCATTTTCCACAACCTGTCATGTTGACTTTATAATGAACCAGTTACTCAGCTCTGGGAAGCAGATGGAAACCTCTGCTGACAGCCCCTGTCAAAGGGAGAGGCAGGAAGAAGGAGAAAAGAATTGCTGGATATGAACTCCTGGTACTTACATGGACAGTGGCAGGAACTGAGGAAAGATGCAGGTTCTGAACAGGATTTAAAGGCCTGATCAATCACCACAATGATGGAAATGCTGCCATCAAATAATAATAAAAAGATCTATAACTGGTTTTATACCGTGAGTTATTCTCCTCGCTGGCACAGGCCACATGAAGGTGGTGTTTTGGAAAGAGAATCAAGCAGCAGGTAATCAGTCTATTTACATACTCTGAGCCACAGCAAATGCAAAAACCCTGAGGAAATGGCAGAAAGGAGCGTTAGGAAAACTGATTTAATCTCTGGTGTTATTGGCTGCACAAGCCAGGCTGTTTGATGGATATACATTTATATTGCTTCTCTCCTCTCTCAGCATCTGTCACCCTGCCCGTCCCTGGTGACTGACAGCCCTGCCCAGAGCTCCCTGCACATCCCACACCTCAGCATCACCTCTCCCAGCCTGGGCCACTCTGGATTTCTCCATGGTGCCCCCAGGGAGCTGTGCTGGCAGGATGGGCAGCTGCTCATCCTAAGCTCATCCAGGAGCTCTCTATGCCTGGTTATAAAAATCTTTGTGCAACAGGAAGTGGTAGACCCTCACCCAGGAGTTTTAATTTCGTTTTCTAAGGAATTGAGATGTCTGTGATAGTCCAGGCATCTACCAGACTCCACATAACAATTTCCAAACCTCTTGGCTTGTGGCAAGCAAACTTGGCAAATGGGTCAAGGTCTCAAAGAATTAAAATTCCTGCGGGTGTCAGGAAAACAGATGGATGGAGGAGAAGAGGAGCCCTAATAATAACCTCAGGCTGTAGTGTTAGCTCAGCTCTTAATAGATATCAGGAATTTTAAAGGGGCATTGAGCCCTAAGACATAAATCCTTAAATTATCCAGTTTCCTTGGTTCTGCTGCTCAGTGAGCTGCTTCTTTAATCTGGCATTGTTTCTGAAACTTAAAACCCTTAGGAGAGCTTCCAGGCAGTCTCATTCATCCTAAACACACTTTTTTTTTTTTTTCCCTCCCCCCTGATGATACAGTTAGAGCCAAAATCCCTGGAAAATAAAAATTAAAAAGATGATGACATTTGATGTGATAAATCCTAATGCTAAGTGGCAGAGGCAGCCGCAGCCTTCCTGATGACAATCACTGAGCTCAATCCGAGCTGACGAGGAGCATTAAGCAGGACAACAGCCAGATGATTGTCTTCTGTAATTTTGTTGAGGAGCAGAAACAGGAGGGATCCAAGGGGAGGTGTGTGTGCATCTCTTCACTGCTCCGCTGTGGTGGGCCCAGGGACTCTGCTCTGTTATTTCAAGGTCAAAGATCAGCACATGCCCAGATGTCATCGGGCTGACAGTGAACCCAGTTCAGCATTCCCTGTCCTGTCAAGGTTTGTGCAGCCAGCATCCTTCCCTTCTGCCTTTGGCTGTCCAAGGGAAGAATCAATAACTGTTCACAGCTGTAGGCAGCCTTGAAATCCCTGCCTGGCCCCCGAGGGTGACACTTTCCCCTTTTCCCACCACGGCTGTTAGTTACACGTGCAAGAGCCATTGTCAGCCTCAGGGATGGGATTTATTGTCCCAGGAGTGTGAGGGGAAGGAGGTCCAACTGCAGCTGACAGGACACCACACAGGAGAGTTGGATCATCTGAAATTCAGGACGGTGGATGGAAGAATCCAACCCCAAAGTTTGAATCCCACCCTCTAAGCCTAAGGTGCTTTTCTGGACCTGCCCTTTCCTGGCTGCTGGGGAGGAGTGACCTGTGGGTTCCTGGCTCCTGCTGGGGCTGCAGTGCTGGGTGCAAGCACTGAGCTTGTGCTGGGCAGTGAGATGAGCACAGAGGCAAAATAACCCCCAGGAAACCCTTGTTCCACATTACTGCTCTGTTCCATGTAATATTTCCATGTGGATTTTGGGAGCCTCCTGTGAAAGAGGAGTGGGAGGGTGACCCTGAGAGAAGACACTGGAGGACTGGAAGTATCTTGCATGAGAACTACAGTGGACAATAGGGGTGAACTCAACTTTTACCCCAAGTTTCCATCAGCCAGGTGAAGTTAACTCACTCCAGCATGCCAAAGAAAAGGGATTTGGGGCAGGAACAGGGCTGTGAGTGGGGCCCATGCTCTGGTGGCACGTGTGGGAGGTGATCCTGGGGTTCTCACCCACCCCAGCAGGGTATGGGGTCCTTGTTACTGTGGCTGGAGGGTGGCTCAGGGTGTTTGGAGTTGCTGTGCTGGCCCCAGGGACAGGGGCTGAGGTGTGGGTGGCTCCCAGGACAGGATGGAGTGGGCAGCAGGTCCTGGCAGGACGTGGTGAAACTCTGCCTGCTCTGACGTGCACCTTCTTCCACATCAAACTGTGAGGCTGCAAAGGGAAAGTGTGCTTGGAATAAATATAGCACTGATCCTGGGAGTGTTTCAAAGAGAGCTGGGTGCCTGGATCCTATAAATAACTCAGGCCTGAACACCTTGCTGCCCCTAAGATGCCTTTTGAAGGTGTGAGGCAAAGCCAACAGCCCCTGGAAGAAAGTCAGAGGAGAATTACAGGGGGCAGCTGAAGGAAGGGAAGGACTCTCTGACTTCTTGGAAAGGAAGACACATTTGCCAGGACATTAATCCAGGCTGAGCAGTTCTCATGGGCTGTTGCTGGTGTGCAAAGCTGGTGTGTACAGACATGAATGCCTTAAAATATTTTTTTAAGAGCCCTGAAGAGAAATGCGATTTTTCTGTGAAACTCCTGAGAGTTTTTAAGCGTGGATTTGTTTGGGTAAATTGTGAGTGAGTGCCCTCCCGTGAGCACACCGGAACGACTGTTTAATTGGCCCACACCTGGTGTTGATTATGATGCTTCTGGTTTTTTTTTTTTTTTTTTTTTTTTTTTTCACTTCCTAACTCCCTCCACTGTATCTCATTTTGATCAGCTTCACTGCTGTACCCCACAGCTCGGCTTTGGCATGCCTGGTGTAAAGCATGAAGAGTGCTGGAAAAATTACGTGCAAACTTCCCCACCTTGATGTAATCAAGCATTAAAAAGCAGAGGTAGGAGCTGTTCAGCCAGGCTGGGAAGTTTGGATTTGGCTCTGAGAGGGGCAGAGGAGTTGGCTGTATCTGAAGCTGCATTTTCTAACAGCTTCCCTCCAGTCACTGTTGGATGCACAACAATATTTAAGTGAAATAAACTCGTTGCTGGCCATTACTGGTGACTGTGGCAGGGAAATGCCTGGCACAGATGCTGGACTGAGGCATCAAGGCTGCTCCTCAGCACTGCAGCCCTGTTTTGCCTACAATTAATTACCTCCCAGGCAGCTAATTGGGTCTTCAAGTGCCTTGGCCATGGTCTGGACCAGTTCTATTGGTGTAAAAGCAGAGGGTGCCTATTAATTTATTTGTTTCAGTCAGATCTCTGGGTGCCCACCTGAGAATCAAAACCCTTCTCATGTCTAAAATGGGAAGTTCCAATTCAGGATTTGTATTTATGGGGCTCCCAACTGTCTCTGTGTCTGCAGGGGCAGAAAGAACAGACTTACACTTGACATTGCCTGGATATGAACAGAAAGGGGGAAAGAAGCATCAGCAGCTTCTTCAAATGTTGTAAATTCCTTTTCTTTTTACATCCCAGGGCTGTAGAGCTAAAATAATCTGGCTTTGAATCTGAATAGAAAGTGAAAAGCAGGAGAATTTGGGAAGGGGTGGTACTCATGCAAGGCATTAGCTGTTAAATTATAGCCCTGCTATGAAAAGCAGTTGTGTCTGTGTGAGTGTGCAGGGAGAGGTTACACTGGGGGGGGGAGTGGGCAGGAAAATGCTTTTGAGTTAATACCCAGATTTTTCTCAGTCCTTTGGAGACAACTTTTGCAAGAAAACCAGAAATTTTCAAGGCTGGATTCTGCATAAAATTCCAGGATTATGCAAATGAACAAACAAAAGCCCCCAGCCCAACACCCAGAGCTCCGAGTGGGTACCCAAAAACCCTTCTCACAGGCTGCTGAGTTGTTTTCAAACCTGAAGCCTCCACACAGCCCCAATCTTTATTAAAAAGATGAAACATCTGGAGGTGTGTGTGTGTGTTTGTGCTTGCAAAGAGATCCTCTGCACCAAGCCTGGGTCTCCTCTGAGCTCGTTAACTGGCTGCAGATTTTAAATCAGGGTTGTGAGTGGAGCTGAGATGTGGGGAAGAACCCACCTGGAGACAAAGACTATTTTTCTTAAAGCCCTCAAAGTTTGCTCAGCTGGTGGAACAACAAACTTCGTATCTTCAGCTGAAATGTTAAAAAGACACAGAGAGAGCAATAAAGAAAAAGAGTGAGTGGAGAAAAGAGGGGAAGGAAAGGAAAGGAAGGATGGAGGATTGCCTCAGTGTGTTTGCTGCTTGTGAGATAGCTCAGGGGGTGGAAGAACAGGGCCTGTGTGAGTCCAGCACAGCCCTGTGCCCCAGGGGCAGCTCCTCTGGGTCATTTCCTGCTCACAGTTCCCTGTCTGGATCCACTGTGAGCCTGGTGACCCTCATTCCAATCCCAGACCTGAGACACAACCTCTCCAAGTGGAATTTGCCATGATTTGAGACAGAAACACTGTAGACATGGAAATTTGGTGACCTGCCTGCTGCCAGTTCATCAGGCAAAATTCCCAGTCAAACTGCTCAGAGAACAAAGCAGATCTTCCCCTGTGTCCCTTCTCACTCTGCCTGTCCTCCTGCCCCAGTGCAGATGGAAACTCTGATGCTTATTACTCCAAGCATTAAGTTTTTCTTTTGTTGTCACTGTTTTTTTTCACCTTATTCATTTTGTTTAGGGCTGAGAAAAAGTCCTGTTCTAGTCTGGTAATAGCCTACAGCCATGAGCCAGTGAGCTGAGATTTCCAGAGAGATAAAAAAAAAAAAAAAAAAAAACCAGAGCAGAAGAAAATATGTGAGGAATTGCAATGACAAGGTTTCTGCTGGTGGATTGTGATACAGAGAAATGAAGTCCCAGGCCAACAGGCTTTGGCAGCTGAGAAATGCTAGAGCTGGCATGGTCTGTCTGGCAGACAGGCAGGAGAGGGGGTGAGCTGCTGGGGGAATGGGCTGTGGAAAACACTTGCAGGAGGCTGTACAATAGAAGGAAATCTAAATTTCGAAGCAAACACTCCAGTCAGCCTCCTGTGCAGCATAGCTGTGGGTATTACACACACTTTCCTCTCCCTCTTTAACCTGGAGAGCCTTACAATGCAAATAGGGGAGGATGTTCTCATCTGGTCTGGGAAATGCACAGGTCCCAGGGTGTTTGGCTCCGTCAGCTCAGTGGCAGTGCAGAGCACAGAACAAGCTGCTGGAGCTGTTCAAGGGGATTTGCAGGCCCTGCAGAGCAGGTTGTGGTGTGGGCTGTGCTCACAGGAGCATCTGTGTGTTTTGAAAACTTGTCTTCGCACATCTCAGGGAAGAGCAATGCTCTTCCAAGCTCCAGCAGACTGAAGGTCAGGAAAGTTCCCCGTGGACAGCAGCGATAAAATCCCGCTCTCGCAGACAGGCAGTGCAGGGCAGGATTGGGCTGGGGGATTAAAACCTCATTTCTGTTCCATTTTTTTTTGGCAATCCCATTTCCCTGCTCACAAATGGCCTTTGTTCCCTGCCTGCCCCTGGCATGTGGCATTATCTGTGCACAGGGAGCAGCAGCCCTTTGGCAGCCTCCCTCCTGCTCCCCTGTTCAGCCCCACCATCCTGGGCAGGGATTCCTCCCCTTTTTCAGACGTGCAGCAGAAACAGCTGGATCATGTCAGGGGCACACTGAGCTGCTGGAAGGTGAGTGGTCAAAGCAATGCTGCATCCACATACACCTCCATCCTCAGGGCACAGCATTTCCTCTCCTGCTCTGTGGTTTAGAGGTGGAAGTTTTGCCTCTGAGCAGGATTGAAGTTATTTTTCCCTCTGTGGAATTTGTGCTTTTCATGGAGAAGAACCAGAATGAGGGTTGTTGATGCAGACAAAAAGGGCAACTGATTCTAAGGTGACCCAGAAACTTGTGTCTCCTAGAATCTTTTCTTATAAAAGCCTCAGGCCTTGTGGCCGAGCCAAAGGAGCCTCAGCCTGGCATCAAACTGAGCTCAGAGCTCTTGATGTGCAGAAAATCCTCCTGGTGATCACTCTCAGCCCCTGTGCCTCTCCTGCCCGTGAGAAGCAACCAGGTCTGTGTCTCCTCCTCAGCTGTGTGTGGTGTATTCTGGGCACCAGGAGCTTTTTGTGAAGAGCAGTGGCTGTAATAAACACACCGCCACGTTGATGATTTGTTGAAGACCCACCAGCACCCAATTATGTAAATCCGATTATCTGTCGAGGAGGCTTTGCTGAAACAGCTTGTAGTTGTAACACTTTATTTATTTATTTATTTATTTATTTATTTATTTATTTTTAATCGGGAAAATTTAGTTGAAACCAAATTTTTTTAGTCTTAAGCATCAGGCTCCCAGAGCTGAATAGAGATGACTTACTGGCATGCAGCTCTGGAGGGTGGGTTCTATTATTATTATTATTATTATTATTATTTTCTTTTTTATTTATTTATTTTTAAAATGATAATTCCTTTATCTCTTTCCCTTCACACACAGTCTGAGGCTGGTGGGGGGGCTGTTGATCCAAACCTTGATGCTGTGGCACGCTGGCATGTGGGAATATCACCCCACTGCTGACAACAGGCTCCAGCAGCAGTCCTGGGGTGGCTCTTTGGCACAGATAAACTTGCTCTGCTGCTGTGACAAGGGTTTGGCAGTATTGACAGAGAGGGAAGTTGTGTCTTGCCACAGGTAAACTGATGGGGACCTTCAGCTGTGCCCACTGTGGTGGCTGGATGTGCTGAGCTGTTTAATCAGTAAAGCCAAAGAGCACAGAAATGGTTTTAATTACAAAATAATACTCACAGTAACAATATATTTAGGGAAAAATTAAAGCCCTTCTGCTGCAAAATTCTTAGCTTCAGGCCATGCCAGAGAGCTGTGCAGGTGTGGAACTAAAGGACTGGTTTCTCAGTGAGCATTTGGGGGATCATGGGCTCTGAGAGCTCGTGGGATCCTCACCCCACCCCTCACACAGACTGCAGATGGATGTGTGAGCTCATCTCCCCATTTCCCACCTGCACAGCTGCCAAGCAGATCCCAACCAAGCTCCTCTGGGCTTCAGTCTCAGGCAGGACCTTCTGCCCAGACTTTGCCAGAGGCAGAATCTGACTGCTGGAGGTGGCATTTGTATTTTGGAGAACGAGGGGCACCGAGGGGTGTGGAGAGGGAGGAAACTGAGCCTGCACCCACCTCTGGCCTCTAAAGCAGCATCTCATGCAGCGATGGCCTGAGGTCTGAGGCAGAGGTGCTCTCCTGGAGGTGACACATCCCCAGGTCTCCATGGAGGTGTTCCAGCATCCCACCAGGAGAAATCCAGAGAGGCCCAGGCCACAAGCACAGACCATGCCAAAGGGGCTCTGATTTTTAGACAGCTGTAGCCTAAACTGGCTAACTGGCTATCAGGAATTTATGGCCACGGAGCCAGCATTGCTGACACGCAGGTGGGTGTGCACATGAGATAAGGCTGGCGGCCAATTTTACGAGAGTGTTTTATTTTATTTGACTTCTCCCGAGCAGAGGGAAGGTGTTAGACATCCTCCCTGTTCCTGCTAGCTGTTTCTCGGGAAATCTGTGAGTCGTGCTGACAGCCAGCTCCCAGCACCCCACACGTTCGGGCACAAGGCTCTGGGTTATTGCAGCCCGGGGAGGTTTTCCCTGCTGCCACCCAGCCATCAGCACTGTTGTTATTATTATGTTAATGCAGGGGAAATGGCCTGCAGCCCTGGGGACCAGCTCCCCATGTCCCTTTCTGCGTGGATTTATGTCCTGTGGGAGCAGGAAAAACAGAGAGGGTTTGTTGTTGGTGAGTGTCCACAGCAGATGTTTCAGCCAGCACAGGGGAAAACAGAGGATCCATTAAGGAGTGGCAAAGGGACAAAGATAACGGTGGGCAGAGAGAACCTGAGTGCCTCAGCCTGTTCTGGGATGGCTGAGCATGTTCCCAGGATGCTGCAGCTGCCACAGGGATGTGCTCCCCACTCTGGCCTAATTAGCACTCTGCTGGTGCCCATCCATCCATCCATCCATCCATCCATCCATCCTCCTTCCATCCATCCATCCATCCATCCATCCATCCATCCATCCATCCATCCATCCCTCCATCCATCCATCCATCCATCCCTCCATCCATCCATCCATCCATCCATCCATCCATCCATCCATCCATCCATCCATCCCTCCATCCATCCATCCATCCATCCCTCCATCCATCCATCCATCCATCCATCCATCCATCCATCCATCCATCCATCCACCCAGCCCTCCATCCATCTCTCCCGAGCTCAACAGGAATGGAGGCAGGAGCAGCTCATTCCAAAGCATCAGGGGACAGAGAGAGACAGAGACAGACACAGAGGGGGCTCATTTTCTGCCAGCAGCCCCATCTCATCCATTTAACCAGGAGCCCTCCCGTGTTCAGGCAGGGGCAGGGAAGGGATGAGGGATAACCCTGGGACAGCTGCCAGGAGCCCCCAAGGAGTGAGCAGCATATCCTGCCCGGCTCAAAAAAGGATTTTCTGCTGCTGCTGCTGCTGCTGGCAGCAGTAGCTGGACTTGGCTTCTCAGCTCTCTCCTCTGCTCCTCACCCTGTGGTAGATCTTTCAGGCTGTCCAGTCCTGCTCACCTGGTTGTGCCTGCTCTGGGATGGGACCTGCTGCTCTCTCCTAATCCCTGTCAGGGCTATTCAAACTCATCTGTGAGACTTGAGTTGCTCAAGATTTTTTAGAGTATTTTAAAAGACGATAACAAACGCAGCCTTTTTATTAAAAATATTAAAGAAGTGTATTTTTCATTAAAAACACATCTTTTCCTAGAATATTCAGTCTCTTCCCCAACCCCTTAAATTGTAAACATTTTCCAAATGCACACTGACATATTTGGTTTTATTAGCACCTGTGTTTGCAGTAAATGTTTTCATTAAAACATTGCACCATAAGTTTCTGAGAAAAAAAAAAAAGGAAAAGCAAAGAAAAAAATGAGCTTATTTTTAACCTTTCAGGATGAAAACAGTTTGGAATTGTTGTGTGAAATTAATTTCAGAATTTTTAATCAGCTTTAACCAGGTGGAGGAGGCAAGAGAAGCAGCTGAGGGACACCAGAAAATGGCAATAGAATTGTCAGCCTGGATCAGACTGTGACTGTGGCTACCAGCTTGTGGCTGTGGCTAATGCCAGATGTTTCTGAAGAGGACATAAGCTCAACACAACAAACATCACAGAATCACAGAATATCCTGGGCTGGAAGGGACCCAGTGCAGGATAATCCATCTCTCCCCAGCTCCCTCTGGTTCTCCAATTCACGCTGTTTTCTAGGAGAATTGTGTGAAGTCTCTTCCAAGGGTTTGTAGCCTTTACTGCTCTAATTCCAGGAATTCTCCTTATCCAAGTCGAGTGGCCAGCCCCCCAGCAAACTTGTTTAATTCTTATTCTCACAGCTCTCCATTGGCAGTGAAACAGGCAGGGGAGAAATAGTCCCTTTTATCCGTTTGGAATTTTCTGCTTCTTAAAATCCCATCAGCTGCCTCTTTGTTCTCCTGTCATGAGAGCTGCAGAGCAGAGCTCCCAGCCCACCCGCTCCAGCCTGGCCCTCATGCCTGAACAATCTTGGGAACAATCTTCTCATGTTCCTTTTGCATTTGTCCCTGTACAGAACAGAGTCTTTTCTCCATGTGGGACTTTCCTCGGATCCCTCTAAGGACCTGCAGTTTTTCAGTGTCCTTTCTCAGCACTGCACACAACGCTCCAGAGGTTCAAACCATGGGTGCTGAGGATGCTGCAGAGTGTTGCTCTGATTTTTCAGCCTTCTGATGTTTTACATTCTGTACTGGAGTTTTCTCATGCATCGTAACATAAACAAAGAGTGATGGTTTGTAAATCATGCATTCCTTCCTGGGGGAAGGACAAATTGATGGAGTTCTGGTTTGACCAGTGGGGTCAGAGAGGTGTTAACCTCATGGCCCAATCCTGGTCAAACTCCAAACCCTATTTAAACTCTAAACCCCAAATAAACTTCCTTCTTTCTCTTTCTCACAACTGAACAGTGTGAGTGTCCTTCTTTTGTGTCCATCAAGCAACAGCAGAGGAATATTTATTGAAATTCTTCTGCCTCAGCTTCCAGGGCCTTGTTCCCTGGGCTGTTTGTGATGATCCTGAGGGCAGAGCTGAGCTCTCACACTGCACATTTTCAGTGGTTCTCCCCTGAGAGATCACAGCCCCTTCTCCTTACCCATGGCCCTGAGTCTCTCTGCAGCACAGGGGAGTGTGGGCCTGAGAGATTTCAGCCTGCTGGCAGCTGCTAACTTTTTTTTAAGGAAAAATTTCTCAAGAAAGGTTTTCGCCAATCTTGGCAAACAATTATCCTTTCTCAAAGCAATCTTTCTCCAGGTGGTGTTTTGCTATTTCTCCAGTTTAACCAATGGGATCAGAGAGGTGTCATTCCTGTTCACTGATCATGTTCAGTCTCTATGGGAACACCTTATAGAAGGTAGTAAGAATTAGACAATAAAGCCTTTTTTCTATGCTCTTTGCCTTCTGAAATGTTTGGAGTCTTTCATTTTTCTTCCGTGTCCTACAACAACAGGGGAGGGAGATTTTCTGCCTTGACTGGTACAAGTTTCCACGAGTGGTGAGACTGGAGGCAAATTGCTGTTTGACATTGGCTCCCTGCAGGCTGATACCCAAAAAAGAGATGTTCTGGTCCTGCCTGAGACAGCCCAGACAAACACCACCAAGGCTCCTGAGCCAGAGGAACTCCTTGGTGCAGTTTCTACTGGAGCAGCCTCTCAGCAGTGCTCTCACCAGCAGGGAGGGTTCAGAGCTCTGCTGTTTACTCTCCAAGCTGCTGTGGGCTGGAAGTGAAGAAGGGGAAGAGACCAGGCAGATCCAAGTATGTGGAACAGATTAATGACAGTTTTGAATAAGAAAGAGATTTAAAGAACAGAGTAAATGTTGGGGAGTGTGTGGAAAGAGTTCTAAAAGAGATAAAGCAGGGCCTTTAATAAACTAGAAAAGGAATAAAATCAATGATGGCTGGGTTACAAATAACACAGCGGAGCCACTGAGCTCTTTTCAAACTAGCCCTTTGCAGAAAAGCACAAAAAAACTGGGACAAACAATTAGGAAGCATGAAGACCTTGTCAATAGAACTGTTGATAAGGAACAGATAAAATGGATACTTAAATTAAATACAGCAGAATTCCTTTTTTACTGATCATTCCTCCTAGTGCTCATCCAGCTCTCTGGATCAAGCCTTCCTTTCAGCAGCCAGCTCCCGCTTGTGTTGATGTTTGCTCTTTGCTTAGACTGCTCAGCAGGGCTTTTTTGGTCAGGAGGATTAGGCTGAAAAGTTATTTCTCTGATTTTCTTTGATGTTTTCAAAGGTGGAAAACCCCCTCGTGCTCTTGAGGGTCCATAAATCTCTGAGACAGTTTAATGAAGTATTGGCTCAAGCCATTTATAATTTCACTTATCTATCCTGGCATTAACATGCCCTGCAGAACTCACCTCATTCTCCCAAGATGGAGATTTTGGTTTTACACATTTGTCTGATCTGGAAAGCTTAGAATTTTATGGGTGTCATGTGGTAAGTTCTCAGTCTTAATAATCATCACCCGCTGAAGTCAACGGGAGGGTTTGCACTGGAGGAAATGACAGGCAGTTTGGCCTCTACAGAATCAATTTTTAAAATAAATATTTATAACAGAGCAGTGTGCACTGTTGCACATCTAGAGGTTCTTTCGTGCCTTTATGGGCACAACAGAACCTCTAGATGTGCATCAGTCTGGAGATGTGGTTTATTGACTTGGCCAAAACACGCAAAGCCACCAGGATGCTATCAGAGAAACTGGGAGACTTTTTTTTTTTTTTTGGTTAGATGATTTGTAACTTTTTCGCTCCTGATTTTATTAGGTCCCATGGGTGGTACTGCCCTTAAAAGGAAGAAACAAGAGAGACTGACAATTTGAGTCTACCCAGGTTCTGCTCCAAGAGATGGGCAGGGGAATTGCTGGAGTCTCAGCCCTGCCATGACCTCTTGTGTGACTGCAGGCAAACAAAGTCCCATCAGAGTTTTAGGTGTGCAAAGCAGCACTTGGTTACTCGGGGAGGGGTCGAAGGCGATTTGAGGAGAGGGGCAAGTTCTTCCTGGAAATCAGCATGGGAGGTGAAAACATTTATTGAGGTTTCTGTGAGAAATGGGAGATGCAGCCACAGGTAGCTCTCCAAAGCCCGACGAGTCTCTGGCTGCACCAAGAGAAATATAGGTTGGATATTAGGAAAAAGTTTTTCATGGAAAGAGTGATAAAGTACTGGAATGGTCTGCGTGGGGAGGTGGTGGAGTCACCATCCCTGGATGTGTTTAAATGAAGACTGGATGTGGCACTGGGTGCCGTGGTTTAGTTGAGCTGTTAGGGCTGGGTTGACTCGATGATCTTGGAGGTCTCTTCCAACCCAGTGATCCTGTGATTCTGTGATTCTGTGAATCTGTGATTCTGAGTGCTGAGAGGAGTGGAAAGTGGCCAGCAGGCAGCAGAGGAAGGGCAGGAACATCAGACAGCGAGCAGGGCTGCAAACCCTGCCCAGCAGAGTGCCCAGAGAGATCGATACCCCACATCAATCTCAGTGACTCAATGGGAGAGGGGTAAATAAGGTGTAATTCCGGCTGCAGATTGTCCTCCAGGGGAGTGACTGCAAACACTGCAGACAGTGAAAGAACCCAAACGTCCCCAGTGCTCAGCACTCGGGTTAATGAGGAGCTGGAAGCCCCCGTGTAGTGATTGGATTTCCCTCCTTTCACTTGTGCTGGTGGGAATCACAAGAGAAGTGAATTGAGTTCTGTGACAATAACAGAACTTATCACAGACCTGCATAAACTTATTAAATTCTATGTGATAATTAAGTTATTTACCATTAGTTTCTGGGTTTCTGGTTTTCTGGGCCTGGGTTTAAATGACAAAGAATAAAGACAGTGCCCTCGGGATGAAAAACCTAAAACAGAGGAAGAAGACACCATCCAAGCTTCTTTATTTTCCACTTCTACTACAGAATAGTTCTCAAATGAAGCTGAGAACAGGCAGAGAGCTGTGGGTGGTTTCCAACAATGAATCATAAACAAGGATGGAAAAATAATAAAACAAGAGTACCCACTCCCTCTGTCTTCCCTTATGGTGAATGTGGACCACACTGTAATCAGATTCCCATCTAAAAAAATATTTCTCAAAATTGGTATTAAATATTTCATTGTTTATTAACAGCAAGGAATTTCAACAAGAAATAGTGCCTGTGATTTGTTAGCAATATTTATCTACTTGTTCCTACACAGCAAATCTGAGAGTTATTTCAGTCTTCCTTATAATGGTGATGCTAGAGATATAAACTGCATTATTAGAAAAAAAATGCATAATAGCAATACAAAAAGGGCTGATTATTAATAAAACACTGTCAGATTAACTAACAGTAAAGTAAAGCCTATCTAGTGAGTGCTTGAGAGATAATTCTTTATTCCAAAGTGGTGTTTTAGAGTTATGCACTAATAAAAAATTGCTTTAAACTTTCCATGAGATTAAAACTGAATAGTTTTTTAATTTTTTCTTTTTAAATTGCAGGCAAAAAAAAAATCAAGCTAAAAGTAAGCACTGAATAATAGACAGCAGTGTTGAAATCTCATTATGGGCAAGATCACTTTTCAAAGCAAGGGTGCTTTTCATGTTTTCGAGTGGCAAATGGCATCTGATGCTGCAGAGTTTCATTGGCTGAGCAGCTTTTTATTCCTTCAAGTGCTGAAAATTCCTTGTGCTGGTTGGGGTCTGGCCCAGAGCACAGCCAGGGCAAGGGGGGTTCCCCACGGCTGCCACAGGAAATGGATCTCAAGGCACAGCAAAATAGGTGTGGGTGTAATTAGAGAAAAATAAAACCTGCAGCAGTCACTGTCTCAGAACACAAGCCCGAAGAGCTGATTTGGTCACAGATGTGCTCCTGTGTCGCCCTGATTTTTCAGCCTTCTGATAGTTTTCATGTTTCTACTGGAGTTTCTCAGGAATTGTAAGATAAACAAAGACTGATGTTTTGTAAACAACATTCTTTCCAGGGGGAAGGACAAATTGATGGACTTCTCAGCTGACCACTGGGGTCAGAGAGGTGATCCTTTCATCCTCCAATCCGTGATCAAATTCCAAACCCTATTTAAACCCCAAATCATAATAAGCTTTCTCTTTCTCTCTTCATTTCTCAACGTGACACGTGAGTGTCATTCTTTTTTGTGCTGTGATTGTGACACTCCTGGCAGATCCAGACAAAAACCCAAGCCAGGACACCTCAGTGTTGTTATAAAGGCATATTATAAAATCATCTATTTGCGAATATTAAGATGAATGCTATATATATAAAATGTTAAAATAACTGGTTTTATTTCTGCTGTTAACAAAACTTTAGATATAGTAGTAATAATAGCTAATATAGTTATACATGAGCTGTCTGTTTAGTCAAAATAACATCCAGTAAACATATAATGAAGACCCGATTACTAATATGCCAATTATCAGCATCTGCTTCCTGAAGAAAGTACAGACCAAAGCCCAAACTAGAAGTGATAAAGAGAACAGGTTAAAACCATGGCCAAAGCACATACATACTCTAAAAAGGCAGACCCAAGGAACAGCCAGTTTCTAGAGTATAGAAATTAATTTGTAGAAAAGTATAAATATGCATAACAGTCTATAAATACACAACAAGCTGATGTAATAAAAAAAAAGATATTTAAAGAATGTGTCTGAAGATAGTAAGTGTGCTCTTAGCTAAATGCCAAGCACCCAGCTGTTTAACCCTTTACTTCATCTCTGTCTCCTATTATCGTCTTATTAAACTTTTTAATTTTTACCAAAAAAGTAAACCTCGTTTTTCACAGTGTGATGTAGGAGTGGGAGTCAGACAGAAGAAATGTTAAAAGTGATGATTTATAAGATAAGGGGAGGGAAGAAATCTGAGCCCCCTCAGTTCACAATATGGATACAAATCAAACACTTTAAACTCATATTAATATCACAAAGCATCCATGTGGACAAATATTGATTCTTCCTGTGAATCCAGGTGTATGTGCACAGGTAACTACAGCTGTGCCACACAGGAAAATTGCAGCTTATACATATCTGGCCCCTCAGTGAAATAACAGCCACCCACATGGGGAAAAATGCAAAGCACATCCTTGTTCTAAGCTGCAACCAGAAGTTACAATAATTCAAATAATAATATTTAAAAAAAAATAAAAATTCGTGAGCCAAAGGTTTGGGACAGTTGAAATAACTATAATAAATCATGTTGGGCTATAATTGAATGAAGCAAACCTGGAGATGTTTATTGGCAAACATTTTCCATGGGGGCACTTTGCTGCATAAAGGAGCTGGTGGGAGGAAACCTGGATTTGGTGGTTGACACCAGTGAAAGTAGAAGATGCAAAACTGGGGACAATTTCCCTGCCAGAGTAAGATGACCAGCTGAGCACTGATCCAGGATAAAAGAGGAGGAAATTTGCCTTTTTCAAATTCTCACCCATGTCAAGGTGCTGCAAAATTTGGAACAAATTTCTTGGTAAAGAAATTACCAGCAGTAAAGAATTTTCACACACAGGCTGTCAGTGTTCCTGGCTGGTTTGTGCTTCTTAGAGTTTGTAGGGTAAAAAAGTTCCCCCAAGTCAAGAGACTGTCCCTTCCTACCCCCATCAAAACCAGCCACCAGAACCCCACAGTGTTTATAGGCTGATTGATCATTTTCATTTGAAGAACTGTATAGCTTTTTAAAGGCATTTAATTGGTTCTCTTGTGGCATTCCTGGTTTATGAACCACCTCAGAAAACCGATTTTGGATTTAAGAAAGGTTTTTATGACAGGCATATCCTACCACAGGTTCAACCCTTTTTCTTAAAAATACACATCAGATATTTATATGCCTTACATTCCTTCTCAAAACGTGGTCCTGTTACACCACAAACATCCAGGCTGGGGACAAAAATTGTCACCAGACACTGTGGCAAGGGACATATCCTGTCCTTTGCTCTGTGGCAGGAGGATGGGGAGGCATTTTCCACACTGGGAAATGGGGAAATTTGGAAAACCCTCTCTGCCCTTACCACAATTGTTCCCTTTGGAAGTTCCAGAAAAAGAATCTTGACTACAACTTGATTTGGAAAACTTCTTTAGGCACAATCCCAGGAGATCCAGTAACAATGGACTGCAAGAGTTAGAGGAAAAATAAAACAGCTGGGCAGGTAGAGGAGGATGGGAGTGGGGAGAGGAGTCTCTGTTTTGCCTGATACTCCATATTTCTTGATGCTGGAGTTCCAGCAAGCAGGTATTAATAATAGATAAAAAGAATGATGACGGTTATCAGCACTGACCCTTTCCCTCTTTCAAGTATATTTCAAGTTCTTTTTATTGATTATACACAAACTTCCTCACGTGCAGGCTGGGCTGTGCTGCCTTCCAGGGAACTCTGTGGCTTGAGAAACCCAGGCCAGGAGCTGCCCATTTACCCCCTCTCTCCACTCTCATTTCTAAGAAACAGAAAAAAAGAGCCCTCCTTATGAGATTCTGGGAAAAAATGGCACCAAAAATGCATGGTTTTGTCTTTTCAATTTGCTGGTTCACTACAGGGCTTTTGATTTCATTTTAACATGAGATAAATCACCTTGAACAACACTTTTATGATGCTATTCCTGCAACAAATGTGAGCCCATCATGTTTGTGCCTGGCTCAGGGACCTGGCAGTGAGACTTAGAACTAATGGTTAATAATCAGATTATCCTTGCCAGAGAGAAGACAAACATCTTTCATTTCATATCCGACTATTCTGCACCACATGCAAGCACTATCCCTGTCCTTTTATGTATAATTTTAAATTAGCCAGAATATCTAATGAAAGAATGTAGAAGGTCCAAGCCACCTCCTAAGGTGGTAGAACAAAGCCATGAAGTGTTTTGCTTCTCCTCTGGCTCTGATTTCAGGGGTAAGAGGATGGCATGGAGCCTACTTCATTTTTAATAGGAACGAAATGCCAAGAAAAGTGCAAGACTGAGAAGCTGTAAGGAAGTTTTTTGGTGTGATCTGGTCTCTTCCCCTCAAGAGGAAAGGCAAAACAAGGTGATAGATTTCTGAGTGTTGGGTGGTAAAACGAATCTCATTTCTCAAGTCATGAACTTTGAAAATGAACTTCAAAAATGAACTTCCTAAACATCATAGAGCATAAAAAGCCCAAGGTTTGATTATTTTATAGCCCTGTTGGATGGATACCTGCAGATGGAGGGGAAAGGTGGGTGTGTGAGAAGAAATAGCAGAGCACAGCACCACACACCCCAGATATTTGCAGTTGCTTCTCATATGGTGTTTGATATTTGGCACAGAGAGTTCTCCAGGGGCACCAGTTTGTGTTGGAGGTTTTGGGATGCTGTTTTACACCATGACACAGACTCTGAGATTCAGAAGGCTGAAAAATGACTCCTTTATTTTTGGGATGTGTCTCCCTTTTATACTATTCTACACAGACCAATTTGATTGGTGAAACAAAGACAAACCTCTTCACTCCCATTGGTCAGAGCAGAGGGACATCAAGAAGTCCCTCCTAGGAAAAGGAATGAATAACAAAGTTACAGTTACAAAAACATTTCTCCTGTTTACAGAAAATTCCCTGGGAAAAGAATTTCAGAAAACCAAAACATCTCAGGCATGAACCAGAGCTACAATTTTGCACAAATGGGACAGGACCACTGTGAGATGTTCCTTCAGCCTTTATTGCCACATCAGCCTCATAACAGCTTGAGACAATAGAAAGACGTCAGCAACCAAAGATTTCTTCCTTACAGGGCATTTAAAAAGTTTCCAGCCAATAGCACATTGCTAAAACTTAGAGACAATTGTTCTAGGCAGTCACTAAAAGCACATGTACACTTGCTTTGAACAATGCCTGCTTGTATGCTCTCTATTAACAATAAACAATACTCTTATTAAGCTTAAAACCTTCTACTATCTTGCTGGGTATGTTTTTCTGAAGTCTTAAGGTCTATCTTAACCAAACCTAAAACTCAAACTATTGTTTCTTCTCCTGTACTATTGTAACTTTTCCTACTTTGAAACTTTACAGCTGCAGCTAATTCTTTCTTCTGCTCCTTCTGTTTGTGGGGTTGTAGCCCTGGTTCCATGCCTGAGGTGTTTTGGTTTTCTGAAATTCTTTTCCCAGGGAATTTTCTGTAAACAGGAGAAATGTTTTTGTAACTGTAACTTTGTTATTCATTCCTTTCCCTGGGAGGGACTTCTTCTTGATGTCCCTCTGCTCTGACCAATGTGAGTGAAGAGGTTTGTCTTTGTGTCACCAATCAAACTGGTCTGTGTGAAATAGTATAAAAGGGAGACACATCCCAAAACTAAAGGAGTCATTTTCAGCCTTCTGAATCTCAGCGTCTGTGTCGTTGTGGTGTAAAACAGCATCATGGGGTTTCATAGCTTCCTAAAAATCTGCTCGTCTTTAGTATTTCCCTCACCTACAGCCACAACCCTGCCTGTATTTGTGTCACCTCACTATGTGGATGCTGGGATGAAGACAACAGCCTCACATTGCTCCCAGGCAGGATTTTCTGTCCCCTCAGGCTGGGTGTGTGTCTCTATCAGAGACTGAAGCAGTGGATGTGTCACACCTTGTAACACCGGGGCTATTGTTGAGATGAAATACCGTGGTGTGCCCTGAACCCTTCCCCAACAGGAACCTATTGCTGAGCTAACAGAGCTCCTGTGGCATCAGAGGGACAGGCACAACACAGCCCTGACGTGTGTTCAGAGAAATCCAATATTGCACAATTTATATCTGCAAGATTCATCTTGTATTCTTCCCCCTCAGATGCCTTGCCATATTTCAGGCCCGTGGAATCGATGGAACCGAGGGGCAGTTTGTTGTAGCACCCTGTAGGATGATATTAAATTCCTGCTTTATTGCTAATATCAGCAACTTCTTTAGACTGAGACAAGGAAAAAAAGATAGAAAGGGAGAAAGGAAGAGTAGGAGAGAGACAGGAGCTACAAGATGTGTTGCTTATTTTGCTGAAGGTTGAACTAGGGAAAAAAGGGCAAAGCACAGTTCCACAGAGCTTGGAAACAGATGATGTCCCCATTATTCAGCTCTGTAGCAGTCCTTTAACAGCCACAACCAGACTTTCACTGGAAATAAATTAATTATCTGGTACCAGGGCAGTGTCCTGTGTGGCTCTTAAAAGCTCTTTGAGCAGGAACCAAGTGATTCCTGACTCCTGCTTTGCCCTCTCACACTGTCCCACCTCTGGGATCTGCTGTCTGTCCCCTGGTTGGTGCAGAATGAGATTCCAGCACCGTGCTGTGGCCATCACCACAGTTGGGGCCCAGATGTGCTTGTGCAGTGCACAGACTTCCAGGATTCCTGGGTGTTCTCCAGAGCCCTCCCAGCCGTGGTTCCCACAAGACTCTGGTGAGGGAAGGGCACCTGGCCTCGCTCTCCACATCTGGAGGGCTCCACTGCACATCAGGGAGATCCTGGTGGGATAAAGGATGCTCTTGGCAGCCTGGACAGGGCACCAAACCCCCTTTGAACCCAGTAGTCTCAGCCCTGCTAAGAGCTGACCCAGCCCCAGTGAGACTTGGCCCCAAGCACTTGAGGATTTTCCATGTTCCCTCTGCCCAGGGCTTGACAGCATTTCCCTGCTGTGAAACCTTAGTGGAGGTGAGGGTTCAGTGCAGGGATGCCAGCTGCTCCAGAAGAAAAATCTGATCAAAAGCTGCAATTTCTCAGCAGCTCTGCCTGGACTTGGGACCAGCCCAGCACCAACAATACCCACCCAGTCCATTCTTGAATGAATTATTCTGCAGAACTTTAATCTCAAGATGTAAGGTTGAGTTGGCAATTAACACCTGGAATTAATTCATCCCTGGTGCAAGCAGGAATGTGTCCTATAGCAAAATGTCTCCCATTTACATCCATGATGAATTTGGCCCACCAAAGAAGCCCTTCTGGGCTCTCTGTGATCTCACCCATTTGCAGCACAGAGATGTTTATTATGCCACAGGTATCCAATTTGCTTCCACGTCTCTTGCATGACAATCAGAGTAATTTTGTGTGGAGGGCTTTCTCAGAGAGGGCATCAAGGTGTGGGTTGGATGACATGGACACAAACTTCGCTGGATATAGATCTAATATTAAGCATGATGATAAAACCCAGGGTTTTTTTAATTGCTCTTGGAGCCCTAAGAAATATTTTTTTTCCCCGGGTTAGAACCACAATAATATTTCATTCCCACTGCTTACCCTAAAAAATGGATTTCCTTTCCCTTCTCAGTTGGTGATTTGTTTTGCATTAATGCCTTTCATAACTCATACGTTTTGCCATTAAAAATTAATGCTTGGTGCTGACATAAACAAATGAAATTTGTATTATTAATGTTTTACATAGGTAAGACTTTGTAATAACAGATTCATCATAACAGACTGTTTTAATTAAAAGACTTGCTCATTCCCTAAACTGATTTCAGACATAATTTTGGGCATTGGGAAGAAAGTCTGGTACAAGTGCCTGGAGAGGAGTGATCAATAAGACCTCACAAGCCATTTTTAAAGTTTGCACCTGAGTTCAGCCGAGGGATCTGCTGTCTGGGGTGTATTCTGTGAGAATAGCAAGTGGGAAAAGCACCAGGGATGGGTTTTGGTGCAGCCTCTCTCCAGTTTGGTTTCTACCCAAGGTCCAGCACAAGGTTTTGCTGCATGGGGGCCACTGAAGGTGAATAAAACACCGAAGTGTTGGGACCACACTGAGGGCTGGGCTCCTCTCCGTTTGCCTGGAGACTCTCAGGGTGAATTCCCATGGAAAGGCAGCAGGAGGATCCCTTTGGGTGTGTGGGTTTGACTTTGGAGAGATGGGGGTGAGCTGGTTATCACTGCTCTTGGGTGTGGGATAAAGCCCCTGCTGCCCCCCCCAGCCCAGCTAAAGCCACACTCTCCACTACTTCACTACAAAACTGACTTTAGGGAATAGGAGGAGAAGCAACAACCTCAGGAATAACCTGCCTCCATTTAATTTCCTCTAACAGAACGGTGCATACATGAAGATCATGTTAATTATAATGCCAAGCAATCTTTTTCTTGAACATTTCTCATTAAAAAATTTGCTTCTGGTTCTGAAGGTAATAGCGTTGACTAAAAGAAGAAAGCTGCTTGGCTGTGAGGCTGCAGGTGATGTCTATGATGTATTCCCAGGCAAATGAAGCTGGGGCTGAGAATAACTCACAGCAAACTCCATCACAAAGCAGTGGTAATTGTGCCACAAGACAGGGCTACAGTCTTACAAAACTCAGCAAGGGAAATTCAAACACGTTAAAGCCTGGAGATGGACGGGTGGGGAAGGGAATGAAAACAGGAGCACACTTCCTGGCAGACCTGGGAGCAGTGGCACAAAGCCTGCTAATGACAGGGAACAGGGTGATGGGAAAACATCAAGGGGGGGAATTTCTAAAGCCCAAAGCACTTGCCTCTTCCCTTGTCGAAATCAATGGAAATGTTCAGTTCATTTTTTTCTGTACCAGTGAGTTCAAGGGGAGCTGAATTAAGCCAGGGCGCTTTTAAGTCACCCACCCTCCATAACTGTAAAGAACAATTGGAAAAGTGAAGAGCTAAGAATTGAAACCATTGTAAAAGAGCTGGCCTTAGAAAATGGTTCTGGGAAGCCAGGAGTGCTGAAAAGAGAAAGATGATAAGAAACTATCTGTATTGGACATCAGGAGCTTATAAAAGGCAGCGGGATGTAAAATGGCATCACTCTGGAAAGGACACAAAAGCAATGAGGGGAAGAGCAGGGCTGTGTGAGAGGCTCATTAATGGACAAGATGACTTGGGCTGTTTGCTTCAATCTCCCTTCTCCACCCCTTCAGCTCCCACTGTGAGCAGTGCAGCCCCACACACCCCAGGGGACAAGGAACCAGGCAAAAAAAAAATCACATTGCAGAATGGAGAAGGAGGTTTGTGTGTGTGTGGCGTGGGACAGGAATACTGATGTGTGCAAAACAGGTCTGCATTTATCCCTGGCACTCTCTGGTGTTGGCATCAAGACATTTGTGTTGCCCTCTGAGAGATGGGCACTGCAGAGATTTTCAGTTGCAAGGGGCAACTTCCACTCAAAGGAGGTTAAATGTACTTTTTGCACCTTTTACAAGCAGGCTGCAGCTCTGCATCTGCGTGTCCAGCATGAGACTGCAGCCATTTCTGCACTCTCTGTGCTGCTGAACCCATTTAATTAGAGGGAATTGGGCTGAGGCTGCTGAGCTGTTGTTGAGGCTGCTCTCCATGCACAAGGTTCAGGAACCCCCAGGAGTGCTGTACTGGCCATGGGAACTCTGTGCCTTCAGCTGAACCCCAGCCAGCTCCACAAAGCAATGGCAAAACAAGGCAGAGATTTCAGGTGCTCATCTTGAGTGAAAAGTTGCTTTAAAACAAAAAAAAAAAAAATTAAAAAAAGTATTTATATAGACACATTTACCCAGCTCAGTGCAGAAAGGCATTATGGAGCACTTCTGCCCAAGGAGGATAAGGAGAGCTGGTATTGCCTGGTGTGGTTACTCCTGGATTTCAGGAGAAACCTGGAAACAAGCTCTCCAAAGGGCATTGCTGCTCCCAACAAGGAGCCCAGGTGTCCCAGCTGTGGAAGAGCTCCTGGCAGGAATGGGGGTGGAATGGGAGCAGCTTTGCTGGACAGAGCTGTGCCAAGGCAGAATGAAAGTTCATTTTCCTAACTTTGCATCAGTGATTAATCAGAAATTGGTTTTACATAAACCTGAACATAAAGTTTTTAGCTCCTGGAGGTTCTTCCAGCAGTTACGGCAAGACCTCTGTCAGCAGCTTCAGAACTGATGTGCTGTAAAAGGAGAGGAATATTGATAAATACTCATTTGTTACCCCTGCTGTTGCTCACTCAATCAGCTCTCACCTTTCATTCTCTTCTCCTCTTGTGTTTGGAGAAGAAAAAGAAGGAAGAAAGCAGGATTTTGCTGGGAAAGTAGAGATGAAGAGGAACTTTCTCTCCTGATGAACACGAGAAAACTGGTTTGTGGAATAATCCAATCAACTGAGCCCTTCCACAAACCTGGGTGTGCTCCTGGAATTTCAATTAAATTTCAGGATCTCTAGGGCACAGTCGAGCCTTTCTATTCACTTTCCTTTAAGTTCTTTAATGTGACAGAGTGTTGATCCTCAGTTATTTCTCTGAGGTGCTCTTGTGGTAAAAATAAAACAATAAAGAGCGTTCCAGCTGGCCTGGGCTGTGCTGGGGGCTGCTGCAGCCTGGGCTGGGCTGGACAGGACAGCTCAGGCGGTGCAAGGACAAACCTCTGCTCACCAGGAAAAGCATCCACTGCTTAGCTTGGAGGCTTCTCTGGTCTCCATGGCGTTTTTGGGGGATCATCCCTGAGGTTTGTCCCTCTACTCTGGGTTGCAGTGGGAAGTTCAGAGCAGGAGATCAGCTCTGTGTGCAGTCAGTCACTGTCAGGAGATTCCCCTTCTCTCTCTTCCCTTGCTCCTTGCCAGGGATCATCCCACCCTTCCTAGATTACATCCAGCTTTGTGAATCCCTTTGGGACTCCCCTTCTCCCCCTGCTTGGGACTGTGAACATCCCACCCTTGTCAGGCATTTTAATGTCTAAACATCTTCACTCTCCAGTGAAGAAAGTCTGGGAGGGGTTTTTAAGAGCTTTCCTTCCATAAAGTTGTGATGATTCTGGGGCAGATTCCTAAGAGAGGAAATTCAGATGGTTCCCTCGACTTCAGGGAAGGGGTAGCAGTTTGCAGCATCCATCTCAGAGTCTCTGCAATATTTTTATTTTTAATTCAGCCTTTCCTGTGGCCCCATCCCAGGGTGCAGAGGCCTTGGATCAGCTCAGAGCTTTTGCAAGTCACGGCTGAGCACATGGCAGTAAATCATCTTCATAAAAAAGTCCCCTCCTTTCGTGTTCTGAGCCCAGCACTGAGTGGATGTAGGGTGCAAACACACCTGGAGAGTTGAGAGGTCAGACTTCCATTGAAGTGAAGAGTATTAAGGCAACCAAGTCCTTCAAAAGGTTTCTTCCTACTGGTTTATCCTTCAGGATTCACTCCACAGGATGATTAAGAGTTTAGACTTTGGACTGTTGGAAAACTCTCTTTTCACTGTTCTACTCTGCAGTCAGTCAGTGAAAGCACTTCCTAATTCTTCTTGCTCAGAGTTAAACAATGGAAGATGTGAATAATAAATAAAAAACCCATAAATTTTCAGAATTTTGAAAGCTGAAGAGAAGAAACTTTTTTCAGGATCCACCTCAAACAGCTGAAGCTTGTACAGGGACCTGAAGAAAAGATGAAAGCCAAGCTTGCAAAACACCAAACAAACCCAGGTTCCCTTAAATGGGAAAATATGCATGGGAAAAGAAGCAATGCTGCTGAGAAATGCATCCCATTTCTCCTCAATTGCTGCTCTGTTCCTTCAGGCTTCCCGACAGAACTGCGTGCTATTTTTCCTTTTAATTTCCTGAATGTAGTTATTAACTGGAGTAAAAATAAATAAATAATCACGATGACAACATGTAATTTCTTGCAATGAAAACTTATGGTACTAGTTATTTCCCAAGATTAATCTCAATGTTTGCAGGTCTCTTTATTCAGCTAGATGGGAAACAGGACCTATCACCAGGGTTTCTTTCATTTTCCTGGTGGTTTTTTTCCCTCTTTTAACAACCGCATTCCTATTTTTTCCCCTTTGCCTGTAATACAAAACTTTCTTTCCTATAAATCTCTTTTGTTCCTCCTGAGACTCTCCAGCAGTCTGTCAGGAGCCTTGCAAGGAACAGCTCATTTCTGTCAAGAGCTCCCATATTAAGCATTAAATGTCTTCTAAAAAGCTGTCCTGATGACAGCCGAGCACAGGGTCACGCTCGTTTGAACCACAATTTACTCCTTTTCATGGCAGAGAGAGAAGAACTGCTCAGAGCTGGGAGCTCAGAGAGGGGAGGAAAAGCTCCTGCCCCACCTGCCAGGAGCTGCTGGCACAGTGTGACAGGGATTGTGGCAGTGAGCCTGACCCGTGGGGTGGATGGAAGGAGAGGAGGAGCCTTTGGGGCTTTGGGCAGCACCATCACTCACTGTTATAGGCAATGTACTGCATTTGATAATTCGTGCTGAAATAAAATATAAATAAAATTATGAACGAGCACCAGTCCTAAGAAAACTAGGCTTGCATTCCAGGTTGGTAGTCTTCAGCAAAAAAAATAATGGAAATCAACACCTAAAAGAAAGTTCCCAGCCCTGGAGATGGACCATTGACGTTGATTAATCAAAGATGAGCGAAACCAAATAAGACTCAAGGACTCGACCCACCCAATGCAGCCTTCCCTGAAAAAAATAATCAACTCACTGACTCTGCCCAGAAACCTATTCAAAAGGGGGACTGCCCCAAAAGAAAAACTCAAGAATACTTCATCCCAGAATAGTGGACAAAAGATCTAGCCTTGGGAGAAATAAAACATATAAAAACTGGACTCCTGGTTATGGGATTTGTGAATGGGGAACGATAGAGGCCTGTCCCTATGTTCACTCAGTCTTGATCCTGAGGTCGAGGCTGTCTTTTTATCGTGGCTTTCCAAATTTACACAAAAATAAACTTTGGTTTTTTACTTTATTTTTCAAATCTGGCTATTTAATTTATAACACTCATAGTCCCCTGGTCCTGCAGCTCCTGGGACACAACTTGTCACTCCCTGGCACGGATGGCACAGCAGAGGTGTAGCCCTGGTTTTGTGCCAGAGGTGTTTTGGTTTTCTGAAATTCTTTTCCCAGGGAATTTTCTGTAAACAGGGGAAATGTTTTCGGTTCTGTACCCGTGTTATTCATCCCTTTTATACTATTTTACACAGACCAATTTGATTGGTGAAAAAAAAAAGGCAAACAAAATCACATTGGTCAGACCAGAGGGACATCAAGAAGAAGTCCCTCCTAGGAAAGGAACGAATAACAAAGTTACAGTTTACAAAAACATTTTCACCCCAGAGATGCAGGGGATAGCAGCATTCCTTTCTCTCAGCGCTTTGCTAGGAGGAAGAGCGATCCCACTGAGAGGAGATGTGGGCTGTGCTCCCACTCCTGTCTGCAGAGAGGTCTGGCAGAGAGCAGCTTGTCAGGGTCCGCAAATATATGCAGGGAACCTGATGGTTTGTTTTAAGGATCTCAGAGAGCAAAAGACACAGTGGGGGACAATTCAGTTTAGTCAATCAAAAATGCACCTTTATTTAGTGCCAACAAATGCGATAGTGGGGAGAGAAATAAAGAATAGTAAGAAAGATAGAGAAAGGGGGAAGGGGATTATAGCTACCAACGTGGAGGGACGAGTCCTTGAGGCCCAGAGATGCCCATAGATGTGTCTTCTCCAGTGGGGTGATCACAAAAGTGAGCGGGGGTCTCCAGAGTTTTATGGGTTGGTCAAGGCGGGGACCAAAGCGAGGGGCACAGAGCCAAAGGGGACCAGAGTGAGGGGCACAGAGCCAAGGCAGGAACCACCTGTGTCGAGGTTGGTGCTCAGGAACAAGCTGCAGACTGAACCTCTGATACAGACAGACCAGTTTGGACAGGCAGCCTTGGCTCAGTCCACTGTGACAAGTCCCATTGTTCTTGCACTCTGTTCTCATGGAGATGCACACCAGTCCTCTGAGACTTGGCAAACGTCCCACCTCAGCCAGGCCAGGGGCTCCTTTCAGAGTCTGGGGTCTCAGTCCTCAATCATTGGAGACAGTTGTGAAGCACATCACATCCTTGGACAGACTCTGACACAGCTCCCTTCCCTGGCTGGAGCAGAAACACTGGGATGTGATGCTGAGTAGCTACATCAACAAGGAGTTGATGTCCCAGACAAATCCTAATTCCAGAAGCCCCCTCACCCCATCTCATTCAGACCCATGAGATTTGCCCATCTGCATTTACCAGGGTGGTTTCTGCACTGCCAGGAAGGCAGGGATTAATTTCCTCCTGAGCACGGTCACCACAACCATTCATTTAAAGGAAGATCCTGGGAACTACCTCCTAGTCCTGCCAGCAGCAATTATAATAAAAACAAAACTCCGATAAAAAGGACCACAGTGCCAAATCACTGAGGAGAAAGCTGGCTGTGGGGGGAATTATTTTAAGGCAGTGCATCCCATCAGTTCCTGAGTGATGGATAACACCAGCCCACCACAGAGATTATCACTTGCTGCCCTTCCTGTGTCCTCTAGGATGGCAGGGAAGAGTAAGTGTGTGTTTGCTGCTGGAAGTGTCTGCAGGCTCCCAAGTCCAGGAGCATTTCCAGGAGCAGGAGGCAGAGGATGGATCTCTCCCTCACGTCTCCTCCCTCTATCTGTGTTTCCCGCCATCGGTATCTCACGTTCTGCAAATGCATCAGAAAAGGAAAAATCAATGTAAACTAAACAAGAGCCTTTCCAGGCTGTAAAGCAGAGATGGCATTAGGTGTTCATTAGTCCCATGGCTGCAGCAAGTCCCTGAAGCGATTGAAATGGGAAGAGGGAAAATGGAGGAGGGAGAGAATGCCAGGGGATAGAGAACCAGCAAATCCTCTCTTATGACTGTAGTTGTTTTCCTTTCCCTTTATTTATTTCTATTTTTTTTTCTTTTCTTCCTAATTTAAACAGAACTCATAAACTGAGCTGAATATTCTGCTTCCTCTGCCCTCCACGTTAGATTCAGAAATGCCTGCAATGCTTTCTAATGTCAGCAGATCCAAATAAGGTCATTTGCATTAAAAGAAAGCCAAGCTTGCAGCTATCTGCTTAAAAAAAGGAAAAAAAAAAAAAAGGCAAAACCATTCATGCTTTTAAATTAATCAATGACCCCTCAGGTTGATGCCTATGCAAAAATACTAAACTGAAAAGTTCTGCATCTAATCATAAAAACTCTGAATTAACTCTGGGTTGGCCACACCAGGGTTTAATGCGGCTCTTTCTCTGACCCATCGTGTTTGATGCTTGGCTCCTTGGCTCAGAATTGCAGGTCCCCTCTCTGATGATCCTTCCCTGTGCCTGTGAACACACAGAGAACATCTCAGGGCTTCCTCTGGGAGTTGAGCCCAAAATCCAGGAGCTCTCACAGGGAGGGGAAGAGAAGAAGATGGTCCTGTTCTGTCTCAGGATAGCAAAGTCCTTTAGAAGACCTCCCTGGAAAATTCTGATGAAAATCTCTGTTCTAAACATCATTACTCTTTACAGATCGACTTCACAACTGCTCCTGATTCAGCCCTGCACCTTTGCACTTCAGAATTCTATTTTTTTCCAAAAAAAAAGTTATTCTCATGCTTAATGCTTTGAAATTCTGCAAGAACCTGGACACATCTCCCCCTCTCCTCCACGTGGAAACCTATCAAGCCTGTGGTTTTGGTGCTTGTCCATTTTTATATGCTCCAGCCACATCTCAGTTTATAATTTCTAATAATTTCCAGTGTTAGTGAGGCTGAAAGAGCCATTGAGTGTTTTCAGGACTGAAATTGAGCCATCAATTATGAAAATGTTTCTTCTGCTTAGTTTCCCACCGAGCCATTATATAATAAAAACCCCCAGGAAAACAACTCCCTCACCAGAAGAGGAAACAGTTAACAGGGCAGAGATGCTGCAGAGGTGCCCCAAGAACAGAAATGCAGGGCTGGACAGAGACACCCACAAACCCAGACCCATCACTGGCCACAACAGCATGCAAAGAAAATTGCAGACTCAAACAGTCTCAGCTGGCATAATTTTCACTGTGAACTTGTCCCCTTCCCTTGAAATACTAAAATTATTTTACAATACAAAAGCTCTTTGCAATAAATGGCTTTTTTTTTTTTTTTTTTTTTTTTTTTTTTTTTTTTTTTTTTTTTGCCTCCCATGAATGTCCCTTATCATTCCCCCTGTGCCCAGCACACAGGGGAGGGAAAAGCTGATTTGCATGTGAGGTTTGGGCATCAGGTTCCTCTTCTTACAGGCCGAGAAAAAAAGTAACTATAGAGCAAAAGAGGAGCAGGAGGAAGTGGAGGGGCAGAAAAAGTGCAGACACAATAAATTAGCGTGTGAATTAAATCTCCAGCTGACTGGAAACGGGGCTGTTTGAAAACTCCCTTTGATTTTTTGCAGCGTAAGGTGGGGAGGCTGCCATTCCTCTATTTTATGTTTGCTGATCCTTTGTTGCTCCTTTATGATCTTTTACACCTCACCATGTGTGATTTAGAGTCATTTCAGGAACACAGAGAACTGCAAAGTGGGCACGCTTGGGAGTCACAGCCATGGCCAAGGTTCAAGGTTGAAACCAAAGCACTGAACTGCCTTAGAGGGGCTGTGAAAACTGGGCCCCAATTTGGGTGGGCACAGGCACATTTTGGTCCTGTTTATTGAATTGTTTCCTCTTACAGATGGTTCAGAATCAGGAATTCACTGGAGATGGATATGGAGTTCTGACCAGGTAACTCAGCCAGCCAGTGACAGGAGAGAGAAATAAACCTGCTCATCCCATTTCCCAGCTTTTGGTTTTAATTTTAAAATGAGGAAATAGAATTGGGTCAAGAAAGGTCAGGTTTCATATGGTCAGCTTGTCTCTACCTCACTGGGATATTACCTAAGAAAGTCAGGGGGAAGAAGGAGAAAAAGTGAGAAATAAACAGAGCCAGAATAAATACAGGATGTAGAGACTGATGATACCAGTGGAAAAAAGAAATTGCTTTAAAATGAAAATACTGTAAATAACAGCTAATGAAAATTAGCAAAATAAGAACACAAAACCTGGAATTCTGGAGATGTGGTGCCCTAAGGACATACCATTGACTTACTGCACCCGGTGTCTTGCCCCTAGAGCTGTGCCCAGAGAGCTGAGCTCACTATGGGGCTGCAGGGTCAGATTTGGGGAATCTCTTGACATCTCTGCTCTTCTCCCCTTCCCCCAGAGAAGCCGTGTGTCTGCTGCCTAAGAAAAACAGTCCTCAGTCTGATTGTGGCTGCTTTCCTTTGCCTCCTCAGACACCTGGACTGCTCTGGGATAAATGAGATGGATTTTGTGGGAGTTTGTCAGTAAAGGCTTTATTAAACCTGACTCCAGGTGACACTGCAGCTCCCCTGGCACAGCATTTCCCCTTTCACCACCTGAAGGGAGGCTGAATCCAGAGCTGGTGTTAAACACAGCTGGTGGTGGTGGCACTGTGGCCATGTCCCCACAGCTCTGGGTTTGACCCAGGGCTCCACCTGCAGAGCTGCCCCTCAGTAATGGCTCTTTATCCCCTATAAATTCCTCCTGGGCAAGATCTCCACTCCCTGAATGGGCATTTCTGCTCTCCTGTGTCCCTGTGCTGCCAGCCCAGGTCACTGCTGCTCCCAGTGCACTGCTCCACACTCCCCAAATCTTTAAATCTCCTTCCTTTTGCAGGGAGAAAATGCCAATTACCAGGGGCTCCCACGTGAATTCTGCTGATGACAGGAATCACTTACTGTTTGTCACTCTTTTTGCCTGTATCTGATGGTTTATTGGGAAAGGGCTCAGTTTATGCACACACCAAGATATGGCTTCATTGGTATTCCTTGGGTGGATGCTCTTCTGCTCCCATCTTAATAATCATCTCTTCTTCTTATCTAGCAGGGCTTTATATGGGAGAACGGGGGCCAGGGAGGGGCGAGGGACGGCAGCACAGGAAACACAAGGTTATCAGAGCTCCTGCTCTGCAGAGGTGTGCATGGGGGCTGTGGGATAATGCTCATCCCCGTCACTTATGAATGGCACGCTCTGATATTCCAGCCCTTGTTTGTGCTAGGTGAATAACCTGCAGAACACCTCCTGTGAGTAACCATTTTCCATGCTTTGTGAAATTCCCCAATATAATGTTTATGGGGAAAGGACGTAATTTTAGGCATTAATAAAATTTTATGTAAGAAATCTTCAAAATGCACTTGTGCTATACTTCTAGGCTTTTTTCTTTTTTTTAAAGTTTTTTAGGCTTTTAAATTTTTATTTGTCCTATCCAAACCCTCCACCCTCTGACTCCAGGCTCTGGTGATGCCTGGTGCTCCCCAAACATAAAGTGAGGATCTTTTTTCCTGCTTTGAAGACCTTGAAGTTTTAGGCCTAAAATTTCAAAGGACCAGACATCCCACAGAGTGCAGTTCCCAATCCCCTTACCATGCTCTGAAAACCCTGAGCGGAGAAGACACAACATGGCAGGCTAAAGAAAAATACTGAGAAGGCAAAGGACTTGTTTGGGATCAGGACAAACCCTCTGGGTTTTGTGGTGGGAGGGTATTCACTGTTCTGTTTTGAATGGGAGTCTCTCCCCTTCTAGGGCAGTTTTGTTCCTAAATTGAGGATATGACAGCACCTTTCTCCCCTCACATCTCCCACATTGCTGTCTGGTGCTGTGCCCCTCCCTTGGCTGTCCTCATCTCACCCAGCTCCCACTGATCACATGGGCTCATCTTAAATTATTGAAATTTACAGCTACTTGGTGTAATCCTGCATTTGTGTCCTCTTTGAATCCATTTCGACAGTTAATGCCAGAGAGCGCCCTGGTACCTTTCACACAATCCCATTCTAATGAACAGAATTTAAATAGAGGAAGATTGAATTAGAAGTCAAAATAATTACTTTTCTGGGCACTTTTGCTGCACAGAGAAGAAGAAATCAGTAACCAGAGCCTGGGTACACTTGGATATCCTGCAACCCTCCCAACAGCACAGTCTGGTTTGTGCTGGTTCTGCTCCTGCTCATTAATTGTTCATTAAACCCAGTCAAAACTCCAAGAAAGGTTTGTGCTAATTCACCCTTCACTAAGGGAAAAAAACCAACAACCCAACAAACAAAAAGACACATTAAGGGGAGCATCCAAGCTGCACAGGAGAAGGCAGCAGACAAATGGGTCTCTCCTGCTGGGGCCAGGAAAACAAGGGGAGAATTCCAGGCTGTGCTGCTCCAGTGGGGATTTGTGGGGTCTGGCTGCAGTCCTCCAGCTGCAGAACTGTTTTCGTTGAAGGGAAACCTGAAATGTCACCAGCTCAGAGGGAAATACATGCAGAGGGTGTTGTTTAAATGCAGCCAAGGTGTTCTGTTCATCCCTGAGTGTGTGCAGAGCCCATGCAGTCTGCGCTTCTCACCCACCTTGTGGGACCACCAGGTGCCTCCAGATTTGGAAAGACATCTGAGCTTTGCTGTCTGGAGTGTCTGGAGCTCACAGGTTAACCAGACAAAGAGCAAAGGTAACTTTAAGGACAGGTAGTAAGACATATTCCCTACTAATCTCCCTGACCTACAGAACGCACTGGGAGAATTTGTGGTTTTTTGTTCCTAAATGTTCTGACCCACAGTTTTTACCTTTATTTCTAGATATCAGGTTTCTTGATGACTCCTCTCAATGAGGAATATTTGTCTCTCTGTCTGTATTCAAACCCAACAGAATAAAGTGTAATTGCTGCACTTCAGATGATCTGAGAAATCCTGGTTCACTGCTCCTTCCCAATTTCAGACACGTAGGAGATGAACTCCTGCCTGGCGCTTTGCTTGGCTGGCTGCAAAGTTACGGCAGCGAGCTGTGCACTGCACCCCTCCCCACATGTGACATTTTAATCTGAATCCTGTCCAAATAACAAAAGTTGGATCCTGAAATATTAATGACAAACAACTGCAGGACTGTGGGTCATTTGCATTGCATCTTTTTTTCTCAGGAAGGAAGTGGGATCACCTTTCTTGGGACCTGAGCCTGTGCAGATTGCCTCTGCAAGTGATGGAGAAGTGTGCTCTGGCATGCTGTCAATCTCATAAACAAAGGTGTTGTCAGGGAGTCTTATTTAGAAGTATTTCAAATTAACCTTGACAGAAGAATTAATAAGTAATAAGAGCTGAATGATATATAAATAAATCAATTACACTATAAATTTTAAAACAGCGTGGTCTCAACTATTGCAGGGTGAGCAATACGGAGAAAGTTCATGTGGGCTAAAACTTCTCTGGAAGGTTTCTGATGTCCACTCAGGAGCCTCATGGCTTCTAAGGGAAAGAAGAAGGGAATCACAGACTGTGAAGGGTGTTCGGAAAACACACTCTGTGTGTCACAGAGACTGTGCAATGCTCTCCTTGATCCTTGGAATGTTGCACCTCCAGATGGGACCCCAACTGTAACAGCTCAATCATAAGCAGATTCATTTCAAAGTGTCAAGAACTTAAGAGGAACAGCCAATATTGGAGTTTCTAGGGCTTGGCTCCAGAATTCATGTAAAATAAGGGGAGAGGTGAAGCAGACTAAATGAGGAATCAAAATGAGATTCATCCTTTCTGACCCTGGCTGCCTGCTCTGAGTTAGTCTCTTTGTCTTCTTCTGGCTGATGGAGAGAGAGAGAGAGAGAGAAGGCGGTCCAGGAGCCTACAAATCACATGTGACAATTCTTTATTTCAGGATGAAGGCAAACCTGTGGCAAACCTACGAAAGCTTCTAGGAAATGTCTTCTCAGTGCCTGCTTCCAGGTTTTGGCTGTCCAGCTTCTGAGCTGCTGGACCCATTTAATCATGGAAAGACTGGGCTAAGCTTCCCTGGGTGACTGGTGAAATAGGTGTGAGCATTCCTGCCCCTCAGCTCATTATTTAAACTCCTGAAGAACACAAAGCCCCCCAAAAAAGACAGGGAAAAAGGCATCCGGGGTGGTGGATGACCTTATCAGAATTCCATAGTTAGGTGGAAATTGGTTTAAAAATTCAAATGACTGTTCCCATAAAACCGCTTGCAGGATTCACCCAACTGTAATAGCAACTCTCTGCAAATGATTATGCAATTACCTCCAGGAGGTCAAAAAGTAATTACCACATAACCTGCTCTCTTCTGCTGGTTGCCTCTAATAAATAATAGATGCAAGCTCTACTCAGCTTTAGAAGAGAATTTGCCATTTCTTTACCCCGTAATTACATTAGATTATTTACCCAGCATGGTCAGCTGTGACCATGTAGGTCAGCTAACATGATATAGGAAGAATGGATGAGAATGATTTATGCTCTGAATCTCCTCCAGCACCTGGGATCAAAGGGAGCTTTGGTTCCTCGTGCACCCAGGACAAACCTTTCCCTCTGGCCATGTTGGCTCCCCTGGGTGTTGAGCATCCTCCTGGGATCAGCTCAGCCCAGTGCAAACCCACACATTCAATGGCCAAAGCCCCAAACTGCTCTGTAGGGCTTCTCCACACCCTGCAGTGCTGTCAGGACTTCAACAAGGAGATAACATTTTTCTTTAGCCTCAGGCTTAGAAGACCCAAGTCTTGTGTGTTTTCCCATGGGCAAGTAAGCAGGCTATCATCTTTTCCAGCTTTGTCACAGAGAGGTTTTTGCTGTTGGCTGAATTTCACGCTGAGACAATTTCTTCCTGAGGATCTGGAATGATGGCATTTGCTTTCTTTCCCTGACTCTCACCTTGGAAGATGCAATCCTTTGGAATATGCTGCCTTTTCCTGGCAGTCCTTGAAATGGGCTGCTCTGACCTTGCTGGAAAGGAAGACATTCATCACTGGGGAGCAGAGAGGGATGTGGGGGCAAGGTGTGCTCAGAGCCTGGCAGAAGCAGAACAAGGTGCACAGCTTCTTCCTGAAGAAGTTGACAAGAAAAGCTGAACAAGCCAAAGTAACCTGTGGGAGAAAGGCCAGATTATTGTTTTCATTTCTCACACGGAGTGAGGGGCAGCAGGACAGAGAAACTTCATCAAGGTCATGCAGCAAACCTGTGCCAGGGCAGCACAAGGAGACTCCAGATCTCCTGGGGGCTGGTCCAAAGTTTGCACCAAGAAAACATTTTCTTCTCAAGGGCTCTGCCTGTTAGGAAGCAGCTCAGGCTGAGTCAGAAAAGCACAGGCTCTCCCGTAACATATTTCCCCTGTCAGAAGATAAGTGTATCTCCCACTTGCTGCTTACTACAGTGGCTGTTTAATAAATTAAGGGTCTAATTACATGGTATGGAAGTGGTGTTGTTACACAGATGCAGTCACTGGAAACAAGACCAAGCAATAATGTTCCAACAAAACCCAGAGGCCTCTGCTCCTGATTCCTATTTTATGCTTTGTAGTCCCTGCACTAGGGAGTGTGCCACAAGCTGGGATCAAATCAGGTTTTAATGCAGCCTGTGATTGATGGACATGGCTCCAGCAAGGGCTGGAGTCTCAGCAGTCTCAGCACTCTCCCCTGTCTTCTCCCACCTGATCTTCCACAGACACAAAACATGGCCAAGGCTAAAGGTGAAAAAAACACCGAGTTCTGCTCCTCTTCATCATCTAAAGGAAATGGGAAGTATTTATGGAGGATCACTTTGATGCTGTTATTTGAAGGATGCCAGCCTGCAATGGCCACAGAACTTTGGATTTCAGCCTGTGCAAGTCTGCCCAGTGTCATTGTTGAGTCTCAGGGTTTACAGGTTGGAATCAATGGTCTTAGAGGTCTTTTCTGACCTCAGTGACTCCATGGTCACCTCTCTGAGAGCCACGGCCCCTTTCACACAGGCGTTTTGAAAAAGAGTTGCAGTGTTTTGATTTGTGGCCTCAGGTTCTACAGCCATCCCCTGACAGCTTAGAGGTGCCCAAGGAGTTGAGTGGAGCTGGTGGGTGTCACTTGAGGGCAGATGTGAGTGATTTCTCCATTGTGGGCTGGCTTGGTTTGGATAGACAGGTATCTGCCAAGGAAGATTGTAGTCTCCTTTGGAATGTAAGCCCCCTCCTTCCCCCTTTCCAAATAATAATAAATTTGCAATTAAAAGGCTATCAGGCAAAGATTTTGGGAATAGGTATAGCAGTTCTTTACTAGGGATATTAAAAATACAAGTGTTGTAGTACGAAAGAATAAGCAAACAAACAAACAAGGAATCCCAGAAAACCCTGACAGAGTCAGAAATACAACCTGACTCCCTGTTGGTCAGGGCATTGGAAACAGTCCAAAGTCAGCCCTCCTGGAGTGGCAGATGTGTCCTGATGGGAGCAGAGATGATCCTGTGGAGCCAAAGGGTCCAGAGATGGGTCCAGTCTTCCTTTGGGGGTCCCATGGGAACACCAGAGTGCCTGGTGACACTTGGGGCTCCTTTTTATCCAGGTGGAAATGGTTTGGCTCCTCCTCCCTGGGTGGAGCATCTCACACTGGGATGATGAAATGTGTGATGTCACTGGTGAGCTTCAATGGCCCATTAACAGAAGATATTCCCATGGGGGTAGTGGAAGAGTGAACAGGGATAAGAAACAATGCCCTACCTTGTTTTTAACAGCTGGTTTGTTATCAGAGAAGGCAGTTACCCCTTCCCTTCTGGAGTTACAACAGATAAAGAAAAATCTCCCCAACCGGGTTTCAACAAATGGAATAGAATAATTTTTTTTTTTTAAATTATTATTATTATTATTACCAAACCCAGGACATGGGCACATGCAGGTCAATGTGGGTGCAGCCTTCAGTGTGTGTCACACCTTCACATCCAGCTGGGAGAGGAGGGATGACAGGTTCATTTCCTTCCAACCTGGACAGGCCCAGTCAGCCAGGCTGGGGATTGCTGAGCTCTGTTATCAATAAAGGGCAATCACACTGCTGGGAGCTAATGACAGTTTTGCACACAATAGAAACCTCTGAGAGTAATTACAGAGTCCTTGGATGCCACTGGGACACAATGCACATGCACACGTGTGTCCTGGGTAACCTGAGCGTGCTGCACAGAGGCAGCCCCACATCTGGATTGCTCCAAACCCTTGTCCAGCACCTCAGGTGTTACCTGTGAGCCACAGCTCAGTTTGTGGTGCCAGGGCAGGTGTCAGAAATGGAGATAATTCAGGGGTGGCAGGAGATTTGTGCAGTTCTGTCCTGCACTGCTGTGAGGCTGTTGCAGGCCCAGTGCACAGTGTGGCAGCCCTGGCTTTTTGTAGGGAGCAAACTTGTGTTTTGCTGAACAGTAGAGACTGAGGGATGAGAGGAGAGGGAGAAGTGTGGGCAGGGATCTCAAAGGGCAGTGCAAGGTACTGAGCAGGAAAAGGGAAGAGACGGAGGGCGGGAGACCCTCAGTAATAAACTCTGCAGGCTCTGAAGCCTGGAATTAGTTTCAAAAAGGCTGGAGCTGGGCCATTCCCCCTCATTTCCTTTTCTTTGAACCCCACAGCTCTGCATAACCTCCTTCAAAATGTGTGCTATTAGCAACAGTTCCCTCCTTCCTTCCCGAGCAGGGAGAGGCATTGAACTAATGAACGTGCAGGGTTTGTGCAGCCCCATTTTGGTGGCTTAGCTCTGGATGTCCCTCAGCACCGACGTGGCTGGAATGAGAAAGAGGCCACAGAGGCAGAAAAACGATGACACCAATATCTCAGGAGCCAAAAGGCCTGGAGCCAAGGGGCTGTGAGGGTGAGGAGTCCCTGGGGGCATCATCATTCCAGGGAGAAGAATCAGATGGCTGCAGGGAGGGGGGATTCTCTCACCAGCAAGAAAGAGGGGAAAAAAAAATAAGAGAGAAAGAGGGCACAGCATCCATACTGTGAACTACAGTGGTGCTGCCCAACCTGTTTGTTCTTGCAGTTCTTTAACTGAGGAGGCACCAGCTCTCATTTCAGTATTTATATTTCCCTGGAGCAGCAGCAACTGTATTTCAATATAAACGTAACACAGTTAATTGAAATCAGTAAGTTCAGCAGTCATTAATAACACATCTCTGGGAAGGAATATCCTTGCTGCAGTTAATGATCAGCATAAAAAAGGCTGTCTTTCAAAGTGTAATGGTGAGCTTGGTGTTCATTTCATCGTTGATTAGAGTGAGTTAAACTTTGCCCCTGTCTATAAGTTGTATATTTAAATATGAGGAGTTCACAATATTTGAAGATGTCAAAATACCAGAGGTGCTTTGGAGCAAATCCAAAGGTCCCCAAAAGAGTGATGTGACTCTGAAGGAAAAAAAAGCTGGAATTGGCTCACAGATGTTAGAAGGGACAAAGTTCTGCTGTAAACCTCAGTGCAGAGCAGATTTGAGACTCTACAGGAAAAGCAGGATTCCTGCAGACCTGTGGGAAATCTGGCAGAGTCTGGCCCAGCTTGGACCTTGTGGCTGCGGCCCCAAGATGATATTGCAGGTGACAGCCCTTAACTCAGGGAGGCCCTGGATGTTCAAACCTGCCTTTAGGATTGCATTAGCACAGGGAATTCCTTTGGAAAGCTGACTGTGTGAACAGAGAGCTCCTGCCCCTTGGGTACAGCACCCTCAGGGTTTGCACTGTAGCTGGGGCAGTAACACAAAACCAGATCAGCTGTAATGTGAAAATGGAAGTCCAGATATAGGCCCTGAATTAAATTCTCTCTATTAGGATATAATGTCTGAGAGTGGCTTTTTCCTAGAGGGTAAGAGGGTGACATCATTTTAAAAGCCTTGGGACAAACCTCTGCTGTAAATACATGGAACAGAAGTGTTGGACTGTGGGTATATACATTTCTTCTGCTGGGAGAGGCAGAATATAAAAATGCTTTGATATGATATTGTTTGGGGTTGTCAGAGCTGCTGGTTGGCCCCAGGTCTGAGTTCAGGTGTTGCAGTCACAGCTCCAGCTCTGCCCCAGTGGAGCTGCAGGTCTGGGAGGTGCTCAGGGCTTGGTGAATCTCGTGGGCTGTTTTCACCTCAGAGTACAAGGAACTCTGGAACTGGGTGATTCTTCACCTGAAATGCTCGTCCTTTCCAGGAAGCCTGTTGGGAAGGACAGCTCTCATCCCGTGGCAAACCACAGTGGGAAGATCTGCATGTACAAGGCCATCCCTAACAATGAACCCTGCTCCTTGAATTAGAATGACAAATGTAATTCAACAAGAAAAGTGGCAGAAGGTGCATGTGTGACAATTGCCAATGAAATAGGAAAGAGGGGAGCCCTGGATGGTGAATGCACCCTAAACTGGGTCATCTGCTGGGGGAAATTTACTGCACACCTGAAAATGGCACAGATGTAAAACAAGACTCACAACTCCATCCTTGATCATTTCAAGTGGTGCTTGGGCTGCCAGACTTCTGCCTGGAAAAACTGCATTTCCTTTCTCACTGTATTTTGACATCCAGGCTTTTGTTTCCCAGCACAGCCTGCAACTGTAAGTGGAGCTCAGTGGTGAAATAAACTCCAGCACAGGAACAGAGGTTTTGCTTCTGCCAATTAGAGGAACTACCCTGTAAGTCCTGCAGAAGGGATCAGTGTGGCCCTGCTGAGCACTGTGGATCCAACATGCTTCACCTGACAGCTCAATAGAGGCACTGTGGAAATGAAAACAAAAATGCTGTGGATATAATGCAGTGATGGATTGCTTCCTAAATTTCACAGGATGCTTTGGTAGGAAACCTCACTGAAGGCTTGTGCTGGTGCTGCTGAGGATTTCTTTATTCTCTGGAGTGTTTATATGTAGTGCCAGCATAGCCTTGGTGGCTAGAAATGGAACAAAATGAAAATATTTTAAAAAATTTAAACTCCTTGTGTTCAGGAAAGTAGACTACAGCTTCAGGGTCATACCTGCATGGGAAAGAGGCCAGTGAAAGCAGCTTTCACAGTGTTTTCAGCCCCAACAACCAAAAAGCAGATCCCAGTTGGTCACAGAACCTTTTCACATCCTTCTGCCTCACAGTAACCCCTCACGTGGGATGTGTTCTCCTGCAGAACAGGAATGTCACCACTCTCCTGCCCTCCCAGGCTCACCAGGAAACCACAACAGCACCTGAAACCCACGCCAAGGACAGAAGGAGCAACGTGCAGTTCCTCCTTGGAAGAGGCTTCTTACTGAAAAATACCATGGAAGGAAATACTGTGTCTTGAAGAAGTAGATAAAACCAGCACGTTTCTCTCAATAAATGTCTCAGTACCCCTGCATTGGTCATTACAGTGAGGCAGAAACCTTTGGAAGCTGTTGCTTGGTTATATGTGAAGTTATACTGGCTGGTGATGGCTGGATCTCAATACTTATGACCAGAATATATGGCACTATCAGAGCAGATCTGCTAGGAAGCCAGCTGGAGAATGAGGGCTGTCCTGGGAGCTCTCCATCACCAGATAATAGCTTGAGCTCCATAAAATCTCTTTTTAGCATGAAGTCCCATTTCTGGAGCACAGCAAATCCATGGACAATTGCTTGTTCCATCATGGAAGTCAAAACATTTTATCCTTCCCAAATCAAATTTTATTTCCTCCAAGTCCCTGTACAGCACCCTGAGCCCAGGTCATTTGTTTCCTTCATCATCACTCTCCCAGTAGGACAAAAGTAGAAAGAGAGATGTGATATCATTTAAACTGGAAATTTTAGTTGCTTTTCCTAATGATGAAGAAAAAGCTACTGTTGGAGGGGCTCATCAGCAGGGAAACAATCCAACAGCTTGTTCCCCAAACACCACAGCTGGAAAACTCTGCCTGAGCCAGCAACATCAGAAGAGCAGAGCTCAGCACTGGTTTCCTGTCAAGGAAAAAGAGATCTCTTTCCCTTCCCCCTCTCCATCACCACACCAGGACAACACCAGCACTGTGCAAAATGAACAGCACACACAGGAGGGGCCAACTGTGCTGATGTCCCTGTCACCTGCAGGGCCTGAGGGGGGTTCTCAGGTTATTTGGAGTCTCTGTGTCCTCAGAGAGCAGAGCTTGATGCATGGGCAGGGCTGAGAGCTGGGCTCAGCTCGGCAGGACCTGCCCCACGTGGCAGCAGGGAGAGAAAGAAGAAGGAGGAGATGAGGCTCATAACAAAGGAAAAAAGAACTAATGAGCTGCAGGAATGGGCACACAGCCAGACCCCCCCAAATCATTAAACATGGTCAGGGTCAAGAGAGCTCTCTTAAAGTGTCTATCCAAACTCTTGCCCTGAAATGGATTTATTGGATGAGGAGGAGGAGCTGGGGTGCAGGGTAAATACAATAGTAATGGTCTCAGCCTCTCCGTGCCAGCAATGCCTGGTTACTGGAAAAGCTCTGTGAGATGGAACAATTTGCTGGAAAACTGGAGAAATGGCATTTAAAAGCAGGCCTGGGGAAATGCTGAGATACAGATCTTACAAACCAATGCAGCAGCTGGAGAGGCAAGTGAGGGGTACAGTGCCTGGGCTGCAGTGGCTGCTCCATCTGCATCTTCTTCTGATCATGGGTCACTGCTGTAAAGTGACACGGAGCAGGGTTAGGTTCAATATTAGGAGGGAATTGTTCCCTGTGAGGGTGGGCAGGACCTGACACAGGGTGCCCAGAGCAGCTGTGGCTGCCCCTGGATCCCTGGGAGTGTCCCAGGCCAGGCTGGACAGGGCTTGGAGCAACCTGGGATAGTGGAAAGTGTCCCTGTCCATGGCAGGGGTGGAACAAGATGAGCTTTAAGGTCCCTTCCAACCAAAACCACTCTCTGGTTCTATATCAGAGCCAAGCTGACACCCAGCAAAGCTGCTGTGCCAATTTTAGTGCCTGATGTACCAGATCACACGGTGGTAAACCATGAGACAGTCTGAAAATTGAGAAATATTTCAGTGTCTCAAACTTTAAGTACACAAACAAGTCCCAGGACACCTCAAGTTAATTCTACGCATGAATGTCTTCTGCAGGAAGGATGGATTAAACATGTGGTTAAATGTTTTCCTGAATCAGAGCCCTCAATTGTGAAGAATGAAGAGACATTATTGGAGATGCAGTTTATACCTAACACTTGGCACATTAGGCAGCACCCGTGTGGTTAAAACACACTTTTTCATTAAAAATTATAATTGGGGAGAAACAAATTAGAGCCAAAATGAAATAGGCTTTTTATTTTTCCCCTTTTACCAAGAGATTATGTATTTCCCAAACACAATTTCTCTAATCCATATCTAATGCATTAGAGGCATTCTGCTATTTTCCTCTAGACAAACAAATTTCCCACCCAGTGTGGGATCACAGCCCTGTTCCAGAGAGAAAAACAAGTCATAATAATGCTGAGGCTACTAAAGGAAAATGTTAAAATAATTAAAATATGAAAGAAGCTGCTGTCTTCCTGGGATTTCAATTTCAGAGGTGCCTGAGGGGAGGGGGTTGGATATCTCACACTGATACACTGTTTGATAAAGTGTGATAAAGACTTAGAAAAATTGGCAGATTAAACTGAAATAAAAGCTGAGGATGTTTGCATTCAAAAAGCTATTAAAAGCAGTGTGATTGAGCAGCAAGGAGCTTCTCTTTTATGCAAGAATGCACCGGAGTGGGATGTTTGCTGCATCGATGTCAAGGAGATCAAAGAGTTGTTTTTGTTCGTGGCACAAACTGTTCTTTTTGGCTGCTGGCTTGGATGTGCAATTGGAAGTCTCCTGGATCCTGCTGTGCTGTGATGCCACCATAGGATGGGACTGAAGATGCAGGAGAGCTCTGTGCTCCTGTCCCAAAGTGATGCTGCCATTCAGGAGACCCTCAGAACCCTTCTGTGACACTGCAGCCAAAGGCTTGCCCAACTTGCACAGCACAGAGGTGGCTCACCCAGTGTTTGGCTTCCTAAAGATTCCTCCCCTCAAAACTTCTCAGGGGTTTTGCCTCCAAAACAATGTCTCTTTTCCAAGCTGGTTCAGACTCAGGCTGTCAGTGTGCTGCCCAAAACTGGGAGAACAAATCTGATAGATCATTCTTTCCCTCCCCTATCAGCTATCAGCTGTTTGTCTTGCAGATGGACAAGGGTTTGTGCCCTCATTTGTGAACAAAACTGCAGGTGAACCTGCAGGCCCGAGGGTTAAACCAGGCAAAGCCAAGGATCTGGAGCCTGACAGGAGTCGTGGCTGTTTGATTGATCTCACAGCTCAAAGAACTGACAACAAACCAAGGGGCTGCTCAGGCCAGAGAGCCCAGCCCCAGAGCCTGAGCCAGGCCTGTGTGTGCTGAACCCAGAGTGCTCTGTGGAGCCACAGGCAGGGAGGAGCAGCTCTGTTCTCTGGCAGGCTCCCAGCAGGGCCAGGCACAGCACCAGGGCTGTGAAAGCAGCTGGAACAACTGTTGTGCTGGCAGGGATGTCCACATGGACACCCAGGGCTGTGAGAGCTGCTCTGCATCCCCCTGACAAGTGCCAAACCCAGCAGATTTCCCCGCCCGTGGTGTCTGGGGGTCCCATTGCCCCCAAGGGCAGTGGGCAGGCAGGGCTCCCTGGCAGGGCACTGTGAAAGGAGCCAAAGCTGGCCTGTTATTTCTTCCCAATGCAGCTAACAAGCAATTTTTAAGTTCCCATATGAAACTGTTTTGAGAATGAGAAGTTCCTTTAACACAACAATCTATTCTGAGGGTGAAAAACAAATGCACCTGTAATAACAAGGGATTTGTCCCACAAGAATCAGTAAAGAAAATATGGAAACAATCTGAGAACAGATAGATTTGATAGACAAGTAAAATACCTTTTACTAACCAATAGAATAATTAACAGGAAAGCTGCTAACCAATTAAAGTTGCCTATGAGGCTTTTAAAAAACTGTATAAAAGACAGAATGTGGCCATAATAAAGGGAGCCTTCTGAAAATTTTAACTATTTTACTTTATATGTCATGGGCACCTCCACAACAACATCTGGACATGATGAGTATGTCTCAACACTGGGCTGGGTGGGTGCTGCAAGGAGAATTCTGGTCCTAGTACTGGTAGGGAGAGGAGCCACCTTGCTCTGGGAGAAGGTCAGAGTTGGGTTTTGGCTACACAGACACACTTCCTTGCTCTCTTCCTAAACACTGGAGTCGTAAAAATATGATCTGTAGTTTATCTGCAACAAAAACCCCAAGCAAGCATTGATTCAGCAGCCGCATGGGTCACTCACACCGTCAGATTTTAAGTTTACAGCAAGTCTTGCTACTTTTCTAACTCTCTCTCTTCCCCCTGCTCCAGCCAAGACTACTCTTTTATTTCCAATTGCCTCCCTCTGGCAGCTTTATATTGGTGACCTGAGGGTGCAAATTAGATGTTTGAAAACACAGCAGTTAAATCAACAACTCTGAAGTGTAATAGAGGTCAGGACAGTTTGCTTCCAACTCACTTGCTCAGTTTCTGCTTTGGTTGGTGCTATCTGCATTTTGCAAAGTCCTTTGATTTCTGCACAGGGTGAAAACAGGGGTGAAAACAGGGCCTAATCCTCCTCTTCTGTTGAAATCTCCAACTCTCTGTGTTTTTCTCTCTGTTTTTAGGCTTCTAAAACAGAGGCAGTGGTTCCCTTGGTTCACTGTCAGTAATTTTCTGGGAAAGGCTCCCAGTCTGGACTATGTCCTTTGCCTTGGAGCTCTTCTCCTAAATCCATGTGTCACTGCAACTGGGCAAAGTGACATATTTTCCCTGGAATTTTTGATCTGTACTGCTGCCAATCAGCGAGTGCCTGGTCTGATTACATCTCCGAGCCTTAATGGGCTCGTTAACACTTGGACACTGGCAGGTTCTGCTGGCAGAACTCTCCCCCAGTGCTAAATAAACACCACCAGTCAGGAGAACCACAACCAGGAGCTGCCAGATGGGGCTTTGGGGGAAATATTTCACCATAATATCAGAGCTTTGTAATTGAAGGCTGACTGGTGTGGAGGAAGAAGCGATTCTCCTCCACTATCACACACTGGGGACTCTGTTCATTTGTCTTGATTAGCAGAAGTTTAACCATCGCACGCCTTTAATTAGTGGCTTCCTCAGAAGGCTCGTTGGTGTGAACCCCCAGGGCCAGGAGGGAGCACAGCTGGGCGGGGAGGGGGCAGCTCTGTGTGCTGTGTTTGGAGCAGATTTGGGGCCACAGTCACTCAGGTTGGCACTGGAAGGAGTGAGAACATTTTAGAGATTGCTCTGCAGTGTAGCCCTGGTTCGTGCCTGACACGTTTTGGTTTTCTGAAATTCTTTTCCCAAAGAATTTTCTGTAAACAAGAAAAGTGGTTTTGTAACTGTACTTATGTTTACATTCTTTTCCCTAGGAGGGATTTCTTCTTGATGACCCTCTGGTCTGACCAATGTGATTGAAGAGGTTTGTCTTGTCACCAATCAAATTGGTCTGTGTAAAAAGTATATAAGAGAGACACATCCCAAAAATAAAGGAGTCCTTTTCAGCCTTCTGAAGTCAGAGTCTGTGTCATTGTAGTGTACAACAGCGTCACTGCAGAGGAATAATGCCACAAATCAGGCATCTGCTGTGTCCTGGGGAGAGGGGTGTGAGCACTGCTGGAGGCACTCTGGAAGGCAGAGGTTCCCCTTTGCTTGCAGCATCTCACTGGCACAGGTTTCAGTTGAGACCTTGGGTGTCAGTCCCTTAATATTTTATTATTATATTTAAAGTGCCTGCTGCTTGACGGGGAGAAGAGGGAAAAGTTTATGCCTACAACATGCCTCATGAGCAGATGAAACTCAAATTGCACAAAGGAAAGGGAAGTTGCGAGCATCGTTTGCTCAGGGTTTCTATCAGGTATTTTGAAGAGGTGCGTTGTGAAGAACAAGAGGCTCATGATTTGCTCTCAATCTGTTTGCAGTCCTTTTGAACAGGAGGAAGGTTTATATCAACATTGCCAAGCACTGAGCGAGCTCCCCTGAGCACAGAGCAGGGGCAGCGTCAAGTGGCTCCAACCCCTCAACCAGCTCTCGAATCTCTTTGAGGAGGGCTGCTGTGGTGTTTTGGGTGTGCAGGGCTGGTTCTTTTGGAGGACAGAGAAACTCACGAGAGGAATTTAGGGCAGATTATCGCTGCCTTTGGTCTGCCTTTGTGTTTTGTTAGGTTTCAAAGAGGTTTCTGGTAGGAGATTATGGAGCACTCCCCTCCTTGGGAGCTTTGTTCTCTCTTCTGTCAGGCAGCCACAAATTTAAGCACACAGGAGTTGTTTCATCTGAAATCGTTGGCCCTCATGTAAACAAGGCCATTAAATAGAGGAAAAGACAAATGATGCTAGCAGGCATGTGCTTTATTCTGTCTCAGAAAGCTTTTGATGGCTGGCTGATCCCACATGCACCTTGGAAAGGTCTGGGCTATTAGAGAGAGTAAACAAGTCTTCACTTTACCTTTCCTATCCTTTGCCTCTCCCTTTTCTCTCCCTCCTTCCTGCCCTAATGCCACCTTCCCATTTCTACTTTCCCTAATTTATTAGTTTCCGGTCTTTGTGTCCTGGAGGCACAATACATTTTTTAACAGGCAGGATTTCTAAATCCTTTTATTTTCCTTCAGATTCTTTCTGGTCACCTCTAGGCTGTGCACACACACACACACATGTGCATTTGTATGTGTTTTTGTCAGCATCTTCTCTTTCCCCTCCCAAACTTTTTCCATACATCCTTTGAGTTCACTAGTCCTATTTCCATCAAACTTTCCTCTCCTTTCATCAATCCAGAATAAAAAAACCAGATTGGATTTCCCATCTCTTGGGTTGCTTTTTCAGGAGCTGTATTTTCTCTCTCTCTCTCTTCTTTTTTTTTTTTTTTTTTTTTTTTTTTTTTTTTTTTTTTTTTTTTTTTCCCTTAGATTTTCGTTCCTGATTTTTATTTATATTTTTTTATTTTTACTTTACTTTCAAAGAAATCATCCTTTTCCTCCCTTGGTTCCTGGCTTCTCCTCCAGAGTTTTATTCAGGCTATGGATGATTGTCTCCATGCACTCCTTTTATGCTCTGAAATGAATTGCTAATGCAACCCCTGCTGGGAGAAGCATAGTCTGATCTTGTCCTAAATAGGGCCTTGTTTGCAGGGGATTATGTATAAATGTATGGACTGCATCATTATATATTCACTTAGTGGGAAGAGGTCTCTGCTTACTCCATAAATGAATTCCTGGGGAGAGGAGATGCATCCAGCCTGGAGGTGCCTTCAAGTCCACTCCTGCTCCCTTGGCATGGCTGCTCAGTGCAGCCCAGCATCAACCAAATGAATATTCACTGCCACAGGACCAGGAAAAGTGAGGAGAGACAGAACCCATGCTACCCTCAATATTCCTGCCAGAGATCTCCTGGCCCAGGCATTCCCTGGAATGTGGGAATTCCTTGCAGTGCCAGGAATCCTCTGGGCTGGGGGAAGCACCCAGGCCTGGTGAAGGGGCAGAGGAAGGTTTCTGAAACCTCCAGATCAGCCCCTGCCAAAGGGAGATGCAGTGCTGATCCCTGAGAAATGCACCAGCAGGCCTAGAGCAGGATGCAACCCCCAAAATTCTGTTAAATGCAATGCTAAGCTTTGCCCTGAGCTGCTCATGGTTTTATATCAGCTCTGAGAATAGCAGGGGGTGAACAGGATACAGGAGCTCCTCTTTCAGCCCCATGGTCTGCCACAGTCACCCTCCCTGGTCCCAGAACTACCCCACAGGTGATAAATGTCCCAAACCACAGGCAGGATGGCAGAGGAGGCACTGCAGGATCTGTGGGATGCTCCTTGGAGGAGCACTGTGCAGTTTCCAGCCAGATCCCTTTATGGTGTGGGCTTGGATTGTGTTTACTGGCACAAAGGAAAAAATAGATAAAACTGGGTTTTCCCTCAATTCATTTTATTTTTTCCTTCTGGACTGGGCTCCAGGCTTCTCTTAGGAAAACTGTAGAATGTCCTATTAAATCAAGTCATCATAAGGCAACATCTAGCACAGCCTCTGAGTGGGGTTTGTGCTGCTATCAGCCCTTATCCATCAGCCTGGCTGTTTCACCTGAGTTCACTCTGCTCTGAGCTAAACCCCTGTCCTGCAAATGATCTCTGCCTTCCTCCTCCTCCTCCTCCTCCTCCTCCTCCTCCTCCTCCCATACCCTGAGCACAGAATAACTCAGAGCTCCTGTAGCATGCTGCTTGTGTTTGCAGTAAAAGCCCCTTGCTAATGGGCAAGGTTCATGCTATTTCCATTTGTGTTACTCAGACTCCTGGGGCATACAACTTAAAAAAAAAAAAAAAAAAAAAAAAGTGATAAAAAACCTGCATATTTTAAAGTGGAAACAGAACCTGGTGTTTTCTTAAATAAATGTGACAATTGCAGTAATGTTTTGCAGATTACAGGAGAAGGAACTTAAGGGAAACGTTTCCAGAGCTTCAGCACTGTGTATTTTGCTGATGCTTAAATAAACTCCTCTTTGTTACTTCTGTTCTTTCTGCCGTGCTGTTAGTTTGATGCTACTTGAAAACCTTAAATGCCTAGAAAATCCTTCTGCTAGACAGGGATGTTGCTTTCTATCTCCTGGCCTGCCCAGAAACCTCTCAATTCCCTCAGTAGCTTTGCACTCGGGCAGACAGATCCTGCTTTTGCAATTCTTCGCTTTTGCCTGTGAGTCAGCAGCTCCCCGGGCTCATATTAACAACCCAAATCAACAGTGGCATGATTGAGGCCTCATGCCTGGCTCTGTCCACACTGCTGCCAGCACCCAGGCAGAGCCCATTTGACTCAGCCAGGCTGGTGACAGCCTCTGCAGCCCTGGCATATGAATATAAAACCTCTGTGATCAGCCCAGCTCCCCTGGTTCTTCTCCCTGCTGCAGGAGCAGGAAAATCTTCCCCATCTGGGAGGCACCTGACCACTGCTCAGCTGAAGTTTAACAGGAAAGCCAATGCCTGCAGTGCCTCAAGCCACACAAAAAGCAGAAGGACAGCCAGACTGAGGTTATAAATCCAGTTTTTCTGCAGAGAAAGTAATTCCCTTCCCCACTCAGCTCCTGCAGCTCATCCCACCCCTGCTTGCAGTGTTTGATGCCTTTGAAGGCTGACCTGAAACAGAGACTGGACAGAGCTGGAGAATAAAGTAGATATTTACTGAAAGGCCTCCAGGATCTACCTTGGGAAGGACAAGAGCTTGGCCAGGGATACACCCAGGGTGGACCCAAAATGGTCACAAAATGGCTGACTGGTCACAAGGTCTCACACTTTTATAAGTTTTGGTCCATTTCCATATTGGGGTTTAATTCTCCAATTACAACTTCAGGTTGTGAGGTCCCATCCTTCTTGTTTTCTCTCTTCAGCCCACCCTTGTTTGTGCTGTTGGGCCTGAAAGTTGTCTTTAGTGTGTAGCAGGAAAAGGGTTTGTTTTGTGTCCCTGCTCTGTGCAGAGCTGAGTGACACTGACTGTGAGCTCAGAGCTGCACCTGTGTCCCTTTCAGGATGTCCCTTCTCTCCAGCTGCTTTCACACTGCTGCAGGCAATGAGGGCAGTTTGTCCTGGCTGGTGGAAAGAGATCAACCTCTCCTCTGCCTGTGCCAGAGGGAACTTGTGGCCACCAGTCTGGAAACTGGTCTCACCTGCCTGGGTCTCAGATCTCAGCTCTGAGCTTTGCCACAGCTCCCCTGTCTGCTGTGAGTAATTCCCTCTGAGCTCCTTCCTTGAAATGTCCATTCTCCATCCCCAAGTAGACTAAAGGAAAGAAGAAAACACTCTTGGTTTAATCCCTGGGTCATTTCTGCTGCCTTAAAGGTTTTCCTGCTCTCTGTCTGGCCTCACAAAAAGCATCATTAAGCTGTTCAGCAGAATGCAAAACTGTGTGGAAGCAAAAGCCTCCTGTGCTGAGGTCAGGGTGCTCCAGTTTTCCGTGGAGACTGAGGCTGGAGCGGGCACACTGCAGGGCTGCTGGTGCTGCTGGCAGAGGGGGAGAGCCAGGAGCCCCGAGGGGATGTGATGGGACAGCTCTAAATGTTCCCTGTGCACACCATGGGTGTGTGAGGAGCGTACACTGAGTGGTGCCAAGTGCTGAAATCCCCATGGAGGCTTGGTAAGCACAAAGGAGAAGGAGTGGGATTGGGACAGACCTCCAGCTCTGCAGCACTGCCCTCTGAAATGTCAGATATGGGGAGATAAGGGCTCAGCCCAGCCAGTGCCTGCCTGCATCTCCTGTGCCTGAGACACACTGAGCCACACAACAGCCACTGCTGAGACACAGCTTTCTTAGGTGTGCCTAAATATTCCATTTATCTGTGAATAAAGCCACCCCATTAGGTGTGCAATTGGAAGAAAATCATCTGTATGGACACCACAAGTCCACAGATGGTGATGGAGAGCAGGAGGACTGTGGACAGCCTGCAGGTCACCTGCACAAATGTGGGTCTGAGGCCACTCAGTGACACCAGCAGCTTTCTCCATGTCCAGTGAGCAGAAGCAGCTCTGCCTGCAGGTCACCGCTGCAGGCACTGCCCTCTGCTGACTGCTGCACTCCCTGTCTGCTCCACTCCATGGCCTTGGTGTCTTCCCAGTCAGATCTCATCTTCACTAAACTCCCTGCTTGTTTCTGTCTCAGCTGTCTCAGGACCTTTCACTCACTGAACTCCTTCTGGAGCTGGTGGGGATGGAAGGTTTGCCTGTGCAGAGGTGGAAAGAGAGATCGGTGTGTTTATCTGGGATATACATTCACCCGTGGAGAAAGCACTGAACATTCAGGAATGCCACAGTTGTCCTTTAGCTGTGCAGCACAGCCACTTGCAGCTGAACTGGGTGGAATTCAGCACCAAACCCAGCCTCAGCTGTGATGCTGAGGGTGAGGAAAAAAGTCCATTTTCTCAGATGCCAGCAGGGATGCAGCCCTGTTGGGATAATTTGGGGTGCTGTGGTGTGGCCTGGCTGACCCCTGACCCCGTGTCCATGCCGTGTGGAGCTCTCCTGTGGAGGGCACTGCTGTACTTTCCCACTGAGCAGCTCACACAGCGTGCGCACACAGCAGCTCTGCCTCTCTGGTGCTCGCTCACCTCCTGCCTGGATGTGGAAATTGTGTGCAAAACCCCAGTAGCTTCAAAGGGGAAAAAAGGGGAGAAAGCTGGCACAAAAGGCAGCCTTTTTTTTTTTTTTTTTTTTTTTTTTTTTTTTTTTGGTGCCTCACACTCTTCCAGTTTTGTTTCCTTGTTGCTTGTGTCAGAGTCCCTTTCAACCTTCACACCACATTAGTATGGATTACATGCCCCTATTAGTTACGTACCTTAATTCCAAGTTTGGGACCTGCTCACACTGCCTTGCAGCTTGCTTCATCCGACTCATCATTTCCAAATTAGCTGAACTTGATTGAGGCAGATCAGGCTGCAGCCCTCGTGCACCAGGAGAAATTAGTCACTGCTCTGCTTCCTCTGCAAATCTGTGCCTTTGAGGGCACGGCTCTGCGCATCTGAATCGAGGAGAGGCGACATCTCTCTTGACACTTCCATCAGACTTAACAGGAGAAAGAAAAGTTCACAAAACTAGAAGGCTGTGAGCTCCAGATGCGTTTATTGTGTCCAGCCTCCCCTGCCTTGTCCTGTGTCTAGACAAAACCTTAATAAAGGCAGCACCGACTGGCGAGGGGGAGTTTGTGTGGGTTTTCTGTTGCCAGGGGAAAACCAAACTAATGGAATTAGTGTGAGTTCACGTGGGCAGCCAGGACCCAGCCTGGACCCAGGAGTGTGTGTGCATTCGCCGCACGCTGAATGCAAAGGGCTGGAGAAAGTGGAACATAGACAAGGCTCGAGCTGAAAAGATAAATTGAGCTGAGCTGCATATTCACATTGCCCCTGGATGCCAAGAAAGGCTGTTTGAAGCTCTGCAGAAATGAGCCTTTCCCCCCCCTCACTCTCTCTTCTCCCAAGGACTTCTAGTCCACTGTAGAGTTCTTCCTCTTTTATGCAGAGCTCCCCTTTTCATTTCTCTTCTGATTTCTTGTTTTGTGTTTCGTGCTGCTGAATTACTGCAGTCATTCTCTTTTTCTACCTCCCAGCAATTGTCAAGGAAAAAAAAAAAAAATAGAAAACGCCCCCAAAACATTCTGCAAAGTAACTTTACTCAGCATCAGAGCCGCCTACCCCGGTGGAAACTCAGGCTTATTTGCTTTATTTAAAGCTACTCCCTTGCACACATGACATAGCTCACAGATGCCTGGAGTCTATTTACCTCCTGGCTTGTTTATCCTGAAATGGCCAAAGGAAACTGCTCACATTTTTGTCTTGATAAGAATCCAATCACGGAAATTGATTGAACTACTTCGTTGAGCTTTTCTCTCACATTTACACTTTTCAACTGGTTTGAATTGTTTAATCTACAGTTAATTTAGAGACACACAGCCGTGGCACTGATATATCAGGAGATCAAGATAAATGGCTAGAGTGTTTTTATGAGCAAAAATCTCTCTAGATCCCAGTACATAAATCATTTGTTGTGAAATCGCTCATTGTCTTTAGGCAATGTCATAGTGAAAAATTCAATCTATTCATGAACAGAAAGTCAAGGGATTAGGAATGGTTTGAAGGGAAAAAATGCCACACTAAAAAAAAGAAAAAAAAAAAAAAAAAGAAAGAGAAAGTAAGATTTATCTCTTAATGCTCCCCTAGCACAACTTTCCTGCCCTTGTTTTGCAGCGTGGACTCTTGAATTGAATTTCACACTCTTTGTCTTTGTTCCAGTCAATAGGAAGCCATGAAGATGCCCCCGAGGGAAGAGGCATGTCTTTGTATTAATCAGGAGCATTTTCTCTCTCCTTATCCCCTGATGCAACAAAGGAACGCTGGAAAGTGGCCCTACTGATGATTTCTTACTGAGGGCCAGCCCGTGAGCCCTGTGCTTGCAGAGAGGAATTATTTGCTGGAGGCTGGGCTCTTCCTGCACAGCTCACCCAAGGGCTGGGCAAAATGCAGGCCCCAGAAGAGGCTCGGAAATTCTGATAAAAAAGAGCATCCCCAGTTCTCTTCCTTTTCCTCCCGTATGGAAGATGCCTCTTTTCACCTGGGTTGCAACCTCCTGTGCTTGCGCCCTGCCCATTTGGGGAAGGAGAGGGACCATGGTCAGTAATGGAGGGGTTATTTGCTGAAAATTGAGGTTTTCTATAGGTACAAGCTGCATCACAGAAGTACCTGTGTGGATGAAGCAGAACAGGCCAAAAAAAAATGCTCCCAGAAGAAAGTGAAGGATGGAGATGGAGCAGCACTTCCAGATCTGAGTGACTCAGAGAAATTTGCATCCAACTCCAAACTCCTTAACTGGGAATTCCTAATTCTGAATCACAATTGCAGAAGATGTGAATCTAGAGGGTGGAGACACCTGAGTTCAAAGGTCTCTGGTCTTGCAGCTTGTTAGAGAAGTGATGTGTATAAAGACCTGAGGCCAGAAATCTTCTCAGTTCCAGAAAATGCTGCACTGGGACAGAGAATGTTCTTGCAGCATTCCCAACAAACTGTTTTCCAAGTTATGACAATGGCTCACAGTCTCCTAGAGCTAAAAGATGGAATAAAGGCCATCTTTATGAAGATTTTAGTATATATTTAGGTGGCCTAAATTCCACCTATGCCTTCATGACTTTCTTATTGGCTGGTTTTAGGCCTTCACACACCCCTAGTCAATAAGGAGACATTATGCTTTGGGACTTAGAGATTTATGTAGAATTTAGGCCATCTGGACACATCCCCTCAAGCCTTTGTGATTATTCTGTATTTTCTTTTTCTGTTCTTAGCCCAGATGGATTCATGAAACCATTGCCCATTTCCCTTTGTCTTTTCCCACTCCTTTCCCACTCCTAGGCCCACAGCTTTCGATCCCAGTCTGAAATGATCCAGACACGGCTAAAGAATATTTGCTCTTTATCATCCCAAACCCATGCTCTCATGGAAGAGAATGTTCATTTAGTCCAGCCCTTGGAATCCTTCAAACATTGAAGTTTTAATACTTCTCACCTGGAACAGCTGAGTTAGCCAGGAGAGATGGAGCTTTGATGGGAATACCTGAAACAAATTTCTTCTTGCCAAGCAAAGAAGGGATGCTCCTGTACACAGGATGGAAATCCCAGCCTGAAGGAACATCTATGAAATCATGAATCATTTATGTCCTGGGTTGCAGTGTAGGATGTACACAAAGTATTTATTCTATCACCATCTTCATGAACTGTTGAAACCAGGTGGGCTAGTGTTTTCCCAAGCCCCCTGCCTTTTCTGCTAATGGCCCATTAACGCCTTTGGGGTGTTTTCTGCTAATGACTTTTGGGGTGTCTCCTGCTAATGGCCCATGAGTCACAGGTAACTCCCTCCAGGGGTTATCTCTGTTAATGGGCCATCAAGGACCCATTTTCACACTTCTCATGCTATTGTGAGATGCTCTGCCCAGGGGGAGGAGCCAAGCATTCTCACCTGGATATAAGCTGGTATCTGGGACAGTGCATGTGGCACTTACCCACTGGATTCCCAGAGGAGCAGAGCTCCCAGACCTTTCTACAGGATCACTGCTTCAGGAAGAGCACCTCACCTGGACTGCTCCCACCACCCTGCTCAGGTTGTATTCTGACCCTGTCAGTGATTCTTTGTGTTATTGCATTTATTTTATTTTATTTTTACCTTTTTACCTTTCTTCTCATTAAATTATATCTCTGACTTGGAGCCTCTCACTCGTTTTGCTTTCAAACCACAACAATTTAATATCCCTGATGAAGCAAATTGTCTAGTAGTTACCTTTTGCTTGCTGCTTGAAAAGACATGCAAAGATAAAGGAAATGGATAACCATGAAAAAGAACCTGCTCTTTTTTTGTTGTTGTTGGCTGTGCATGGCCACCACCAGGTGAGTTCCCTCACCACGAAGCTGCTCCAGCACAGACACAGAGTCTCCTCTGTGAACAAGAAGCAAAGCCCCTGCACTGCCTGGCCACTGTGGCCAGTGCCAAATGCAGCAGGGAGCCCCAAGCCAGCTAATTTCCATCCAACCTAAGGCAACAGTCAGTGTGACTGCTCTGTCCTCCAGCTGCTTCCCAACTTTAATCCATTTAATTTGGCAGAGTGATGCTAATGAGATTTCGTCCTGCACCAGGACTGCGGCTTGTGAGAGTTGGTGCTGAGGCAGGAGCTCCTTGGGAAATGCAGGTCTGAGGGTTTCAAAATATCCCACAAGTCGCCAGCTTCAAGAGCAGGGTTTTATAGATGTGTTCATTATGCAGGTACATGGTTATTAAACTGGGGTTTTATGGCTACTTCAGCAGATACAAAGCGCAACAAGATTCCATCTCTAATAAGTAATAAATATCAGTCTCTTGGCATTGCTTTTCCTTGTCACCTACAAACCAGGTTTATCCCAGTTTTGAAGTCCTGGAGGAATGAACAGTTGACAAAAACAGATAAATGGTTTAAATATGAACCTTCCTGTCTGAACCTGTTCCCTGAAGCCAGCCCAGGGCTGAGGATCAGTGACTGTTGGGGTTGGGCTGTATGGAGTACCTGAGAGCTGGGAACACACCTGTCCTGGAATGATTTGGAGAATCTCCCCACAGTGTGTCACACAAACCAAAAACCAAATTACAGGCACTGAGGTGGAAGAAACATAGAGAAAAAAAATCTTTTTTTCTTTCCACTTCATGGAGGCAGCTTCAGGTGCACAATGGGTTTACATGGTGGGTGTTTGTTCAGATCCTTAAAAAACCTTTTTTATCTCCGCATGTATTTCTTGATTACTTCACTGTCTTCAAAAGTGTAACATTTTTTCCCACATCTGAAATTAATTTGTTTTTTTATTATTCTTCCCCAGTGTGTAAAACTAAACATCTTCTTTCTAATGACCTCCTATAAATTGAAATACTGTTATCAGGTTTCCAATTTAGTCTTCTCATTCTGGGACTCCACAAACCCCTTTCTTTCAGTCTTTCTCAAATCACATTTTCAAAACATCTAATCATCCTCGTTGTTCCCTTCTGGACTCGTTCCAGTTTGTCTGCATCCTTCTTGTGGGTTGGTGCCCAGAAGTGTGCACAATATTCCAGCTGAGATCTGACCAGTGGCAAATAGAGCAGAATAATTACCTCCTGTGCCTTTCATATGACACTCTTGTTAATACTTTTCCAAAAGGAGATCTGACTCCCTTTCTTGATTTTATGATTTTATTTTCCTCACAAGGATATCAGATTGTTTGCACTGGGTTTGGGATGCACACAGAGCCCCGGGTGGTTTCTAGTAGAGCTTTCAGATGCAGGAGAGCACCAGGAGCCCTGGGCAGGAATCCTGATCTCCCAGCAAAAGGAAAGGTGGCTGAGCAGCCAGGAGCACTCACAGAGACCATGAGGTGTGAACTACTGCTTCTCCTTGTCTCCATTTACCCCGTGCATCCCAAAACTGCTGTCCCTTCCTATTAACTCACACACTGCTGACAGCTCAATTCTCCTCGGAGCATCTCCTGGTCCTGCTCCCTCCTCACCAACCTTTGCTGTGCTCCTTCTGGGGAAGGTGGGAGAGGAAAGGTACATGAATTTCACTACTAATAGAGTATTTCCTTGCCAGGTTATCTTTGATCCTGAGAGTGACACGCGGTATCTTTCCCAAGGCCACATTCTGAAACACTTTTAACAAGGAAGAAGCAGGTTCTGAATATAGTGACACTAGACCTTGTATGACAAAAACATCAATATCAGTGCATAATTAATGCAGGATCTTCGGTAACGTGAGCTGAATAGGGACAGAGTACTTTCAAAAATCAATTTACTACCTGAATTACAAACACTACCGATTAAACCTGACAAGGCAGAACTTGAACAGGACGGAAAAAAAAAAAAAAAAGAAATTAAGGAGTCCACAAGCCAGTATGCTGGAATGTGATGCTGGGCCAAATCCCCAGTCCCCTCTTCTTTTTCTTCAATCTGTTACAGGAACAATTTCATTCACACAGGCGAGGTCCAAGCACTGAGATGGGCAGGACATGGGACTTCTCTTGGCCCTTTCTTCAGTCTGACAGAGTCCTTGTGAGCAGCAGGCAGACCCTCTGTGCACCCCTGGCTGCTCTTCTGCAGGATCCCATCTATGCTCAGAGTGCTCCTGAGGGGATTCAGCACATTTTATGCCTCCAGCATAAATTATAATGGATAATAAATTATAAATAATAAATTTATGCCATCCAGCATCCATTGCTGGATGACAACAAGCTATAGCCAAACCCATTTTTATGTAGAGCATAGTACCAGTTGTGCTTTTCCCTCCATTGCAGCACCCAGGGGATGATCCAACTCATGGCTAGGGAGCCACTGTCCTATTGAAATTTGACCCATCATTATCTTTTCCCATCAAATTCTGCTTTAAAATTAATGATCCTGACTCTAGGGGTTTGGCTGAATCCGAGAAACTATTTCTAGTGATTGGGATTCAACATTCACTCTGCTGTGGCCTGGATTTGATTCCCAGTGATGAAATTTCAGAGGATTTCCTCACTCTACAACTCGCTGACAAGAGGGGGCAGCCAGGTGGGGATCAGCCTCTTCTCCAGGTAACAGCCACAGGACAAGAGGAAATGGCCTCAAGCTGTGCCAGAAGAGATTCCGGTTGGACATCTGGAGGAATTTCTCCATGGAAAGGGTTGTCAAGCATTGGGACGGGCTGACCACAGAGGTTTTGAAGTCACCACCCCTGGAGGAGTTCAATAAATGACTCAAGGTGGCACTTGGTGCTGTACTTTAGTTCACCTGGTGGTGTTCAGTCAAAGATTGGGCAGGATGATCTTGGAGGTCTTTTCCAACCTCAGTGATTCAATGGTCCCATGATCCTGTGACTCTGTGGCTCTGTGATTCAGTGATTCTGCGAGTCTGTGATTCTATTATTCTGTGACTCAATAATTTCATGATTCTATGGTTCTATGACCTCTCCCCTTTCTCTCCCACCTTTCCATTGAGCAGCTTTGAGGGATGTGGTGTCTGTTCCAGCACTTCCCCTAAATCTCAGTGACTACAACTGGGAAAGTCCAGCTGAGGAAATAGGGCCCTTTTGGCCCAGAACCACTGCTGACACACTCCCTCTGCACTCATCCATCCTTTGCTCTGTGCAGGAATGATTCTGGCACTCTCATCCCAGATTTGCAGCTGCAAGTCAAACAGCGGCAGCATTTGCCGTGCCCTGACCCCTTTCTGATGAGATCATTAGTGCAAATGAAGCTCTTCTTGTTAACTCCCTCAGGCAAGGCGCAGACAGGATTGCTGGGACCCTCTGTCCTCGGGAGGGGGCAGCTCCAGCCCGCCAGAGGAGGCAGCCAGTGAGGGAGGTGATGCTGTTTTGTGGTGCCAAAGGCAGTGAAGGGAGGTGAAGGAGGTGCTGCTGTTCTGTGCTGCTCTCACAATTAGCCTGGGCCGTGTAGCTCAGCTCGCTGGGGCCAGAGCCCTGCACTGCTCTCGTGCCTGATGTGCAGATGAGACTGAAGGTGCTGCCCACATTTACCCGTGTGCTCCCTCCTCCTGCGGAGCGCCAGGCCCTGTCCAAGGTGCTGAAATGGTTAAACCACTTATTTGTCTGCTTGCTTCCCCAGTTCTCCCGTTGGAGTTCAGTCTCTGCCATATGTTATATTACACAGCATGAGAAATCAGACTGAGGTGGCAATTTTAACACCCTTTATTCAAACATCCTATTTTTACACTGATAGATGTAAGATATGCAGAGTGTATTCCCAGCTGAAGCAGACTCAGCACATGGTTCCTGCTGCCTCAGCCAAGGATGGAGCAGGACCAGCCAGGAGACCTGGCTCCTGTTGCCAGGCCAGGCAGCCCTACAGGCTCAGCAAGCCCTGCCTGCTGCTGGGGGCTGCCCATCTCTTCACTGCTGGCTGAGCACAACCTGCCCCTGGTGCTTCAACAGCTTGGGGTTTGCTGCTGCTCTCAGTCTGCAAGTGGCACTTCTTGGCAGCTGTGGGGGAAAGGCACCAGCAGGATGAGCAGGATGGCACTGGCAGGGAAAAGGCACTGGCTGGTCCAGCTGCCCTGGGCAGGTCCAGCTGGGGAGGCTCAGAGGGGTCAGCAGAGCACAAGGAAGGAGAGTAATGGCCTTTCCCTTCCTTTCTCTGACACCCTTTCTCTGTTTTGTTTGCCCAGGCAGAATGCAAGCTGATGAAGATTTTGCACTTTGAGCAGTTGCCCCTGTCTTTAGGAGGCAGACAAGTCAGAAATCAAAGTCTTGCTGTCTTAGGACTAAACCAAAAGGATTGGGAGGTTTGCTGCTGCAGGTAGACTCACTGGGAAGAGCCCAGGAGTTTTTACAGACACATAAAGCAAGGACTGATGGATTTCTGAGTGAAAGAAGAGTCCTGAACATGGACAGCAGAGCCCTCTCCCCTCTCATGAGCCTTCTCAGGAGCCAGGGCTCCCTGACACAGCAGGGAACTCCCACTCTGCAGTGTGCCTCCTGCAGGAATGAGTTAAAAGGCTGAAAAGAAAAATTTCAAAGTTTGATTTGGAGCACTGTGCGACTGCAGAACAGATTTGCATGAACGTCTGAAGTGAGGAATTTTGGAGAGACAGTGGGGAGACTGTAATCATAGTAAAGCCCTGACACACATGCTGGAGCAGCAAGGAGAGAAATGGGAATAGTGGGGGACATCCTGTCACAAGGGAGAAGGAGGAGTTCCCTGGAAACTGACAGTGGAGGGCAGGGGGGAGATTTCCCTCTCTGAGACCTCTGTTGGGAATGAGGATCTTCCCTCCTCCCTGTGAGTGAGAGGTGTTCCCTGGGAGCACAGGGAGAGCGGAGCTGCCAGCCTGGTGGGAGCAACCTGGGGATGGCTCTGTGGGAAACGGGCTGGAGGGAGCCTGGCCCCAAGATTTTTGTCTCTAGGGCTCACTGGTGGCTGTTCCTTAGATGGTGCATTTTCTGCATCCCTGATTCATGAGCAGGCTCTGCTGGCTAATCAAGGGCTGAGGTTCATTAGCAGCACTCTTTCCATTACCTGATGACATTTTTATGAAACACATCAAAACCTCATCTCCTCGACTCCTGTGACAAAAAGACAGTCTGAGACAGCAGACACAAGCCTGCTTTCATTTGGAAATCAGCCTGGCAATGAAAGGCAGGTGCCAGATGCAGTGAAATGAAGCCTGATCAGAGGCACTCAGGGCACAGGGAGGGCAGGACAGGAGTTTAGACCAGCCTGGAAATATCACAAGAGCTTTGCCACGACATGACAGACTTTCTGCTGGCCTGGGGCTGCTGGGTGTGAGGGAAATGAGAGGAGAAAGACCAAGGTACTTGTCAGGCTGAGACTTGGTGCCACTGAGTGTATCCATGGCTGTGTGAACACTCACCCACATACACACCTCGGTGTGTAAATAAAGAGCTGCTGCTGCAGCACAGGCAGAGATGTGCGTGTGATGTTTGTATCTGCAGGCACACACATGAACTGTTGTGTTTTGGGGAGACAGAGATACCTCCAATCCCTGATTCAAACCACAGAACAGCAAAATCTTCTCCTTAACACTTAATCTCTTCTAAAAGTTCTGCTCTTTTATTGAAGCACGAAGGTCCCCAGATTCAGACCACAGTTTGCATCTTGCACTGAAATGTGAGATTGTGAGGAGCCTCTTTAAAGGTTTTAAGTGTCAGAGCCTAAAATGATGTAGTGTCAAAACTCGACCCTAGAATCCACCAGGAAGGGAATAAAGAACAATAAAAGAACCCTGAAGGATGGAGGCAATGTGAAGAGTTTGGTGCTCCATCCCATTAACAGCAGGGATGGATAATTAGGCTGGACAAAACAGCATAAAGTGTACACCAGGGAGTTATCCCAGAGGCTGGGCTGCATGATCTAAGAGGCCTTTTCCAGCTGTAACTGTGTAGAACAGGATGTTTTTGAGAGCCTGTTTTCACAGCAGTGCTCAGTAGTGGGTCAGAGAAAGGAAAGCACAGGATTTATGTCCTGTTACCATCTGACAACTTCCACTGGATGCCTTTTCTTTCTTCCTCCTCCTCCTTGCAAATGGTCTCAACAAAACATCGATGGGTCTTTAAGGGAATGTTGCAAGAAAAAATGAAAGAGCCTCCAGCTCTCTGCCAATGGGAAGGAGTGGAAGGCAGCCAGGAGTTTGTGTCTGGGGTGCTAATTAGAAGATATTTCCTGTCGTGGCAAGGCTTTTATTTATAGGGCTGAGTGTGAGAGGGTGTCAGTGAGTGTGAGAGGGTGAAGTGTGATGAGGTGTGACTGAGGCACCCCAAGCTGGCTAAAAATGAGAGAAACTCACTGGTTTATTTTAAACCCAGCCATTGGAGCCTGGTGGCTGGGGGGGTGCAGACACACACCTAGAGATAAATGATCACTCACACAGATGTGTCTGGATGAGCTGGGCTCACACACAGACAGATTTCTGACACAGGAGCCTTGTGCTGAGCCCTTTTCCTCCTAGGAAACTCAAGTCCACCTTTACCACAAGAGATAACCCACTTCAATCCATTTTTTGTCCCAAGACGAGCATCCTGGCCAGTGCAAAGCCTTTGGGGTGCTCAGTGAGCTCCAGCAGAGGGGCCCTGAGCTCTCCGGCTGGCTGCCTGGAGAAAGCAGACAGCACTGAATGCCTCCACAGGGCTAGTAAATCCGTGCTGAGCTGGCCTTGGAACTTGGAATGAGCCCCTGTGTCCCAGAGCTGGGATGGATTTGTGGGTTTTTTGTGTTCTTCATATCCCTGGCACTGCTGAACCCTTGGCTGCTCCGAGGGGCCCCTCTGGCTCTGGGTTAAATTGGGGTTCTGATCTGAAAGCTCAGACGATGCAGGAGCAGCCTCACTCCTCAGGTCTGCTCCTTCTGGGCGTTCAGAGCCACAGCAGCTCTCCTGCTGACTGACACAAGTGTGGAGTGCTGTTGATTCCCCCTGCACTGTGGAGCTGCCACTGTGATGGGAGCATGAGCTGAGAGCCATCCCTTCCCCAAGGTTTGGTTTGGAGGGGTGAATCTGGCTTAGCATGGCTGAGGACAGCCGAGCTGCAAGGAGGGACCAGGGATTTGGGTTTTGCTCTGCTGGGTTTTTATGAGTGATCATTTTATCAGCCACAGTGCAGAAAAAAAAAAACTTTGTTGCTCCTCAGAGCCAAGAGATTTAAACCAATTTTGGTAGGAGGATTTTCCATCCTGCCCCAGTCTGAAGAAAGCAGTTTGTGTGACAATGACACGTGTGATGATGCTGGCAGGTTTGGAGGAGGTGTGCTCTGCTGAGGGAGCTGCGTGTGATTGTTGTGGGTTAACCTCAGCTCGGGTCAAAACTCTCACCCCCAAGGAGGTGGGAGGGGGTGGGAAAAGTTTTCTATTTTATCTGAATGCACATTGCCTAAATTACTGACAAATGATTCCTCATTAATACCAGAGAGAAGGGAACAAGTATCCATTTAGGTAAAAAAACGATGCCAGAAGGAGTCCTGATGTCTTGTCACTCTGATAGAAGTGCTGTGAACTTCATTTCTAGCTCGTGGGTAAATCTGATGACAAAAGCATTGGAAAAAGGCAGCTGCTGAAACTGAACACCTCTCCTAGAGAAGTGGATTTGTAGAGAGTTTTTAAAGTTTGATGGAAGGTTTATACAGTATGCATTTGTATGTAAGCCTTGAGATAAAAAATGCTGAACGCCAAAAATGCTAAAAAATGCTAAAAGCCAAAAAAGCTTTTAATGTATTGTAATTATGAAATAGTTTGGCTTCTGATTGTGAGAGTGTAAATTGTAACATCTTTACTGTCTCAGCCTTCAGATGAAACTGAAAATAGAAGTTTTTAAAACACCTCCCGGTTGCCCCATCTCTAGGTCAGAAAAAGGGATAATCCAACAGGGAAGGGTCTGGCCCTCCCCTGACAGTGGCATGCTGGAGCTGTGGGAACCACAGACACCTCCTGAAGCATTAAGATTAGCAATAAGTTTTGTAACACAGTGGGAAATTTCCTTTTCCCTACAAACTTTGACCATTTGGTGTAAGGAGGGTTGTGGGTCAGGCAAGGCTCTGATTATTCGTTTGCAATTCTTTGTTACCATTAGCAAAAAGCAAAGTCTTGAACCAAATAAGGACGTGCCAGACCTGATGGATTTCCTGATGGATCTCCTGATGGATTTCCTGATGGATTTTCTGCTGGATCTCTTGCTGAATCTCTGCTGGATCTCCTGCTGGATTTCCTGCTGGATTCCCTAATAGATCTCCTGCTGGATTTCCTGCTGGATTTTCTGCTGGATCTTTGCTGGATTTTCTGCTGGATCTCCTGCTGGATCTCTGCTGGATGTCCTGATGGATCTCCTGCTGGAGAGCAGCCACGGGTATGCCTGTGAAGGGTGTCCTGCCCATGTTTTGGGTTTGGACACCTGTGTCCAAACCTGCACAGCCTGCACAGCACCCGGGCTGTGCCCACCACAGAGCCCCTGCAGCCTCCCCTCCTGCCAGGGATAATGAGGATTTCTGGAGTGGTTGTTGCAGAACAAGCCCCGAGCAGCCCCCGAGCATTGTGCACTGCAGAGCCATTCACAGAGTCACAATGGAGCCTGGAAAACACCAGCCCTTGTCCTTTTCTCCTGCTCAGGAAAAGGGCTGCTCTGACTCTGCCTGTGTGTGTGGTGCTGAGTGAACTCACAAGCAGTTGGCATCCAGCCTGGCATCCAGCAGAGACTGAATTATATTTTTTTTAATCCCAGGTTGCCAGGTGCCTTCTCCTGCTTGGGTCCACCAGGGAGTAAGAAGCAATTCCTGGCCTTCCTTGGCCTCTCAGAGATGGAAAAGGCATCACAATGTTCTTATTCCCCCACAGAGAGAGAGAGCAGAACTGCTTCTTCCTCATTCATAATCAGAGTTTGGGCATTTTTGTGAGTTTTGGATGCAATTTGCTGCCTTCCTCTGTGAAGAGGCAGAGTGTGGTACATTAAAATTCTTGGTTCATGTAGGTTTTTTCCCTTTCCTGTTCTCTTGACTTCTCTTTTTCCTTTGACATGCTCTCTCCTCCCGTACTCATTTTCTCTCTGAGTCAAGCTACACTTCCTCATCAAAGAAGCTCTAATGGGATCACATATTTGACCAGCTGCCAGGGAAAATTCCAGTAACCTCTGAAACCCTAAACATTCCATTTTGTAGGATTATGGGGAAAAATGTTTCATCTTTCTGATAGAGAAACACCAAAAATTGAGAGTTGCCAGCTCATCTTCTGCTGTTCCGATGGAAGGAGCTTGGGCGGGCTATTTTTAGGTTAAAAAGCTGTACTTTGCTAAGATAAAAGCTGAGGCTCTTTCAAAGCAAAAGCCTTAAAGTGTGAAATCCATCAAGGCTGTTATCCCTGGTGGCAGTGTCAGGCTGAGGCAGTGGTGAGCTGATGGCTGGGTGAGTGTGGCCCCTTGTCCTGCAGGGTTTGGAATCTCTCTCCTCTCTGCACTCCAAGAGCAGCCTGGATTTAGGGAAAACCTGGGTGCTGAGGTGCAGGTGTGTCACTAGATGGACACAAAATGAAGGACATTCACACAGTCAGTTGTCAGAGCAAAAAGAGAGAGAGATTTATTTTTTACTTGGGTTCATATAGATTTTGGACAATGACCAGGGATTGGACAAACGAGGTTGACACCTCTCCAACCACACTGGTCAAACTAAAAGTCCATCAATTGCTCCTCCTCTTAAAAAAGAATGTAAGCAAAAAGTTTCCAAAACATCACTTTTGTTTGCCTAAAAGCCCATGAGAAACTCCACTACAAATATGCAAACATCAGAAGGCTGAAAAAGGTCAGAGCAACACTAGTGGTCTCTGCTCTCAGTGGAAGAGGGTGCAGGGCTGTTGTGATTCAGGATAGCTCATGTAATGACAAGTAGAACTCTGATTTCTTCAGAGGACTTAGAGCAAAGTTCATTGAAAGACAGATTCTTTTATACAGTTGTCCTGGGTTGCAGTGTAGGATGTACACAAAGTATTTATTCCATCCCCATCCCCATGAGCTGTTGGAACCAGGTGGGGCAGTGTTTTCCCAGGCCCCTCCTTTGGGCTCTTCTGCTCATGGCCCATCAATGCCTTGCCCAGGACTCACAGGGAACTCCCTCCAGGAGCTCTCTCTGTTTAATGGGCCATCAAAGAGCCACTGCACGACTCCTCATCCCATTGGGAGATGCTCCCAATGCCCAGGGGGAGGAGCCAAGCATTCCCACCTGGAGAGAATCTGGGATTTGGGACAGGACAAGCAGCCCTGAGCCACTGGATTCCCAGAGGAGCAGAGCTCCCAGACCTTTCTGTGGGATCACTGCTTCAGGAAGAGCCCCTCACCTGGACTGCTCCCACCACCCTGCTCAGGGTGTGTTCTGACTCTGTCAATGATCCTTTGTGTTATTGCATTTATTTTATTTTATTTTTTACCTTTTTACCTTTTTTCTTATTAAATTGTATTTCTGACTTGGAGCCTCTCATTCGTTTTGCTTTCAAACCACAACAACAGTGTTTGGGTGCAATGAATAGGATTGGTCCTTTAGGGCACCACCTTTTTGTAAACATCTCCACCACTAAACAAGTTGGAAAAACACCAGGTGTCAGGAGGAGGAGACTACAGGGATTGTTTGTAGGGATTGTTTTGGGTTCTTCCTCATGATTTCCCAGGCCAGACTGAGAGAGTTCTGTCCTTGGCTTTCCCACAGGCTTCAAGGCACTGCCTGGAGCCTGAGAATCCATGTTCCGACCCCTGTCAGTTCCCACACGGGGCTGTTTGTCTGGGGCTGGAAGTCCTGGTGCTGTGGGAACTTGGGCTGCTGCCAGGCAGGAGGGAGATGCAAAGGCACATCCAGGTTCCTGCCTGAGAGACACTCCTGGTTCATTCTGGATGTGCTTGTGACGTGGAGAAGGGTGTAATTAATCTCTGTGAGAGGTGGGTGGATCAATGTCCATAGGGGATGGCAGGGGGGAGGCTGGGGAAGCACAGCAGGATCTGAGCACAGCTCACCTGAGGCCAGGTGGGTTTGTGTGCCCAGGTGTGGTTTTGTTCCCCAGCAACGTGGCCATTTTGACAAGTTTTTCAATCCATTGATACTAAAAATAAAACTGTCCCAAACATCCTGAAATTGTCAGGAGTGCCCCAGTTAGGTACTTATTGAATATTCTCATCTCTTTCAGTTTGAAGCTGTAGTGAGCAGCTGTGGGAAGAACAAAACAGGCACCTAATTCTGGAACAGTCTGACCCATTCTCCTTCCCTATTCACAACCAGGTGAAAATTTCCACCTCATTCACACTGAAAGGTCCCACTGTTCATCCCTGTAACCTCAGAAATACAGCACAGGAACTAATTCCACCCTTAAATTGCCATGTGCCTTGGTGTGACCTCATTTAAAAACGAGACTGATTTGGTTTATTTCCTACAATCTTCCTGGGCTGGTGCAGGATAAGAGTTTTGCAGCCACCTACAACCCATTCTGTGGAGTTTGGGGAGAGATCTCTGGTGTACTGGAAGTGGAGGGTCCTCTGAGGTGCCTTCCAACACGAGCCAGTCTGTGATTCCAGGATTCTGTGGCACCTGCTGCTGAGCCTCTGCCCTGAGCCCTGGACTCAGCACTGAGAGATCTCTCAAACCTCCAGGTCCAAGCAGCACAGGTGACTCTTGTATTTTCTCTCAGCAGCAGGCCTGGTACTTATGTGAAGATATTAAAGCACTCCAGCAATATGAATTAATTCATAAGGAGGTTGAACTGGTGAGAAGCAAAACAGCGATGGGAGATGTGGCCAGTGAGGGATGAAGCTGAGGAAAGATCCCCAAGTTCACCATTCCTCAAGTGCCACTCCAGGGCTCAGCGCCAAGAATGAGCAAATGTGATACGTGCTGGGAGTGAAATGTAAATAAACAGCTCAGGTAACTGTTTTCCCTCAAAAGGCAAAGAAAATAAAGAAATGGCAATGATTTAGTTATTTAACCCTCAGTGAGAAACAGAAGATTGAAAATATATTTTCCTATGAAAATTTAATTATTGTTTATTCTGTTGAACTGATTTCATTTCTCTATGAAGGTCACAGTCTTCTGCCCATGAGAAAAAAAAATCTTTTAGAAATGGAGTTGAAAACCAGAAAATTACAGAAAGCAGAGAAGCTCTCATCTGATTTAAGCTTCAAGGATGGGATTTTCAAAGATAACTAAGGGATTTAGCAGTCTGATTTCCTAATCTGAAGCCCAATTGTCCTTGAATGAGATCTCCCCAGAGAGACATAGTCCAGAGGGAAATAGATCTACTGGAAAGAGAAAAAAAAGTGCCAACTCTATAAATGGGCTTTTAAGAAAAAAGAATTCTCCGAGTAATGAGGACTTGCAGGAAGTGAGGGTACATTACCCAGGAAGCACCAATGGATAAAACCCACAAGAGGGTTTTTTAAAAACATCTGTGTTCAGGAATGAGCTAAAAAGCTGGGCTGAGATGCTCTTCAGTTTAGCTGAAAACATCCAGTAATTCTAATGTGATAAAAGATCCTGAAACATCTGCCCAGGCCACTGCTAACCTTGCTCTGAGGAGAATTCTGCCACTGCTGATCTGCTGGTGAGAGGGAGGTGGCTGGAGCCAAGTTTTTTGGGAGCCAGCCCTGACATTTGGGGGCTTCTTCAAAGAAATCTCGCTAAGATTTCCTAGAAAAGGCTGAGGGACTCTTTTCTCCTCTGGCTGCTGCATTAATAGTCCCGTGGCCATGACTGAAATTTCTGAGTATTTGCTGGCCAGTGTTTTGTGAGGAATGATTTGTGCCCGGTTTTCTCTCTTGATACATATTCAGGTTCCACAGGTCACTGAAGGTGAAATATCTGAGCTCTGAGATGCCAGGCTGGGCTGTGCCAAGTGCCCACAGAGCCCTGTGCCATATCTCAGGCAATCTCTCGTTGTGAGTATCAGAACTGAGCAGTCTCAGTGCTGCTTCTGCCTGTGCCTTTGCTGTCCCTGGCAAAGTGCAGCTCTGAGCCTCTCTGCTCTAAATTCAGCCTTTTTGTACTCAAAAGCTGCCAATAGATTGGTTTTTCACCCAACCACACTCTGATACATTAGAACTTCAGTGTCCAGTGTGGCAAGGAGCTGCACAGCTGAAGCAGCCACTGTGTGAAGAGAAGGTCCTTTTAACTAGTTTCACCCAAGGTGTCCCTTAAATCACATTTTTTTCCTGCCTGAGAGGGGTCTGCACTGTCAGATCATAAGGAGTGGGCCATATGGACCAGCAATACCCCACACCATGGCTCATGATGGGTGTGCAGGGGAGAGGAAGGTGCTGAATATCCTGTTCCAGGGATGGCTGAGCTGCATCCCCACATCCCACAGCCCTTCCCTCCTCCCCAGCCACCGCCCCCACAGGGATCTGAGCCTCACACGGGGCTGGAGCTGCACGCACCAGGCTTTGCAATTACACTGGAATCTCATTCCAGAGGGGATGAGGGAGAGGGGGGTGGGCAGGGAAAAGGGACTGCCAAGTTTATTATCTTGGGGTTTGTTGGCTTGGATTTTTTTTTTTTGTTGTTGTTGTTCTTTCTGTAGATGACAATCTATGTGCAAGTCCCTTCCGTGGGTTCATTACTGGGGATTTTATAGCCTAATGAATCCGACTCATCTGCGTAATCGCATTGTTTTCCACTGCTCCAGATGTTCTGTGCAACACCTCTGGCTCACGAGCTCCTATTTAAACATTTCTTGTAAACACCAAAAGCTGTTTGTTTGTTTTAATGTTCCATCACATCCCATTACCCAGTGAAGGTGAAAGATTGAAATGCAACGTTGTCTTGCCAAGAGAATTTTTTTTCCCCCTCCTTCCTCCCTCTGCTTCCCCTGATGTATCCATGTCTGGTGCCTAATTAGTATGCAATGGGATGCAGAGATTCCTCTGTTAAATATCTTGTTTCTTTCTGCTTGCCTTGATCTCTGTAAGGAGGCTGGTGCTACGTGGAGATCTGGGGGCTGCCTCTTTCAGATGCTGAACAATTTCACCATTATTGCCTCGTGTGAGGATTCAATCTATTGTTGTGTCAGGGATACAGTGCCATGGGACTCGGCTCCCTATCTTCCAGTTACTCACATCAGGGAAAAATAAATACCAGAGGTAAACACTGCCTTGCAGCAGGGCTGAGCACATGCTGCAGTGACATTAGAGCTCGTCTCCAGGCTATTTTCAAAACTGCAGGGCAGCCAATCCAGCTGAATTCTGTGAGAGCTTATTTTAGCACCAAAGCAGGTGTGACTTAGCACCTTGGGATGGATGTAGCAGGTGGAGTTGTGATCTGGACAGATAAAACAGGGAGGAAACCTCGAGCATAAGTTAAATGTAGGTTATAGGGTGGCTCAGTGGGCTCTGGAAACAAAGAGGGTTCTTTTCATTTTGCAGTGTGGCTCCACTGTATTTTCAAAGTCACATCTCTTTTAACTCTGTATCTCTTTGGGATCTGGATTTACTGCAAGTCCAGTCCTTGGAGTGGCTTAGGATTTCTGTATGGGCAGTTTGGGCAGACATTTCTAATTTTACAGGATGTGATGAATTAAATAAAGGTGACATGAATTTTGCACTGTAACCATTGCTGTAGGAGGAGCCTACAATGGTCAGTAGGTACCCAAAGAAATGGACCATCACAAGTCAGCTGAGGGAAGGTGCTTTCATACCTCATAATGAAAAAAATGAAATTTCGAAGCAAATCTCAGGATAAGATTGGGAGTAGAAAGGAAAGAAATGTTCATGAGACAACAGAACCACTCGAGAAAGTGATAGAATCTTTGAGGTTGGAAAAGACCTCCCAGACCACCAGGTCTCATAAAGGAAAAGAGAAACACCAAATTAAAAGCCAAGAAAGCACCAGGGGAGACTCGAGGTGGGTATTTCAGTCAAGCTGTCAGAAGTGAAGCTTTAAATATTTCAAAATGATTATCAACATATTAGGTCTGGCAGATTGATTCAGTCTTATGTTCTTTTGAGAAAAAAAAAAAAAATTATGAAAAACTAATAACAAGTCTGAAGTCTGGCAAAGCTGCACTGCTTGCTCCGGTGTTAACAGATAACGTTTAGAGGATTGTTGGAGATTAACAGCTGATGAGATGAGCCTTTGGAGCCTGTCAAACATGGAGCTGCCTGAGCTCTCTCTTGCTTGAGAGCTGCAGGGCTTCCACCAAGGAGAATGTGAATTAGAAACCTTGGGGAGTGCTGTATTTATAGGGGAAAATCAGATTAACCCACAGGGAATTGCCAGGTGGGAAGGGCAGTGTTAGCATTGAAACAGATAATCACAGAATGATTATATATGCAGGTGCTTTTATTGAAGGGCTCTGGGAATCAGGGGTACAGGACAGACCCAAATCTGACCCTGACATGGATTCATGATGGACATGTTCTTATACCCTTTTGTTATAGAACTACATATTAATTATTAAACCCATATTGGTCTATTGAATGCATTGATCTTATCCAAGCATAAATCCTTGTCATTTCCATCAGGCCCCCCAAATATTGTTTCCCATGATTCTTGAAAAATAATCATATTCAAGTACCAAACAATCATTACATTTAACAATCATATCATTAATCATATGATGATTATGCAGATGCAGTTTCTTCTGTATGTGATCTAATAAAGACAAAACCCAACCTTTGTTCCCCAGGGCCTGTGTAGTTTTGGTTCCCTTCCCAGGCCTATCCAGACCCAACCTTTCTTTCCACCTCCCCTGAATCTATTTTGTACAGTTCCCATGATTTTTAGAAATATTTTAACCCTATGCTATCAACCAGGGGATGCTGGGGCCTAGAAAAAGGACTCTGTAGGAATTGGGTGCATGAAATAAGACAGCACGAAGGAGAGTGAACAGATTTATTTTCTCCTGAGAAGGAAGCTGAGAGACTGTTCTGAGGGAATTGCAGGAGTTGTCCTCCTGCCTGGGAAGGTGGCTCCTACAGCCAGAATATCCACAGCACCAGAGACCTTCAGAAGCTGCTTTGTTAATAACACATCAACAGAAATATTTATGCTCTAAGGGTTGGGTTTGTTTCTCTTACCCACAGATTAAAACAGCGGGTGACACATAAAAATGAAGATAAATCTGCCTCAAGTGAGATGCTTTATGCTGAAGCAAAATTGAACTTTATTTGAGTTTTACCCTTCCAGATTTAGGGCTGGGTGTTTTTTTTTTCCCTTTTTAAGAGATGTAAAGGAAATTATTCCAAAAGGAATCTTAAAAAAACCCCCACATAATCTGTGGTTATTCAGTGTACTAGTTTTGATCAATGCCAAGTACTTTCTTCCAGTTTTGATATTTTAAGCATTACAGATCTGCATAAAATATTTTTAATGGAATCACTTCAACCTCCAAAAAAAATTTGAAACATTCTGTTCTGATAAAGTTGAACCTTATTGGGAACATTTCATTTCAGTTCCATTTCTTACGGAAAAAGAATCACTTAAATTGACATGTTCCTCAGGATAGGTTGATTTCAGTAAAATGCCACTTTTTTGTCATAAAAAGAAACTCCAGCAGAACATTTTTCAACCTGTTCCAGTTCTGACTTACTGCATGTATATTCACTGTCATAAAAGATTTATATGTGGCAGCATTTTAATAATTTCTTCTAATTTCATCCAACCTTCCTGAGATACTTCAGATGTTTAATGAATGCAGCCAGATAATTTTCCACCCATTTCTCTTCACATTTTTTCATCAAGTAAACCCAGTTTTGCCATCCACTCCTTGGTTTGATGCTGTGTTCATGGAGGTCAAACCTTAGTTACTGGAATTCCAAACCTGCATTTTTCTTATTTATAGAACTGTGTTACTAAGGCTTGGATGAAGTCAGGCCACATTTTGCTTTTTTTTCTTTAAAAGAAATCCAACAAATCCAAAAGAGCAGAGATGGCATTGCCATTATCTCTGTACACGTGGGAGACTGAGACAAAGGGGGGAAATGATCTCACCTAATTTTATCCCTCCAAAAGGTATCTGGGCCAACGTTGTCACGCAGGTTCCTGCGAGGCAGAGGAACACCTCCAGAGTGTGAATCACTCCATGGATTGTAGGGAGGGGTGGTGCTCTCTTTTGGAGATCTCTCTTGCACTCCACTGACTGGAGCAGCAGCACAGGCAACTGATTCTAAAAATTTTGCGTAGCTCATGTCAGACAAAAATGGATCTTGGCTTTTGTGATAAGCCTAAGGCTTCCCAGAATATCTGAGGCAGAGTCAGAAACCAAATGTGTATCTGCTGAATCCAAGGCTGATGCTTTAATCATAAGATGGAACTTCCTTTCATAATCCTGACTCTAACTTATTTCAATAATTCAGCATATTTCCTTCAAAGAACAGGAGTGGGACATCTGCAGAATGACGAAAAGCAATTATTTAGTTGGGCAGACGAATCATGCTAAACACTTCTGCACTCCAGAATTCTGAAACCATGTGAACTTTTGCAAATGCTCCTGAGAGATGCCACAGGGAAGATTTCCTTTTCAGAGAAACGATCTGAGAGTGGAAAGCATTTCACACAAGAGGAAGCAACATATGCCGCTACAACCTAGGAATAAATAGGAAAAATAACAGGGGAATAACAAGTTTTTCTTTTGCTGGCAAGACCGTGTTATTGCCTGAACACAGGAAACACAAGCCATGAGGTGCATCACCAATAAACCTCTTGTTGTGACAGATTTTCTGAGTGGAAAAACCAATTTCATCATCTCTACTTCCTGTGTGAGTTTACGTCAGGCCCCCACGTCCTTACAAGGGCACGGAAATAGATGATGAGAAACATCTCCATCATCCATCCTCTTCCACTGGGACAAAACACAGATATTCTTGGTGGGTTTTGTTTCAGGCTATCCAGAACCTTCTCCTGTGCACATGGAGGGTTTTCGCCACCAGTCTGGAATGTGCTCAGTGCTGGGAGGAGGCTGAGGGCTACCTGGCAGGAGCACACCATCATCATCATCATCATCAAGGAGTTCTGGACAGGATAAGAGGAAAATATGAGATATCTATGAGAGGATTTTGCTGACTGTTTTCTAAGGGGAATTGTGGGGTTGTGTGGGAACTGACAGGGGTCAGAACATGGATGCTCAGGCTGCAGGCAGTGCCTTGAAGCCTGTGGGAAAACCAAAGACAAAACTGTCTCAGTCTGGCCTGGGAAATCGTGAGGAGGAACCCAAAACAATCCCTATAAACAATCCCTGTACATCTCCTCCTCCTGACTCCTGGTGTTTTTTCAACTTGTTTACTGGTGGAGGTGTTTACAAAAAGGTGGTGCCCTAAAGGACCAATCCTATTCATTGTACCCAAACACTGTATAAAAGAATCTGTCTTTCAATAAACTTTGCTATGAGCCCTCTGAAGAAATCAGAATTCTACATGTCGTGACATGAGCTGTCCTGAATTGTAATGATGGGATTAGTCCTTGGACAGCCTTTCCTTCCCTCTGTGTTCTGTGCATTCCAGCACCATCTCAGGGGTGTTTTTATTACACATACACACAACACCAGGGCTGTCCATGGCAGAAAAGAGTTTTCAAAGGACCTTGAAAGATGAGAGAAATACAGAAGGAGAAGAGAGGGGAGGAAAGTTTATCTGGGTGCCACCTGGGAGATGAATGGCACATCTTAACTCCAGGCTCCAACAGTGGTGTGCTTTTCAGCCAGCTGAGAGAAAACCACAGTCCAGGTTCCTGCTCTAAGTTCAGTGCCCCATCAGTGAGTTATGATTTTCCAGCACTGCTCACCTTGATTGTCTCTCGCTATAATTTTCATTCCTTTCTCCCAGCTGGTACCTTGCTTACATGATAGGTGAAAAATATTAAATTAGATATCCCTTTACTGGAAATTATGGTCCATTAAAGCATTGCCATAGCTGCTAAGAGACCTTTCAGCCTCCCGGTGGGCTTTGTTTTAGAAACATCTGACAAATCCTGTGGGACCCTTGAGGGGAGTTCAAAGCCAAGGCATGGTAAGCTTGTGCAATTACAGATTAAGTGGTTTAATATTGCAGAGAAGAGAGCAGGGGAAAGGACAACGTGCTGGATATCTCTGGCCTTCCCCAGATTGTGCTTCACCGGGCTTTGTGTCTGAGCCATTGTCCTTTGCCTTTTACATCCATCTGCAATATTAAAACACTTAATATGGGCAGTAATTATTTGAGCTGATGATGCTTTTTCTTTGAACTCCTTGCTGGAGTGCCAAAGGATTTGTTAGATATTGCAATGATATGCAGGGGTTGGAGGGACATTACTTTCCTCCCCTATAGAGCACCCGCAAGACAGAACATAATTGGACTACAAACTTTGAACTTGCTGAAGTTTTTCATCTCACTTTTGGTGTGCACAATTGGCCATTAGATACTTTTCTGGATCCCACTTTTGCAGTGATAGCTGAGAGCAATAATAACATTAATTCTTTGCTACCATTGGGTATTTTTTACATATCGGCCTCAAAGATGTCACAAAGAATTAGGGGGTGGTAGTATTTTTTAGGGGTTGATCTGAAGTTTTAAAGAAGTGCAATTTTGTTGGAAAAATCTGGGCTAAAAGCGGCAGCAAAGTTGCACTGAATTGAGTGAATAGTTCTGTGGGGAAAAAAAGGGAAAAGAGGTGGACAGAAGTGAAGGTTCTGAAAGAAAGAGGAATCATTTTTTGAGGCATACTTACCTCAATGCTCCAAAATGTTTTTTTTTTTTCCTTGGGCAGGTTCACCAGCAGGCTGAATAAAAGACAAAAAAAATATCAGCGTTTCAACAATTAGGTGCAAAATTTAATCTAAATTTAAATAGAGTTATTTAATAAACATATTTCTCACTCTATAAATTCCCCCCCCTTTTTCTTTTCATCAAATACCTTTAAAAGAGGAAAAAAAATCCCAAATGTAACAAAAACAAAAACAAAACCACCAGAAAAACAAAAACAAAACAAAAAAACCCACCAAAAAAAAAAAAAAAAAAAAAAAAAAAAAAGAAAAAAAAAAGAAAAAAAAAAAGAAAAAAAAGGCAAGGAAACAAACTAAAACCTGACCAAGCTTGCTCCCAACTCCAAAAAACTTGATTTGACACTCAGGGTGCCACTGGGCATCATATTGAAGAAACATGAATTCCTTATCCATTTAAGGGGAAATACCAGATGTTTTCTGAAGGAATTAAATTGAAAAAAAAAATGGTCCTATTAATTTATCTTGAGGCAGGAAAAGTTTGTGGCTCGTGCCACACATATTAGTGATTAAAGTGGGAAATTAATTGATAAAAGTTTATGTAATTTCAGAAAATCTCTCCCAAAGTGGGAGTTGTGTGAGAACTTCATTTTTGATCTATGTGAATAAAAACAAAAAATCCATGAAGCCATTCTTGTTAATTTATGCTAAGTGCTGTGTTGATAGTTGCAGTAAATCTTTACTCGAAAGATCAATGCATAGATAGATAAAGCAGAAAAATAAATAAGAATGAAAGAAATATTGTCAAGCAACAAGATCTGCTTTAAAGTGAGTCCTGGGCCTCATCTGTTTTGTCTGCTTCTGGTTTCTGCTTAGGAGAAATATTGGATTAAATCTCTTTTGTACTGTGCACTGCTCTGAGATCTCTCCTGACAGATCCCTGGACATCAGAGAGGAAAGTGAAAAGGAGAAAGTGAAATGGAGAAAGTGAAGAGCAGAACGTGAAAAGCAGGAAGTGAAGAGCAGGAAGTGAAAAGCAGAAATTGAAAAGGAGAAAGTGAAGAGCAGAAGGTGAAGAGCAGGAAATGAAGAGTGGGAAGTGTCCACAAGAGCAGGACAAGTGTTACCCCAGCCTTTAGAGGGGCAATACGTTGTGACGTGGGAGTGGAGCCTCACAGAGGACAGCAGGCAGCAGCTTGGTGAAACATGGAAAGCTCTTTATTATCTGACTCCAAAGGCTTATATACATTTTGTACAGAGGGCCAAGATTGGCCCAAGGAGGTCACAACCTCCTGACTCCATTGGTCACTATGACCATCAGTCAAGTTCTCTCTCAGAGAACAAGAATGCAAAACATACTGATAATTTCTAAGAATATAATATTGTTTACATGAAGCAGCGTGAGAAGCTGCTGCAAAGACTCAAACACTTGAAGGCAAGAAATTCAGGGACGACAGACAAGACCAGAGTTAAAGGTCTGGATGCCTCCCTGAGCTCTGCAAGCACCTCCAGTGTTGGATGCAGCTCCTTCCACAGTCCCTGTGGAACTGGAACAGCCCGTTCAGGGTTGCAGGGTCATCCCAGTAGCCACTGTTAGGCTGTTCTTATGCAATAAAAAGGCTCTTGTTAATTATTGTGACTTCTTTACAATCAGAGGATGTACACATTGGAACCCCAAAGGATCCTCTCCAGAGAATAACCTTTATTTGCTTGATTGCTTCTTTTCAGTTAATTCTGCCTAATTACTATTTTCTTCCTATTAGATCCTAATTATATACAGTATTTTCATTATAAAGTGTAATGTTTCCCAGAGAACTCTGTCAATTACACAGACAATATTACCCGAGGTCTCATTTACTTCATTAAACCAGAGAACAGACTCTCCTCTGATTAAAACTGCAGTTGGAGGTATGGATGTGGTGATGTCCTACTCCTACAGCGTAGCTATGAAAATTGACCAGAGGATGATCACAAGAAGTCTGATTCATATTTTAAATGGGTAAAGGTGCCCCTCTCTGACTGCTGATAGTTTTAAAATCCTGTTTATTTTATCTGCCTTTACAGGGAAGTCAATTGGTGCGCCACCAAAAATACAAGAATTGCATTATTAAATAAATTATCATTGTGTAAAGCATGAATAAATGCTGTGTAAAGAGAGATCAAAATATTTGAATATTTAGTCTTATTAGAACTACAGTGTGAGTGAGTGAGTGCATAGCAACACAGTGGCAAGGATTGAGAGGAATAGAGGAGATCTAACAGATATTCTTGTCTCAGAGGAGAACAGTCTGTCTTTGTCTTGGATGGGGATAGAAAGAGGATTGATATGAAAGGGAATACATTGGGATGTAACTTGTAATGAGGGTATGGAAGTTGTTGCTACAGGATCCTAAGCCCCAGCCCACAAGGGAATGAAGACTTTCCATTTCCAAGCAAAACTGCCTCACTCAAGTCAGTAAAAATACCCGGCAACAGAATAATTTGTGAGTGTTGGTGCTTTGCTGTGTGACACCAGGATGTTCAGTTTCCTTGGAGCCCAAATCTTACCCTCCACCTGCAAAATGAGGGTATCCTTTCCCTCACAGCCTGTTTTTGGTGTCAGATCCAGTGCATTAATGACTCAGAACTAAGGAGCCAACCAGAGTAAATGAAAAATATCATTCTCATGCAAAGCCAGCAGGTGATAACATCACCTCGTAATTCAGGAGTCTGTGCAACTCCAGACTAACTCAGTGTATAATCTCATAAACACCCAGCACACACTCAGCACTCCATAAATAATAAATAATAGTATTAATAATACAACTTATGGCATGGTAACTTTCAATAATAGCTAGATTTTCAGGAAGTGTCCCAGAGCCAGATGGGACACCCAACACACCCTGTATCTCCCAGAGCTTTGCAAGCCTTTCAGGAGGAGAAATCCCACTTCAGTCATAACCTGTGACCATGGAGCAATTGGCATCTCAGGTGTCCCTGATGTGACATGCAGGGAGCACATTAAGGGATTTCTGGGTTACAGACCTGCAGAAGAGATCTCAAGGGGTTACCTGCCCTGCTCCCCAGCCTAGTGCTGGATCAGCTCAATTCCTGCCATTCCAGACCTTGGTTCTGCCTTGTTCCCAAAGGTTTGCTGTGGTTGGACCAGCACCAATCTCAGGAGTTCTGTTCCACTGCTTCATTTCCTGGAAGGAGAAAATCTTTTTCCTAAAGCCTGATGTAAACACTCCTGCTGCAGTTCAGGTCCAGTGTTTATTGCCCTGTATCCTTCTTTTGACCTTTTTATTCTTTGGAAGGAAGCCACCTCCCAACGCCTTTACTTTTTCTGCTTAAGCACCCCCAAGTCCCTCTGTCTTTCTCCCTTTTTTGAACATTCTTGCTGCTCTGGATTCTTTCCACTTTGTCCACCTTTCCCCTGATGCTGTGTCAAACCTGAATGCTGTGGTCCAGCTCAGATTTCACCAATCCTCAATAAAATGAAACAACTCATTTGTCACTCAGGTTTCTCCCTGATTTATGTGTTCCTGTATATTTTCTGCCCTTTGGTGTGGGACTGTACATTATGTATGTTATAGATTATTTTTGCTTTCCAAGCACTTGACATTTTTTCCCCTAGTTTTCCCTGTTTTGAGATTTAAAATCTTATTTTGCTTGAAGATAATTTGGTTAGCTGACAAATACAGACATGACTTTTTCAATATTAAGTAAGTAAGAAGTGTTGCTGTGGCAATAAAGAGATCTTTAGCAAGTCAACAAGAACTGGAAGGACCCACATATTTCAGCCTCTGGAACATGAAAATGCAAAGAAAAAAAGAAGCAAAAATATGGAAGTGGAATTTGGGAAAAAAAAAATGTATTTTGTGTAAGGACTTCTATTCTGTGCAGATTTAATTGGGTGTTATTCTTCCAGATTGGTTTATTGACAGAAGTTTAATGCAGTTAGATATTATCTCACTGCTATCCAAAATCCTAAATCCACCAGGATCTTTGATTATCCTGGTCTTTTTCCTCACATTAGTGAACTCCACTCTAGATGACAACAGGGCACTGAGTCTTGTGCAGTGAAGTTCATCCCAGTGCTCTGAATTCTGAGTTTTCATCCAGTCCAAAGAGAAATGGAAATGCTTCACAGGAGCTGCTATATGTGTGGGGATAAAGGATGAGTTCAGCAAAGGGCCTGATCCATGCATCAGGGATTTTTGCATCCTCTGAGCTGGGTGAGCACTGGTAGGAACCATTTCTAGATTTTTTTTTTTTTTTTTTTTTTTTTTTTTTTTTTTTTTTTTTTTTTTTTTTTTTTTTGACTCAAAGAAGGCTCTGTGGTGTCACTTTTGTACATCACCACGGCACAAAGACTCCGACTTCAGAAGGCTGAAAAAGTGATTCTTTTATTCTCAGAAAACGTCTTCCCTTTTATACCATTCTGCACAAACCAGTTTGATTGGTGACAGGACAAACCTCTTCAATCCCATTGGTCAGACCAGAGGGACATCAAGAAGAAGTCCCTCCTAGGGGAAATATGTAAACATTTTTGCCATTACCAAAACATGTCTCTTGTTTACAGAAAATTCCCTGGGAAAGGAATTTCAGATACCAAAACATGTCAGGCACAGAACCAGGGCTACACTCTGGATCTTGTAGCCCACCCCTATTATTAAAGTTATTCCTTTGCAGCCAGATGTGCAAGCAGAAGGTTTGGGATCCCTGTCCAGCAAGAAGAGAAGCCCAGGACAGAGCATGTCCTCGGGGTGGGGTTTGGGGGTCACTCCTGGGGAGGTGCCAGGGCAGATCCTGCAGTGGCTGCTGCTCAGGGCTGGCCTCATGCCAGGCAGGAATGAGCCCCCGTGTCTCATGCCACAGCTCATTGCCTGGGTTTATGGAGGCTTTATGGGCCATGGCAATGATCCCACCTGGATTTTAAGTGTGGAACAACATGGGGCACTCTCATGGCTTCATGGCCACGTTCAGCTAGGAAAAGTTGGGCCCCCTGCCAAAGCAGTGTGGGAACCCAGAGAAACTGGGCGAAAAACAGACAGGATCCCTCAGCACCAAGAAAAAATGGAAATTCCAATGGGCACAAACCAAACCCACATCATTCTTCCTACTCAGGCATCCCTGAAGTTCAGGATCTGCTTTTTCTTCGTCACTCTCACCATTCTTCAGCCCGAGATGCAAAACTTTTTTTGTCAAGAATTTCTCTCTGCCGCTTCATGTCTGAGCTCAGAAATGAGCATGATTGGTCTCCAAGTCTTTGGTGAATGTTCTGCTGGTGGAAAATTAGCTCCATGGAAGGGTAAATGGAGATATCCAGGAGCATACGGGCAGCCAGATGGAGAGATGTAAACACAGGGAAAAAACTGGATGAAAAATAAGGCTGAAAGATTGTGTGGATGGATGGACAGTGATTCACTATGGACAGATGGAAATGGAAGCTGTTTGGAAAACAGAATTTCTGTTCAACTGTGACACACTGGGATTTGTTTCCATCCAGAATGTGAAAAAAAAGTCACTTTGTTGGCAGTTTTTAACCAAATGGAGACTTGGCCTTCCCCCCCAATGGATAATGCCTTCCCCCCTCCATCCTACACAGTTGTCTCAGAAAGAAGGACATTAGTCAATACTTCTAAAACTTTTCAGTGCAATATGAAATAAATACATTTTTTATTTTAGAAATGTTAGATAAAAGCATGACATAATTAATATTAGAATCATAGAATGCATTGGGTTGGAAGGGGCCTTGAAGATCATCTGCTGTGGGCATGGAACTCATATTTCCTATGCTTTAAATATGACATGAAATAAAGGGCTGAAGCTAAATGGTCACACACTGGAGAACAATGACGAACATGCATTCTGTTAAAAATAAACACATTTCCATGAAACAGTTGAAATTCAAATGAAAAGCAGAAGTCTTCCACTTCTAATCATTCTGTCCTTGAAATCAAGAAACAGCCTGAAAAGAGCCATTCAAGAATGGAGTAGAGCTTGAAAAAGGACAGGTGGGATGGTGTCAGAGATGTGGTGCTGAAGGTCCAGAATTTGTCCCTTTGCAGCTGGTGGCAGCACTTCCCAGGCTCAGAGGACCAGCTGGGAGTTCCCCAAGCCAGCAGTGGCTACTGGGACACCAGAACCAAATCAGGCTGTCACAGCACGGGGACAGAAGATTTCAGACCAGACACCACACACATTTTAATGCAAATTTTCCCAGATGTTCCTGAAAATCCCTGCACTCCAGTGTAATGGTTCACAGAAGCCAAGGCAGGCTTCATGAGCCAGGGGTTTTTAACTTGACTTTTCCTTTCATTGGGAACATCCTTTGTTTCCACTGCAACGTGTCTGTGCTGTACAAACGGCTGCTCTGCATGGAGGAGGCCTGATAGGAAAAGTTCTGCTCCCAGCTGCCAAATTGTTAAATGGTCAGTGAATAATAAATCACCTCCTGAACTGTGCCCATGTTCTGCTGCTTCAGGGGATGCTGTGCACTCCAGCCTGGGGAGGCAGCACTTTTTTAATGGAAAAGATGCACAAAAGCTATGAGGGCTTAGCCCCAGCCTGCCAAGAAAGCAGCAGAATGATATATTCCTGGTATGGATCCTTTCTGCAGCAAACATGGGTACCTTCTTTTCACAACAAATCTGTCTGGTGGCATAGCCAGTTGTTGGGCATGAGGAAAAGGCAATTCCAAGGAAGGGGAGCCTCAGAGGTGATTTCTGGGGAAGGCCCTCTATGGTTTCTTTTGAGATGATCTCCAGCCAGCCCTGCTCTTCAGATAACCATATAAATGATTTATTCCTGTGGGTCCAGATCCCAGACAGAGATGTGGTAGATGGCTGGAAGGAGTGGCTCACACTTGGGGACCAGGAAGGTTTTATTCAGGCTGTGGCCCACGTGAAAGTGTTGAATCTGGGGCTTGGTTGCCCTTAAGTACAGGGGGAGTTACCTTTGGCAATGAAGGGGAGTGACTTAGGAACAGGGGGCATTGGCATGGCCACTTTGGGGCAAAGGGGGAGTGGGGAAAACTGAAGCCTTGGCTGAGTCACCCAGGTATTGCCAGAGCAATCAAGCACTGGGGTGTGTCATGGGTCTTATCATGGACTGGGAGAGGCTGTTGTGAGGGGAACAACAGGGATTTGGGAAAGGGGCATGGTAGGGATGAACCATTTACAGAACTTAATAACAAAAACCGTACAGAACTTTAGAAAACTCAAAATGCACACTGCAACAGTCCTCAGAGTGCCTGTGACCCCGACACTCCAGGCCCAGATCTGCTGGGACACGATACTTGAGCTCTCCAACAATTTGATCATTTCTGCAGCAGTTACACTGATTTTCCTTCCTCTGCCCTTCTTACTTGGGTCTAGGAAGAAAAAAACTCTGCCTTTTCTTGAGCCACAAAAGCTTTAACCCAGAGGATGGACACCCAGGATATGTGAGGAGACAACCATGGCTTCACGCACAAGGGGGAAATCATGAAATCACCTCCCAGACCAGCTTTCCATTTGCAGCAGCGACACCAGCGTGTGATGCATCTCTCACATTTCCATCCCCTGCCCCGTTTTTCGCGGATCCCTTGCAGGAGGCAGCTCACTGGTGTGATTGCCCAAGGAGGAGGGCGGACGGGCGAGAAATCAGTGTCTTGACACCGACTCTTGGTTCCCTCTCCCCTCCTGAGAGGAGCCTGTGAATAATCTGGCTGTATCGCTGGGCCTGTTGCATATTCTAATAATTCCCCCTCGCTCCCTGATTTAGTGCCACTGGTAATGCTTTTGATGTCAGCCTGAGCCAGATAGAAAGCTTTAAAAATTCATAGCTGACCTTTCACTGACACGTTGGGTTTCCGATAGGTGAGCGCCGTGTGGCAGGGCCAGGGGAGGGGAGGGCATTTTAAAGCCTGATTTGCCTTTTTTTTTCCCAAAACAAGAGAAAACATTTGGGGTGTGGGGAGGAATTGGTGTCTCAGTTCTGCACAGGGGAAGAAAGGGAGACGGGAATGGAAATTAAACCGAGGCGGAGAGGCCTCAAAAGCAAAGGACGGGCTTATGAAAAATATATACCCTCAGCAAAGGAAGATGGAATACAAATTGGGTCCCTTTTAAAAATATGTCTGTAAAACAGACGTTTTAAAGGGTGGGAAGGGGGGATAAGGGGAAAAGGAGAGGGGAGGAGAGGGAGGGGGGGAAAATGTCTCTTAAATGCGTTCAGAACATTTCTGCAGCCTGCAAAGCTGGGATTGTTTATTAGAAGATAAGATAGTGAAAAATGTATTTTGCAGAAAGAAAATAGTAAAGCTGGTTTCCCAGCAGATAAGAAGCCAAATTTCTATTTTATGCTCAATTGAATGATTCAGTTACATTATCTGGAAGGCAGCAGTGAAATAACACCCTTTGGAAATGAAAGTGGGAGAACATGTGGTTCAGAGGATGGCCCAGCACCCAGTGACCAGGACACCCAACCCTGGTGGCAGTGCAGCCCTCCTTCCATCCCACTCCTGGTGTGGCTGTGGATGGTGAGATCTGGGTGCCAATCATCCCCTGCAGCCTGTACAGCATTCCCAACCTGGAAACATGCAGGATTAGTGCTTGTGCCTCCATGCTGTTGGTGCCTTGGTGTGCCTACCTAGAACAGAGTTAGAGAATAAAGTGGGTATTTATTAAAAGCCTTCAATAGATGCACCTTGGGCAGTGTAAAAGCCTCCCAGAGGCAACACCTAAGATAGACAATGGTCATGAACTTTTCAGACAGATATAAGTTTGGACTATTTGCATATCAGGGGTTAATTCTCCAATTACAGCTTCAGGTAATGGTCGTGTACCCTCAGTATGCTCTCCATCCCAATTAATTTTGTTTAAACAATTCAGGGCCTGAGGCAGAGGGTGTCCTTGAGTCTCAAGACTAGAGGAATGGTTTTGTCTGACCAAAATGTGAAGACAGCAGTTAACACTTTATATGAACTATAGAGATAGGCATTAATGAAGAATAGGACTAGAAAAATATGAAAGTTGAAATCCTAAGGCATCCCTGTCCAGTTGTACTGAACACTGATACTGCCCAAGAAGGGTAAAGCAAATAAACCAAACCCTAACCCCAACCCCAACCCTAAACCCGAACATAATCCTGTCCAGTTGCACTGAACACTGATACTGCCCAAGAAGTAGGGTGAAAGTAACTAACCCTAAACCCTAAACCCTAAACTCAACCCTAAACCTAACAACAATCCTGTCCAGTGGCACTGAACACTGATACTGCCCAAGAAGAAGGGTTAGAGCAACTAACCCTAAACCCTAAACCCTAAGCCTAAGCCCTAACATTAATACTAAACATAAGCCTTAACCCTAAATTTAACCCTAACCCTCATCCTAACCCTAACTCTGACTCTTTTGGGATCACTCCCTCCCTCCTTGTCACACCGTGGTCCATCCCAGGCTGGGGTGAGCAGAGAGGGGATCCTCGAGGGGAGGGCAGGGCCTGAAGTGTTGTGCTGTTTGTCCCTCCATGTCACCCTTGCAGTCTCAGCTCTGGTGTGTGCAGAGGCAGGCACTGTGTGCTGGGGGAGAGCTGATGTGACACGTGCCAGGACATGTGTGTTTGCAGTTTTACAATGACTTTGGCAGTTTGGGGTTTTCCTTACAGATACAGCTTCAGGAAAAAGGAAAGAGGGGGGGAAAGAAAGCGCAAAAGCAATCGGAATTTACTCAGATTTTAGCTGGTTATATAACAGCCTGGTTGTACAAAATGAGTGCCCTGCACTGGCTCAGAATCTTGGGGAAAAAAATATTATTTTTAAACAAAAACTCTGTGGAGTAAGCACAAGTAATTCCCGTGACTATTTGTCCCGGAATTGTTGGATGATGGACTCTCCATTTTTCACTGCTCAAGGTTGCCAATATTATTTGCTGTGCTGCTTACGAGCCTTGACTCTTTTTTTCCTTTTTCTTTCCCTTAATATAAATGTCATTCCTTCCTAAACCTTATGGCTCCCTCTGCAAATGAAGAAACAAATGAAGCATGTGGCACATTAGTGCCAATCTTTTCCTTGCACCGAAGGATCTGGCTCACAACTACGGTTATTGTGTCCTTGATAAGTCCATTTTTTATTTACTGAGCCATTTAATTTGCGAGTCCTTATTTGTGTGGGCCTTTCCACACTGATCATCCACTGAGAAATCCACTGGAAAAGGACACAGCAGCTTTGGGGCAGATTTTATGTGTCTCTGCCATGAGCAATTTTGGCCACTAAGAGAAGATACAGCAGAGTTTGTGTCGATTTATAATTCAGGTTTTAATTGTGAAGTTAAAGGAACTTAAAATCGATCTCCTGTGCCAGGACTTGTGGAGAGGAGTATTTTTCTGCAGGAGAGCCGGGTGTGGTGATGGCCATGTCCAGCTGTGGGCAGGGAGGGTGGTGGCTCCAAGCTGGTCCTTTTCCACCTCAGGTTATTTTTAGTGGACGTTCAGGTGACTCCTGCTTGCACTCCAGTCCCAGCATGTGGGGATGCTGGAATTGTTTTATAGGTTTTTAGTTATAAGTTTAGTATGGTTTGAATTTTAACCCTAGCTAGGTAAGGGCCCCCTGTCCTGGAATGTTCTTATCAGAAGTTGATAAGAGTTTCCAAGACAACCTAAGTCTCTGCCTGGAGACTGATCTTCCCATTGTCTTTTCCCTCATCCCAATGTATCTTCTCCCCCCTCCTGTCCATCAATCTCCCAGGCTCGAAACCTGCTGAGAGGTGTCGGCCAGTGGTTGGTGGACCACCCAGAGACCCCACCCCAATTTACCTGATTTGTTGAAGTTTGTGTATTGCAGTTGGCATTAGCCACCTTGCTTTGTTTCATTCGTTTTGCGACTTGTACCCACCCCTGAGATTTCTGGTGAACAAAAACTCCCTGCAGACCAGGCCCGGGGTCACTCTCCTGAGGCACAGGCCTGGGACCAGGGACTGCCCCTGTGATCCCCGAATAAAACCTTTGTTTCCTCAAGCCTCGAGAGTGTCCCCTCTTTCGACCCACGGCCGTGACAGCCAAGGCAAAGGTGCTGCGGAGCCAAGACCCACGCAAGGTCCTGTTGAGGCATATCAGAGCCAGCAGGGTGGTCCAGCCGAACCCTGGGCTGGCCTGAGAGACAGATACGCGAAGCAACACCAGCAGGCAGATATTTCACAATAATTGCCTTAAGCTGACCATGGATAACGGCAAGATTTGGGAAGACAAGAACCGAATTCCATTGAGAAAAAGGAATATTTACTGAACGGAAGGTCTGTACCTTTGGAGAGGCACAATCCCCCAGAAATAAGATGGTGATTAAAAGAATGAACTAGAGAAAATATTCCTTCTTGACCACCCCAGGTCTGGATAGGTCTTGAGGGACTGTATTTGATTAACTGTATAAAATTATGGCTTATTATATGATTTTATGTCCTGATGAAGGCTGAATTGCCACCACAGCAGGTAGGCCTTGATTAGACACAAGAAAAAGAAAATCTTTGCTCTAGCTTTAACTTCTGAAAGAGCATAAAAGTCAGAAAGGAAAATCTTCAAGTCCACAGAGTCACTCGGTGGGGACCAGAACCCGATTTCTATTCTCCAAATCACACTTGCTAAAACTTCCTTGTCATTTTCAGCACCGAGTTTCCTTTCAACAACACTCCTATGTATCAGTTTGATCCATGATTTTGACAACAATGTGTCAAAACAAGTCCTCCTGAAAAGGTCTGAGGGAATTTTTTTTTGCTTCTACTTTTAGGATCTATTTCAATAGCACCGAACTTTCCATTTCCACCTTGTAGTTTTTCATTACAGCGTAACATACACTGGTGAGCTGATAAAGTCCTGAGGAGACATGCAAGACATTTTAATCTTGCTTAATGGTTTAATCTTTTCCGTGTGAAACTCTGGAAGGTTTGGTTTGGCTTTTTTTTTTGTGTCAAAAGTTTAAAATATTTTGACTTCCAGCCCAACAGGAAGGCTGAGTGGTGCCAAGCTGCACTGCTTTCCTGAGCCAATTTTCCTTTTTAGGGGCTTATGTTGATAATAAAGGTACCTGACAGGGTTTTCTGACACTGTCATTACTTTCCTATCACTATTCAAAAGCTAGAAATAAATATTTACCTTTTCTTCTCCCAAATCTAGTAATGAAATTTTAAGCCTTGACCGCTCGCTGACAGAATTTTCAGCAGGGATTCCAAAGCAGGAGAGTATTTAGAGAAAGGAGATCTCCTAAGAGGAGGAGAGATTGAGAATGAGGGAGATGATTCATAGCTCACTCCCTGCTATGGATGAGACACAGCTGCAGTGCCCAACTACTCAATAATTGAGGAACTGCTGACCCTGCTCCTGGGGAACGCAAAAGAGACACTGAGGAGGCCAGGAGAGCAGAGGGTGTGTCTTTTAGATCACAGTGTCTTCACAGCACACTCTGAAAAGGACTTTCTTAGTACAATAAACCCTCCTCTCCTCTCCTCTCCTCTCCTCTCCTCTCCTCTCCTCTCCTCTCCTCTCCTCTCCTCTCCTCTCCTCTCCTCTCCTCTCCTCTCCTCTCCTCTCCTCTCCTCTCCTCTCCTCTCCTCTCCTCTCCTCTCCTCTCCTCTCCTCTCCTCTCCTCTCCTCTCCTCTCCTCTCCTCTCCTCTCCTCTCCTCTCCTCTCCTCTCCTCTCCTCTCCTCTCCTCTCCTCTCCTCTCCTCTCCTCTCCTCTCCTCTCCTCTCCTCTCCTCTCCTCTCCTCTCCTCTCCTCTCCTCTCCTCTCCTCTCCTCTCCTCTCCTCTCCTCTCCTCTCCTCTCCTCTCCTCTCCTCTCCTCTCCTCTCCTCTCCTCTCCTCCGCAAACCTCTGCATTATGTGGGACAAAGAACAGAAAGAAATTGTAGCTTGGTTTGAAACTGGGAAGCAAGCTCCTCCAACCAAGCAGGCACAGTAGGAATTAATGAAAGGTTGAGAATAAAATAATTTTTCTTAGCGTTTGGTATTGTTCTGTTAATCAGTAAAAGAAATGTCATTTTTCCAGGCCTGTGGGGACTAAAGTAGAAGCCCAGGAGATGATTACATTGGTTATGAGCTAAAGTACCTTTCCAAGAGATAAAAAATGTCTGTCTGACTAATAACTGTGAGACAACAACCAAAAAAAAGAAGGGGGAGGGGAGGGAAAAGAGAGGCTGAAATGCAGTTGGAGTCACAGAGGCCTGTGGTGGGGCATTTTAAGATGCACACAACTCCCCCTCAGCACACCCAGAATGATCTCTGCAATGCCTGGTGCTTTCCTGGCTTGGTGAAAATACTGCCACGGAAGCAGCAGAGTTTGTTTATGGAGAGAGCACGAGAAAACAAATGTCTCATTCCCTGAACTCTAACCTCTCCTGATATTAATGTGTGTGATAAATTTGTTGGCTAAAGGCAGGAGATAAACGAAGTGCATTTAGCCACCAAATTGCATTCCTTGCTATCCCTCAGGCAGAGGAGACAGGGAAATGCTGGACGCTTTTTTTCTGGCACCTTGCACATTAGGCACAATCCCAGTGAGCAACAATCCCAGCTAGCAGGTATTTTATTCCCACAATACCCAAAAAGAATGGAGCCTGAACTGCCTGCAGAAAAGATGACAGAGTTGGGTTGTCCCTCTGCAGGCTGCTCCTCACCCTGCAGCCCTCCAGCAGCAATCCCACTCCAAAGGCTGCTCCTGCCTGGGTGAGATTCCAGGCTCTGCCTGTGCCAGTCACACTGGAGTGAGCTGAGCAACATTTCAGAGGTGATTTATTCTGTTCGTGTTATAGCATTTTGATAGCATTATTCGCCAATTTTCTCCTCCCTCTTCCTCCCTTACATACCCCGTTTATAAAACTGCTGAAACCATTTGTAAATAAGTTTAATAGATCGGATTCATTACACTTTGCCAGCAAATTATTACACGAGTAATCCCCGTGCCTCTAAGCCAGGAAATCAGCAAGAACAAGAAGAGAAGAGATTTCCTATTCTCTTGCATATTGCAGTGCCTGGTAGGAAGGCATGAGCTACTTTCCTGGAAGTTTGCTACTTCCAATGTCCAGGTGAAAGTCAAGAAGTTGTTTTGGGTTATTCTAAAAATTGCACAACTTTGTAGGAAGTTGATACAACATTCTGTAATTTATTTGGTTTAAAGGTTGGGGGTTTTTTAATACACAAAAATTGTAATCCCTTGCCATCACTGGTGCACGAATAAATGTGTCTTCCCAAAAAATTTGGAGAGAATTGTCTCATTATATATTTTGTCTTTATTATTTATAGCTATCTGACACTGATAGAAAATTAATGGGCACGTTTAGAATGAGGCAAAAATGACTTTTAGTCCCACTGTAAGAGATGTCACTCCCTTAGGAAGAAATCTGTGCTGCACAGAGTCACATCTTCAATGTGGGCACTGCTGGGTCTGTTGGGAGGGTTGTGTTGAGCTCCTCTCCTGCCTCCAGCCACACTCCCAAGAGCAAGGGATCCCTGCTGTTGGGTGGGCTGTGAAAAACAAGGTTCACTCTCTCTTAGCAGAATTTAAAAAGTTTAATTAAAAGACAATAGGAGACAGAAATAAAGCAAAGGGTTAAACGGCCTTGTGCTTGGCATTCACCCAAGAGCACTCTACAATCTTGGAGAAATTCTTTAAATACCTCTTCTATTACATCAGCCTGTTGCATATTCATATACTATTATGCATATTCATAATTTTTCAGGAACTCTTTAGCACAGCCACTCCTTGGCCCACCTTTTCAGAGCATGCTGTTTCTTGGCTGTGATTTCATTATCACCTCCAGTTTGGGCTGGTCCATCCTCTCTTCAGACAGCAGGTAATAATGATTAATATCAGGTAGTAATAATTAATGCTGATAATTTGGCATATCAATAACAGGGGTCTTCATCATAAGTTCACTGAATGTTATCCCAACCAAACAGACAGTTCAATTGCAAGCATAACTATATATCAGCTGTTATAAATGAATATTATAAGCTTGGCTTTTCGCAAGATGTGTGCTACATGATTAATAACATTGTGGTAAGGATATAAGTGTTTATTTCCGCTATTAGTAAAGAAAATTAGGCATAGCGGTAGTAGTTGATATAGTGTGCTTAAACTGTCTGTGTGGTCGGGATAACACCCAGTGAACATGTAAAGAAGACTCTGCTATTGATACACCAACGATCAGCATCTCCCGCCTGAAGAAAGTAAGGACCAAGGCCCAGGCTGGAGGTGATAATGAAGACACAGCCATGAAACACACAGGCTCTAAAAAAAGGCGGACCCGAGGAGGGACCATGCAAAGCAGTTCCTGGAATATGGAAACTAGTTTGTGGAAAAACATGAATATTCAACAAACTGATGCAATAAAAAGGGTATTTAAGGAACGTCTCTGATATAGCAGGTGTGGACTTGGCTGAATGTCAAATCACTGCTGGACGTACTTTGCTTTTTTCTATCTCCTAATTGTCTTATTTTTTATTAAACCTATTTCTTAAAATTTACCGAGAAAGTGAACCTTGTTTTTCACATCAGCTATTCTAATACCACGTTTAAGCAAAAACATAAAAATTATATCCTTACAGCAGAGTTATTTTAACATTACACATATAACATTCATCTTAATATTTGTGAAAAGCAACTTTATAATATGTGTTTATAACAGGGCCATGGAGCTTGCAGCTCCTTTGTCCCTCTCAGTTGATCACAAAGGGGGCTAACATTTTTAATTCCGTTGTTAATACAAAGCCAATGTGTTTCAATACACATTAACACTTTTAATACAAAGCCAATGTGTTTTAATATCCATTAACATTTTTAATATGAAGCCAACAAACTCCTGACTCACCCACTCCAGTGAGCTTTGTCCCTCTGGGTGTGCTCCTCCTCTGTGCTGTGACTTCCATGTGGTGGGAGATGACAAACCCAGATTTTCTCGTGTGTCTTCTGTGAGTTTTTCCTCCCTCAGGGGTGTTTTTGTGTCCACACACAGTCACAGTGAGAGGGAAGAGGAAGGCAGGTGAAGATACCCACGGATCCCACGGCCAGCCTGTTCCCTAAACTCAGATAAAACCCTTGGGGCTGAGCTCCTGCACCGACATTCCTTCTCCCACAAGCAACACCATTCATCGACTCCTAATTTTGTTTTATTTCTTTCAGCTGACTTGGCAATGAAATAGAGTTTAATGAGTGAAGATCTAACTGCCTGAGACTGACAACTTTAGTGGCCTTAATGCATCCTGTGCAACTTATGCATAAAATAGACAACTCCTCAAGGTCACTGGGTATTTGCTGTGGTGCAGCAACAACAGTATCACTCTTCCTTCCAAACCCAGCAGATCAGATAAAGCCAAGGAAGTATTTAGAACCTCACTTGGAAACAGGAAAAGGACATGTTCTCTCCAGGTACTCAAATGATTCTTTTAAATTAGCAGGTGATTTAGTGACATTAACCTTGAAAGGCCCCAAATCTATCCAGCAAATCTAAAAGGAATGGAACCGATTTCTCTGGATTGGTGAGGTATAAAATTACATCGTCAGTGTATAATAGCTGAAACTCTCTTATTGATGATTAACCACATTTATTAACAGCAGCCTATAATCCCAAGATGTTATTTGTACAATGACTGAGATGTAATATAGAGCTTTCTAAAGGACCGGATCATGAAATGCACCAAAGGTCACCACAAAACCCTGGAGAAATTAGAACATCAGTCTTGAAAGAAATCTACAGTTAGTTCTATTGGCCCTTCTGTCTAGTGCAAAACAATTCTGACAGGTTGATTCCTCCAAAAGTTTCCTTATTTTTTATTTCAGCCCCTGATTGCAAGTTTAGACCCAGGCCTTACCTGTACTGGAGATTTTAGCACTGTTAATGCTGATGGAAACTCCTGGGGGGCTGGGAAGAGCAGCTTTGATGAGCTTCGGGTACAAATCCTGAGGTGGTAGGGGAGAGGAAGCTTCAGAGCATCTGGCAACAACACCTGCTTACTCAGGTGAGGTTTATTTAGTTGTATGGGGTTTTTTTTAGAGATTCTTTACAGAGCTCAGCAGATCAGTAGAAATGCAGGAGTCACAATATTGAGTTGGGTGTCTTTACTCTGCCTCCTTCCTGATGTGAAAATCTCAACAACTGAATTTCCTTGGAAGCAGAAGCTCCAACTGATCAGTGGTTGGAGCTACCTTAAGTTCCACTAAGTAGTTTCTCCCCAAATTTACTTTGTGCAGGAAAATAGATCTAAGTAATGGCAAATAGCAGAAGTTCTACTGACTTCACATGCACTAAAAGCAATAAAAGACATTTTTAATACAAATTAACTTCCAGTAAAAATGAATTAGGTCGTTCTTGGAACGTAACTTGGGGAAGCCCAGCTGCCAGGGCTGTTAATCACGTCATGCCTCAAACAATCAGAACTGTTCACTGTGGGTAAAGTGATTCCACCCAAGTGGAGTTTCCTGATGGATTAATTTCCACCCAGAATTCCCATTCCTGCTGTCAGGATGAGCTAAGCATGGGCTGAGCACCAAGGATCCCCCAAAACATCTCCATGGACCAGCAGCAGTGGTCCAGCCTCTCTGTAAAGTTTAAATGCAATTTTGTTTTCACCTGTTTTAATTCTCTGTTAATCTCAAATTAAGTGATCCTCAGTGATCCTCTCATCCATCCCAGCAAAGCACTGCTGTGTTTTGGTCAATAACTGATGTGTTCCATCTCAGAGGTGGTGGTGTTTTGGTGTTAGAGTGTCTGTCCTTCTGTGATGGTCTATAAATCACTCTTGCAGCCCGTGCAACCAAAAATCATCTCTGAATGTAAAGACAAAATTGCCAGTGAAACACAAGAGTGTCCAGCTCGCCCACCTAGAGAACATACACAAAACTCAAAACTACATCTCACTCTCCACTCTGCCCCTCTCCACTTACATGAAATTACTGGGGCAGAGAGGAGACAATTTGTCCTGAATTTTAAATAACATTCCATTGCAAAATGCTGGAGGTAGCAGTGGCAGCTAAAAGCTCTGCTCTGGCTTTCTGAGCTGAGGAGGAAACACAGTCTAACCCACAAGATGTTAAAAAAAAAAATTACTAAAAAAAAAAAAAAATTATATAAACCTAGAACTGAACTATTCTCTTGAAAATCATTTGAAAAGGGCAGAGTATTGGAATTTGAGACAACAGGAAGAAAAATGATCTTACTTTGGAAAGTCTGTTTGCATTCTAATGAGAGAGGTTATTCTTGGGAAAATAGGCACCTTCCCTGCACTGGTGCGGCAGCGGGTGGGATGTCAGGGACAGATATCACACTCCCTCTGACTTCTTCATGTTGGACAGACAAAAATTATAGCCATTGACAGCAGTTAATGAGAACCTCTGAATGGAGCCAGTTCCATAAAAGGAGTCTATTAGAGCTGAAAGTGGCTTTCCTCCTTCAAAAATATTGTGGAGAGCCTGAAATGCTTCCCTCTCTTGAATTAAGACAAGAAGCTGACATCTTTGAAACCTTTGCAAACCTATAATCAGAAGAAATATTTCACACTGGAAAACTGAAAAGGGTTTTCGTCTGGTATTTGAACAGCTCCCTCCCCTCCATAATTAAATAGCTAAAAGGTAGCATAGCTCTTTGTTTATTTTAAAGTCATGACATTAATAATTCTGCATTAATTTAAAAATGGAAAGTCATATTGAACTGGAAAATTGGCATTTTTCAGAGAAAATGTCAGAACAAAATGTTTTGACAACCCTCAAACTTGAAAAAATATGGTATTGAGGAACAAGCCCAAACCATTCCCCAGCTTGTAAAGTTTCACCATCCTGTGGAAAAATGTTGCTGGGAAAAAAAGAAAAGCCAGTTCTAGAGTTGGCTGGGTTGTACAGGTATCCCCAGGCTTTCTGGTGGAGCTGCTGATCCAAGGATCTCCTTCCACTCCCAGAAGGTTTCCTCAGGATTGTCTTCATCCCTTTCTTCTTTGTGATTGCCTGTGCATGGCTCTGGATGAACCAGGCTGAAAAATGTCTCCAGAAGAGAATTCCCCATGGCCACAACTTTCACATCCAGTTTTCCTTGTAGCCTGATGCTCTCCCATGTCGGGTAACAGCTCCCTGTGCTCCCACAGCTCAGAGCTGCTGCTCCTCCCCTCAAACCTCCTGAGAACCCTCATTTTCACTCTTACCAGCTGAGCCTGCAGTTCCTTGGGAGAGATGAATGTCCTCTGCCAGGCCTGGCGATGGGAGCATTTCCTCCTCCTCCTCCTCCTCACAAGGATCTCCAGTCCAGCTGGGCATTGGCCGCAGAGCTGGGAGTGTCATCAATCTTCAGGGATGCTTGGAGCTGAGGGTGGGGATTGGTCCCACTTTGGTCCTTCCTGCACTACCCCATCCCCTCATCTCCTCTCCTCCCCACCGAGCCCATCCAAGAGGAGCTTCACGGGAAGATCTCTGCTGCCAACGCGAGCATCTCTCCCTGTAGATGAGCCGGAGGAGCAGATAAGGAGGGTTGGATGACAGAGGGAGGCTGCAAATGAGCTCCCATTAGCAATTGCTGTATATCTGGTGAGGGGCTGGTAAACAGTTCGCACTTATCTCTCCGCTCAGCATTTAGCTGATTTCCATAATGAGCTCCATTGAACTGAGAGGCCTCGAGGTGTCCCAAGGCTGTTGAGATGCAATGTGTTCTCTAAATCTGATTTATGTAAAGGTGAAGGCAATTGTGTTAACAAAGGAGAGGAACACGATCAACATGCAGGCAGCGCTGGCTGGGAAGAGCGCGGTGCCCGCGCCCGGCGCTCTCCGAGCGGGATCTGACAGCAGCCAGGGAGACATTGAGATGCAGCCTTGGAAAACACAGCCAGGAGGAAGATGTGTGGGGCTTGTTTATTATTATCTTCATTGTTATAAATGCAATGGCAAATATCGGATTAATAAAAAGAATTTATTAATAACACAATATCGAACACCAGCAAAATGAGAAAACCACAAAATAGGAAAATAGCAGCGCTGCGCCGGGTGGATAGGGGTCTGCACACCAGGGTACAAGACGCCCAAATCCACGCCATGCAGTTCTCAGTCCACCGTTTTATAGGATTTTTCTGCCCTTAGGCAGTCCAGGTGTCCAGGGTGGGCTGAATAGTCCGAATTTCTTTTCGATGGCCTTCCCGGATCTTGTCAAGTCCTGTTGTTCCATTCCAGGAAGGTTCTTTCTTATGCCAATTACACAGGTCAGTCTTATGTTGATTTCAGTTTGCATATCATGCCAGGGCGTTGATGAAATCTGCATCGTCGTCAAGAAGGAATTCTCCTTGCATTGGCGAGGAAGTGATTCTTATCGGGGCTGGCTAGCGTCTTTGTCCAGTCTGATGATCCTTGTCCTGTTTCGCAACTGAAGCCATGCAGGCTGGGGGGGAAAGATTTGCTTCCTACTGGATTTTACATTTTATTAACATTGTTCTTATTATACATCGGATTATTATTTCATACACAAATTTTTACCCCAAATTTATCACATTTATTTTTAATTTTTTTTTTCTCCCTTCTCCCCGCCCCTCTTCAGAAGAGAGAAGAGCTGCTGCTCTGAGGTTTGCAGAACATCTCAGAGGGAGAGGAGCTGCCTGTGCCCGGTGGCTGCAGGGTCCCTCTGAGCCCCAGTGCTGGGGCTCTGTGCCACCCTCGGTTCCACCCTCAGCCCTATCTCAGCCTGCCAGGTTCCTCTGCAGTAATCTCACTCCGGGCCCCAGCACAATCTCAGTTCCTCCTGCTCGCTCAGGCGCAAAATCCTGCAAACCCCAGCAGTCCCTTCTGTGGCTTTGAGTCTATCTGTCATAACCATGAACAAAGGAAAGAAAACTCACACAGGCTTTTTACAAAATCACTTATTTCTTTGCATCATCTCTGAAGACCTCTATTTCCATCCTGTGTCCATGCACTCCATGCTGACAGTCAGAGAAGCTTTCCAAGGTCGTGCACATCAGCAAATACTTGGAGGCAGCTCTGAGGCAGGTGGACCTTGGCAGATTTTGGCCACAATTTGCAGGCAGCTACTGAAACTATAAAATAATTTCACTGGGGAGAAAGTAGGAATCTTGTCATGTGGCTGAATAGAAATTAAGATTCTTGGAAAAGGAAAAAAAAAATCACTGGAAAGAGATGCTATCATTGGGAATAATTCTACTTGGGTTGTAATGGGAACTGCATGAGTCAGTGGAGCTTTTGCATGGCTGGATGATTCAAGTAAGGATAATCATAAAGAGAGATGAGTAGAACATGAAGGAAAAAGGATTGAATGCATATTTTTCTCATGGTAAATTAAGAGAAGGTTGTAGGAGTGGAAATTCAGACAAGGCAAATGCAATGGAATATTGTCACAACAGGACTGGCCATCTGCATCTGCTTTACTCCCTGCTCACTCCCCTGGGTGGGGATGGCAATATCAGCATGGCTGTCTCTGAAGGAGAAAAAAGGGGTTTTTCTGCTAGTTTGCATTTAATTGTGTATTTTGCAAATTTTTTACACCAGCCATTCTGCTAAACTGGGTTTCATATGCAACAAACGCTAACCACATAAACAACACGTCTGTCCCAAACCCTTATTACCATTCCCACAACCACTCTCAGGCTTTCTGAAACCCATTATTATAATTATAATCAAGAATCACAGGACACTGTGATTTGTGCCAGAAATACAGACACACTGAATTGGTTGTACAGGCCACAGATAGAGAGAGTGAGAGAAAGGATGGGCAGAGAGAGATGCAGCTTCAGCACTGTTTAATTCAAGCACGGTAACACCCACCCTATTTAATTTTTCCTCTTTCATTTTCCAATTTAACTTCTAGCTGCTGAAATCCGGGCTGATATTTGCTTTGTCCTCTTTGTTCTTCTTTAGCCTCAAACCTTGGTTTTCTCCTTCTCTCCACAGCTCCAGCAGCTCCTTCCCCAGGACAGGAGGCAGGTCTGCTTCAAAGTGCAGCACTCAGCACCTCTCCAGCAGAGGGAAGGAAAAACTCCCTCTGGAAACTGCTGCAAGAATACTTAACAGATGCAAAATGCAGGTAAACTCATTGGAAAATGCAAATGCAGCATGGATCTTCATTTTATTAGGCTTCTGCACACAGTTCCTCTCTCCTGAAGCACTTTGCAATCAAAAGACCCTGGAGTGACTATTTTGAGCCCTGATTCTTCATGCTAAGAGGTGATGCTGATTAGGGTGTACCAGCACAAGGCACTGACACCAATATTCTACCAGAGGGTTTTCTCAGAGAACAGGAGGCCTGATCCTGTTCTCATATTTAGGGAATTACACTGGGGGTGTCCAACTGCTGTATGGGCATAGGAACAGACTCAATCTTCCCAGGTCTGTGCTTGGAACAAGCAGCTCCTGTGGGTTCCTTTCATATTTGGAAGTATAGTTATATTTAGGTGTGTGTGTGTCTTTGTGTGTGCACGTGTACATTTGAATATTCTATACAAACCCCAGAATGTGCATAAAGATGATGATGAAACAGAGGAACCAACACCTCCTGCATGAGAATGAGAGCAGAGTGTGCCAAGAATGGTTCTTGCTTAAAATGCCTCACCTCTCCCTGTCTGAGAGCCACCCCAGTGCAAATCTCTCTCCTAGAACAGAAAACCTAATGCCCAATGCATCCTTTTCAGCCCAGAAATGAATGAGAAAGAATCTCACAGGAAAGATGAGGGCAGCAGCTGGATCAGGAACGGAGGCACCATGGATGGCCTTTACATCCCTGTTGCTCTGGTTTGCTCACAGAACACTTGAGGACTCTGGTACTTAACTTGAGATAAATTGCATCTGTTTCCCAGTCCCACCAAACCAGCCAGTGTGGCAGTTATTTGTTTCCTTAAGATGATTATAGCAGATAGCTCAGCTCAGAAGCCTGGTTACACCCAGGGGTGGCTCAAAAGACACTGCAGAGGACAAAAAGTAGGACAAAGCAGCCCGAGATCCCAGGGTAGAGTAAATCATGTCAGAATTTTACATTTCTTCCAGTCTACAGGATACCACAGGAGTCCGTTGGCTGGATGCACCTCTCAGTACCCACAGGCAGAGCTTACAGGAGTCAGTCTGAGTTACACCAGAGGGGATTTGGCCACTTCTGTCTCATGGTCATTGCCAACTCCACTCACACACACAGAGGAAAATATTGCCCAGGCTGAAGCTGAGCCAAGATGACCACGGAGGTCATGAATCTATAAAAATTATTAACACTTATTAGTATAATAATCCTTTTTATGGCACCATAAAGTTACATGATGCCTTTCAGGATGTAGATAAACTCCATTCCCTGTGCTGAGGGGCCACATCTCCCACAAAATTCTCTGGATTGTCTGTGTGCAAACCCCTACTCTTCATCTTCACTGCCCTGGGACATCATCCATTGATCAAATCTTCTGTGGGAGGAGTCCTTGAACTCCTCTGCACACTTCCCCCAAAAGGCCTTAAGGGATGTGAAAAAAAATAAAAAAATAAAAATCATATATATTCTTTTCAGGTTTTAATCGTCTAAATGTGGTAAAAATTAGCATTTCCTTTGTCGCACCTTTGGGCTATAGCTGCTGTTCCTGTGCTCTGCAGGGAAATGTGGGGTGCAGTGGGAGGATGGAAGTGGGCTTGTTCTGGAAAAGTAGGACAGATGAAGTTTTTGCACTCAATTTTCCCATGAGGTGACTGGATGATCTGAGGGATGCTGCGGGAATTTGGGCTTGGAATCACACTGACATTACAAAAATGATGAGATTTCCTGCACTCCCAAGTGCCAGAGACCACAGGGAGAACTGGAGGGCTGGAGTGGGAGAGGAGATCTCTCCAGGAGGACAAATAATGCTGCAGCACAGAATCCTATTTCTGGACAAACCCAAAATGCAGTTCCCAGGCTTTTCCCCACACACCTGACTCCGAGTGCCTACAGAAATAACACACTGACTTTTTTTTTTTTCCTCCAGTAATAGGAGGTAATGATAGATGGCCCAGAACACAGCGTTTGATTAAAAAATGACTAATCAATTTGTTAAAGATCAAAAATTAACCTGCCAAAAGCACTGAAGCTTTCAGAGACCCAAGGAGGTTTTTTTTTATTTTTGCTGCTTGTGTGAACCTTTGTGGAGAGAAAACCTCTCCTGCTACTTATACACTCCCAGCCTTTACTTTTTTCCCCAAAAATCACTGTCTTACTTGATTAAAAGATACACAGCTTTGATTTGTTTCTTATCCCCTTGCCACCCACTCCCCTTGATACAAATGGTTTTAAGCAACATTACTGTAGACAGCAGATGTTACTTGTTTCAGCTAAAATAAAATGATCCAGTGCTTAAAAACCCCAAAGAAAACAATCAACTCAATTTGATTGGGAATGCTGATAAAGTAAGAACAATGACCCCACTTCTGACTGATAAATACACTTATAGTCCTTGACATTGGCACATACAGATCACAGAAATCTCAGTTCTGGTTGGTATCAAAGTCCAGTAAAAGGGAGTTGCATTGACTTGGAATTTCTACCAACAGCAGAAAAGAATAAAAAAATCAGCACGTGGTTAATGAAGATGAATAGATGCAGGGAAAATGGAATTTTCTTGTTTCCAGGGGATTTAAAACAACAGTGAGTAAAATCTTCCTAATAACATAATTTAAAAAAATAGCATGTGGATGTGAAATTAATCTGGGCTGCCAGTGCATTGATTTCAGCTGCCTTCAGGCTGAGGATTTTCTTCAGAGAGGAGTGAAGACCATGGACAGGAGAAAGTGACCCTGAAAAATCTGTGTTTGCTTTGGCACGGGGTGAAAGCAGCATCCCTCTGCAAGTCCTGCTCCCACATCCAGGGCATGGATGTGACATCCTGCAGTGGGACACCAGGGAACACCAAATTCTGGAGGTCCAAGGGATGCAGGACATTGATGAGATGTTGGAGCAGCCCTGATCATGGCTTTCCCAGATTATGGAAATCTGCACACAGAGGGGTCTCTACATCCTCTACTTTGTGTTTTCTGCTTTCTCCAAGGTTGTGTCTGTGCCAGTAGGAAAGAGGAGCTGAAGGAACATGGAGACAGCCATGGACGTGGTGTAATCCTAGAACTGTGGATATGTAGGATTGTAGAAATGCAGGATACAGCTGTTTGTGTCCTGCACCAAGCCCGCAACTCCTTTGCTGTGCAAACATGAGGGAATCACCTCAATTCATCTTCCCTAGCCATAAAATGGGGAAGTAGACACTGACTTTCACTTTTTGACACCTATGGATTAAAAAACTTGTGTGGGTGACCTGTTTTACACCACAATGACACAGACTCTGAGATTCAGAAGGCTGAAATGACTCCTTTATTTTTGGGATGTGTTTCTTTTTTTATACTATTCTACACAGACCAATTTGATTGGTGACACAAAGACAAACCTCTTCACTCACATTGGTCAGACCAGAGGGACATCAAGAAGAAGTCCCTCCCAGGAGAAGGAATGAATAACAAAGGTACAGTTTACAAAAACATTTCTCCTGTTTACAGAAAATTCCCTGGGAAAAGAATTTCAGAAAACCAAAACACCTCAGGCATTGAACCAGGGCTACATGTGCATTATTTTATCAGCAGGATAATTTTAGTTCTACAGAGAAGTGAATGCATTTTGCTGGACAAAAAGAATATCAATGTTTATGCTCCCAGGCCTTGTGGCAAAAATTTGGGCACTGACTCTGGCTGCTGTAAGGCTGCACGAACACAACTCCTGAGCTCAGCAGCATGAGGTGCCTCCCTCAGTGAGGGGAGTGATGCTGTTTTACACCACAACGACACAGACCCTGAGATTCAGAAGGCTGAAATGACTCCTTTATTTTTGGGATGTGTTTCTTTTTTTATACTATTCTACACAGACCAATTTGATTGTGAAACAAAGGCAAACCTCTTCACTCACATTGGTCAGAGCAGCGGGACATCAAGAAGAAGTCCCTCCCAGGAAAAGGAATGAATAACAAAGGTACAGTTTACAAAAACATTTCTCCTGTTCATAGAAAATTCCCTGGGAAAAGAATTTTGGAAAACCGAAACACCTCAGGCATGGAACCAGAGTTACATGTGGGTTATTTTATCAGCAGGATAATTATAGTTCTACAGAGAAGTGAACCCATTCTGCAGGACAAAAAGAATGATGAATGTCCACGTTCCCAGGCCTTGTGGCAAAAATTTGGGCACCGACTCTCCGACTGCTGCGGGGCTGCACAAACACAACTCCTGAGCTCAGCAGCATGAGGTGCCTCTCTCAGTGAGGCAAGGCAGCTGGAAAATGCAGTTTGGGCCGTGGTTTGCTCCAGTCTGTGGCAGCAGCAGACTCTCCGAGGCGCCTCTCCATCTTCCTGAGGGATTGGCTCAGCGCAGGCGGTGCTCGCTGTAGCCTGACACAGCAGTCACATAAGGTCAAGCTCACAAGATAAACGGCCCTGTGTGTGTGTGTGGGGCTCAGCTTCCCCAGCGTTATGGCACAGGAACCACTCTTCCATTACGTGGAGATCTATAAGGAATCGCTGCCATTAACGGACTCCATTAAAAGCAATACATGTGGGAAAAATTGCACTTTGATTTAGTTTCGCAATGTGGAGATATTGGCAAGATAATCACATAAAAGTGACACCTTTTATAGCCTAGCTCTTTGATTTTATGTCAGTGAGTTTCAATTTCTCACATTTTTATGTTCATATATAGGGCCTTGTTCTAATGTATGCATTAGCTGGCGTAAAGGTTAAATAGATTGTTTTAGCATTTTGGGATACACATTGTGGGTATGCACAAATCTTCAATGAGCTGGGTGAATTATTTTGGGTAGGCAGGAACTGTGAGAAGGGAGCAGGGATTATTCCTTTGACTTGGTCCCATCTGGAAAAGAAAAAAAAAAAAAAAAAGGAACAATGAGGAAGAAAAAGTATTCTATATATGTAATTTGATTTGAAAAACAGATCCGCAGGCTTCCCAAGAACTGTCAGAAGGAACAGATGGTGTGGGTCACCCTGCTCCATGAAATGCTCCGAATCTGAATATTTATTTTTAAACACAGAAAAATATCTATTCCTCGTGAGGCAGATTGTGATCTCCCTTACATCAGCAAAACTGTCTGGAGCTGGGATTGGCACTGGATTGATGCTGGGAGTCACAGGGGGCTGCTGAAGCTGAGGCCATAACCTGCCCCCCATGGAGAAAGTCAGCTTCAAGGTCTGGCTCCACGGTTAAGCAGCTGAGACTAAACTCCTGCCTTGTTCCAGTCATTGCACAACCAGAATATTCTTGATGCAAAAAATCCTAGTGGTGGAGGTACTCAGTGTAGGTGCTGAGTCTCCTATAGGAATTACAGGTAAATCAGGAATGATGTCATTGGTGTGACTTTTAAAGAACTACAGGTAAATTGGGAATGATGTCATTAGTGTGACTTTTAAAAGCATTTCATAGTTGCCCCTGGTGTGAGGCAGGACAGGAGTTTGCTCCAACCATTCCTTATCATCACATTTAGCCTGGGCCAAGCACACACCTCTGGGAAGTCATATTTCAACAGCCCTTAAACCGCCCTGGTATATTTAATCTCTCAATTCATCTTTTCTCTCTCTATCCTCAATCTCTGTTCTGCAAACCCTTCTCCCCATGTCCCTGCTACTTTACTAAGAGGTCTTTGAAAGACTGGTGTTACAAGTCTGGGTTCTAACAGGTAATATATTTCTCTCTCTTGTTTTTTCCCCCCTTTTTAGTTATTTCTGAAAGTCTTTTGCCTCTATCAGTCCCTGAATCTGGATAGATTACTCTTCAACTTATGAAGGGAATTCAAGTTGTCTCTTTAAATCTCCTTCTACCCTCCCACTTCACATACTCCAAACACCTCTTTGTCTTTCCATTTCACCTCATTTAAATATTCAGCCCAATTTCAAGGCTTAATAATGATGAATAAGATTGAGATTAGGATTTAATAAGAGTGTTAAGGAAAGATTTGTCATCCCAATGGCTGTAGGTCCTGGCTGAAATTGAACTGGCATCTGGCCTCTGGGCATGCGCCAAGGGGAGATCTTGGCTGGCTCCAGTTATGGATTTCTCCAGAAGAGCAGGAAAGGTTTTCTTCACTCAGCTCTGGCATACAGGGATGCCTTACTCCTGGCTAATTGTCTTTTCCCAATCCACTTCCTGCAGTAAAGGCAGTTTGACTCAAGGGCTGGAAAACCTGGGAGCTCCACGTCGATTGGGGCCTTTTTAGGTACTAGACCTTAGCTGCCTTCATTAGTGCATTTCACATCTAGGTAAGACTCAGGGAGCCAAATCAGTGCTTTTCCAGAGTCTGAATTCCCATCCTGGAACTGAGATGAATTGCAGTGACAAAGCCTAAACCCATACCTAAGTCTGAGACCGAATTTCGACAAGACTGAGTCGAGCTTGGCCTCCATAGAGGTGCAGCTGTCAGATCAAAGCTCAAGGAGGAAACGTGAGTGCTGGGCACTCTAAATTCCATTATTGCTTCACAGACATCTCCTAGTGCCATTAGCAGCGTGCAGGATGAGCTGAGCATCTCCTCTGGGAGCTGAGCAAAACCCCCTGGACCTGCAAGTCCAGGAGTAGCTCCATGCTGAAGCAGAGTGTGCTGAGAGCTGGGAACACACAGCATGATGTGTCTGGTGGTATTGAGGGGATGGGAGGATGCCAGAATTCCTTGGAGAAGCTGCTTCCAAGCCGAGCTAATCTTCTGTCACTTGGTGCCCTTAATGGGAGAGTCAGGCTGCAGGAAGTCATTTGATCTGAAATATGTGTTGAACACAGCAAAGCCTCACATTTGAGATGTACCCCACATCCCCCAAACCTCTCTGCAGCCCCTAGTGCCTCTTTTTTTTTCTCCAAGAGAGACTCCTTGGGCTGTGCCAGGCTCAGCACTCCATTAAGCTCCTGAGGCAGGTTGAACATTTGTAAAACCACCCCATTGATGTCCGTCATGCTCGGGCTGAAGATATCGAACCAGAAACGTTGGCTTTGACAAGGAGTGGCTGAAACCTTGTGCACACACATCCCAAAGAGGCTTAAGGCTTCTCAAGATTTAGGGACAGATTCCCAGAGCAGGGAAAACACTGAAGCTCTTCTAAAATCAGGGGGGTTTGCGCTGCTTTAGTCCAGGAGAGGGTGGGCCTGGGGGGTGCTCTCACTGCTTAAATTGCTCTGCAGTTTTAGAGAGTTTACAGTAAGCCTCTTAAACTGCTCTAAGGACTTACAGTATCTTAAGCCTCTTAAATTATATTTTTTTAAAAAAGTACGGTATTTTTGGCAGAATCTACCGTTTGGAAGGATTCAAGGTTAGGAGCAATCAAACTTGGCTTGCTTGATGGATTTTATTGAGAATTAAATACATCTGATGAAATATGGTTTTAATAATTGAAAAATTATAAACTGAAATAATTATTTTGCCAGTCTACATTAATGGAATTGCTTGTGAACATACATTAAAATATTCAAACTGGCAGAAAACGCCATCATTTTTAAACTCACAATTTCCTGGTGTAGGTGTTATTAATTTTTCAACCACTCATCCAATTTTCTTCAAGCTTGACTTAATTTTTATGTCACAGTTACCTCTACAGAATAAGACAGTTTGGCAAGTCCACCCCAACCTGCTTTTAAGAAATCAAAAAGTGAAATGTCTGATGAGAATATAAGAGAAAAATACATTTTTTTTTTCCAAATAAGTAAAAGAAAGATCTTCTGGTATTCTTGAAAATTAAATAACAAAGAAAGTACCCCAGAGCTCTTAGGGTGAGACTAAATTTAACAGATTTTTTTCATGCACAATTGAAAGGAGAGATTAAAAGAAAAGAAATTGGAAAGTTAATGTGACTACAGAGGTGGTGACAGGCCTTTCCCATCAAACTCATTAACTACTCAATTTTAGTGACTCTTTGAGCGTGATAACTTTTTTTTTGTGACGCGAGACAAAAATATTGATCTTTCCTATGTTCCATCATAACTAAAAGTGCATTTAGAATGTACCAGCAGAAGTTCCACATAACTGGCCTTACACACACACACTGAGGAATTTTAGGCTTTCCTTCCAATTTCATCAACAAGCTGCATCTCTCCTCTTCTCCACCTGCCTATCATAAAAATGGCCAAAGGAAAGACAGCAGGACTTTGGTGGTCGTGGGAAAGACAGCAAGACTTTCCCATGGAAATTTTGTGCCACCTACAAAGAGAGAAGGAGCTGGGGCTTTTAACAGCTCTGGTGCAATGTCTGGAGTCCATCCACATGAACAAATGGGCACCATATGTGGTTGACAGCCAGTTCTTTCAATTCCAGCAAAGCCAATTGATTTGAGTACACCAATTTCATAGAGGTCTGTTGGGAGCCATCAGATGAGCCTCGATTTTGACAACTCAATCAGCAAGAATGTTCTGTTCCTACAAGGCGAGGGGGAAAGTAACTGCTAACCAAAATCTTCAAGCCAGACTTGCATCAGATCTGAACTGCATCTTTCCTGAAGCTCCATAAAGCGATTATTTTAAGAAGTGAACATGTTCTGATTGTTTTGCAGTCCAGTGCTCGGCTACAGAAGTTGTCAACACGGTTAAAACCTGAATGGATCCTGGAAAATGTTTATTCAAAAGAAACCAAGGCAACGCCTTTGCCAAAAGAGAATGAGAGCCACTCTGCACAATTCCACTCTGTGCTCAAGGGAGAGGTGGGAACAAGTTTCCTGATACTATTTGCACTTGAATATTCCAGCTGAATTTCATGGACCAAATCAATTTCAGCATTTTTAAGTTAAGTATCTGAATGCCCAAAATGCTGCTGGACAGTGACACAAACCTCTAAAACCACGATTTGCCTTTGGAAAGTTACTGGTTCTGCCGGAGAGAAGAAAATTCTGCAGATGCAGTTCCTATGGCCTAACATTTTCTTATTATTTTATCTTATCGTTTCAGGCTTGTGCCAGTTGTTGCATTCTCTCACCTCTGCCCATCTAACACATGCATGAGTTTGGAGCTTTGGCACATCTTTAATGTGTCTAAAAGCCAGGGGATCATCACAAGCTCTGGGCATCACTTCCAGATGTATTTGGACACATTCTGGTTTGAGTTTTTAAATTATTTCCACCTCTCTCCCTGCAGTCAGGCCTTGCCTATCCACCACCTGAGCTTCAGCAGTCCTTCTAAACATTTTATTATTGTTTCAGTGCCCATCTACCAACAAGACCTTGGCACATCTGAACCTCAGCCTCTTTTTCCCTAGGAAATGATTGAAAATAGCAGCAATTATAGAGAAAAGGAGGGGGGGAAAGAGGGGAATTGTTTTGTGTTTATCATTATTATTTAGTGGATATTTTTGTAACATCTTTTGGAGATTAAGTTCAATTAGGAAACAGATGGCACCAAAATATCGTCAAACGTTTCTGATGGGCAGCAAATTACTGACTTAATTATGTAAATAATTAAAATTTATGTTTACACCTGATCATCCAAATGAGGGTGAAAATACCAATTTCAGGGTTTGTAATGATTGCTGGCAGGGTGTCAACCTGTGAACAAGTCGCTTCCTTTCTTCAGCTTCAGGTGTCTCCTTTAGATCCTGAAACAGTCAAAAAAAAAAAACAACAAAAAAAACCAAAAAAACAAAACAAAAAAAACAAAAACAAAAACAAAAACAAAAACAAAACAACAAAAAACAAAACCCCAAAAAAACACAACAAAACACAACACCTAAAAAAGGGGAAAAAAAAGAAAGAATGAATGAAGATTTCGGACTAAGTTTCTGTCATGTCAGTGTTCTCATGAGTTTAAATGGAATCCCTGTGTTGGTTGAGACGATTTTGTTATGAGCAGGCTCTCCCTGCACCCAGAGCTCAACCCAAGCTGATTTTGTGCACTTGGTTGTACAAAGGTGTTGAGAGGGGCAGTTCTTGCTCTGAAAAGTTTAAAGGCCAAACAAACGGGGCTGACATGTAGCCAAAACAACAACAAAAAAAAGAGTGAGAGCAAGAGGGAGTCAGACAGTTTTATTAACTTCTCTATTACAGATGCAGAACTGAGGCACAGAAAGATAAAATGTGTGATTCTCATTTGCACTAAATTTGCTTTCCACTACTCTGACAGCATAAACGGGCCATGAAGTGGGTATATATTACATTTACACTCTCTTTTCATTTCTCCCATGATGTTAAAATGCTTCAGTGTTAGTGCATATCAGGCCCAAAATGATTTCTCTAAGATCACAGAGGAAATCGATGCCATTGAACCCCCATTTCCTCAGAGTCACTTCAGTGCCTCGGTTACACGACATCCTGTCACCCCTCTCTGGGCAGGAGCCTTGTGTACACAGCCACAGGTTTCTAAGCTTGATTTAAAGGTCAGCTTCTCGAGGAATGTGTAAGGAACCAGGAAAACTGGTCAGCTTTTCCTTGTCCCCTCTTGCCTTTGCTTATACCTGTAGATCATGGTGGCAGCAGAACAAAGAAATTAAAGAAAATCTCTGAAGCAGAGGTAGAGATCAGCGTGGTGACCTCTAACCTCAGATTTCTTGTCTGTAATCTCAAGTTAATTTTTTTTTTCCCAGACAGAGATGGAGCTGCTAAAATCCATCAGGAGTCACTATTTGTGTTGTTTCCAGTATTCTATTTCCTAGGAAAGGTATTAGAGCTGCAGTTGCCTGCAAAAGCTAAAACTCCTTAGGACATGGGTTTGCTTCATCTGCTGCAGAGGTTGGATAGGTAAAATATCAGATAAAGCCCTGTGGGTTTGATTCTGAGCCATCTTTGAAGGTCAAAACCGGGCTTTTGTGGTTCTTCCTACTTTCTGTGTCACAGGTTCTGCAATATTAAGATTTTTATCTTAGCCCTATTTTATCAGCACTCTCCTTCCATCCCTAATTTGGAGCCAGTGGGGGTGGGGAGGGGAGAGGCGATTGGGAGGTCAGACAAATGCTTCTATTGATATCCCTGTAATAAAAAGAGCTTTACTTTCCTTTCTGCTGATAGCAGTCAAAGGAGCTTTGCTTTTGATAAAATTTACCTTGGAGCCAGAAACAACAGAAGCTGCTCTGATTTCATCAGCCCTTCCATCTGAGGAGACGTGAGCACTTAGCAGCAATGAAAGGGGATGGAACAGGGCAAATTCCTCCCCCTCAGCTCAGCTGAGTGGATCCCACATCTGGTGCCTTGTGCTCAGTTTCAGTGCCTTGTCCCACCATGGAGATGGAGAGAGAAGCAGAAAATGTGGATACACCTTCACAGCTTCACACACCTTCATATGGATGTGCCCAGACCTCACCCTGCATGGAGCAGGTTTGTTTTGCATCGGATCTGTCACTGTAAATTGTTGCTGTAGGACATGAAAGACTCCAAATATTTCAGAAGGCAAAGAATATAGAATAAGAAAGCTTTATTGTCTAAATTTTTACTACTTTTTATCTTTTTATGAGGTGTTCCGATACAGACTAAACATGGTTGGTTAATAGGAACGACACATTTTTAATCTCATTGGTTAAACCAGAGAAACAGCAAAACACCAGCTGGACAAAGATTGTTTTGAGACAAAATTGTTTTGAAAAAAAAAACTTTTTTGAAATTTTTCCTTGAGAAAAAGTTAGCAGTTGCTAGCAGGCTAAAAATCTCTCAAGGCCACAGTAAACTTGCTTGAAGTCATGTCCTACAGTCACCCCCAGGCAGAGGTGTTCACCTGGCCCATGGTCCAAATGGACATTTCCTCAGGAGGACACTGGTTGGGATGATATTGGAAGGATGACAGCCTTGTCCCTCCAATCATCCTCGCTGGGTGGAGTGACATTGAGAGGATGATAATATCCTTGTCTCCCCAACCATCCTCAGCACTGCTCCAAAGTCAAGAAGGAGCCTGTCTGCCAGGACTTAGAGCCTTGTTATCACAAGCAGATTTTATGGTCTAAGCTCTCCCCCAAACAGCCATTTATCAAATGCTGCCTGGCTCTTAATTCCTTATTTAATGTGTTAGTAGCCACTTCTAAAAAGTACCTGTGCCCCATAACGCCAAAGTACTTCATCATAAAAGGTAATGATTATGATTATGGTCTGCATAAGCAAAGGCCATTGCCTGGTCTGTGCTGGCAGTGTAAAGGGATTTCCTTCCCTTCTCCCTTCACTCCAAAATGTTCTCCCGTGCCCCCACAGCTGTTAACAGTGCTCAGAGCGGGTGCCACACGTGGCTGAAATGACTCAGAGTCACAGCCCTTATTCAAGGGTGGAAATAAAACCTATTAATTCTTTTGAAGGCTGCTTCTCCACAAATCCTGGGCTCTGTGCTGGTGTAGTGACATGGAGATGGGAGTGAAAACAGGAGGATGAAGGAGGATATTGTAGCCTGTCTGTGTCTGTAGGGAGTGATGCTCATCAAGGGATAGAGGAGTTGAGTTGTGTTATCCAGCCGGTTTGGGGTTCTCATCTAAGGAAGTTTTAGTGGAGGAAGGATTCAGCTCAGGCAGAGTCATCAGCAGGCAGGAAGGATCCCTGCACCACTTCAGCCTTGACAGAAAATCCCCACCATGCCTTTGTTCTGCCCAGACCTCTCCATTCTGCAGCCGGGACAAGGTTCATCCATCCCAAGGAACTGTCTCATCATCACCCAGGGCTGCAAACTGCTTTGGAAAGGGTGGGCAAAATGACAGCCTGAAAATATTCTCTTTCCCCCTATTCCTTTCTCCTGAAGCAGGGGATAAAAGCAATATTTTTATTCTCTGTGGAAAGATCTGCAAAGCACTGCTGGAGAAGGATTCCAAGTGGCTTCCAGAGGAAATCTCTGCCAATCTACCTCACTGTCGATTAGCACAGTGGTTTAAGCAGCTCAGGGTAATATTTCTCAGCAGACAGCTGTAAATGCTCATTGTCAATATGTACAAATAAATATTTCAGGTGGAACAGACAAAGAATGGTTCATGTCTCCTCTCAAATACACCGTGGGCTTTTCCCTTCTGTTTTCTTTCTTTCATTATTTTTTTTTTTAATACATTAGTATAATTCCAAGAAAGCCCTGAAAAGAGAGACATGAGGATGTAAATGGGCAAAGCAATTCTGATTTTCCCCTGCTCCTCTGCCCTATCCAGGTTTTGCTGCATGGCAGCATTGTGCAGTGAGGAGAGCAGGAGTCAGAAGAAATGGTTTCCACTCCTGCCCTTGCAATGTGACTTTAAGCAAGTTTCATTTACACTCTGCCTCTTTCTTTCTTCCCTCCTATAGCTTCTTTCTTTGGGATTTTTTTTTTTTTTTGTCTATTTTTTTTGTGAAAAGTACCATCCATACTGCATGCATTTGAAAAGAAATCCATGTCCGGTGAGGATGCTGGAAGCTATTGTAAGAAAAATTAGAGTTTTTAAGCCCCACAAGGCCAATTGCCTCCTTACACCACTGAGCAGTGTGATTGTACAGTTTGTCCTACTAACTCAGCAGGGGGAGTTGGAGATTCTCAAATTTCCTTCCATTTTTTTCCCTATTCATTTTCAAAGGTGAAAGCAAAAGCTGTTTTTTTTTTTTTTATTATTTTTTTCTCTGTACAAGTGAAAAAAAATGTTAATATCTTATTTGGTCTTATTTTCCTACACAACTGAGGATTGAAATATGCAGCCACTTCACTGGTTTTAGAATCAAAGCATTCCCTGCATTACAGAGTTGTGTGAGAGGGAATTGAAATTGCTACACGCCCATTCACCACCTAATTGATTTCTCTAACTGTAATGCAATTTTTCCCCCTGTATCTTTTGGAGAAAGCATTTACAGTGATATTGTCTTGCTGTAAGCCCACACTGGCACTGTCGAGTCATTTATAGAGAGAAGTTGGTTGGAAAAATGACAGCAATAACTTCATGCTGGCTGTGAGTGAGGTTCCTGAGTGAGCAAAAACCTGATTGTAGGTGTCTGGGCTCTTTGGCTCGCCAGTATTTGGAAAAATATATGAAGTCCTCAAAAATCCCTTGGCCAATATTTTTTTTTTTTAACAGAAAAGATGTCATCTCCAAGCAAACCATGATATATGGCAGCCTCCTTTGTAGGGTTACAGCACGGTATTTTAGGACTATCACTTGCACTTGACATAACTTGTGTCTCCCTAAAAATATCAAGCTTGCAAAGAGATTTCTTGAGAAGCCACAACCCAGGTAACCCACATTTTTACATAAGATGTGCAAAATCAGAGGGAGAGGCGGGGGAAAGCAGGGGAGTTTTGGGGAAGAGGCAGCAGAATGTGGGATGGCAGGGTTCAGGGAGGCAGCACGGCACTGTTTGCCCAAGCAGACTGCAGCAAATCACACATTTTCTGGTTGGGTGGTGGGATTAACAGGTGACCTGCAGTTGTGCTGGAAGAATATATTTAAAATATATGAGCTACTTTGGAAGAGGCTTTTCCTTCTGGTTCTCACTCTGGGAACGCTGTGTTATTCATTAATTCAAAACCCAGCTTCTATTAATACACAACACACATGTTTCTTTCCATATCCAAACAGCTTTGTAATGAGTTTGATAAGAAAATACCTGAGTCAGTGAAGATTTATTGGTGAGGCTGCAGAACTGCCCCGCTTTGTCTAAACTACTTTTGAGCCCATTACGATTTTCACCTATATTTTAACAGCTTGCCTGAAATAAATATGGCCTGATTTCCACCCTGGCTGTTTTCTGTGCACAGCTCTGGTCTTTGATGCATACACAAGATAGTAATTAATTTGCAGTTTCATTCACTGAGAGAAGAGACGTGCAATGGGAACATCTCTGGGTAGATGGCAATTACTGCTTTACAGCACACCACACGATTTCTAAATGGAGCACCATTTCCTTGCACAAATTGTTTTTTTTTTTCCTTAAAGATCAGAGCTGGCCCTACTACCCCACTGTCTCCTCCTCTGGAGTTTGCTTGGAAAATCTCCTGTGTGGTGGGAAGAGGAGGGTCCGTGGAACAGCAATCCGTGTCTTACTGCGCTCGCAGCATTTGTAAACAACTCACAGTGTTTGCTCAGAGGGATTTTTTTCTTTTTTTTTTTTTGCCTGCTGTATTTCTGATGAATGCAATGAAATGTGTGGGAAATTAAGGTCTCCTAAGTACATTTTAATTTAGATGAAAAATTATACATTATTACACCATACTGGTGATTGTTCTGACATAATTGATTGGGAGGGCCATCCACAAAGAACAGCAGGGAAGCTTGACTTTGAGGAGAATGCAGAAACAGTTTTAACTGTTTACAAGTGTGATGGAAAGCAGTGTGACAGATTGGAAAACCTGGATTTTGGGTTCCATTTTGCCATTCTTTAGAGGAATCACTCCTTTTCCTTCTCCTCTCTTTTTCCTCAACAAAATGGCAAGGCAGAAAATGGGGTTGGGGCCAGGGCTGGGGTCAGGATGGGGGTGGGATGTGATGCTCTTGCCACAAATGAGAGACTTAGATATTGGAAAGGAGTTTTTTACTTCAGTGATGGCATAGACTGAGGGAAATTCAGATCCCATGCAGTGCCACATCTACCAGGCACAGTAGTGAACACAAAGCAAACAACCTGTAAGTCCCTCAATTCACCATTCCTTAGGGAACGGGTATTGTGTTCCCAAAGATATTCCACACAATATGTGGCAAATAATTTTCCACCCTCCTCTAGGTTTTTGGGGTTTTCACAGATGTAATTACAGTTATTTTCATCTTTCTCGGAGAGGTCATCTTACATTGTAAAGACAGTGTGAAATGGGAGATATTAGATGAAATGTTATGATTACAATAAAGCTGCTCTGCTGCTGTTAATTCCCACTCATGATGTGAGGACAGACCGAGGTATATTCTGTTTCTTGGGTTTTTAACTGTGAAATAGCAGTGAATGAGAAATAAGGGTGACTGAACCCCTGTCTGCAACACCTAAATTGCCGGGATTATGGATTGCAGGGGGCACCCAGGAGGCAAAGTTCATCTTTAGAGTGACTGTGCATAGAAAACTCCACTCAAAAGGCAAAAGAGAGCAGGGAAGGGGAGAAGAGAGGGGAAAAACTTGCTTTGGGTGATGTAGGAGCATCTGTGGATGGCAGGGAGAAGGAACTCTGCAGACCTGAGATATTCTAGAAACATGTGGTTTTATTGCAAGGGTCATGGGCTGGAGGGAAGCCCCAAAGATAGAGGGAGAAAGAGAGGGTGTGAGGTAAGGGAGGTAACAAAGCTAAGAGGGGTAAAAGAAAGGGTATCTGTCTTTACCCAAAGAAGGGTAAAAGACAGATAAGAGAGAGGTAAGAGCAAGAGGTAAGAGTAAGAGAGAGGGAGTGGTAAAAGAGAAAGGACTTTATTACAATCCATTATATCTCCTTTTGTGTTGAATATTCTAATTTACAGTGACCAACTGGCGCGAGATACAAAACCTACAGACTTTGCATGCAGCCCATGAGAACTGCTCTATCACCACATCATCCTGTATTCTAAACTCTAAAGACAACTTTTCTTATCTACTTTTTCCCTGATGCCTTGGCAGGGTGGAGAGGGGCTGCACCCTTGGGTCCTTTTGTTTTCTGTCCCTCAACCCATCTCCAGCTCATCACTGTCTTCCTGCCTGCCATGATCACATCTCAAATCTGAATTTCATTTCTATTTCACTCACAGGTTTTACATCTCCAGTATTTCTTACCAGGCAATTTTATCTGCAAGCCCTTCCTGTCCCATCTTTCCCAACATGGTGAAACAGCAGGAACCAGGACTTCACCTTTCCTGGCTTTCCTCCTAACTCTCAGTGTGAGCATCTCCATCCTACTTGGTCATCCTGGCTCCCTTTGGCAGCAGCTGGGAGGGATATCCCATCACAAACACACTTCATCTGAGCCTTTAGGGATGGGATGAGAAAATCTTGGGATGAGAGGATTTTCAGCCACCCTGGCACCTGCCTTGGTGCCTGGTGAGTAGAAGAGGTCTGCACTGTGGGCATCACCATGGGCAGAAGGCTCCAGGGATCTCTGTTGTTTACAAATTTACATATTGAAAAAAAAAATTCCAGAAGCTTATGGGGTTTTTCTCAGTAATTTGTGATATTTTTCTCTATTTTAGCCCTCTCAGTGAGGGTTAAAGCCCCAAAAGAATGAGGGGCTTGAGAGATCAGTGCCATCGATGAAAAAGATATTGTTGGGAATTGCAGAGACAGAGGCAAAAATTGAAAATAATGGGAATTTAAGTTAAATAGTTGGCTCTGGGAAGAGTTTTGGGCAAGCCATTGATATTACTGAGAACTGCTCTTCCTTTTCTGCAGAAACACTCAGTGCCTTATCTGCCTTCAGGAAAAGCTGTTATCCAGAGGATGCTGTGAAATCAAAATGCTTCTCCTGAGTGTTTGTTTGTTAGGAGTGAGGGGGATACATCTCACCTGGATTTGTGCAATCCCAGGCTACAGACAGCTTTGGTTTATTCAGACCCTTATGAAATTATTGCCACAAACTTTTCCTGAACTGACTCAGAGAGTGCATGTGTTTGCCTGAATGGATTTATGCTATCTCCAGAGAACCAGCTGAAAGTTCACACCCTACATGGTCCTCGTGGGGAGGAAGAGCAGGCAGCTCTTGGGGAATGCATTTTGAAGCACTTTTGAAGAGGCCATTGCTGATTTCTGCCTGGCACAGGTTTCACCACACGCTCAATGGGGCTCAAAGCCCTTGAGTCTAAAGGCAGCAGTAGCAAAACCTGAGTGAAAATGTCCCATCTTGACACAGAGCCGTGGGGTTTTCTCTGTGCTGTCAATAAAAACGGGCAGCAAAAAGGCTGTGTGTGTCTTACATCGTCAGGAGACTTCAGAGATCTTTATCTGATGCACAGGATGTGAGCTGCTTGCTTTTCCCTGGGCTAAATGTCACTCCCAGGAGAACAAGTGCTCTGCCTCACCTCTGCATTTTAGAGCTCAGTGTGTGTATAACAATTATTCCTACTCAGGGTTTTACTTCAAGTGTCCTTAGGCTCTCCTCATCAACATTAGTCTCCTGAACCTTTTTACATACGAGTTCCTACGAGCTGCTTCTCTGTTCCCCCACCCCATTTTGATCTTCTTTTATGTTTTTAATATATATGTGGATAATAAAGCACTGAACCCAAACTGAACACTTTCTTCCAATTAAGGCCCTACCAGAGCACAGCTGAGTGGAATAATTGCCTGGCTTGTTTTACACAGAATACTCTATTAGTGGTTTGATCTGGGACTCAAATTTCACCCAGAATATTTGGCATTTTCATTTTTTTTTTCTCTCTCTTTTTAGCCCTCAGCAGCACATGAAAAGACAGGTGCAGACTCTGCCAGGCCAGCCCTGAGATTCCAACAAGCTGTTGGTAACAAGCAGCGCCGTCTCTCTGTTTCATCTTTTCCATTCCTCTTGTATTTGGAAGGATTTTGCATCTGCTTTTTTTTTTTCTTTTTGTTACCTTGACATCTTTATACTCATGGAAGGTGTATTTTTTTTTTTCCCTTGAGCCTTCCACTTAGTTGCACCCTGTGTAATGCAGTGCACAGGATGAAAGCCGTTATCTGATTTGAGTTTAATGTTCAAAAGTCCTCAAGCTGGTTTATCTAAAGATCCTCCTTGTATAATTGTATACTTAGAATTCAGCTGCAGTGTAACAGGGCAAGAGCCCTGTGTTCTGTCTGGAATTACAGAAAAGGTACTGTTTATTTTTAAGCAAATAGGAATAGGAAAAAGGGGAGGAAATTGCCAACATAAGAAAATGTATTCAGGCGAGTTTCAGGAAAACCTACCCCAGGGTTTGATGTATTCTGGAATTAGATTGGATTTAAAAGCAGTGAATAGAAGAAAAGTCAGCTGTCTCGAGAGATGAGGATTAAAATTCAAAAGTAGGAGAAAGACTTTAGGCAGCTCTAATCAAGGAATCAACCCTTTTGGGCCAGTTCCTGTACAGAAATGTCATACAAAGTTTGTAAGTGATTCTGGGATTTGAATCCAGCTCCTGCATGTATTTCCCTTTACATGCATTTTCATTGACTTTATTAATATAATGAAAGCAAATTACTTAAATGAGAAAATGAGTTACCTGATTGCAGATAATTTAAGTCAATCGGCTCCTAACTGGAAGTTGTGGTTTAACCCCAGCTCAGACCTGTGCTGGGAGGGGAAAAGGGAGGAATCTCACTTGTGGTTGAGATACAGACAGTTTAACAGGAAGAACAAAAGCCACGTATGTAGCCCTGATTTCGTGCCTAAAATGTTTTGGTTTTCTGAAATTCTTTCCCTAAAGAATTTTCTGTAAACAAAACCCCCCATATTTTTGTAAACTGTACCTATATTTTCATTCTTTTCCCTAGGAGGGACTTCTTCTTGATGTCCCTCTGATCTGACCAATGTGATTGAAGAAGTTTGTCTTTGTTTCACCAATCAAATTGGTCTGTGTAAAAAAGTGTGTAAAAAAGAATATAAAAAAGACACATCACAAAACCAAAAAAATTCACTTTCAACCTTCTAAAGTCAAAGTCTGTGTCGTAGTTGTACAACATCACATGTGGACAAAGCAAAGCAAAACAAGGAATTAATTCCCCATTTGACACCATGAAGGCTCAGCCATCCTCAGGACAGCAGAGCTGTCACCCAGAACTGTGGGACCCAGAACTGTCCCAGCTGTGCACCCCCAGTCTGTGCAGAAAACCCCTTGGCACTGTCAGCACCGCTCTGATAAAACACCCCTGTGCCCCCCAGCCACTCTTCCAGAACAAATCCAAAAACACAGCCCTCTACCAGCTTCTGTGGGAAAAAAATTAACTCTCCCCCAGCCAAAGCCAGCAGCAGAAGTGTCCCCGTGGTCCTTCAGGATCTGTTAATGTGATCTTCACATCTGAGGCAGAATATATTGCTGTTATGAAAAGTATTTACAGCCTCCAGCTCCAATGCGCAGTGAAAACATGGCAGAAAAGTAAAACAAATAAATCATAAAGACAAAGAAAGAGGAGGAAGGAAGCTTGACTATGTCATTTTATTGGGGGAATAGGAACACAGGGAGATTAATGGTTTCATTTGAAGTTACAGCACAGTCTGTGACAGGATCAGGAGCAGAATCCAGGTCTTTTGTTGAAAATTGGATTTTTTGATGAAAAACTTCATGCACTTTCTAAAATTAGGAAATTTTCACCTTGCCTCAGTTGGGAGCACCTTCCAAGGGAGGTGGGAACCTGGAGGCAGAGAGAAGAGGTCTCTGAACTCCCATCAGTTTCTGTCTGGACTCATTCTGGCTTTGAGTTCAGTGACTGGCTGAGAAAGCTGATGTTCAGCAGCCAAGGAAGGGTGCCAGGACAGGAGGTACCTCACAGAAATTTTGTTAAAGATGCACTACGTTAAGCTGCTGTGAATTTTTATGTATTTTTACTAGAAAATATCAACCCTTGTTAAAATGATACTTTAAAATTTCTGAGATCTAGCATTCTCATTGATGCAGATCACTTCTCCTATAAAACTGTGAAACTCTCTTAATTTCACACCTGTCAGTGCTAAACCACCATCTTGTGAAGATTTTACCAGAGGAATAAAAAAAAAAAAAAAGAAATTCAGTAAAGCTTTTGCAGCATTACTCAAGCAATCTTGAAATGTCCTGGGGTATGATTAAGAGGAAAAAAAAAAACCAAACTTCATGACATTTTGGTAGGAAATATGTATTCAATTCTGCTCACAGAATTCCAGAAAGGAAATTAATTCCACATAAAATGGCAGCCTCCTTAGACTAAGTAATGAGAACAACTGTGTGCTGCAGAAAGACTAAAATAACAATTAGGGTTAGTGTGGGTTTAATGGGCTGTCCCTCAGTTATGGAGAGAGGAAAGAGGGGACAGAAGAGGCCACAGGAACCTCCTGTGTGGTTCATGGAGACCTCCACTCTCCTTGTGATGGCAGAAACAATGAACAGACACTGAATCACAGGATCCTTGGGTTTAGGAAAGATCTCCAAGTTCCTAAAATCCAACCTTTGGCTGAGCACCCCAACAGGCACTGAACCCAGAGCTCTGAGGGCCATGTCCAGTGGTTCCCTGGACACCTCCAGGGATGGGGCTCCACCACCTCCCTGAGCAGCCTTTTCCAAGCTGAACTACACTTCCAGGGAAGAAATTCTTATTAATACCTAACCTGAACCTCCCCTGGCACAGCTTGAGGCCATTTCCTCTTGTCCTGTCACTTGTTCCCTGGGAGAAGAGACCAAGGCCCTCCTCACTACAATGTCCTGCCAGGGATGGAAAAGAGCAGTAAGGTGTCCCAGGAGATGTCTCTACTCCAGACTGCACCACCCCAGCACCTTCAGCTGTTTCTCATAGGATTTATGGCCCAGGTCTTCATAGGATTTTTGTTCCAGACCCCTCCTCAGCACTGCTGCCCTTCTCAGGACATGCTCCAACCCTCCAATGTCCTTCTTGTCGTGACCTGGTCTGGCACAGCAGCCAGTGACCAAATGGAATGAACTTGTGGGCAAGATGGGTCAGGGTGTGATTATCAAACAGTGATTAAAGGTGTGTGCTGAGGGGGCACGGTCCGGGCTGGGGGCCAGCCAGGAGTGCCAGCAGGGGATGCTGAGCTGCTCCCAGCCCAGCCCAGCTGCTCCCCAGGCACCAGGGAGCTGTGTGAGGACAACCTCCAGCAGAACTGCAGAGCAAGGCTTGAGCTCAGCCTGATGCCTCGGAGTGGCTGCCTAGGACAGAGGCTAGACAGAGATAAAAGAATAATGTGGGTATTTATTAAAGGCCTCCAATAGATACACCTTGGGCAGTGTAAAAGCCTCACAGGGGCTACACCCAAGCTGGATGATGCTCACGAGTTTTTCAGACAGATATAGGTTTGGTCTGTTTGCATATCAGGGGTTAATTCTCCAATTACAGCTTCAGGTAATAAAGTCAAATTCTCCCAATTGGCTCCCCCCAGTTCAGTTTTGTTTACACTTTTTGGGGCCTGAGACTGTGGTGAGTCTTTGGATCACAGGCCCAGACGGATTGTTGGGCCTGACCAAAATGTGAAGACAGTTAACTACACTTTATATGGAGCTTAGATCTATGCACTAATGCAGTGTAGGGTTTGAAAAATATAAAAGCTAAAATCCTAAGGCATCAACCCCTCTGAATGCTGAGACATCCCTGCCACCAAACCCTACTGTGCACACCCCCTGCTGCAGAAAAACCCTGTACACAGACACCCAGTGCACAGCAGTGCCCACCCTGAGACACTTGTTCTCAGACAAGATTTGCTGTGTTGTTTTGTTGTTCTGTTTCAGGGTTTTTTTTATTTATTTATTTTTATTTTTTTCCCCTGCAGTAATCACTTGGCTGCCGAAAAAGTCGTCAGAGTTTTTTCCTCCACTTCCCCCTTGCAGCAGCAAGGGCACGGTGGCGCCGATGGGAAAATTGCTTTGGTACCTTGAACTGTAAATGATGCTGTTTTCATGATTCATCAAATCCGTCTGAGGCAGAGGTGGCGTGTCAGTGAGGCTAGGCAAAGTTTAGAACATAATAGGGCCCAAGAGGTGAGAGACTTGTCTTTCATTGCAGTGGTGCATCTTTGAAGTGACTGCTGGAAATAATTAGGTTCCTTGATTTCCATTGCCATTTGGTGCTCTTCACACTAATCAGAGGAGCAGCACATTTGCATCAACTGGAGGGAATAAAAGTATTTTTTTTTTTTTATTAGAACGAGCCCATAACAAAGAGAGAAGTCTCTTGGCTTCGGAATTCGTTGTCCCTGCAGTTCTACACTGCACTTCATGTCTGGCCAAAAATGAGGTGAAAAAATGCACATTTAATATTTATTAAAGAGCCTCAGATCTTTATAATCTTTAAACTTTGGTACTGCTAAATATTCCAAACTCTTTTTATTTATTAATAAATGTTTCAGTCTTTTCCAAAACCTGAATGAAGCTCTCAGGTCACACAGCCTGGGAGATGATTCACAGAGGGGAAATTGAATAAAATCTGATTTCTAATCACTTTGTAGAATTTTTTCAGGACTTTAGGGGTCCAGTGTTTAAAGAAGGTAGTGGGAGTTGTGATGTCTGACCTTTCCCATCCAAACTCAGCATTAATTTATAGTTCTTTTATGATCCTGAGCACATTGGCTTCACCTCTCTGTATCTCATTTTATCTATATGTAAAATTAGAAGAGTTAAAATATGACCCTATTCTACAAAGGTGTAACAGGTCTTAATAAATTCCTGATATTAAACTGCTGTGAAGGCTTTGCTTTATGAAACGCAGGCAGTGTTTTCAAAAGAGCTCAGCTCCTATTTAGACACCTCTGCAAGAACCTGGGGCACTGAGGATGTTTTATGTCCTGAATCTTTGCAAATATGTGGTTATGAGAACCTCGGTGTTCTCTGTGGGACCCTGAGCTCTTAAAGCAACCCAGGTTTTCCTCAGATGCCAAAATTGAATGAAGGCTTTTTGCAAGGGGGCTCTGCTTCCCATCCAGGTCTCCTTCTCCTTCATCACACTTTGGTGTTGCTCCGAATATGAATTGAGGAGAAAAATACCGATATCTGTGGACACGGATATTTAATGATGGAAATCTAGGGCAGCTCCACTGGAATTCATGTTTTCTGCAGATTTTTATTGAACTAAGGGAGGAGGTATCTACCTTCACTTGGAAACTCTTCCAATGCTCTGTAAGTGTGTATTGCAGGATGGAGAGGGGAAAGCAGAGGGGTTAGAGCTCAGAGCTTTAGAAACACTCAGAAATATGAGGTAAAATGTTATTTTTCAGGAGGCCATTGTTAGAGGATGCTTTAAACCAAGAAATACCACGTCAACATGTTGTATGACCTATGACAAGTGTGTGTTGTAGAACCATGAGACACATGAGCATAGAGGAGACTCAAAACAGAACCAAACGTGACACTGTTTGAACATGAGATTCACCTCCCCTTGCTTTACTGATGTAAAAATTTGCTGTTTCACCTCGCCTAGTTTCCTCAGCTTCCTCAATAGCCTAGGGAGGGGAGGCAGCTTCTCTGGGAGAGGTTTATAAAACAGGATGAGCAACACTTTAGAGATGTCTATCCATCTTTATGTTAATAATAAAACGAGCCTGGAAGCTACCTTTAGCAATTCACATAAATTCAGATTACTGAGGTGAAACACGTTGCATGTTAACTGTAGCAATTGTCATCCTGGGGACAGGCAGAATTACAGCAGCTGCTGTCACCAAATCCATGTACTACAACTTGCTCTGAGTGGCCGAGCTTTAAGTTCATTTAAACCTTATTCTGTGATGTTTCTTTTAAAAAAAAAAAAATAATTTAAAAGCCATTTCTGTGTCCACAGTTAATTTCTTATCAGGTCTACAGGTAATTGTCTCATCTCCAGACCAATTAAGTGCAGTGATGGCTGGGAGGGAGCCTGTTTGGCTGCCTGAAATCCCCTGCTTGTGACTTCAGATATCTCCTTGCAGATGCAACTCCATCCACAGCTGACCCAAAACTAATGCATCACTCACAGCTCTGGCTCTCCTGGTGCAGATGGATTTCAGAGAGAATAAGTTCACCCCAGACTGGGGTAATTTTTCAGTGTTTCACTGTGGGAAATCAGAGAATTTTTCCTTCCTTCATCCTTGTTTTTGAGTAAAGCAGTCTCTGTGCAGAGGTTGTTGGTTTCTGCTTGTAATGAAGATGTGCTTGAGAGTGAATTTCTGTGCTCTTCTGGCTGTTCTTTACTGGTCAATTCTTCATAGGAGAGACACATCCCCTCTCAAATCCTCTAAAGAACAAGTGTGCCTTGTCCCAAGAGCCACACTGGAAGAACAGTTAATTCACTTTAGAAATCTATCCAGAGTAATAATAATAATAATAATAATAATAATAACAATTCAAGAGGGGAAAACTCTGAACAAAACATGAGCTCTTCTTTCCCTGTGCGAGGAGTTAAAAAAGGCCATTGCTCCAAACCTTATTTCACAGAGATTTGTCTTATTTCTATCCTGAGCTGCCAGAGTCATGCAGTGCCACTGAAATTTTAGGAGCATTGAAGTTGTTGCTGGTGAACTGCATGGGGCTGTCTTGAAAACAAGGTCCATTCCCTGAGCAGCCTGAGGCAGGGAGGAAGTCCTCTCCTCTTAATTTTTCTTTTTCTCTGAAGGCAGAATAAAAAAAAAAAAACAAAAAAAACCCAAAAAAAACCACCTTAAATGTAAAGAGAACAAAGCCCATGTGAAGGTGCCTCTGCATTTTTATTTGGAGACAAAGCATTTGTAAAGTTTTGCTTTAACTCTCTTAGATCTTAGTTATAATTTTTTTTTTTTTTTTTACAACATTTTAAATGCAGCACATGTAGTTAAATTCAAAGGCACAGTGGGAAAGAGCCATGAATCCTAGGGGTTGCAGTTTCCAGTAAACATTTCTTTTCCTGCCATCAGTGGAAGGCTTCCATGGCAGGATTTAACCTGGGGGCTTTCTCACTGGCAATTAAGACCTTTTGGTCTCTGCAAGCCAATTCCCCAACGCTTTACCATTTGGAATTGAAGAGGGGAAAACAGAATAACTTCCTTAATTAAGCAGGCAAATCCTCATGACATGGGCAGGTGCTGGGATGCTTCTTTAGAACACCTGCAGGATGCCTCCAGTAGATTTATGAGTTACAAACCTGACTTTCAGCTGTTAACGAATGCAGTTTGATTTATCAAGGTGGATGATTCTTTTATCCCAAGGAATCTCGTTTTCTTACAAATGGATTTTTCTCTTTACAGGTAATGGTTTTTGCTTTAAGACAAATTGTTGAAGACTCTGTTAGATATCCCAGGGGAGAAAGGCATTGTCAAAGTGGGCTGAAAATCATTCCAAGATTCTCAATGTCCCCATCAGACTCTGAACCTGTCCCAGGTAACAGCAAACTGTGGTTGACAGCAAAAGAGATTTCGGCTCCTTGTGAATGGAAGCTGAGTTTCTATTTCCTCTGTTAGAATCATAGAATCCCAGAATGGTTTGGTGGTTGGTCACAGATTCATGGAATCCAGCCAGGAGGAGCTGCTCAGTGTTTACTTAATAGTTGAGAACAATTTGGGTTGCAAGAGACCTTAAGGATCATCTTGTTCCAACCCCTGCCAAGGGCAGGGACACCTCCCACTGTCCCAGGCTGCTCCAAGCCCTGTCCGGCCTGGCCTTGGACACTGCCAGGGATCCAGGGGCAGCCACAGCTTCTCTGGGCAGCCTGTGCCAGGGCCTCCCCACCCTCATAGGAAACAATTCCTTCTCTATATCCAACCTAAATAGTCCCTTTGTCAGTATGAAGCCACTTCTGTGAGGTCTCCACACAACCTTCTCTTCCCCAGGCTGAGCAGCCCCAGCTCACTCAGCCTGTCCATGCAGATGGTTTGGTACTGGTTGCTAAAAGATAGAGGCTCAAAAAATGAGGTTCTGAGCCAACATTTGCCAGGTTCAGTTGTCTGGACAAGCCAGAGTCTGTGGAGACACGCTGGTGTGGGGATTTTGAACTAAATTCACCCTTTGCAATACTGGACATGCTCCAATGGGGTTTGAATTTGGGATCTCTCCTGGTTCAGAGAAACAGAAGAGACAAAGGCAAATCTCTGGCCACCATTAGAGGACCTAAGGCTCTTTTCTTCCTCTCAACTATCTTGGGAGGAAATCTGGATCCGAGCTGTTGCATATATTTTCCATACATTCCCAAATCAGAGAATACAGCTGTTTCTAAATGATGTGGGGTACTTAAAGGCAGCAAGGAGATTGTGCAGGGTGCTTTCCTCAAGGAGAACAAGGGGTCACTCCCTCCTGTGACCTCACTGAGGTTTCACAGCTGAGGTTTCCCCATTCCCCAGGGCTGTGAGAGTGTCCACCATGGAACATGGAGAGATCTGAGGGACAGTGGGCTCCTTTAGCCAGAAATGTGGCCAGCTGAGGGCAGGCTCTGAGTGTGACCTGGGTGTCCTCCTCCCCTCAGCTCTGCATTTCATCCTCAAATCTCCTCCCTGGGAATGAGCAGCGCTGCTGTCACTGCTTCCCACTGGGGAATGGAGACGTGGAGACACTGCTTGCCTTGCCCAAAATCCTAATTGTGGCTCGAGGGGCACTGGAGGCAGCAGCAGCAGAACAAGGAATTGATCACAAGGCTTCTGATAGCACCCTGATGATTAGAATAGCTGGCTTTATCTGCAAATAGGTGTAATTCCCTTCTTTTTACCCAGCTTTTTGTCTGCCTTGCCTTCTGAGACAGGCAGGCTCTTTTGAAGAGGTACCATCTGATATTTTATACAGCACTTAGCAAAATATAGTCCCAATTTCACTGAGCCTCTGGGCATTACCATAATCAGTGCATTAGGGGTCATTTTTTCAGGCAGAGATTTGAAAATAACTTTGAGGAGTCTCTTCTAATGAAAGTTTTTTGTTTGCTGCTCTCTGGAGAGGAGATGGAGAGGGGGATTTCTCCTCTCTCTCCCACACAGAGCTGCACATCTATATTAAATCTTGAAGAAGATGTAAGTCCCCAGCTCCCCCAAAAGAAGTGTAGCATTCTGGGTGTTTTGGAGGAGGGAAAAAAAAAACAATGTTTTGAAAGAGCCAAGATATTTAGCTTTGAAAATTAGCTACTCAGCAGGCCAGCATTAAAATTAATTTAATGGAGTGTAAATTAACATACTTGACACTTTTTTGATCATTTTTCATAGACAGTGCTGACCGATGGAAATAAAAGCTTTTTTCTCCCATGAGATCAGGACAAGAAAAATCACAAATTTGCCATTCCCACCCCATGGGGTGCTTTTCTCTTCAGGAGTCAAAGTAGTTCATTGAGTGTAAGCCTTGAAATATTAAGTATTGGCATTTGCTTTTGCATATGATAAAGTGATGGTTTAGTGGGGGACTTGGCAGTGATGCTTAATGGAGGGACTTGATGATCTTAGAGGGCTTTTCCAACCTAAATGATTCTGTGACTTTAAAAAAAAAAAGTTTCCCTCACTAACAGTGAAACGTGTAAAAAAAATTCCCTTTCAAATAATCTGTGAAAGTTAATTAAGTTCACTCTGAGTTTATGGCAAGGATTCTCTAAAAAGTATGGGGGGATATTTATAACCTTGCCCAAAAATGCCACATAGTGAAACTTTTGATATGTTGATAAGTGATAAGAATGTCATTTGAGGTTTATTTTTTTTAATAATAATTTAATTGTCATTGTAAAATGCCTCGTAGTTGGGACAGATTAAATTACCACAAAACCCATTACTGAAATTCATAACCCCCCATAAATGTAAAGTGTTTGCTGCTGTGCCATAAATAACCACTCTCATTCCAGGAAAATGAGGTGCAGGAAATAAATTAACAAAATCCAAACACACAGGACATTAGGTTACAACAATTTGCTGTAGAGGAGGCTGATGGGAACACAGCAGAGCCCAGAGGAGAGGCAAATTCAATGTTTAATTATGGCCTCAGCAAATCATGCCCCCTCTGTGTGTTTTGCCATATTGACGTGTTTCAAAGATTATTTCACAGTCCAGTTCAATAGCTCTGGTAAAGCATGTGCATTTCAGATGTCATTATACTTGAAAAGGTCTGAAGAGCCCAATATTTCTCCAAAGATGTGGAGGATCCACTCATGGTTAAATGAAAGGAGGTAAATCAATTTTTGTTAGTCTCACTCAAAAGGCTCTGGATCTCATTTTCCATCCTTTGCACCCTTGGTGATCAGCTCACCTTGTGTTTTTGGGGAAGAGAAAACACAGTGAATATTTCAGAACCTTCCATCAGCTGAAATGGCCACAACAAGGTTGTGACCTCTGGCAGGTTTGATCTTTTAGCTGGAGCATGGCATCAGCCTGGAAAAGGAACCAGGCTGCAACAATTCCTGCTGGGAAGAGGACGGGAAGGCTGGGAGGGACATAGTTGGTGGGAAAAGGAGATTTTAAATAACTTAATTGTGATACAGAAATGGCATCTGTAGTCAACATATTGAACTGATAAACAATGCAGCTGCTACAGATTTCACACAGAGAAGTAAATGCCATGGCCATATGCAATTCATTACCTGGGATAATTGGGGAATTACAAAAAAACAACAACAAAAAAGAAAGAAATTGTAGGAAAGGGGGACAAATGGGATCAGCAGAGAGAATCTGTGTCTGTGAGCTGCATATCTGGCCTGTCCCAGACTGCACACAGGACCCCCAGCCCTCACTTCTGGCCAGGGCAAGAAGGTACCACCAGCCCCTTTCCTGACCCAGGATAATGCACTGGGCACTGGTGACAACTTGTTAATGTTTTCTAGGGAGAAAATAACCAACACACACAAAAAAGAAAGACAAGAAAATGATGGGAAATCAATTTTCAAATGCCAGTTCTGGGTGTGTATCTTCACCCCAATTTTCCAGCCAGGTCCCTCTCTGTTGGCCGGAAGTGAAATCTCACCATTTCAAAGCAATATAAGGCATCTCTACATGAAAATTTTGTCCCCCAAAAGGCAGCTGGTCCCTGGTTTTGATGCTGGAATAGGTTCCAGAGCTGATTACAGGCACTGAAGGCACTGTGGAGGATGGAGGGGTTCAGGGATGGAAGATTTCTGCTCTGCAGCCAATTACCACCTGAACTCACCAAGATGGTCTCCCTCATACATTTAACAAAACCAGCAGGAACTCACCTTGAAGGCACTCCAGATACACTCCTGCAGACATGAAATAAAACTAAAGACTCCTTATTAATTGGTTGGAAACCCAGCGACAGCTGCTGAAAAATAAAAAGTTACAGAAACTCTTGGCTTTTCAATGGGGTTTCATGTTAGTACTGTAAATTATTGTAAATGTCACTTTAAAAGAGAATACAGAATAGAAACCTAATAAAGCAGCACAGCTCTGCAGGGGTGGTGAGTAAATTGAGGGAATATATGATTAGATTTCAAATGCCGCTCTTTAATTTGTATGCTCTCACTTATTTCCCCCCGCCCCTCCCCACGCTTTTCTCATCTATTGTATCTGCTGGCACACAGGGAATTTTGCAGTTGTACCTAAAAGGTCTCTCTCTTGGCTGGATGATAGCCCACATTAGCTTGGACCCATGTGGTGATGGCTTCCTCCAGCCTGTGCTGCAGCAGGAGCAGCTGGGGAGTCATGAACAGCACGAATCCCCTCCCAGGGTTCTGTGCCTGTGACACCAGCAATGGGATCCTGGTCACCCCCCTGCCCCTCGTGAGCTGAAAATAAATGAAGGATTGCAGCCCAAACAGCCCTGAGTCACATCCCAGATGGAAAGGCAGGTTCTCCTTTTGGCTCCCTCTGTGGAGCAGAGCCACACTCAATCAAGTAAAGCTGTGAGCTCTCAGGGTGAGCCGTGTTGGCAGAGACCTGCAATCCCAGGAACAGGTGTTTTTTGGATTAAATCAAAGGGTTTCAGTGAAATGGAATCGAGAGACTTGGTGAAAGCTCCCATGTGTTGTTTCTAACTTGCAGTGCAGGTACCCAGCGAGTCAGGAGGGGAGTCCCTTCCAACCCTGGATATCCTATGGATCCCTGGTTCTAATGGTACCAGGAACCAAGACAGTGTGCAGCTCATGCCCACAGTGCCCCAGCTGCACAGGCTCAGGAGATCCCCTGGTCTCTTTTCCTGACCACCAAAACTTTCCAGTGATTTGGGACCCGCTGGGATAACAGTGCCAAGATATGACTGGAAGGCATAACCCCTGGTACAAGTAAATTTTCCTGCTTTTAAAAGCTCTTGTCCTGGCAGAAAGCTCTGCTCTGGCTTAGGAACAGCCCCCATGTAGCAGAGATAATGGTCTGAAATCTCTGTGGCCTTTATCTACTTCTCTTCCCCTCAGTGAAGTGCTGTTGTGGACTGGCTGCGGCTGCAGACTGGCCACATCTGAGCTGATGGGGCTCTTATCTTCTTTCCCTGAGCTTTGGCCAGACTTGCAGGAGAAACATGCTCAAAGGCTCCTCTGTCTCAGCCAGAGAGTTATCTTGGCATTGCTGGGCCTTTGCTGCTCTCTTCTCAGGTGGCATCAGTCGTGTCCTTGTGGTTTGAAGGCAGAAACGAGCTCCTTCATCCTCACACGTATTATTCCTTGAGTTGAGCAAAGATTGACCTCTCCGTGTCCTTTCTATTCCCCTGCTGCTTAAGAGACTGGCAGGAAGTGATGGACTCTGTGCTTTGCTCTTGGAGATCTGAGGGCTGGTCGTGGCGTGTCTGTCAGCCCGAGCCCGCTCTGTTCAGATAAGAATGCTGACAGCAACAAGCTTGTGTTCCTCAGTTCCCCAACTTGTAACATTTCCAGCACTTTCAAATCCGTCCCTTCCAGGAAGCAGTGGGACAGTGGAGGTGAGGCTGGAAAAAGTGAGGATTTTAGCAGAGTTTCATTATTCCTCACTAATTTCTGCAGGCACCACGAAGCAGTGAAGCAGCCAGGGAGGGTTCAAAATCAGGAGTCTGGAGGAGCTAAAGGTGCATCTTGATGGGTGGAAAAGTAAACACAGGAGAGGGGGACTCCCATTAGTAAAATACCCAGCCTGAATGAGGCAAGCACACTACCCTCCCTCTCTGCAGAGCGTGAACACGACCATGTGGGATTTTAGCTTTAGTGTTTGCTCCTGTTGCTGTCTGCAGTGCCTTGGGACAGATAAGAACGACAAGCAGCATAAATTAATGAAGCACGGGCTGTGTTCTGCTTGAGTGGGAGCAGGGCTGGGAGCACGGAAGGGGACTGCTGCTGCTGCAGTGAAAAGTTTGGCCCCATGACACATCAGTTTTGCCTTTTCAGGCTGCTCTAAGAGCTGTGATAAGACACTGATTCAGCTGAGGAAAGATGAGGCTGACACTTTCCTTATGTCCTTAACCCACATAAAGGAAATCAGAGTTTTTGGACACTGCCAGATGATCTGGATTTGTCCAGACATGACCAAAATTGCTAAAACGTCCAGTTCCCTGCTAAAACCCTTCCTGTGAGTGCTGCACCTTCTTCCCCCAGTGGTTTGTGGATTGGGTGGTGCAGCCATTTGGCCATGACTCACTGTCTTGCAGATCCTGTCACAAAGCTAAATTTATAGCAAATGAGAAAAGGTCAGGACTTTCAGCACAAACAGACCAAAGTGAAAACTTCTAATGAGTTTTTCTTGGAGATCATCAAACTGCCAAAGGAAACCTCCCCCCAAAAAATCAACCATAAAGGCAAAACTTGGCTTTCCTTTGATGTTCTCCTCTACACAGTCATTTTGAGCTGTACCAAAAAGCTAAAAGGGAAGATCACAGGAATGGCAATATTCTGCTCCTGTTCCCTCCCCTCTCAAAGGATGGAGATGCCTTTGAAGAACACCTGCACCCTTGCAGGAGTTTGTAGAAAACACAGCGTTGGGCAAAAGTGCAAATACCTGCCCAGCTTGGCACTGTGGTGGCAGAGAAGGACTTTTGGAAGGCTCCTGGTTTTAGGTGCACATGGAATCCCCTGGAGCCCCGGGAGACCCTCCCTGATGATTCTCTGGTGCAGTTGCGTGGCACCAGAGTGCCTGGGTCCTCTTTTATGGCTCTTGATTCATTTAAATTTCCAAACTCTGGCCAGGAAGAATCACAGCTACATTGTGAATAAAGTCACAGCCTTTAATTCATCCCTTCCAACATTCCTGGGGCCCTTTTCTCCCACATTGGTGATGATCTCTGCCTCCTTCTCCCCCAGCTGTTATTTCCAAGGACTGGACACTCCTCTTATCTCCTTCTCTTATCTCCTCCTCTCACTGTTCTCCAAAACTCGTCAATCAACCCCAGTTGTTGCAACAGCCAGTGGGAAGCCTCTAACCTTGTTGTCATTGAGTTGACTAATGCAAATATTAATGAGTGGAAAACTCATTAAGGAGCATTCTCACTGGCAACCCACCTCTGCTGTAATACCAGGTGGCTCCTGCTATAAACAGGAGAAAAATGAGGGAGATTTTAATTCTGGCTCCACTGGAGAGCTTACATCAGCTCCACAGCCTCGGGACTGTGTCATCCATGTGGCCATATTTTTAAGAGTGATGCTCTGCTTGCATGTTCCAGACAATATGTTTTGAAACTTATTAATCAGGAAATGTCCAATCTCTTTATGCTGAAGCATCAGTAAAACAATTACTTCAAGGCTAAATGGGGTCCACCGAAGAATCACTTGATTAAAGTGAGAATTTGCAATAAATAAATACATCAAATATTTAATTATTGATGCTCCAGGGGGAAAACAACTCTGATTAAGTCAAAGAAGGGGAAAAATATTTAAATTTGAGTAAGTATGATGGACTGGCTACTGTGTTGGTGTGAATCAACATAACTCAAATGAATTCCATGGCTCTGTGACAGCTTGAGTGAGCTGAGCAGCAGACAGAGTGTATCACTTCTCAGTGGGGGTATTGTCTGAAAGGAACTGGGAGGAAAATTCTTGTGTGCCATCCATTGCTTGCTGTGCTCCTTTCTGGAGAATCCCTCCACATTCCTCTTGTTCAGGTGGGTACCTTTAGTCCAGGGCTCATGAGGTTTACAGGTACCACAAGGTGCCTGGGAATCCTCATGAGCAACAGTCAGGAAATGTCATTTATTGAAAGCTGATGCCCAGGTGCTGTGGGTCCTGCAGAAGAGCAGAAGGATGTTCAATTTTTATTAACACTGTAAGGAAGAGATAAGGAGAAATCACAAAGAACAAACATTTATTTAAGTGAGGAGTTGAGGTGGATACTGTAAACACAAAAAAACCCCAGAACATTTCACAAGATTAAAGGTCTACATTTCCAACCTTGGAAGTTTTGAGTCTCTGAATCCCAGTTCAGAGACCAAACACATTGTGACTCAAATAACACAATGCCAGAGTTGAGCACCCACATTGTCCCTCTCTGGTCCTTGTACTGCTTCTCACACACATGGAATTCAGTGTAACACACAGATGGAATTCAGTGTAACACACACATGGAATTCAGAGCACTGCAGCATCAGAAAGAGGGAGAACTTACAGAGTTTAACGGTTTGCTTGTGTCCTGCCAAAAAAAAAAAAAAAAAAAAGAAATGTAAAGGAGTCACAGTCTCTGCACCTCTTGGTTGCCTTCTGACTCTGTCTGCTTTTGGGGACAAGGGCTGGGTCTTGCAGGGTTTTGTGTTGTGTCTGGCTCAGTGGGGTCTCGATCTTGATTGGAACCTCTTGTCACAGGTCGCAGCAGAAGCAGCAAAAACATAGGCAGAAAAAATTGAGGGGGTGTGATTACAGGATATAACAGGGCAGGGGATCCTGATGCAAGGCAGCAGGACATCTGTGGGCTGGGAGAGCAACACTCTCAGGCTGTATTTCTGCAGTCAGCAAATCTGGGATCTGGTTTTTTTTTTCACTTTTCCGTATTGTGGAAGTGCATCATTGTCCAAAAAATTGGGCTAAATCAAAGTCTTGAGCCTTCCTACAGCAATAGTACTGCATAAAAGAAAAGACAAGTGTGTCCTAAGCCATTAAGTGTATGAAAATCAGGCAGTGTTCTCAGTTACCAAAAAAAAAACCAAAAAAACCCACAAAACATCACAAGAGTGTTTCAATGCCTGAATAAATTCAGCTTTTCATTTCACACAGAGCAAACCTCAAAGTGGCCAAATACTCACACACTTGTTAAGACAGGGGTTTCGTCCTCTACAAAAATTTCAAAAGGAAAATCTCATCATTTTCTGGGAAGAATCTTGAAAAATTTTATTCATAAGAGTATTTACATAGAAAATGTTTTAATCTTTTATAATTAGGGAATAGAATGAGAATATCTCCTCCACCACACTTAAAAGAAGTGTTCTTCAGGGCAGAAAAACTTAGAGTGCGATACTGATGTTCTCTACAAGGTACCCATGGCACACAAATAGGCCTTGGAGTCGCTGCAATAATTTTATGTGTTGTCCACCAAATGAACTGAATTTTTTTTTTTTTTTTGTTTTGCATTTTTCATGAAACAGAGGTGTATTACATTTATACTTTTGGTTGGAAAAAAATCCATTTCTTACCAGTTACATGGTGGGGAGAAACATCCAGGTAACTCCATGAGGTGCCATGTGAAAAGAAGTAATGGTTTAAATTTTTTTTTTCCCCATGACTTTTCCCTTAGGAGGATATATATATAAGACAGAACTTCTGACGGAGTCTGTTGAGAGTTTTCAGATAAACAGGTTTCAGTTCAGGCAAAAGAAGCTGGTACAAATTAGTAGCTGAATTTCTTCCCCAGAGAAAAGGAGAAATCTTAAAAGATCACTAGGAGTTTCCATTGCTGTTTCAGCTTAAAAATCAAATAGAAACAATTAAATTCTCTGTCTACTTAATAGAATCACAGAACAAAACCTGAAAAAAACCCCCTAACATTTCTTTTTAAAATTAGAACAAAGATATTTTCAAAATAAGGCAAAAGACCTTCCATTTATGCTCAGAAAACATCAGTAAAAGAGTCTCTTTCAGTCTAGCAGAAAGAACTTCACACAGCTGGTAACTGACACAGAAATGAATTGAGTGGATTTTTTTTTAAAGTATTAATTAATTACTAGAACATCTACCATGGGATTTGGAGAATTTACTATTTCTCTCCAGCCTGGGTGTCTGTCTCAGAGCCAGTCCAGCAGCACTGAGCTGTGTGTCTCAATCCCCATCACCGGAGTAATCTTTCCTCAATCCCTTCCTATCAACGGGAGCCATGAATCTCTGACGTTTCAGGCAAATAAGGGCAGAGTCTGTGGTTTGGAACATGACATCTGATGTCAGATCCAGTGGCTTGAGACACCCTGAGATATCTCATGAGGATGATGATTTTATATGGAAGCAAATTAGTCTGACAGCTGGAGTGGGGTTGTTGCCGTAATGGCTCACAACCAATTATATGTTTTTCTCTGTATAAGCAGAGCTTGCACATCATCAGTAAAGGGCCACACTAATGAAATAAAGCAGTAAAGAACAAAAAGTAGCCCAGTCTCCAAAGAATGTGTCCCTGAAATTGTTGTTCTCTGTCCCCCTTTCCATCCCAAGCAGAGCATGGAAATCACACCCGGTGGTTTTCAGTGCCTCATCCTGGGCCTTCCTTATTGTAATGGGGATAGAGAATAGATAAAGGTCCTGTCCCATGGCAGGAGATTAGAATTCAGAGAAGGACTGAACTGCCCCTAATTCAACCACGCTGATCCTGGCTTTATTCCAAAGGCTGCCTGCCAAGGCACTCAGGGGTTCCAGGTCTTCCCTCTGCCCCTTTGACAGGGCTGAGCCTTCCAGAGCTCTGTGGCTGTTGCCCCAGGCTGTGTTTCTGTTTTATTTGTAATCCTTTGAAAGCAATAGCCATTTCTGGCAGATGAATTATATTCTGTCGAGAAGCAGCAGGGGATGGCTGGGACCGTCTCTCTCTCCCTGAATTCTAATTTAAAGAGAGGAAACAAGATTTCATTGAATTTTAACAAATTAACCATTAATCACTTATGAAAACCTCCTGATGAGGACATGGATTGCCTGGGTTATGAATGGGAACAGCTTCATTTTGCTGTGATTGTTGGACCGAGTTAATTCCCAGCTCTCCTCTTTACCTCCTTCGTGCTCCTCACCTTGTCCCTGCTCTTGTCTCCTCTCCCCCACCTGCACCCTGCACAGACACCTCTCTTCCTCTTTGTCCTCTTCCCTGGATGCACAGCCCCTGCTGAACCCATCTCTGAAGCACTTTTGATGTCATGCTAAATATGGAAATTAAGGAAAAAAAACAAAGTCTTCCGCTGGCTGTGTGGTGTGAATATTTATGAGGAAGCCGGCAAGGAAGGGAAATGGGAGCTGAGAGGGAGCCAGGCAGTGGGGATGGCAGGGGATGGCAGCTGACAAGGGCTCATTCAGCAGCACATCCCAGAGACTGGGGGCTGTGGGAGTGACAGTCACAGCATCCTTGCCTGGGCAACACAAAAAAAAAAACAAACCAACAAAAACCCCAAAAAAACCACCAAAAAAACCCCAAACAAAAACAACAACAACAAAAAACAAAACAAAAAAAACCCACCAACCCTAAGTTGCAGCTGTTTCTCAGCTTCCTCTTTATTCCTCCCTTCTCCAGCTGATCAATTCCAGCTACAAAAATAATAATAATAAAAAAAATCTTGGCTGTGGTTCAGCTGCAGCAGACGATTAGGCCTTAAAAATCAATGTTTATGTTCAACAGGACTATAAAACCCAATGCTTCCCTCTGCTTATCAGATCAGGACTGGAATCAGAAAAGCCCCTTGGCTGTTCACACAAGGGGCCAGGGATGGTGGCACAGGGGGTGAAATTCTAACTCAGGGCTCTCTCCTGTGCTGTTTCTCCTGCTGCTGCCACAATCCCACACTCAACAGCAGAGTCTTCCCCGCAGGGAGACATCCCTGAGCCAGACCCACACAGGGGCCCAGGGCACAGGTGGGAGGAGAAATCCCATGAGTGTGTCCATAGCAGTCAGACCCTGATGGAGATCTGAAAAATGCCATCTTTGTGGGGTTTTCTGCCCTTAAGGACAAAGCAGACCTGGGAAGGAAACCAATCAGAAGCGTGTTGGGCATGAGTAAAACAAAAGTGATCCATGAAGTGAGTCATGGATCCTTTTGTTTGCCCTGGGTCCTGCAGAGCCCCTGCAAGGGGATTATCCTGATATCCTGATTATCCTGATATCCTGGTTATCCTGGGGTGTAGGGACAGGGTTTTTCTTGCTGTCAAGCACAGGAGACATGTGGAGCAAAGACAGAACTCTGCCTCTTGTGTAATAAATCCTAATTCTGCCACAGAGATGATAATGATTTCTAACCTACCTGATGTCTGAGTTTAATAGAAAATAAAGCAACTTTTTTTGTGGGGTATGCAAATCCCACGTGTGTCTGAGCTGTGCTGTTTTCCTGAATAACATCACAATTCCTCTCCCTTGGCTGGATGGCATCACTTTTGAGAGTCCTGAGCATGGCAGGTCCTCCCAGAAAGCTTTAAATGACCTACAGCAATCAACTGCCCAAAGAATGGGTGGCCACTGGCCCAGAAGGCACCACATCCAAATTATATTGGAACCATATTCAAATACAGGCCACTGCTGGACCACTCAACCCCCACTCCACTGCAGCCACACAGAACTGTCTTCTTCAGTGAATTTTCCCAGCCCACACCCAGGATTTTCCCCAAGTATTTTTTATCAGTTCCTCTTCAGTGTGGTCTGGACTGACCCTTCATGTGTCCACTTGCAAACCGAGGCATGCAAATTTTTGTAAAGACGTAGGACTGGGAGACTCCCTCCTTAATTAGAGCCTCTTCCCACTGATTTATAACCTTGTCTGACAGAGCTGGGAACTCTTTTCACTTCTGGACACCTCCTGTGGGTTGTATGTGTGGCTGGGCTGGAAACTCTCTGCTCCATCTGGGTAACCCTGTTAACCCTTCTCCCTGCACACACGACATTTCTGGTTGTAGAGTTGGTGTTTTCTGCTCCTTTTCATCCTTTCCCCACCAAACCTTCCTGAGAAGAACCCAAAACCTACAACGAGCCACAGGCCAATGGATGGACTTGGTGGCAGAAAACTGAAACAGGAAATAAAAAGGCAAGAGGGTGAATTTAATGATGTGGATGAAAATACTGCTGCATAAATCCCATGGGAAAATATGCTGGAATAAATCACCAGAGCCATAAGAAAAAGGGGTTCTTCTGCCTGGCTTTGTAGCAAATAAGATGTCTGGGACATGCAATATAGGAGGCTTTTAAATTAAAATTGATTAGGCCATCTATCTCCATTGATAAATGGCTCTGAAATCCTATAGGCAACTGCGGCAAAATCATCCTAAGGACACTCCTAAATTTTGTGTCTTTGCTCATCCTCCAGTTCCTATAAACATTTATATGACCTGTACAGGGAAAAAAAAATCCAAAAAAGAGAAATTAGAGTTTTCTTTTCTCCAGGTGAGCTCAGGTATGGCTTCAACACCAAACAAAAGACCCGAATATCTCTGTGTTCCCAGATGTACTGCTTGGTTATTAGTCATGATTAGTCATTTTCTCAATCATTAAGTCACTTTGAAGATCTTTCCTCAATCATGGATTGTATTAAATCTCCACTTATTTACTCATTGCAAGCCATCAGTCATTTCAATAGTGAGAAGTCTGAAAAACTTTGGAGAGCAGAATGTTTGTTCCAGGTTTGTATTCAGCTAAATGAGTAAACCTACTCCAAAAGTATTTTACGTGACATGTTCAATGTCCGAGTTAATGCACATTGTTTACGTGTCCAGGAGAACAAAGTTCCCTTGAAAAAGATTTCTGGGGGAGCTACAGCTAAGTGAAATGACCACTAATGTACAAAGTCATTTAAAACTCAGTATTTCACTTCATTATCGCTGATGAATAAATACAAAGAGCAGCCTCTAAAACATTTTTAATTCTGCAAGAGAAAGCAGCAGGCAACGAATAGAGGCTTTCTTGTGATCATTTGGTGAAACTACAGAAAAATAGGCAAGCAGCTTCCCAGGTAGATTATGTCACTAAAATATATTAATGACTTCTCGACACGGCTGCAGAAATGGTGCAACATCCTGACAGCGCCTCAGTGCTCCTGGACATCTCTGCAGCAGAAAGCCCAAACAGCCCAGCTCAGAAGAGGCCATTATTTAAATAGCTGTCTCATTTCGTGTAATTTCAAGTTCAATGGTGCGGCAATTCTGCAGTATTAGATGTGCTGAATGATTATTAAAATCACACCTATTCAAGATTAACTATGAATTAATTATGAGGGGAATTCAGAGATTCAGATACCTTCTGAGATAGACTCAGGGGCAAGGATAGGGTAAGTGTCAAAATCTGGCACAGGCTAAACCTGATGTGAATCTTTCAAAGCACAGGTTCCTCTTCATCTCAGCAGCTCTGCAGGACAGGTGATTTCCTGCACCCAGATGTGCATGAGGGCCACCTGTAGCAGGGCAGAGAGTCCTGCCCTGGGGGTGTTATTTCTCTCCCTTGATGAGGAAGGGAGTCCTGATTAGCTGGGATGCAGAGAACAACACCTCTGTGGAGTCACAGTGAGTCCCCAGGGGGGAAATCTGAGCATTCAACCCCTGAAGGACCCGACGAGCTCATTGTGGGGCAGAGACATTGATGTCCCAGCAAACCCAGATTTGCAGGGTGAATTGCAGAGAATTTGCAATTAGTTGAGTTGTACTTCCCAGATGTGCCCCAGTGAGGCTTCAGCAGCTTGGAATTTTATTGCAACCTTATCCAGGCTCCCTCTGCTTCTCATCCCTTCATCTTCCAAGTCTGCTGGGGCTCCTTTTCTGCTGCCAGCTCCACACAGGCCTCACTCAGGCACTGTGGCAGGGGAAACTCTGTGCAGAGCAAGGCAGGGGGACACAGGCAAAGGGTGGAACAGCTCCAGATGTGTCTGTGCACAGGGAAGAAAGAGAACAAATCACTCATCTTTGTCTACAGCAGGCTATAAGAAACTAAACATCAAGACAGGGGTCTCAGAGAGGGATCCCTGCTGGTCTTTGCAAGGTGAGGGACATCTGTCATTTCTCATCAAAGAGAAGCTCCTTGGTGGCTCTGCACTGTGCTCTGGGCTCTGGGGAGGGAAAGGGAAGCTGTAGGTATTTGTGGCATTCTGGTCACAGTTTCCTTGGCTGCTTGCAATGATTCAGCCCTGCAGCTCCTCATGGGCAGTGAGATCTCTGCTGTGTCTCCATTCTCTCCCAGTTTCTCAGCAGGATAGAGGATGGAGGGAGCCCTAACAAGCAAAGGACGGCAGGTTAGAAGCTGCTGGAGACTCCTACCAGTGGCATCTGAGCAGCTCTGGAGACATCTAAAGTGATGAAACCCTTTTTATGTTGACTTCATCCCCAAAGTAATTTCTGAAGTTACAAGATCTTGCAGAGAGGAGGGTCACATTGTCAAAAAAATCCCTATGGATTGAAGCTGAGACCTTTCCTTTGCCAAGAAAGCTCAGTGGCAGGGCTGTTAAAATCTGGGCCTGCATTTCCTTGCTCTATTATGCCAGCCAAGAAAGAAAACCCATCTTTTTGAAGACCCAGAGAATTTATTTTTTAAGCCCACAGTGTGAGTGTGAACTACCAACAAGAGTGGGCAGTGCTCTGTGTGCTTGGTCCCTTCTCTGCCTCTCACTGCTTGTGAACATTTCATTCACCCCAGTGACAACCACAGAGACATGGAAGAGGCAAGGGCAGGGTGGGCACTCAGAGTTCTCATCTGGCCTCTTCAGGGATGATACTGAGCACCTCTGGAGCCAGCTGTGGTGTGAGTTGTTCCTCAGGCAGGGCAGAGCTGACTGCAGCACAGCCTGGTCACCCCTGCAACCACAGAGTCTAATTTACCCCAAACCTGTTGTACTTAATGAACAAATGTCTCTGAATGCCCAGAAATACACCAGAGCCAGGTCAGACCTTGACTATTAAAAAGCATCTTTCAGCTGGTGGGAATTTAGGCTCGTACTCAGTGTGTGACCACCTGAGACCCCCATCCCCACCATGGGTGACCTCAGGAGAATCCAGCTGTGAACAGGCTGAGTTTTTCTACTGGTGCCCTTCTTCTTCCCACCCTACTCCTCCTCAGCCCCTTGGGAGTGCGGGGAAATTTGTGTCAGCACTGAGGATGTGCAAATCAACTGCAGTGGCAGCAGAATGGAGAGCAAATATGATAAGGACACCTATATATGGCATTTTAAAGGAAAATGACAATAGTGGGAGGCTGGCCCTAAGCAAAGCCCATCACACTGGAGATGTGCAGGAATTCAAACTGCAATCACTACTATTTTTTCAGGAATTTTCTTTTTTCTTCTCCACTTGTGAAATGGCCCTGAAAGAAGCCCAGCTGGAGATGCATATACTGTATTTTCTCATTAGAGTTTGGCTGTCCCCTCCATCTCCTCCTTACTGTTTCAAACTGTCTCCTAAGCAAAATGCGAAGCCACCAGTGTTCCAGGGAGTTCAGCATTTGGCAGAATGAGTTTGTTCATTGCTAATTAAAATAAAAGATTTCTGAGGTGCTTTGCACTTTGGTTTATTAGTTTTCCTGTGTAATAGCAAATCGGAGCCCTTGTTACACTGTCAGCAGAACTATTATTATTATTATTATTACTTATTATTTACAGTACAACTTGTGACTCACTTCCTATGTTGGTGGATCTTTCACCATCTGTTAAAAAAATAATAGCAGTCATTTTCTGAAATATTATTCTAATCCAAATGTTAAAATAGAACCATATGAAGCCAATTAAATAGACTCTGTGTTGTTAATCTGAGTTACTTCAGTTCAGCTAAAGAAAAAGGAAAAAAAAAAAAAAGGATTGAGATTGTATAGCAAAGATGCAGACTTCAGAAATCTGCTGAGATTCTGCCAGCATTCTCCTGGAATTTTAAATTTCAAGTGGAAAAAAAATTGTAAAAACGTCATCTTCCAAGCTAAGTTTAGGAGCCAGATATGGATCCAAATCTGGATGTAAGATCTCAAGTCCAGACCAGGCTTTCCGTGAACCCTTAAAACATCAGAAATTTTCAGTTTTAATCCCTTTAATATTTAGTGCTCTTAGCTGTTTTTGTTCTTACTCGAAGTGAAATCAAAAAAGTGCTTGATCTGGTTTGGTTGCCTCCACCTGAGAGTTTTATGTTAGCTTTTGCCTAATTACCAAGGACTTCCCAGGTGGTGCCTTTGAGGACGCTGCCCCTGCCTGCAGAAGTCAAGGAGAGATGAAGCAAAGCTGTGCTGAGGAGATGGTGGTGGCCAGGCTGGCAGTGCTGTCCCTGGGCTTGGGGATCAGTGGCAGCTCCACTTCAAACACCTCAGATGGCTGAGCCCAGCTCTGAGCTGATTTCAAACAGGGCGAGTTTCACCTGATTTCACACTAACCCCCTCTTTCAGTTGGTGATATTGTCGAGCAGGGTGTGCCCTGCAGGTCTTGTTTAACTCGGTTTGGGTGAAGCTTTGCACAGGCTGAGCCTGGAGGAGAGAGATGGGAGCTTGGGGGATGTTAGATGGGGGTTTCTCTGTTTAATGGGGTGATCACACCTTACCCCACCCATCCTGTGTACAAGAGGGAGTCAGCTCTCTCACAGGTAAATCAGACCACTGGCAAATTGAATCACTTTCTGAAAAATGGAAATTAGGTTAGGTGATAGGAAGAAATTCTCCCCTGTGAGGGTGGGCAGGCCCTGGCACAGGGTGCCCAGAGAAGCTGTGGCTGCCCCTGGATCCCTGGCAGTGCCCAAGGCCAGGCTGGACATTGGGGCTTGGAGCAGCCTGGGACAGTGGGAGGTGTCCCTGCCCATGGCAGGAGGGTGGAACAAGGTGATATTTAAGGTTCCTCCCAATCCAAACCATTCTGGGGTTCTCTGTTTGCCTTTCTCTGCCAACACCAAGAGAAAACTCCAGCAGCTACAACCCAAACCACAGCACCTCCCCAAAAGGCCTAGCATGAAAATTGAAACCTTTTAAAAAGGCTTTTCCATGTTTTTTTCAGGTCAGGACGAAAAGGCTCCTCAAAAACCATCCTCCAGTGCTCCATCCTTGTCTTCTTGGCCTGAGGACTGAGGCGGAACAGGTTGGGAAGCAGAAGGATCCTCCATTTCAGGGAATGGATCCCAGCCCTGCAGCAGGAGCTGAGGGAGGCTGCCGAGCAGCACTGCTGGCTGCAGTTATTTATATTCCCTGAGCAGTGTTGTTTACACAGACTGCATGAATGCAAATCAACGTGAGGAAGTGCTGGAGCCAGCGAGGTGTGCAGCAGGAACAGGCTCCTGGGATTGGTTTTAGTAATGTAGTGTTAACACAGCTACACATGGCTACACACACTTTCAAATCCAAGTGAGGGAGAGGGCAAGGGAACGCTCATTACCTGGGACACTGGCCGAGTCCTTGTACCTTGACAAGAGATAAAAAATAAAAATGGACTTCATTATCACAGCCTGCCTGCCAATCACCTGCTGCAGCACCAGGTCTTGCCTCACATTTCCCCCCACCGAGAGGTTCCCATGGCTGCTGGCTGGAAGGAGAGGTGGATGTGGGGAAGGAGAGCAGGGAACACGAGGAGCAGCACCAGGGATGCTGGCTGGCTGCCCTGGTGCCTTGCAGCACACACAGTTTGTTAGCATTGAAACACATAATCACAGAATGGTTATATGCAGGTGCTTTTATTGAAGAGCTTTGGGAATCAGGGGTACAGGGTACAGACCTAAATCTGACCCTGACATGGATTTGGGATAGACATGTTTTTATACCCTTTCATTATATAACTATATATATAAATTATTAAACCCATATTGGTCTATTGAATACATTGATCTTATCTGAGCATGAATCTTCGTAGTTTCCATCAGGCCCTCCAAACATCGTTTCTTGTGATTCTTGAACAGTAATCATATTCAAGTACCAAACAATCATTACATTTAACAATCATATCATTTATCATATGGGGATGATAAGGTGCAGTTTCTTCTGTACATGATCTAGTGAACCCAACCTTTGTTCCCAGGGCCTGTGTAGTTTTGGTTCCCTTTCCCAGGCCTATCCAGGCCCAACCTTTCTTTCCACCTCCCCTGACTCTATTGTATACAGTTCCCATGAGTTTTAGAAGCATTTTAACCCTATGCTACCAAGATTGTGGGTTCTAACCCAGCCTGCTGGGAAAGGCTGGATCTGGGAAATGAGCTCCCTGCAAAGAGGACCTGGGGGTCTTCTCCTTCCTCTGCCCTGTGGGTGACACCTGGGTCCCCCAGACCCTGTGGGTGGTCTCAGAGGGTGGCACCAGCCACCTCTGGTCTCTGCAGTGTGGGGGACATCAGTCATTTCTCATCAAAGAAAAGCTCCTTGGTGGCTCTGCACTGTGCTCTGGAGTCAGAGGAGGGAAAGGGGAGCTGCAGGGATTTGTGGCATTTTGGTTACATAATTAACAACAAACTTGGACTGCCCTGGGTTTTACTGATCTTTTCTTTACCAGATAAGATGACTGGATGCTATCACAACTCTAATCCAAAGCCCCCCCACATTCACCCTCTGAATCCATCACTTCCAGTTTGCAACTGCTTGAGCCATCATTTTCTCATACTTAGGTACCAAATTTCCCCCACCCCCCAGGAATCCCAGGTAGTATCTTTGGAGATCTTTAGGGGTACTCCCTGTGTTGTTTTTGTTTTGTCAGTAAAATGGGGTTAATGATGCTTTAAAGCAGGTTTACCAATGTGCTGCCAGGATCTCTTGAGTGGCAGTGACCTTTTATTTAACCCATCAGCATCAAACTGTCTTTCATTCCATCACCATCTATCCTCAGGAGGCTTTGCTGGCAATTCCATCTTCCTTTTCCACAGTACAATAAAACAATAGTAATAAAAAATTATTTTAGAAAAAGTTCCTTGCTAGTATATGGTAATTAAAAGCAATAAATATTTCTGCATGCAATACCACAGACCTTGACTGGTTGGTGGGTCAATACTGCTTTCCTGTCGAGGCTGGGTAATAAATCTTTATTCCTTTTTGAATTGAAATAAGGACGGGATTTTATTCATGAATTCTGTGACCCGTTGAAGTGACATTTTCAAAACAAACACTCCAGAAATGAGGAGTTTTCTCTGCAGTGTGGGTTAATCTGCTCTCTTCTCAGCGTGTCTCTTTCATACTGATGATTTGCCCGATGCCTTTTTAATCCCAGCAGCAACTTCTCAGCAAGAAGGAAGAAAACTGAAATAAAACAAAGTCGCTTGGTGAGAGCTGAGCTGCCTGTGCTGGGCAGGGCTGGGGGGATGGTCTGGAGTTAATTGGAGTCATTTATTATACTTAGGTCTGGGTTAAGTTATATTTTAGTATTCTGTTAATGTTAAGTTCTATTTAGATTAATTTCTGTTAAATTTAAGTTTAGGTTAAGTTTAAGTATTGCTCAGTTAAATTATGCTATTTTAAGTTCTATTAAGTTTAGGCCCTGTTAAGTTTAGTTTAAATTTAAGCTTAAGTTTTATAAAGTTTAATTGATATTAGATCCACATCCTATTAATTTAAAGTTCTATTACATGTAAGTTTTATTAACTTAATACAACTTAAGATTCTTTTGTCAAAATTTATTGAGTTTAAGTTTTGTTAAATTTTAAAGTATCCTAAGTTTTGTTAAGATATGCTTATCTAAATTGAAAAGTTGAGTTATTTTTTCTTAGAAATAAGACGGCTTTGACTGAAGCAGCTCTGTGGAGAGGGGTTTATAAAACAACCTGGGAACATGCAAAATTCCCGCAGAATTCCTGCACAGCACCAGGCCGGCACTGGGATGGGGGCTCTGGGGGTTTTTCTCTCTCTAGGAGGCTGCTCTTTCTTTGGAGGAGCCTGAGCATGGCAAGAGGGCTCTTCTCCAGCAGAAAGGAGGGATTGTCAGCTCAGCCTCTGCTTGTCATTTTACCTGGAGTGACAGGACACAGGGGGAAAGGTTTGAAACTGCCAGAGGGCAGGGTTAGGTGGGATATTGGGAAGAAATTCTCCTTGTGAGGGTGGGCAGGCCCTGGCACAGGGTGCCCAGAGAAGCTGTGCCTGCCCTTGGATCCCTCAAAGTGTCCCAGGCCAGGCTGGACAGGGTTTGGAGCAGAGCCATCTCTGTCCGTGCCATTTTGAAGAAATCCAACATTCCTGCCTACCTGAAACCCTGGAGCTTTTATAAACATCCCCAGCTAAGCTGGCTGGCTGTGGTGCTCACTGGGATCTGCTCACATTAAAGAGAGGGCTGAGAGGGCTCATCCCTCCTCTCTCTCCCACAGTCACCCAGGAAGTTCAGCCACGGGCTGGGAGCAGTTCTGCCATCCCTCCCTTCCCCACACAGCAGGGTTTTCTTCATCTTGCTGAATAGGAAGCACATTCAGGCCTCAGAGGGAGGACAAGTTGATAAAAATGAAATTTGGAGAATTGAAACCACTGATTGTTATCTTGAATGTTTATCTTGTAATGTAACAGTAAAAAGCCACCTCCGTGGCACCCCCCCCAGAACACCTTAAAAACAGACCTTGAGAGCTCCATTCAAAGAAGCCCGGCACCGTGGCTCCCCACCCCCAACGCCGGAGCGAAAAGGACCGCCGCCAGAGCAGCTGGCGCTGCCGCCACCGAAGCCGGGGGAGAGAAAGCCGGCTGCTCCCCCGTGCCCACTGTGGGGCAGCCAGCCACCGCCGAGAAGGCCGAGAGCGGGCAGGGTCACCCTGGCCCCGATCCCCGCCGCGGGGCTGGCTCCCAGCGTCCCTGCAGTCCCCGCCGCTGCCGAGCCGCCCGCCCCGGCGCGGCTCCCGCCGCCAAGCAGCCGGCCGCCTGGCCCGAGCCCGGCGCGAAAAACCCCAAAGCCCGCAAAACCACCACGTGGCATGCCCAGACCGCCACCCCGCTCCAAAAAAAAGGGAACCCACGCCCGCCACGTTCCATCCCCACCTCACAGCCCCGGCGCTGCCCACCATCGAAACCTCCAAGACGCCATATCTGATTGCGAAACTGCCATGGGCTCGTTAGAGCCAACAGCCCCTGTATCCCGGGGCGACCCTGTACATGCAAATTAGAAATCCCAGGTGCATCTTGGGATCCTTTTAACACCAAAAACCCCTTATAAAAATAAACCTAAGTAAAATTAAAACACACAAAAACCAATACTAGGCCGCGTAAACCCTAGAGTATCAGGGGAACTGATTTTTCCAGTTTTTGTGACTCGCTGTGACTTGAAAGTACCAAGCCAGAAGTGAGACCCCGAGGAAAACAAAGGAAATTCAGAACTCCGGGAATACTCCTGACGAGGGAAGAGTTCTCCAGCTCTGCTGAACTTCCTGCTGCAGAGCTGACCAGCACCCTCCTCCTCCATGGCGCAGCGGGCAGCCAAAAACCCCTCGAGCAACCATTGTAAGAGCTGATTAATAAAGGCATTTTAAGGAGAAAAATATTATCTCTGCCCATATTTATTACAAAGTGAGGCATTTTGACCTCGTGCAGTGTCTGCAGGGCTGCAGTGACCAGCCAAGCCTCTGTTCTGATGGGACTGGTGTCCTCATTTGATGTCTGGGGGTCCTTATTTGTGCTGCCATCTGAAACAAAAGAGACTCGACTGGAACAACACTTCCCCCCAACATTCAAAGCACTGAAGTGGCAGGAGCACTCACCAAGATTAATTTGAGTTGTTTTAATTATGATTCTCTCCTCTCTCTCCCTTTTCCCTCGTCCTCTCTCACATACACTGTCTGGACAGGGAACTGCAGGTTTTCTTCCACTTAGGATTAATTAAAAAGGAAAAGTCAATAAGTTTCTCAGCAATTACTGTCTTTTCCATCTGGTCATTTGAGACAGTAAGGGGCTCAGAAATTGAATTTCAAGACAAGAAAATCATGGCTCATGGATCCCAGCACAAGGATCTCAGAGGGAGGAATATCTGCATTGTCCTCAGCCTGTCACCACACCTGGGACAGAGCAAGAGGCAACACAGGTGGGAGACTGGAGGTGGAAGTGACAAACTTGGACTGCCCCGGGTTCTACTGATATTTTCTTTACCAGATCAGATGACTGGATGTTATCACAACTATAATCCAGAGCCTCCACCCATGTAAGTCAATGGGAATCTTTCTACTGGCATCAGTGATCTTTGGATCAGACTTCACCTGATGCCTGCAAATGCAACAAGCTGAATTCAGCTGTGAGGTGCAGCTGCTTCCCAGATTTCTACTGTGAACCTCAGCTCTTGTTCCTTTGCTTTGAGGCTGTGTAAGGACAATAAAAGTTTTAATTTAGGACAGAATCTATAAGGTCAATCTGTAAGGACAGTAAAACACACCACGGGGTTTAATTTCTTGTTTCTTAGAATATACCAGAGCTGGAATGGAGAAAGGGTGCAAATCTAGAAGGTGGGGAAAGGAATTTAAATAAGCATAGGTTTAAAGAGAATGATAGAGGAGGGAAAAGCAGAAAAGAAAAGAAGCATCCACCTCACTTGGTTTTGTTTTGCAGTGGAGCTACACCACACAGCACTGAGTGCAGATCCATTCCCCCTCCTTTCACTTTAAACTCAGCTGAAGCAGAACTTCAGCTTTGTTTCCGCATTCCCGTGGAGTTGTTTTCTGCAAGTATTTCTTGGTATGAAAAAGCAGAAAAATGAGGAAAAAAAAAAAAAAAACCCAACAAACCCAACCTCCCAAACTCCGTGCATGTTCTTTTGCTAACAAACCCAGTTTGCCCCGGAGGTCCTGCTGGGTGTGAGCGATGCTCCCTGCAGCTTTGTTTAGGAAAGTTCCATTTGCTTCTCCCTCAGTGAGGCCATTAACAGCCTTTTCCCAGAAGTGCAGAGTCTCCTTTTGTTTACCTGAAATTGCCGGGCATCAAAATAAATCTACATTCAAGGAGTAAATAAATAAATGAATAGATAAAAGGGGGAGAATCGGAGAGAGAGTTCTGCTGGGAAAAAAAAAAATAAAAAGAAAAAAAAATTACAAGCCCAGAGAAATAAAGCTAAAAGCTGGGAGGCTGGGTGTCTCACACAGTGCTCTCTGCAGCTCCTGGCCCGTGTGAGCCTGGCTCCCAGCAAGACTGATTGCACTGTCACCACAAACAGCATGTAAAAAATTGTGCCTCATTTTATTAGCTGGAAAACAGTGTTTAATGCTGCTGGAGCTGCAGCTCAGGGTAAACGATGGAAGTTTCCTCTTGGAAAACTCTCAGGGCCGGTGATGACATCATTCCTCCAGGAGCTGGATGCACAGAGGGCTGTGGCTCTCACAGTTGATTGTCAGGTTTCTCTCTCCTGCCTTCCACATGTCCCATCCTCAGAGAGCTCCAGAGCTTTAGGGCTGTGCTGAGCCAGGAGAGCTCCTGGATGGCAGGAGGCAGCTCCAGCCCTGGTGGAGGATTTTCCTCATGGCACAGCAAATCCATGTGGGTGACACTGAGAACTCATCTAATAACTCATCTGATAACACAGCAGCAATGGTCAAAAGCTCTCCCTGCACCCTGTGGAATGTGGAGGAGCCCCAACCTTCCCTCAGCTGCATCTTTCAACTCATGGAACCCTCGTCTGCAGCTGGAAAAGGTGTCAAGTTGATCTGTGCTAATTGATATTTCATTTCCATCCATTAGATTTGTATTAGAGCATCTATAATTTTAGTATCCGAATTTCTATGATGTCTAGGTGTGACAGTAGAGCACACAGCAGCATCTGCAGAAAAAGGAAAGAGATTTGAGGAGTGAGATTGTGCCAGCATTGGACACCATTTCCCAATTCCTGTGTGCCCAAGCACCCCATGGCAGCAGATTTAGAGTGAAGGCACAACAGCCACATGGGGAAGGTTGTCTGCTTAGTTCAGTGATTCACGGGAGCTCTTTCTCTCAGGAAAGGTTGCAGGGTGAGTCCTCCACTGGAGATGGGTAAATCTCTGCACTTGCCAATCCACAGCACACAATGGACACGAATTTTCAGCTGAGTTCAGTGGAAAAATGTGACTCACTACTGGTTTTCTGTCTATAGAGCTGGAGTATCGAGCTTCCCGACAGATTTCCGATGATTCATCACAAAAATCCAGTCTCCCTCTCCTCCTGCAGGTTGGCCACTCACTAATTGCAAAATTCCCAACTGCTCCTCATTGCTAAAATGCCTATTTATGAATGTCATCAGAGAATGGAAGTCAAGGCTGCTGAGCTGTTCACAAACAGTTCATTGAAAGTATCCACCATTCCAAGTCTGAAATCCAGGCTCCGTGGATGGTTACATGAGCTGTATTGTGTTATTTCTGATCCCTGGCTGGGCAAGTTGTGTAACTAATCACATCAGAACCAGCATCCATTTTGAGCTGCATGTTCATGTGTGTAATTTGGAATATGCTTTTGGAAAATATTAAGCTATTTGAGTTCCAAATTGACTTTTGATGAGTATTCGCACTAGTAAAGCTCATTTGCTGGAATATTTGTGGAAAGCAGCCATAGAAACAGACCAGGAGATTCAAAGCAAATTTGTTCAGGACTTCAAATGAATATACACAGACATCTTTCTGCAGTGTTCACTCCCTATTAGTCAAGTTGCAGTAATACCTGCACTACACACTTACAGCTGAGTTACCCTTCCCACTGCAAGGCTGGGGCTGGGAGATTTATTAGCTCAGTGCCTCCAGAATGGATTTGACTGAGATTTTTAATACCAAGTTCCCAGCTTGGAGGGACACTTTTTAATTCCATCCCCTCATGCCCCCCTCCCCCTTCCCTCTGCCAACCATTACAATAATTTAAGCAATTGATCACTTCTATAGCTCCAAAAGCCTGGGCACAGGAGAAAAGGAGAGGGGGGTGGTGGCTGGGGGGACAGTCAGGGGATTTTAAACACTGAAGCAAAGAAGCTCCACATTCTTTCTGAGTTGACTTTCTCATGCTCAGTGAGAATGCCCAGAAGTGTGAGTAATCAAAGAAAATGCTCCAGAGGTAAAAGTTAAAGGACAATATGTGAAATCTCATTTACAAGTGGGAAGCAAATGAGGCAGGATCCAAGTGCTATATAGCCAAGCAGGCTCTAAATCAGCATTTATAGCAGTGCCTTGGCAGGTGGGTTTTACCTCTCACCAAGCACTCTGTGTTAGTCAACAGGCCAAAATGTGTCCTCTGGTACATTCAAACTCTCAGCTAAATGTACTGAATTTAAGGAATTTAGCAGGCACAGCCATGAACAGAATGTGCCTCAAAGAAAGCTGGCAGGGAAATTTCACTTCTCAGGAATCTTGCCTGAAACAAAACCTCTCCAAATGGGTCTCTTTTGCAGAATCCCCCTGTCCTGTAAACCTGAACATCAAAACATCCTCCCAGGAAGGTGCCATCCAGTGGTGCTCTCCCTGGAATTGCCTGTAGCATTGCTCCACAGCTTCCAGTTTTCTGCTCTCCCTGGAATTGCCTGTAGCATTGCTCCACAGCTTCCAGTTTTCTGCTCTCCCTGGAATTGCCTGTAGCATTGCTCCGCAGCTTCCAGTTTTCTCCAGCTCATTCTGCTCTGCCCCATTCCCAGCATTTCCTCCATGCCTGTGTTTCCCACATCCACCTCAGACTTAGTGCAAGCTGACTGGCACCAAGAATTTCTGTAGGGTCAGAGGTTCAGCTTCCCAAAATCCAGGACAGAGCCAGAACCCTGGGGCTGCTCTGGGACTGTCATTTCTCCAGCAGGTCAGAGGATCCCACGGTGGTGGGTGGGACACGTGGACCTGTCCATGCCATACTTGACCACTGGCTTTGTCCCTTGTCTTTTTCTATCAAGACTCCACCAGTGTCCTGCACACTGTCCCAGGCTGAGCCTCTTGAGCTCACAGAAGAGTTGTTTTTTCACAGTGCACAGTTCACTCCAAGCACTGATTGAGCCAAAACACCTGTCCTAAAAACACAAACCAGCCTCCCACAGCATATCAGCTGTCCTGGGTTGCAGTGTAGGATGTACACAAAGTATTTATTCCATCCCCATCCCCATGAGCTGTTGGAACCAGGTGGGGCAGTGTTTTCCCAGGCCCCTCCTTTGGGCTCTTCTGCTCATGGCCCATCAATGCCTTGCCCAGGACTCACAGGGAACTCCCTCCAGGAGCTCTCTCTGTTTAATGGGCCATCAAGGAGCCACTGCACGACTCCTCATCCCATTGGGAGATGCTCCCAATGCCCAGGGGGAGGAGCCAAGCATTCCCACCTGGAGAGAATCTGGGATTTGGGACAGGACAAGCAGCCCTGAGCCACTGGATTCCCAGAGGAGCAGAGCTCCCAGACCTTTCTGTGGGATCACTGCTTCAGGAAGAGCCCCTCACCTGGACTGCTCCCACCACCCTGCTCAGGGTGTGTTCTGACTCTGTCAGTGCTCCTTTGTGTTATTGCATTTATTTTATTTTATTTTTACCTTTTTAACTTTTTACCTTTTTACCTTTTTTTTCATATTGAATTGTATTTCTGACTTGGAGCCTCTCACTGGTTTTGCTTTCAAACCACAACATCAGCACGTGGAGAGGCACAACCATGCTGGGGCAGTGTCCCAGAGCTGCCTGCTGGCTTCCAGCATCACCAGGGAAATTGCTGTTCTTGCCCACACAAAGGAGCCTTTGCATTTCCTGTCTGAAAACTCCACTGCACTCTGCAAGAGTTATTTCCATCGTTCTCTAGAATGGAGAGACAGAGGCATTAAAAAGTTAAATCATGCATGCTAAGAAGGGAACAGAGTTCACCTGAGGCAGAAATAAGGCTTAAACCAAAGGCATCTAATATGTGTTTTTCTCTTAGCACCAGTCCATTCTGCCTTACAGGGAGGTAAAAATGCAAAGAGACCAAGCTCAGCAAGAGCCCTGCCCCACTCTCCCTGGTTGCAAGCAGGCACAGTGAGGAAAAGTCCATACCAACCATATTCCTGAATATCTGCTTTGAAAAAAAAAAAATTAAACAGTATAGTAGAAAATACATTTCAAAAGTCAAGTTGCTTTTTCTTCCTGCAAGACCCTTCCCTTTCATGGAAGAGGGCTGGAAGAAATCCCAGTGACTGCCCCGAGTACCTCTGACCCCTTTTCTCCCATGTGGGCAGATTAAACAAGGAGACTTGGCCATGAGAGCCAGCCTGTGTCTGCCAGGGAATGAGCTGTGTGCAGCTGGACATCTAAGGGGGTTTCTCTGACCTGAGATTTCCCTTCCCTCTCTGGCATTTTCTGCAATTACCCTAAATGCCTGACCTGGCATTTGTGGCTGGTGCATTATTGGCCTTTTTTATTTATTTATTTTTAATCTGCTCATACTGGACACAATCCACAAAAGCTCTTACTCAGTTAATAGAAAAGGAAAACAACACAGGGATGGGGAAGGGCTTAAGCACCTCTGCTGTGCAGGAAATGTTTACCAAACCTGTTTCTCTTAGTAAGTTTTGAGCTGTGGTTCTTCCTTGTGCACAGCCCTGCAGGTCCCAATTCCACACCAAACCACATGAAAGGGAGCCTGAGCTTGGGTGATCACAGGGATCTTTGTAATGCAGGGGTTGGTCAAGGGTTCAGCACTTCCTGGCATGGATTAGCTCATGGGTTTGTTGTTTTTGTGTGAAGCTCCCCCTCTCACCTGCCCCCTTTTTGTAGCCAGGTATGTCCTGAGGCTGACAAAGCTAAAGGGAGGGAGGGTTTATTCTGGCATAAAGCCTTGGCCATGTTTGGTCCTAAAAATGTGCTGCTTTTTCAGTTTTTCACGAGACTCTGGGGTGTGCTCGGCTCTTAGAAGCTCCATTTGGTCAGGTTGAGTTATTGCTCAGAAGGAAAGGCTCTGGGCTGGAGGGGAGATGTTTTCTGCAGAGCTGTCCCCAGGACAGAGGGAATGGGGACAGCCCAGAGCTTTCCTTTCAGCTCTCTCTCTTCACCCTGCATGCAGAAACCAAGGAAGGGACTTGCCACTGCTGCAGGGACAGGAAATCTTCCCAGCGGCACTGGCAGCTCAAAGCAGACACTCCATTACACTATGTCAGATATAATCCAGATATTTAACATCCATTAGCACCAATTCCAGGGCTGGAATACTTTGGGATGACTCAGGCAAAGCCACCCTGTCCATTTGAGCAAGAGATGAAACCACAGCTTGGATTACACCAAACCCTGAGGCTTCACAACTTCAAGGCCTGCAGTTCACAACGTTTTACTCAAATATTCTCATTCAAAAATATACCTACAAATATTCCCATTGCTGCAGCTTTCCCTGTGAGCAAATACCTCTGGAATCAAGTTCTAAGGCAGCAGAAATACGTTGCAAAAATGACACCACTTGTAATACAGTTTTTATGCTCTTTGCTTCTGCAAAAATATGCATTTAGAGGAGTTCAGTGGATGGGAATGTGCTCATTATGTGGGCAACGATGGATAATGGTGATCTCAGTGCAGGGCTGGAGTGTGGAGCCTGCAGCTCCTGGGAGCAGGAACTGTGGTTTGGTTCCACGCTTGGACATTCCCAGCACAACGGGGTCCTGCCCCAGGACTGAGGGTCTCTCCATGCTGCTGCAATACAGATCAATGGTGCCCAGAAGGTCTTTAGTATTCAATTTGATCCTTGTAAGTGCCCCAGTTTTAAACATGGAATGCAATTATCATAATATTACAAACTGGCAAAATGATAACTGCCGGTGGAAATGTGTTTTTTTTTTGTCTGATAGGAGGATTTTTCAGGTTAAAGCCAAGAAAATAAAAATATTATTTCCTCTTTTTTTAATTTTTTTTTTATTTTTTTTTTTTTTTTAATTTAACTTAGGTAAATTAAGAGGATCTGACCCACACTTTTTTTTTAATGTTAAATTAATGGCATGGATGAGTCACCAGATTGTTATTAAAATGAGAGAGCTGCATGGCTGACCATGCTAATAACACTCCCTTCAAAGCTCAGCTGCCTTTAACATGCACCTGAGAGAACAGGCACGGGCACTGGGGAAGTCAGGAGGGCAGGTTTGAGACAGCTCTGCCTCACCTCAGTGTCTGGGGGACAGGGATGTGTTCCCATCCTTCTCCTCCTCCTCCAGTCAGGGGATAACCAGGAGCTGTCCCCCAGCTGGTTTTGCTGCTGGTTGCTGTGTCAAGTTTTACATTTCTTGGTGCCTTATGCTTAATGCCAGACCTTTAGAGCCCAGACCTTCACCACGAGAATTTGGTTTTATTTGGTTTTATATCTGGTCTTATCTGTAGTATCTCATGGCTTTTCATGGGTTGTTCACATGAGGAAAGGGTGGAATGGGATTCTGGGTCCTGTAAGTGTCTCTTTGGTGAGGAGGAGAGGGGACATCTCAATGTCTGTTCCATCATCTTCCTCCTGGGTCTTCTGCTCAAAGTGTTGGCCTGGTAAACCCTCCTGTGCAGGTTCTTGTGCCAAATCTCACCCAGATCCTTCTTTCTGGCTGAAGGAGGGCTAGAACTGCTCTTCTCACACAGGTACAGGAACTGGAGCTGGTGGGCACCTGCCCTGTCCTCACCCACACCACTGAGCTGGCAGCAGGAAGGGGTTGCTGGGAGACCTTTTGGTCCCTGGATTAGAAACCTGTGCCAGGTAAATGAGGCTTTAGCATTGCCCTTCGGAGAAGGATGTGTCTGGTTTTGATGAAATCTCCCCAAACCAAAGAGGAAAATCTTTTTGTACCCTTTATCTGCACCCTCCCTGTGTCCCCTCACAGATTTAGCTTTGCAAAAGAGCCACCCAAAGCACCACCACTGTAAACCTGAATGCTTAATAACCCCCAGGCTGATCATTTACCACACAACTAATTATAAATTTTTCAAGGCTCCCATTTGTGCCCTTTCCCTCCCCTGTCTCCTTTTCATTTCCTGTGTCCAGGGCCTCGAAATCCTTGGGCTTGACGTGATAATTGATGGCTTCTGGCTGTACAAACATAAAACCTGGAATCTAAATAGAGCCAGATGGAGCTCGCGTTGTATTGTGTGTTTTTCTTAAGTAAGGGAGAGATTTATAAATTGATGAAATTTATTGTTAATAAGAGAACATTGGCCTTTTATAATAGTCTGTTGTAATTGAAAAACACCCAGGAGTAGTCTGCTCTTGGGTCATATCAATGCTTTGTTTTCCATTCGCTGCTCTCTTGAAGAGTTCACACAGATGCTTTGTGTCTCCTGTCCCCGCCTGGGCTCTGTGTGTCACATTCACTCTCTCTGCAAGCTGCTGAGCTCACAAACACCAGCCTTTTGCAGCCAAAATTACTGTTCTGGGTGAGTCTGATCTAAACTAAATGAGGCCAAAAGCCTCTGGCTAAAGAAGGTCAAAACCTGGCCTGGAAATTTCAATAATGCTTGAAACTATCAGATGCTGGGGGATGTGGAGCCTTTTTTGGGGATGTCAATGATAAGGTTGGAGCTCTGGGAGCTTCAGGCACCCACATTTAGGGATGATTCACCCTTAGCAATAAGAGACACATCACCCAGCCTGGTTACCTGAGACTTGCTCACAGCTCATGCTCAGTTTTCAGGGTTCACTGGGGTGGGAATAGCTGGGTTGTTACCTGCATATTTAGGTTTATCACCAGCCTTATCAGCATATTTCCCTGGGGACATCACCAGGAAAACTGATCATGTCCCCAGAGGAAGTGTTTCACAGCTGTGTTTGTCCTTGGTTTTCCCTCAATCAGTCTCTGCACAGAGATTCCCTCAGTAGCAAATTCAGCTCCTTGGAGGCCTTGAAGAAAGATAGATGCTGTCTGAGGCTCCTTATGCTTCAGTTCTTGGCATTGTTTTGTTTGGTTGGTTTGTTTAATTGTTTGTTTTCCTATTTGTTGAACCTTAGAATTAGTATCAGTTTAATGTTGTGTCTCTAGCTAGCTTTTATCATTTCGGGTTTTTATTCTGGATATACTCAATGGTATAGAAAATGAGAGGTCTGGAATCTACAGGATCTCATCTTTGTTCCTTCTCCAATTGCTAAATATCATTTAAGAGCTTAATTACCTTCTCTGTGCCTCAGTGTCTTTAGCAAGACCAAAGTAACAGTGATTTGGCAAAGGGCTCAGAAATCTGTGGATGACTCAGAAATTCAGGGCAGGAGGGGAATGTTCCCCTCCAGCCCTGGCTCTCTGAGGAGCCTGATTTGATGCAACAGAACCAAGGACTCAAAAGGAGCAGGCTGTGACCTCAAAGTGCACAACAGAAGCAGGTTCTCAGTCTCAGGTGTTACAGAATTCAGCCCTCACCCCTCTGTGGTTCTGGTTCTCTCTGACCCACAGAGCAATTGCCTTTCCCAGCTGTGCTGTGACATCCAGACACTGCCATGCTGGACAAGCATGGCCAGAAATCAGGGTCTTGATCCTCATTGATTGTCCCAATTAACTCTTGCATTTGGGGGGAAGCTGTTTGTCCCAAAGCTGTTACCTGCTCTCCAGAGGGGCTGTGAAACACACAGGGAACAAAGACAGACACAGAAATGCTGTTGTGTGCCAGGGACACCAGCTGAACCTGCAGAGGACACAGAAGCTGGAGCACCTTAAGCTCTCTGAAACCAAAAGCCTCTCAGACACATCTTAGCAATTTGTCCTTGGAATCAGCTGTTGTCAAACTCACCTGTCCTAAGTTTCCAAACTTCCATTCCAAACTCCCTCCTGCCTCTAATATCAAAGTGGCTTCAGCCTGCAGGCAGCTCCTGACCCAAACTGCAGCACAAGGACAGAGAAAATCCCCTCAAAACAGAAGGTCAAAACCCAGGGCTTACGGAAGGAAGAGTTCCTAAAGAAAGGTCTCACTAGGGGTGTATCTCGCCCATTTAACAACCACTGCCTCAGCTCTTGCACTCACATTAACACCAAAACCTACCCAGACACCAGCACCTCTGTAGAAATAGGAGGGATTTGTGCAGAGGAATTCCAGACCCTCAGGGCAGGGCCAGTGGAACAAATGCACTCACCTGGTCTCGAGACCCATATTCTGTGTAATCCCAGACAAGTCCCACAAACTCTGTCCCTCCTCAGCTGAAGGCTCCCCTGGCTCCCCTCCACTGCCATCATTTTGTCCTTGCTTTGGAGGGGCTGCCCACAGGAATCAGCAAAAGCCTCTCAGGCTCCTGTTGCTCTTTCGCTCGCTGCACGATTAAGCCCACCATAAATTCTGCCCTAAAAAATTCTTTATAGAGTCCACCTGTCCACAGCAAATAAATCAAATGTTCTAAATTAAATCCTGTAACAGCTGAATGGCGGAGGGTGCGATGCCTGGATTTATTCAGGGGACAGGAAGACTGTAATTTTCTAAGTCAACACTCTGACTCTGCTTTACTCATTTGCCGTTCACAATGAAAGTGGATCTCTCCCTAGATTTTTGGCTGGTTGTTTCCTCACTCTGAAAAAGCTGTAATAAGCATGTCCCTGAGAAAGGGGTAGTGGGGAGGAGGCACAGGGAGCTGTCATCCAAAGGAGAGAATTAAATCAGGAGGTATCTGATCATGCTGGCTCCTGTTTTCACACAGCCTTCTGCTTATATTTTGCCTGCATTAACTTTTCACAAGCAAAGCTAAAGTGCCAGGCAAAGGCCTCGTTAGACACACATCTTGGGGAACTCTGATGTGCCATTAATTAAGCTCTTTCACTGCCTCTTTCCTGCTGGTTTCAAGGACCAGCCTGTGTTCCTTAACTCTTTTCTTCTCTTTCATTCCCCTCTCTGCTCTGAAAAGAGCAGTGGAAGGCTCCTTTGCAGATGGGGATGGGATGCTGTGGTGCCCTCCAAGTGAACTCTCAAGTCTTCTCTAGCAGAGGGAGAGCCCTTGCCAAGTTTCTCAGACACTGGCTCAGAGAGCTGCTCTCTGTAGATGGATTTGCTGGGCAAAGTCAGGCTCTGACAAAGAAGGAGCTGATGCCAGCACAGCCTGGCACAGCAGCGTGGGGATGGCACTGTCCCCCTGCCATCCCCCTTCAGCTGATGGCATTGGGAGCCTGGCCATGGCAGGGCTGTGCTGTCAGTGTGATTGATGCACCCAGCTGAAGATTCAAACAGCAACGCACAGTGTTTGGCTCCAGGTGCTGCTTTCTTTAATTTCATTATTTTGCTCCCTCTGTAGTCCCCTTTGGCAGAGTTTAGGGGTTATTTAGAGCATGTTTAGAGCAGAAACGTGGGGTGCTGTGGCTGTCATCCCTGCCCTCCATCCTACAAAACCATATTAGCAAGTCAGGATCCAGCTGGTCCCTTCTATGATCCCACTAACGTGGTTGTATTCAGAAAAGGCATCTTCCCTCTAATCATGCAATAGACATTAATATAAACATATAAATATACACTTCAATACTAAATATATCTGTGCTAAATATACTTTATTCAAAGTGTTGAGCAGTCAGGGCTAAACCTAAATTCTGAAGGGATATTTTCATGTCTCTTTGTTGATTAGAAAATAAGGAAATGTAACACTATATATTTCCTTTGCTAAGAAGAGATACAGATGACATTAATATTTTGAACTTTTTCTTCCCTTGGCAGCTCAATCTTCTTTCCATACATCTTGGAGGAAAATTGGGTGCCACTTTCTTTCTGCGCCTGTTGCCCACTCGGTTCTTAATGTCCCACTTTTCCCCTATAACTTAAACATTAAGCATGGAAGGCTTTAGCAATGAATCTTGTTTTGTATCCCTGACTGTCCTGGGTTTCAGTGTAGGATGTGCACAAAGTATTTATTCCATCCCCATCCCCATGAGCTGTTGGAACCAGGTGGGGCAGTGTTTTCCCAGGCCCCTCCTTTGGGCTCTTCTGCTCATGGCCCATCAATGCCTTGCCCAGGACTCACAGGGAACTCCTCCAGGAGCTCTCTCTGTTTAATGGGCCATCAAGGAGCCACTGCACGACTCCTCATCCCATTGGGAGATGCTCCCAATGCCCAGGGGGAGGAGCCAAGCATTCCCACCTGGAGAGAATCTGGGATTTGGGACAGGACAAGCAGCCCTGAGCCACTGGATTCCCAGAGGAGCAGAGCTCCCAGACCTTTCTGTGGGATCACTGCTTCAGGAAGAGCCCCTCACCTGGACTGCTCCCACCACCCTGCTCAGGTTGTGTTCTGACTCTGCTCTTTTGTATTATTGCATTTATTTTATTTTTACTTTTTTTTTTTTCTTCTTCTTATTGAATTGTATTTCTGACTTGGAGCCTCTCACTCGTTTTGCTTTCAAACCACTGCACTGACTTGTTTCATCCCTTGTAGCTGTGCTTTGCTCAGCCCGTGCCTGTGCTGAGGGTGGTTTTTGCAGGCAGGGACAGTGCCAGGGAGGATGTGAGAGCCAGGAGTGAGATCCCTGTTCTGGCCTCTCCTGCCCTCCCCTTCCCCAGGTATCTGGGCCAGCCTGAGCTCTGTGTGGGAGCTGCAGCACAGCTCTGCTGGTGACACGGGGACGGTGACAGCTCAGCAGGGGGACTTCTCACTCAAGGCAGCTCCTCTCCACTCTCTGCCTGCTGTAATTAATATCCTTTTCCCCGCAGGCTGGGAGCCTCTGACAGGCTTTATTTTTAACTCCACTTAATGATAGAGTATTAAGACAAAATGCAACTTGTGTGAGCTGCAGGCCTTGGGGGAGGAGAGAGGGTCTTGTGTTGGTGCTGTGGCTGGGGAGGGAGCTCCTGTTTGTGTGTGAAGCACAGGGAGCTCAGCGTGCAGGGATCCAGGACTGCTCTGCCTGTGCAGAGCCCCTGACACACCCAGGGCTGGGAACTCAAGGGGATGCATGATCCTGCTTGATAAACCTGTGGGATTTTGGTAAAAATGGGAGTAACTCTGCCAGCATCCTCAGAGGGAGGCAGTGGGGAAATACTATCAAGAGACACATGGAGGTTTGGGATAAAAAGCTTCCAGAAGTGAATGAGGGATATGAAGGAGAGAAGGGGGAATGACTTGAAGTTTTCTGCATATCTGCAAGAACTGGAGTAAAAAGAGGAAAAAAAAAAAAAAATCTTTGCAAGGCAGGAGCAGTTCGCAAAGTGGTTAAAGTCATCCCAGAGTGGGCAAAGAAGAGATTGGTTCTAACCTAACTGTTGGCCACAGCTTTTACCTCCCTCATCTATAGATTAAAAATAAGGAAGAGCAGCATATGGAAGAAAAATGTGGAAAGACAAAATAAGCCAATGTTCTTTCTGGAAATAAAAATCCTGGGCATTCTCCATATAATTTTTTAGGGTCTGGGAAGTTGGTAATATGAGGAAAAGAACTTCCTTATGCTTTTTCTTCTCACAGTAAAGGAAGAAATGAAAAAAAAAAAATCTTGCAAAACTGTAAGACATTGAGTTTTATTGCCTCCAAAGTTATCAAAAGTTACATTTCAAACAACCCAGCTTGCATTTTTCAACTGCCCCTTAGAATTGGTGAAGATGATAAAGGCTTGTTTTGTTTCACACCAGCTGGTCTTCCCTCATGCCAATTTTTCAGGAATTGCTTTTAAGACAAAATTTAAGATCAAACTCAAAATATTTAGGTTGGAAAAAGGGCAATATGGAGTATTTTGGTGGAAGCCCTGTCTCCTTTGCTGCTTGTGACTGTGAGCACGTGCAGTTATGGGCTAGAGGCCTTGGGGAGCTGAAAATAAAATTCCTTTTCCTTGGGAAAGAAGCAGCTCATCCACTGCAGAGCTCTGCACTTCCACTGCCTCTGAGATGAAGTTGGGATGAGATTTCTCCCAGCAAATATCACAGGATTTTTTGTCTCATCTCCCTTTCCCAAGGGAAGCGTGGCAGGGTGAATTACAGAGGGAAAGGGTTTGTTAGGAATTCTCTGAGCATCCTGCTCTCACTCATTCCAGTACAGCACTTTGTGGAGAGCATTGCCAGGCAGGGTTTTGAGGGAGTGATACCAAAACTTAGTGCCAATAAGCAACGAAATGAGATGAAATGAAGCCTCAAAGCCTCTTCTTGCAGCTTTATTTACATTGCAGTCCTGGACTGTGCTAATCCTGGGTCTAATGGTGGATGGTGAAATCCTGCAGGATTCAATGAATGCACAGTTTCCCCTTTTTGAAGGTCCTGATAAAGAATCAGGACCTCTCAGTTATGACTTTTAGTGATTGTAGTGACTTTTTTCCAGTATTTTTTCCTTCTGGAAAAGAAGGTTTTTCCTGCAAGAAAAACCTCACCAGTGGGCCACTGGCTCATTCCACCTGGTGTTCATCTCTCTCAGCCACACATCCCCAGTGGTTTAGGTGGTTTCCTTGGCACCTCAGTCCTGCTCTGAGACCCTCTGTCCACGCCCCAGTGGAGGAGAATCTCCCCCACCCTCAGCACCACTGGCTCTGCCGATGGATTCCAGGCCACTGCGCAGAGTAATTGCTGCTTGAGATTACTGATGACACAAATGTTGACATTCTGTTGGCATAACTTGCAATAATGTATGCAGATTGCATCCTTCTAGTGCCTTAATTATTACTTCTCTGCAAGAAACAGTCAGGTTACCCTCTGCTCTGATCTGAAGGAGATAATTCCCCTTCAGAAGCCTGGCTGTTTAGAGAGAGGGGAAGGGCAAAACAGACCGAGATGCCACAGAACAGTTTTCCCTCTACATGGGATGTGCCTGAAGCTCAGCCTTGGCTAAGTTTTCCTCCTCACTGTGGGAGTGGGGAGGTCTCTCTCAAGGTGAAACTATCCCTGGAAAAACAGAGGAGTGCTGCATTTAATGAGCCAAGACAGATGTCCTGTTCAACGCCCAGCAGCGGGCAGGGAAGTGTTTGGTATTTAGTGTCTGTACTGGGGTGGTGTCTAGAGGCCAGAGCCAAGGTTGAGGCCTTGTTGGGCTAGGCCATGTATAAAACACCTAGTTAGATAAAATTCCTGACCCATGGAGTCCCAGCCATAAATTAAACAGGAGGCTGAGTAAGGAGAGAGGGAAAAGAAATCCAGTTGGGAAGAAGAGATCAATGTGAGCAACAGAAATCCAGTAAATTTGACACCACACTCCCCTCATGCTTTGCGTTTCTGTCTAGAAGAAAGCTGAAGAAATTACACAGAAATATTGTATTCAGACAACTTTATAGAAAGAGAAAAGCAGCAAGGAGCTCTAGAAGCCTGGCTGGGAAAGGAAACACAAGGCTCAGATCATCTAACAAGTTCAATATTATTGTTTTATTTTTATAAACTGACAAACACCCGAAGACATCCAGAGTAGAGGATGAGACACAAGAAAATATCTTGTAAAGTACTTTATTGGAGAATACAGCTGCACAGCAACAGGGAATGCAGTCCCGGAGCTCAGGAAATAAAATCTCTAAAGACTCATGTTTTACACATGGGAGAAGGTGACTGCTCTGTGTCTCTGCAAGGGAGGGCAGAAGGCTCTGCAGGAGGAGATGCCACTGCTTTCATGTGGAGACAATAATTTTTGTCCCTCATCAAAGCTCCTCTGTGTCTATGACTTAGCAAAGGTTTGGTCTGCCCTGCCAGATTGACCATTTATATCAATTCATTTGTTCTGATTTCCTGCAGGAGGGTACAATGGTCTGAGGAAATCATGTCAGACAGTCGTTCACCTGTACCTGGTTCCTAAATATTGCATTAGATATGTAGCCAACTATACATATCTTACTTTGGGGAAGATAAAAAATAGCTTTTCAAGCCTGGCTGACTGAGCTGAGACCTCATTCTCTGGCTTACCTGGCAGTCGATGCTTCCATTGCATGGGGAAATAAATAACCTTTTGAAAAAAGGGAGTCTGGTGGACTTCTTGTCTCAGTAATCACCCTGAGGCACTGAGCTGTGGATGTCACCCAAATGCTGGGTGCCTTTCCCTGAGCTGCCTTTTTGGTTTCACTAATTGTGTCCATGTTCTTGCACTGCCTGATGGAGAAAGAATGGATCTGCTAAGGTTAATCTGAAAGGGCTAGTGAGAAATGGGTCTCCTGAGATAATTGGTGGAGAATAATTGACATAATTGCTACTGTTCTCTTTCTTTAAGTCCTTTCTGGTCAGGAGGGATCGATTTTCCAGGATTTAGATAAAAATGGACACCCTCCCCAAAATAATTTTCTATTATTGTCCCAGAAACCAATTAACACAAGAAACTGTGGCCATTTGTTCCTCCTGGGGACTATCTGAGTGAAAACCTCGGAGTATATTTAAGTAATAGACCTAGATACTATAGTTATCAACTTCTCCAGCAATTTTAGGCACAATAAAGGAACAATAAATCAGGTTTTGGAGGGCTTGAACTCTGACTTTTCCAAAGAATATTGACAGAAGTTTTAGAACAGATAGATTTGTTAGATCTTATTAGGTCTGAGAGATTTTGGTGGCACTGCTCCAGGTGCTCAGCCACAGCTGCAGGCTTGTGGAGCATCCCTCAGTGTCCATATTTTGTGTGCTGGATTGGAGTCAGCAGCCAAACAGCAAAAATTAAGTTCAACAGGATCATGTTGTTGTGGTATTTTACCCTTTTTCTTTGGAACTGAGCTGAACTGGCAGGACATGAAGCAATTTCATTCTGCCTTATTCAATAAATGCACAAGCTGCCGACTGAAGTCTGTGTACACATATTTATATCTGTGAGAGCACTTCTGGGCTTGAACTTTCTTCTCTGAGGGAGTGTGGCTAACCCTTGGGCCAAGACTTCATTTGCATTTTCCAGGAATACTTCACACTCACTTCCTCCTGGATTTGGGAAATTCTGCATACACATTGACTTCTCCTCTTTTGTCCCCCTTCAGCTCGCTGCCCTTTTCTTTTCCGCTTTCCCCCTAAAAACATTCTTCTCCCACCTCAGCAAATCACCTTTCCTTTGTGACAGGGACAAGAGTGGTGGGTCCTGATCCTCCCAGACTGGGACCTGCCCCATCTCTTCCTGCAGCTGCCTCCTCATTTATCTGCAGGGGGAAATGAGACACAAGGGGTCACACTGTGGGGAAGCTGTATCCTCTCCAGGGTTAAAACACAGCTGGGGGAGACAGGAAAGGATGGAGTGGATAAAAGGGCAGGAGAAGGGTGCAGAGCCAGGGGAGGAACAAAAAAGCAGCAATGAGAGCCTCAGTGCAGTGGTCAGATCCTCCTCGTGTTTCCAAGCAGACCCTTGAGCAGCTGCAACTGCTCCAGAGGGGAATTGGTCCCTTCTCCTGGTTCCTGGCCCCAAACCTTTCCCTCCCCACCAGCACTGGGGCCAAGAGCAGCAGCACCATCCCCTCCTGTGCCCACAAACCTGCCCTGTCCCCACTCCTGCCTGTCCCCATCCCTCTAATGAAACACAGCCTGGATTTGTTTAGTCAACGTCGAGCGTGATGCGGCGCCTTGGCCAAAAACCCTCCGTGAAAATCCTGTTAATTTGTTTGATGAGCTGCCTCCAGCTGCAGGCAGACGAATCAAGGCTGATTGGCTCCTTTGCTCACCCTCTCCCTGACAGACTCAGCCAGCCCTGAGCCTCAGAGCAGGGTGGATGTGTGGGAAGACGGGGAGGGAGCAGGAGGCAGGGGGAGATGTGTCTAATGGCATCATTTCCATCTCACAATAGCTAATCCTGCCTAAATCAATGAAGCCCTGGCATCCTAATGAAATTGGGTTGGAACCTGTTCAGTTTATGATGAGCTTTTTAACCTCGGCTTCTTATTTAGGCTGGTGCGGGGTTGAAATGGGAAAAAAATGTGATGTTTTCCTCCCCCCTGGCTCATCTTTCATCAGCAGAGTGGAAATGGTGGAATTAGATGCTAATCTGCTGGTTGGGTTTAAAAATAATCTCTGTGTTTAGCTCTCTTTGGGGGGTTTGGAGGGAAAACAGAGCAGGGTTTTCATGTTTACAAGGCTGAACACCTTCCTGGGCTGTGCAGGTTGGAGAGAAAAGGTCCTCAAAGGGGAGAGTGGGATTGTCCCCTCACTTGGAGAGAAGGTTGAGGGGAGGAAGGAGTGAAAGTGATATTTTAACCCTGGTGGTGGAATCCATTAGAACAGAAATGCTGCAGTTTCTTCCTCAGAAAGGACACTGCTCTGAACCAGGTGGGATGTTTGGATTTATGCAGATGTCTTGAAGAGCATTTTGGTGAATCTCTGAGAATGAAGAAGCTCAAAAGAATGAACCAGCCTGAGGAAGGCCAAGACCCTCCAGAGAGGAAAGGCTGAGCTCTTCCCTGGCAAATGTGCTCATGGTCAGGCAGTTTGCAGGATTTCCTGGTTCCAATTCCTGTCTTCATAGTAGGGGCAAGAAAATCTCTTTACAACTCTATGTGTTCTTGCTTGAAAAGGAAAGGATCACCAAATATCCATTTCTCTTTACCAGATTGTTGCTTGGTGAACAACCACAACACTGGGGAGAATGGGAGGCCACTGGGAGCCATTTAGGCAAACAAGAAGCTCTTCCTCTCCTGCAGTTTTTCTCCACAGAGGGAGTGGGAAGAAAATGAACCTTCTTTTCCCCATCACGCTCTCCAGCAGAATAAAATGTGACTTTTTCCCTAAATAATTTACAGCCTGTCTTCTTTCCGAAAGTTTTGGTTAGTACAAAATGACACTTCCTACCCTTTAATGCTCTGATGAAATATCCTTCCATGTATAATTTAGGAACTGGCAGCTGGTAGTAGCAGGGCAGGTGTAGTGCTGGCGTTTGCAGGCAAATCCCCTGGCACCACTCTGCTCCCAGGCCACAGGAGGGGACACTGCAGGGACAAGTGAGGACAGGAGCAGTGCAGAGACACCCCTGCCAAGCCCTGGAAGGGTGGAGAATGACTGGGAAAGCAGCTCTGGTGCAGCTCACAGGGATATCTAACTGCAAAGCAGGCAGAAAGACTCAAGGTTGTGTTCAGCAGAGGCAGGTGGGGTCCTTGGTTGAGATTTGAGCCTGAGGAAAGGGAAATAAGGTCAAAGCTTTGGTCTACCATAAGTTTCCTTTGTGGCTCGGGTCAGCACTGTGGGCTCAGAGCAGCAAACACCTATAATTGTGGATTGTGCTCAAGTAAGCTCCAGCTTTCACAGAATGGGGCTTTGCATCTTTGTGTCCGCAGAAGAGGAAAAACTGCTCCTTGCTTTAGTGCTTTAAACATAGAGAAATAATTACTTCCTTTTTTAGAGGCCCATTTTGAAATACAGCAGGTGTTTTATTGCTCTTGGAGCATTAGCACTGTGTTTTGAGTTCAATTTTCTAAATCTTAAAACTGGTAACAATCAGCAGCGTTCAGGTTTCATCCCACGCAAGCTCTCCCTTGCCAAATTCACTGTTACATTTTGAGGACATTTATTTTGTCTTGTCATTTTTTGAAGCTGCTCAGAGCCCACAGAGAGAGGTGCAGGAGACCTGATCCCAAATCAGTCCTTTGAATGCCACAGCCCTGTCCCACCACACAATGACAGGAGAAGCTCAGGGTAGATTCAAGTGTGGACACGTTCAGCAGCAGGAGCTTTACCCAACCTGTGCAATAGATCACAGAATCACTAAGGTTGGAGAAGACATCTAAAACAAACAGAATTATCTCATGCAAATGCAAATGAGGGAGATATCGACCTGGGGGCAAAGCAGTGATGGTGCTTTTGACTTCTGCCCTTCTCTGGCAGCCCATGGCCCTGTCTGGAGTACACAATTAGCCTGCAGCTCCTGGAGCTGCCCTGTGCAGAGGCTGTGCTGTGCTGGAATGCCCCTGGCCATGGGGTTTTTTCCTCCCAGATATTTCATTAACGTTCAGAAATGGCACTTCCTCGCTAATAGTCTACCGACATTTAATAAACACAGCCCAAGAGTTTTATAACCTGTTAACTTCCAAGTGGCAATAATTAAACAAAAATGATAAATAATTAAGGCCTAATTACATGGTATCAGTCATTTCATTTTCCAGCAGGCACGTTAAGTGCGTTTGCCACTGCTGATCGGGGGCTCATTCCGCGGGCGCTCGGCACTTTCTGTGCGCGCCTGGATGGAGAGTCAGGTTCCACGCAGCTTTATGGTGGGGAAGAAAAAGGAAAATGTGCTTCATTAGCTGGGTAATTGTCCCCTTCCACCACTGAAGGTAATTCCCAGCGAGGCTCTGGCATGATTTTGGGAAGGCAGCAAACAGAGCCGTGTGTGCTCCGTGTTCCTGTGGCGGGCTGAGCTGGGGGTGATGGGGCAGATGCAGAACAGAGGTGCCACTTTTCACTGCCCTTCCCTTTGGATCTGGATCCCAAACTGACATTGGTACCTTGGGATGATGTCGTGGGCTAAAACCAGCCCCAGTGAATAGAGAGCAGGCAGGGGTTTGAAGGTGGATCCATCATCACCAGATCCAATTCATCATCAAATCCACAACTGATGGAAAGCCCCAAAGCCCCACTATAACACCAAATAACAACATCTGGAAATATCCACTTCCCAAGGGTTTTGAGTGGGTGTTGAGGACTTTTCTGAGGACAGAGACATAGCTGGAGGGGCTCTCCATAGCTGGAGAAGTCAGAAGGACAGAGCTGGCTGAAAGGGAAGGAGTGGGAGCCCTGTGAGGGTCAGAGCCTGCAGCAGTGCAGGACATGGAGATCCCTCCTTCTCTTAATGGACAAGGAAATATGGAACATCTGATACAGCCTAATAAAGGGGGGATGAGCTGATGGTACAGAAGATTGAAACTGTTTGGCCACAGTGCAGGGATAGTGAAAGGATCAGGAGGGAGAGCATGCACTAAATCCACTCAGTTATCTGCTGCCAGGGCAGCATTTGTCTGCTACAGGGAATAAATGGTCTCCACTGCTTGGAAAGCAGGGAATTGGTTTAATTGATCTCTGGTGGACCCTTAGTCGAGGAGGAGCCATGCACATGCTTTCCTTGCTTCTCTGAAGCTGTGCAATGAGCTGGCTTGCTGCAGTTAATTTCCAAATGGCTGCAAAAAGCTTCCCGGTATTCAGGCAGCAAATTCCACTCAGGGATATTTTTTAGCATGTTCCAGTTCATCCCCCCCTTATGACAGAGGGCATAAATTGATTTTCCCCAATGAACCTATTTCCTTATTTTATCCAGCCCCACTGTTGGTTTTCTCTGGCAGTTCCAGGGGTGGTCCCCAACATCCCACTGCTGCCAGCTCCAGTGCTGTGGTCATGGATGACACAAATTACTGTAATATGGGGTGGGGTGAGATGCAAAGTCAGCCCTGGAAGTTTTCTTTTTCTCTGTTTTTCCATCTGACACTCCTGGCTGAGAGATGGAGACCTTTGCACTACAGAAGAGTAGTTTTGTCAGAAAGCATCAGAAAGTTTGAGTCAGAAAGCATCAGGTGTGCAGATGATCATGGGAAGGAGCTGCTTCTGAGGGTTAAGGCAGGACTGAGCATTGCAGGACTTTCTTACCCAGCTCACTATTGTACATCCCAGCTTTGCTCTTTGGGCTCACAGGGAACTCTGGATTTTTTTTCTCAATTTGCGTTTCTTCCCCAGGTGGAAAGACAAAGCAGCTCAGCTACAGGGTGAAGCTGTGGCCACTAAATTTTTGGCTCCCTGTGGGACTTGAGAGCCCACTGCAAATGCACACAGCTTCTGTGTTAGAGGATAAACTGGGCTGAATCACGTTCCATCTGCCAGAGTGCAGGAGCCTGTGTGACGTCAGGCATGGAGCCACAGCTGTAAAGTGATCACTCAGAATGTGTGGTGCCAAGTGCACAATTTCATGTTTAATTGCACACTGTGGGCACCAAGGAGGAAATCTAAACCAGCATCCCAATGCAACATTTATCCTTTCTGCTCTCACCAGCAAGCCCTCCCCAAAAATAGCCTGGCCCCTTGCTCATCTTTCTGCTGAGACTCAAATGTTCTTGGGGAAACACAAACTGCCCCGCCAGCAAAATCTGTCTGGGGAGTTACAGAGGGCCCTCAGCATCCTCAGAGAATTCAACACTCCCTCCTCAGCAGCTGGGGACTCAACCAGGCCAAGGTGTTTCTTCACCAGCTGGAGAATTACATAATGAAATGCTGAAGGAACCACCAGGCTTGGGGAGGCAGTGAATTCTCCACGGGGGAGGAGGGAGTGAAAGGAGTGAGTGGAGATGCATCAGCAGAACAATGAGGATCCTCACAGAAAGGGGGGCATATGTCAGCTGCACCCCACTGTTCTGGATGTGTGCTGCTGTGTTCAAGGAACTGAAGGCTCCTCAAGGGGTGGATTGCACAGAAAAGAAGGATTGCTGCAAGGAAGTGGCTGCCCTGGATCGCTGGATAAGTCTGTGTGCCTGTCTTGATCTGCCATGGAGATGTGAGGGCTTGCTCTGACCCCAAAGCGGGTGTTCTGACCCCAAAGCGGGTGTTCTGACCCCAAAGCAGCTCATTAGGGGGATTTGGGGTTTGACAGCACTGACATGTGCAGCTCTTATATCTGTGGATCTTTTAGATGATCCACCTTGGAAAAGGAGGAGAATAAAGCATGGTGGCATCTGCCTGTCTTCCAGGAGCCTGCTGCTCCTAACACAGATCACTTTCAAAATGAGGCTGTAAGAAGGGTTTTTCTTCAAATTATATCACCTTAGGTGATACCTCACTCAACTGGGAGGAGAGGGTAGTTTCCTGCATTCTGTCCAAGACCAAATTTCTTCAAAAAATTACATTTTCAAGGGCTATTTTCACACTCAAGATCCCCCTCAGCGAGAAACACTGAGCTATTCAGAAATGTCTTACGTGGTGATTTTAAGGAATCCAGTCAGGAGTTCCAGTGTAGCCTGTTCAGAGCAAAAATTGAGCTCCTTTACTAAAACCTGGAGAATTAACTGTATTTCCCCATTTTCCAGCTGGCCCAAGGTACCTGTTTCAGCATCCTTATCCAACCCAGGCATCAGAGTGCACTGCTGGGCTGGAGGAGCCCACCCAGGGTTAATGGAGCACCCAGGAAAACGGGCACTGTGTGGCAAAATCCTGGTTTCCAGAGGAATATTGGAATGTCTGGATGCTCCATTCATGAGGAGAAAAGGAACTTGCTTGCTGGGCCCTGTTATCCAGCAGCAGTGGAAAGATCCTAGAGAAAACATGGAATTACAGCAGTGGGAATGCAGAGATCTGGGAAAAAACCCATTTAAAGACTGAGGAGATGGATACAGAGAGGGCAGTGTGAAACCTCCCATGGCTCTGTCCATGAACAGATGCTTCCCGAGTTTTCCTGCTCAGCCCTGCACCTGCTGCTGGGACATGACAAATGTGCTCCTGCCCAGGAACCTGCCCTGCAGCAGCAGCAGCGGCTCTCTGGCACAAGACAAAGCAGCACAAACTTGCTGGAAGTTGTCAGGCTTTTTTCCCCACAGAAACCTCTTCTGCTTGCCCTGCAAACAGCTTGAGAAAAAACCCAAAAAACCAAAGGACAAGGTCCTTTTCTTCATGCCACATCCCATTTTGCATTTTTTTGGGTTCCCTCCCCAGCCACCTCTGGACATACTCAATTGCTTTAAATTATTAGAGGCTGGTCTGTGCTGCCATACATGTTGATGTCTGGGCATTAAATATTTATAGAAAGATTCATTATTTGAGCATTATTTCCTCACACAAGGAAACGAGCTCGATGACCTGCGTTTGTTTTTTTATGAATCACATTGGGATTGCAAGTGTCTGCTTTCCAAAAGGTGGTGCCTGGGGACAGCTGGTGTTTCAGCCCTGGCTTTTTGGTGGGATTGCTCCTTGCCTGGCAGGAGCAATAGTCCTTCAGACATCCTTTCCCCTGTGGTTCCTGCCCGTGCCCTGGAGGTTAACTCTGCTATCAATATGTTTTTGTTTACAAAGCGTGCAGTTAAGACAACTTCCCTTCTTCCCCCTCCGGCCCCCTCCGTGGCAAATCTCTCCACACACTCACACAGGAGAGGCTTAAGATGCTCCAGCATCAATATAATTGTGTTACCAGGAGCTGTCTCCTTGTGTTCTGTCTCTTTAAGTGAAGTTTATGGCCTGAAAAGTAATTGATTTGCAACGGTATTTAAGACAAGAGCTGGAGGATACTGCTGTGCTCTTCTGCAATACAGTAGCCCGGAGAAAACCATTGCTAAAGCAAAAAACATTGACTTTTTTTTTTTTTTTTTTTTTTTTTTTTTTTTGTGATGTGGTCTCTTCTGATGCACCCAGCAGGGGTGAAGCTGGCTCTATTTTTATGGAATTGTCTGCTATTTTTACAAAGGTAGTTTGGGCACTGTACGATGCTGCCAGTTGAGCTGTGGTTCAGGCAATGGGTGCAGGGAGGGAGGGCAGGACTCTCCCTGCTTTTGATTGCTGCTCCCTCCTTAATCTTTTGCCTTGGATTGGATTGAATTTGGTTGGTTGTTTTGGGGTTTTTTGAGGCTTTTTTTTTGTGGTTTCTTTGTTTGTTCTTTTTTTTTTCTCCCCAAAGGAAAGGCAGTTTTAGGAGGAGTCAGGGGGAGGCTGGAGAATCTGCTGAGGTTCAGCTACCTGGTGTACAATGGCACGATGGGAGGGATAAATACATCCCTGATTGTGGGTAGGGACAATGCCCAGCCAATATTAGGGGGTAAGATTAGACCAGGAAGATGGGAAGATTTTTCCTAATACACTTCAGCCCTTTGTACAATCGCTCTGTTGGACAAACTGTAAATTGGAGTGAGAACATAAAAGTCCCAAAGCTGATGGCAAATCTCCTTTTTTCAGTAGGGTTTGAATCTGTCCTGCTCTCTGTAGAGCAGGAATACAGCAATGGTTGGGTATTTTAGCTTTACAAAAAATCAGAGCAGGATAATTTCAGTGAGAAACCTGAGGAGCCAAACGAAGCAAACCCTCCTTGCAGCCCACAGGGCTTGCTGGAACCCAGGAATTTCAGGGCAGAGTCATTTCCCTGGGCTGAAATATGAAGGATTTCAGATTAGTTGCTCCTGCAGGAGGAGCAGCAATAGTCAAAATAGTCAAAATAATAGCCAAATTGACCATTTTGTGCAAAGACTTCTGTCAGCAGCAAGTGGAACTTCTCAGGGAGAATCAAACTGCCTGAAATCAGTGTTTGGGAGCTTTCCAGAAATTCACCTACAGAGGTCATCAAGTCCCCCTGGATATTGGTGCCCATGGTGAGATACATGTGGTGACTTCCCAATGGTTTGTGCCATGAGGAGGAGTGGCACTGACATGTCAAAACTCAGGGTGCAACAAGGACAGGGTGGGCATTTAAGCAACATTTAAGGACTTTCTCTTTTCTGACATAACTTCCTGAGGGAGCATCTATTGTGTATTTTGACCCAAGTAATTTTTCCTTCTTAAAATCAAGGAATTTGACGCACGGTTTTGACACCTCCAATGGGAATTGGATGTCCTCTGTGAGACAGAACCTCCAGAACCTCAGGCCTAGATGTAGCAAAGCATCCCCCACAATTCCAGCAGGTGTTTCCAAACAGGGAAAGAGTCTCAGTTTACCTTTAGGTATTTTAGGGAGTTTAGCTGGAAAGTTCTGTGGGTTTCTCATTGTAATTGGCTCAGAAGTGTGGATTGGACTCTGAGAATGTAACTCAAAGCCTGTTGTTCATCTCATTGGGCCAAGGGCCAAAAAAGCCCACCTAAGCTGTTAAATATTAAAGAGAGAGAACAAACTCCACGCTTTTCAAAGTGTTGTAGCAAGCAAGAGATTTGTCTCTGTTCTGTGCTCAGCTTTGTTTTTTTGTTTTTTGTATTATTTTCCTTCATTATTAAAACCTTTTAGATTTTTTAAGGCACACTTGATCGTGCCTTCTTGCTAATTAATATCAGCCATGTTTCTGCCAGGCTGGGCCTCAGAAGTGTGGGCAAAACTCATACCTAGACACAAAGTTATGGATGAACACAAACTACTGCATCCAACCACATCAGAGATCGAGATCACGTTGGAAAGTTTATAAAAAATGGAAAACAAATGAGTGCCTTGTTCTGACAGGCTGCCTCTTGCCCAGCACTTGCTGGTTTGTTCTGCAGGGTCTCTCCAGAGGGGCATTGGGGAAGAAGCTGCAGCTTCACAGGGGTCAGGAGATGTTCGTGGTGGTGACCCTTTCTTCCCATGGCCTGGCATTTGGGAATCCAAATGCATCAATTTGGCGTCCCCTGAAATGCTTTTTTTGCCTTCCCAGGAAATCCAGAGCTCGGAGTGTCTGTCCCTGGGCACAGGAGCTTCAGGAAGAGGTTTCTGCAACTCCTTTGTTGGACTTTCTGCTCTGTTTGCATATTATAATTATTTCTTGTCCTTATAGGACAGGAAAAGAACAACACGCAAGCAGGTTGCCAGGGCAAAAAGAGGGAAGGTTTTTTTTTTTTTTTTTTTTTTTTTTTACTTGGGTTTATATAGATTTTGGACAATGACCATGGATTGGACAATGAGGTTAAAACCTCTTTTACTACACTGCTCAAACTAGAAGTTTATCAATCGTCCTTCCTCCATAGACAAATGTAAATATCACTTTGTTCACCTGAAAATCTGTGAGAAACTCCGGTACAAAAATGCAAACATCAGAAGGCTGAAAAATATCAGGGCGACAATTTCTATTGATTTTTTAAGCTGCCACATGCAAAATTCCCTGTTTTCCTGCTGCAGGCAGTGACAGATTCTCTGTGTTCCCTTTCCTTCTCCACCTTAAGGGGAGCCCACTCCTCCCCAACTTAATCTTTTATACACTCCCTGAATAATAACCTTTTCTGGTCATTTGCTCAGGAAGGATTTGTCATTCCAATATTTCATTAATCCTACAACATAAAGCCCAAAAGATATGTACATGGCTGAGCAGCAGCAAATAATTCCTCCTGTAGCCTTCCCAGCTTAAATACAGCACACCTGTGTGGGAGCAGATAAGTTTGGAAGGGAAGTGTCAAACCCACTCTTTCCCACCACTTTTGGGGACCACAGACTTTTGTCACCAGAGTGATAATCAGGCTTTAAAGGAGACAAGGGGATTCCAGTAGATCAAAACTCCTCTGTCTGCAGGAAACACGAATCCACTAAGAAAATGATGTAATTCCAGGGAAATGTAATTTATTCAAAAATGTTGTGGTTTGAAAACAAAACTAGTGAGAGGCTCCAAGTCAGAAATACAATTTAATAAGAAGAAAGGTAAAAAGGTAAAAATAAAATAAAATAAATGCAATAACACAAAGGACCACTGACAGAGTCAGAACACACCCTGAGCAGGGTGGTGGGAGCAGTCCAGGTGAGGGGCTCTTCCTGAAGCAGTGATCCCACAGAAAGGTCTGGGAGCTCTGCTCCTCTGGGAATCCAGTGGCTCAGGGCTGCTTGTCCTGTCCCAAATCCCAGATTCTCTCCAGGTGGGAATGCTTGGCTCCTCCCCCTGGGCATTGGGAGCATCTCCCAATGGGATGAGGAGTCGTGCAGTGGCTCCTTGATGGCCCATTAAACAGAGAGAGCTCCTGGAGGGAGTTCCCTGTGAGTCCTGGGCAAGGCATTGATGGGCCATGAGCAGAAGAGCCCAAAGGAGGGGCCTGGGAAAACACTGCCCCACCTGGTTCCAACAGCTCATGGGGATGGGGATGGAATTAATACTTTGTGTACATCCTACACTGCAACCCAGGACAATTCCTGTAATTTTGGCTCATCCCTGTGCCGTATGGATCAAGGGGCTGCTCTGAAAGGTGCCCGAGTTGTTCCCTGCCTGCTGCTCAGGGCACTGTCCCTCTTATAAATAGTTTTCTTAGGAATGTGTCCACTCTCTCAAGCACCTGGGGAAAACTGCTTTTCTGGGATTGTTACAGCACCTCCTGGGGAAAAGACAAATCAGACTTCTTATGGTTTTTTTTTTCTGCTTGCCACTAACTAGTCCCAGCTTCTAACCCACTAAAGGCACTTCTGCTCATCTCTGCTTTGTCGAAGGACTTAAGATGATCAATTTATGATGTCTACAGAGTGCCAGGATGAAAAGATCTTCTGAAAATGCCTTGGATGAAAAGATGCTGTTAAAAAAAAAAAAATCTTTACCCTGATAGACTGATTACAATCTATTGTGCCATGGATTAGTGGGTGAGTATTTATTCAGCTTATTTTTTATTCCTATGTACAGATGCTCTGGACCACAATGACCTCTTTGAAGTCATTATTGGCTCTTGCATCCCTGAGTAGCACAGAGGGCACATTAATAAGCTGTGTATAGAAAGAGACAATGAAGTCCCCAAGAAGTCATTAAGAGCCTATTGTGTCAGTCTGACTGTAGCCCACAAAAGACACCAAATCTGAAAGCTAAAAATATCCTTTGGAAATGCTGTTGACACAGTTATTTCACATTGGCAGCAACATCCTCCCCGCATACACACACTCTCCCCCTGCTAGTCCTGCTCAGAGCAGTGGATATTCTGGGAAAATCTGTCTTTTCTTGGGATTCAGTCGTGTCCAAATGGCTCTGTCTGCACCAGCACCTTCCTTCTTTATCAGTGAAGTCATGAGGTACAAGAGGAACTTCAATTTTCCCTGAATCCTACAGTGGCCATGTCTTGGGCTGATTTTATGATGACACTTTATTCCCTAATCATCTGCTTTATGCCCAGAAATGTCTGTGGTATCTCTGAGATGAGGCAGGGGCAGGGTTGGAGCCTGGGAGTGCTGGGCTCTGTTCAATCTCTCTCTGACAGTGCGGATTAGGGTTGCTGAATTGTTCCTTTGGTTGGATTGGGGTTTTTGCTACCTTGAAGCAAGAACTTCCCTTCCCTTCCCTTCCCTTCCCTTCCCTTCCCTTCCCTTCCCTTCCCTTCCCTTCCCTTCCCTTCCCTTCCCTTCCCTTCCCTTCCCTTCCCTTCCCTTCCCTTCCCTTCCCTTCCCTTCCCTTCCCTTCCCTTCCCTTCCCTTCCCTTCCCTTCCCTTCCCTTCCCTTCCCTTCCCTTCCCTTCCCTTCCCTTCCCTTCCCTTCCCTTCCCTTCCCCTGGAGGCTGTACCAGGAATCCTCTTGGCAGCTTTTTGGATTTTTTTCCCCCTGAAATGCTTTTTTGGCTTGGTTTGTTTTTCTTTTCAGCCTGTCCAAGGACCCTGCAGAACTGCCCTGAACCCGAGACCTCAAAGGAGCTGAACCAACGTAAGAAAAGACATAAAAATCCACCAATGTTGGCTACTAGGAGGAGGAGACCCATGCCAGAAATTCAACAAATTTCCCACCTGCTCTGCTCCAGGCTGCTGCATGAACTCCTGTTCCCCTTCCCAGGGGAACCCAAGGGCCCAGTCCCCACTTTGCTTTCCAGGCCACACTGTCACCCCCTGTGTTTTTCTTCCCTGTAGGAACAGGGTAAAAAAAAATGGCCTATCATTTCTTCTATGTGCTGCTAACAAACAATTTGTGAGTTCACATATGAAGCTGTTTTGAGAATGAGAAGTTCCTTTAACACAACAATCTATTCTGAGAGTAAAAAAATAAGTGCACCTAAAATAACAAGGATAACCCCTGAGGAGGCCCTAAACTAAGAGGAAAGTTCATATCCTAAGTATAGCTGTCACTGTTGAGTCAAATAAACAACACAATTCTCTTCAACAGCCCAGTTTTTTTTAAAAAAAACCCTAAAAACCAACACAGCACTGTTACCCAGATACCTAAAACGACTCTGAATATGGCAGATATTTAATAGAGGGCTTGAAAAGTCCTTTAATGGATCTCTCCTCCCCCTAACACACTCTGATCCTGCAAAGAGAGGCTGCAGAGTATAAACAGTCACTGCAACAAGCAAAGAGAAAGGTGGGAATTGATGTAAAATCCAGCTCTGCTTTTCCTTTTCCTGATTAAAAGGATAAGGGACAAGTTTATTCCCTGCCTTTCTTGTCTGTGGAGTCTCCAATATTGTGTCTAACTCATGCTGAGTAATGTGTATTGATTGCTTTGTTACCAGCTTTATTGTTCAGTCCATCACCAATAAAAAGTTTATGTAAAACAAGAGCAGAAGGAGGCAAGGGAGAGAAAGTGACTGGAGAGTGCAGATCCACACGAGGAGTAAATGCTGCTTTTATTCCCACACAGATATGCTGTGCCCAAATTTTAACAACAGGAATTTATTTCTCATCACCCTGTTTTAAAGCCTTCAGGGAAGGGTGGAGTTTTTTTTTTTGTTGTTGTTGTTGTTTATTTATTGGTTTTTGTTTTTTAGTTTTTGGGATTTTTTCACTTTCTCACGTTCATGTTTTCTTAGGGAAATAAAGTACCAGGAGAGAAAGGGAAAACCAGGTGAGGATGATAAATTTGCATATGAAAAGGAGCGGGTGAGAGTTTTGCTGTGGTTAAAAGGAAAAGGAAAGAATTGGCTGAGGCTCTTTAGGGCTGGGTTTCTCCACTCATGACACAGGTGATGAGTGTAACCACCATCTTTCCCAGAGGCTTCTGGGCTGGAAATAATTTGATTCCCATGGCCAAACATGATTGTACACCGTGACTTTGGCTAAGAGTACAAATGAAATGGGGATGGTGATAATTCTGTAAAGAGTGTAAAGGCCTCTTCCATCAGTCCAGCTGAGACCCACCCAATTTCCTTCTTCAGCTCTGGCACCACCCTCACCAGGCAGGAATGGAAATAAATCCAGGGGATAAAGGAGGACCCATGTGGGGCTTGGTACCAGCACAGTGGCAGTGACAGAGGGCTGTGGGGACACCCTGTGCATTTGCTGCTGGGTCTCCCCACAAAACACCCCAAGGACATTCATCCCTCTCAGTTCCTGCCGTCCCATTAACTTTTCCTGCCTTCAGACAATAAAGGTGGGGAGTTAATTTCATTCATTTAACCGGTGGGAAGGGGGTGGGGATGAAAAATAAGCTGGATGCATTTTATTTGGATCTGATGGGTCCAGGATGCCGTGCTGGACCCGCCACAGTCAGCAGTGTCAGCACTCAGCAGCAGCTCCAGCCCTGCAAATAATGACTCACTTGGTTCAGTGGTCAGACTGAAGAAAAGTCAGGAGGTAAAAAAAGTGCTTCAAGGTTATTCAACGAGAGGTTTTGACCCAAAACTAAAAGTTTACTCTTTTTTTTTTATTTATTTAAGGAATTTATTTGTGTCTTCTTTTTTAGGTTGTTGTTGTTGTTTTCTTTTCCAAGCAACAGAAGTGTCAGTTTTAAAAGAAAGCGTTATTTCAGAAAGAAAAGTGGAAGCATTCTGTTAGGAAACAGAAATGTGGGAAAATGTTTTGACCTCTCTTTTTCTTTCTTAATTTTAACTTTGTATTTTTGTCTTAGATTAAATTCTTCACACTCTGTGTCTGTAACTAAATAGTTCTGCTAATCACTTCCCCCAGACTGCATATTTTGCTGGATTAGATATTTTCACAAGGAATACTGGCTTCATCTCTCCCCTTGATCCTGTGTCGTGGTTTGACACTGGCCAAACATCAGACACCCAGGAAAGATATTTCCTCACCTTCTCTTGCTCTCAGCTGGGCAAAGGAGAGGAAAAAAAGAAATAAATTAACTGAAGGCTCATGAGTTGGGATGAGGACTGGGAGAAAACATTTTTGGCAAAGCAGAGCAAAAGCAGTGCCAGGGCTGCCACCACTACCAAAACACAACAGCCTCTGGGCATGGACAGAGCCACGGAAAGCTGTGCAGGAAGGATGGAGAGAGAGAAGAGAGGGGGTGCCAAAAACCCTACAGTGCCAAAACCCCTACAGTTCCAAAGCTGGGAGATTTGGTACAAAATAAACTCCTGTCTGCAGGCCAGATAACCCTTGCCAAAGCCTGACAGCTTCCTGTGGCACCTGGGACATGAGGAGTGAAGGGTTTAATCCTGGCTGCAGAACCCAATCTGTGGCATCTTTACCCTGTAAAGATCTTTGTCCTGTACCTGCTCCCACCTTATTTCCACAGGTGGAGCAAATCCCTCCCATTGACTCAGGAACAAGAGGCTTTTACTGTGTTTGAGCGAGCAAACCCCCAAATGATCCTCTTCCTAATTAGCCTAATGAGCCTTTTGGCTCTCACATGATGACAAGTAAATGAATTTGCCCTTTCCTTGACAAGTTCTTATGGGAATGATCTGAAACCTTTCGTAACAATGCATCAAAAGTACAAAGTCATTAAAAACAGTTGTCCAACTATGAAATTAGTTATTGATTAATATTGCTTCCAGACAGCCATATTGTTCATTTGAAGAAAGAGATAAAATAAAAAAAAAAAAAGGATCCCAATGTTCATATTTCTTCATGAAACAGGTCATTGAAATATGGAAAACATTAGAGATCCTGAGGCCATCTATGTCTGCACCTCTCTGCTCAGACACACTCATTGTTCATTCCATCTTCACAGGGGTCTTGCACTTGGAAAAAGTTGTTGATCACTTGTAAACACCTCGACTGATCTCATCCTGCTGTGCCCTTTCCCAGCTTCTTCTGGGAGAAGCTTCACAAACCTGAGCTGAACAATTCCTGCTGTGAGTCACGGGCAGTTTGTCATCCCCCAGGCTGTGAGGCACAGCTAAAACAAGAGGAGAGGCCTCCTAAAGGTGGCTGAAAGGCCCCTGCTCTGTGAACAGAGCCAGGAAATAACAGCCATATCAAGAGTTATCAGGGGCCAAGGCAGTGGTGTCAGAGGGAGCAAGAGCACAAACAGCCCCTGTGTCCTGCTCCATCTGCACCAGGGTGATTTCCATGGTCACCCAGACAGGTCAAGAGTTGTGTCTGCACTTTTGTTCCAGTCAGCCTCCAGAATCCCTCAGCCTCTGAAGAGAAGGAGGAAAATTATGTAAGGGGGGAAAGAAAAGGGAACAATGAAACAGTGCTTGGAATCACACTAACCAGAAAGAATTTTTTTTAACATTGTGCTGGTCAATGAAGTGAAATGACTGGCTTATCACAGTGCTATGAATTCGTATGTTTAAAATCATAACTCATTTTGTAATCTCCTTCCTTCCACAGAAGTGCCATTTGTCACAATACAAAAAAAAAAAAAAAAAATCCAAATGCAGTTCGGGTTCCATTTCACTCTGAGGTCATTTCCAGCCAACATTCATTTGTGGGCTGAGCTGATCAGAAGTCTTCCAAAATAGAGTGGCTATTCCCACATAAATATCTACTTCCTGAAACCAGCATGTCTGGCAGGAAAAAAAAAATAAAAAAAGGAAAGCATATTTCCCTGAAAATTCAGTTCTAGGAGGAGTCTGGCCCAACAAATGGCACAGTTATAATATTGCTCCTCCATTACAATTGCCTCAGAGTCATTACTCTTGTATTTCAGCCTCAGCTGATTAGTCCCTCAGCTCAATTGCTTTGAAACAAATAAAATACCATCTATTTGTGTTTTTGCTTCTGTGGGGAAAAAAATCTGCTTATTGTGGTAAACTAAATAGATTGGTTTTGTCTGTGCAGGGTTTTGTTTTAAAGAATGGAGTAATTTTGCTGGAACTGAAATTCGGATTTTTCAGGCTCTCTAATGAAATTCCCCCATTGTGTGTTGATTTGGAAAACAGTCTGGACAGCTGATATTAAACAGCTCTGGAAGCTTTAACTGAAGTTTGGAATCACAGAATCTCAGAATGGTTTGGGTTGGAAGAGATATTAAAGATCATTTTGTTCCACCCCCTGCCATGGGCAGGGACACCTCCCACTGTCCCAGGCTGCTCCAAGCCCCAATGTCCAGCCTGGCCTTGGGCACTGCCAGGGATCCAGGGGCAGCCACAGCTGCTCTGGGCACCCTGTGCCAGGGCCTGCCCAGCCTCCCAGGGGAGAATTTCTCCTTATGTCAAATCTAAGGCCACTCTCTGTTCGTTTGAAGCCATTCCCCCTTGTCCTGGCACTCCAGGCCCTTGTCAAAAGTCTCTCTTTGTTCCTTTTTGGCTCCTTCAGGCCCTGCAAGGCCACACTGAGCTCCCCCCAAAGCTTCTCCTGTCCAGGTGAACACTCCCAGCTCTCCCAGCCTTTCCTCCCAGCAGAGCGGGATGGGCCTTCTGAGCTTATTTCTCCAGCCAGCTCTGCTCTTCAGATACCGTGTAAACGACTTATTCCTTTGGGTCCAGATTTCAGACCTGAGACGTGGCTTTGCCTGGAACAAGGAGCAGACTCACACTGGGTGGTAAAGAACGTGTTTGTTCAGGGCAAAGGCCCTGGTGTCAGACAGTGGGAAAGTGTGAGTGTGTGACTCTTGATTTTGGCTCTTACCTCCCCTTATGAACAGAGGCGTTACTGATGGAAATGAGGGGGAGTGGTTTAGGTACAGGGGGCATTGACATGGCCATTTTGGGACAAGAGGGGTGTGGGGATACCTGAAGCCTTGGCTGAACCATCTGGCTTTGCCAGAGCCATCAAGTACTAGGGAGTGTCCATTGATAAGATACAACAGAAGGTACAATAGACTGGGACAGGCTGTTGAGGGGGTACAATGGGGAGGGAGAGGCCTATTGAGGGGGATAAGGACAGGGATTAAGGAAAGGGGGGTGGGTATGGATGAACTTTTACAGAAACTCAATAACAAAAAATCATACAGAACTTTAGAAAACCCAAAATGCACACTGCAACAGAGCTGCTCCATCCCTCTGATCCCCCTGGAGCCTCCTCTGGATCTCCCCAGCAGCTCCAAGTCCTCCCTGTGCTCTGACCAAACCATTCCAGAAATGCTGTACTAAAAAGATGTTTAGTCTTTGCCCCTCCTTTTTCAGCACAAGGTGTTCAGATAGTCTGGAAAAGTTTTAGATAGACACTCAGTATGACGCTTATCAGGTTTGCCTATTATTTCTTATCAAATCTGAAGCATGCCAGGCATCATTTAGCCTGAGATATTTGGCATTTCACAAACCCTGGCTGCCTGTCACTCAAACCCAGGTGATGGGCACTTCAAAGAAGACCAAGGTGCAGTTTTGAGCAGCTTTTTATAAATTTCTTTGGACCCACATTTTTTTTACATGGAAGCCCTCTAGTTAAGGCTTGAAGTCCTGATAAATTTCCATGCATTATTACCTAATTGGACACAACATATACTCTGAGATTCCCATTAATATTTTTTAACACATTGCAGTGACTTTACTCTTGAGCAGTCAACCGAGTTTTCATCTCCATAAAAATGGGCTCCTCATAACCAGACAATATCCAATCATTTCCAGTCCATAAGGTAAATTTCTTATATATTCTTTCCATTTTGCAGTTTTCTCACCAATCAGCACAATAACTTTCACCCTGTGGATTATTTCTCCATAAACCTCGCCAGAAGCTGCCTGGGAAGGATGGAAACTTGAGTTGGAAGGCACATCAAAGAGAAAATCTCAGGCTAAATGAACACTTTTTAACAGATTAATTCCATTTATTCCTGTAATTTCTACCCTTTACTGATTCAAACCATCTTCAAAATAAATTAATTAATTTTTGCAAGCTGGTATTAATATACCACTGATGTTATGTTTACCGTTATTATTAAATGGTACTGCAGCCCACTGGCTGTTAAGTGATTTTGTTAATTTATCTGTGCAGCAGGAACAATTTGGAGTCCAGCACCTGAACATCACAGTCTGAGGTGATACAAGAAAACATGAAAGGAATGACCCTGAGCTAAAATGATTAGTGGTGTTTGTTAGGCACCACGGCTGCAACAACAAAGTTAATCAGCCAGAACAATTATTAGGTAAAAATTTTTTTTAATACAAACCTGGAAGTTTTTTATTGTTATTATCTAAAATTGAACTATGCAGATTGTTTTAAGTGGGTAGATTTTTGTTTGTACCCATGAAATTGCTACCATATTAACAAGATTTTCCAGACATTAATGGATTGATTTCTGTATAATTGTAACTATATTAATTCATCCCAATTACCTCTAAGTAAAATTTAAATTAAGTTAAATTGAAGAAATTAAAAATGTTTGAAAACCCTGCATGGAAACCTTGAGGCATCATAAGATTGTCGTTCCTCATCTCTAATATCATTAATTCTGCAACTGAGGACACAACAGAAGGAGTCTTGGTTCTCCCAAGACTTGTAAACTGCTGTTTTCTGTACATTTCAAACCCAGCTTAGAGGCCTTTTCATCAATTCTAGATTATATTTTTCCCCACTGATGGAAAAAGTGTCTTTGTCTGTCTTGGTCCTTTATTGAGGAAGCTGATACACAGATGATATATAATATATAATTATAACGTGGAGATGCTCAGCCATGGAGAGGAGTTTAACACAAGCTCTGGCCATGGTCTGAAAGAGAGAGAACAATCCTGACAGGCACAGAGGCACCTTTGGACACCACAGACACCTGGGTACCACCAGGAGCTCCAGAGGCAGCTCCTCACCAAGGGACAAAACCACAGTGCTGACCAGGCCAGGAGGGTCCAGACTGAGACAGCTTTTATCTGATCCTGGCAAACACAGCTGTGTCCCAGCTCAGCCAGACCTGTGCTGGTCATATATACACTGGAATAGTCTGTCCGGGGAGGTGTAGAGTCACCATCCCTGGATGTGTTTAAACAAAGACTGGATGTGGCACTCGGTGCTGTGGTTTAGTTGAGGTGTTGGGGCTGGGTTGGACTTGATGGTCTTGAAGTTCTCTTCCAACCTACACATTCTGTGATTCTGTGATTCTGTGTGATTCTGTGTGATTCTGTGGTTACCTTGGGCTGCAAGAGTTTGGATTGAAGCTGCCTTCAGCTGGAACTTCCTCATGACCAAGTTCTTCCCTTCCCAGGGTCAGAGGGGCTGTGCTGAGGTTCACATGCAAATGGGGACTTGCAATAGAGCTGCTGCACATCTGAGGGGAGTTTGGACAGTTTGGGAAAGCAGGGACCTGTCAACTACACATTTGTTTTTCGGCTGTGCTTTTTGGGGACCTTAACACCTGATATCAACAGGTATTTCAGCTCACTTGGATCTTATTTATTCATCTTGTATACTCTTCCAAAAGGCTCCTCCAAAAATACAGATCTCCAGCTCCTGATTTCCAGATCAGGCTGGTCTGGGCTGGTCTAAAGAGTCACTGGGCAGCCTTGGGCTACATCTCTGCTCATCTCTGTTCAGGTGTTTGATAGGCTGCACTGACATGGAGAAGAGAATTTGTTAATAAAGGCTGCCAACATATCCTGTCTTCTCTTCAGCTGGAATTTTCCACTTGCACTGGTCTCTGTGGGCTTCAAGGGCTGGCCAGGTGGTCTGCTCTGAATTTAACAGCCTGAATCAGATGAAACACTCAGTTTAGATCATCTGTACTCTGCTAGAATGAGACAGATGCAGGTCACACTGAGAACCAGCCAAAACCATCCTCCTCCCTGCAGCAGAGTCATCCACATGGAGAGGAAGGTGCTCACAGGGAAGAGATGGTTTGCAGAAAGGTGTTCATTAATTGCAGTTTTGTTCCAGACCCTCTGGTGAACAGAGACACACTGGGAACAAATGAAAGTTTTTGGAGTTGGGGGAATGAAAAAAAAAAAAAAAAAGGCGGAAAAAGTTTCGCCTCTTAGAGCAGGGAAATAGTTTGAGGCTATGTTTTAATTAAAATGAATATCTGCACTATCTTAATGTTATTGCCAGTTAAGTGTAGCGGGGTGATTTAGAGTTCTGTAACACAATTATACTCCAGTAATGAAGCTCCGCAGAATTATCCCAGGAATTCAAAATGCAGAGGGGAGCAGTAGCTCTCATTTGTAACCATGTTACAGCCTCTATTGTTACAGTATTTTCTGTTTTCCTCAAAGATTAACTTAGTCGTGTTTAAGTCTCTGGTTACATTAAAGAGAAGCAGGGAGCCAGTGACAGCAGCTGTGTCACTGTTCCTTGAGGGAATCCTTTCCAAAGGGATCCAACCACCCAGCAGAAAGCTGTGGTGCTTTCACACATGCTCCTGGTGTCTGCTGGAGGCCAGGAAGGGTAATTCACCAGAAATATCCCATGTTCTGCAGGTCAGAGCTCAGGTAAGATGCCCTGACAGGTGACGTGGAGTGTGGGAATACAGCTGGGGACCAGCACTCAAAGTACTTTTGGTTTGGGTGGAGTTGATGATCCTGGAGGTCTCTTCCAACCTAATGATTCTGATTCTGATTCTGATACTGCTGAAGTAGAAGTAGGAGAAGCAGATGTGCTAGAGGGTCACAAGCCCTGGCAAGTCAAGGCAGGACCCTGAAGAAGGAAGAGATCAGGGTGAATGTTTGTATGCAAGACAGTGCAGGCCTGTGCAAGTTTGTGCTGGCCCAGAGTTAAGCAATGCTATTAAGAAACACAGATATGGTTGTTATGGTTGTTATTGTTTAAGAAAGTAGCTGTCTTTTGCTCATGCTTGAAAGGTCTCTAAACCAGCAAGGTGTTCAATAAAATTGGCTTCGTGATGCAAACCATGGAGACTCTGTTCAATCCCCCACAGTGGAGCCTCTCAGAGCTGTTTCACATCCTTACCTCATCTTTACCATCTTTACCTTCACATCTTTACCTTCAGATTCCTCCTGGTGTGCCTGGGAGGTCTCATCAGCCTGTGGGCTCCTGACGGGATTCCTGCCATGGGACCATGAGGATGGGCAGCTCCTCTTCCAGACACACAAAAAGACATTCCTACATCTTCAGCTGAGCTCCAAGATTTACACAGGCTGGAGTTCTGTTTTTAGATTTAGATGTTGAGTTTGACCTCTGGAGTGTGCCTGGGTCACTCCTGGGTTTGTGCCTCAATGTGCTTTGCCAAGTGAGCCAGAGACATCCACACGCTGTGACTGCACCATCAAACAGGTTCACCCTCCTGCCCATCCACATAAATGCTCATTTTTCCACCCTAAGAAGAAATTTGCTCAGTCCAGAACTGATTCAGCAGACAAGTCCTTCAAGACCACTGAAATACTTTGTTTGGGTGAGGTCCTGAGGTACAGAGAGGATGTGGAAGGCAGACACCACAAATCCTGCTCTCCCTCAAGAACTCTTCACCTCTGACTGAGAACAACGCAAGATCTTGTTTCTGGAAATGGGAAAACTCTTTGGAAAAAGGAAGAAACTCTGGCAGTTTTCATTCCCTTTGGAAACAAACTTGTTTGCTATTGAGGAAAGCTGAAAACTGAATTGGAGGTAACTTCCCTTGAGTTTTTGATTTTCAACCAACAGACTGAAAGCAGAAAGGAGTTGATATGACAATAAGCACAATCCTCAGGAACACCTCCAAACCCTTGTGGCAGACCCCAGCAGTCTGAATAATCTGAGAAAACAGAATTTGTACACTCCCTTCCTGCTTCTGTGGGTTGTTTTGCACAATTTCATATTATAACTAAGTGACTGTTCAAATGAGGCGTATCTGTAACTTTTCAGGATTGTCAGTGTTCGAATCTAGCACCACATTCCTGAGACACAGACATCCTAGATCCAACTAGGTGGCACTTTTGGAGATAAAAATAAAAATGAGCAATAAAAGCGAGTTTTAAAAATGACTTGCTGCGCTGCTCTGCTCTGTGGTTGAGTTTGAAATAAACTGGCATGAAAGAAACGTTTCAAGCCTGAAATGTGCAGCGTTTCTTACCTTTTCAAGATGGAATGTTTCTATTTGCTTGCTTGAAACTAATTTTAGTTTGTCCACTTCTCTCCAGTGGAGCCTTTTGCAGCCATGTTTCCCAGATCTTAGCAGTGAGAACAGCTCTTCCTTTCAGGCCCTGGTCTGTTCACACTGAGCTCTGCTTTTCTGCCTTCAGGCCTTCTAAAATATTATCCAGTGGGGCAAAATGCTGCTCAACGTGTGTAAAGACCTTGCCTTTCACCTCTAGGTCAATTCCACCTCTACGACCCAAAGAATACAATTCTGCCATTGTTCGGTTTTACCTGAGGAGCAAAGGCTGTCACCTCACAGCTTTGTGAAAACCCCACAGCTCAAGCTCTGACTCGAGGCAGAAGCTCAGTGTTAGCATAAAAAATAGGTCAGTTCATTTTCTGCAGAAAACATTCCTCCTGCAAAGTTTTGGTCCCTCTCCAACCACTTGCTAAAAGCTCCTGACCATGGAATAAAGGCTAAGGTCAGATGTCCCGGAGCTATGAGACAATATCTCAGGATGCAGGTGTCCTTGGGCTCTGATTTAGGTTTCCATGTGTCTTACTGCATTTGCTTAATGATTTTCTAGGCACCTATGGCCACAGCATCTGGGCTGCTGCCACGAATTAAATGCAATCAGACATTAAATCAAACTGCCTCCAGCAGGCTGCAGGAACAGGGCTTCTCCAGCAGGCTGCTGCCACTGCTGGGAGGACTCAGGAATGGGTCAAATTCATGCAAAGGTGTTTGAAACAAACTGGCATGAAAGAAATGTTTCAAACCTGAAATGTGCAGCCGTTAAAGTTTCTATTTGCTTGCTTGAAACTAATTTTAGTTGGGCAGAGGGGACTCAGGAATGGGTGAAATTCATGCAAAGGTGTTGCTGAGAGGGTATATCTTTAAAGTTTGCATTGTGGATTACCAGGAAATCCACACTCCTGGACTTGAATTCTTCCTCTATGAATATCAGAGGAAATAGGGCCAGAATATATCTGAAATTACTTAAATATTCTACAGCCTCACAATAGAGTGAACCTGCCCTTAGGCTTCCTTTCGGGCAAAATCCCCGGCATCATTTATGCAGCACAAGACCCTGAGGTTCAGACACTGAGACTTTGGTGTTTTATGGCTTCTTATGAGATATTTATTCTCTCAGCCACTATGACCACTTGAATTTACAGTAGCACGTTTTGGGGGAGATGGATCCCTATCCCAGGCCACTGAAATCCCTTGGATTGGATCCCATTTGGGATTTTATATTCCGTATGTTGCTCTTGGAGCCAGATGCATGCATGACCATCATCAGCCTGAGTGCTAACAGCTGGAATGTATAAACTGTCTGATAGAAAGGAAGATTTATCAAGAAAATTTCCCAAACAGTATAATGTAAATTCAGCCCTGTTTTGGGGGTGTGAAAAAAATGTCATATCTAGACCTGTGACAGTACCAAGCGAAATCTGACTCAGTGCTGCTTGTCAAAATACCCCAAATAGCCAGATAATAATTCAGTTTAAACCTCTGTATTGTGAGAGAGCGAGGGAGACTCTCAGGGCATGTAAAATCTGTCTGCATGTGTCCATCTGCTTGCAATAGCTCTGCATGGCAGCTTGATTGGAAATTATTTGCATGGGAAGGAAAGGTCGCTGTCTCTGAAGGACAAAATCCTCCTCTCTGTCCAACAAACTCCGGGAGCCATTGGTCACCCGGGGATGACAGCTCTGAATTGCAGGGCAGTGTTTGCTGCATTTATTTCTCCCAGTAATTCAGGGGGCGTGTGTGAGTGGAGGAGGTGTCACACATTTGGCCGAGCTCGGGGTGTGACAGAGGCACCAGGCCACGGTCACCTCAAAAACATCGAGGGATATTTACAGAACAGAAAAAAAAGAAAAAAAAAGAAAAAAAAAAATAATAAAAAAAAATCAGAAGCTGTTTACTGATTAAACTTGAAGCAAGCCCAGTCCTTCCAAAAGAGCAATCATCTGCTATTCATGACAAATTCCTGCAAGTCTGGATGCAAAGGCTGTTGCAAAGCTCAGGAAGTCCTTCATGTTCAAAGTCACTTTCTGCTGTTTGTGTTGATGATATGGGAGCCCTGAGGAACCTGGGCTGAGCCTTGTTTTAGCTCCTGGACAGAGAAGAAAATACATCAAAAACAGGCAAAGCACAGAGACCAAGGAATATCCCTTTTGTGGGCCTCATGTCAGTGGCACAGCTTGGGAGCATCCCAGTATTCCAGAGCCATTCTACACCCCACATATGGGGCCACACTGCACCTGTGGCTGGAGCCCAAATCTGCTCAGCTGCATCTTCAGTCATGGTTAGGATGGAGCTGCAAACTTGCTGGAGAAATAAAAACTCTCTCTGAGGTGAAAAACAACAGGGGATTCAAGTTCATTCATATCTGAATGAAAATGAGATTGATCTTTTCCTTTCTAATTTTTCAGTAGGATTTACATTTTCATGCACTCGAATTGTTCCTCCCTTCCAACTTTGTGTCCTGTTGGTCAAAATGACCACACTTGGCAGATGGGGGCAGTGATTCCAGCTTTGTGTGACAAGAAAAGAGCTTAAGTGATATTTTATGGCCCCAACCAATGTAATTCCTGTGGATTTCTTACTGTGGTTACTGAGAGTTGGATGGCTATTAAAAAAAAACAAAACGAAAAAAGGGGTCAGACGTCCTGTCTTATGGACAGAGGGTTGTTTTCAGATTTATACAACAACTGGTGCCATCAGACAGTAACCATCAGGTGTAGGTGTTGGTACTCAACCCATGGAGCATTTCCAAACACAGCAGCACTTCCACAGGCATGGCAGGAAGTAAGAGGCAATAAATTGCACCAACCTGTCCCTTGTCCCTCTGCTCTGGTCTGAAGATCAGAGTTTTCAGTGGCACCGCAGCTGGAAGGGTTAAATCTCTTTGACTTTCCACACCAGCAACACCAATCACCACGGTATTTTCTCCCCTTTTAGATGGTGATCTTCTATTTGGAAAAAGAAATGACTTGCCAAGGATTTTGTCCTGCTGTGTAGGTGGAACTGTCACACATTAAAACTGCTTTCAACCACCAGCGAAACTCAAAAGCAGCAATTTTCTTTCTCTGTTTCACCCTCAGTTTGATGCCTGGTTTTCTAACACACCTGTAGCTTTGCTGAGGAAACTGCCTCCCTCCTTGAACACAAGCAACAATGGAAGGAAGAGCAGGTTAGTACTGAGCATATAAAGACTCTCACAGGGAAAATGAAGCAGAAATCCTTGGGAAAGATATTTCTGATGGAACAGAAGCTTTCTAATTTTCTGATGGAACAGAAGTACGTGAATCTTGGGTTTGAAAGAGGGAGACTCTGCAGCACTGGGAGAGAACACGAGGTGCTAGATCTCACCAGGAATGGATAATTCCAGAGCCCACACCCCAGGAACATCACTTCCAATCTCAGCCACGTCACACTGTTACGCTGCAGAGGCAGCAGAGTGCTGTGGTTATTGAAACACAGAATGAGCTATCAGGGAACACGGTGTTTAAACCAAGCCGAACAATGACTCCCCGTGCACTTTGCAGCAAGTCATTTAATCTCCCTGTGCCTCTCTCCTCTGCAGGCTGAGGACAATGCTCATTGTATGTACCAGGACACTGCAAAGCCTCATCTGCTGAAATTACTGTTGCTCTTTGTAACTACGGAGTGTTACGAGGAGAGATAATGGGAGCACGAGTGAATTTCACATTTGAGTGGTGGCCATTAAGCCTTGCTGGAGTCCTCTGGCTTCAAAGACATTTTATCTCTCCACTCCAGTGACAGATTACACTTCAAGGATTAACCTTGCCTACAAACCTAGACAGGGCTAATTTTTAGCTTTGTTTCCCCCAGTGTTGCTATTTACCCCAGAGAAAAGAGAATATGGGAGGATTATTTGTACCTGCCTCCTATTTGGAAATCTCTGCCTAAAAATACCTGTTGCTCCCACTTTCTCTCAGGGGAAGTGACATCAGCACTGCCAGAAGTCAGGAATGTGCATCCCAAATCTTCATCTGAAGAGATTCATTGGAAGCCAGGGACAGTCTTATCCACAATTATTTTTTTATGGATGTTTGCTACCCTTTGTGCTGTCTGTGGAGCCACTTATGCATCCCCTGCTGACTGGGAGGTGCCCTGCACGCCAGGGGGATAATCAGATAATATCTCCTGTTGGAGGAAAGTGTCAATCCTTCCCTTTACAGATGGCTGAAGGCAAACCAGGTGTAGGGGTTGTCACTGGAGTTATTTGCTGCAGTTGGATGAGCATGGAGGGCACACAGGGCACAGGAGAAAACGTTGGTGGATTTGCTCTCACACTCACACATCAACTGCAGCTCATGCCCACAGCAAAGCCTTCCCCAAAATCACTGCATGGCTTTGGTAGAGCTGATCTCGTGTGTCTGGTGGGCCAGGGAGCTCCTGCCCTGTCACCCTGATCTTTTTCAGCTTTCTGATGTTTGAATTTTTGTAGTAAATTTTTCTCACAGGTTTCATGTAAACAAAAGTAATAAAATGTAAACTGTCCTTCGTGTCTATCACTCCTCTCTTGAGCAGGGACAATTGACGGACTTCTAGATTGACCAGTGTAGTTGGAGAGGTGGCAACCTCATCCTCCAATGCACAGTCATTGTCCAGAATCTATATAAACCTAAATAAAAAATAAACTGCCCTCTTTTTACTCTAACAACTAAACTGTGGGGTGTAATTCATTTTGTGTCCTACAGCAACACTGCCCAGGGCTTTACCCTGACAGAACTGGGGGGCGGGGGCAGGGAAGATGTGCACCAGAACATCTGGAGAGGTTTGGAAGTACTGGGAGAAAGGACAGGGAAGTTCCTGTGAAATCCAGGAGCTGAACCCTGGCAATCCCAACGTTCTGCCAAGAGCTGCGTAATTCCATTCTCCATTCTACCAGAAATCACCATCCTCATCCAAAGCCACAGCTCTGCAGTGTTGCAAAAGGACACGAAAAGAAGGACACCCACTTGTCAGGTTGAGAGCGAGAAAAAGAAGAACTTTACTTTTAGATTCAGGGTTTAAATAGAGTTTGGACTTTGACCAGTGATTGGGGAACGAGGTTGACACCCCTCAGACCCCACTGGTCAAACCAGCAGTCCGTCAATTTGTCCTTCCCCCGGAAGGAATGTGTTTACAAAACATCACTCTTTGTTTTTGTTACAATGCATGAGAACTCTCCAGTCCAAGAGTGAAAACATCAGAAGGCTGAAAACTCAGGGTGCCACTGCAGGTTCTCAACTGAGCTGAGCTCTGGACCTGCCCTTGGTGGCACATTTCAAGCACTGTGCTGGGGTGGGAAGCACCACTTTGTTTCAGTTTGTGGGGCAAAATCAGTGGGATTTTCAGGTCTGTGGTTGTCAGTCAGTCTTGTCAAAGTGTTAAAAGCCAACAAAACATAAACTCTTTGAAATGGAAAGCAGAATTTTGCAGAGAGCCCCGTCTGGAAGAATTGTGACAAAAAAAATGGCTTTTTTATTCATTAAAATTCAAATGCAGATAAATAAGCAACAGCTCCAGTGAGGATTATGGAACTTTGTATTTATGAGGAAGTAGAAATTTTATAAATATTGAGATTGGCTATTTTCTACCTACATACCTTTTTTTTAAAAAAAGAAGAGTAATAACATTTGCTAGTCCAGCAATAAAACTATGCATTTATGCAGCAGCTTTCATCCAGAGATCTCCAAGTACTTTACTAACATGGGCTGGATGAAGCCTCACAGAGCTCTCACAGAGAAATAAGGAATTATTATTCCCAGTTTATAAATGAGAAATGTTTGCAGAAGAAGATCAAGGAATTCTGTTGAGAGGCACAGGCTGAGGATGTGGCACTGCTGTGGCAGAGTCTGGGAGCTGTGGCAGGGATTGTTCTCCATCTGAGGGACTCCAGGACTGTTGGAGTCCAGGACATCCCCTTGGATGACCTGGGACCCAAGGAAGGGAATCTGAGCCCTGGACAGGGGGTGTGGAGCCGGTCCAGGGGGGTTGGAGACCTTGACACAGAGCTCAGGAAAACACTGGGTTTGATTTTAGTCCATGGGAAAGACTTCTGACACTGAGAGAGGAATTGCAAACAACCAGGATGTGAAAACAGTAGTTTAGCACAGTAGAAGATGAAAAATTCAGTAGTTTTAGAGTTCATAGAATAGAGGTAAATGGAGGACAAAATGGTGGAATTCGGGTGGTACCTCGTGTTCCTTTCCTTCTTCCTCGTCCTCCATCTCCTGAGGTGGTGATGACACAAGGTAGTTGGAGTGGATTGGGTCAGAGCAGAAATGACCCTTTTAGTGTGAGCACTGGGCATTGGTATAAAATAATAAATAATCAACATGTAGTTATCTGTAAAAATGTGAGGTGATGCCCCATCGGGGCAGTCCCCTCATGTCCCAGCCCCTGTCCAGACCTCGGCTGGGAGCGGAGAAAATTCTGAGATATCAAATAATAAACATCATGAGAAACCTGAAAACAAAACCTTGAGGACTCTGCTTTTTATACCAACGCAACTGGGGGCTTTTAGAGGGCCAAGGACTTTAAACAACTTAAATCTCAGGTGAAAAAACTCTCCTCGAGACTCCACCAGTTCAGAGATGTGTTTAGAGGGACAAAAGTTGCTGCAGGAACTGATGGGCTGAACTTGGAGCATGTGATCACTTGATACCAACTGCCCATGTGCTGCCATGGGTGACAATGAACGGCAGGAACTTATTCCTACAGATCAGCACCCATCACCCTGATATTTTTAGCCTTCTGATGTTTGCATTTTTGTAGTGGAGTTTCTCACAGATTTTCATGTAAACAAAGGGATTGTTTTCATTCCTCTCTTGAGGATGGACAATTGATGGGCTTCTAGTTTGACCAGTGGGGTTGGAGAAGGTGGCAACCTCATCCTCCAATCCATGGTCATTGTCCAAAATCTGTATAAACCAAAGTAGAAAAATAAACTTCCTTCTCTTTGCCCTGATGACCTGACGGTGTGCATGTCGTTCATTTTGTGTCTTATAGTGACAAGCACCAATCTTGTATGAGTTAAATAAAGGGTGCATCAGCTCAGAGTTATGTGCTAAATAACTCTGTGGCCTCGTATTCAGTAAGATAGGGTGTCTCTCCTTAGCATGGAATCATGCCATGTAAATGTCACTTTTATGGATAAGGTCAATTTAAAATATGTTCCCAACAGCAGCAGCCACAACAACAACAACAACATTAACAGCAACATCAACAACAACCCAAATAATGTTTTAACAGTTGTCTAAACTTCTCCTCTACAAGACTTTTTAATGAAATTTGCCCCTGTATTAAGAATTTCTGTCACAAATAGAAGAAAGAAAAGCTGTCAAAATCCAGTGAAAGATAAATATAGACTGAGTAGAACATGTGTTTTCATCAACTTTTACCATTTTAAAAAGATGGAAAATTGATAGGCATAGGACTGTTTCTTATTTTCCAAAAGAAAAATTCCATTATATCAAAAGATGGAACAGGAGAATTGGGTCTTCCCCTGCCCAGACTTGGTCTTCAGAATAAGCCTCCACCAGTATCACAAAATCCCTGGGACAATCAGGAGGTTTCCTTTCTTAGATTAAGTCTTTTGGTGAGTTTGGATATTTTTTGTTCTTTTTCCCTCCTTTTCCTTTCTGTCTGTCTCTATGACATGTCTTCAAGTGATCAAGATTACTGGGCTGGATAATATCCAGGCAATTAATTGGCTAAACTGCAGTTAAAGTGATTAAGTAATTTTAATGGTTGAAGGGATGTTGATAATGAAGATGAGGATGGTGACAAAAATGATGCTAATGAATAAATTTGTCTATTTCTAAACTTATTTTACTTGTCACCATCAGTGGCTATTTTGATGTAGTGGGTTCTGGCTCTGAGTTGGAACCTGTGCATGTGCAGGGGGGGAAATTGCACTGTCCTGGAAACACTCCTGTGGCCTTTTGGAAGCAAATTTCACATCACCATTGATGGAGGGATTGCTGTCTAGAGCTTCTCATTTAAAGGCTGTGTCTCTCACCCACTGATTTATATCAATCCCTTTCTTCCCATTTACATGTAGCACCTTTTAAAATCAAGCAGGGGTGTTTTTTTCGGGGCTCTAAGTGGCAGGGAATTCACAACACTGAGCTGCTGCAGGCATCAATTACTGCTGCTATTTAGAGCAACATCTCCATCAGAGTTTGAACATGTCTCTGAAGTTTGCATCCATTGGGCTTTGCTGGAATGTCTTCACTTCAACTGAAGAGCATTTTGTTGACAAATCCCTTCCCCATGTAAACACTGAGTAATGATGGTGACGATCCTGTCATCACTGCCTTACTGCGTGTGACACAACCAACATCTTCTCTTGGAAACTGGTATTTGTACTCCCTCAGCGAGGGCTGGGATCCAGATGTCTGAGGCATGGGCAGCCTTTCCCCTGGCATGCACAGATCACAGATCTCAGCTGAAGTTATTGGAGAAAGTGGTCCCAAGGGAGGGGCTGCAGAGAAAACTCTATTGCCTCGTTTCTTTAGGATTTGCATGGCTGAGTCTTGATTGTTTCTTTCCAATTTCAAGTAAAGCTGAATGTTGAGTGGTTTTTTTTTTTTTTTTTTTTTTTTTTTTTTTTTTTTTGGTCATTTGGTGATTTTTTTTCCCCAGGGATCACATTCCTAACCATGGAATGTAGCAAGAGGACACAGAAAGAACCACACTCACCCTTCAGGATGTGAGATGAAAAAGAAGGAGAGTTTATTTGGGAATCTCAACTTATATAGTCTTTGGGATTTGTTCAGGGATTGGGGGATAAGAGGAACATTTCTCTGACCCCAGTGTTCAACTCAGAAGCCTATTAATTTGTCTTCTCCCAGGAAAAGAATGCATTATTTACTAAACATCAGTCTTTGTTTATTTTACAATGTGTGAGAAAGCTCCAGTAAAATGAGAAACAATCAGAAGGCTGAAAAATCAGGGCAACATGGAAGGTGTTACTTTTGTTCTCCTGGTGACCAGCACCTGCCATGCTGCTGTTTTTCTCCCTCTGATCCCCAGCTGATGGATCTGGCAGCATCTGAGAGGAAGGGTCAGAGTCCAATGGATTAATGGTGCTTTGATTGACTTGCTGATGTTTGATGTGTTGTAGATATGCCCAGGCAGTGGTTCCTGTCTCTTTATCTTCCTCGTGCAGCTGTGCTGACAGCTTTCCAGCCCCTCTTGAGCTGCCTTTGCAGCACCAGGAGTCTCTCAGGAGAAATATTTGCTTTTGCTTCCTGGGTTCTCTCTGTCATACACACTCATGCACTCCATGAATGCAGTGACCCACTTAAAAAGGGAAGAGGTTCACTTGTTCTTAAAGAAGGGAAGGATCCATATAAAAAACCCTGGTGACAAAGCTTTAGGAATGCAGAAAAACTCAACTGCTGCTCTGAAAAGTCACAATTCACCCCGAGTGCTGATGCCAGGGACGTCTCTCCTGGGTGCATTTCTGGTCTGATGGAACACTGACGTGTCACAAGTGTGGAGATGGTTTCCTGCAGCCCCTCTTTTCACACACGGGGGAGAAATTCTCACTCCAAGCTGCCAGGCAGAGCCTGTGCTTTCCACCAAGGCTTCACTTCATGTGTGGCCCTGCCCAAATTCCTGGTCCAGGACACAGCACAGTTCTGGGCTCTCTTCCCAAGCCTGTGAGTGTGAGAGATGCTGGAGGTGTGAAGAGGGAAGCGTGTGAGTCTTGGCACATCTGTTGAGGACAACAAATGACCTCTTGGAAAGACTCAAATGCAGAAAAATGAAAAGAAAAAGAATTTGACTGTAGCAATACTGGGAATGGAAACACATGATGGCTCCAAAAATTAAAATAAAGTGTGTCACATCAGGATCCTAATGTCAAGGACTTGATAGATACCAAGTGTTTCTGTTCTTTCATTTAGTTTTAAGTGCAGCTCTCTTTATCCACCCATTTAATTGTTCAAGCTTTCCAGGAAAATGGCAGGATACCTTACAAAATGGAAGCAGCTCTAGTCTTGTGTGTCTAGGTAAAATGCCAATAAGGAAAAACACTATTGTATGAAGAGGGGAATTCTAGACTTCATAATTATCCCACTGAAAAATTGAAATGTCTTTTAAACCCTTTTTTCCTCTTTCCCAATTGAAATAGAAATGAAAAGATCTTCCCTGGATTGAATCATGACTCTGTGTGTGCGTGAGTGATTAATTCAGATTTCACCCTACATGGAGCCCTTGACTCACTGAGACCATTTCTGATGCTCTGGAGATGAGCTGCACTACAAAGGGAATGGAATTACACAAAATCACCAAAGCCAAACTTGAACATAAGTGACCTCAGAAGGTCACCCAGTCCAGCCCTGCCTCAATTCTCCACCAACTACTTCTAAACCCTTTCTGACAGATGTTGGTTTAACCTGCTCTTAAAAACCTCTGGTGGTTCCAATCTCACAACAACCTATTCCAGCCCTTAGCTGTCCTTTACTCCCGAATGTTTTCCCTTCATGTCTAATATAAAATAAACTATTATCTCTATTTTCTCACCTCTTTGGAGACACCAAGGTTATGCTTTTGGATATGGAGACCACACTTTCCAATGATGAAATCAGCACTCTCCAATGGGGCTGACTGGGCTGCAGGTCAGATAATCTTCTGCTGATACATTTTTCTAGACCAATGTGTTGGTTTAGCATGGATTGTAAAAACCAATTAGTGACTGCTTGGATGGTAAAAAACGATTAGTGACACAAATCCTTTTCATTTTTCTACCTTTTTATTGATATTTTCTCTCCCCTGTGTAATACTATGCCTTGTTTATATGTCCTCTCCACATCTCTTGGATTTGGCATATGCTGAAAGACAGGTGTCTGCTAAGGAAGGCAGGAGCCTCCCTTGGAATGGAAAATGTGATTCCCTTCCCTCTGAACTGTTATAATTTTGAAATTAAGGGGCTCTCAGGCAAAGATATGGGAAAAGGAGTAACAGATCCTTCCAGGAACTTGGCACTGTTTTACACCACAATAACACAGACTCTGAGATTCAGAAGGCTGAAAATGACTCCTTTATTTTTGGGATGTGTCTCCCTTTTGTACTATTTTACACAGACCAATCTGATTGGTGATACAAAGACAAACCTCTTCACTCACATTGGTCAGACCAGAGGGACATCAAGAAGTCTCTCCTAAGAAAAGAATGAATAACATAAGCACAGTTTACAAAAACATTTCTCCTGTTTACAGAAAATTCCCTGGGAAAAGAATTTCAGAAAACCAAAATATCTGAAGCACGAAACCAGGGCTACAGGAAGTTATTAAGAACTTAACAGGAATAAGACACCCGTGCTTTCATTGTCTCCTCTCCCATGTCCCAGCTGAGGCAGCTGCAGCTCCACAGGCTGAGTTCCTGGGAGCTGACGTCAAGGGGAGCTCTCCACTCTGTCCTACTGGCCCTTCCCTGAACTGTGGGTGTAAATATGTGACAAAAGCATCGCTCATGCGGGCTGTTACTGCGGGATGAAAACATGACACATCCATAAAACGTGATCTATGTGTAATCATCACACATACGCCTTCAGACAGGGCAGAGCAGTGACTTGCTAATTAAGTTTTACAATCCAGTGGTTGTGAGAAAGATAAAAACATGTCCCCGGTCAATCCATTACAAAGAGAACAGAACATCTGACCTTTTCATCCTGCCTTCCGTTTGCACTCACTGGATCCATAACCTTTTCCAGCTGGAACAGAAAGTTCAATTAAGTTTTGTTGGCTTAGAAAACTGCCCATGTCCTGGAGAGTAGATTAGGCACTCAGGGGCTGCAATTATCCATCTGGTGCCACTTCAGCTGTAATATCTATATATTTATATACATACTGCCAGCCTTGCAAGGATAAATATTGTGCTGAGCTGCTGGGAGCAGGGTCACATTCCCTGCTGCTGGGGACTCCTCTGGTGCCCACATCCCAAACCATGAGGATCTGTGCAGGGCAAAGCCAATGTCACTGCTGGCACCCAGCCCCAGAGGGGATGTGTAAAACAGGAATGGATTCAGCACACACCACCCAACCTTTCAGGTTTTCATCTCTGTCAATCCGCTGATTTATGGATGTGCACTTCCCCAGAGCCCAGGAGAGGCCTGCAGAACCTTTGGAAATAATTTAATCTCTGTTGAGAAAGGAGATTTATAAATACAGACACATGTATATATTAAATACAGTTAGCACTTCTGGGGACAACGAGCTTGGCCTTGGCAGATCACTCATGCAATTACATCAAAGATGAGCCTCTGACAGGCAGCAGCCCATCAATCACCAGGGTGATCAATAACACCTGCAGTGCACACAATCCAACCTGATCAGCCTCACATAGCCTGGGGTGAGGGGACTCAAAGTCCTCACCACACACACACGGGCTCTACCTTCATCTGAAAGTTTGCTGAGCTGGATTTTCCCTTTGGGGATGTTTCCAGCCTGTTTGCAGAGCTCCAGCTCTCTCTGAAAGAGGAGCAAACATCTCTCAGATCATCACGTTTCAGTCAGAACCGGCGCCTTAAGACAGGGATGCAACAGTGACATTCACTCCCAATAAATGACGAGGCCAGTGGGCATTGCAGCTCATAACACAAGGCTCTGACTGTACCAGGAGCTTACAAAAAGGTGAACATAATTTTTCCTTTATCCACTGGGCACCAAGAAAAGTAACAAACAAACAGCTGAGGACCACAGGCTGTTTGCTGTGGGGCAAGTGGCAGTAATTTAAGTCAGTGCCATCAAAATATAGGTTGTCCTGCTCAAAGCAATGGGAGAAGAAAGACTTATCATCACCCCCAGCAAAGGAGGAAAGCTGGGCTTCCAGCTTCAGAAGTTGGCAGAGCTGGAATATGTTATTTCTGGCCTCCATCAGGAATCTTTCTCCAGGGCTTGGGGAGCACAGGTTTTTCTTCTGTGGTCACCACAGCCATCAGGGCATAGCACAAGTCATCACGGGTCATAAAATCATGGAATGGTTTGGGTTGGAAGGGACTTTAGAGATTATCTTGTTCCATCCCCTTGGGCAGGGACACCTCCCACTGTCCCAGGTTGCTCCAAGCCCTGTCCAGCCTGGTCTGGGACACTGCCAGGGATCCAGGGGCAGCCACAGCTGCTCTGGGCACCCTGTGCCAGGGCCTGCCCACCCTCACAGGGGAGAATTTCTTCCATATACCTCACCTATATTTCCCTCTTTCAAACTCTGTTCCTCTCAGCAGAAAAAGAAAAAAAAAAAAAAAAAAAAAAGAAAACTGAAGCACATTAAGGAAATCTGCCGCTGACTTGTCTCTGTCTCCCCCTTGCCTGCTGACCTGCATCTTTTCCTGGGGAAATGCAGACTTCCAGAGAGCTCCAGGTCCCAGATTTACAGAAGCTTCTGTGAGAACCTTGATTTGATTTGCTCCAAATGTCTCTCATTCCATCCCACAGCACTCTGGTGACCACCCTCACTTTGATGCCATCATCTCTCAGCTTCTTACTCTTCTCTCCTTACTCTTCCCACATGCGAAATAAATCACAAACTTCACCCTGCACTAAGGATGTCCCTTACTGGGGATGGTGGTGCAGGGATGGCTGCTCCTATTTCAGTCGCCTGGAGAAGAACTCTGGCCTTGGTTTTGCCCAGAGCCTGTTTGGTGGCACTGGCACCACCCAGGAGTGCCCCTCTGTCCCCAGCCTGGCACAGCCTCCCTCTGCTCTGCCACGGGACTGGGCTGAGTCTGCAATTTCTCAATTTCTCAGAGACTTCCCACCTTGCCTGTCACTCCCCGTGCTGTGCCTCATTAGCTGCTCAGCCCTGTTGGGCTGGGAGACAGGAATCTGGCAGGAGGGTGTAAACAGCCAGTTTAATTGGGTGTTTAGAACAAAAGCAGCAGTGGCAGCGCTGTCATTTTGGAGCTGGCTTACAAACAGGCAGTTTGAAAATCGTTTCCTCCCATCTGCACAGAGTTAAATCTCCCAGCCAGTGTCTCGCTGAACATGGGAAAAGAAAACACAAAAAAATAAAAGGTGCCTTTTCAGTATGTGAGAGTTTCTGCACTGGTTTCTACACTCTGCCATGGTTTATCCTCTGCCCTGCTTTTTCTCCCCACCCATCTCAGTCCTGTGCATGATCACAATATTCACCTCCTCTGCCTTTTATCATCCTCCTCTCACTGGGACCTCCTGGCCTGGGCAGCCCATGACAGCTGCCAAAATGCCCAGATGTGATGGGAAGTGACAGATCAGCAGTCACCTCACATTAGGCCTCAAAATGAGGAGGCTCTTCCTGCTGGCCCTCGTCTTACAGTCCTCTGCAATCATCAGTTCCCAGGAAAGTGGACTATTTGCTTATTATTTTTCTTTCTGGTGGTCTGTACTCTGTGTCCCTGAAAGGAAGGGGAACTAAAAAAACCCCAACTTACCCCAAACTGTCCTGAGATGTTCTGTCTGCACCTCTAAACACAGATGTGGATTTAGCTGTGTTGCTTAGAAACCTGCATCTGTGGCCAGTCTGGTCCCTTCATGTTTATTTAAAATCACATCTAATAGGAAAAGACACAGCCAGAAGGCTCGAGAGTGAAAGTTTACCAGGGTCACTGCTTCTGTCACCTGAACTATTTCTCTGGTCTGTGCTCCCAAAAAACCTAAACAGCTTCCATACAAATTAGATGGAGAAACACAGGATTTCAGCTCAGCTCTCTCCCACCCAAGGTTTGTCCCCTGCCCCAGGAAAGCAATCCTTGTGTGTGGTGGGCAGCATTATGCTGACAAGCATCTTAACTTCACTAAAATGTCTCTTTTTTTTCCCCTCCCTTCTGGGAAGTTAGATAAGCAAAAATAATCAGATTTTAACAGGGATCCCAAATATCCAGCAGTCCTGCACAAGCTGCTGCTGTGCCTGTGTGGATGAACCAGCCATGCCCTGGCACAGGGAGCCTGATGTACCTGGAGCAGCTCAGGTTTTTGTGTGAATTGCTCAGCCTGGCTGGGCACTGGTTGCCTGCTCAGGGCCTTCAGGTGTGTGGGGTGGAGCTGTTCCCAGCACAGCCAAGATTCCTACACAAATAATTCCCAGAAATGGGTCCAGGTTCCAACTCTGTGCTGATAACGAGGCCAAGGAGCCCCGAGGTGCAGGTCAGATGTGATTCCCACCCCATCCTGACAGGGTCTTCACTTACATTTAAGCACAATTGCAGAATCCTTACTGTTGTCTTCTCCTCTGCTGAAATAAAAATGAACTGGAACCAAAACTTGAAATCTAACAAATTCTGAATGTAATGGCTTCATAAATTGCAGACATGAGACAAGTGTGATTTATGGCTCTGCTGTTTTGTATAACCAGGGCCATAGATTTCTTCCAGTTACTGGTTTCTGCATGAACCTCAATTGAGTTATGGTTTAAGCAGGGACATGCAGCCTTTAACACTGGTATCAGGATGAGGAATCTAACCACATTCCCTGAAAACGATTTTCCAGTGATTCATCACTTTCACTGGAAAGCAGGTGACACTTTAATTCAGGCTTGAACTTCTCTAGCTCCTGATTGAAGTAGGAATTTCTATGGAGAGGCAGACAGAAACCAAAGGGAAGGAAATAGTGCTGTTGTGTCTGTCTCTTTTTGCATATCTCATTTCCCATCACAGGATGGAAATGCAACAGCTGAAATGCTGAAATGAAAGGCTCTGTTGAGGATCTATTCAGCACAGGCACAAGCAGATCAGACAAGAAATTCCATGAGTCTGATTCTGCTGATGTTTCCTGCCTGAATGGGAGACTCACAGCCTCCCCCTTGAGAGTAAACAAACTTCCAGTGTTAGAACCACACCTCTGATATTTTTGAAGCCTATAAATACAGCTTTTTTTTTAACTGAATGCTCCAGCACTGAGCACAATCATGAGAGCTTGGAGTGCTGTCTAATTTTTCAGCTTCCTGCACTGGGACTGATTGTTTTCCATGGCCCTTTGTGCTCTTAGTTTATGAAAAATCAATACTTTAATAAAGAAAACGAATCCCCCAGCTATCTATTTAGAGCAGGGCTACCTCCAGCTCTGTCACTTCTGCTGTTCTCTTCACTGATCTCCAACAAACTGGCACAGGTGTTAATCCAGCAGGATGGGATCCCTTTGCTCAGGCAGTGCAGGGCACAGGGTCAGCAATGTGGATTTTGAATAAGCAAAAGGGTGGAATTTGGATGCCGCCTGCTATTAAGTGCAATGTGGATTAGTGGGATTTTTTAGGTTTAATAATATTGTCCTCCCCATATCTGATTGCAAGGCAAAGAAGTCTTAAAATATAGGGGAGAAAGCTTTACAGTATTTTTTGCCACTTCAAAAAATAAATAAAAATCAACCTCACAACCACAAAAAGAGTTGGTTTGCAGGAAATAAGGCTGTCAGTGTTTATTTTGACGTTCATGGGAAACAAACCAGGTTTGAGATGTCATTCATTTTCTCTGAAAGAAAAGTCAAGATTCAGGAGAAAAGGCTTTGAAAATAACATATTCCAAACGGATTAATTTCAGCTGTGTTTGGTTTGTTATCCTGGACATCTTAGTTTGGGGTAAAAACCAACATTTTTTTCAACAGACTGCTGGACCTTGGCAGGGCTCTCAGGGAACAGGCAGGCCCCTTGTGATGCTGCAGGGCTGGGGGCTGGCAGGAGCAATGGAGGAAAATTTTTCCCCTTGAATTTCTGTGGAATGGCTGATTCCTGCTCTGGGTCCCCATGCAGAGGCTGGGGACAGCCGCTGTCACCAAATCTGTGCTGGAGGAGGACAGGACTCAAGTGGGGAATGGCTGGGGTTGAGGGATCATCCCCAGGAGGAACCAGAGGAACATTTTGGCTCTGTGTTTTCTGCTCCTGCTCCATTTCTGGGAGGAACAGCTCCTGTGACAAGGCTGGAGCCATCAGGTCCATCCCTCCTGCTGAGGGCACGAGGAGCTCACACTGGGCTCAGTGGGGGCCCTCACTCAGCAGTGTGCTGGACTAAATCCATTTCATGTTCCCCAGGGCACTCCTAATCCCCTCCAACGACTGCTCATTGCTAAAACAAATCCTTTTTTTTTCCTCCAGCTCTTCCCAGGCGCTTTCTATTCAAACCCCAGGCCTGCTTGGTGCTCAGAGATGTGGCCTTAATTTGCTTCCCCCTTCCTACAGCAAAGAAGAAGAGGAAACCACGAGGATTTACTTGAAGCAGCAGAAATATGTCCCAGCCTTTCCCCATCCCTTGGGCTTCAAACCAGCAGCTCTTCCTTTTCCCCCACCCCATAATTTCCACCTATTCCCTCAAAACAAACCCCAAAGGGTTGGGAAGCAGTGGTCTCTGCAGGTAGGAAGGCAGCTCCTGAGCACAGGGAGTTATTTTTGGTGAGGTTTGAAGTGCCCCATGACACAATCTCCCAAACCTCCTGCACTGAGATAAAAATAAACCTCAATAAAAGGGCTGAGGAGGCTTCATGGGAAGTGGGAATACAAAAAGGACAAAGCCATGAAAGCTCAGTTGGGATGAGTCTCAGCGGATCTGGGGGAGCAGAGTGTGATGCCTCTGGGTTGTCTCTGGGCCACAGAACCATTTGGGAATGTTTGGATCCTGCTGAACAAGCAGTTCAGGGTGTTGGGAGGGATGAGGCTGCCCACAGAAGTCACCAGTGAAGACAGGACACCAGGTGTAGCCCTGGTTCCGTGCCTGAGGTGTTTTGGTTTTCTGAAATTATTTTCCCAGGGAATTTTCTGTAAACAGGAGAAATGTTTTTGTAACTGTAACTTTGTTATTCATTCCTTTCCCTAGGAGGAACTTCTTCTTGATGTCCCTCTGGTCTGACCAATGTAAGTAAAAAGGTTTGTCCTTTTGTCACCAATCAGATTGGTCTGTGTAAAATAGTATAAAAGGGAGACACATCCCAAAAATAAAGGAGTCATTTTCAGCCTTCTGAAACTCAGAGTCTGTGTTGTTGTGGTATAAAACAGTGTCAGTCAGGGGACACCAACAATTCATTTTCCCACAGTTACCCCTCAGTTCCACCACTGTGAATGGGATTTTAATGATGAGGGGAAAATGCTGTGCAGGAGTTGGGCATATCAACCATAGCACTGCTGTCCTGTGTCTTCAGCACCTTGAACCTCAGGCTGCAAGTAATAAAAACCTCTCATGCTGGATCTGTGGGCGCTTACAAGTTAAACCATATTCAGGAATCATCCTACAAAATCTGTTTGAGCCCTCTGAAAACCATTGTAGGGGTTTCCATCTCTGGCTGTACAATTCCAGACACTGCTCTTTTAACCCATCAAGCTGGCTGCCCTTTAATTTGAGCTCCTCCTGGGGATGTCTGTCTCAAAAGGCTGAGCAGGTTACGAGGCACCTTCATGTTCTCACTGTCATCTCACTCCCTATTTTCTTATATTTTCCCAGATTGTTTTTTTCCATCTGTTTTGTCAAAGCTTCCTACAAAATGGCTGGCTCTGAAAGAAAGAAAATCCCCACCACAAAACAGCCCCAAACTCCAACACGACAGGAGGCTTCTGGGTGAGAAAAAGGGAAAACAAAAGGGAATAAACACCAAACCAGTGTGTTTGCCCAGCCAGAATACCCCTTTTGTGCATCTGTCTGTCCTGAGCAGTGTTGAGCAGAGGTGACAGTCCTGCTGGTGGCACTGAGGATGTCTGGTGGGAGCAGCATCACCATTCTGGAGTGTGCAGCCTTCTCCTGCCTTGCCCTATCAAAGGAGGATTAAATCCTCCTGCCAGTCTGGGGCTGTGGCTGCTGTCAGGGTCCTGGGAAGGTCAGGCTGTTTGTATTTTCCATCTGCCTGACGAATCAGGGTTTATAGGCAGCAGTGCCATGATGGAGCAGACCTTGGCTGGCCCATGTCCCTGCTCTGCTCTGCACAGCCCTCCTGGGTCCTGAGCAGCCCCAAGCTCTGCTGGGCACCACTGTGACCTCAGTGGGGCTGAGGGTCTTCAGAGGGCTCTCAGGTAGGACTGTGATGCTGTTGTACGCCACAAGAACACAAAGGCTCCGACTTCAGAAGGTTGAAAAAGTGACTCTTTTGTCCTCGGGAAGTGTTTCCCCTTTTATACCATTTCACACAGACCAATTCGATTGGTAACAAGAAGAAAAACCTCTTCACTCACATTGGTCAGAGCAGAGGGACATCAAGAAGAAGTCCCTCCTAGGGAAAGAATGTAAACATTCTTGCTGCTACCAAAGCGTGTCTCTTGATTACAGAAAATTCCCTGGGAAAGGAATTTCAGACACCAAAACATGTCAGGCACAAACCATGGCCACAGGACTGTCACGGAGCACAGCCCACTTGTGGCTCTGGCTTATCCAGGGTTGATGCTGAAGAACCAGCAAGGCCCAGCAGTGAGAGACAAAACCCTGGCAGCAAAAAGGGCAGGAAGCGATGGGAAGACTCAGTGGTTTGAAGCTGGAAAAGCTCAAAGGGGAAGATGCAAACGCTCTTGCTGCTGCCTGGCTCTGCAGCTTCTCCCCTGCATGGTAATTGCCAGAAAATTCCCCTGGCTGATCAGCCCTGTCTGGGCTGGAGGGCACAGAAGAGGCTGTGCCAGAGCCCTGGGATGTCCTGAGCTGCCCCTGCCCACGGAGGAAACAGAGGAAAGACAAACAGGGAAAGCTGGGATGGAAACTTTGCCATCTCCAGTTTTGTCCTCGCTGTGCAAACATGACCAGAGCTGATAGAAGGGTGTGCAAACCCCTGCCCAAAGGAAAATGAGGTCCCAAAGTCAGCAAACCTGGGATCCTGAGGGGAAACCAGCACAAGGCTCTGCTCAGGGCTGGCCCCAGAGCAGCAGTGGAAGGAAAACACAAAGTGACATGGTGGGGGGTCACGAGTGATTTATCCTGCTTTTATATCTGCAGGAGATATTTTTTCAAATGGAACTAAGAGAGGAGGGATTAAAAAAATCCAGTGAGAAATGATAATTGAAAGTCCCAGGGCAGAACCAGAGCAGGGAGCAGAGGCGGTGTGTGGCAGTTTCAGTTTTCACTCAGACAATGCTTCCTGGGACTGAAAAACCTCCTCCTTCTCTGGAACATCCTTTCCCTGCCATAAATCTCAAACCCCAGCAGCTGCTGCTCACCTTTCTTTCCTCACCCCAGCCCCAGTAGGGCTTTATGAAGTTTTCCAGGGCTGAAAGGCTGAATTCCAGACAAGGAGGGAGTTGGTCAAGATATCCCTTTCCATCCCAGCTACCCCATCCTGTGACCACTGGGGAGGTCTATGTGACCTGAGGAAAAAAACATAGACAAGAGACTGAGATGTGGGAAATATCAGGAGGTGCCTGCAAAGGGAATAACAAATAAAGTAAATGATCCATAGTGATGGAGTAAAAATGAGGGTTTGGTATTGAGACTGCTGGACATGGAACTCTTCTCTGTTTGTCTTGGCATCTTTAATTTCAACACTGATAAACACTGGCCAGGGACCCCATAAAAAATTAAATTCACCTGTTAGGGAGTGTTGACAAGGCTTTTACAGGATCAGGAGAGAGACACTAAATAAAATATAAAAAATGAGAAAAAAGGAGTAAAACCTGCCATCCCAAGCCCCAGGATCTGTAACCCCACCCCGAGCTCCAGTGCTAAATGCTGGAGCCCTGGCATCACCTCCCTGAGCCTGCCATGCCTCCAGTGCATTAACATTCCCAGTTAAACCTGGGGGAGGGTGGCAAAAGTCAGGGAGCACAGAGGGAATGAACTCAGAATTAGAGATGGACCTGAACCAAACCCCTGGGTCAGAACAGAACTTCACTAAAGGACAAGCAGGGGGGTGGAATTTTGCAGCTCAGCCTAATCTATAATTCATTATGTATCTCTGGTATTTCTAAGAAGGCTACAGCTATGATATTTAAATGCCAAACCTTTGTGCATTTTTAGGCTCAGGCTTTGGTTGTTGCTTTTGAGAAGCTGGAATAGTTTTTGCTCCTCCCTGCTGCCTGTTTAAAGTGGAGAGGAAGAAAGGCCTGGCAGCATCCTAGACAGGCTTAATTCTTGTTGCTGTAACATCAAGGACATTTTGAATTAGAGAGTCTGGAGCTCAGAGCCAGCTGATGGTCTCTTCACCTTTTTTATCAAGGTGGCTCTTCACTGGGCAGAGGAAAATTGCTATTTCCTGCCCAGCACACACCCTGACAGGCCCAACTTTGTGATTTCCACAGCTAATGATTTCCACCACATTTTTTCCCTGTGGATGAGCAGAACAAGGGAGCATGAACTGATATCACTGACTGAGCAGATAAGGAGGTTTGTGCAATGCACAGAGTGAAACAGAACAAGGAAGGGAAGCAAAAGCAAGAGGTGGTGGCAGCGGAGGGGAAGCCAAATGAGGAGAAGTGTTTCAAGCTCACAGGGGGTCAAGAGGGCAGCAGGGGTGTTGGTGAGGTCCCCAGGCAACAGCAGAGGTGGTTTGAGAGAGGTGCTGCAAAACAGACACCAAATTATCAGAATTTCCAGCCTTCCCATGGGTTTGGGTCACATCATCCAAGCTGGGGCTCCTCACCTGCTCTGGGGGGACACAGGCAGGACTGATGCCACCTCTGCCCCATCCAGGAGGTCCTGCCCCAATTCTGAGGGGGATTTTGCCCTTTTCCTGGTCCTGTCCAGCCTCAGAAAGAAGGGAACAATCATGGGACCACTGATGGTGTCCTCACATCCCATTTCTAAACTAAATTTTCTTTTTGTTGTTTCTTACTCCTTGTCATGTATGTCAAAGAAATTTGTGAGCATTCTGGGGGCTAATAATTTTTATATAGAAAAATTATGCATAATATGAAACAATTAGTTGAAATTCTTTTCATAAAAGCTGGAGCAATGCATTCATTGACATTTAACCTCCTCCTTCCCCTGTAATCAAAGTCTTTTAAATAGAAATTACATTAAATTTGATTTCATTTTGGCAGTTATATCTTTTGAAAGAAAAAAAAAAAGTGATAGAAGTGGGAGAAACCTTTCTGAAGTAAAACAGCCTGTGACAAAGCAATAAGTATCTGCAGAGGAGAAGAAAAACCTTCTAAAAACTGATCCGGTGGAGCCCTAGAATTATGGTGTCAAAGGCAGGAGCACAAGGAAAAAAGTGAGGGAGGGAAGAAAATGTATCAAGAGAAATATGGATGGAGCTAAAACACAGTGATAATGTCCCTCCTAATGCCCTGAGGCACGGCCCTGCTATCACCTAATTAACATCTGGCACAGCTGGAGGGCTGGGGCAGGTACAGGGCCAGAGGGGCTGCAGGAGGTGCAGCAATCGATGCTTTCCCTTCAGATGCAGCATTAAGCAAAGAGCCGCAGCAGAGGGCAAGGTGGAAAGGAGCTGAATCAGGATAAAAATCCCCCTCAGGGGAAGGGCTGAGTTCAGGCAGAGCTGGCGGTGCCCAGCTGGAGGGGATGGCAGCTGTGCCAGCCAGGGCTGCTCTGACCAGCCTTTGGGGGTGGACACGATATTTTCTGAGCCTGAGATCTTCCAAGGGAAACTTTTTCAACAGTTTTTCCCAAAACAACCTTGTACAATCAATATTCCTTCGCCATCACAACAGGTGTTTTTTGCTATTCCTGTTCCTGAGCCAATGGGAGAGGTGTCAGCCCTATGGACCAATAACGTGCCTTTAGCACAGCGTGTTATAAAAGGGCTCAATGAATTGTAAATAAACCTTCTGATTTCTACTGCCCTCTTGTCGCCCTGATTCTTTAGCCTTCTGATGATTGTTTACATATTTCTTCTGGAGTCTCTCAAAACAGTGTAGATTGTTTTCATATTTCTCAGTGGTGGACTTCTGAATTGACCATTGGGGTCAGAGAGGTGTTCTTCTCATCTACCAATCCTCAACCAAATTCCTAATTCTATTTAAACCCTAAATCATAATAAACTGCCTTCTTTTCCTCACTTCAACCTGACCAGTGAGTGTACGGTTCTTTCGTGTCCCTAACAGTGGCACTCTCTGACTGGAGTTAAGCATCTTTATTTCATGTCCCATTGTGACATTTTGGCAATTCCCTGTTTACTCCTGTGGAAGAAGCTTGGACGAAGCAGTGCAGTGTCCATGGCTTTTCCAATTTTCATGGAATATCCTGAGCTGGGAATGTCCCACAAGGGTGATCAATGCCCAGCTCCTGGCCCTGCACAGGACAGCTTCAATCATCCCACCCCGTGCCTGAGATCATTCTCCAAACTCTCCCTGAGCCTTGGTGTCACAATGGGACATGAGATAAAGATGTTTGACTCCAGTCAGGAGGCAGCAGAAATCAGAAGGTTTATTTACAATCCATTCAGCCCTTTTATAACACACTGTGCTAAAGGCACGTTATTGGTCCATAGGGCTGACACCTCTCCCATTGGCTCAGTAACAGAAATAGCAAACAACACCTGTTGTGTTGGGAAAGGAACGTTGTTTACCCAAGGTTGTTTTGGGAAAAGAAAACTGTTGAAAAGTTTCTTATGTGAAGAGCTCTGCAATTCTGAGGCTCAGAAAATATCAACACCACACCTTGGGGCCATGGTTTTGATTCACACACCTGGCACAAACTTCCTCATTGACCATCTATTCCTAAATATTTTCTTCATTGTCTCTCATTGATTCTTTCCTGCTCCTTCTCAGGCCAGAGCTGCGTGAGGCTGGGGAGCAGTGGCTGGGCTGGGGAGCCCCAAAGCAAGAAGTGGGGACAGAAAGGCTGATTTTTCTCGTGGCTGTTCAGGGAGAACATGTCTGGGGCAAGATTTTTTAAGTGCAGAAGGTAAAATCCATCACTGTCAAAGCCAAAGGGGAGGTTAGAGCAATATTGAATGGAGTAGGGCTTCCAGCTACTTTTTGCAACCTTAGGAAATAAATCTAAAAGCTTCAGAAGGTCTGTACTGTACATCTGTATTATCAAGGAAAATCTCAGGAAATGATGAGTTCTTTCAATTTCTGCTATATTTCTTCTCTCTTTTTTTTTTTTCTTTTTCACCCCTTGATAAATACACTGGTAGGGAGGATCTAAGAACATCACTTGTGTGCTTTTACCACAGCAACAGAATTAAAATTCCTGGAAGGGATCATGCCAAGATGTGCAAATTTGGAAAGATGAAGAGTCTTCTGAACAGCTGGAATCCCCAGGCCCTTGGACCAGCCAGGAGAGCAGCTCTGGATTTTTGGGCAGGTGCACAGATACAGAAACTTTTGCTCTGTTTTCAGAACAGGGTCCACATGCATATTTTGGTCACATCATTTTATAAAGAATATTGAAACACCGCAAAGTACCTTCAGCAGGACACTTGAAGAGCTCACCTTCGCTTAAAACGGGAAAGAAACAAAATGTGTTTGAAAAAGGAAGGGACCTGCCCAGATCAGAGAGAAAAAGGAAGAGGCAGACTGAAAATACATTTGAGTGTCATGTGGGAGAGTGGTGACTTCCTCTTGAACCTACTGGTTAATCCATGACAACCATTCATTTTAAATGTGGGGCTCCCATCATGCTGCTGAATACAGAACCTGGAAATTGGATTATTGTTCCACTGGAGTGTTTGAACACCTCTTCCCTCACAGTGCGGCATCCCTCGCCCTCTAAATCCATCACTGCTCAACAAGCTTCAATGGAAGCTACAAGGGAATCAGTGACTCCTTTCCACAGTTCTTGTTGTCAGTCTTGCCCAAATCCCAGCACAACCCAGGAGCAGAGAGTGCCCAGTGAAGACTCCTTGGATGTGCTGCTTTATTTTTACTTCTGGGCTCTGGGCAATATTAATTTTTTAAGGCAAGGTTGGATCTCAAATATTTGTCAAAGGCATGGCAGATGAAGGTGAGATCCATCTCCTTCCTCTTGGCTCTCCCTCACTGATTTTTGTTTTTATTCCTCCCTGATCTAAACTGCTGTAAGCTGTTCTAGAATATCCAGTGATCCTCTTTACCTCCCCCTTTGGCTGAACCATCACACACTATTGGTTCTCCTCTGATGTAGGAATGGTGGGGATTTTTTCCAGAGAGCCCTGGAAATCCCTGGATATGGTTTTGGGCAGATCTTTGTCACCAGAATCCCATGGGATGGTGTCCCACTGACCTGACAGGACACCAGGTCACTGTCATGCTGGAGACCATAACAAATATTCCTCCTGTCCAGCCCTTGATGGGTGACCCCAGGATTCCATCTGCAGGGAATCAGCCTTTGGAAACAGACTGGTAAAAAGCAACCTTTTCACCAACACTTGGAAGTTGTTGAGTTTGGGGCTTATTTTTCTCCCTTTCTCCTTTTCTTCCGCTCTCCCTTAAAGGGACAATAAAATGAAGAGTTTATCTGTAATTTTCTCAGCAGGACAACTGCATTGAAGTACCAGGCAGGAGCCCCCATTGTATAAATCAATGTGTTCTCTCTGGAGCTTGGGCTTTCTGATAATAAGCTAAACAAGAGCTGCTTCCTTACAGCTTCATGGCTGCAATCAGCAAACAGGTGAGCACAAGAGCTTTCCTCATGCTAATGGGGGGAGTGGGAGGTTGTTAATTTGACCTGGAGTGTGGATTTAGTCCCTCCTGCAGTGGAGCTGTTTCTGCAGTTATCTCTTATTTCCAGTCCAGACATGCTCTGGGAACCATTACCATATTTATGAACCTACCTGGACTCACTGAACAGGCATGAAAGGGTTAGAAAAGACCTATCTGCTTTACCAGCTGTGCAGCCAGCATCTGCAAGTGAGAAAAGGAGGGGAAGGAGGAAAAAAAAGGGAGGTTATTCTGCATTTTTGGGGCATATATTGTTCCTCAAAGGCAGCATCCATTAACCTTAGAGAGCAGAACGACCCATCCTGGCCACATAAATCTGCCCTGGTGAGATGTGCCAGGTCACCACCAGTCCCTGTGCAGATTTACCCCAGTGCCTGGGCAGATTTCCCTGAGTGTGCCTGATTTACTGCAGGCAGGCAGAGAACATGGGCTGTGGATCAGGAGACACAGGTGACAGGGAGCAAGAGGAGTCTGTGCTGCAGGTTCTAATTCCAGGCTCAGGAATGGTTTTAACAGGTGATTTGAGCCAAGCAAGAGGATTGTGATGATTATGACACAGCACATCTTCTTTACCAGGTAATGAGCAATGGTAAGAGCTCTTAAATCCTTGGACAGGACATGTTCAGGATCTAAAAAGCATGATCACAGCTGTTCTAAATGAAAGGTTCCTGGGATGTTTTCTCTGCTAACTCTGTTATCACTCATCTAATCCCTTAGTGGTGTAGTAATCCCAAAGACAAAGGCAATGGGAAATAGTCCTGAATTAAATAGTCTGAATTCTCTGCATTTAATGTATCATTGCAGAGTGCTTTGCTCAGCCTGGGGCACCGAGGGCTGGTTACTGCACGGCAAGGACATTTGGGGAGTGTGTCTTTTTGGGGAAGCCTGCAGGGGATTCCCATCCCTCCCAAGTTCACAGGCTGAGGTTTTAACTAGAGTACCTCTCTCAGCTGCTGGGAACAGGCTGCTTCATCTTCATCTTTGAAGAGGAGATGACAGAGGGATTGCGAGGCTGTCCTTCACTTGGGAAGTGGAAGAAACAGCTACAGAAGCCACAGGGGTGGTTTCCTTACAGAGAACAGGTCAGATCTGCTAAGAATTTACTGGGCCTTAAAAAAAAAAAAAAATCACTGTAAAGGTTGGGGAAAAAAAAAATCTTTGGGTTTCTTGGACTTGTCTCTCTGTAGTAGCACAGACATGAAGAGGATAACACCGTGAGATGATTCATCCTGCCTGCTCTTGAGGGTGGCTCGCCAGCTACTTACACCCTATGTAAGGGAAAAGGAAAAAAAAAAAAAATTGATCCAGAGTTCCCACATCTATGATCTACATCCTTGTGCTTCCCTTAAAGGCAATTTATTGCTCCTCATCAGCAATAAATCAGAAACCCAACTTCCCTGCTGCTTCTCAGACAGAAACACTGCTGTACAGCACGAGAGAAACTCCCCAAAGTGCAGCATATGAGGGTCAACACACAGGCAAGTCTGGGTAACATTTCAGAGCCAGGAGAAGAGAGACAGATCAGCTGCCAATATGCTGGAAAATAGCAAGCTCTGAATTACATTTAATTCCTTTAATAGCTGTCTTTAGTTTGTACACTGCTGTATAAATAGATGTGTATTTATACTAATATTTATAAATGTGTGCATAAATATGTCTTTGCAAGTATATATTTATTAAAGCAAACTAAATGGATACATATTTATAAGGAAATATTTAGTGCATTTAATAAACATACACAACCTGCTGCCATTCTGGAGGATAAAACAAGGTGGAGAAAACTGAAAGCAAACCTAAGCAAAAAATAACCTTAGATTGACACTTTCCTCCTAATGGATCCCAAAGCTCTGTTTTCCTCTAATTTACTCACCAGTAAGAGATCCAATTCTGATGTGCAGCAGTTTCTGGGATGAGACACAGTAATTGTGTAACCAGAATAGCTTCACCATGGCTAAGTGCAGGCTGGGAAGTGAAAGACTGCTTTTCCAATGCAACATGGGCAAACTCATCCTGGGTGAAATTATTCCCAGTTTACAGCCAGCGAAGTCCCAAGCACAGCATTGAGCTGGGAGCATGTCTGCATACAGGAGAAACAAGCTTTATAGAGTTAGATAACAGCAGTTTAGAGGTCGATGAGAACTGAAAAAAAAAAAAAAAAGAAATAAAAGCGGAATAAATTTGCCCACTCTGAGGAAGGTAGTGCTAGTTTAAAGCCAGCCTTTGGGTCCTTTTGCAGCAGTGCTGCTGCACAGCCACTGAATCCTGGAGGAGTTCACAGAGGCTGGCATTTGGCTTTGACCCCAGGGTTAATTTAGCTGCTCTTGCAAAATGAGAAATAGGAACCCAGGTCGTCGTCTCCTGTGCTCTCCAGTCAATTGAGTGACACGGAGGTAAAGCTGGTGTGAGCAGGAATTGGGATCTCTAATGAACAGGAACTGCCAGGAGCTCTCCAACACTTGCAGGAGGTGTCAGGATGATGACTGCTGAAAACAGACTGGCACAGGAGGACAGAGAACATTTTGTCTTGGGATGTTTCCCAAACTCATTGTGGAAACAGCTGGGATATTTACTGCAGGAATTCAACCCTGAGATAATGGTCCCTGGGATCCCCAGCTACCAATTTCTCCTCCATGCTTCTCTCCACAGGAATTGCTCCAAGGCCCAGTGGCAGAGATGAGTCTGGGACTATTTTCTGTGTGATGCACAGAAATCCCTTTTCTGGTGTGACAGCTCAGACACAGCCACACAAAGGTGCTGCACTGGCCATCCCCAACTCCTCCTCACTCACAGATTTCCTCCCTCCCATCACTTCCCGAGGTGATTATTCCTCTGCAGCTGTGGATTACTTCTGCCAAAACCTCGACCAGACCTTAGTCAGAGAGTTCAAAGCTGCTCTCAGCCTGAAGGTGCTGGATTAACACCAGATCCTGACTTAACTCTGCTCAGACAGTCCATCCTAGTCCCTCTCACCGCCACCTTTTCTAATCCTGCAGTGATTTTCACAGTCCTTCAGTTTTCCAGGCTCTTTTTTCCTGCACAGAGCAGCCTCTGGCTGCAGGCACAGCCTCCACGGGAGAAGCCAGACATTTGCTCAGGTGGAAAACAACTCCAGAGAAACTCCACTTTTTTTACCCCTGCCTTTTTCTTTTAACCTCGCAGCTTTTGGAGGAGTGCCAGCTGATTTCAGTGCCCAGGGGACTGGGGGATGCCAGCCAGCTCTGCTCTTCCCTTCCCCACAGACAGGAAGCCGTGCAGCCAGACGCCTTTGGAGAGAGGATCAGGTCATCCCTCAAAGGCAGCCAGCCCCTCTTCTCATCACTTAGATTTAAATCATAGCTCTTTTCCCCACTCCAAGGTCTCATTAGTGCCCCCGGGCTCGTGGAGCAGCAGAAAATGGAGTATCCTTGCCAGCTTGGGATTGTTATTTCTGTCATACTCAGCAGGAAAGCAGAGCCCTGCTTGGTTTAGTAACTGGATTAAAACAAACTGCGGCGCAGGGTTTGATCTCTGAACGCTCTGCTTTTCAGCAGTGTCATTTAACCTAAGTCTGTCCTCTCTTCCAAAGCAAGAGAAACTTCCTGGTCTCAACATCTGTCTCAGCACAGCCTGTTCCAGGCCTGCTCCGAGTTCTGGATGGCTCCATGAATGAACTCTTTTCAAATGCCATCAATATTTTATGAATTTCCATCCACTTACTTTAATGGGGGATTGTAAAAGCATTTAACCATATTACACCCAATCTCTCAGCCACTGCATTATTTCAGCAGAGATGTTTTATAGGAGCAACTGGCACAGCTGCTGTGATCTTGTTTAAATATATATAATATATATGTATCTATCTTTCTCAAACCAAGTGAAATCAGAGAGCAGGGAAGGGGAAACAACCATGGAAACTCAGTGTTTCAGGTTTATTCTGATGCACCTGAAAGGTTTCATTTGCTGTGATTTGCATGACTACAGGTAGGCTCCTTACATGACTCCTTATAGATTAGTCTGGGTGGTGGCCTAAATCCAGATGGAAAGATGTGACATGGCCAGGGAGAGTCCCTTCTGCTCAGCCTGAGACTTCCCTCACTGAGGACACCCCAACTGACTGACCAGGCCTCAGCTGGGAGTTTATTCCTTATTTTGCCCTTGCTGGGCATCAGCAGGCACAGGCAGGACAGTTGGTATCAGCCATGCAAAGCACAAATCTTCCAGATATTCTAAGTTTTTTGCCAAGAGACCCCAAAGTCCCTGCTCTGTGCTTTAGCAGTGAGTGAGAGGCTTGTGAAGAGCTTTGGGAGATCCAGCCCCACACTCCCAGAGCACCCTGGAGCCAAGAAAGGCTCCCCTGGCTCAGAGCAGCAGCACCTCCATCAGCAGAGGATAAAGATGCCACTTTGTCCCTGTCTCCCCCTCCTCCATCCCTTGTTTATCTCCAGCACTGCACAAAGGCCTTTAAAACCCCATTGAGCTGCTTTTGACCGTGTCTCTGTTGGGTAAATGAATTTATGGTCTGCCAGGCTGATTTATGGATGCCTGCAGTTGTTGGAGCAGGAGGGCTGGTGATTTTATACCTCCAGCCAAGCGGGACAAGAGCTGTTCTGATCAAAGATTTAACCAGGATGATTGATTCCAGCCTGAGGAATTACAGAGGGATCCCACTCACACTCCACAGCCATCGCAGGGCTGAGGCACCTTCTGCCATCAAAGACACCAAGTCTGAAGCCTTGAGATGCTGGAAATCTTTACCCTTCCTAATTCCTCCCGTTACCCATAAAATCAAGCAGCTGTTCAGCCGTAGCTCTCAAACCCATTGATGTTAAAACATTGATGTTAAAACAAACGTCCAAGCTGGTGCTCCTGGTTGTCCCTTCTGTGTCTCAGGTGTTGGCAGTGCTGCAGAAAGGGTCACAGAATTATCTGGGTTGGAAAAGACCTCCAGGATCCAACCTTTGTCCCATCACTGCCTCGTCAGCCAGACCAGAGCCCTGCCACATCCAGCTCCAGTTCTGATAGGCTAAAGCACCTCATTTGGTTTGCTCTCCAGGATTTGTGCAGTCAAGGAGTCTCCCTTCCTCACTGGTTTTTACTATAAGTTAATAAAATATATTATCATATTAAAATAATATAATTTTTATTATAGTTTTCATGACAATCATTATTACACTAACATATATTAATTATTGCAGATGGCAACCTGAATTTTGTATAAAGTTCCATATACATTGGCTCAAATGAATGCTTTAAAACTTTTCTATCAAGTACTTCTAAGCCATAAATAGATCCTAGATATTTCTTTTTGTAGGACAGATAGTACACACACAAACCCAAAGTTTATCCTTCTGTGGAGTTCTTTTTTTAAAATATTTTGGTGGCAAATGCTACAGTTTTCATCCAAACACCCTCCTCCTCCTCCATGCCAATATCCAGCCAAGTTGCATTTCCAAATCTTTTCTACATTGTGACTCCTAATCAAAGTCAAAGAGGTATAAGGAATAAGAAATTCAGAATTTCTCCTTCCAGCTGTCCAGAAAGGAAGGTCACAAACTACAGTAACTTCTGGACCTATTCATCAAACTCTTGGAAGTCACAACTCCCAGATTAAAGGAGCAGTGATTGATGATACCTTTTCCAGGGGTTACATTGGGAAAATGTTCTCCTTATAATGGAAACAGAGAAGGAATTAGTTCTCCTATCTCTCTTGAGTCTCAGTGGAAGAGGAAAACTGCAGATAAGAGGTTAAATCCAAAAATCTTTTTTTCCCCAAAGCCTGACCACTGAGCTTAAAAGTTCTTTACTCATCTCCCTCCTTTTCCATTTTCTCTACATGTCCCCTGTGTAAGAAGGTTTATACCCTCAGCTCATCCTGATTACTTTGGCTACATCAAAATAAGATACTTTTAGTAGAAACTTCATTTAAGTTCTTTTAATATTTCTGGGTCCAGGACCAATAAAACCTGTCATTCTAGTTTCACAGACAACCTTCTTGACTTGAAGCAAAAAACTTCATAGTTTCCCTCTGCCTTTAGTCTCACACCTCCCTGTCATGCCTTGGTCTCACGAGGTGGTGAGGCACTGCAGCGACAAAATTTAGGGAAAATAAGGAAATATTTGTGCTATGACTCATTAATACCTGAGGGGCCCTCGGTGCACCTGTGGAAAGTCACCCTGTGAAGTCACCATTCATCACTCTGGCAAAAAAACAGGAGGAGAAGAAAGACAGGAGGTATAAAAGAGTGTCCTGGATAAGATGTGAGCTCTCCAGCATGAGAGGAGCTTTGTCACTGTGAAGGACTCCTCACTCCCAGCCCCAGTGACAGGGTTGTTTTGACAAGGCTGTTGTGACAACGCTGAGATCAAAAGACACTGATGTGTGAGAGGGCTGGCCCCTGGAAGAAGAAGACAGAGCTGTCAGGAGCACAGAGCCAGGGGCTGCAGCAGCCTGACGGGGAGGCTCCCCAGGAGAGCAGGCGACACCGAGGCAAAGCAGATGCAAAGGAGAGACATCATGGGCACGGGGGTTTTGCTGCAGCTTTTTCTTTGAGCACAGGGTGTTTTCAAAGCAAAATGTGACTTTCATTGTCAAGAGGAGCTGTTTCTAAGTCACTGCTCGCTGTTGCTTGACAGAGGCTCTGAAGGTGGGCTGGGAGGTACAAACTCTGGCTGCCTCCTGCACTGCTGGTGGTTTTAAGAAACATGGGAAGGATCTGACTGGGATACTGAGAGATCTAAGTGTTGAGAACCCAGGCTGTGTGGCCCTCACCACACAAAAATGAAGGCAAGGACTGGTCTCTTAGGAAAGGTTTTGTCACAGGGTTCATGCCCAAGGCTAAAAGGTGAATCAAACAGTGTTTGCCCTGCTCCAGTGTCTGCAGACATGTTCTACTTCTGTAGAAATGTCTGTAAATAATGTGGAAATAATAAAAATCCTTTCCTATTATAAGCAAATACTGAATAACATAAAGCAGAGAAATAAAAAGCACAGTTCATCAAGCAGTGGCATGACAGCATCCTCTCACTCAGCACCTGCAGAGTGAAACTCAGCCCCACAGCCAGGTCCAGGCTGGCTCCCGGGGAGCCAGGGCAGAATTGGATCTCTGAGCAGAGCTGTTGTGGCTTCCCTGTGTTGGAGGCACACACCACTCACAGAGGAATCCCTGCATGTGCCACGTTCCTGAGAGAAAGCCCAGACGTGTGAAATATGAAAATGATCACAGCTTGGATGGGGGATGCCAAAGGGAGTCTGAGAAATCCTGGGTGTTCGCCAGCCAGTAACTCACCACTCGCAAGATGAACAATTATCCCAAGACAAATCAGTGTCATGCAGTCTCCAGGAAGGCATCAGGCTGCCATTCCTACACTGGATAAACACCACCTACATTGTTTCTCCAGGATGACAATAGTGTCTCCATTTCTGTTCTCTTCTCCATCTCTGGCATCTCCTCGGGGCTGCCTAACCATCTCTTCAGGGTCAGAAGGGCTGGGGTGAAGATTTTAATTCTCACTACACTGCTTTCCTGCAGTGTGTGTATCCCCACTGGCCCCAAAACCTTGGGCATCAGCCCAGGTGACAGCTCAAAGCCAGGCTGTGCCTCGAGAAGCCTTTTTCTATCACAACACTCACAAGGAGATGTGACCTCTCTGCTCCTGCCTTGCAGCCAGAATTTTTGTCCAGCCTCTCACTTGGTATCTCATCACCACTGCAGGGCCAGTGCTTCCCTGTGGTGTGAAGAGGCAGCCTGGCTGCACTCACACCTCTCTCCAGGATGCAGAGATCCCTTTCCCAGCCCAGGGCTGTCAGTGTGTCAGCCCTGCAGATCCCCCCTCGCGGGGCACCCTGTCTCTGTCACTTTGAACATATGCTGCACATGCTTGTTTTCACAGTCCATCTTCACCCACCCTCGCCCTCATCTGCCACACAGCCTGGGAAGGTTGGTTCTCACCTTCAGTTGGCCCCTGGTGCCAGTCTTCCCTCGCCCACTTCTTCCTTCCTCGAGTTTTTGTTGTGTTTATCCCATTCTGCTCCTCGTGCTCTCTGTAACACCTACGAGCCTCTCTCATCCTACTCCGTCAAAATGCTTCCTAAGCCAAACTCACCATTGTGATGTTTGCAAAACTCACGGCAATTCATGTTTCTGACACAAATAATTTTATTATTTCCCTACATTCCTGTCTCTCTTATGCATTTCTAGATTTTTACCTGGATGAGAAGCACTTTGACACAGTGTTTGGATTTTGTTCTGTGTGTGCAATACCCAGCAGACATATGGCCCAGTCCAAACTTGTCACTTTTTGTCATCACTTGCTCTTGGACTTGATGATCTTGAAGATCTTTTCCAACCTAAGCGATTTTATAATTTCTATGATTTCTATTTGTGTGTATTTTTGTAGAAATACAGTTTATGGCTTGTAAGAAGGACTACAGGAATTACTTGAGTCTGCTCCCCAAGAGGAAAACTCAATATGGATAACAGAGGATGTGCCAGGGGCAAGAGAGTATAAATAGTAAGACATTACCCTTGGATTCTAGAGCACTCCATCCCATGTTCCTAAAAACGAGAGCATTTTTGCTTAGTTGTATGGCTGGAAGGAGCATCTGTCTGTTCACCAGAAGAGCAGCCCTCTCTAGGCTGAGGGAGGAAACAATACCCAGGGCTGGATTCATTCTGAAAACACATGCTCAGGACAAATCAGCCACCAGTCGCCCACTGCTGCTGAGCTCTGCAGTGACTGCTCTCCTTGTCCTGTGGTTCCCAGTGATGTTCACTGCTCACTCACCTTGTCCTGTGGTCCCCAGCCCTGGCTGGTGCTGTGTCCCCTGTCCACACCATAACCACACCAGAAGGGAATTTGGCTGCTCAGCTGTATAAAAACCCCTTTCCCCAAAGCTCTGTCTGCTCTGAGTTGGACCTTTGAGAGGGAGAGGCTTTCTCAGAGTGCTGCTTCTCATTCCAGACAGCAAACCTTGCCGTGTGACAGCTCTGTCACTCCAGCCACCTGGTGTCTTGCATCCGAGATGGAGCCAAGCTGGGGAGCCAGGCTCTGCTTCCTCCTTGACTGCACTGCCCTGAAATAACAGGTCTGGGCTGGCAGGGAAGAGGAGGGGAAATGATAACTCAGCTCCTCTGTCATTTGGAGGGATCCCCACTGATCCCCTGTCCATTGGCTTCCCTGCAGGAAATCACAGGGCATTTAAGGCCTTTGGTCCAGGCTCTGGCTGTAAACTTCATCTGTGTACAGCATTTCCTGAGCTCCCAGAGCCTGGAGGCCCTTCAGGGAGAAACTGCAACAGAGAGCAGCAAACATTAGGCTTAGTGACAGCAGCTGGAAAGGCAGCCAGGGGAGTGTGAGAGTGGCTCCTTGCTGGGGTGGATCCTGGCTGGGTGCTGGGCACCCACCAAAGCTGCTCCATCACCCCCCTGCTCATCTGGACAAGGAGAGACAATATAAAGCAAGGCTTGTGGCTTGGATAAGGGATGGGGAGTGATCACCCAGCAATTACTGTGACAGGGAAGCCAGACCTGACTCAGGGAAATTAGTTTAATTTATTACCAATCAAATCAGAGTAGGATAATGAGAAATAAAAACTAAATATTAAACATCTTCCCCTCACTTCTCCTTTCTTTCCAGGCTTAATTTCACTCAGATTTTCTTTCCTTCTTCCTGTCTGTGGTGCAGGGGGACAAGAATGGGGAATCCCTCAGTTCCCCACCCATTGTTCCTTCCTCCTCAGGGCTCCTCACTCTTTCCTGCTCAGTGTGGGATCCCTCTCACAGGACAGTCCTCTGTGAACCTGGGCCCTGCAGAATTGTTTCTCTCTCATATTCTCACCTTTCTCTTTAGCAATTGCTACCCTGGAGCAACTTTTCCCTCTTCTTAAACCTTTTATCCCAGAGGTGCTGCCACTGCCCCTTTGTGCTCAGCCTTGGCCAGCAGTGGGTTCACACTGGCACCACTGGCATTGGCTCCACTGGACACGGGTCAAGCTTCTGGCAGCTTCTCCCAGAAGCCATCCTGTAACTCCTGTGCTCCCAAAGCCTTCCCAGTCCAGACCATGAAGCAAAACATGCAGTAATCTGTGTCTGAGCAATGCCCAGTGAGCATTGCCCTGGCCCACGTTGTCCATCTGTGCTCACAAGTCACTGTCAAGGGTGAGGTAATGCCAAAAGCTGAATTTAAAATGAAAGCTGCCACCCATGAAATCAAAATCGCCATTTTCCTTATGGACACAACTCATTAAAATGGATTTTGTGTGAGGATCTGGGAATGGTTCATCCATCTCTGCATCCCTGCTCTGCCCTGGGGTTTGGATTCCTCAGCTGGACTTCAATTCCCATCACACACCGTGCTCCTCCTCGGGGCAGGTGACTGTCACAGTAACATCTGATTTCAAATTACTTCTTGAAAGGCTGGAGTTTCCCAAGGTATGGAAATTCTTATCTGAAACAAACCCTAATTATTTAGTCTGAACTTGTAATTCTGAAAGGCACCGGCACAGAGATGGATTTTATGCATTGATAGCCGAGGAATGTGAGAATTTCTGGAGCATAGGTCTCATTCTGGAGGTAGAAAAAGTACACATTGTTTACCCAGTGTACAAATAAGATATTAACAACTCCCCAGGAAATCACTGCACTTAATGCAGTCATGAGCAGACAACAGGAAACATTGAACTCCCCCCTGCCCCTGGAAAACAAGGGTTGGGACACCTTTGAATGCCACAAACAAACAATGGTAAATTTTAAAATACCTGTAGAGCTTTCTCCTGAATTTCCGCCGTGCAGTTTCAACCTGTAACCTGCTTGATGTGTTTGTTGGTGTCTGTAACTGGATCCTGAATAAATCCTTCCCCTTTATTTGATGGCAGCTGCAATCCCCAACAGCATCTAAATTGGATCCCAAGGGTCCAAAATATTCTTTGTTCCTAGAAGATTCATCACGTCTGGCCAACCCTAGTGGATATCCATGTGGGTGCCACAGACAGAGTGTCTGAAGCAGTTTTTGGGAACATTTGGAATGTGTTTCATAGAGGAATAACACAGATCTCTGAGAGATGGGGACATTCCATGTAAGTACCCAGTGTTCAAAAATTAATGAATGCCATTGATTGAACTTATCCTAACAAATGAAAGAAAAAAATCTGCAATTTTTTTTGGACAGGAAAGGTACATTTCCTCACATGTACATTACCATCTGGCGTGGGGATGTATTAATATCTTGCAATATTTAGGTCATAAATCAAATCTAAGCCCTTATTGCGCATTCAGAGAAAATTACTTTCTAGTGACATATGGCACAACCTTCAACTTCTATAAATTAATAAAATTCCAGCAAATCTACTTAAATTCAGATATTTTGCACCAACATTTTATTTTTATGGATGCTTTTAACCACTTGTAATGTTGGGGGCCGTAGGTCAAAGCAGAGAGTTTATTGCAAAGCTAAAGGAAATTACCTTCCAGTGACCCAGGCTGTGAACTTCATCTTCCACCAGAGGAGTTCAGATCTTGATGCCTGTTGATGCCACAGGACACAAAAATTATAGGCTGGGGCCTCTTAAAGGATTTTTAGAAGGAGCATGGTCAAAACTGCCTACAGAAATGCTTGTGAAGGGAATCAAGGCTGTTGAATTGTGTGAATTTAACTCACACAATACACTGAACACAATTCCTGCTGTTAACAGTCTCTTTGTGACTTCAGAATTCAGCACGCAAAAATCAGAATATGTGAGCAATTTGTCTTTTAACAGCAGAAGTATTTTTATGCAGCTGAGTAATAATCTGCTTGGAAGGGGGAGAAAAAAATGTTGCTTTACAGTGTCTTGGTTAAGTTTTACTTTTTAAATTTTGTCTTATTTGCTAATTTTTGTAAAAGCTGTATTTGCCTGAGTCAAATTTCTCTGTTCCAGTTATGCAAAAAATCACTGAAATTCGCTTTCAAGCTAAACTGTCAGGATTTAGGTCTGTTAGCTACAAGCACAAAATTCCAGACAGAAGATGCCACATGATGTAACTCGTTCTTTTCTGGCTCCTTGCCCATGCCTGCAACTCACTCCCCAGCCCATACATTCTCATTAATTACTGTGTTTGATTTACCTCTTCAGCCCAAAGCTCTTAATCCGTCCAGTTTTGTACCAAGTTCTTCTGCCTGGGCCTTCTCCCTTAGGGTTTGCTGCTGCTTCCCCAAATCCCACCCTCAGTTCCCAACATCTCAATATCTTTCTGTTATAGGGAATGTACTGCATTTGATAACTCATGCTGAAATAAAATATGAATAAAGTAATGAATAAGCATCAGTTCTGGGAAAACTAGGCTTGCATTCCAGGTTGTGTGTCTCCGGCAAGAGAATAATGGAAATCAACACCTAAAAGAATGTTCCTGGCCATTGATGGACCATTGATGATGATTAATCAAAGATGAGCGAAACCAAATAAGACTCAATTACTCGACCCGCCCAATGCAGCCTTCCCTGAAAAAAATAATCAACTCACCCACTCTGCCCATAAACCTGTTCAGAAGGGAGACAGCCTCAAAAGAAAGCCTCAAGAATACATCATCCCAGAATAGTGGATAAAGGATCTAGCCTTGGGGGAAATAAACGGTATAAAAACTGGACTCTTGGCAATGAGATTTGTGAATGGGAGAGGACAAGAGTGGTAGAGTCTTGTCCACAGGTTCACCCAGTTGCCGACCCGGGATTGGAGCTGCCTTTTTATCGTGTTTTTCTGTGTTCGCTGTTATGTGAAAAATAAATTCTGATTTTTATTTTATTTTTGGAAATCTGGCTGTCTCATGTATAACATTTCCTTTATCTCAGTATCTTCATCCCTGCTCCGCTCCTGCCACCCCTTCCCTGCTCCCTGGGGAACCCGAGGGAAGGATTGGTCTTGACTTCCCATTCCCCATCAGAAAGTTGATGAAATCCAAATGGTGCTAATCTGAATTTTTTCCCCTCCTCCTTCAGTGATTCCCCAACAACACTCCTGCTCTGGTCACCTGTCATAAATTTGCATTTTCCTCCCAGGCTCGTGGATTCTTTTTTCCCTTTAGTCTAGTTTACATGAAAAAAAAACCATTTTATACAAAGACTTAGCATCTCTTTTCCTCTCTCTCTTTTTTTTTTTTTTTTTTTTTTTTTTCCACAGTTCCTTGCAGCAGATAAAAGACCGAGATGAAGTGGCTGGAATTTGAGGTTGTCAGTGTTAATGCCACAAATTAGAGGCTCGTTTTTAACAATAAGAGCAATTAGTCATCAGAGCAGGTTCCTAAGAGGTACAGTGAGTCAGCCGCCTTTGTAGAGCTCCATAACTTCACCAAAGGCTGTACTTTGGAATTAAAATCAGGAGTTCTGCTGCGAGAATCACTGGCTGAGCTCCTGCCGTTCATGTTTTGCAGCAAAGGGGCTGCAATCATCCTAATGGCCTGCTTTGGCCTGGGAGCATTTCAAATTCAGCTTTGATAATACAGGGTTAAAATGATTTCTGAAGTAGCAGGGGCCGAGAATGGGACATTGGCTTCACTGCAACCAGGATGTTATTCCATGCTATTGTTTTAACAAAAATCAAGTATAACTTTGCTTAGGTAGTGGGGGAGAAGGAGAGGGACGATGGTGATTCTTAATCAGGTACATAGGCCTTGAGAATAAAGTCAGGTCAGGAGGATCTGTACCTGTACAACCATCAGTACAATAAATGATATTATTGTTAATTGTAATGTTAGTTTGATAACTAAATACGATTATTCTCTCAAACCAGAATCTTAAGCAAGAATCACGAAGACCATTTTTACTTGGGTAGAATCAATGGAACAATGGGGTTTAATGATAAACATGAATCCTTATGTAACAAGAAAAGTATGAAATTGTATCCGTTTTGAACACTGGACGAAGCCAAGATCTGGGTCCTGGACCCCTGGCTTCCAGAGCTCTCAATAAAGTCTCAATCAGTCTGTAATTGTGTGTTCTTTCCTACACTAACAGCTTCAGGGCTTTTCGTGTCCTTTCTCCTGCCCAGCTTCATCTGGGTTTTCCTGCCCTGTTCTTCCCATGTCCCATGTGCTGTTGGCTTCTCCCAAGCACTTTTCTACATGTTTTTTTTCAGTAGCTGACGGAGTTCAGTGGATTCCTGCATGGAGATCTTGACATCTGACTTCTTTTGGAAGCTCATAGATGTCCAGGATCACAAACCATCTCAGATGATGTCCCTTTGAACACAACCTGGGCAAAAAAATGGACAATATAGAAGATTTCTGTTCAGATGATGTCTCTTTGTGTCGTGGTTTGAAAACAAAACAAGTGAGAGGCCCCAAGCCAAAAATACAATTTAATAAAAAGAAAGATAAAAAAAAAGTAAAATGAAATAAAATAAATGCAATAATACAAAAGAGCACTGGCAGAGTCAGAACACACCCTGAGCAGGCTGGTGGGAGCAGTCCAGGTGAGGGGCTCTTCCTGAAGCAGTGACCCCACAGAAAGGTCTGGGAGCTCTGCTCCTCTGGGAATCCAGTGGCTCAGGGCTGCTTGTCCTGTCCCAAATCCCAGATTCTCTCCAGGTGGGAATGCTTGGCTCCTCCCCCTGGGCATTGGGAGCATCTCCCAATGGGAGGAGGAGTCGTGCAGTGGCTCCTTGATGGCCCATTAAACAGAGAGAGCTCCTGGAGGGAGTTCCCTGTGAGTCCTGGGCAAGGCATTGATGGGCCATGAGCAGAAGAGCCCAAAGGAGGGGCCTGGGAAAACACTGCCCCACCTGGTTCCAACAGCTCATGGAGATGGGGATGGAATAAATACTTTGTGTACATCTTACACTGCAACCCAAGACACTTTGGGCACAACCTTGGCAACAAAATTGACAATATAGAAGATTCTCTGTTCATGTCATGATTTTCGGTGTCTCTGACACTGGTCCTAACCCAGCCTGGTCAGAGGGAGGAGAGAAGATCCCAAGGACTCCCAATCTGGGAAATTCATGCATGAAAGGAGAAAGAAAAAACTGCTTAGGATGGTCTGGGAAGAACAGCAATAATTCATGTGCTCTTTCCTGGCACTTTTATTAATAGCTTCTAGAGACAGCAGAGTGACCTTGGTGGTCTTCTCCTCTGACTGGGTCTGGCATTTGCAGGTCAGGGAGATGGGAGGGTGCAATAGCAAAATCATCCATGTAAATATTCATAGCAAATCCCACATGATTTTACAATCATTTACAGAATACATGCATAAAGTTCACCCAAAGCTTGTGCCTTTACTGACAGTTTTGTGTTTTTTAACAATGCAGAAAGCATTTTGCACGTCTCCCATTTGCCTCAGGTTCCTCTAAATAATGATTCTTTTCCTTTCTTTTCCTTACAGTGCATTCTGAGCAAATACATTTTCTATAAAACCTGTGGCTGCAACACAAAGTCAGGCCTCAGGAGGAAACTTTTTGCACATTTCTCAGGCAGGTTGGCAATTTATGTGGCCTGGCCTCCTCTGCCCTTCCCCGCCTCCCTTTCTAACCCCGAACTCCTGGCTTGAAGGACTTCATCCAATCAAAGCATAAAACATTTAAGCGAAACAAACAAACAAAAAAAAAAAAAAAAAAAAAAAAAAAAAAAAAAAAAAAAAAGAAAACTGAAGTTGGATGTCAGGAAAAGATTCCCATCAGTGAGGTTCTGCTGAAGTATAGAATAATCTCCTGTGGGGACCAGTGGGAGTCTATCACTGGGCTAGATTAAAACTAGATGAAACTAAAAGCAAAATCAATATCATCATTAAGGGAAGCAGCCTGAAAGGCTGAGGGATGGACAGGAAAATTTGATGCCCCCAGAATTTAAGAAAATGGCTGTGACCTGCTGTCTGGCATTTAACAAGGGGTTTGATCAGAAGGTACTTGGAAGATGGAGGTTTTTTACAGCACTTTTTTTTTTTTTTTTTTTTTTTTTTTTTTTTTTTTTTAATATGTGTGTGTGTGCTTAGTTTTTGAGTAGTTTTTGTTTTGGGGGGGGAAAGGTTTTTGGTAGAGAAATCCCACAATATCTAATATATATATATATATATTTAAGTATAATTTGTATCACTAACAAACTAATTTATTAACTGGGTTTTTTTACAATGAGGAGACAGCTCAACATTCAGCACTGACCACTGACAATCCCAACAAAGAGACTTCTTGGGGTTTTCTGCTCTTGCTTGCAGAGCAGTCTGGACCTTAGTTAGCTTTCAGGGCCTGTCCCTGGTATTCTGGCTCAAGTACATCTATTTAAGGTCAGATTTTTCCGTAGCCCAAAAATAAATTGGACCAGATGCACAAATAAAATAAAAATAAATAAATCATTCTGTTTGCTGGGCGGGGGAAGTTTGGCCTTTGGTGTGGGCATCTGCTCACTGCTCTGTTTCCAGTATTTTCACAACCTTGGAAGAAATTATCTCCTAATGGGGTGTTTGGGAGGAGCAGAGTGCAGAAATGAGCAGCAGGTCAGAACCCAAAGGCCTGGAAGCACTACAAATATTGCTGCTGAATGTTTTCCACTAAGAAATTCTCCAATTGCTGCCCTCCTGCAAACTGAAGATGCTTTATACCAGACCCCCTCAACAGGACAGGGGGTTTCCATGAGGAAACATCCATTGACAGACCCAGCTTCCAAAAACAAACCAAAAACCTGCTCCCCAATGGGAATAACCCTCTGGTGTTGTCCTACACAACTCAGAGCTCTGTTCTTTTGGTCATAATCCTTTCAAACAAAACCACACATAGAATAAAACCCCTCCAAGCTGTTAGAAATGCACCACTTGGCTTCTCCTGCAGTATTCCCCTGGCACCAATAATTCCTGGTGCTCCCCACGTTGCTCCTTGCAGTTCCCCCACCTCTCTTCTCCTCATGCACTGGCTCCTGACAGCCTGGATAAAGGATAGCAGAGAATGTGTGTTAGCTGCAAAATAAAGCCATGTTTTATTGTTCTGACCTCTGTAATGCCAGATGTAAATCAGCCAATTGCCTTTATTAATGATTTGTAGACAGCAGGACTTGAGCAGAACAGTTTTGTTTTATCCCACTGGTGGCGGGGGTGGGGGGAGGAAATAAATGAAAAAGATTCTCAGCTCCCAGGGATTGATTCCAGATGTCAGGAATCATCAGGGGTTTGGTACTTCTGGAGGAGTTGGGCTGTGGGCCCATGCTGGATAATCCCTCAATCCCTAAGTCATTTTCCTGTGAACATAATCTGTGAGTAACCAAGTCAGTGCTGGGTGTCTGCCAGTGTGCTGGGATGGAGCTTGTCAAAGGATTGCTCCAATTCCCTTTGGGTGTAAATGGAATCCCCAGGGCTTGGCAGGGCTGGGGGTGCTGAATCAGCAGTGGAAAAGCCACCTGCACCTGTTCAGCCCCTGAAACTGTTCTGCTTCCACCTGGGGAGTGAGGAAATCCTGCTGGGATCGCATCAGAGCCCAGGGAGCTTGGGCCAGAGCTCACCCTCTGCCTCATCTTCCCCCCAAACCAGAAAAATGCTCCATCCTGATCCCAGTGTCTGCCTTTGGCTTGGGAGCTGTTTGGTGCCTCGCTATGGACCTTCCTCCAAGAGCCAGCCAGGGCTCTGAGCTCTTTGGCTGGCTGATAAAAATTCTCCTTTGCTGATGTCTCGTCTATCCAAAACACCCTCTGCAACCGCACAGCCCTTGGGGCTGTTCCTGCCAAAGCACAGGACAGAGGGAGGCTCCTCCCAGCCCATCCCTGGGGTGTCTGGGGGGTGCTGGGGAGGGGATGCAGCTTCCCTGGGTTTGGAAGGCACAGAGGAAAGAGGTGCTTGGTATTGCACGTGGCTTATGCTGAGATTTACTGTGATCTGAAAATATCACAGATCTCCTTCTGAAATATGTTTTATTACTTTTCTATGTATCCCAGACTAGTCAGGACTTGTCAGAAACATCCTTTACTTATTGGGTATTAGTGAGATGGAGCAGACTGTCCATGCAGCACAGAATGGCAGGAGAACAGCCCATATTTTTCTGATGTGAAAGTCTCTTTTAGGCATTATACCAAAGGAGACTTTGATGCAATGCAGAACACACATTTATGGAAGGATTTATAGAAAGGCTGTTTATTTGGAGACACAGATGACAAGGAAGACCAGTCTAGACTGACTTGTTGAAAAATACAGAGCAGCTTCAGTTCCTTGGGCTGCAGAGGGCTGGCACTGGAGCAGGCAGCAGCCCTGCTTCCCCTTTCCCTCAGCAGGGAGAACAGAGAATCGTGGTGCTGAATGAGGCACCTCGATATTCTTAGAGGACAGGCTGGGAAAGACACCTTTGCTCAGCCTTAGCCACACTCTCTATCAGCCAGAACCTGCTGAAGGAGTTTTTGCTGCTTTGAGCAGTCTGATCATCAAGCACCTCCCTCCAGTGTGCTGAATTTCCAGGTCTGCACCTGCCCACTGGGTTCATGCTGGAACTGCTCTTTTTTATTCACTGTTTAGTGGCTCTTTAGCTGCCTTGCCCCCACCCACCTTGCATTTGTCTTGTCTGACCTCGGGTGACCAAAGCTGTCACACTTCATCTCTGATAAAAGGACACTGGGCCTTTGCATAATGGCATTAGCATCTCTGGGGGGAATTCTCTGCCTGCTACATCCTGGGATATCACTTGACATTTCCATGGACACAACTCCTTGGTGATTCACAGTCCTGCTTTGATCAGCTTGTACACCCCAGTGTTTCCCCTCTGGTGACATTTGCAGAGGATGTGTTCCCAGTCCCAACACGTGTAACGGTGGGATTTGCAGCATCACACTCCAGCCCCTCGCTCCAGCCCTTGAGATCATCCAAATCTCCCTCTCTCTGGTGCCTGTCTGTGAAATCTCATCTCCCAGCACACAAATGCTTGATCATTGCTGAAAAATTGCAACCCAAGGTCATTCGTGAAGAAATCTTTATTAACTTCACAAGCAAACAACTCCTCTCTCGATTTTATCTGTTATTATCTCTCCTTTAACCCCCAGCAGTGAATGGTTTACAAGTCTTATGTTAATTCTCAGCAAAACTAATGAAACTCATGTGGCTCTGTCAAAATATTCTGCTGAAATCAAGATTGGTTAAATACATTAGTGTGCCTTCCTTTCTTAAAAAAAAAATAAATAAAATAATTTCCTCAGAGAAATGAGGTTAGTCTGGATCCATCTATCTTTGGAAATGGAGCTGATAAGAATGATTTTGGAATGTCTGTGGATATCTGCCGACAGGAATGGATCTATTTTCAGTGTTTACGTAGTTCATATTGTTGTGGCATGTGAGCACATCATGGCTTGCAAAGTATTCATTTTCTACAGGCTCCTGAAGAAGTGACATGAGCCCATTTCAGAGATGGCAACGTTTTAGTGATGGCAACATACCCCTGGCCATGTCAGAAGTATCAGTGACAGAACTGACCCAGGTCTTTGCTCACATTTCCTGCTGGCTGTGACCCCAGCACAAGAGTTTAAATCTTTGGCCTCAGCATTTATCTTCCTTTTAGACTTCTTTCTCTAGGCACCTTTATTTTTTTCCTGTTAAAGTGAGTTCACCTTTCTGCAGCTGAGCTGGGACTTTGTCCATCCAAGGGAAAAGAATCTCCAAATAAAGAGTCTTAGACTTCCTTCCTTCCTTCCTTCCTTCCTTCCTTCCTTCCTTCCTTCCTTCCTTCCTTCCTTCCTTCCTTTCCTTCCTTTCCTTCCTTTCCTTCCTTTCCTTCCTTTCCTTCCTTTCCTTCCTTTCCTTCCTTTCCTTCCTCATGCCATATTTCCCTTTCCTGCAGCACCTCTGTTTCTGTGTCCTTCAGCCCTTTGCCCACGATCTGTCACCCACCTCTGAAATGCAGCTTTTAATACATGGGGGAAAAAAAAGTTTATACCTATGCCACTTGGATTTTGGGGAGGAAGAAGGGAAACAAATGGCAGAAAGAATCAAAGCAGGGAAAATTCAGTTCACCAGAGGCCTTTGCTGCAATGAAGCAGCACAGGAAACTGCTCCAAACCCATGGCTCTCATGTCCCCATTCCTGCCTCAGCACACTCTGTAGTTCAGGAGCTGGGAGTGTTGAGAGCTCCAGTTTGTCCTGTCACAGCTTTGACCCTGCCCTGGCTGGACACCCCGGGAGAGGCTGCAGGGCTTTATCCCTTTGGCCACTGGCCTTGAGCAGCTCTGGTGGCTCCTTATCGATGTCACTCCCAGGTCTTTTAATGCTCCCACTAAAACACGCTGATTAAATTATGTCTCTAATTGCTTTCCTCATCGCACAGATATAAAATTCCTTTCCCTAACAGAGCACTGAACTATTTCAGCCTGCACATCTCCAGCAGCTAAAGCAGCTCCCCTGCTGCCCGCCCCCCTCTGCTCTGCTGCAGACCCCCAGCCCCGCTCCCGCTGCTTCCCCTGCTCCCTCCATCCCCTTTTTTGGGGAAGTGGGGGTCAGCTCGCTCCCTCGGGCTGCCCTCCGGTGGCCGCCGGGGAAAAATGCAGCGTCAGCTCCCAGCAGGGTCTCGGGGACGTCAGGGGACAATCCCCGTCCCCTCCTGCCCGTGCAGCCTCTGCAGGAGCCCCTTCCCTGTGAAATGGAGATGTTCCTCTGCCCCAAAGCTGTCCCTGCCGCCTCTTGTTGCTCAGCACAGGATCTGTGATGCACAGAAGTCTCTCTCACCCTGCCCCATCACATCTGGGACTGGAGAAGGGAGGAGGACAATGTGAGATGTTCTGACAAGGCCTGAAATGCAGGAGAAATTAGAGGGGTAGCCCTCGTGACAGGGACTTGGTGGCTTCTGTAGAGGCTGAGCTGGGAAAGGACCAAACTGTGATCACAGAGATCATCTCCAGATCCAAATCTCCAGCTCTAAGGGCTGAGGGGGGAACTGTGATCACCCTCCAGGCCTGCTGGGTGCAGATGCCCATGGCACAGGAACGTTTCACTGCAGGGACAGGCAGTGTGAGGGTGGTGGGTGCTGTGCTCGTGCCTCTCCACCTCCTGTCCTCCCCGCTCAGCCAGCCCTGATCATCCCTTGGCAGTGTTTCTGTCCAAGCTGCTGGCCAAGGAGCCAGCTGGACCTCATTACTGGAGCTGCCAGACCCAAGTTCTGCCTGCTGGGGCTGCTGGAAGTTTCCAGCCAGGACCTCAGGTTGAAGTCATGGCACTGAGCCACCACCTCGATAACCATCCCTGGAAAGAGCCATTCTCCTCCTGGAGCCAAGGCCATCCTCCCCTCAGGCCTCTCTGCTGGAAACAGGGCTGCCATTAACAAGTCCAGCTGAGCAGCCACATGGCTCTGCTCCTCCCTGAGCCTCCTGAAGGTCACAGCTCTGCAAAAGGACAGGGAGAAACCTCAGACCTTTCTGTGCTCTGCAAAACCTCAGACCCTTCTGTGCTCTACAAAACCTCAGACCCTTCTGTGCTCTACAAAACCCCAGACCTTCCTGTGCTCTACAAAACCTCTTTGGGTCGTTCCTGGCAAGGGAAGCACACAGGGGTGTCGCTGTATGATACAAAAGAAAGATGAGAGACTCCAAATATTTCATAAGGCAAAGAACGTAGAAAAAAGGCTTTTATTGTCTAATTCTTACTGCCTTTTATAAGGTGTTCCCATACAGACTGAACATGGTTGGTGAATAGGAACGACACCTCTCTGATCCCATTGGTTAAACCGGAGAAACAGCAAAACACTTGGAGAAGGATTATTTTGAGAAAGGAGAGTTGTTTGCCAAGATTGTTTTGGGAAGAAATTTCCTTGAGAAATTTTTCTTTGGGAAAAAGTTAGCAGCTGCCAGCAGGGTAAAAATCTTTCAGACCCAAAAATACCAGGCCCACACAGGGGGTGCCCCAGGCTCTCCCTGCTGCTCAGGAAAGGCTCTGTGTGATGTCCTGTCTTATCTCCTCACAGGAGGGAAGGACCCTGAGGAGATAAGACAGAGCCATCTGAGGACTCTCATCATGAGCACTCATGAGGCCACTGTTGTGTGAGCTGTGATCTCCACACACAGGGGAAGGCCAGTGCCTGGAGAGGGCCAAACACCACGAGATGTTCCCTAAAATAGCCCTTTTCAGAAGCCTCTGCTGCCTCACAGCTTGAAAGAGCTGCACGATGTGCAAGCCCAGAATGTGTCAGGTTGTTCCTGTTGGGCCCTTTGTAGCTTTTCTCCAGCACTTTACACTTCCATCTGCTCCTGCTGGACTGGCTGCCAAGGGCTGGTCCTGGGAGTAGCCATAGCACAAAATGGTGCCAGGGCTTGCAGGAAGGGGAGACAGACCTGCACTAGTGGGGACAGCAGGAGCCCAGAGCTTTCAGGGAGGGACCACAGAGTTTTCAGCCATCAGAGAACACAATCATTTAGGTGCACTTGACAGGAGAGACAGATCTGGAGAAATCCCAGAGGAGCTCAGTCAGAATCCCAGGGATATTTTAAGCCCACGTTGGATGTGTCAGAGCACAGGTAACAGACACTGTTCTTATGGAGATGAGTGTGTGCTGTGACTAAGCCCATCAGGTGAGAAGCTAAATCAGACACTGCTCAAGGCCTGTGTCCCATTTAATCACCATCTTGTGGAGCAGGCTGGGCCCAGATCCAGGAAACCTGGTGGACAGGATACAGGAAATCCGTGACCTGCTCCCACCTCAGTCACTGAAGTAGGAGGTGGCTGTGGGCAACTCAGTTCTTCATGGTGTAACTCTTCTTCCCTCTGCAACATCTTGGTTATTTATATCCCAGTTTGGCCCAGGAAATTTCAGCATTGTGCCTGTTTGTGCAGCATCCTTCACCAAACCCTACTAATGTTTTAATTGTGCTGTTGTTATGCTTTTAGGTTTGTTTTGGGGGTATTTTTTTTTTCTTTTTTTTTTTTTTTTTGCAACTGTAAAATCCTCCTGAAAACACCTGGGAAGTTGCTTTGGGAGCAGCATCCAATTAGAGGAGAAAAGGGGGGTGACATCTACAATACATTCCCAAGGGGGGGACAGTGGTGGAAGGATGGCACTGCCATCTCCCAGGATACCAGGGAAGGAGGTCTCCCTTCTTCCCAGGGCAACAATTCCTCTTGCAAGGAATACATATCATATATATATATATAGAGAGAGAGAGAGAGAGAGATATACACATAAAATGTATAATATATAAAATATATATATATACAAGAGATGTATAAAAAAAGGACATATATATATATATATATAAAATATATATATACAAGAGATGTATAAAAGAAAAGACATGGACTGACCCTACTGTCAGCTGCAGCACTGCACAGGAGGAGGGGACATATCTCAGTGTCTGGGCAGGAGCTGTGAAGGTTTCCAGGTGCAGAGCTGCCTTCCCTTCCCAGCAGACCCGCTGTGTCACCTCAGGCTCACCCTGATGTCCCTGACTCCACTGAAGTGGCTCTGTGCCCCAAGGGCCAGGGCTGGGAGCACAGGGATGGAGTCTGCTGGCAGGGAAGGGCAGCAAAACCAAGGCTGGCTGTGCTCAGCATCACTCCTGGCAGCACACACCAAGGCAGGTGAGGACCATTCTCCCAAGAAGGCTCCATTTCCCTCTGGAAAGTCAGTCATATTCCCAAGGAGCTGACATGTACCTGAAGATGCATCTCTGAGAAAGCTCCACCTCCATCAGCCTGGCAAAAGACAAACAAGACGTCCCAGCATCTCGTCCCAAGGGCTTTCCAAGGCACAAGGCTTGGGTGCCCCCTGTTCCTGTGTCCCCTCACCTTGTCCCCTGCACTCTGGTGTTGTGGTGACTCACTCATGCCTGCTGGCTCCCTGCAGTAATTACCAGCAGAGCTTTCTGTCGTCACAGCTCTTAAGGTAGGCTCATGCTGTGATAAATAAGCTGCTTAGCAGCATGGAAAGAAATGGTATTTAAAGTTTAATATCTTTTTTTAGCCCCTTCTCAAAGGACACTGATTTTGTGATCGGTTCGGGAAGATGCAGTAGGTTTTGTGTCTTCCTTTCTTTCTGGGGAGGGGAGAGGCACAAAGAGAGGCAGGAGAGATGGGTGTGTGCCTGTATATGTGGCACGGCAGAGCCAGGCTCCCTCCCTGCCTTCTCACCTCCCTGAGCCGTGCAGAAGTGACTGACACCCTCATTATACAGTTTAATTCAGGTTGGCAGCTCCACTTGGCCTTGCAGCTCTGGGTCTATCAGAGCTCTGCACCTTTGCCCCATCTGTTCCTTCCTTGGGAGCAGGAGCAGAACCTGACCTGGCAGCAGGCAGGGAATGCCTCCCCCATTCCCAGGGGACTCTGGGGTCCCTGCTGGGGTTTCAATGATCTGTGGGTCCTGGATTTGAACATCCAGAGTCCAGAGCAGTGACTGGGGGGGGGGGATCACACAGGAGTGAGACACCTCAGCTCTGTGCAGCTGCTGACATTTCTCTCCATAACCCTGTCAAAGCTCAGCTTTTACCTTCCCTCCCCTAATTCTGGCAAGAAGGAGGGAAAATTACTGTAATAAAGTGTTTTTCCCAGCCATTCAACTGTAAAACTCGGCCCTCCCATGACACTTTCCGTCCTGGTGCTGCAAGGGTTCAGCTCACCCTCAAGGAAAGGCTGAAGCTCACTAGGGAGTTCAGCCAACACTTGGGCTTCTCCCAGCCCTCCAGAGGAGGATTTAAATAATTTCATGTTAATTCTTCTGGTATTTACCCTCTTCCATTGGGAATAGTGTCCACTGCCTTGCACTTCTGATGGGCAAACAGACATGGGGAGTGGTGGTGCAGACTTACAAATATCAGCAGAGCTGCAAAGGGACACCAGGACCTTCCTCAGGCTAAGTGCTTTGCTTTAATCCCCAGGCGATTCTGCTCCATTTGGGATGGAGAACATTATTGTAAAGCAGGATGGTTGGGATTCAAAGGCAGGCAGGATAATTCCCAAGCCCCACTGCTCTGTTTTCTCCCTGATCTGATCACTTGAGGCAGAGGCAAGGAAAGCATCACTGAGCAGAGGGTGTGCTGGGTCAAGGAGGGTGTGGTGGACACTCCTCAAAGTCACCTGTGCCTGGCGAGGTGACAGACAGCGCTAAGTGAAAGGGGCTGCTGCTGCTGCTGCTGCTGGGAATTATGCTTTCAGATTTTATACCTCCAGAAAAGCTGGCAGACTCCAAAGAAGCTCTCTGAATTCAAAGCCCCATTTACCAGGATCATGTGAGTGATTCCAAAGGCTTGTACTGCTTTGAGTAACAATTTATAACAACAAAAGCCTCATTTAAGACAGGGACCCCTGTGGGAATGTTCCTTTTCAGTTCTCTCTTCTGTGGGTAATTGCAGAAAGATGACATTTAAGTTGTTCTACAAAAGTGGCGAGCAAAAAAAAAAAAAAAAAAAAAAATGAAAGAGGGGAAAACTAGAGAGAAAGAGGGTATGGTGGGAAAGGTGAGGAGGAGCAGGATAGAAAGAAGTGGATAGCCCGGTTAATATTCTCAGAGGCCAAGGAGTTTACAAATAGAAGAGAAAAGGATTGCTCTGAATAACAATCTCATCTCCCAGCAGGGCGACAGGACACAATGGACACAGGCTGCAGGTGGGCAAGCAGCTCTGGGCATGGGAGCACAGCTCATTCCTCCCGCTGACAGGCAGATGTGAAGGGTGGGTGTGTGACAAAGCCCAGGCACTGCTGCCCAAAGGACAGGATTGTGGTTTGGCCGAGAACAGCAGAGCCCTGGCTGCCTGAACTCCCCAGGGCTGGGAGCAGAGTCTGACCCAGGGATGGACAGAGCCAAAAGAGTGCAAAATCAGTGACAGAGAACCTCAAACCTCCTCCAAAATCCTGCTGTGGGATGGAGAAGACAAGAAGACCAAGATACAGTGGCTGGTAGAAACCTCCTCTGTAAATGCTGGAGAAATCCCTCTGGGATGAAGAGCTGCACTCCCCCTACCTTGTGTGAAGGTGATAAGCCCTCTTCTGTTCTGCAGATTTTCAGAGATTTACTACTTATTAGAGGAGTTTAAATGCATTCAGTGTAATTAAACCCAGGGGGAAACACAAGCCTTTAACATCTCATGTTTTCTAAAATAGGGGAAAAAAGTCCATCTTCCCCTGCTCCGTTCCAGCACTGCCTGTGGTGACAGGAGAACCATAGCTGGGACTGGCTTAATGCACTGAGCTGAGCAGCTGCATGTGTGTCTGTCTGTCTGTCTGTCTGTGTCTATCTGTGTCTGTCTGTCTGTGTGTCTGTCTGTGTGTTGATGCCTTTTCCTTGCTCTTAAAATTAAGAGCCAGACACGGTTAAAGGATAAAGGGTTTTTTTTATCTCAGTATTTAATAAGGATGTTTATGGTGTAATAATTTGCCAAGGTGGAATATGCTGAAATGCACACACATGGTACATCATGTATGCAATTTTATAGATCTTGCAAATTAGCATATTTAACAAAGATGCCCCAATGAGAGGCTTGGATGAATAGTGTGGTATCTCTACTTCAAAGTGTTTTTTTTCTTAGATGGGTTTAATCTTAGTTTATAGGATGTGTTTTAGAGGGGGCTTTGGTTTTTCAGGATAATGTAAGGCTTTTTGGGTTCTGGTTGTGAGGCTTTTAGGATGTTTGGTTTTCTGGCCTAACAGAATACCAGGACTGTGTAAGCTATTAGACTTAAGGAATTATTAGACTTAAGTATACATTTTAAGGGTACTGAGAATACATAAGAGGTATATAAAAGAAAAGGCAAAAAATTATCATGGCATCAGCATGTGTGTGTGTGCACACAAAATCATTTTAACAATCCCTATGGGAAGGGCAAGTGGGTGAGGAGAGGGGGAAGCTGGCTGGGGCATGGCCCTGGAATTCAGGGATAATTGGCCCTGCAATGGCAATGGCAAAGGCTGTCAGGCTCTAACAGAGTGTGCCAGAGATGAAGTGACTCCCTGACAGGTCCCAGCGCCGCCTGGCCTGCCCTCCCTCTGCCCAGCAAATGATTGCAGCCTTTCTGCTGACATGCAGGAAACTAAATTGGAGGTAATGACTCTCCTGAGGGGCCTGGAATAGGGATGGGGAGAGGGAGACTCACAGCTTTTCGTGTCACCTGGGACGTCTTCTTTCCCCCACGCTCTGCCCAACGAGCACATAAGCTTTTCCCATCAGAGTAAAGCTGTGGTTGTGATGTGATGCCTTCCCAATTTCCCTTCCCCAATTATCTGTGGCAATTCACCCATGCCAGCTCTGACCACCCAGTGAATCCTTGGCACAGAAATGGGATGGAGGTGAAAACACTTCAGCATCAGCTGGGAATGAATTCACAGTCTTTGGTTTTCCTTGTCCCCCTGTGCTGCTTCTCCAACTCCCTTTCACACTCTACTTCCTTGATTTCCATGTATTTGCAATTTTCCTTCCTTTAGAGATGCAGGGGGGCCCTGCAAGCACACAGAGAAAGGGTAGAAAATATAAATATAGTTGCTATGTAAACAAAAAAATATAAAGTACTTGTGTAGCTGCTTTTGCTGCAGCCTGGTTGTCTGCAGGTCTGCCCTGAAGCTGAGTTTTGTATCCCCAGTGGAACATTTCCCATCCAAGAGCAATGATTAAGAGAAAATGATTGAGAACTCTGTAGGTATCTAAACAGGCTCCATTCATTGAATCACAGAAGGGTTTGGGTTGGAAGGGACCTTAAAGTTCATCCACTCCCACCCCTCTGCCATGGGCAGGGACAGCTCCCACTATCCCAGTGTGATCCAAACCCTGTCCAGCCTGGCCTTGGGCACTTCCAGGGGCAGCCACAGCTTCTCTGGGCACCCTGTGCCAGGGCCTCACCACCCTCACAGCGGAGCATTTTTTCCAAATCTCCAATTTTAACCTGCTCTTTGTCAGTTTGAAGCCATTCCCCTCTGTCCTGTCACTCCAAGCCCTTGTAAACCTTCTCTCTCCATCTTTCTTTGGACTCCCTCAGTTACTGGAAGGCCACACTGAGGTCACCCCAGAACCTGAACAATCCCAGCTCTGCCAGCCTTTCCTCCCAGCAGAACTGCTCCACCCCTCTGCTCACCCTGGTGCCTCCTCTGGACTTGCTCCATGTCTTTCCTGTGCTGGGGATCCCAGAGCTGGGTGCAGTAATTCCTGCTGAAATTATTTGGTGCAGCTGGAATATTGCGTCACCAATGGCTGAGTGCTCTGGCCTAAGTTCAGACACGTTGCTGGGGAATTCTCATCTCTCCTATTTTTCAGTGAAGTCACACTGTTATCACATCAAATGGCTTGTGACTTAAAATTCTATTGCAATGGTCATACAAGGAATTGCATTTGCTGTGACTGGGAGGAAGGGACATGGAGAGAAAAAATTAAACTTGATGGCTGGAAAGCTTTTACTACAGCGTGCAACAGCTCCACCTCCTCGTGATATCCAAGTTCATCAGATCTAAATAAATGTGCTTGGAAATTGTCTCTCACCAGGGAAAACAGTCATTTTAAGGGTACTGTGGAAAGTAGATGTCAAAGGTAACACCACGGGCATGTAAATTGGATCAGAGCTCTTAATTGGCACTGCTTTCTTCAGAACACTGATGTCATTCCAGAACAATCCCAACCCCCAGCACACTCATGTCAGGTCATATTCTGAGCCCATTTACTTCACAAGGTTATTCCCTTTGACTCCAATGGATTAACCAGTTCTATGTGGCAGGAGAGAGAGGTCAGATGTGGATCTCTTTCACTTACATCGAATTTAATTGATATTTTTCTGTTTAAAAGAACTTCTGAAACAGGATATAATGGGAAATAAATTTTAATTACTCTACCCCCTCTCGAACATTGTGCCAGGTGGTGTCTGAGTGCTGAGAGAACTAAACCTCCTCAATTCACAGGCAATACACCCCAAAGAGGGAAGAGCTTTCCTCCTAAATGAGAGAGAGAGCTGTTCTACACCCTGAAAACACAGATTTCCAACAAGCTCAGTTGCTTTCATGGATAATCCCTCATTTTTGCTAATCCTTCCTGAGGATCTCTTAGCTCATTGATGGGCAGTGTTAGAAATCCTCTTTCCCTGGGTAATTGCCATCTTTGGATCCTCCTGGACATTTATCCACAGTCTGATAAATACCCAGAGACAAAGGGCTGCCCCAGCAGAGCCCATGCAGGCACCCAGTCCTGCTGGAAACATTTATGTTGTGTTGCCACTGTAAAACAATTTATTTCTGGTGAAAAATCTATAAAAATCTGTAGGAATCTATAGAAATATCCTCTAATAGGCTGTTGAGACCATCGGGATGAACCCCTAAACAGAAGTCCAGGATTGAATCATGACTTTGAAACAGCATCTCCCACCTCTCCACCTTAATAATTTCTGGCAATCAGAATCTGCTTCTGACCAGAAATTTCACCTTGCACAAAAGCCTTTAGTTAAATGGCACGTTCAGATGAAAAGACTGGAATTAAAAATGCCGGTTTTGAGTGAACAGCAGTTGTGGTCCAGCTGCACTGGCCCCTTCAAGCAGCTTGTGGTTCCCTGTGTCAGAGCGGTGCCGGTGGCCCGTGAAGGACTTTGGACAAGTCCTGCCTGTTGTCATGCATTGATCTCATGCATGGCAGCCCCAGCCAGGGGCTGAGGAGTGGGATCTCTGCTAATTGGTTACATCTGCCTGTGATGCCTGGCCACCAGCTGGCACAGGCCGTGGCACTGGCAGTGCCACCTTGGCACTGGAGCCCCACGACTGCCATCTGTTGTCTTCCAGAGTCACATTTCCTGGGTAAACATGGCCTTCCCCATGGGAAATGTGACTTCTCAGCTGTGGTGGGTGGGATGTAAGAGGCCCCTCCAGCATTTCTGGTGTTATACATGTATTTATAATATATATTTATATTATAAAGTTGGCTTTTCGCAAGATGTGTGCTATATGGTTAATAATGTTGTGGTAAGGAAATAGAATATAAGTTTTTTATTTCTCTTTTTAGAAAATTAGGCATAGTGGTAGTAACTGATGTAGTATGCTTAAATTGTCTGTTTGGTCAGAATAACACTCAGTGAACATGTAAAGAAGACTCTGCTATTGATACACCAACGATCAGCATCTCCCACCCATAGAAAGTCTGGACCAAGGCCCAAGCTGGAGGTGATAATGAAGACATAGCCAAGAAACACAAATGCTCCAAAAAGGCAGACCTGAGGAGGGACCATGCAAAGCAGTTCCTGGAATATGGAAACTAGTTTATGAAAAATATGAATATTCATATACTAATACAATAGAAAGGGTATTTAACGAATGTCTCTGAGATAGCAGGGTGTGGCTTGGCTGAATGTCAAATCACCCAGCTGGCCATATTTGGCTTTTTTTTTTTAATCTCCTAATTGTCTTAATTTTTATTAAACATATTTCTTAAAAATTTACCAAAAAGTGAACCTCGTTTTTCACACTGGGATCCTCAGGAAGCTGCTGTGCCACCATCAAATGTAAAACCATTATTTTACAATCCCTCCTCCTTCCTGCATCTCACGCCAGAAGAACCTGTTCCATTTCCAGAGATTTCACAAGGAATTCTACCTTGCCACCAAAGATTCTTGTATTTGAACAGAATCAGGAAAGAAATGAAGTTTTGCTGCTTTGTTTTGGGTTTCCCATTGGACATGCTGAATATTTAATCACAGCCTCACAAAGACATGAATTTCTCTTTGGATTCCTCCCTGAGCTGCTGTGGCTGATCCTGGCTCAGGAACAGATCTCAGGCTGTTCCCAGTGGACCCTCTTGTTTTGTCCAGATTTGGCTGTTCTTGTTATTTTGTTGAAAGGCCTCCAGCTCAGAAGAGACACTTCTGCACTCATGTGTGCACATATGTGTGGGCAATATACACATATATCCCCAGAGGTTTTACCATAATGCTTTTGTAATGGAAATCTCTTACTGGAGAAAAGAAATTTCCTTCTGAGCTGTTGTTCAGGGAAGGCTGTTTGGGAACTCTGGGTGCAAAAGAACAGCTGGAGTTACAGCAGAAATTTCTAGCAAATTTATATTTGTGTCCACTGACATCCATAGAAGTCAGTGAGATATTTCCATGAGTTCTTCTAACAAAGGAGCAGTGAATGGTTGTGACACTTGCTCCAGAAAGTTGGTTATTTCTTCTGAACTTCGAATAGTGAAGTTCAAAACTTTAAGAGATGGATCCCATCCAGGGGAAGCTGCATTGTCTGTGCTGACATGACCATTTCTGACAGACTGATTAATAAATATGACACCAGCACTCATGGCAACAGGATCACAGGGGAACAGGTACATCAGTTAATAAATAATGCTGGTTATAACTTCCCTCTTAATAAAAAAAGAGAGAGAAATTAATACCTAACCTTTTTAGAAAACATTTTGGAAGGATTGCTTGAAAAACCCAGTACCTGCCTGTTTGGAATAACCAAAACAAGCCTTATTGCCTTCCATTCTTTCCTATATTTAAACCCACATTGACAAGTTCAAAACAACAAAAAACCTCTGTGGTAACACAGGGAAATGGAAGTTGTTTACAAGGCTCTGTGGGTTTGAACAGATTCTGAAGGAGCAGGGAGCTCTGAGGGTCTGGTATCAATCACTGAGGGACTTGTGCTGGACAAAGCCCCCAGCGCGATTCCTCTGAACCATCACCTCCCCCAGGGCTGCTGGATTCCTGTGCTCACTCCTCATCCTGGAGCCTCCCAGCCTCTCCTGCCAGGCCAGGCTGCCTGTGTGTGACTGAGGAAATCAGGAATTGCTCTTACCAGAACCCAGCTTCAGTGCCCCAGGGCTAAACAAGCTCAAATCTGTGTTTTACCAGTCCAAAGAGACATTTCAGGAGTTTCAACCAGCATCGCAAATGTGCCGGGTAGGAAGCATGATCTGGGCTGCCCCAGTTGTCAACACAGCATCTGAGTGCTGCACTGGAGAGGGCAAACTTTGAGTTATGTGGAAAAAAAAAAAATAGAAATACCACTTTTTTTTTTTTTTTTTTTTTTTTTTTTTTTTTTTTTTTTTTTTTCTGTTTCTTTTTTTTTCCATTTCTTTTTTCCCCCTCTTACTATAAAGATTAAACATTGAGGATTGGGCTTAATGCAAAGTATGGGATTGTTTACTATAAGTAACTTTATTAAGGCACCTGAAACGACGGGATATTTAATTTTTTAACCATTATTTGTAAGTACAGATGAAAGCCTTGTGCTTCATACCCTTTAGTCCAGTTAGGAAGCTTGTCATGAGCTGATCCTGATTTACATGAATAGGTTTATTTTTTTGAAAGTGTCCACTGAGGGGAGAAAAAAGCAAGGGAGACAGGAAAGCTGCTGTGATCCTGCCAGGAGGATGCTCAGTGATGGGCAGGTGAAGAGACTCCTTCAAGGTGTCGGTGGAGGAATAGATCCAGTTGGGGTAAAGGGTTTTACTTCTTTGTCTTCCAGTGGAAAGTAATAACATTTTGTTTTTACAAAATAAAGTGAACACTGAGATGTTTTCACTTTGGAGCTGAAAAGATTTTGGTTTGAACAACGTAACAATTAATATAGAAATCACCGTTTTCTACGGAAAACACAGAAATACATTCATTTTATTCCCTGGAAAACCCTTTTCACTGAGTCTCCTGAAGAAGGTTGGATGGATTTTGTTGCTAGGATTTTGCACTCAGGGAGGTGGATGAAATGAAACTGAGGGTTCCCCAGCAAAGCCCAGCTGAGTCATTCCCATTGGGAAAAAACAACCCTCCATAAACCAAATCTTTCCTTCCATAAAGCTCCCAACATCTCCTTGGCCATGAGGTATTTTCTTTCTTCTGCAGGTGGAGGTTTTTGGAGCAGGAGAGGGAGATTTGCCTCCTGCCCAGTGTCTCCCATGTCCTTCTGTCCATCAGGGGCCTCAAAACTGATGGAGGAAGGATCCCAGTGGATGCAGGATCCTGCCCCCAGCCGGGAGCTCTCTCATTAGGAACAATTTGCATGCTGAACATCAGTATGACAGCTACAGCCAGGGATTTGTTTAGCTAATTTAGAGTAATGGAGAGGAGGAATTAATCACTTTAACACTGGTGCTCCCTGGTGTGGCAAGGCTGGGAGTCATCCCCCCCACCTGTCAGCAAGACACCCCCAATTCTCCCCCTGTTTCCATGAGTGTTTGTCCCTGGACTGAGAGTTCAGGGCTGTAATAACAGGGCTGGAAGAGCAGGCCAGGAGCTGTCAGCGTGGAGCAAAAACAAGGCAGCTTCCAGCAAGGTTAAAGCAAACAGGATTATCTGCTCTGAGTGCCTGGGGTTGCTGGTGCTCCCAAAGCAAAGGATGGGGCAGGAATCCCCCATTGCACTCTGTCCCAGCTGGGGAGAACTGCGCTGGCAGCTCCTGGTACATCAGTGATGGATGAAGGAACAATGCTGGGGTGGAGGATCCTGCACAAGGCAAGCTCTGCCCCTCTCCAGGTGTTTCTCTTCCCTGGGAAGCTCCAAGGTGAGGGCTCTGAGAATGCCCAGTTGGGAGATCTTGGCTCAGACATCTGGAGGAGGAAATCTCACTCAGGAAGAAAGTTGGAAATACATTCACTTCCAATTCTATTTTTTTTTTTTTTTAATGTCTTTCAGCATGAATCTCTTCCTTTTTCATATTCAGCTCCAGAAAAGAAAAATCTACATGCAATTATCCTGCTCAACTAAGTACCAGAAACATTCCCTTTTTATCACTTAGAAACCCCACAACCCTTTTTCACATCTTTCCTCCGTGTTTTGTCACTCTCAGGTATATTTATCATACTTAAGGCATACACCCTTGCCAAATAAATGAAGATATAAGTTCGTGGCAGCTGCGACACGAACAGAATCCATCCTGTGAACTCAAACAAATGCCATTATAATTCCTTGTTTGTTTAACATTTGTGATCACTCTCCTCTCAGACATTGCCATGCGTGGCAGTCTGTATTCCTTCTCCCACATACTTGTTTACAAGTCTAAACGTGAGGCTGCCTAGACCTCCTCAGCATGTCTAATTTCCTGTCTATTGTTCCCCAGGCCTCCTCTAATGCCTGAAACAGGCAGGAATGTTTTCAAGTGGAGGCTGTTTTCTCCCATTTTCCTGTTCCAAGCTTGCCCAAAAAAACCCCTTTGCTGACCTTCAGCACCGACCCAGGGCACAGGTGCAGGTTGTTTGCTGTGGAGTTCCTCTAAAACAGGGCTTGGAGTCACTGAAAAGCATTAGAAAACCCACATTTCATCATTTATAGGTGCAATCCAAAACTCATCTCCTTTTATAGGCCCTGGCTTAATAATTGTGGCTGCAGAATAGCCGCCGGTATTATTCCCAGAATAAGAACCACTGAACTTAAACAAGCGGAATGCAATAAGGGAGAGATGGAAGCAGCCCAGCTTTTATGTACAGAAATGATGCCAGCTTGTAAAAATGTGAATGCTGTAAAATAATGCCTTTAATTATAGCCAGGGAAGGAAGGTTTTCAAGCAGCAGATGTCTGAAGACGGGCTCCCATAGCACGGGCCTGTCAGTGGACTCTGTGGGAAAGGAGATGGAGAGGACGTTTAGGGATGGAATGGCAGGTCGTGTCAGCTTTGCTCAGATGGACCTGTGTTGCTGTAGGACATGAAAGAAAGACTCCAAATATTTCAGAAGGCAAAGAGCATAGAAAAAGGCTTTATTGTCTAATTCTTACTGCCTTTTATAAGGTGTTCCCATACAGACTGAACATGGTTGGTGAATAGGAACGACACCTCTCTGATCCCATTGGTTAAACCAGAGAAACAGCAAAACACCACCTGGAGAAAGATTGTTCTGAGAAAGGAGAGTTGTTTGCCAAGATTGTTTTCAGAAGAAACTTCCTTGAGAAATTTTTCCTTGGGAAAAGGTTAGCAGCTGCCAGCAGGCTGAAATCTCTCAGACCCAGAAATATCAGGCCCACAGAATGTGTGCAGGTGTGAGTGTGTAAATCCAGGCTGGGGCACTGAATTACAGCTGTTAGAATTGATGGAAGGATTTATAGAGCAGATGAAGAAAAATGAGCAGGAAGGATGGACTGTGAATGATGCACAGTGGGAATCCTGAGCTCTGCTCTTCTTGCCTTTGGCAGTGACAAGGTGTCCTGGGTTGTAGTATAGGATGCGCACAAAGTATTCTATCAGCATCATGAACTGTTGAATCCCATTGTTGGAGCAGTGTTTTCCCAGGCCCCTCCCTCTGGTCTATCTTCTGCTCATGGCCCATCAATGCCTTGCCCAGGACTCACAGGGAACTCCCTCCAGGAGCTCTCTCTGTTTAATGGGCCATCAAGGAGCCACTGCACGACTCCTCATCCCATTGGGAGATGCTCCCAATGCCCAGGGGGAGGAGCCAAGCATTCCCACCTGGAGAGAATCTGGGATTTGGGACAGAACAAGCAGCCCTGAGCCACTGGATTCCCAGAGGAGCAGAGCTCCCAGACCTTTCTGTGGGATCACTGCTTCAGGAAGAGCCCCTCACCTGGACTGCTCCCACCACCCTGCTCAGGTTGTGTTCTGACTCTCAGTGCTCTTTTGTATTATTCCATTTATTTTATTTTATTTTACTTTTTTTTCCCTTTCTTCTTCTTAAGTTGTATTTTTGACTTGGAGTCCCTCACTCATTTTGCTTTCAAACCACGACAAAAGGGGACCTGGGGAGCCCAGAGGACACTAGTGCTGGGTGCTCACCACCTGTCCCAGCCCTCAGCAGTGCAGCTAAGGGCTGTCCCACTACTTTTAATTTTATTTAATGGGATTTAATGTGACCAGTGTCCCCCCACTGGTTTAATTTAATCCCATTTTCCGTTCATGGTGCTGATGTAGGACCTTGCAGGCACTGGCTCTTGCCAGCAGATGTTCAGGGATGAGAATCAGGAACCAGTGGGGATTTTCTGATGGCGAGGTTAGGACATCCAATGGTATCTTTAGTGAATGAGTGTGTCCTAATTGTCTCAAGGTACATGGTGAAATTCCTCTTAAAACACTGATCCTAACAGGGTTTTGTGGCCCTCAGGTGAGTGGGATCCAGGTCTTTCCCAGCTCCCACCCACACAGTAAGGAAAACCCAGCTCAGCTGTTCCTCAGCTGCTCTCCATACACCAACCAATGAAAAATTTGGAAAAAAAAAATTAAAAAAAGGACCAATTACAACCTCAGATGGCTTTTTCTCAGTTTCCTCGGGATTTCTTATCCCACACAAGCAAAGGTATTTTTGTCCAAGGCTTTTCAATAATTGGAGATGTGTGGGGAGTTTCACCCACCACTTAAATCAGAGCAATTGTCACATTTTAGAAAGGTTATTCTAATGTTGAGCTTTTTCTTTTTTTAATGTTTTATAATAAAGCCCCAGAAATAAAGGCTGCAATGGAGTTGCAATAGAATTTACATTAGCATATTTTGAGAGTTTTTTGATCATTTTTGCATGCATTAGGATGAAATATTCTGTAAAAATTAAGCATTATATGCAAATGAGTGCAACAAACCTACATTTTGAATAATAATTCATTATCCCCCTCTAATATATGTAAGTGGCTTCCTCTTCTTTTTTAAATAAAAAAAAAGGAAAAGCACGGTAGACATTAATTCAGCACAGCAGAAGTTTACAGAGAGGATCCACTGAAATTATAATAGAACACATTCCTCATTTGCATAAATCCCATAATCCCACCTGTCCAAACCCTCCAGCTATTAATAGGTGATATGAATGTCACTTGATGCTCATTTATAATATTGTTGCTGTAATATAATGCATATTTAGGGAAGATTTTAAGAATCACTGTAATTAACAAAGCACACCATTACCAGCAAGTGTTTATTTGTGTTATAGGAAAAAGATGTTGCATTTGGAAACAATTATAACTCCAGAAGTGTTGAATTACCCCCTTTGGAAGTGTTGCCTTCCTTTAGTGAGTGCAGTTGATTTCCACAGGCTGGTTGCATGTAAAAAAAAAATGGTTTAAAGGGATGACATGTCTGTGTATCTGCAATGATAATGATCATTCCTGTGCCAGGCTGTGTCTGTAGGACTGGAATTTATTCCTCACCCCAGGGCTGGCTGTGGTTGAAAGCTTTATTTCTCTTTTCATAGTTCTTTATGGGGGAACTCAGTTCCCACTCCGTGAGCCCGGGATCTTTGGGAGCCTTACATGCACGTCCAGGACAGAGTGAATAACAAAATCCTGGAATATCCTGAGTGGGGAGGGACCCAAAAGGAGCAGAGCACAGCCCCTGTCCCTGCACAGACCCCCAACAATGCCACCCTCAGCATCCCTGGCAGTGCTGTCCAAAGGCTCCTGGAGCTCTGGCAGCCTCGGGGCTGTGCCCATTCCCTGGGGAGCCTGGGCAGTGCCTGAACCCTCTGGGGAAAAACCTTTCCCTGAAATCCAACCTAACCCTCCTCTGACACAAGTGTGACTTATTCAAGAGTGACTTACTCCAAACATTCTGGAGCTCAAATGGCTTTTTGGTAGAAATGACACAGGAAGGTTGTGTTGTTCAGGTTTATTCTGAATTCATTCCATAGTAATTCTTCTGTTCATTCCTGCATGAATAAGGCCTCACTAAATGCCTCACAACTGGGTAGAATCACAGAATATTTTTTGCTGGAAGGGATCCTAAAGGTCATCTTGTTCCACCCTCCTGCCATGGGCAGTGACACCTCTGACTGTCCCAGGCTGCTCCAAGCCTTGTCCAGCCTGGCCTTGGAAGCTTCCAGGGATCCAGGGGCAGCCACAGCTTCTCTGGGCACCCTGTGCCAGGGCCTCCCCACCCTCATAGGGAAGAATTTCTTCCTAATATCCAAACTAAACCTACTCTCTGTCAGTGTGAGGCCATTCTCTGTGTCCTGTCACTCCAGGCCCTTGTCCAAAGCCCCTCTCCAGCTCCCCTGGAGCCCCTTTAGGGCCTGGAAGGTGCTATGACATCTCTCCCTAAACCCCAAGCATTGTTAGGAATCTTCGAGCTCTTCTGTCCTTGCATCCAGAAGTATTTTTATCCCACTCAACAGATGATTACCAGGACAGAGACCCTTCCTGGTGCCACCAGCTGTCCCCTCTGCCAAGGGCTCTGCTGAGGCACCAGAAGCCCACCCAGGATTGCCCACCCAGGAATGCCCACCCAGGGTTGCCCACCCAGGACTGCCCACCCAGGACTGCCCACCCAGGATTTTCACCAAGTCCTTCCTTGCTGCTGAATTAACTCCACTGCTGGCAGAGATGGTGTCGTGAGTCCCACCTTGGGGAGCAGCCCCCACATCCCAGCTGAGGAGAGCCAGAACTAAATCTATTCCAGCAACAGCAGAGCCATAGAAAAAGAGGAGGCACAAACCTCATGTCTTTTATGTGAGTGGATTTATTCATCCAAATTTGAATTTTTAATGGAAATCTCTTTAAAATTTCAGTTTTTCGAGCATTGCCATTTCTTTCTTTATGAAATTCTTTCTATCCTGCCTACAGGGCAGAGTTGGTTGAGGCAACTACATATAGATTAGCTATACAGAGCTAATAGATTTAGTAGTCTCCAGGCTCTGCTTAGGACAGATTTCAGTTTAGATTTTAACTAACTGACATGTCAAGAAAATACTGTGCTTTTCCCCCTCCCACCTCCTTTTACTCTTTTTCTTTTGAAATATTTCAACAACATTGAAAAATAATCTTCAGCACTTTCCACAGGGAAGACAACAACAAAAAAACCCCTTTTTATTTTTTTTTTTTTTTCAGAAAAACCTAACCGAATTTGATAGAGATGCATCTGTTCAGAGGCTCCAGGAACAAAAAAAAAAAAAAAAAAAAAAAAAAGACAAATGGAAGCTCTCCCAGAGCTTGCCTGAGCACTGCTGAGAACAGAGACTTGTTGATCCTCAGGCTTTTTGCTTGCCCGAGGAAAAGAAATAATTAAAAACATTAAGTGAACAAAACACTCTGAAAAACAGGGCCAATCTCTTTAGCTGAAAACCCATCTTGTCTTTCAAAGTCCTTCAGATGGCAGCTCCCAAACCCAGGCCACAGCAGGGACCCTTCCAGCAGCGGCGTGTTCTCAACACCCCAATTATTTCAGAATCCCTGCTCCTCCTACTGAGGCCAGTTTTTGTGTGTCCCCCTTAGCTTAGAAAAAAAAAAAAAAAAAAAAAAAAAAAAAAAAAAAAAAAAAAGCAGCGTATTAAATGAGCCCAATGGTTTGATATGCTCAAATCCATCTGGATTTATGCCCTTCCCTGCTCAGCTGCAGCAGTGCTGCATTAGGGATGTCACAATCCTCAGGATGTCACCTCAGGTCACCTGTGCCTTCAGGTGCACTTTATCAGATTGATGCCACTTCTCCTCCTTGCCACATCCTCCAGGAGCTTTCTCATTGTAATGCCTTCATCTGAGCTCTCCACTGGAGATCCCCCACCTCCAGAAGGGCTGGAGGAGAAACTATCCCTGTGTAAGGGTGAAAACCATCCCTGTGTAAGAGGAAAAATATCCCTGTGTGAGAGGGAAAACCATCCTTGTGTAAGAGGGAAACCATCCCTGTGTAAGAGGGAAAAACATCCCTGTGTAAGAGGGAAAATATCCCTGTGTAAGAGGGAAAACCATCCCTGTGTAAGGGTGATCAGAGTGCAGCAGCAGTGGAGGAGCTTCAGAGCTTTCCAGTGGTTGAGGAAGCAATTGCAGCACTTTAGTTTCCAGCCTGTCCCGGTGTCCTGCAGGCTCCCCCTCCTGACTCCCAGGTGTGGCTTTGGGAAAAAAGGAAAATTAAATTTTAAAAAATCAAAAAAAAAGGAGACAAAAGAAGAGGAAGAAAGAAATAAAGCAGCAGAACAGAGCATCCCCTGGAGAAGTGGCTGGCCAGGATTCAGGCAAAGGGGCTGTGAAGGGTCACTGCAGGGGTTTTGCTCTCACAGGTGTTCTGCTGCTCTCAGGGGACTTTGACACCTAAAGCAGAGCTCTGGAGCTGCCTCTTCCTGCCCTGGCAACTCTCCCCAGCCTGGGGCCTGTGTCACTGTGTCACTGTGTCCCTGTGTCACTGCTCCTGCTCTGGGCAGCTGTTGGCACCTCCCCTGGCTGGGTGCACCCCAGCAGAGCAGCTCCCCGGGGATGCTGTGGGTGCATTCCTGTGCCCACCTCCATCACACACAGAGAAAACCCAGCTCCTTGGCTCTGGATGTGTCACCCAAGCACCATCACCACCCAGAGCAGCCCTCACACCTCACAGACACCCAGACTGCCCCTCCAATGGAGCCTGGCACAGGTGTGTCCCCAGTGTCCCAAACCCACAGGGGATGGTGGCTCTGAGCCCCCCAGCAGCCCTGTGAGCTCCCTGCACACGCAGCTGCCTAAAAATAAACACAGCAGCCTCAATGTCAGCTCCCCTCAGCCTCTGGGTTTAAATATAGGCTTTGGCTCTGCTCCAGGAGGAGGTACAAGTGGTTTCAGACTCAAGCAAATTGTTATGAATCCCATTTGCAGTGTGAATATGCTTAGTGAATGTTTCTTTCGCTAATGAGACCAAAATAGCAATTAGCAGGAGTCTTAATGCTACAAACCCTGAGGAATGGACACGTGTATTTTTATCCTTAGGGTTAGTCACATCTGGCTTCAAATGCAGAGGCCAATAGATCTAAACATGTGTCACACATCACACCTCTAGCTGCACCTTGCTATGTCCCACTTGGGCACGGTCAGATTGAGATGTCTAGGGCAAAAATATCAGCTTTGAATTCCAGCAGATCCAAGTCCTCATTGGTGGTAAATCCCAGCACCCTTTTTTCTCTCCTGTTTTTTTTTTTTTTTTTTTTTTTTTTTTTTTTGTCTTGAAGATGATATAGAAACAGAGCTTTTTTTTTCTCCCCCTTTCTTTGCTTGCTGTATTCAGGTTTTGCTATCGGGGGTTTCTTTTCTATTTTTTTAAAAAATCTTTTCTTTTTTTCTTCTCCTTTTCCCTACAGCCAACAGAGTGGATGGTGAATACAAAATTAGCCAATTCAGACAGAGGCCGAACATCCCAGGAGAGCAGGAGTGAGAGAGAGAGAGAGAAATGATCAGCACTTGCCAAATAGTCTCAACTCCACCGTGTATTTTTCCCTTTCTCTGAAAACCACATGAAACAAATGGGAATTATGGGGAATTCAAATTCCCAGTATTTTCAGGGCCTGGCCACCAGTGACCCTGGTGCCTGCAGCATTCCCCTGCACTGCCACAGCTCAGAGCATTCCCATCCCAGCTCCCTGCTGGAACATCTGCAGCAAAAAAGGCATTTTTTACCTTTTCCATAAGAGCTAACAAGGCTGAGCAAACCCCTCTGGGATCCAGCCACACATACAAATGCCCCTCCTGCTAATTCTGCTCATTTCAGCTGCCTGTGGGTCTTGCTTGTCATGTTAAGGGGGATGTTTTTGGCCTGAATTCCCTCTGGGATGAGGAATCAGGGTCGCTGCTGGGTTGTGCCAGGCTGTGGCTGGGCAGGGAGGCAGGGCTGCTCTCTGGTGCTCTCCTGGCTGCCACACCAAGCACCTGCTGCAGAGCACTGATGGAAATCCTGGGCTTTGGAGCGGGGCTTTATCCTGACCCAGAGCTGGGACACGCCTTGAGGTTCCAGCTGGGATTACACAGTGGAGCCCATCCATGCAGAATTTGGGTTGCAGCTGAGGTGAGGCTGCTCTGCAGCTGAGGTGAACTTCTCATGGCCACCTCTGAGGAGCCAGGGAATCACAGGATGGTTTGGGCTGGAAGGAATCTTAAAACTCATCTTATTCCAAACCCTGCCATGGGCAGGGACAATTTCCACTAGATCAGGTTGCTCAAAGCTCCATCCAGGCTGGCCTTGAACGCCCTCCTTAGATTATTAATATTTGCTTAGTTCTTCAAATCCGTTGTGAGTCTGAGTTGTTGCCAAAAATACAATTTTGGGCATTTTGCTTGCCCATTCCAAATTTTGGGAGGAATTGATCATGGCTATTCTGAATAATGGCCCCCATGGAGTGTTGGTCAGCTGAGAAACACCAGGCCTGTTCTGGAATATCCTTTTCCTGCATTACATCCTGTGAGTGGGGGGATGCTGGAGGTCAGGATTTAACCTTTTTTATTATTATTATTATTTTATTTTTTAATTTTTTTAATTTTCTTTCTCTCAGGGAATTTTCTCCCATTTGTTGTGTAAGAGATGAGAACGACTGATATTTAAGGGATAAAGGATGTCTCTGGGAGGAGGAATAGCAGGGGGAAGGTGCAGCTGGCTGCACTCTCTTAGCTGGAGGGATTTCTCTTGGGAAGAACAGAGGTGAGATTTTGGCTGGGCTTGAGGGGCTGGGCTGGGCTCCTCACCCTCTCTTGCTCTTGGGATGGAGGGGAAAGGTCGAGTTGCTGCTGCCGTGGGGAGAATTCACTGTTAACACAGAGTCCAGCCCTTTAGTGCTTCTCCCTTACCTTGAGTGAGCCTTTGCTCCTAAGAGTGGCTGTTGTTCCTCTTCCCATATCTTTGCCTGACAGCCCTGCAATTTCAAAGTTATAATAATTTGGAAGAGAAGGGGGGCCACATTTTCCATCCCAAAGGAGGTTCCCACCTTTCCTTGGTGGACACCTGTCTTCCAAACCAAGACAGGGGAGCAGGGAACTTTAACCAGAGGAGAATCTTCAGAAGCTTCTGCAAAATCTACACTGAGGTTTTGCCATAACCCCTCAAGGCCCTCATTCAGTGCCAGGGTATCCAGTCCACTGAGTCCCCTCCAAGGCCAAGTCCACACTGTTATTGAATAACATCAGAAAAGGCCCCTCAGGTGTGCAGGGCTGGGGCTTTGGTGTGAGAACAGGAAATAAATCCATCCTGAGCAGCTCTCTGCAGCAGCACATGTGCAATAACAATACTGGCAGCTACCAGATATCCCTGGAGCTCATGGGGTGAGGTTTTAGCTGGATTGTTTTCCAGTTACCTGTTGTGCAGACTCCTTTGGCCTTGTCAGAGTCCCTGACTCCTCCAATCACCCTTTCCCCCATAATTCTCCTCTCCCCTTCCAACTGCTCCTAACCCAGCTTTATCTCCCAAGAATGGCTGATTTCCAAAGTGCCAGCAAGTGCCTGAGAATTGTGTAATTGCAATATAATTAATGAATTAAAAGAATGAGATGTTTTAAGTGCTTTCGATATGCCAGTCCCTATAATTATCTGCAGAAAACGTGTTCATTAACAATCTCAGAGTGTGAGGCTGTGGCTCCTGCATCACAGTGCTTCTTTCTCTGCTGAGGCTGGAGGTGGGAGCAGGGAAAGGGCTGTTGGAAATCTTTTGAAAAAGTTTGCTTTCTGTCACCCTGATATTTTTCAGCCTTCTGATGTTTGCATTTTTGTAGTGGAGTTTCTCACAGATTTCCATGTAAACAAAGTGATGTTATTGTAAACTGTCCTTCTTGTTTTTCATACCTCTCTTGAGGAGGGACAATTGATGGACTTCTAGTTTGACCAGTGTGCTCAGAGAGGTGGCAACCTCGTCCTCCAATCCCTGGTCATTGTCTAAAATCTATACAAGCTGAAGTAGAAAATAAACTTCCCTCTCTTTGCCCTGATGACCTGATGGTGTGCCTGTCGTTCATTTCGTGTCCTATAGTGACAGCTTTCTTCCTTGGTTTGGAGCAAGTTGGAAGAGGAATGAGAGTCTGAAGAAAATCTGACATTTCCCAGCAGGTGTGAAGGGTTGGCAGGACCGGTGTCCAGTCCTGGCTGTGCTGTGTGAGTCCTGTGCATGAGCCCAGAGGGAGGTGTGTGTTCTAGAGCAGAGGGTTCATCCCTGCCCCAGACATGCCAAGGGTGGAAAGGGCACTTGTTGCCCTGATTTTTCAGCCTTCTGATGTTTACATTCTTGGACTGGAGCTTTCTCAGGCATTGTAACATAAACAAAGAGTGATGTTTTGAAAATCATTCATTCCTTTCTGGGGGAAGGACAAATTGTTGGACTTCTGGTTTGACCAGTGGGGTCAGAGAGGTGTGAACCTCATCCCTCAATCCCTGATCAAACCCCAAAAGCTATTTAAACCTTGATCCCAAAAATAAACATTTCTTCTTTCTCGTCCTCACATCTGGAAGGTGTGAGAGTAGATTTTCATGTCCATCTGGTGACAGGCACTCACTGCTGCTGGAGTAAAACAGGTTTGAGTACAGATAATTGCACAATGTTTTTCATTGTAATGTCATGGCTAGAGAGGGAATTGAGAGGTCTCATTTTTACTGGTGGAGAAATATTGGGCATTTCCTGTCCTGGCTTTGCTGAGCAGGAGCAAGGAGAGGGGAAGCTGGAGCAGTGGTCAGAGGGAACTGTCCTTGGGAGGTTTGCAGTGCTTTCCTCAGGATGTGCTGGTAAAATCAGAGCCTGATTTTAACTCCCTGGGTGTAAACCAAGAGCAATTCCTTTGGTGCCAATGGAGTTGCTGAGACAAGTGAGAGGGGAACATGGGCTGTTGGTGTTGAAAGCACTCAGAACATCTCTTGAGGACAGTCCTGTGATGGAGCTGCTCTGGGAGGCTGATGGACAGGGAGCAGCTCTGCTCAAAGCTCATCCTTCCCAGGATCCCAAATTGTAAATTAACCAAGCCCTGGATGTGACAAACACATTCCCTGTCTGGAACATTTCAGCAGGCTGCAGGCTCCCAAAACTGTTTTCTGTTCAGCTGGGGGAATAAATGGCTGGTTCATTTGGAAGGCTTGAGCAGGCAGCACACAGAGACCAGCCCTGTGCCCAGATTAGGGAAATGACAAGGATGAATTACAGGGCTCTCCCCACACTTCACCAAATCCTCGTGTTTTGACTGCAATAACCTGTTCTTGCTGCAAAGGCAACAGCCCCCAGAAGAGAGGGTTAAACACCCAGCACTGAGGGAGATTAAAGAACTACACTGAGGGCAAGGGCTAAGGAAGGAAGGTTTTGGCTGGGAAAAAAAAATTAAAAAGCAGCTAGAGGACATGAAATGAAGGACACTCATGCACTCTGTTTGTCAAAAAGAGAGATGGTTTATTTTTTCCTTGGGTTTATATAGATTTTGGACATTGGGCGGGGATTGGGCAATGAGGCTGACACCTCTCCAACCACACTGGTCAAACTAGAAGTCCATCAATAGTCCTTCCTCCAGGGAAGTATGTAAACATCAAGAACTGTTTCCAAAACAAGAAGGACAGTTGTCATCCCTTGAGAGTCTGTGAGAAACTCCAGTACAAAAATGCAAACATCAGAAGGCTGGAAAAGATCAGGGCCAGAAGCAGCCACAGGCTGCTGGGGTTGGGTCCTGGTGGGCAGGAGAGCCTTGACATCCTCATTCCCACAGACCTGGACCCAGAGCATCTCCTCTCCTTGGACATGACCCCCAGCAGCCTTAAACCCCCAAGGGAAGAGCCAAGATTTGGTGTGATGGTGCTTTTTAACCTCAATGGGACAGAATTAACTGCAAGGACACAATCAGAGCCAGAGCTGCCTCCTGACAGGGTTTCCAGGTGGGAGAGGGTGGCAGCAGCAGTTCCAGCCCTCTGCAGTTACAGCTGCACATCCCAACCTCCAAAAGGATTGAGTTTGATTTTCCAAGGCTGAGAGCCCAAAGAGGCTGTTCTTGTCCTGTGTGTGAAGGATCAATCACTCACTTGGTATTACAGAAAGTAGAGTGGGATAGGGAGAAAAATGTTTCCTTGTCTTGCAAACCTGTTTTTTTTTTTTTTTCCCTTCTCTTGTCTCATCTGCAGACAGAATGAGAAGCCAGAATTGTGAAAATGTTCACAAAACCCAGCTCTGGAAAATGTAATTTAAATAATTTTGAAATATCATGCTTTGATTTGGGCATTTTCTAAAAAACTACTTCAGTTTGTAACAGACAAGTAATTTTAAAGGGGAAATCTGAAAGGTTTTGTTTCAAAGTGAGGAAATGGAAATTTTGGCAATCTTAAAAGGAATAATGTTTCTGCTTCATGTAAAAAAAAGTCACGAAAACTGTCTCTTTACTGCAAATATTTTCATTTTTGACAGTTTGCTATTTTTCAACCAAAAAGTGTTATTAGAAACATCTGAAAATAAACACAAAGGGAAAGAACTTTTCTATGGTAGAGAAGACAGGTACATTTCTATGAAAGAAAATGAGTTTCTTGATGTCTGCTGAGTGCTGCTCTTGGAATAAATCACAAGCAGAGAAAACATGGTTTATTGGGTTTTTTATGTTGGGGATTTTTTTTCACCATATCAGGAGGTCAGGCCATATGACTGCTTCCAATATTTCGGCGCTACCTAAATTCAGCAAATACATCCTGAATATAAAACACTTATTAATATATAATGGGCACAGAGCCCAGCCTGGACCTGGGCTGCTTTACCCCTGGGGTGAATCAGCTCCGTGGTGTCAACCCAACCATTCCCCCCTGTGATTGTGTTTCCAGCTCTGGTGTCCATCTGGCCACCCTGTCCCCAGTGCCACCAGCAGCAGCAGCAGGAGGGTGGGAGGGGGCTGAGCTCAGCCTGGCTGCAGCAGAAGGCAGCAGTCAGCAGGGCATTCTGGCTGGACATGGGCTCTTCCTAAAGTCTTCTGCCAGCCCGTGAATCTGCAGGGCGCTGAGCCATGTCCTGAAAAGGCAGGACATCATCTGAGCATTTCAGCACATAGAAGAGAAGAGCAAACTTTTGCTTTCTTTTCCCCTAATTTTCTTTTTTTCTTTTTTTTTCTTTTTTTTTTTTCTTTTTTTTTTTAATTTTCCTTTTTAATTTTTTTCCTTTCTTTTTAAAATTTTCTCTTTTTTTCTTTTTTTTTTTTTTAAATTTTCTCTTTTTTCTTTTTAAAATTTTTCTTTTTTTATTTCTTTTTTTCTTTATTTTTAATTTTTTTTTAATTTCCTTTTTCTTATTTTTTTTGGGTTTTTTTTCTATTTTTTATTAATTTTATTTTTTCTTTTTATTTTTTTCTTTGTTTTATAAACTTTCCTTTTTTTAATTTCCTTTTTCTTGTTTTTCGTTTTTTCTTTCTATTTTTTATTATTTTTTATTATTTTCTTTTATTTTTTTAATTTTCTTCTTTCTTTCTTTCTTTCTTTCTTTCTTTCTTTCTTTCTTTCTTTCTTTTTAATTTCCTTTTTCTTAATTTTAGTTTTTTTCTTTCTATTTTATATTAATTTTCTTTTTTTTCCCCTTTTCTTTCCTCTCCTACAATGACTTCGAGCGTTGCGTCCCTGGTAATACCTGCAAGAAGAAGAGCAGCTTGTGGCAATGGAAAAGCTGGAGGATAATCCAGAAGAACTGAAGGGCATACAAGGTTAAAACATGAAATATCTGCTGTGTCTAGCAGCTCTTCTGCTTCAAGATTAGCAAGAAAATGCTGACCATGGGCAGGACACAGAAATCATGGAAGGTTTGTCTGGATGGGACTTTAAAGACCATCCAGTCCAACTGTCCTGGGTTGCAGTGTAGGATGTACACAAAGTATTTATTCTATCACCATCTTCATGAACTGTTGAAACCAGGTGAGCTAGTGTTTTCCCAAGCCCCCCTGCCTCTTCTGCTAATGGCCTTTGGAGTGTCTTCTGCTAATGGCCCATTAATGCCTTTGGGGGTGTCTTCTGCTAATGACTTTTGGGGTGTCTTCTGCTAATGGCCCATGAGTCACGGGTAACTCCCTCCAGGGGTTATCTCTGTTAATGGGCCATCAAGGACCCATTTCACACTTCTCATGCTATTGTGAGATGCTCTGCCCAGGGGGAGGAGCCAAGCATTCCCACCTGGAGAGAATCTGGGATTTGGGACAGGACAAGCAGCCCTGAGCCACTGGATTCCCAGAGGAGCAGAGCTCCCAGACCTTTCTGTGGGATCACTGCTTCAGGAAGAGCCCCTCACCTGGACTGCTCCCACCATCCTGCTCAGGTTGTATTCTGACCTTGTCAGTGATCCTTTGTGTTACTGCATTTATTTTATTTTGTTTTTACCTTTTTACCTTTCTTTTTATTAAATTATATCTCTGACTTGGAGCCTCTCACTCGTTTTGCTTTCAAACCACAGTGGGGAGGAACACCTTCCCCTAGAACAGGTTGTTCTTTGGACATCAAAATCTCCTCTTCTTCTCCAGGTTCAAAGCATGGCCTTGAAGAAGCATTTTCACCAAACCAGGACTTGTTTTCCTTATCTGGAGAATATAAATTATAACAGTGTGTTTCCTGACACAGTTGTCAGCAAGTACAATTCATTAACTGTCCTGAAGTGTTTTAAATCTCCTGTTTCAGGCACTGCACAGGTATTCAAAACACAGTTCACAGAGCTAACCAAAACCACTTAAAATGAAATTAAAATGCCATAATTCCAGATTAGGATAACTCACACTCAGAAAAGTTCCGATGACAAGTTTATGAATTTTTTGTGTGTTTGTGGGGGCTGTGGGAGTCTTAGGAGATATAAAAATGCAATTTCTTTGACAATCATCCTGAGATCGAAAATTCCACAGCACTTTTGGAATTTAAAATTTCAGCTTGATGTTGCAAAGCTGAGAAAGGATGGAGGAAGAGGTGGAAAACTGGAGAAAGAAGGAAGCAAGTAATATACTGTAGCCCTGGTTTTGTGCCTGAGATGTTTTGGTTTTCTGAAATTCTTTTCCCAGAGAATCTTCTCTAAAGAGGAGAAATGTTTTTGTAACTGTAACTTTGTTATTCATTCCTTTCCTAGGAGGGACTTCTTCTTGATGGCCCTCTGCTCTGACCAATGGGAGTGAAGAGGTTTGTCTTTGTGTCACCAATCAAATTGGTCTGTGTAGAATAGTATAAAAGGGAGACACATCCCAGAAATAAAGGAGTCATTTTCAGCCTTCTGAATCTCAGAGTCTGTGTCGTTGTGGTGTAAAACAGCGTCAATGTACAACCTCTTTTCCTGTCCTGATCTCCAGCAAAGCTGCTGGTACTGAAATTGAGACGCAAAAAATGTCAGTGACAAGGTCTGTCCAGGCAAAAGAGATGAAGAGCTGCCTCTGCCCTGGGATCCAGATGTTCTCCATCCCTGGAGGTGCCAGGGGAAGACATCCCAGCCATGAGTGATCTGAGAGCCCTCTGGTTAATACTGAAGGGGTAGGCAAGCTGTCCTTTTAAAATGTGATCGTGTCTGCCTGGCACTGTCTGTTCTCCCTGTGTTCAATAATGTAAATAAAGAATTTAAGAAGCCTATTACTTTCAACTGCAGTTCTGAGAGAATTGCTCATGCTCTCCCTTGTCAGTCCTGTTTGTGCATGATAACAATGGTAATAAAAACCCTCAGGAGAACAACAACCCTAACAAAAAAAAAAGAGATAATAATAGTAGGAACAGTAAAAAAAAAAAAAAAGTTTTATCTTTATAGATGTTTCCCTCATTTCAAATAATAAAAAACCCCAAACTTGTGAGGACTTTGATGGCAACAAATTCTTATTTGGGAACTTGGGACTTTAATGAGGGGCAGGATTTGCCTTTTCAGAGACAGGGATGCAGGGATCAGTCTCCCAGCACTGACTGGGGTTTTCTTTTTTTTCTTTCCTTCACACTAATTTCAATCTGCCTTTCAAATGTTGGGAGGGGGTTTTCTTTGTTATTTTCCCTTTCACTCTTTGGATTCTCTTCTCACCTTTCGTGCTGGTTCCTTTGTCACCTCATCCAGCTTCCACCTGCTGGTCACAACTCTTTGATTTTGGCCTTGAGCTGGTCAATGGAAACTGAAATGAGCACTTCTCCCCAACAGCCTGTGAGGAGCTGAGCCTGATGTTCCTGAGCTCCCTGGGATACAATCCTGAAGCATCTGGTGACCCTTTATTTCTCATCCAGGGTAGGACAAACCCAAATCTTGGTTTAAGTTGAAATCTTCTATGCAGTTAAGTTTCTTCGTTAAAGTTTTGTTTTGGAAATGGAACCTACTATGGGAAAACTGGGAGAATTTAACCATGTCAAACCACCTCTTTCAGTGTTTTCACTGCCACATTTATGTTAGAGTTTTTGAAAACCTTGCCAATTTGAAATACATTATTATTATAAATAGTATGTACTGTACATTGTTGTCCTTCTTCTTCTTCCTTCTTTGTCTCCTAGAGTTTTGCTGATTGAAGAATAGAAACAAAGCTTTTTCTGAGAATAATCCATCCATCCATTCATCCATCCATCCATCCATCCATCCATCCATCCATCCATCCATCCAGCTTCTGATATGTTATTTATGTTTGTGTGGGTTTTCCTTTTGGTTTTTTTAATGCCTCAGCTCCACAGAGAATTTTCAAACACTTGTTATTTTCATGCAATTTGGCACTTGTGTTGAACTTTAAAGCGTAGATGTTCTTGGCAAAGCTGAGTTGTCCCAATGCACCACCAGTGACCTGAAAACATTTTCTTGCCACCCTGAGAGGACAAAATCTCTGCTCCAAAATGGTATTCCCTCAGCTCAACACCATTTTCTTGATTGTATTCAGAAAGCTTTACTTTTCCACTGCTGGAATGCCAGGTTTGTAAAGGAGTTGTTTTGAGGTCAAGTTTGCTCTGTTCTGTTTCTCCTGTGTAAATGGAACCAGACTCATTGGTCCTCTCACTGTTCAGTCCCTGTTTATTCACCTCACCACCTTTGCCCCTCTTCCCTGGGTCAACCTCCTTTTCCAGGGAAGGAACTTACAAACATTTTATTGTGTATTTTTGTGACTCAGTCTTTGCTTTGATTGAATTCAACAAGTTAGAGAACAACAAGCAAGCTGGAGCAGACAGTGGGGTGGGAGAGAGACAGGGCCAAACAGGGGCTGTCGCTGTAGGACATGAAAGACTCCAAATATTTCAGAAGGCAAAGAGCACAGAAAAAAGGCTTTATTGTCTAAATTCTTATTACCTTTTATAAGGTGTTCCTATACAGACTTAACATGGTTGGTGAATAGGAATGACAGTTCTCTAATGCCATTGGTTAAACCAGAGATACAGAAAGCACCATCTGGAGAAAGATTGTTTGGAGAAAGGAGAGTTGTTTGCCAAGATTGTTTTGAGAAAAAGCTTTATTGAGAATTTTTTTCCTTGGGAAGAAGTTAGCAGCTGCCAGCAGGCTGAAATCTCTGAGGCCCACAGGGGCCTCCCCACCCCTTACCCACTGTGATGACCTCCAGCAGGATCAGTGGAGGTTTAAGAGAGCAGGTTTAACCTACAATTAGAACAAACCCTGTTTTCCCCCATTGTTCCATGAAAACAAAAAGATAATTCTTTTGAAACAAAAGCGTGCCTGAGTAATGCTTCCATTTCCATCCCATTTCCAACAGAAGAAAATACAAACACCAAGTGTCGCTTTTCATTCGGTTAAAGTGGTTTTTTTTTCCTTTGGCTGTGGTAGAAACGTTCATTTTGATGATATTGTTGAAGTCACACTCTTTAAACACATGGCTTATGTTGAAACAATGAACAAATATTATTTGATGTTTTCTGCTATGTTCGCTTTTCATTATAATGGCTCGACAGTGCTGGAGTTGGAGATGTTCATAAAAATCAAACATCACGAGGCTTCCCGATAATATTTTGACAATTTTGATCTGGGGGTAATTTTGCATTTGAATTTTGATGTATAACAAAAACAAGTGTTAAAATTTCAGGAAATCAGCTCTGCCTGATCTACTCCAAGGGATGGAGTATATCCCAGTGATGATGTTTGGACAGTGTCTGTGAGGAGAAACCCTCCTTCAACTGATTAAGCAAAAGAGGACTTTTTTTTTCTATAATTAAAGAGGGTTGGCATTTTAAATTTGCGATGATGAAGAACTAGAGATTAACACAAATAAAACCACTTTAGAAATCTAATAAAATTTTATTTAGCAAAAAGGAGAGATTTAAGGATGAGGGAAACCAGATTTTTCTTCCAAGCAGTTCTTTCTCTGTTTAAATTGGAATGAATAGCAGGGGAAGAGCCCTACATCCATCACTCAGCATTCCTAAAAACACTGATTTAAGAAAACAACCCTGTCTCGTTTCTTAAATTAAGGTATTAGAACCTGTCTCTCCGCTCATCTCTTCTTCTCCAGGCCAGGATTAAGTTTTGATTTGTAATAAAATTTGACACAAATCTGACATTATTTTGACCAGGCGTTGTGTTCGGGAGATTAAAACGAGCAGCTGAAAATGGCACTGACATCCCTGGCCTCGTCTCCTTCCCATTGCTCCCCTCTGTCTCCTGCATCCCCGAGACTTCTGTGCCTTGTCCCTGCTTTCTGGCCATGTCCATTGGGTGTCCTTAGTCCCTTCCCTTTCCCTGGTCACCTCAAGGAGAAGGATTTTCACCCCCTGGCTCCCAGTGCTGTGTCCCCACGTCCCGGCAGCGCCGCGCGGGTGCCATCCCTTGTCCCTTCCATTTCCTCGCAAATTGAATTCATCACCAACGCAGGAATAAATCCCCACGGGAATAAAAGTTCTCGGAGGTAATTGAATCACACAAGAGTGATGGGGCTTGCTTTTTTTATTTATTTTTTTTTTTTTTCCCCTTCCCTTGACTCATTCCCAGCCGAGGTTCAATCAGCATTCATTACTCCCACCTCCCTCCAGCTGAAAGTGGCAGAAGAACCGGGGGAAGGAGGACTCTTCTTCTCCTGATTAAATCTTCCAAACATGATGGCCTATCAAGCTCAGTAATTTTGGGAGCCAGGAAACACGAGATTTTTTAATTCAACCCAGCTAAAAAGGCACAACCCGTGGAACCAGCTGAGAGGAACAAAGCAAGGGAATTGTGTCAAGCTCACGGCGCCTTAAAATTTTCTTTTCAAAGAACGGTTTGATTAAAAAAGTGTTTTAAAATGTTTTCAAACCTAGAGTCGTTTGCGGTGTTGAAACAATTTGCAATCAAAAGAAAATCTTTTGATTTGACATTTTTGCCCTCTTATTTTAAGGAAAATATTAGGGGGAAGAAAAACCACCCTAAAATTGAATTTAAATAATAACAATATTCCACACATACATGTCACTTGATTAAACATTTAGATTGCAGCGTTCTGACATTCTCCAAACGAAACATTTTTTTTGACGCTACGAAATGGAATTTTTCAATGAGCTCGTTTTGATCTTCCTAGATCAAAAAATCCCCTGGAAAATCCTCTATCAAAACAGCATTCTGGGGAATTCTCTTTCTGGGGCTGATTTGGAGGGAAGGCGATGTGCTCCCTGCAGCAGAGGCTGCGGGATGCAGAGGCACATCCCATCCATCCCCCGGCTCGGCGGTGGCACCGGGGGATGTCACACAGTGTCACCGTGGGGACACTTGTCGGGAGTGTCCCTCTGACACCGAGCCAGGCTCCAGAGGGATGGGATGTGCTCACCTGTGACCCGCAGCGCTGCCGGAGCAGGGATGGAAACGTTCCGCAGCTGCCGGAGAATCCCGGGCTCGGCTGAGCTTTTCCCCACTAGAGGGAAGTGCATTCCCACGCTCAGGGGTGAGCGGCCAGGAGAGAACACGCCGTGGCTCTGGGCAGCCTGTGCCCAAACCCCGCTGGAACCCTCGGCTGCACATCCCGAAATCTCTGCCCGCGGCAGCTGAAAGAGAAGGAGAATTGCTGAGTGCCTCCATGCACAGCCCAAAATGATGCCTTGGACAGGCTGAGCTGGAACAGAGACTGGACAGAGCTGGAGAATAAAGTAGATATTTACTGAAAGGCCTCCAGGACACGCCTTGGGCAGGACAAGAGCCTGACCAAGGCTGCACCCAAAGAGCACCCAAAATAGTCACAAAATGGACAAATGGTCACGAGGTCTCACACTTGTATAAATTTTGGTCCATTTGCATATTGGGGTTAAATTGTCCAATTCCAGCTCCAGGCTCTGAGGTCCCATCCTTCTCGTTCCTCCCTTCAGCCACCCTTGTTTGTGCTGTTGGATCTGAAGACTTCTAACAGTTGTTCTTGGTGTCCAGCAGGAAAAGGATTTGTTTTGTCTCCCTACCCTGTAAAGACCTGAGTGACACTGACTGTGAGCTCAGAGCTGCACCCCTGGGCAGCACAGGGTCTGAAAAATATGAAAGTTAAAGCTTAAGGCATCAAAAGCCCTTGCCCCCTTGGCAGGTGTTTGTCCAGCCCTGGCACAGCTGCTCAGGCCAGTAGTGGAGTCACCATCCCTCAGGGATTGAAAAGATCTGTGGGTGTGTTGGGGACATGGTTCTTCCAATAAACTTGTAGTAGTGCAAGGGAAACAGCCTAAAGTTACACTATGAGAGGTTCAGGCTGAATATGGGCAAACATTTCTTCACTGGAAGAGTGGTTAAGCATTGGAAGGGGCTGCCCAGGGAAGAGGTGGAATCACCATCCCTGGAAGTGTTCAGCAAACGAGTAGATGTGGCACTTCATGGTCGGGTTTAGTGGGCATGGCAGTATTTGGTTGAAGATTGAACTTGAGGACCTTGGAGGTCTTTTTCCAACATTAATATCCTGTGATTCTGTGGTTTAGTCACTGACCTGGCACTGCTGGGTTAATGGATGGACTCAAAGATCTGAAAGGTCTTTTGCAAACTAAATGGTTCAGTGGTTCCGTGTTCCCTTATTGGATGAAAACATGAGCCAAACTCCAGCTCTGCAGGGAAACAAAGGGTTGAGCTGCTTGCTGACTCAAAGAACATCTACAAAGTTGTGCTTGAGCTGGTGGAGGTGCACTGAGGATCAGGCCCTGAGCCCTTTCAGGGCTGTCTGCATTTGGAAAACCCCTCAGTGCAGAGCTGTGATCCGTGCAGATGGGCTGGAACACACACATCCCAGGCAGTGCAGCAAAGTGCAGGCAGTGACAGCCTGTGGGGATGGGAGCAACCCAAGCCAGGCTGCCTGGAATGATGGATATGTGACCAAATCAACGCTGGGCTGGCTGTTTGTTCAGCCAGAAGGGCTCACAGATCTTCTCCTGAGCAGACTGGCTTGTAAAACAAAGCTCCTATGTGTTTGTGCAGATGTAAGAAAAGATGTGTCTCCATGAACACACAAGCTGTGGAAACACTGCAGAGAGGCAGATTTAAGTGAGCTGCACAAACCCATGGATATAAACTACTTAATTACCTGGATAAAACTGTGAATGCTGACATTCAGCATTGAAATATCCACAGAAACCTGGGCAGCACCCCTGGGGCCTTTGTGGCTGTGCTCTATGGTGGCACAGGCTGTTGTCTGCAGGAGTGCACAACCTCCCTCCCTTCACACAACTGAGCTCCAGGTGGGAGCAACCCTTGGAAAAGGAACAGGTAAAGCCAGTCAAATGCACCTCCATAAAGCCCAGACTTAAGGTCTGAAAAAGCGAGGAGCAAAGCAGGGGAGAGAGAGCACAGCTGGAGAGGAGAGGATGAGGGATCATGGTAAAGAAACCTTCAAATGGTCTGTGCTCCCAGGATGCCCAACAGCAAGTGGACAGGAGTGTCTCTTCTGGTGGCTCTGGAGCTGGGGGACATGGTGAAGTGTGTCCCTCACACCCTGAGAGAGGAAATCACTCTGTCCCTGTTCCCAAGGAGCCTCTGCCTCCACAGGACTTCATTTCCTGAGAAGGTCAGTGATGCTCATGGACATATTGCACAGAGAATGAGCCCAGCAGTCTCCAGCATGGGGTAAAACACCTTGCTCCTCAACTTTCAGATTAAAACAAGCTTTTGGGCAAGAGTGGACATCAAAATTAACCCATTGGTTCCTGCTACTCTTCCCAAGAGTACAAACTTCTCTGAGCTTTAACACTTCAGCTGTTTTTTACTTTCTTGCTGTCTGAAGGGCTGTCATCAGTCCTGGGGGAAAACCATTTCTACTTCTGTTTTGGCATCTTGCTGCAGAACCTGATAAAATGTATAATTTTCACCTGGTCCACTCCGACAGCTCTCAAGAGCAAAGTCTTCAGCCAATTTAAATTTGTGATACCCTGTGGAAGGCAATAGAGATTTAATGGAGCTACCTTGTGTTAAAGCATCTGGCCCCAAATTCTCCAGGGAAGCAGAGGATCATGTACCAGATCAAAGGGCCAGGTTGATGTGTGCTGCAAACAGGGAATGGGCAAATTTGTTAAGATGGAAAATGATTTTGCCACCTGCTTTCTCACCTTGAGCATGGCCTAAAACAAGGTCATGGCCGGGTTCATAAATGGAGCTGTATTACAATAATTAACAAGAATATTATTACTCTAGTAGTAGTTTTTGTTTTACAATTTCAGGTTTGTTCTTCACTTGTTTCATTCTTTGGCTGCTGAGAGAAAGAAGCAGCAGACTATTATGAGATGAGACTGTCTGATGTCATGTTTTAAAAGCATTTGACAGCTAGAAATATGGAAAACCCATAAAGGAAGCCTGTCTGAATATAGTGAAATTTCCAGGGTAATTTTCCCCTGATCTGGATGCAATGCTGAACACTCAGCTCAGATTTAGGCTGCTCCTCCAACAAGAGCATCTTGAGCTTTGGTCTTGTCTCAGATACCAAGTTGTCTCTCTCTATGTATCATTGATGTGGGATCACTGCACAAATCCAGAAGTGGGAGACGTTTTTATCATTGTGTTAATCCCACACAATAAGAGCAGACACCATCTGGGACATAAGGAGTTGTGCTCCTTTGTGGCCCAGAATTTTTCAATTCAAGGAACAAGTACTAAAAGATAACTGAGTGTTTTCTTTGGGTACATGTTTCAAGGATAAAAAGAACAGTGTTCAACCCTACACATGGGCAACAAAACCTAGGCATGAATTAAAATGTCAAACTGAGCTCTTAAAGATCAAAAGTGAAATAGAGAATTCGTCCTGGACTATTTAAAGTGACTCATGGACACTGTGAGCAGCAGGTCTGGAGTAAAAGAGATCTCATCTTGATGTCACCAAGTGTTCTGTAATTTTGTGGTCCAAACCCTTCTTTAGAGAGCTGAAACGTGGCTCACCTCCTCCAGCAGATTAGCAGGACAGCTCATGCTGGCCCTGGGGGGGATTTCCTTCTCATCAAGTTCCTTCTTGCCTGTTTTTTGTCCTGTTGTGGGAGCAGTCGCCAGGTCTCCACTCTCATTCTGTAACTGGAAGCCCTGGGGAGCAGCCTGAGGAAGAGCCACTTTATTTCCTTTGCTGATGCACTGAGCCCTGTCCAGCTGCTCTCCTTGTCCTGGTGGCAGCACAGCCAAAATTGCTGCTGTCTCCACATGGCCTCATTCCACAGGGAATCCACCAAGGAGCAGCCAGGACAGATTCCCTGATGCTGTATTTGGGAAAACACACCTTTACACAGGAAAGGGAGCTAGACCTGCACTGGGCTGTGTGGGCTGATATATAAACGTACACAATGTTCCTCAAAATTCTGCATTCCAAGGTTACCTATGGAACAAAACATATAAAGCTGTTCCACAGGGCAGAAAAATATCTATTTTATTGCTCTGACAAGCTCTGTGTTGAAGACAACAGCATAAGGACCAGCAATGGCAGAACCAAGTCCTGTGCAGGGTTAACAGGCCACCAGCTGAGACTGGCAGAGCACGAGGTATTTCCAAAAGCACAGGGAAGCTGCCTTTTCATTAGCTTTGGGGGGTAAAGTTCTGAGGCTGCTGCTACTGGTCAGAACATTGATCCTGGTTGGCTTCCACCCAGTGAAAACCTTTTTATTGTATCTGTGCTATTACCAGAAACAAAAATCAGTAAAAAGCATTTTAGGATGTATTTTTTTTTCTTTTTTTTTTTCTGATCTGAGTGTCTTGGGGTTTAATTCTTAACTGCTGTGTGGCCCTTGGCATGGTCAAGTCAGCTTTACTAAGATTTCATGTGGTAAAGAAAATAATGCCTTTGGTGATTCACAGGAGGTCTTGCAGAATTAAAAAAAAAAAAACAAAAAAAAAAAAACAACAACTACATTCGGACCACTTATTTCCCTATTTATTTAACTTCCACATGTGTTTTTAAAAATTCTTCCAACAATTCAACCATCTCTGTGACTCTTATTCCATCTCCCTAATGTGGAAAATGAGTCTGAAGGGCAAAAAGGGCACGATGTGGTCCAGGCTCAACTACAATGTGAAGTTTTCCAGCTGGGATCAAGCTGGCACAAAGGCTGTGGTTGGGTGAGGACTCAGTTGCTCCTGGGGGGTACCTGAGGCTTTTTTGAACTTCTAGTCCCTAATAGTTTGCCAAAATGGATGGACAATATCAGCAGAACAGGTTTTCTTTCTAATGTTTGTTTTTTTCTTTGCCCCTCATCCCTCAGAAATGCTGTCAGAATTAGCTTTGTTGCTGGTGTTTCAGGACATCTGGATCTGATTCCAGGAGAATTCAGAATGACTGGAAAACATTGAAATGAAGAATGAAATGTTGTTTTAATGAAAGACTCTTGAGAAGAAGTTAGAGTCTTATTTTATTTTATTTTTTTATTAATCTCAACCAAGATCCTTCCAGCCTTAGATCTCAACCACCACCTTCCTCCTAACCAGAAAACCTGTCCCAGTAGATCCCCACCTTAGCAATGCTTCTTACCTAAGATCTGCCTGAAGTGGAGGAAAAGTGAGTGCATCTGTTTAGGTTTCCTTTTTCTCAGTCCTTTTTTGTTTTGTTCTTCTTGTTTACACAGGCTAATGACAAATTAAAGGGATAAACCCAAGGCCTTGCAGGAACAGCTGTAAGCTCCAAGCAGGAAGTCATTCAAAGCCTCCAAAAGCTGGCTGTGCAATGCTGGAGGAGTTAATGATGAAGAACCAAATCCCCAGTTGGAGCAGAGCTGGGTTGGAATCCCTGAGTTTCCCTGATTTACAGCAGTTGGGAACGTGGCCTGGAGTGTCTCACTGCTCTGCTTTGTTTGCGTTTCGAAGTGATCTCTGCTGGTTTGGAATGGTTTTGTCTCCTGTTGATGCATTCGTGGGATGCCAGGAGCCAAGGGGGTCTCCAGCAGGCGCAGATGGTGGAGCATGGAGAAGAAACTTGCCTGGTTTCCTGGGAAAAGCTTTTTCTAGGAATTTGGGAGCAGCACCGAGGCTATTCCTATCCCTGCAAAGGTTTCTGTGGGCTGACAGCTGGTGCTGCCTGAAGATCGAGGATCTGAGGTTCCTCCCTGCTCTTCTAAACTTTGAGCCACTCCAAAATTAAACTCTCGAGTTTAATTTTGGCGTGGCTCAAAGATAAACTTGTGTTACGGAGGATATTTAGATTGCCCTTCTGACACTACCCAGAGTCAAGTGCTGGAAAAAATAGCCCAGGAAGGTCGTGGAATGATGAGAATTTAAAGGCCAGACTGGGGGACACCCTTTGGGTGCTGGTGAGCCTCCTTTGGAGGAGTGGGATTGACTTTGAACACTGGTTGTGTTCCTTTGTGGCATCACAATTCCTACAACTAAAATTAACCCAGCTCGAAAGAGTTCTAAATTTACCAAGAGAAAGAGGGAATAAGCAATGAGCTCTGCATTTACTCTCAGGCAGAGACAGTGCTTTATCAACCAGCCAAACCAAGACTTTCTCTTCCTGATGTTTCTTCTCAGTCTCAGTCTCTTCACCTGATGTTTGCAGCAGCATCTGGATCTCCTCCAGTCTTCTGAGCGAAAAACTGTCAGCAGTGGCAGAAAATGTTTTCTTAACGCTTATTATAAAGAGGATTTAGAGGACGACACGTGAGCATTGAGCTCTGGTTTTGCCTGAAAATGAAAGACTCGAAAATTGGAGGAAACAACCTTGCTGCAATTAAATACAGGCAAAATTGCCCACAGTTACTTGCAGCTACTGAACTGGAGGCCACTCTCTGAAAGCCAGGCTATCAGAGGGAGCAGCTACTTCCAATTACATCCTACTGGAGGGGACTTCTAAGCTGCCAAGATTCATGGAGGAAAGCCATTAAAAAAAAAAAAAAAATCATGACAAACTTCTCCCCCTGGAAAGAAAAATGAAAAAAAAAAAAAACAAAAAACAAAAAACAAAAAACACAAAAATTGCTTTATTAAAGTCTAAACATTCCTTGGAAAGGTGCCAAGTGCACAAATATTTCCATAAGGAAGATTTATGTGATCCAAAGACAAATTTCAAAAAGCAGGAGAGGAAGAGAGACAAGCAAACAAACAAACAAACAAAATGACAGAGGCTGATTTAGAAAGGTTTTGGCTGGGGAATAGACCTGGGGTGAGGAGAATGAGGCTGAATCTCCAGAGCCCAGAGAAGGAATCTGAAAATGGGGGTCCCTTACTCAAAACAAGTCTGGGCAATGCTGAAAGGTATCAGCTTTGCTCCAGATTGGATCAAAAATGTAAAATATACTCTGCATTTCATCCTTCCTCCCCAGCCAGGAAAAAGGATCTGTCTGCTCTGTCTGTGAATTGGATTTGATGATCTCAGAGGTCTTTTCCAACCTAAATAATTCTATGATTCCACTCTCATACCCTTTTTTCCAGGTAGGGCAGCCCCTCAGTCTGTGTTATCCTCTGTGTCCAGGGTGTCACAGCCCAGCTGTCAGAGAGCTGGAAGAGATCTCAGGCGCCTCTTTAACATGCAGATAACCAGAGAAACCCAAATATCCTCCCCTCTCCATGGAGAATGCCTTGCTGGAGCCTTTGGGATTTAAAATGTGTCAAACCACGAGAGTGACTAGCCAGGATGTGGCACCTGGATGCAGAAAAGAGGCAAAAGAGAAAAGATGCACCTGTTAAAAAGAACCCCAGGAATTTTTAATTTTGATTTTTTTTTTTAAATTTGCTAATTCAAGGAGGGTAGGAAGACAAAATTCCCAGGGTGTTCTGTTGTGGAGTATGGCTGAAATTAGCTGTTTTTAGTCTGATTTGGTTCAAAGAGAGGTTTGGTATCAAAAATAGGATGTCTGCGTGGTTCTGTTGTAAAAGATGATAGCAAGAAGGGTAGGAAGCAAGAAGTCCATGGGGAGATAAAAGAGAAATCATTGCAACAGATTGCTTTGTACAACTTGTTCTGAGTTTTTCCCCCAAATTATTGGTTCACACTGCCCTTAACATTTAGATTTTCATCTGTTTGCTTCTTTTTTGTGAGAGGAAAACTATGTTAGGCATCTCATAAATGCTTACATGGAGATGTTTCCCATCTGCTTGCAGATGCACCATGCCTGCTTTCTGCAGGGACCTGGCACTTCTTAGCGTTTAAATGAAACTGAACCCGCTCCATTTGCTGGATGGGCACAATCCAAGGAGCAAAAATGAACATTTCTCAGTGCTGATGATTCTGTTACAGCGCACCGAGCCCTGAAAATATCTCCAAACATCCGCTGCAGGTCGCTTTCTTGAGGAAGGACCCCTTCAATTAAGGGCAAGAATTAAGACAGACAAAGCCATTCACGGCTCACACGCTCCCATTTCTGCTTGGTGCATAAACAGAATTACAACTTCCATTTCCTTGGCCACCTTCCAGCTCGCTCTCCTCCTTCCCTGCGTGACATATCCAACTCCTTGTGGTCATGCAGCACCACAGAACTTCTCTGTGTGCCTCCTCCACCCCGGGGTGGTTTCACTCCAGCCGTGGGTGGGCAGCCCCTGCCTGCTGCCATCCCTGGGGCTGTGCTCTTGGCTGGGCAAGGTTAGTCACAGCTTTTGGCATGCTCTGAGATGCTCAGATGTGGAGGGCTCTGCTCTACCCTCTCCTCCACAGGCAACCCAGCCAAGATCCAGCAGCGCCATCCAAACCCTCCCAAGCCTTCCCTCGGTTTGCTGCTCTCACAGATCTCATCTGTCTCCTTTTCCAGAGGATCTGCCTGCCTGGGAGAGGTTTGTGCATTTTGCAGACAGCGTGGGGGCGGAGGGCGGGGGTGGCAGGGAAGATGAAGAGCTCGGTGATATACTGAGTATATAGAACAGTGTATAATGTACTGAGTGATGCAACAGCCAGGGAACTAAGTGGATGCTGCTGCCTTTTGATTTACTGCCTGCAAATGGCTTATCTTCTTCTGAAATACTGTTAATTTAATAGACAAACATCCCAGGATAAAGGCTCGCCAGAGACGCAGCTGATGGGATAAACATCGAGAGATTAAAGACCTGTGGGCAAAGTGTATAATTCTGTTATTAAAACCCCAAAGTGCTCCCTTAAAATTAGACCCTAGTAAAGGAAGAGGAGTGGAAAAACCTAGGCTTAAAAGGGGGAGTGATTGTGTTGAGCACTTCAGAATCATTTGCTAAGCAAAGTTAAAAAGGATAATAGCATCGAGCTTGGTCTTCTGCTTGCTTTCCTCCTGCTGTCCCTAACTATCAAAGTGGTATCAAGGAAACTTACTTATTAGCCATGTGTTGAGAACATTTTCCAGAGGCAGCCAGAGAGCCATCAGTGACAGCATTTCTGTGACCTCCTAATTGCACCCCACACAATGTGTGGCTGTTAGGCCCAGGAGGCAGCTGCATTTGCAAAGTGAGTCCCAAGACAATATTTCCCAGCTCAGGAGTGAGCCTGGCGTGTGAATGGTGCCCTTTAGGGCTCATTTCTGCAGTGATTGCAGCCAGGATCAGGCACACAGCACAGTCACTGCTGCCCAGGCTCTGGCACACACTGCACCACTCTGTGCTGTGCTTTGAGATCACATAAAAGGATTTGTCACCACCAAACTGGACAGCTGGTTGAAGCTGAGTCACGGAGATCTCAGTCCTCTGGAAAATCCCAATATGAACAAGTCCAGGCCTTAAATTGTTGTAAAACATCAACTGGTTTCACCAGATTCGCTAAACAGTGATCCAAAGTGGTTGGCTTGGGCTTCCCCAGCACTGAACTCACTCTCTGAACAATTCCTGTGACCCCAGAGTGTGGCCTCCTCAATCAGAGAGATCACAAATTGTGATGTGGGTGCAGACCCACACAGAGGACAGCAGGCAGCAGCAGGTCAGACATGGAAAGCTTCTTTATTTTTCTGACTCCATCACTTATATACACTTTTTACAGAAGGCCAGGATTGGCCCAAGGAGGTTACAACCTCCTGACCCATTGGTCACTCTGACCATCAATCAAGTTCTCCTCTCAGAGAAGAACTGTGCAAAACACAAGATAATTTCTAAAAATACATATAGTTTACATGAAACTGTGTGAGAATCAGGCTGCAAAGATTCAAACACTTGAAAGCAAGAAAATGCAGAAAAGCACACCAGAGGATCTCTGCTGGTGTGCAGGCCATGGAGACAGCGAGTTTGGTGTTCCTGGATGAGAGTCAGTGCTGACCTGAGAGAGGAGCATCCTCCTGCCTGAGGAGCTCTGACTGCTGCCCTTGGAGCAGCATCCTCTGGGTACAGGAGGACAGTAATGGATGAGGATTTAGCTGCTTGTTGTTCTGGTCAGTAGAGTTGGGTGCAGGAGACCTTTTTGACAGGAGGTTTCTCTGGATACAATTGATTAACTGGGGCTTTTGCTCTAGAGGATTTGCTAATGCTCTGGTTAAAATTTTCCATACATATTCCAGGTTTTGAACTTTTTTTCCTCCAAAACTCCAATATTTTCCCATGACATATGATGTGAAAATTCTGAAGAAAATAGCGTTTTATGAACCTCCAACAGTCTTCCCACAACACACACACTTGTTTGTTTCATGTTGTTTGGGTTTTTTGTGTATGAGAATTATCATTTACATTAAGGGGAAGAATATTCTATAAGACTGAAAGAAATCAAATATCTTATTATCACAAAAAAATGGCTGCCTTCAATTGAAAATTTACTTAAAATCAGTGCTTGTTACTATAGCACATTTTGTTTTTAAGGAATTAATCTTTTCCAGTGGGAGAACATCCTATTGAGGTGCCAGCTACTTCTGTGCTCCATGGAAATGAAGCTTTCCATGCATTGGCATCCTGTGTTTGAATCCCTGGGTGTGCAATTACTTAGGAGCTCCAACAGAATCAGCCTCTTCATGAAACTTGTGAGAACTTAATATTTTTGAGGATGTTAATCTCTGTTTCACATTTGATTACAAGTGTGATGCTGTTTTACACCACAATGACACAGACCCTGAGATTCAGAAGGCTGAAAATGACTCCTTTATTTTTGGGATGTGTTTTTCTTTTATACTATTTTACACAGACCAATTTCATTGGTGAAACAAAGACAAACCTCTTCACTCCCATTGGTCAGAGCAGAGGGACATCAAGAAGAAGTCCCTCCTAGGAAAAGGAATGAATAACAAAGTTACAGTTACAAAAACATTTCTCCTGTTTACAGAAAATTCCCTGGGAAAAGAATTTCAGAAAACCAAAACACCTCAGGCACGGAACCAGGGCTACACAAGTGGTCAATCAGTACAAAAGTTTATAGATAGGACTGTGTGGTGGGGTAGATGGATAAAGGAATTCTCATTCCTTGGTACATTCACAGAGCACGATTTTGTTAGGCAATCTGGCCAATAGTGCAACTTTTAAAGGTTAATTCAGCTTTCACTCCACTCAGGATGAGTTTCATGCAAGGACATTGTGCCAGGATGTTGTTCAAGACACAACCAGGGCAGGAATCCCTCCAGACTCATCTTTTGGAGCTGCATTAGGAAGAGAACCCCCAGATTAACACTTGCCAGTGACAGATTACTCCGAAATCAACCGATTGTGACCAAATGCACTGTACTCTGTATTAGTCACATACCACTGATGGCAATATTAGAGTCCATAAACATGCTTTTAATAGTCAAATACTCTTTAATGTGTGCCGAGCCTCCCAGTAAGTGGAAATTAAATGGACAATTTAGTGTATCATCTCCATGCACAGGCTCAGAAGTGTTTCTCCAGCAGATAAACACTGGCAGCAAAGCTGTTGTTCAACAAGGAGCTACAGCTGCCAGATGTGAAAGGTTTTGGTTTTGAATGTCCTGTCCCTAAGAAAAAGGCTGACATTTGCTGTTGTACTGGCATGTATTCTGGAGTGAGAGAAAAGGAATTCCACTGAGGGCAAGAAGGGCTGGGGGGTAAAGGAGAGGACCTGACAGATTAAAGATCCCTGTTTCTAGGCCTGGTTTTGGTCAGCAGAGTGGTTCGTCTGATCTTTTCTCTCCCATCCTTGTCTTCTGTGCAGCACCTTACACACTTCCACATCTGCAGGATACACCAGCAGCTCACTCAGGTACCAGCCTTGACATTAAAACTGAATTCCAGCAAGGGGAAAACCAATTAATTTGACTTTTCTTGGCATGACTATGTCTATCAGTAGTGGTATGACCCCCTGCCCTCACCTCAGGAGAGAAGGTTTCTATGTGTTTGCTCTTGTAACTTGTACCAGTCCTGCAAAGAGACACATAAAAAGTAGTAAAAAGTATTAAATTAATTTGGCATGCAAGACAGAGCACCTGTTAACTCCCTGGTACCACACTGCATTTGCAGAGGAGGTTGTTAAGAAAAATTTCTTTTTTGAATTGTAGACTGAATGAATTTAAACTGGAGTCCTTGAAAACAGTCATAGACCCTCACTGTGCTTTTTTTTTGTTTAAAGACCAAGAAAAGAGACTCCTTTCACAAGAAAATGTTTTAAATACAATGAACTCCCTGCAATTCTGAAGTTCTCTCAGGTTCCAGCATGTTGCAAAAATGCTGTTAAATTCACGTAGTCACACAATGTTGGAGATAGAGGTCTTGGTGTACCTGTTCACATTGAAATAAATCAGGGGAAAAAATGTAGGTGGGGAAGGAAATGAAAAACAGACCCAGACAAAGTGCCAAGAATGTCCTTGGACACACTCCATCCACATCTGGATTCCTGCTCCTGGAGTGGTTGGGATGGGCATTTAAAACTCAACCAAATTAAGGACCTTTGGCAGGTCTCCCATATTAATGGAGATTCAGTTCCCAGTCCCTTCCTTTTCTATCTGTGCTGTGATCTCAGTGTATTATCAAAGCTAGAGCTTCCAGTGGGGAAAAAAAAATCTGCACAAGAATTCCTGCAGACACAGTGAGCAAGGCATTCTCCTCTGGGGAGAATATTTACAGCCCCAAATCAAAATAACTGACTTGAACCATAAAACTCCCCAACTCAAGCTTCACCTTCAACCCTGCAAATGCTAAAGGTGGCACATGATGCATTTCCCACTCTCTGACTTTCAGAAAATCCATTTAAGATTCTTTGAATAAATGTCCAAAGAGAGGGCACAGGAGCCACCATTAACTCCTTGTGCACCCTGGTGGCCCTGCACTGGGGGATGCCTTTAGCCCAGGCCTTATCAGAGCAGATGATTAAATCCTTCTGATAACCTGCTCTCAAATCAAATAAACTCACAGGAGTCTTCCCTCTGTTTGCTCAGACTCTTTTAGGCAAATCCTCGGTTTATCCATAAAATCACAACGATGAGCTGCAGTAAAAAAAAAAAAAAAAAAAAAAAAGAAAAAAAAATTGAATTTTTGTGCCTCCCATCTTAATATTTCAGTTTGTCCCTCTGCACAGACTTGCCTTCATGCAGAGGAGCCATAAATCTGGCCTGTCACTGTTATGATTATTAGTGGTTAGACCTGATGAATATTGATATGTGGCAAGCGCTCTTTCGACATTAAATACATTTGCCAATTTTCCTCCTCCAAACTCCACCCGTTAATGCTTCATCCAATATGAATCAATATTGGTTTAATAATTAACATGTTTAAACATTTTTTAATGTATATTTCATGATGAGAAGATCTATGTTTATTTTATGATGATAAAATATTTAGAGCCCAGGGAATTTTACTGTGCTGTCATCACAAGCGTTCATTGGGCCCTTTTCACTCTGCCTGAGGGGGCATCTCTGTCTCCTCTCAGCACAGCCCAGGCTGAAATGGTTCCAGCTCCTTCTGCACAAGGGCTGTTTATGGGGTCTGAAGATATCTGAAATATGAGGTGGTGCTGGAAGGGAAGGACAGCAGCGTGGCTGGGGGGACAGTGCCCACTGCCAGCTCCAAAGAGCCATGGAGATGTTGGGGATCTGACCTGGGGAGACTTTGGAACACATTCAGCTTCTAAAGCAGGTCAGATTCCTGGAAAACATGCTCAAAAGTGAGGAAGGAAAGAGAGAGACTCGCTGCATAAGTGGGCACTCTTCCTCTTGAGGGCAGCGAGTTTTGCTTCCTGGGGTTGTTTCTGTACTGGGAAAAGCAAAGTTAAAACAAGTTCCCCGAGTGGGAAACTTTGGTGGGAGTTGAAAACCTCCCTGTGTAAGTGGAGGGGTTATTCTTCAGTGCCTGTGGAGCATGTAAGGGGTCTTGGCACCCTGGCAGAGAAGAAAAACACTTGTAGGGTGGAAAAGGCTTAAGAAACAAAGATTTGGGGATTTTGGTTGGTCTAGGAGGGATCTGGCTCCTCAGATCCCACAGGACCTCACCTCCACCTTACTTTGCAGAGGATGAATGCAAAGAGCACAGGCTGCAGGGTCAGGCCAGTGGCATTCAGGAGATGCTTTGACTTTGCACTGGCTCTGACACGAGGGTGGATTCTGCTCCAGCTGCCCAGGATCACCAGGGAACCAGAGATGGTGAAGAAAACGGGCTCTGAATTCACTAAAATCCAGGTGAAGGTTTCCTGTGAGACTGTGATTAATGAGATAAGGATGGTTATGTTTATTTCCATGTGTTTGCTCAGAATTATCCAACTGGTCACAGTCCAGCGGCTCCTGATGTTCCACTCCTGGGCAGCAGAACAAACACCTTGTAGTGCATCTGATCTGATCAGGCAGATGGGCTGGAGGAGAGCTGCAAGCAGGGCTGCTGATTGCAGGAAAACACTTTCCCTGCAAGATTTGCTGTGGAAGATGTTTTATTCCAGAAATGGATTTAAAAATGGGGGTAAAAAAATAATAAAAAAAAAGAGGAACATATCAAAGTCATGATGTCTCCTGGGAGGAGATTTCCCTGTCAAGGTGTGTTTGCTTGATAGCACATCCAGAAGGTAGAAATGTAATGTGGTTTCACACTTTGCTTTTTGAACCCGTGTAAACTTCTGGCATTCACAAAAAAAAAGTAGAGTTTTACAGCTTAACCATGCATTTTGTGAAGCTGTTAGACACTTTCATGGAAGAAAAAAAAAATCCATCAAGGGCATTAAACTGCAAGATAACACCTCTGACTCTGGCAGTCCCTGAGCTGCTGAGCACTGGAGGCTGAGAAAGGGAGAGAAATAGTGCCATGTGCTCACCCTGTTTGCACAGCCTTTCCTAGTGGCAATTTTTGGCCACTATTGAACTTCTAATTCTGGATTAGGTGGACTTTTCTTTTCATCTGACCAAACTTCTTCTATTCTTATGAAATGAAACATGAAACAGAGCTGGAGGAAGGCTCCAGCTTGGGATGCTGCTCCCTAAAATTATCTTCTTGTGTGATTTGAGCTTTCTGAAAAAGAGGGAGGAGAAGATGAATGCTTGCACATTCTGTTTGACATCAGGAAACTTCCTCCGAGATTAACAAAATAAATACATTTAAAAGATTTTAAAAAACACCCAAAAAACACCACCCTAAATCCCTGACAGTTTTCAAACGTTTTGTTTAACTTCACTGTGATTATTTTCCACAGCTCTGGTTAGGAGTAGCAATTATATTAATCCTTCTTCTCCAGGTTGTTAATCCTAGTAAAGTAACCTGTTGCTTGGAAGATTGTATGTTGTTAAGGATCTCTCTAAGAACATTTATTCATGCTTGGGGAGTGAGTTCCTGATGCACACACACACACACACTGTTCATTTAGGCTGAAACTCACCCCTAGGAAGGGGGGCTGAGCTCAAAGCCAAGGTATCACTTAATTCACACTTAAACCCTTCAGATCAGAAGATAATGCCAAATCCAATGGATTTCATTGGATTTCATTGAAAACTCCACTTGTGTGATTTGGAGCCCTCAGCAGAGAAATCAGTGGGGCTTTGGGTGAGAAAGTAAAGATCGCTGAAATTAAAATCCCTTCCTCTGAATCCAATGAATCTGAGCCAGTGTGAGAGAGGCGAGACAGAAGATGTTCTCATAGTTATATGAGCTGGGATATTTATGCCCCAGACCTGAGTGCATGGCGTAAATCGGATGAGACAAGTAAATTGCACCCAATGAGCAGTGAAAGCAGGCAGCAGCATCCATGTGGAATCTCAATTTACACCGCAGCTGGGGTCTGGAGGAGCTGCAGTGACAGAGCAGGGCTCTGAACTACAATCTGCTTTTTCTTCCCCTCTTTTTTTTTGCTCTCCCAGTTCCAGTGGATGTTGTCCAGCAGGACACAGAGCTGTGGACTGCCAACCACTCACCCAGGGCCTCAAATCCCTGTCCCCAGCTGAGGTTGGCCTCCACACCCTGCTAATAGCCTTGGAAAGATTTACCTGGGCCGTGCCCGACACGGATTGCTGTCGTTTCCATGTTAATACTCTGCTGTTCAGCAGCCAGTAACCTTTGTCCTTGTGAAATGCTCCCGTGGCTTTGTCACTGCACAGAGCCTTGGCCCAGCCAAGTAGAGTCACTGCCCAGAGCAAATGGTGAGCTCTTCCCTGGCTTTTCCTTTTTAACCTCCTGGCAAAAGAAAAAAAAAGAAGGAAAAAAAAAAATCTAATTTTGGCTGCTCTGAGCCTGTCTAAAACTCTTCATACGTGGCTGCATCCCTGCTCCTTGCAGACCTCTGCAGCACCTCCTCCCCAGGAGATGTGTGCCCTGCTGCTGGGTTCTCTGGGGATGGAGCCAGGAATGGGCTCCTGGGATGAGGGCAGACCCTGTGGGATGGTCTGTCTGCACACTGAGGATGGGCTTGGAGCAGCCTGGGCCAGAGGAAAGTGTCCCTGCCCATGGAAGGGGATGAGAATGAGGTGGTCTTTAAGGTCCCTTCCAACCCAAGTTATCGAGTGATTCCGTGGTTCTGTGATTTGTCTCTTCTTACTCTCAGCAGCTCAAGCACAGCTCTCCTCAGCCCAGCCAGCTGCCTAAACTCCCACTGGAGCTGGGAAAGAGAAACAACCAATTCCACAGCACAATTCATCTGACTTGTTTCAGCCGTCTGGCTCAGAAGGAGACGGATTGAACCCCGCAAGTGACAGGTTCTGTGCTTTGATCACACGGGGAGAGTCTCCAGCCTGCAGGGACATGGACCTGGGAGCTCCACATACCTGTGCAGAGCCTGATAAATCCCAGAGCACATTCCCTGGTGCAGCCCAGGGTCTCTCCACCCTGGGGTGTGGAGCAGCACTTGCTGTTGTCACCTCCCCACCTCCTGTGCCCCCACAAGTGTGAGGTCCCAGCTCACAGTGCCTCCATTCTCGTGACCACGGTGGTTTGCTGTGACAGATATTCCGATCTGTCCCTGCATAAATCTCTTCTGAAAAGCTGTCAGGACACGTAAGAAAGAAAGATGGAGCTCCTTCTTGCAAAGTGCTGACAGGGTGTTGCCTGTGCAGCAGCAGAGCTCAGTGCATGAGGCAGCCACTTCTCTCTTTCCCCACCTCTTGTCCCCTTCCTCATCTCCTCCTGCCCCCAGCTAAAGCACAAGAAGGATTTGTGTTTTGATCTTTTAGTCCATCAATAAAATGCCTTTTTTTTTTTCCTTCTTGTCATATTTAAATCAGTGTTTGATTCAATTCTGTTCCTGGCAGGTGTTTGTTTATTTTCTCAAATCCCTGACTGCAAAGATATCGTTGCTCATGGACATATTTCCAGGGGAGGTTTTATTCAGTGGCAGCAGATGTCTTCCCCTGGAAAGTAGTGGTGCAGGTGTTGAGGGCAAACTGTCCTTGGGTTAGGAGGCATTTTAGACCAGCTCTCTACACCCTGCTCTTCATAACTGTCCCCAGCAAGTTCCACTCCCAGATTCTGCTGCAGCTCTTCCCAGGAGTCCCAGCTGACCAGCTCACCGACCCTTTCACCAGAGCTGTCTGCCATCTGACAACACTCTCCTAAAGAAAGAAGCACGAGAAGCCCAGGAAGAGAGAAAATATTTTTAAAAATATTCTTCCCTGTGAGGGTGGGCAGGCCCTGGCACAGGGTGCCCAGAGAAGCTGTGGCTGCCCCTGGATCCCTGGAAGTGTCTCAGGCCAGGCTGGACAAGGCTGAGAGCAGCCTGGGATGGTGGAAGGTGTCCCTGCCCATGGCTGGGGGTGGGCCTGGATGGTCTTTAAGGTCCCTCCCAATCCAAACCATTCTGTAATTCCATGATTTGATGAAATATATGAACATCAGCCACACACACAGAGCATGGAGACACCTAAGAAGGGGGGAGTCATGTGTGGAATCACAGAATTATAGGATCATGTACTCATTAGTACACACACCTACACACACAGAGACAAATAAATGCAGGGAGAGACACTACATGAGCAACCAGACCATAATTATTTACTGCCAAGTGGTCCTGCAAAGATCCACAGCACCCACAGAGCCTCAGTCTCATCCCCTGCCCACCTGTGCAGGCAAAACTCCTTCCCCTGGAGCTTTGTGCTCTGCAGTCTCCAGGAGTGAATGTACCTGCTCTGCCTCCCAGATCTATCACATTCCAGGGCTTTATCCAGACCACTTCAATGAGGTTTCAAAGGTTTCTGTGCATGTTTCAATCAGTTCAGGCATGTCAGACGAGTGAGTGCTGTGGAGGTACCTGCAAATTACACCATCTGGCTGCTTCAGTGAGCCAGACAAGAGGCAGACTGCAGGCAAAGGGAGAATCCAGACCTTAGTGGAACAAGGGGAACATAAACCCAGCCATTTGCAGAGGAGGAACATTTAAAAATCACTCTAAATAATCTTGCAGTAAAGGTTTACCCATTTTATTAAGCAAATCTGATAAGCGGGACAGAATTTTCTTTGGCGTGAACTCAGTTCACTGGAAGATTGTTCCCAGCTTTGAGTAATGCCAGAGAATGTCCTGTGTGGCAGAATCTGCAGATTCCCAGGCCTGGGCCTCTGGGGGTAAGAAATTCCTCATCATGAGGTGCCAGTGGGCTCCAGCTGAACTGATATAAATGGATAACTCCACAGGTAGATAAAAGGCAGCCGAGTTTTTTTTTCCCCCAGACCCATTTAAAAAGTGGAGGGGTTAATTTTTATGCATGAGTTTGCATGAAAAAATGACATTTCCAGCTAAAGGATGAGCTGGACAGGCTTTTTGTCTTGTGTACAGCAGTTCTAGTTCTTGTAAAAAACAACCCCCTCACCTTTGCAAGGTGGCTTTAAATCAGAACTGGAGGGTTATTATGGGGAGGAAGGGGTATTTTCAGGGGAAAGACATTATTTTCAGACAAAGTAGACTTTTACTTTCAAATAGTTTAAATAGGGCATGGAAAAAACAGTTTTCTGGTAGAAAAATAAAACAAGTTCAGCTGGCTCAGACTGGGATGGTTGGATAACACTGACTGGGAACAGGGTCAGGGTTAGGACTGAGGGACAGGAAGGGCTGGTGTCACCACGATGCCAGTTGTACCCAGTCAGGAGGTAAATCAAAGATGCTCCTCTGTTGTGATGCTGATCCACCCGTTCCTGATGCCTTTTTGGGGCTACCTGAAAACAGAGGCCAGACAAAATTAAGGGAATAAAACCAGGTATATTTATGGAAGGGCCTTCAGGTACATTTTGGGCAGACAAAGCTCTCCAGGGGCTGCACCAAAATGGACAGTGGTCACAGGCTTTCACACTTTGATAAATTTGGTCCATTTGTATATTGGGGGTTCATCTCCCAATTCCAGCTTCAGGTAATGAAGTCATTGACCCCAAGTTTGCTCCCCCCAACTCACTTTTGTTTCCATCTCTCAGGCCTGAGGCAGTGAGGGGTCCTTGATCCCCAGGCCTGGAGAGGAATTGTTGTGTCTGCCCAAAATGGGGAAGCAGCAGCTCACACTGTATGTGGAGTTTAGAGTTACACACTAAAGAATTACAGGATTACAAATATATGAAAAATATAGAAACTAGAACCTTAAGGCATCATTTCCCTCAGCAGAAAGCTCCTGGTGGGAAGAACAAGGAGGGGCAATAATAGTGTTTGTTTGTTGCAAGGGAAGCATGTTCCTGTTGACTCAGCCTCCATTAAACGGTCTCACCATTGCCCAGGGTGAGCTCTGGCATTGTCACCCCACCTGGAAAAGGAAGGAAAGAAAAGCAGGACAGGAGAAGCCTGGGTGTCCATCCCTCTTCCCAAACCTCACCCCTGAGCTTGTCCTGATGTGAAGGAGCCAAGCAGTGCCGGGAGGAGCCGGGAGCCCCGTGGCTGAGCCATAAATCTCACTCAGTCAGGGGGAAGATTGATGCTCCCAGCCTGGGAACGCCGCCCGTGGCGTTGGCACACGCACACCCCGACATGCACACACATTCCCGCCCTGCAGAGCCCGGGCTGGGGAGAAGGTGCTGTCCCAGGGACAGCTAAATTGCTTTCATGGCTTTCCAGCAGCATTTGGAAGACAAATTGGGGGCTTGTGTTTTAAATGTATCCCGAATTTGCATTTTGATTGGTTAACAGGCCATGCAGACTCCACGGTAAAGTACTGATCTGTCAAAGGCATCTGACAGTTTTCAACAATTGCTGAAATGGCTTTAAAACAGACCTGGGAGAGCTGGGGAGAGAGAAAAAAAAAATCAAAAATTCTCTGCCTGATGAGTGAGTTCTTTCATCTGCTAAAAGCTCTCCAAGCCCACAAGCCTGAGGCTGACTTTAAATAGAGTCAATGGAGAAATATCTTCTAGACAGGGAGATGATGAAGCTCTCCAATAGTTGTTCTCCCTTTCATTCCCTCTGTCCCTCTCTCTCTTACACTTATTTACCTTTGCTCTCTTTCTCCCTCCGTCCAGAAAAAATCCTGTCCAGGCTGGTGCTGGGTGGCCTCATCCTCATGGAAGTCAGAGGTGAGTCTCACACTGGATCTCAGGGTACTGAACTTCAGGATGGTCCTGTAACCACAGGGTCACAGGAGCTTGTCCAGCCGTGATGTGAGTGATGTGGAAAGTTTAAGGTAATTTCTGTAATAATAAAGGGATTTGTCCACTTGTGGTATCTTCAAATGAGCCACAAGGGATTTTGCCACCAGGTTGCTGTTCAGACACAACCTGTTTCTGGATTCAACCAAGAAACAAGATATTTCCTAAGGACGTGTCCTAGGGAGGAATGAACAGCACTGAAATAGCACTTGGCAGTGAGAGATGGAGTCAGTTGCATTTACAAGAATGATGGATACTGAAAACTGGAGTTTCAAGCTACCAAGACTCCCAAATGTTTCTGACTCCAGAGATTTAAAGATTTCACCCACTCCTTTTTCACGTGAAAGAAGAGAGCTCGTCTTTGGGTGCCTTTTAATGGCTCAGCCCACTGACCTCAGCAGAGCCTTTGGGCCATCCCCATGCAGAGTGACATAATAATGATGGATAAGCATCATTTACCGTTTTGGGGGAGAGACAGAGAAAAACATGGACGTTTCCCAGGCCTGTCCCAAGCTGTGGAGCCCAGCTCTGCACCGACCTGCCCCCTTTCCCAGAGCAGGGAGCAGCTTCTCAAGCCTCCAGCACATTCCTGTCCCTGCCCTGCAGCTCAGCCCTGATATCCCAGCACTTCTATCCTTTTGACCTCCTCAGCATTGCACAACCAGCCCACGAGCCTGTTCCTCCTTCTGCTTCAGCTCAGCGACAGCAGCATCAGCCTTAGGCAAAATTCAGCTGTGAAGAAATGATTTCGCCTTGAGGCTGCAAACCTTTGGAGACAGAGATTTGGGCTCTGCAACCTCCAAAAAGACACATTAACCTGCTGGGTTTGCTTCTGCTTCTCTGAGGGGAGCTGACCTTGGTTGGACAACAGGTGCCTACCAACCCTCTCTACCACTCCTCTTCTCAGGAGGGTGGAGAAGGGGGGGAAATAAGATGGAAAAAGTAGAAGCAGTTTAATTAAACAGAAGCAAATGCCCCAAGCAGCAGCAAAGAAAAAGAAAATAATTATTCTTTACTTTCCATCAGCAGGAAGTAGGGGTTTAATAAATGTAGAGGACTCTCTGGAAGGCAAATATCATAGCAAATGCTTTCTCTAAGCTTTTATTGCTGAGCAGACATCATATAATATAGACTATCCATTTGGTCAGTTTGGGTCAGTTGTTCTGGCTGTGACTCCTCTCAAAATTTTGCCCATTCCCAGCCTGCTGCTGAGAGGGAAATGTTGTAGAGACTGCCTTGGTGCTCAGCAGAACCAGCACACCAGTGTGTGTTAGCAGCACCTCCCCAGTCACCAATACACAGCCCAGCACTGTGAGGGCTGCTGTGGGGAAAATGAATTCCATATCTCAGTCAAACCTCACACACTCTTACTCCTTTCAGGTGAGGAGCATGTTCCTAGCATGTTCCTGTGCATGGTTCCTAGCACAAATCCTGCTGGATGCTGCTGTGTCATAAAGAGATGTCTGAAGTCATCATAACGTGGTGGCACGTGGAAAGAAGGTTGGCACTGAACTCATGTGGGCTGGGAGAGAGCAGTGATACTCCTGGATTAGCCATAATGAGGTAATTGGCTGCAGGACATCTCAGGGTGTATTTTGCAGGCCGAGAGGATATTGTTGGTAGTTTGGAGTGATCCCCAAGTGATGCAGGACTCAGGCTCTGTGTGTGTGTGGTGCTTGTTCCTGGAGATATCCCAGAATGAGGAGATATGTCACAGTTAGGGACACGAAAAGAACCACACTCACCTGTCAGGTAGAAGCAGGGAAAAGAAGGCAGTTTATTATGATTTAGGGTTTATATAGCATTTGGGATTTGGTCAAGGATTGGTCAATGAGAGGAACACCTCTCTGACCCCAGTGGTCAATCCAGAAGTCCATCACTGAGAGGAATGAAAACAATATACATTTTTTGAGAGACTCCAAAGGAAAATATGTAAACAACCATCAGAAGGCTTAGTATTATGGCCATAGAGATAAATGAGCCTGGTGGAGGTGCAGAGGAAGGGGCTCCATCCCAGGGCAGATATCCCCAAAGCAGCTGATTCCAGCCCAGCCCTGCATGATGATGTGTGCCTTTCCCAGCCTGTGTAAGCCTGGCATGAGCAGTGACTGATGAATCTCTGCACCACTTGTCTTTGCAAGCTGTGGGTGAGGCCTGGGCAAACCACCCCCATCATCCACTTCTCCTACACACAGCTCTGGTTTCTCTGCATCTGCCTGGGCAGCTCTGCCCTCTCCTTTTCAACAAACAGTCCTGTTTTCCCTTATTCACTCCTTCCTCTGGTGTTCTTTACCATCTAACCGAGGCATAATTAGGGACTTGCTCATCTGTTTAGTCCCTGGCTAAGGCCATTGCAGTTGTATCTTTGAGAGAGGAAGGTATTTTTCTCACTGATTTTCCCCTTTCCCCAGGCCTCCCTCCAGAATGATTTTCCTTTGACCTCAGCTAATGAAATGATCCAGATCAGTAACTGGGGAAAGCAGCCTCAGGACAAAGTTCAAACCTTTTTCTTCTCAACAGGCTCTCTGTGACAGTTCCTATTCAGCATTTAGCTGCTATTTATTATTAATTTCTCATCTCTATCAGGGATGGATGACCTTGGGTCTCATAGACGTTTTCCATTTGGGAGCAAACTGGACATCTCCATGGGTTAAACACAGAAATGGGGAGGAGTTTGGGAGGAGAGGACAATGTGACTCACATGTGCAACTCAGCAATTACAACTGGACTGTTCTTTTCTTGTTCTTTTCCTTTTTCTCCTTGGTGTGGTCACTGGTAGCAATTTGTGTCATGTCATCCTGGGCTCCCAGGTTCCACAAATCCATCCATCACCCCCCCAGAAACAAATCCCATCAAATCACCAGCACATAAACTGTATTTCAGACATGTTACATGAGCACTGATTGCAAATCTGAAGACATTTCCATTTTGCCTGAGGCCAAGTTTTTTAATTTAAAAAAAAAGAGTCCCGTCAGGGTCTGTGCAAAGGCTCTTTAAATATTCCAACCAGCAGAGTTTATTTAAAAATTCAATAAGGCAATTTTCATGGCAGCAAGGAAACAGAAAAAGTACTGGGGTCTGCACATCCAGTGAAGAGGAAGAGGCAACCAGGACTTCATCTCCCAGATCCACCCGAGCCTGTCTTCATTCTAACAGCCAAAAACTGAGGAACCCTTCCTGCTTGGCAATTAAATCTTCTCCAACAGCAGCACAAGGATTAGGGAGTGAGGAGCAGGAATGGCCTTTTAAGAACAATCTGCTGCCCAGGAGTCCCATTAGCTGACACAGGACAAGTGTTATCAGACCTGTTTCTGGACTTCATGAGGCTGGAGAGAACTGCCTTCCTCTCTCAAGGATCTGGGGGTTTCCCCTGAGGCACCTGAGCAGATGGGGAGGGGTCATTTGTTTGGTGAGGGAGGGTGTTAACCAGGTCCCAGTGCAAGGGCTGCTCTCGAGAGCAGAGCTCCACTCACGGTAAAATACAACAGAAGACGGAACCCCAAAATGGTGAATTCTTCCCACAGTGACTCCAGCCTCCTCCCTCTGAGAATGCTGAGAGAGCAAGAAGGAGCCAGCAGCTGCCCCAGCCCTTTTTTCCAGCCCAGTTCTCAGTGTCTCTGCCCGAGAAACCCTCAGATAAGAGGAGTGCAGCCAAATGCCCTCCCTCCCTGAGCTGGGCCATTTCTTTGTCTCTCTCAAATACTGGGTCATTATTGTCTCCTGGCCACACATATGGAGAAAACTCCCTGAGAGAAGGAAACAAGGGGAAGAACCCTAAACCCCAAGAGAAAGAGAGGGGTTACCTCTGCACAGACACAGCCCTGGGAAGAGGACAGAAGGTAAGCAGGACACATATCAAAAGTGGTTGTTCTCTGCTTTCTGTGAACCATCAGGGCTCCTTGGGAAGCAGAGACAAAACTGAATTGCTGTTTATAGACCAGAGGTGAAAAAACATCCCTGGCTGCTATAGACCAGTAGCAAAGGCATTTCCTGCTGCCTTATGGCCATTGCTGTCTTCCAATCTGTCCTCAGCCAGGCACAGATAACCATGGCATCCCCTTTCCTTGGCGTGGCATCAGGACACAGCTAAGTCCAGACTTTGGAGGTTTGGAAGGTTCCCATCTCATGGAGAAAAGAAGCAGCCAGAAATTATCAGTGCTTGGAGAAGAACAGAGACTTCTGTCAGCCATCCATTCCCTGGAAACCTCAGCCCCAAAGCTCACCCCATCCCAGGAGCAGAGGCACCTCTGTGACTTCCCCCACCTTAAGCTTTCAGGTCCCAGCTCCCTGCCAGAGGACTTTCTGAGCCTGCTGCTGAGGAGATCATTAAGGCAAACACATGAACCTTTCCAGTCAGAAGGATGAGGTGGGGTTTTAATTAAGGCAATTATACTCAGCTGGATGGGCTATTTGCAGAGGCATTTAAAGTCCCTAGGAGGGTTTAAAGGCAGCAGTACAGATAGAGCACAAGAAATCTACTGTTTGTGTGGACTGCTGGACTGGGGCTGCCAGCACTGCTGGTGTCCTGCTGGAGAAACCTGAGGAAATTGAAGAGTCAGGTGGTGCTTTGCCAGTGGCAAAGTCAAGGATGTCCATTCTAGAGAGGCCACGGCTCTCCCAGGTCAGGGGAGGGAGTTTTCAGAGTGTCAGCACCTTTTTTCTCTCAAAAGAGGACAAAAACTTGTAACTTCAGAAATGCGAGGGCAGTAATTTGTGGGGAGTGGCCGGTATCTTTGTCAGGTCACTTGGCATTTTGTGTTTGAAATTGAGTGATTTGAGTTGGGATTTTTTCCCCTTAAACTCTTACAGGACAGTAATTTACAATATCTGTATGAAAAGTCATTACAAGTTGAAATTGGGAACCTAACACTTTGATAGTGCCACACTTCTGACAATTCAAAACTTGTGACTTGTAGAAGAAGGGTCAGAGCTGACCCCAGCCTAGAAGAAGCTGGGATTTTGACAAACTGATGCTTTCCCGTACAACCTTCCATGCAAATTTTCTAAACAGCCCTCGCTTGCAGCCACTTAATTCTCTTTTTCACTCTTTCTGACTAAAAGTTACACCTGTCACCCCTTGCTAGAAAGCCTGTGCTGCTCTTCCTTTGTAGCAGCTTTGGGGAGCCCTGGGGGGTCCCCCAATGCTCGTTCATTTCATTGTTTCCCTCTCCTCAGTCAGACACAGCGGATCAATGTGACTTTCACTTCACCCCTTCCCTTTCGGTGCTGCCTCTCATTTTGTTCTCCTTTTAATACCCATCTTTATTGCCAGGCTGTTCTAATGCTGTTGTTTATTTATGGCTATTACTGAGATGATGCTTTAATTGTCGGATCAGCGCCTCCAGTCCATTTTTTTTTTTCATTTTGCTCTGCCACATGCACACACCACACACACACACACGGACAATTACAAACAACAATGGTGCTATTCCAAATGAACCCTTGTGCAGCTCTTTGTGATTTTACCCCGTCTCAGAAAGGACAGCCTTTGAGTCTGTTTACTGTTCTTTCTGCGCTGAGCATTTTGCTTTGTAGATCTGGAAAAAGGAAATTCAATTAGAGGAGTATTCAGGATGGTTTTTATATATATTTTCTACCAATTAGCATTTCATTAAGGCAGTTAAATTGCATTTGCCAGAGACAGACACAACCCATTGCAGAGCATTATTTTAAGATCCCATTTCTTTTTTTTTTTTTTTCCTGCTTGCAGGCTGAAAATGAAATCAGGGAATGATTGATTAATTATTAATTCATTACTGGTGATTGGGTTGAAGCTGGTCAGAAGGGGAAAGTGCTAAGACACAATCTTGTTTTATGTCTTCAGACAACTTTGCAGGAGTTACCAGTGGTGGTCCTAAGACCAAGTGGAGATGCTGGGGTGCCTTGGATGCTTGGGACCGTCTGTTTTTGAGGACTGTAAAGATCATCCAGCTCCAGGGATGGAGAAACCTTTCACTAACAAACTGGCCTAGTGGGAGGTGTCCCTGCCCTGGCAGGGGGATTGGATTTGGGTGATTTTTAGGTCCCTTTCAGCCCAGTCCATTCTACGATTCTCTGATTTTCTCATCCTGAGCTCCCTGCAGGGTGCAGGAGGTTGGCAGGGACTAGTGCAATCTCATCAGTATCACTCCAAAAATCTTCTGGGCAAGGACCATCCTGCTCCTTGGCTGATGCCCCTCCTCACCGTGGTGCAGCTGATCAGGGGGGTGAGAAATTGCTGCTGATGATAAAAGGGATAAGGCAACGTGTGGCACAGGCTGCTGGCTCTCCTCAGCTCTCCAGGCTGCCCCTTTGCCTGGCTCCAGAAAATTAAACTCATCTTCCCTTTCCATCCCTGCCTGCTCCGAAGGCTCCTCTCCATCACTGCCCCTGTTTGCAGTGTGGCTTTGTCTCCTGGCTGCTCTCAAGGTCACCATTGATCAGATTGTGTGCACTTTACATCTGCAGCCTTGGACGGGCAGAGAGAGGAATTGATTGCAGTCAATTCAGCTGCAGATTGAACCGTATTGACTTGTCCCCTATTCATGCAGACGAGGAGCTTTGCTACCTTTTAATTACCACGACCAGCCCTGCCCTGCATCAATGGGACGGCTGGGGGTGTGAATGGGAGTGTGGGGGATTATAGGGCCTTGAGAAAATCTTTGTAGGAGGGATGTAGGGATATTTTTCTGTGAGGACCACAGGAGAACTCGTGTTGGGGGAATCCCAGGGATAGAAAGTCATCTTTCCTCTGTCCACAGGGGCTCTTCCTGGAGGAGTCTGTCACTGGAAGTGATTTATTTTCCATAGTAGGAGCCAACCATTTCCAAGAGAGGGGCACTGCTGAAGGAGCAGCAGCCACAGGTGAGGGGAGGGTTCTGCTCCTTTGTACAAAACACACTTGGCCAGGCAGGCAGGTGCTCGGCTGGCAGAGGTCACACTGGAGACACATTTTACCTTCCCTGTCCCTGAGTATGAAGAGGAGCTGCCACAAGCTCCCACTAATCCCTGGATGAGCCCCTCTCCTGTTCAGTAAAGTCCTTTGCCCAAATCCCGACTCCTCTTGTGGAGGAGGAAGAGCTGTTTTTGTGATCCTTGCTTATATCTGGGGATCAGAGGAGGCTGGGGTGTGTTCAGCTGGCCCTTGTGGAACACAAGCTGCCCATGATTGATTTCCATGGAGCAGCCCAGGCTCTCCCCAGCCTGGATTCTGCTCCGTGGGCTCCAGGCTCTGCCTGCACCAGCACAGCAATTCCCTGCTATCACAGAAAGTGCAGTTGGCATTTCTGAAAGGTGTGGGATTGGCATCTTTAGAAGACTGAAATCCTCTGTTTGTCTGCTGAATTGATGCCAGTAGTACCAGCACTGGGAGTGAGGGAAGAGAAGCGATTCCAGCAGGGCTGGTGAATAACAGCTTTCTTAGCAAATTGAAAAGTTAAAAAAAAAAAAAAAAATGCAACCAGAACAACAAAATGACTTCTATTTAGGGTCAGGGAAAGTATTGCACTTATTTTTTTTTTTTTTTACCATTGGAAGTATTTTGAGTAAAACAACAACATTAAAGGAAATGTCAAAAGAGAGTAATTTTCAAACAACAGCTAAAATCAACATTTTAAAGACAAGTGGAGAAAAAAAAAAAGGGCTTTTGTTAATTTTTATTTTTTTACCTCTTGCTTTCCTTTTCCACTGTTTCTACAAAGAGATCAGAAATTCTCTGCAGTGTTCTGATGTGACTGAATACTTCATTTTCTCTCCTCCCTAGGACTGATGTCCAACACACTTTTCCTGTCTCCAGGATTAAAGCCCAGACATGGCTCTTTTTGTAAGGATGCTGACCCCAGGCTGGGGTTGTGCAATTCCTGCCCAGTCACGGGAAACTGAACTAAGACAAGCAATTAATTTTTACATGAACTATGAAAACACCATCAGCTGGTGACAAACGCAGACCAGTTTCCCTCTGAACCCAGACTGATGATCTGTAGGACCCTTTCCTCTCCTTCACCATGAAATGTGGGGTTTTTTTTGACTGACTGGGCAGGGAATGGTGTATATTCTGACTTTGTAGGCTCAGGTGAAATAAGGAAAGGAGCTTCTCCTTTCCAATTACCAGACAAGAATAAAAATAAAGAATTATAATAAAGGTACTTAGATGAGGAATGTGTATGTGCATGGCTTTGGTTCTAGTCCCTGTATTCCAAATGGTGTTTGTGTGGAAGCCATCTCTTGTCTCAACAAAAATCCCAAATCCTCTGGACAAAATATAAATGGGCTCAGCCTTCCAGCTTCTGTGCTGCAGGGATGGGGTTGTCGTTGTTTGCAGACCAAGGATATCTCCAGACTATTGCAACCCAAATTTCAAGCTCACAGAGACACCAGCATTCAACCATATAAAACCCTTCCTCCTGCCCTTGCAGAGACCCTTCCTCTCCTCTTTGCAGCATCCCAAAGGGGAGAAGTGAATTCCAGCAGTTTGCAGCTCCCAGGGAGAGAATGTGCTGTGCTGATCTCCCCCCCCCTGTTTGTCGCTGTTAAAATAAATTCTTCCCATGTTAGTAAGACTCCCCCGAGGCCTCTGCAGAACAGGTGCTCACTTGACCCGAGTGTCACCTGCACCTCATATATCACATCAGCCCCAGGGGGAGGGAAAATGCAGCCAAGGCTCCCTCCCCACAGCCGCCCAGGGGAGGTCTGGCTCAGCACAAGCACAGATGGAGCCCGGGGTGTGTGCTGGGAACTGCAGGGAACGCTCCTCTCCCAGGAGATGGGATTTGCTTTTTGTGCCACTTGGCCGGGCTGTGTGCTGCCTGCCCCCAGTGATGGATGGCTCCCTGGGATGCTCCAAGGGGTTGTACAAGGCTCCTGGTTGTCCAGTGTGAAGTTTGAGGTGAGGCATCTGTACCAAATGTCCTTCTACCAGGTGGCTGTGAGCTGGTTTTTGGAGAAGACCTCTGGATTCTCATGGCATTAGGCTGCATGGCCAATGCTGCTGGGCTTGGCCATGGAGATGAGCAGCTTCCTGTGGCTTTGGTGAATCAGTATTTTCTTGTGCAGCTCCCTCAGAAGTGGAAGGAAGTCAAAAATTGAATATCTCTCTCCCTAGAAATGTCCAAGGCCAGCCCCAGTCACCCAGAACAGTGGGAGGTGTCCCTGCCCATGGCAGGGGTGGATTGACATGATCTTTAAAGTCCCTTCCAACCCAAACCATTCAGTGATTCTAGGTTTGAAAAGTTTTCTTCGAAGAGTGCATTCCTTCTTGCAAAAACTCCCTCTGTCTTGTCCCACAGGAGCCATAAGATGTAAAAGTAGCCCGAATGATGATGAATCTGGAGAAAAACAACCCAGCAAGGGAAATCCAAGCCCAAGATGTGATTCTGGAGGTGTGAGGGGGGATATTATGGTGAAAACTATGGGAACATTCCTCTGTCCACGAGGACCTGGCTGCCCTCCACTGGTTACTGGAGCTGGGTTTAAAGAAAACTAAATCCTGCCTCTTCCACAGAAATTCTTAGGGACAGAGATGCCTTAAAAAGAACTTGGGGGAGGCTGCCTCAGTATTAATCAACAGCAGAGGGTAGAAGTGAGAGAGCTGTAATTTTATCTGAATAAAATCAAGACCCACATTGCATCACTCCTACAGTTTTCCCAAAGTCACCCAGCCAGGTGATGTGATGATGGCTGAAAACTTTGTTGACATTCCAAGCTTGCTCACTGTGACCCAAACTCGTGAGCACACGTACTTAGCCTCTCATTTTTGTCCATACCTAATTATGCTGCTAATTATTTGGCAGGTAATTAATTATTTTGCTAATTATTTAGACTCTGCATGCAACTGGCCATTCCAAATGATGTACAACATGGGTTGATTTCACACCCCGTGCCATGTTCATCCCAAAGTCAAAAGGGTTTATATTTTTATTCATGATCAGAGACACGATTGTGAAACACTTGTTTGACACAAGGATTCTGGGAACTTCAGCTGGAATTTCTTAGGAGCCAGCTCTCATTGTGCTCCTTTCTGGGCTGTGTGAGCCTGAATGCTCCTGTTTTGCTGAATGCAACGTTGCAGGAAAACTTGCATGAAAACTCATTTTTATGAGCCCCTAATTAATGCTGTTGTACACTACAACAACACAGACTCTGACTTCAGAAGGCTGAAAATGACATTTTTATTTTTGAGATGTGTCTCTTTTATATACTATTTTACACAGACCAATTTGATTGGTGACAAGAAGACAAACCTTTTTAATCACATTGGTCAGATCAGAGGGACATCAAGAAAAAGTCCCTCCTAAAAAAAAGAATGTAAACAAAGTTACAGTTGCAAAAACGTGTCTCTTGTTTACAAAAAATTCTTTGAGAAAAGAATTTCAAAAAATCAAAACATCTCAAACCAAAACTACGCCTAATTGCAAGTGTTTGTGAGCCATTATCTAATATGGAGACAGCTTTGACAAGATCTTGTGGTTTAAATGACCAATTCTGCCTGGTATTGATCAGCTCGTGAACATTCCCCTGCATCTGCTAGGATGGGAGTCTGGATTGTGACCCTGATGGATTTGCACAGCAAAGATGCTTCAGAAAATTAAAATCTATTCATGGAATACTCTGGCAGCAGCAAAAAGAGTTTATATATGGCTTATAAATTCTTCACCGAGCTCTGAGAATAACTGAGTGCTTGCAGGAAAAAGGATTGGGGATGCTCACACAGGAACATGAGTGAAGAGGAATCACTGCATTTATTTGGGATGAAATGGTGAACATAAGAAGCAGATAAGAAATACACTGGTGCTCTCGAAAGGCTTCAGGATGGTTTTTCTGAGTGGCTGTTGGCAATTCACTTCTCTGCCTCACTCCCCGTGTCTTGGCTGACGTGGATACTCAATTCAAGGATGGATGTCCAGAGGGATGGGTGGGAAAAGGAGGAAGGACAGAAAAGGGAAGTAGCTTTGTGTCTGTCCCATGTGACAGTGCACACTGGGGCACTGGAGAAAGGAGGACAGGCAGCTCCAGAGTATGGAAAAGTTATGAAAAAATTATTTTCCATTATTCTTATTTCACTCCCATTACTAAGGCTCAGGAAAAACAAACTCCTCTGTTGTGGAGCTAAAAATCTATGTTTTTTTTTTTTATTTTTTTCCTTGAAGCAGCCTTGCAAACTTTTCCTGAGGGCCACCTGTCAGGCCAAGCCTCCTCTCTGCAGCCACTGGAGGCAGGCTCAGTATTGATATTATTTATTTCTCCCATCGCTGTAACCAATTAAACAAAAGCTTACTCAGTCTATAAAGAGCAACAGCCTGGGGAGAGTGGGAGGGAGAGGCATTCCAAACAGGCATTTTATCTCTGCCACACACTCCTGGGCAGGGGATTGAAGGTCAATGCATACACATCATCCCGGGCTGATTGCGGCGCTGACAGCCGCTCGCTTGGTTTTATGAAATTATCAATTGATCTGTGATTGCAGAATCTAATCAAGGCTTGGGAAACACGGGAGGGTGGAGGAGCCAGTTGGGCTGGATTGTTCTCCTACCTCTGCTGCTGTGGGAGGGCCTCTCCAGGAGGTTAATGCATAACCTCTGCTATCAGCTGCCTCCTTTACAGGTCACCCTGTAAAGGTCACCCTGGCCTTTTGTCGTGTTTGGTTTTGGGTTTGTTTTTTTTTGGTTTGTTTTCCTCACTCACTACTGAAATGACATCAAATTGTGACCGTGTTCACGTGATGGAGATGCTCACTGGAGTTTGGCTCTGGTTGAAAGGTTTGCATACCACAAAAGAAGTGTCTGGCAACATTTTGAAGTAATTAAAGATCACTGGATATTGGTAACTCCTATCCCCCCAAAAAAACAGTGTTTGCTGGAGCCTGACAAAGGAGTCAGAGAGGAGGATGAAACATCAGCAAAGGAAAAATCTAAGAATTTGTATTACTTGAAAAAGGAAAGTGCAAGGTTTATCACAAGCCATCCTTGCAAAATATGGAAGGAAGGATTTCATCAGTGATGTGTGCTGATATAATTCTGAGTTATTATAAATCTGATAATACCAATTGCTTTCAGAAAAAGACCCATATCCAGGTGCCATATTATAATTGGGATTGTTTATCTTCCAGCTGCCTACTTGAGGAATCAAGTTTTCATGACAGGAGAAAAAAATAGAAAATATCTTTTTTGACCATTCTAAAGAATCAGAAAATAGAAGTCAAAAATGTCCTTTTCTAAGCTAACTTTGTATTTTACACAAAATACCTTGCATAGAACCTGGAGAATAAATCTGCAATTTTTTTTTGTGCTTTAGCCTAGCAGAACTGAGCAACATATGTGGTATAAATTCATGGACTTTTTTCCTGGAGCTTTCCCTTCTCAAGGCTGAACAGGCCTGCTGTATCACCATCCCCTTTTTAGCCGGATATAGGATTTTCTAGCCATCCACACTCTTTTCCAATCTAAATACACAGATTTTTCCTTTCACCTCCTTTGCTCCACCACTGAGAGTGCAGCAGTCAGAATTTGGGATCAGCAATTGACTAACCATTAATTAAAAGAATAATGGCAAGGATGTTATTTCTCCACTTCTGCAAACATTCCTGCAAGCCTCAGCCCTCCAAAGCTGGGGAGCTTGACAGGACACAGTCCTCCAGGTGGGGAGAGATTGATATTTTTTTCCTGCTCTGGATAACCTTCAGAAGGCAAAAAGAATATCCATTAAAGCCTTAGGAATATTCTCCATGCTTATGTGGCAACCAATGGAATTACTCCAGTGAAACATCAGGAAAAAATTTACCATTAACTGCAGTAGAAGAGAAATTCAGAATTCTTGCAAAGATCAGGGCTCTGTTGTACCAGAAGATGTTCAGACACATAAGTAAAGACATATTTGGTCTGAGGAGCTTCATGTCTAAAAGGCAAGAAGAACTTTTGGAATCCAAAATGTCTTAAAATGAAGAGTCTGTTCTTAAAAGTAACAAAGTAACAATAATGACTGAAGAGTGCAAGACTTTTACAGCCAATAACAAAGGAATTTGGAGCAGTGGAGTGTGCTGGGCTCTCTCTTTTGCTAAATAAGACATAGATTTTTTTTTTTTTTTTTTTTTTTTTTCCGCTGGTCTAAGGAGCTATGAGCAAACTATTTTTCTCTCTTTTTTCTTTTTGTAAAAAAAAAAATTCCCTCCAAATGAAGGAAGCAAGAAAACAGCTGTATTGTTTAAATCCCCCCTCTTCATTTCCAGGCCCATGGATCTCCTCAGATGGCAGCAGAGGGGTGGGAGAGGTTATCCCTGACCCAGCTGAGGTGGCTCCAGCAAGCACATGCATTTCCTTTCCATGCACCTTTTAAAATGCTTTACTGTTTAATAAAACAAAGTCAAACTGCAAGGGAACAAAATGATTTTCATAAACACTGCTGTGGGCACCGGGGCCCTTTGGATAATAGAACTTTTATCTCTGTTTTTGAATCTTGAGGCTGCCCTGAATGCACACAATAACAGTAAGTCATTCCCAACTTGCACATTCTCCCAGAATTACTGTATTAAACAACTGTGTTAAACAGGTGGGGAGGGAAGGTATATCTTGTTTTATTATCCCTGCACAGAGGAGCTGACTGGGAGGAGCTGGCCTTGCTGTCAGGGGTGGAGAAGATCTGAGCCTGTGGAGGTCAGCTCGGACACTCATCATTTAACACTCAAAGGCTGTGCTCACATAAAAACTGCAGGAGCAGGGATGGGAATAAATGGTGATTTTTGGGGGAGCAATGGTGAGGGAAGGTGCTTTTTTATTTTAAGGGTTTATAGAGATTTATACTAATGGGCTGTGAGAAAAACTGGGGAGTCCTGAGGATGAGGTTTCACTCCTGCTCAGAAATGCCAAAAGAAATCCTCCATCAGCAAACTCTGCACAAACCCGTGCTGTTCATAACTAAGGTCAGGCTTTGGCTAAAGCTGAAATGGCTTTTTATCATCACAGCTGAGTGACAGGGCTGGAGAGGACTGTGTGAGCTGCTGAGGATGGGTGGGACAGGTGTCCTCAGAGCTCTCCTTGTCCTGGCCCAAGTTCCTTCTGGAAGGGGTTGTGTGCAGGGGAAGGGGCTGTGGCTGCAGATATGGATGTTCCCCAGGGGCAAAACATGGACATTCCTTGGTGCCAGCCCCTGCTGGGTGTTTGTGGGGAGGGCTGGGACAGAACCACACTGCAGTCCCAGTCCCTGCATCACAGACCCCACAGGGTCTCACAAGGACCCAAACTGGAGCCCCAGCCTCTGATCTCCTGCAGATCTCAAGGGCCCAGACTGAAAGTTTCTTTGTCTTTGTTTTCAATGGAAATATAATCCCGTGATTGAGAAGTGGTATTGAAAGAAAAAGCCTTTTTCATGTAAACTTTAGGGTCAAAATATTGCTATTTTTAAATAAAATCCTATTCCATCAGGGAGTATTCATCCACCTCTGTCCTGTAGATACCAGTCTCTGTGTTTAGAAGTCGTGATGAGAAGGGCCATCACATGCTGGAAATATTTCCTGCCACACTGAGGACTCTTTAGCAAAATTTTGGTGGAAAATAATTTTTAATTCTTCCTTTTCCCTTAAAAATTAAAAGTTTTGCTAGCAGACCCTCAAACCCCCCCCCTCCAAAAAAAATAAAAAATGCAACAACAACAACAATAAATCAAAAAACAAACAAAGAAACTAAAACAAAAAAAAAAAAAAAAAAAAACAACCAAAAAACCACTGGTAGAGCTGAGGTGAAGCAAATTGAACAAGCAGTTATCTCCAGGACCTCTTCCAGACTCCCTTTATACAGAAAGCCATGATAGTTAATTCTTCACTTATTTCTGGTGATATGAAGCCAGGAGGTTTCGAGTACTATGGACTGAAAGCTTCCATTAGAAGAAGGTTGATCCAAGGGTTAGGAAACAGGGGTGATATTTTGAAAGCAACAGTTAAATTTGCTGTCTGGACACATCTTTTCTATGTTCCTTTACAGATAAGTGCCCTCAGTCTGTCAGGTTCTCATCTATAAAAATGATAAGAATATTTCCACCTTATCCTAAATGTCTTAGGAAGTAAATCTAGAAGATTGAGGCTTTCTGTCTGTGTGAGCACATATATCTACCTGCAGTTCCTCCTCCCTTTCCACAAGGCATTACTTCATTCTTACAGCAGATTCCTTGATTGCAAGAGGTAAAAAGTGTTGGCTTTTCCCTGAACCTCCTTTTTTTCTTTGCTGTGTAAAATAACATTCTAAAGATGACACTAAACTCTGGCACCAGACATCAAGTTCATGGTGCTCCCTCTGGCTGGGTGAATCTGACTGTGAATAAAAGAGGAGTTTGTCTGTCCACATTGTCTGGGTCAAGGGGTGGACAGTGTTGCAATGAAGGTCACACATCCTTTTGGCTGTATTTATTAATTATGCTTATATAGAATGGTAATATATTATATTTAATACATAATTTGATTAAATTTTGAGCTGTGTACTATTAATTATCTATATCTACTATCTATTAAAATTATCTGTGTACTGTTAATTATCCATTATAATTATTATTTGAATCTGAAGAACAATAATATATTTTGGCCTAGACAAAGGTTCTTTCTTCTTTTATTCTAGAACAAGCTGATATTTATTCTTACATGGAGAACACAAAACCTGAGATTGCAGAACTGGGCTGGGAAAGCTAAAATCTATTCCAGTGATCCGTGGGGCAATTCTGATTAATTCTCTGACAGGTCTTGCTTGAGCTTCCCTTCCTGCTGAAGTAATACAGAAACAACGTCTCGTAAGAGTGCAGCTAAATTTATGTTTAATTGCCTCCAGAACAGAGGTGTTTGGAGATGCACAGAGAAAAGTGTGCATCTCTGCACATTCTGAGAGCCTGGGAGAGGCTGTAATAGGATACTTTGCCCAGTCAGAGGATTTGAAACCATCTCACCTTCAGCATCAGGGTCAGAATAACCTCATGTCCTACATGGTGTTCTTGTACCAGGCTGGGAACACCTCACCCTGTCAGCCAAGGGACCCTTGGGGTGCTGTGGGGATGTCAGCAGGCTCAGAGCATGCTTGGAGTTATCTTTTGCACAATTAATCCCTTATAATTTTGTTGGTGAATGCACCAATCAGGAATTTTCTCTGTGATTAGAAACCCGCTTGAAATCAATGGCAGTCTTTTCCTTTCAGCAGGCAGAGTTTGAGTGCAGGAGTTTGTGAGACTGCCCCGGCCTCTCTGGATGAAAGGCACAGCACTGAAATCCAATTCAGAAAAAGTTCCTTCTTCCACACATTCCTATTTACAGGAATATACGTGCCTCCACCTACTTCAGCACATTGAAAGGAATCTGCTGCAGGAATAAAGCTTATCAAAGCCTAAGCACATCACAATCAGCCTTCTGTGTAGATGCAAAACCTTCCTGAGCAGCAGCAACACGAATTAAACCCAACAGAAGAAGACAGACACTCATTAAAGGGGCTTATAACAAATCAGTTTTCAGACATTTAAAGAATAAACTCGTTAGAATAAACCTGTTAAAGAGATCCTCAGCAAAGCTAATTAGGTCGGTGTTGCAGTGGCACAATGGCTCCCTTTTTCCACACAAGCCTTAATGGCAGCACAAGCCTGTTAAAGGCATACACCAAATATACAATAAGCCAACTATTTATAGGACACCTCAGTCGGTTCATCCTCTAAACCTGACCTACCTACAAATTGCCCCTGGTGAGAGAGCTCTCCTGGGCTCCAAATGCCTATTGAAAACCCAGGGCCCTGTGCCTTGTTGTTTGTGAAAGAGACATCCACGGATGTGCCCCTGTTCCCAAACAAAGGGACTGGTGATGGCTCTGGAAGAGGGAAGTGATTGAGGGGTTTTTGTTTTCCTTTCTCTCCGTGTTGTACTCAAGGCACAGATTAACCAACAGAACCTATTCTCAGAGCCTTAATGACAATATTGATCGAGTATTGGTGAAGCAGCAAGGAAAGAAAGAGAATAAAAATAATTACTTTGCCCCTATAGAGTGGTTTTTGTCAACACGGGTAGAGATGGATGATTTGGAGATTAAAGACATTTAACTGAGGTCTGGCACTGTGTTTTTTTCTGAGTTCTGCTTCTGGTTTGGTGTAAAACAGGTTCTTTCTACGTCCCTCTCATGAAAAACAGGGTCAGTAGTGCTTCCTTTTGACCTCACCTGTTGCCATCCTGTGACACTGTTTTACACCACAACGACCCAGACTCTGAGATTCAGAAGGCTGGAAATGACTCCTTTATTTTTGGGATGTGTCTCCCTTTTATACTATTCCACACAGACCAATTTGATTGGTGACACAAAGACAAACCTCTTCACTCACATTGGTCAGACCAGAGGGACATCAAGAAGTCCCTCATAGGGAAAGGAATGAATAACAAAGTTACAGTTACAAAAACATTTCTCCTTTTTGCAGAAATCTCCCTGGGAAAAGAATTTCAGAAAACCAAAACACCTCAGGCATGGAACCAGTACTGAGGTGTGTGAGGAAAACCTTAGAACTTCCTTCAGGATGATCTACAGAGCCCAAAGATAATTTTGTAGAGGGTATTAGAATTCCTATGGTGGTTTAATCCTTCTGGTGTGGATAACTGGATAAAAGGAAACTGGATGTGGCACTTGATACCATGACCTAGTTGAGGTGTTAAGACTGGGTTGGACTTGATGAACTTGAAGGTCTCTTCCAACCTACACATTCTGTGATTCTGTGATTCTGTGAACTGCAAACCATGGTGCTCTCAGTTGTACCATTGCCCATAAATACCTCAATTTATGGATGCATTCGTGCCTTTGTGTTGTGTAGGCAAAAAATTGGGTGGGCAACTGCAGTTAGGTCAGCCTGGCTCCCACGTGGAAGTTACACAAACACAAATAATCCTGACAGGAGTATTAGGTTTGTATTTTATCACTTGTATTACACAGATGCAAGGAAAAGTGAGGAGGAGTAAAGTGATTCCCTTGAGATTATGTGTCTATCAGCAGCAGCAGAGCTAAAAATAGATCCCAGGTGTCCAAGCTGGTCCTGAACATTTTATACAATAGATCACTCCCTCCAGAGGTGAGCTGGGTGATTTTCCTCAGGAAACACTGGAAGAGTTAAATGCTGACTGGCTGGGAGGAAATTGGTCTATAACTAACGGGGAAAGAAATGTTTATTCCTGGAGAAGGTGTCACAAGCATAAGAAGAGCTCGAAAACAAGAATTGAGCACAAGAAGAAGAAACACTTGACAGCCACAGCCCTTTCGGTTGCCTTGAGTGGCTGTGTGCAGAATTCATTGCTGGCATCCCAAAAACGGTGTCAGCTGCAGAGACTGAGCCCAGGGCATGAATCTCCTGGGACAGCACTGGGACACTGGGGGTGACAATGATCTCGAGGGGACATCTGGGCTGGTTCAGAGCTGCCACACACAAGTGGATACCCAGAGGGGGAAATAGAGGAAAATAAAATACTCTAGGATTCCCCAGACTGGATTTCTGCCTAATGTTTAACCCACAGAGAATGAAGGGATTGGTATGGAAATCTGAAACCTGCTGGTGAAGAAGGATTGAGGCAAAGTTCCTTTCCCATTTCCATGGAAAGTCAGCAGCTGAGCTCAGGGCTGCTCTGGGAGAGGTGTGCACACACAGAGTATGTAGCAGTCTTTGCTTTGGGAAGCATCCAAATAAAATAAACGAACTGGAGTTTTTATACTCACTCTTTAACGTGCTGCTTGGGAAACTGTGCCATAAAAGCTGCATCTAAACAGCTGTGTTTCACACCAAGATCTTGGTCCTGAACACCTGGATAGGGCACACACACCACGGCTCCTTCTTGGTTTACCTGACCGTGTTTTTGTAAATAGATTCCTGAATATTTTGATTTGTCCTTTTCCTGCTCTGACCACTAACCAGAATAGCCCGAGGGGCTGCGTTTATGCAGAGTTTTTTGTGAAGCACTTTCAACATAGTTCCTGAAAATCGATGGCATCACTTTGTCTTAACCAGATAAAAAGTCCCTGTTGTAGGTGAGAAATAATATTGCTCAAGGCATGTGGTTACTGTGAGGTAACAACAGCTCCACTTCTCAGGGTGCTGGAATGCACCAGCCATCAACCTGGTGACTCACTGCATACCTGAGGCAAAATGCAGTTATCTCAGAGCAGCAGCACGCTCCAAGACATGGCATTCCTCACTGATTCAGATTTGCTCCCAAATAAATAACAAATAATACTCAGCAGTTAAAAAAAAAAAAAAAAAAAAAAAAAAAAAAAGAAGCTGCTTTTTATTCCTCCCCCTATTCAATAATTGCCAGGTCTGTTGGTCCAAAGATAATGGTGATGGTCCGTTCTGAGCTTCTGTTGTTGAAAAAAGTGCAGTTAGGTTGCATGAATCTGTTGGAACATGCTGGACTCCCTGTCCTGGAGATTTGGACCCTTAGGCTCCAGAAAACAGAGTTTCCCTGCTGTGTTGTGTGGCAGAGAGCCAGGTGGCTTGGCTGGTATTTATAATCCAGGGAGAAAAAGACAGAGCCACCCCTCCCAGGGGCTGAAAACAAGGGCCAAGACAGTTGGAATGGATCAGATCAACTGAACAGTCACGCAGTGGGATGTGTGTTTGTGCCATGACCTGGGTTTGTGCTGGGGGTGGTACCATTGTTCTGTGCTGACATCCAGGGTAGGACCTCAGCACAGCCCTGCTGTGGGGAAATCAGAACACAGGAACTGACCTTCTCGCTCTCATCAAGATTAACTTGGACTCTGGATGACACTGGCTCTTCTGCAGCTCTTTTAATCAAGCTAAACCCTCTTTTTCTCATGCTTGCTTCATAATTTCCACGCCTCTTGCTTTGCCACCTCCTTTGCAGTGAATTTTATGGGGGCTCTGTGAGATGTGAAACAGTTACAAGAACATAGATATGTTGGAGTGAGGAATAAGGAAAAAAAATCCATTGAGCACTCCAGTCCCTGCATTTGACTGCACATGGGTTTCATCTGCCAACTTTTTTTTTTTTTTTTTTTTTTTTTTTTTTTTTTTTTTTTTTTTTTTTGAGTGGTCTGAAGTGCTGAGTGATTGCAGAGAGAGGCAGAGTGAGGCTTGAAGCCTCCTGTGCAGCTCATGATGGGCTGGGAGTTACAAGTAGTTCCCTTTTGAAAGTCACAGTCCAAGTTCAGAGGGAAACCAAACCGCAGGTGATGAATACTGATGACTTGTGCTTGGTCCCACACAATAGCAACAATAGTGAATATGAAAGACTGCTAATAAAGAATATGGATTTGTGCCTAAATGGGAAAATCAGCAGATATAGGTTCATTTACCTGCTCTTCCAGGCACCACAGCAGGCTCTAAAGGAAAGTATTCAAATCCTATGGCTTCATCCTTCTAAAATTTAGGAATTCTCCTAAGCACTGATTTGCTTCCCTTTAGAGTCAACACAGAGAGAGACAATTTCAGAAGGAAATTCAAGCCATGTCAAAGACACTGTCTGAGATAACAGGAAGATTACACCTGTAGAGTTAAAATTACCACTTTCTGTTAACTGCAGAGAATGTTTAGATGAATACCTGAAACCAAATGTCTGGCCTGTTCTAATTCCCCACGAATCCAATGGATCAAATCATTAATTTGTGTCCTCTAGTCTTGGCCAGGAACTGTCATATCAAAGACAGTCAGAAAATAGTATTTGGAGCTGAGAAATAACCAATTCCCACTGCTCTTTCTGCCCACTAAGTTTTCCTAGATTTGGCCTCAGAGTGGTTGCTGCCTTATTTTAAATTTCAATGAAAGGCAAATCACTGTTACTCCTTTCTCACAAGACATCTGCTAAAAAGTAGACCAGCAGGACAAAATGCTAAAAAAGCTAATTAGAAAGCTGGATCTCAGGAAATTGAAAATTTTATTCTGCAACATCAGAAGTTCATGGTGCTCAGAACAAGTGTCCTGAAAAATGGGTGCCCAGGACAGCTGGAGTTGATTCTGAAGTTATGGCATTTCTGCCTTTGTTACTTTGAACCTGGGATGGGATTTATCTAAACTGATAAATTTGGGATCTGTTAATTTAGGAACAATGAAAAAAGATGGGGAAGCCTCTATTTGGAAAGATGGGTGAGTTCAGAATTTTTAAAATATCTAAGAACTGCACTGAGGATGATTATTCATATTAATGCAGGGGAACTAGATATCAGAAACTCCTTTTAGAAAACAACCCCAACCATTTCCCAACTGCTTCTTCCCACTCTGTTGGGACCTGCCAGAATTTTGTCTTGGCCAGGGATCCCAGTATTTCTCCAGCCACTGCTGAAGATTCTGCCTAAACCTTTAATTCTGCATTTGAAGGTGATGGAATCAGGCTCTATTTACTCCTTGCCTCTTGGCCTGACCCTCGAGGCCATTCACAGCCTTTGCTGCCATCCATTACAACAGCCTGGTGGTTGTCTACACCTCTCTGGGCTCCCTTTGTGTCACCCATCCTGCTTGGGGAACACTGGGACACTCATCCAGGTGTTCAGGGGTACCAGCAGCAGGTGAATGTGGTTGGTGCCCAGGATATCCCTGCAGCCAGCACAAAGCACAGCCTGAGTAAGATCACTGCTTGCTGTGATATTGTTTGCAGAGGAGAAAGAGGAAATATATTTCACAAGAGACTGGGAGAGCACCAGAATATCAATACAATGCTCACAAAACAAGTTTAATCCATTTTTAGCCTGTAATAAACAATGAAGTCTGTGAAACCTTGACAAGAATACATTGTGCATCCTCAAGGAGGACAGCACAACAGGATATGTGGGAAAGAAAAGTTTGCCAGTAGCATGAGAAGAACACAGAGTGGAGTCTGAATATCTTCAGCAGCTCATGGGACTCTGGAGTGAGTTTTGCTGTAGAATCACAAACAGAAATGAAGAATTCGCTGTGTGCAGCTGGCACATACAGCTCCTTTTGCAAGAGATAATAATGGCACTTTGTGCTGGCCTGTTTGGGTGGAGTGAATTTCCTTTCTAGCAGCTCATAGGAGCTTGTTGTAGGTCTGTGACCAAACATTTGTTGTTAACACACTGATGATTTTGATAATGAACATCTTGCTCAGCAATGAAAAAGGGGAAAAGAGGATTTCAGTGAGATTAGTCATCTTTTGTTTGTGATCCAGCTGGGTATTGCTCTACCTGTGGGACGTGGTGAGTGCTTGCCTTTGTCTCACTTCTTTTGTTTTCTTTTATTCATCTTCTACTGCTTCAATTTTGAATTTTTTTTTTTCTCTTGACTACCAAGTTTTCTTGGTTTTATTTGTCCTTTTTGGGCCTTTTCCCCCAGGCCCCAGGAGGGCAATGAGGGGATGACTGTGCTGTGTTGAGCTGAACACTGGGGATAACCCACACCCACAGCACACCTGGAACACACCTTGGAAACCTCTTTGTCCATCATTGTGGCAGCTGTTAAGTGACCAACATGGACATTTCTCTCATTTCTAGGTCTCTCAGTTCCATGTGATTTCTTCCTAAACTTCTAATAAAGAATCCAAATTACTGTTTCCCCATCCTCATCAGTACCATAATTTTTTTTTTGCAAATTTCTCACTTTTCACCCTGTGTGTTGTGGATTTCTGTTCTCCTTCACACCCTCCCCTGATAGACAGGTTTCTACTTTCATCATGCAACAATATTATAGTTTAAAGAAGTCCAAACATTGCTTTTAAGACATCTGTAGAAAGAAGGGTGAAAAAAGTGAGGATTGGATGTGCTAAAACTGTTAAAAGCTAAAAAAAAAAAAAAAAAAAAAAAAAAAAAAAAATCCTCACTGGAAGAAGAAATAGAAATCCTTGTTCAATGGAGCTTTGCTGATTTGGGGTGAAGATCAAGGCTTTGTTCATTGTCGGGAGAAGGTGAGTTGAAATACCCAACACTAAAAAGAAGAGACCACTGAAAAGAGAAAGCTACTGAAGTGAAATAATTTTGTTTTTAAAAACGGCATCCAGAAGCCTTATCTTTGACACATAAGAACAGACACATAGCCAAATATGCTGTAACCTGCTTAGGTTTCCAAAGCAGCAAATTAAACCAGTGGACTATGCAGTGAGTGTCCATTCAGATGAGCAAAGCTCATTGAACACAACAATACTGTAAGAGAACATGTTGAATACTCAATGCACCAAATAATCTGCTTTCGATACAGAGACAGTCACAGCTTCAGGAAACGAGGCAGCAAACAGTGTTTGTGTGATTTGGGCAGGGAGACAGGGAAAACATTCTGGACAGGAAAATTATAAGCAAAACTACTCTTTTTGCATTGTTTTATGTTTTTCTGCTAATTATATTTTTATTATATTGATAGAAAAATCTTATTTCCAGGCATGACACCTGCCCCAGGAGTTGATTGACTTTGATGGATGGAGGTGTTACTTTGTATAGAGTTTTTATCAGAGAATTACAGAATCGTGGAATATCCTGGATTGGAAGGGACCCACAGGGATCATCCTGGGGCCTGCACAGACCCCCCAACAATCCCAGCCTGTCCTTGTGAGTGTTGTCCAAGCTCTCCTGGAGCTCTGGCAGCCTCGGGGCCGTGCCCATTCCCTGGGGAGCCTGGGCAGTGCCAGCACCCTCTGGGACAAGAACCTTTCCCTGATATCCAACCCAACCCTCCCCTGACACAGCTCCAGCCCTGGGGTGGTGAAATGTTCCCTGGCTCTGTGAGACCTTTGGGTGCCTGAGGAGCATCATCTTATTTGTTTTCTCTCTCTCCCTCTGCCCAGGAATCTGAAATATCATTCTGGGTGGTGCCAAATCCTGCTAGACCAAATCACAGAATCCTGCTCGGGTGTAGTGAGGAAAGACACCCAGAGCTGTTGCATTGGTTGAGTTGGCAAATCCCACATGGCTGCACTGCAGGTTCATGGAGCCTTTGCTTTAATTTCAAGCCTCATGTAGGACACAAGGGTTCCCCTTCTGTTTCTGGTAAATGCCAAGAGCATCAGTGAACAAACACACTGATGATAACCCCAAGCACCATTTATTTGTTTAAACAAGGGCTTTGACCTTGTTTATATGTTCTGTGTAAGACCCAGTTCCTGAATTTTCCCTGCTGTGTGTGGAGTTTCCTCTGTGGCCTTGCACCAAGGGGATCTGTGAGAATGATTTCACTCTTTTATTTGAGCCAGTGTGACAGAATCCAAGGTGGCTCACCAGGAATTGTGCTTTGTGGCTGAACAGTCACTTGGAAAAGTGATTTGGGAACAGCCACTTGGAAAATGGGGAGGTTTGGGTACCCTGTAACTGAGATGAGCTGAGCTCCAGCCCTATTGGAGCAGCTGGGAGTTCAACGAAACAGCTGCTAATTCTGCTTAGGAAAGATTTGCTGAAGATTTAGCTTAAGACAATGTTCTGTAGCCACAGGGGATGGGTGAGAGAAGGACAGAGTGTCCTTGCAGGCCAGAGAAGGGACTGTCCTTGCAGGAAGGAGGGTGTCTCCCATTGCCCTCCTTGCCCCACATACCCCGCTTGAGGTGACTGATGTTTTTCCTTCTGTCAGCCCAGCCCAGCCCGGCCCAGCCCAGTCCAGGGACAGTGTCTGGAAGTCTCACATCACAGTGTTGTTAAGCTCTGCCCCATCACTGTGCTGCCCTTGCTGATCTGCTGGGCTTTATCTGGGTGGCTCATGCCCTTGAATCTGCCCCATCTCCACTGCTCACCCCGAGCCATCCCCAAGCCCAGCGGTGGGATGTTCAATGGAGGGCACAGCTGGGCCGGGAGTGCAGCGGGCTGTCCCCAGGGTTAGCTCGGCTCGGTTCTGCTCGCCTCAGCTCGGCCCAGCTCAGCTCTGCCCTGCTCAGCTCGGCCCGGCTCATCCCGGCCCGGCTCCCCGGCGCTGTCCGCGGTGCTGAAGGCCGCCCGCCCGGGGATGGGGACGGCGATGGGGCTGGGGATGGGGATGGGGCTGGGGATGGGGCTGGGAATGGGGATGGGGATGGGGCTGGGGATGGGGCTGGGAATGGGGATGGGGCTGGGGATGGGGCTGGGGATGGGGATGGGGCTGGGGATGGGGCTGGGGATGGGGATGGGGCTGGGAATGGGGATGGGGCTGGGGATGGGGCTGGGGATGGGGATGGGGATGGGGATGGGGCTGGGAATGGGGATGGGGCTGGGGATGGGGATGGGGATGGGGCTGGGGATGGGGACGGCGATGGGGATGGGGATGGGGCTGGGAATGGGGATGGGGATGGGGATGGGGATGGGGAGCGGCTTGGCCCCGGCGCAGCTCCCCGAGGAGAGCTGGGACCCCCCCAGCGGGATCCCCCATCCTGCTCCCCCATCACCTCCCGGCTCGGCCCGACCAGCCGGGCGCTGTGCGGGGCCGGGGGGAGAAAATTGAAGGCAGTGGGGGGTGAAAAAAAAAAAAAAAATAGATGGGGTCTTCCTGGCATGGCAGCCGGCCCCGCTCAGCCTCCTCCGCCCCGAACCCCTCGGGTCCCCCTCGGCTGACAAGTTTCAGGCGCATCCCGCGGCCCTTCCCGGCCCTTCCCTCCCTTCCCACGGCCCAGGCTCCGTCTGGCCGGAGCTGAAGTCCCTCCTTTTCGCCCCCGGCCCCTCCCCTTCTCTAATTATGTACAAAACACTTCTTAGAATAAAATGGCCCAGCTGGGGCTCCGCCCTGCTCTCCTCTTCCCCATTCATCCTCTCCAGCCCGCTGCAAGCCCCTCCTCCTGTGGCAAGCCCAGCCTCTCGCTTCCCTCCTGGAGCTCTTTTCATTTTTATTTCTAACCCCCTCTCCATTCTCCCTGCTGCCTCTGCTCTTTCCCCCGATGGCTACGAACTGAGCAGCAGAAGAGAGGGGGGGCACAAGAAGGGGGAAGAAAAAAAAGCAAGAAAAAGGAAAAGGAAGAAGGAGAGAAGCGGATTTTTTTTTTCTTTTTTTTCTTTTTTTTTCTTTTTTTTTTTTTTTTTTTTTTCCTTGCCTCTGCCCTTAATGCCCGCGATCTGGATCAAGGAAGGGGATTTTCTGTCTGAGCATGAAAAGGACTGCTAGAGCCCCAGGATTTTCACGCCTGCACTATCAGCCCCGCACCCAGTATGCGAGCTGGACAGAGAAGCTCTCCCACAAGTTCCTACCGAGCCGAATAAAACCCGCGGGCGAGCCCATCTCCGCCACAGAGGGACATTAGCATCAGGTAAGGCAGGAGCGAGCGCTGCGCTGCGGCTGCGGCGCTGCCCGTGCCCGGGGCCGGCTCCCCGAACTGCCGCGCGTTGTGTAACGCGGGCCCCGCCGCTGCACCCCCGCCCTGGGCTCGCCGGGGGACCGGGGATGGATGGATGGATAGAGGGATGGATGGATGGGTGGATGGATAGAGGGATGGATGGCCGAGTCCCGCAGCTCCGTCAGGCGTTCTGCGTGCGCGGCGCTGAGCGAGGGGCCGAGATTCGCGCACTGGGATGGAAGGATGGAAGGATGGAAGGATGGAAGGATGGATGGATGGATGGATGGATGGATGGATGGATGGATGGATGGAAGGATGGAAGGATGGATGGATGGATGGGAGCGCTGGTTTTTACTGGGGCAGCCCCCCCGCCCTGGAGGGTGCCCGGAGATTTGGGGTTCACCGCGGTGCGGTGGGAGGCAGCCAGGATCCATCTGTATTCCGGAGTATCGGTACATCCCGGAGCAGGGGGGACCGTCCCCAAGGAGATGGTGTCATCTCCACTTCATCCACCGCTCCGCTTTTCGCAAGTGACGAGCAAATCGCGGAGGAGAAAGGAAAGTCTGTCGCCTCGAATCCCGCGCCGGGCTGATTGCCTCGACTTCCAGCGGGGATGGGAGACAGCGGCAGGGCCGGGGGAGGGCAGGGATGGCGGGGAGCTGCACCCCGCCGTGCCGGGGATGGCTTTTCCCCGCGTTCATCTCTCCATTCGCTGCTGCTGAAGCATAACTTTGCCTTTTTGCAGCCCTTGGGGGATGGCGGGACGGAGGGCGATCTCCGTGCCATTGCATCATCCCCGGGGTCCAGCACAGCCGGGTCTAAAGCCCCAGACACGATATAGGGGTTTGTAGGTGTGAGTGTTTTGGCTTTGGAGAGTTCCCCCGTGCTGGTACCCGAGGGTGGGGAAGGGAGGAGGTGTCGCCTCTCGGTGCAGTCTCCTCTCCATGGAGGGAACCCGGCAGCAGATGAAACGCCGGCAGAATTGCTGTTTGAATTTAGCCCTGTGATTGACACCTGCACCAGGCAGGACAGAGGGGTCCTTCGTGCTCTACTCCGGCTGCTCATCTGCCTGCATAAGAATTAATTTCTTAATGGCCGTAAATCTGCTTTCCCGGGAGTTGTAGAGAAGTATTTGAGAGACAGCGAGAGGAGGAGGGATCGAGTGAAGAGGAGATGTGGCTTTGGTGTAAGGAACATGAAAGGCTTTTGAAAAAAAAAAAAAAAAAGATTCCTTATAAAGGAAAAATATCGATCAGCTCTGCTTGTGAGTAGCAGCCAGCCAGCCCTGGACTCTCTCCCTCCCACACAGCCCAGACAAGCACCGCGGTCTCCCTGGAGCGTGTAGACGCCGAGCACACCCAGCACACGCCGTGGGACTGGGAGCCCAGCCCGTGCTCAGACACGGCCCCTCGGGCTGCCTCTGCCCCCGCCGGGGGTGCGGACACCTCTCCGGCTCTGCACACACCTCTCCGGGCTCTGCACACACCTCTCCGGGTCTGCAGACACCTCTCCGGGTCTGCACACACCTCTCCGGCTCTGCACACACCTCTCCGGGCTCTGCACACACCTCTCCGGGTCTGCAGACACCTCTCCGGCTCTGCACACACCTCTCCGGGCTCTGCACACACCTCTCCGGGTCTGCACACACCTCTCCGGGTCTGCAGACCACTCTCCGGGCTCTGCAGACACCTCTCCGGGCTCTGCACACACCTCTCCGGGTCTGCACACACCTCTCCGGGTCTGCAGACCACTCTCCGGGCTCTGCAGACACCTCTCCGGGTCTGCAGACAGCTCTCCGGGCACACACGGGAACGGGCAGGAAAAGCTGCATTGATATTCTCGCTATGTAAATCAAACCTTCAGAAGTTCGCATGAGCACACACACACACACACACACACACACACACACACACACACACACACAGCCGTCTCCTTCGCAGGGCTCGCAGTAGGTGGTTTGTTCCTCCAGTGCAGCTTTCTCTCTTGTAGTTGGCTCCAGGCATTGATTTGGGGTTTGTCTGACTCCAAAAGCCCTTTGCAACTCAGCAGAAAACCCTCTACATTTGGTGTGTCTAGGTTTGTTTTATGGCTCTTTGCAGATTCCCAGGACTCGGGAATGATTTCAGTGCTGGAAAGGCAGAGGAGCAGCAGGCAGGGAAGCAGGGAAATGGCTGGGGGAGCGGTGGCAATTCCACACTCGTCATGCCTTCTCTGATCACGAGCTGGAGGCTGGGAGTATGGGAAGAGCTCTGCTGGAGTTACACAGCTTTTTAATGTGTGTGTGAGAGAGCTCTGTGGCTGAAACACATCTACGGCTAAAACAACAATTCAAGGCTCCACTTCTTTCCTACCCTGGTTCAGAGAAAAACCCTCCCAATCCTCAGGGGGCAGATATTGCCTCTGCATGCCCCTTTGATCAGAAATGACAGAGTGGGCACAGGGGAGATGATGTCACTGCTGTTAGAGGTGTTTAACACCCTCCTCTGACCTTCCTCCTCTTCCCCTCTTTCCATAGGGCCTAGTGGGGAGATGAGCCTCCAAGAGCAGGAACACAATGAGACTGACTAAAGTCCATGTGAAAACTTTGGAGAGGGGGGAAACATATGGTGAATTGGCTTGTTTTAGGTAAAATGTGTCCCAAAAGAAACGGCACTGAACGTGTCTCTGTTCCCTCCTAACCACCACTGTTTACTACACTGGAAGGATGTGTAAGGCGGATGCTAAACACGACGTGGGAATGGGCCTGCCAGCAGACAATAGTCATTGTTGTCTGTGTGACAGAAATAGTTCAAAGCCAAATCCTCCCGTCTTCGCTCAGGCAGGAGCCCCAGCACCTTCTCCAGGTGCATTGCTTGGGAGAGCACGGCAGGAACTGGCTCCAGAACCAGGGATGTGCACCTCCAGGAAGGGATGTGGGTTTCTAGGCTTGGCCCAGGAATTGGTATTTACAGTGGATGAAGGGATGTTGAGAAAGCAGGAAAAATTGATTGAGGGGCAGAGGTGTGTGGGAAAAACTGCTAAAGAACATAAAGAGGGGTGAAGAACCCCCCGACCACTGCGAGACTCAACGTTCAGAGGTGGGAAATCATGGAGGATGAGCAGGGCTTTGCTGGGCTTTGCTGGGCTGGGCTGGGCTGGGCTGAGCAGGGTGTGGGGTGTGTTCCCTTCCCCAGAAAGGGAATTTCCTGCTCAGCCCAGCTCAGCCCCGCTCACCCCAGCACGGCCCAGCCCAGCTCCGCTCAGCCCAGCACAGCCCAGCTCAGCCCAGCACAGCCCAGCTCAGCCCAGCTCAGCCCAGCACAGCTTAGCCCAGCCCAGCCCAGCAGAGCCCAGCTCAGGCCAGCACAGCCTTGCTCAGCCCAGTTCAGCCCAGCAGAGCCCAGCACATCCCAGCACAGCCCATCACAGCCCCGCTCAGCCCAGCACAGCCCAGCACAGCCCAGCTCGGCGGGCGGGCGGTGCCGCCGGGCCCCAGGAGGGGGCGCTGTGGCTCCACGCAGCACCAGGCGCGGAGCAGCGCGGAACGGAGCGGGGCTCGCCCGCACCCCTGCGCTTCATCCCCGCACATCCTCCCTGCACTCCATCCCTGCACTCCATCCCTGCACTCCATCCCTGCACATCATCCCTGCACATCATCCCTGCACTCCATCCCTGCACTCCATCCCTGCACATCATCCCTGCACATCATCCCTTCACTCCATCCCTGCACTCCATCCCTGCACTCCATCCCTGCACTCCATCCCTGCACATCATCCCTGCACATCATCCCAGCACATCATCCCTGCACATCATCCCTTCACTCCATCCCTGCACTCCATCCCTGCCCGCATTTCCCAGCAGCATCCCCTGCCGGTACCCCTACCCACATCATCCCTGCCACTTCATCCTTGCTCGCATCGTCCCTGCCCGCATCCCCCGCCCCCTTCCCCAGGCGCGGGTAAGGCGGAGGGGCCGGGGGTGGGCGCTCGGGGCCGGCGGGGCTCTGCTCCCCCAGGTGAGGCTGGGTGGGTGCGGGCCGCGTCCTCCCGCTCCGGAGCCGCGGGGCGAGCGGAGCCTGCGGGGAGCCGGCCCGGTGCGTGCAGGGATCGTTCACCCGGTGATGAAATGCAGCTACTTCTGGGACAGAGCCCAGCAGCTTTTCCGTGCCAGCAAATACTACAGGGGAAGTGAAAAATCACTTCATGCATTGGAAGTGCAGAGATGAACTTAGTGAGGCAGAATATAAATTACCCGGACCGAGGGAGCTTGTGCCCAGTTGTTTGATTTACACCATCCTGCTTTGCAAAAAGTATCATGAGATTTTTAACAACCATAAGGACCTTGGCCCATTTCCTTCCAGGCCGCACAGAGCAGCTTTTCAGAATATCCACACACACACACACACACATATCTGGCTTCTAAACAGATTCATGGGCTGGGGTCTGGTCCTGTGGTTCTCCCTTTTCCCTGGAAGATGGCTGCCAGAGCAGGATGCTGAGTTAGGCAATGGTGCTGAGCTGAGTCAGGGCAAAATGTGCCCTCCCGGCAATGTGTGCTGCTCCAGAGTGTTCTTGGATGCCAGGGAAGGTGTTCCCCTCCTTGCTGTGCCTCTGCATGGCCACGTCCAGCTGATGTGCTGGGCCTGGAGCACGTCTGGCCAGGGCTGCAGAGGGCTTGTGGCTGCAGGTGCTGTGGGAAAGGGAAATGTTATCAAGGAGAGAGACCTGGGGAAGCAAACTGGATATACCTACTGGATACTTCTGCCCGGAGAGAGGATGGACAGGGATGGACCAGACAAATGAGGTGACATTCCCAGGGTTTGGAGTGGGCACAGGACAGCTGTTGCTGGCGTGATGGGCTAAGCTGTGCAGTGCCAGGGAAGGAAAAGTCCTGACTAGTGGGAGGGAGGGATGCGAGAAAGAGCAGAAATCAGAGGAGCAGCAGGTTTAGGCTGAGCTGAAGGCTATTGAAGGACTTAAGTTTATTTCAGGAATGCTGGATCACATCCCAAGTGGAGGTGGCATAAACTGGGTATATGAGCATGTCATTTTGGAAAGAAAACAAGAGTCAGGCCCAGGATTCCCCTGAGCCTGGGCTGGGCAGTTTAACACAACATTTACAGCCCCCTGCTTGGGGAGCTGTTTTCCTGCAGCCTTGAGGCAGGACCTGCAAGCTGCTTCACAGGAGAGAGATGCTTATTTATTTTTTGCTATTTGTTCTTCTGAAGTCATGTGTTCTACATCCATTTTATTGTTGCCTGCACAGTGCAGCTGGCAGAGCTCAGCTCTGCACAGAGCTGCTGCCGTGTCCACTGCAGTGCTGCCTGAGTGGGACCCACGGGGACACCAGTGGTGGTGGCACATTTCTGGGTGGTGACAAATCAGTCCTCAGTGTTTGAACTCTCACACATGTGATTCCTGGCTCCTGTTCCAGAAAAACAACCAGTTGCCCTGCTGATGGATCACCTCTCCCAGTGGCAATAGGAATAACAGTATGTCATAGGGGAGTGAATAATCTAGAGAGGGTCACCTGCAGAGGAGGATGGAGTGAATTGCCTTTGCCAGGCACATGCTGTTGTTCACTGGTGGAAATGCTGAGGTAGAAACTGATGTGCCAGGAGCACCAGTGCAGCTTTGCAGCCCTAGAACCGTTCTGTGTGTGTGTGTTAGCAGTGGGCACCATTCGGGGGAGTATTTCCATCATAGGGATGTCTTCCTTCCCAGAGAGTCACAAATTACAGCAAAGCCAGCTCACAGCTGACACACCAAGCCTGCAAACCAAGCTATGAGAGGTTCTCACAAGTAAGAGAAGCTCCATAAAACAAACAAAACCCCAACAATTTATTTTGTTTGGATATCAAAAGAGAATATAGGAGTAGAGGGAGCTCTCACTCCCATCCGTTCTCTTTGCTCCCAGTTTCCAGTAGAGTAGCTCTGGATCCTGTAGCCTGTTCCTGCCTGGGACCTGTCTCATTGCTATCCTGATAGGAAGTACATCCTTTACCCTGGTATTTAGAGAAGACACATCCTGAAGCCTTACGACAGGTATTCTTACAGCCTGGACTTTAATATCTTTGCATGTTACAGCTGGAATATGTTGTACAGCGAGTTCCCGTGGAAAGCTCGCAGCCTCTCGCTGTAAATCATTGCAGCCTGTCGGAGCCAGGGCTGCTAACTGGCTCTGTGGTGAGTGAGGATCTCTTTCTTAGGCTTTGATTTAGAGTGTGATTTAGAGCCTGGCCTGTGCTCTGGACTCCACTGTGTCCATCATGGTTTTGGATGCAGTTTTGGCCAGAAGTCCTGAGTCGGCACAACGGATCCCATTTAGCCATTTCTTTCCCCTGCTCTGGCTGCGTGTGTGGCTGTCAGATACATTGCTAACACTGGAGACCCCTGTGGTAATTTATCCTTGCAGCTGTGCATGCTGACTTGCTAAGCAGGGTGGAAGACAGGGAGTGTGAGCTTTAAAACCATCGTCTCATGCAGGCAGCACATTCCAGGTGAGGCTGCGGGAAGAAAAAAAAATAAATAAAAGGAGTTTGTGGAAAATCACAAAGCGTCTAAAACTAACCAGGGAAGAACAAACAGAAATGTTCTGTGACCCCAGGGAGGAGGCTGGGGATTCAGAGCAGGCAGGAGGAGCAGGATGAGCAGGTGTGAATCCTTAGCTGGGCTCAGTGGCACAGACACCAGCAGGGCAGGATGCGGGTGCAGGAGCAGCCGGGCTGCTCTTGGCGCGTGGCTGCTCCTCAGGCAGGTGCAGATGGTGAGCGGGTGAGTAGAGCCCTCAGACATATGCTGGGGTACATATGTGGCTCTGGGTCCCTCCTGGCTCAGGCCACCTCCCTGCCTGGAACAGGAGTGTTATTCCAGCCATTTCCCACACTGCTCCGTGCTCAGGGAGGTTTGCAGTCAAAGTCAAAGGTGTGTTTTGATGGAGCAGCGAGAGCTTTGGAGGGACAAGCTGAGACTGAAGAATGCCTGAGAAATACTGAGAAAGTCAAAGGGAAGAACTAACAAAGGCAGCACAGTGTTTGTGCTAAAATTGTGAACGGGGAGAAGAAGGCAGCAACAAGGATCCCTATAACATAGCCTTAAGATGAGCAGCTATTTCTAGAATTGCTTATTGTCATGTCGTCCAAATTCGGAGTTGCTTCTGCAAAACAACTCCAGGCTTTGCTGTTTTATGCTGGAGAATGCTGATAATGTGTTTATCTGCCATTTCCACTCTCCTTAAAGAGAACTGTAAAGTATTTGAAAATGATGGACCATGTTTTAGGCCAGTGAATAGATAAATCTAGTCAACCAAGGAAAAGAGAACAATTAGGATTTTCCCACAATATTTACTTAAAGTAACCAAAGAGTGGAAATTTGAGTTCTAGAAATATTTAGATAAACCCTTTTCTGTGCAATTTGAGATACATGTGCATCAATCCTTTTATTTGCTTCAGGGGGAAGAGCTAAGGTGAAAAGACTGACTGGAACTGGAAGTGTTGCTCAGGGAATTTGCTGGAGGATGAGGGATGAAGGAGTGATATATTTTGCTGATGAAGCTGGATTGGGCCTTGTTAAGACTGGAAAAAACTGAGGAGTGTTCTAACCACAACAATAGGACACTAAAGGGATCAGAAAGACATGGATGAGCACCGTTACTCCTGGGATTACCTTTCAGCTGTGTAGGGATGTGCAAAGTCAGTGGTTGTCTGAGGGCTGTCATCTGCAGTGCCAGATGGAATATCCTGTGTGTCACTATTTTTTTTATTTATTTCTTCCATGCTTTGCGTTCCCATAACATTCTGCACTAATGGAGTAAGTTACGAGTCATCTATGGAAGTATTTTTTTGGAGGGGAGGGTTTAGATCTAGTACCACATAATTTCCTTGGGTGTCTCCAGCTTTCTATGGGAAAGAGAAGGAGTGAATAACTATATCTCATTTCTCTCCCCTCTTTGTGACTGGAGAGGTGTCAAAATCCCTCTTCTTGTCTCAAAGGCCCTGCTGCTGTGAGGTGTGTCACTGAGTGCTCAGATATTGCTCAAAGTTTATCAAACACAGACTTTTTTCACGCCTAGGCTCAATTGTCACCGGCCCAGAACCACAAAGAGCCTGATCCTGCAATTGGAATCACACAGATAAATTTTTAATTACAGCCCCATGGACATAATGAAACTGATTTCCAAGCCCAAAGCCTAAGCAACAGCAAATCCATTCACACGCTGAGTGCAGAGTGAATCATGTTTATGGTCCATCAGTGTTCAGCTTCTTTGTTCCAAAATGCTGGTCAGGAAGGCAGAAGAAATATTCCCCGGGATATTATAAAGACTAACATATCATCAGAGGGAGAATCAATGGAGATTGATGGCAAATTAGATGGACACTTGAGACATTAAAAGGAAGGATGGAAAATAGAAGTGATATTATAATTGAACCATATTAATACATTTTAAATTGCTTTACAAATATTAACAAGTTAAATAAGGGAAGCCTGGAAATAATAGTTCATCTAGTCTGGGAAAGCTGGGAGTGAGGAGGGACATTGGGGCTCCAGCACAAAGGTATATGAAGGTTAAAATGAAAAGTGATCAGAAGTATTTTAACACTTTGATGATAGAAGAACAAGGGGACACATCAAAATTAAAGGGCACAACTTTTAAAGCAAATTAAAAGGAAATAGTCCTTTCTTCGGTGCATAGTGAAGGCACACAATTCCCTGCTGCAGGATGTCGCTGAGATGAAAGTCCGGATGGATTTGAAGTGTAAAAGGCTACATAACTTTGTAGCAATTAATAGCATTTGCAGCCCCGCAATCTGGGACAATGGTAATCAGGTCTCGGCTTCAAAGCAAAGGATGACCATCTTCTGGGGTCAGGAAGGACATTTTCTCTGTGCATAAAAAGAACATAATATGGTTGGCCAGGTAATGTGACTGCCTATGGTCGATCCCGCTGGAAGCTAAGTCAGCAAGAGATTAGCAAATTGCTTCTGTGGGTGCTGGATTAAGGTATTATAAAAAAGGTTTTCATCAATGCCAGA